>NC_142476.1:22507258-23757258 GCF_049115385.1 Moschus berezovskii | reverse complement strand
AGTAGTACAAAAATAGTACCAAATGCCTCTAGAATCGGGCTTCCCAGGTGGAGCTGGTGGTAAAGAATACACCTGCTGATGCAGGAGGTGCAAGTTTGATCCCCGAGTGGGAATGATCTCCTAGAGTAGGAAGTGGCAACTCACTCCGGTATTCTTGCCTGGAAAATTCCATGGACAGAGGAGCCTGGCAGACTACAGTCATGGGACCGCAAAGAGTCGGGCATGACTAAGTGACTGAGCACAGCCTCTAGCATCAGGAGCGATGTGGTTTTATTTAATTGAAAATAGAATATCAGAATGATGTAGGCTCCCCTCCCTCTGTCTCCTTTTTAAACAGGTTCCTGCTTTGGATTCACGGAGCCGACGGGCGTGAGAGCAGAGTTAGAAGAAGCCTGTGTCAGTGCTCACTGCCAGCTCCCAGCTCACCCTTGCCTGCTCTGTAATGCCGAACTCTGCAAACCACGTTGGCTTGGCCAGCTGCCCGCTAGGAAACGCTGCCAAGGAGGGGAGCCAGAGAGAGTCCACAAGGCTACAGGAGGAACAAGCAACATTTTCTTCCTCTGAGGGTAGTAGCCATGAACATCACTTCAGAATTGTTTCTTCACCGTGTGGCAAGTTTATTACTTCCCCATGGCAGCAGCTGAAACCGATTTAGAGTTTTTATCACCCTTGCAGAATCGGTGTCATTATGTCCTCCACCCAAAAACACCAGCAAGAACTGTCTGATGCCCCCTGTCCTGAGACCTGGGCCCCAAGGCCTCAGAGCTCGGGTATACCAGCTCTAGCTGAGTGGCATTTCTTCTTCTAATGCCTGTATTTTAGCTCCACAGAAAGTATTAAACTTAGAAACTGAGTTTTCAGTTTTGATAATTCCAGCCTTTTCTCCCTGCTACCTCAGCCCTAAGGGTGACATCTACTTTCTGCAGCTGGTGTCTTAGATATCTTAGTATTATACTGCTATTCTTCTCTTTATCTACTGAAGAAGTTTATAATTAGTTAATCATTCTTTATATTAACATTTCTTGGTTCAAACAGGTAGTGCTGTGTTTGACTCGGGACAGAACCCTTACTTACCCAGAAATTACTAGTTCCAGGGGTCATTTTAGGATACCAGATCCTCCAAATTATTTTGGGATTTGTTTGGTCATATTCTTGAATTCCTTGCCAATGGGAAATGAGATTTTTTTCAGGTTATCATTGGAGTCTAGTTGTTTTACAACACTGTGTTCCTTTCTGCTGCACAGCAAAGTGAATCAGCTATCTGTATACATATCCTCTCTGTTTTGAATTTCCTTCCTAGTCACCACAGAGCATTGAGTAGAGTTCCCTGTGCTATACAGTAGGTTCTTGTTAGGGAGAGATGAGATTCTAATAACCCATGGCAAGTAGTCTCATTCCAGTTAAGCAAGTTACTATTTGCGGTAGACTGTGTTGAAAAGAAAGTGAAAGTGAAGTCGCTCAATTGTGTCTCACTCTTTGCAACCCCATGGACTACAGCCCACCAGGCTCCTCCATCCATGGAATTTTCCAGGCAAGAATACTGAAGTGGGTTGCCATTTCCTTCTCCAGGGTATCCCGACTCAGGTCTCCCGCACTGCAGGCAGACACTTTACTGTCTGAGCCACCAGGGAGACCAGGGAATACTGGGATGAAATATTTACTTAATCAAGGGTCTTGGGACTGTATGTGGCTTGTGGGAATAAAGATTCCTATAAAGACTGTGATACGGGATGCATTTTTATGAGCGCATTCAAGTGCTCATAGTATGGAAATGATGAATACAGGTCTTTACATTTTCAGCTCAAATCATAGCCAGAGAATCATGAAGCCTCTATGCCAACCCTAAATGAGTCTCTCTCTTCTTTTTGGTAGGCACAGAAACAAAATTTCAAGAAACTAAACTCAAAATATTGTGTGTGTTGCAGAATTGAATTCACAGCCTCACCTATTGTCTCACAAGAAAGTTGGGGTCTTAATTAGGAAGAAGAGGGTCTAAGATATTTAAAATGAACACATCAAGTTAGACTCAGATGAAGCTGAGAATCTTAGTCACTGAGTCTCCCTTGTCTATAGGAGCTGATTGCCTGTCTCTGTCTGAAAACATTAGCCTTTCCTTGCTTGAAAACTTGCAAACATCTAACTAGGGGCTCTTGCTTTGCAAGTGGAGTTCATCTTGTTCACAATTAATCTCCACCATCTCTTGTTGCCACTAGACTTATAACTAGGGTCAGATCTCAGCATGTTTTATTGGTCAAGTACAAAATCTGACCCTAGGGAAATAGTTTATACACTAAAATAGTTGTAAAATTTTGCAAAAATATGTTGATAGAAACCTAGGGAATATGTGCCGAAGTCAGTTCGAAGTGGGGAAAGTAGAACGAAGAATTTGGGATGTAGAATAAAATCAGGCCTAATTTACTGATAGGGGTGAAATCTTACCTTAGTGTTTTTTAACTTTAAAAATTGCTATACAGTGTTTAAAGATTACAGTCTATAATTATTAAACAAATTTAAGTATTGGCTGTATGCCCCTGTGGTACAATATATCCCTATAGCTTATCTCATTTGCTGCTCCCACTTCACCACCCCTATACTGTCCCTCCCCCCATTGGTGGGCACTTGTTCTCATATCTGTGAGTCTGCTTCTTTTTGTTGTTATAGTCCCTAGTTTGTTGTATCTTTCAGGGTCTACATATAAGTGATATCATACAGTATTTGTCTTTCTCTGTTTGACTTATTTCACTTAACATAATGCCCTCCAAGCCCATTCATGGTGCTAAAAATGGCAGATGTTCAGTGCTTTTTATAGCTGCAAATGGCATTGTTTTGTTCTTTTTTATGGCTGAGTAATATTCCATTGTATATAAGTACTACATCTTCCTTATCCATTCCTCTGTGGATGGACATTTAGGTTGTTTCTATGTCCTGCCCATTGTAAGTAATGCTGCAGTGAACATTGGTGTACATGTATCTTTTTGAATTATGGTTTTCTTCATTTATATATGCCCAGGAGTGGGTTTTCTGGGTCATATGGTAACTCTATTTTTAGTTTTTTAAGGAATACTCCATACTGTTCACCATAGTGGCTGTACCAATTTACATTCCCACCAACTGTGTAGGAGGGTTTCCTTTTCTCCACACCCTGTTCAGCAATTTATGCTTGATAGAATTTTTGATGATGGCCATTCTGATGAGTATGAGATGATACTTCATTGTAGTTTTGATTTGTGTTTCTCTAATAATTAGTAATGTTGAGAATTTTTTCATGGACTTTCTGCCATCTGAATGTCTTCTTTAGAGCATTATCTATTTATATCTTCTGCCCATTTTTTGATGAGCTGCTTGTTGTTTTATTTTTTTTTATACTGAGCTGCAAGAGCTGTTTATATATTTTGGAGATTAACCCCTTGTCAGTTGCTTCTGCAGTTTTAAAAGATTCCAGATTTAATGTGTTAAGCCCTAGAGCTAGAATTGATTCAAGCGGTTTCCTTGGTGTGTTGAGGTAGAGATGGCAAAACTTTCATGACAAGATATAGCGAAAGGAATTCAAAGACTTTTTGTTGTTCTCTCACTCAGGCACGTCCGACTCTTTGCGACCCCATGGACCGCAACACACCAGGCTTCCCTGTGTTTCACCATTTCCCAGAGCTTGCTCAAACTCATGTCCATTGAGTTGGTGACATCCAACCATCTTACCCTCTGTTGTCCCCTTCTCCTCCTGCCTTCAATCTTTCCCAGCATTGGGGTCTTTTCTAATGAGTTGGCTCTTCGCATCAAGTGGCCAAAGTATTGGAGCTTCAGCTTCAGCATTAGTCCTTCCAATGAACATTCAGGACTGATTTCCTTTAGGTGGACTGGTTGGATCTCCTTGCAGTCCAAGGGACCCTCAAGAGTCTTCTCTGGCACCACAGTCCAAAAGCATCAGTTCTTCAGTACTCAGCCTTTTTTATGGTCCAAATCTCACATCCATACATGACTACTGGAAAAACCATAGCTTTGACTGTATGAACCTTTTTGGCAAAGAAATGTCTCTGCTTTTGAATATGCTGTCTAGGTTTGTCATAGCTTTTCTTCCAAGGAGCAAGTGTCTTTTAATTTAAAAGGCTTCAGTTCAGCTCAGTTCAGTTCAGTCACTCAGTCGTGACCGACTCTTTGTGACCCCATGAATCACAGCACGCCAGGCCTCCCTGTCCATCACCAACTCCTGGAGTTCACTCAAACTCATGTCCACAGAGTCGGTGATGCCATCCAGCCATCTCATTCTCTGTCATCCCCTTCTCCTCATGCCCCCAATCCCTCCCAGCATCAGAGTTTTTTCCAGTGAGTCAGCTCTTCGCATGAGGTGGCCAAAGTATCGGAGTTTCAGCTTGGAGAAATTACATCATATGCAAACTGTACACCAGTATGTCACCAACATCTCCCAACAGGGCTCAGAAGACATTCCCTTTACTCAGCTATTGAGAAACACAAGCATGTGTGAAGTGCCTGCAACTCTGAAAAGCTTGTGATGACTCTCTTCTGTAAACCAGGTATGAAAATAGGAAATGCCCTATTTGAGATGAAATTCCTGATTTCATTGCCACTGATGGCATTTTGCCGATTGGATATAATTTGCATAAGTAACAAGTATTTGAGATGCCTCCTCATACGTGAATGTGAGAGCGGGAGATAAACCAAGTGAAACATCAGGCCTCTGCCACTTCAAGTGAAGTGGTCGGAGGACCACCAAGTGAGCTCTAGACAGTGAATCTCAGGTTGCTGCACTTTGTACACCTTCCAGTAAAAATGAAAAGGCATAGTGTTTGATGGCCTTGTTTGTTTTGAAGCAACATACACCAGATTTGAATGTGTTACTTTGAAGCTTAAAAGGCTGCCTTTGGGGAGGAAGGGACCAGAGTTACGAGAAGCCTTTGGTCCTGTGCAGTACAAACCACTTCTTCCACTTTTACCTAATGACCCAGTGGATCCAGTGATACTTGAAGTATCAAGACAAGTACAGATGCTATGTGGAACCTCTGATAAGCACCAATAGGAATAAGTTCAGTGCAGACCTTGAGAATTTTGGAGAAAATCTATACTCTCTGTTGCTGATAATTGTTTTTATTTTGAGAAACAGCTTCTGGCTTACTATCGAACCATGGGTAGAGACTGAATGTTGAGCCATGGGACTTTGAGTGGCCGTGCAACCTGAGATTTCCATTATGCTCAGGTGCTGCTCAACTCAGCAAGATACAAGTGAAGCAACCTGTTATCGGTTGGTAAAGGCATACATGAGATGGTTCTTGAGCTCCAAAAGGCACTATGCAGTTGCATGAGCAGGTGCTTCATGCCTCTTTGACATTAACTTCTACTAGCATTGTCTTCTCATTTAAGATTCCATAATTTTACAACAGGGGAGTGAGGAAAAACACCACTCACTCCTAGCCGACAGATAGTTCCACACAATATGCAGACCTCACTGAAAGTGGACAAATGCAGCAGTACGGTATCACTCAGGAGGAGCCCTGAAAAAGTGCCGAAGTGTACACCACACGGTGGTCAGACACTGTTTGGTGCATTTGGTTGTCCGCTTTCTCTGATCTGTGGATGTCATTCAGCCTCTTATCCCTAGGATGACCGCGGATGCACACGGCAGCCAGTTAGCCAGTGGTGGCAATGCTGATGGGGATGGAGGGACAATGCATGACTTCAGTACCACGGACTTCTCCTCACCGAGGCTAGATGCCTCACCGGCCAAAAGCAGGCACCAGACAGACCATCCAGTACCTGACAACAGACCCGTGACACCGGGTTTCTTCCCACGTGACTACTGTTTTGTCATTGCGGAAACAAATACATATTCTGGACATCAGTTTTCTTTGCTGCATATCATGTTTTTTCCAGAGCTCCCTTTCATGGACATACAAAAGGGTTTGTTTCTTTTTTTTCATCTGTCATCATATTCCACACAGCATTTCTACAGAAATAAAAGTTAATAGAAAATTACTGCAACCAGTAACAAAAGACAAACTCACTAAGAATTCAGATCCTCCGGGAATGAATTTGAGGGCCCTAACCAGGTAAATCAAGATTGCTGGGAGAAATATCAATAACCTCAGATATGCAGATGACACTACCCTTATGGCAGAAAGTGAAGAGGAACTCAAAAGCCTCTGGATGAAAGTGAAAGAGGAGAGTGAAAAGGTTGGCTTGAAGCTCAACATTCAGAAAACAAAGATCATGGCATCTGGTCCCATCACTTCATGGGAAATAGATGGAAAACCAGTGGAAACAGTGTCAGACTTTATTTTTTTGGGCTCCAAAATCACTGCAGATGCTGATTGCAGCCATGAAATTAAAAGACACTTACTCCTTGGAAGGAAAGTTATGACCAAACTTGATAGTATATTAAAAAGCAGAGACATTACTTTGCCAAGAAAGGTCCGTCTAGTCAAGGCTATGGTTTTTCCCGTGGTCATGTATGGATGTGAGAGTTGGACTGTGAAGAAAACTGATCGCCGAAGACTTGATGCTTTTGAACTGTGGTGTTGGAGAAGACTCTTGAGAGTCCCTTGGATTGCAAGGAGATCCAACCAGTCCATTCTAAAGGAGATCAATCCTGGGTGTTCACTGAAAGGACTGATGCTAAAGCTGAAACTGCAATACTTTGGCCACCTCATGCGACGAGTTGACTCACTGGAAAAGACTCTGATGCTGGGAAAGGTTGGGGGTGGGAGGAGAAGGGGACTACAGAGAATGAGATGGCTGGATGGCATCACCGACTCTGTGGACATGAGTTTGAGGTAACTCTGGGAGTTGGTGATGGACAGGGAGGCCTGGCGTGCTGTGATTCATGGGGTCGCAAAGAGTCAGTCATGACTGAGCGACTGAACTGAACTGAACTGAACCAGGTAAATAACTAAATGAGGGGAATTAAGCGAAAAGATTTAGAATGTGTATTGCAAGAACGAAGTTACATATGTATCCACTGTGGCCTCTTGACTAGTTACAAAATAAAAAAAAAAAAAAGACAAGCATTTTCTTATTTGCTTTGTGAGTGTGTGTCTTTATATATCGATATCTTTGTGTGCTTATGCATTTATACGGATTAACTATTTTCTTCTGTCTCCTCTTTCATCATTAATTTATACAAGTTTCGTTGGAGCTGGACTTTACTGTTTAGTCTTTAAGTAACAGAATATTTGAATGCAGTTGTGACTGAATTTAAGGAGTAATACACAGAGGCCCATGGACATGAGTTTGAGTGAACTCCGGGAGTTGGTGATGGACAGGAAGGCCTGGCGTGCTGTGATTCATGGGGTCGCAAAGAGTCGGACACGACTGAGCGACTGAACTGAACTGAACTGAACTGAACACAGAGGCCCAAAGTGGATACACTGGTTATTAGACTTTGTAACTCCTTTTTGGAGAGAGAGTGATAATGTCTTCATTTGTGAAGGTAGTTGCATCCTCTTAGGCAGAAACAGCATCTTTTATTGTATGAAAGGGAAAACACGTGTAGAATACTGCATGCGGATGCGAAGTAGCCAGAGGCAGACTATGCCAGTTACTGCACTACTGCTCCAACTCTAAATAACCCTTGTGTCACCTGTCCGTGATACTGAGCTTGAGCTTCTGTGAACCCCATTTTGTTTTTGCCATTTGACTCTACGCTAGGCTCTGCCAGTAGAGGGCGCAAGAGGTAGCTAATACAGTTCGAGCTTCCCTGGCAGCTCAGCTGGCAAAGAATCTGCCTGCGATGTATGGCACCCCGGTTCGATTCCTGGGTCAGGAATATCCACTGGGGACGGGATGGGCTACCCACTCCAGTATTCTTGGGCTTCCCTGGTGGCTCAGCTCGTAAAGAATCTGCCTGCAACGCGGGAGACCTGGGTTCAATATCTCGGTTGGGAAGATCTCCCGGAGAAGGGAAAGGCTACCCACTCCAGTATTCTGGCCTGGAGAAATTCCATGGACTATATAGACCATGGGGCCACAAAGAGTTGGACACGACTGAGAGACTTTCACTTCACAAAGAGGTGCAAGAGACTTGCTCCTTCCTGTGTGCTTCCTGTGGACTATGTCTCTGCTTGCCTTTTCTGTGAAAGTCACTGTAGCAAAATTTCTTTCTTCCAGAGAGGGAGTTTCTTTTTAGAGCAGTAACTGGACGCAGATTTCAGTTTTCTCAAGACCTGTAGAAGTGGTCATTAAACACTTGCACCTGCCAAGCAGTGCCTCCTCCTCAGAGATCCAGCTACATGGAATTATCGCCTATGTTTCTAAGCTTTAGTGATTTTACCATCATCATTTTTATGTCATTGCTGGAGTGGGCATGGCTTCTTGTAGTTGCTCCTCTACAATATCCTAAAGTTGTCTTTTTACCTTTTCATTTTCTTAGTTACCAACTTTATTCCTAGTTAACACTTTAAGTTCTTTTTGCTCTTGTTTTTGTCTCTTGACTGGACCTCTACTAATATAAAACCTTAGAAAGTCTGCATTGAATTCAGTTGGGAAGGACAAGAAACCATTGGAAGGAAAAAAACGAAAAGAAAATAGGAGAAACAGAGAGAGCGGAAAAACTATATGGGGAAAAATTAAGATAGTCAGAAGAGAGGAAAAATTGTGGATGTGGTGGTGGTAGGTGTCATACTGGGATAAAAAGACCTTTGAGGAAGGGGGAGAAAGAATGTATGTGTAATAGTTTTGGCTCATGGCATGACATGAAATCCCTCCCTTTGCCCTGACACATAAGATTTCAATTGCTTTACATTCCTTCTGGACATTTGGGTGCGTCCTTCCTCTGAATGCAGCACTTAGCTAAGACTGAACAAAAGACACAGCTTTATATTAGTCATGTTTTGGAGCTACTCTGTGGGAGTTGGACCCCAGGTCTAACATCTAGCATCCCAGTTGCTGTTGTTCAGTTGCTAAGTCGTGTCCGACACTTTGTGGCCCAGTAGACTGCAGCACGCCAGGCTCCTCTGTGCACTAGCCACCGGAGTTTGCTCAAATTCACGTCGAGAGAGAATTTCAACTTTCACTATGACCCTCTGGCTTCTTGCCTTTTCATGCAAGTAACTGAGAACTGACTTGGCATAAAATGGGATGGTCCTTTAAATGCTGGAGGCACACTGCAGAGAATGAATTATTGCAAATCAGCAGTTACATGACCCAGTAAGTGTGTACAGAGAATTTGACTTTTTTCATGTTATGTGTGAGTTTAGGAAATTAATCAACTTTCAAAAGTCTGATATTAATTTTGTGGCTAATTTTTTCACAGGTTCAATAGATTTATCAATTTCTTAGGAAATCAATTCTCTCTGGAAGGGAAAAGAAGGTTTGTGGCAAACATATTCCAATTAAGTAATTTTTAAACTTTTTTTCTCTTTTTCTACCAACTGAAAATGGATTCCCTTGATCTGTGCATCTAGTCTAGAGTGTCCTGTGGATCAAACTTTGAGTTTACTGGTAGAGAACACCTGTTACCAAAAACTGACAAGTATGGGAGGGATACAGTATGAGATGTAAGCAAAAGACTGAGAAGTTATGTGATTGTAATAAGACCGTGAGGTTGGAAAGAGACCAGCACTTCGGTGGAGTGTTTCAGTGTCCAGTATTAGGAATTATCTGAGCCTTCAGAGCTATAAAAACCTCTATCTTTGTGGCTGCTGTTATGAGCATCTTTGGAAGAGACTAGTACTGAGTAGAGAATTCATAATTACAAATTGAAAAAGACATACACGGTCTACAAACTGCTTCCAGCATACAGGAATTTTGGAGAGGCACATGTAATAGGAAGCTAGCCATGGTGGCCAGCATCATGTAACATGACCATGTGGATGGAACATTCTAATTGCAGGCACCAACACGACCACATGGGATGGGGAGGAACATTTCTCCAAAGAAAGTTGGGGCACTATCACTAGAGGAAGGGTGTGAAAGTTGCAGAATGGACAAAATGAGTAGCTAATGAAAAACTGCATTAAAGCAGTGATAAAAACTCCCAGTTGTCTTGCAGCTGACTTTTCACACAAGCAACCAAAAAATACCAAAGGTCTTATAAGATTTGTAAGCCTTTTTATTTGTTTAATAATTCATTAAAGAGTAATTTCCAAAATTTTCTTAATTGAGCTGATACTATATATTAAAAATATACTTGTGTGTGTGTTGTGTTGTGTGCATGTTCAGTCATATGTGACTCTTTGTGACCCTATAGACTGCAGCCCGCCAGGCTCCTCTGTCCATGGAATTTTCCAGGCAAGAAATCTGGAGTAGGTTGCCATTTCCTTCTCCAGGAGATCCTCCCAACCCGGGGAACAGACGTGCATCTCTTGTTTCTCCTGCATTGGCAGGTGGATTCCTTACCACTGGGCCATCTATTGAACTGTATTTGCAGTTGTTCTGACATTTTCTGAATAAATAGTATATTACCAAAGTAATCCTCTTAGACCCAGCAGAACCTAGCCTAGAGTTAATTGTAGCTAGTGATTCAGAGTTTCAGGTGTTACCTTTGAAATAAAAAGGAAGAAATCTAATTAGTAGAATTTTGTTTATACATTGGCAATTTTTTTTTAAAAGTTTGCACTTTTTGAGACCTTTTAAGATTAAACTGATAAACAGAGTTGTTAAAGATTCCCTAATTTCAGGCAATTTCTGTGAGGATGCAGTCTAACCCAAGTGCAGAACACCTTGCAGGGCAGACAGCACCCACTAGAGCTAGTGATAACCCGTAAGGATCCAGCCACCTTTGGAGAGAGTAACTGGAAAACAAAGAGGAAATAAGGGGCCAGTAGTAGCTTGCTCACTTTCCAGACTCAGACCTCAAGTTAAAAATAATTTGGAAAGAGAATTTGCCAGGAAATCTGGATGTCTGCACACATGCTAACCATAAGATTGCTGAGGTCCTCCTATGTGGAAAAGAGTGATTATTTGTAAGTACATTAAGGTGAAAGAAGAATATAATACTGGTATCAGAGTTTAATAGTTCATGTTGAGTCTCTATTGAATGCAACTTTGAATGGTCTTAAGTTATAATCATACATTCACACAGGTCAAGTGTATATAATCAATTTCCTTTCTCCTTGAAGTGCTATATTAAGAAAACAAGTGGTCAACAAAATATGACTAAATATCAAACATTGTCTACTGAACCCAAACTGGGGTGTGCCCCATGGAGACCTCATTGATAAATCATTCAATTCTTTAGAAATTGCCCTCCTTTGGAGGAACTCCAGTATGGCTATTTATGTTTTCTCTAATCAAAAGTTTGCAGTACGTTCTTCCTTAACTGAAAGTCTCATTTGTAAAAGGAAAACTGAATCGTGAGCACAGAAAGCAGAGGGAGAGGGATGGATTGGGAGTTTGGGATTTGTAGATGCAGACTATTATATATATTATAATGGAATTACTTTGCTGTACACCAGAAACCAATACAACATTGTAAATCAACTGAACTCCAATAGAGTAAAATTTTTTTAAAAGAGAGAGAAAAAAAATAAATAAATGATAAATAAGTCATGAGAAAAGGAGATGCTGTCTTTTTTGTACATTCCCCTACCCTAAACATACAGCCCACAACTTGTTTTAAAAGTTACACTTCACTCAGGGTTGTTACAGTTGCCACCAACAGTGGTCACTAAATACAATCCCAGGGAAGAAAATGATGGTGTTGACCTCCTATTACACTCATGGAAACTGACACGCTTCCCTCCAAAGAACACCATGCAGCTGCCAGTGGTGGCACATAGCATTCCTGGACATGGAGCACTTGGAAGCATCTGCAGTCCTAGCTCCCAAAAGTCACATTGAGTTTGGTTCACAAAATATGCTTAGCTTCTGGGTGAGTCAAAGTATTTGGATATGCAAAAATAAATGGACTCCAAGGTGATCAGAAAGATGAGTTTAAAGCCACATATATCAGTGTAATAAGGAGAAATTGGGGATAACCTATGATAGGATCAGTTACAGAAAATGGGAAAATTGGCATCATGCAGGAGAGGATTGAACCTTTAAAAAAAAAAAAGCATCTCATTAATGCTTCACCCTACATCTCTTCTTTCAGATTGGGATACTTAAAAAGTCTAAATTTCATATACATATATAATATATACACATAGAATCTGCTTGCCAGATGCAGGTTCAATCCCTGGGTCAGGAAGAACCCCTAGAGAAGGAAATGGCAACCCACTCCTGTATTCTTGCCTGGAAAATTCCATGGAGAGAGGAGCTTGGCAGGCTACAATCGATGGGGTTGTGAAAAGCTGGGCACGACTGAGCACGCACGCACACCCACGAACATACATGTGCGTACATGCACAGAATCAATGAGGAATAAACAGTGAGAAATACAGTTTTCTTAGCAGAGGAAAGTTGAACAGTTCTAGCACATAAATTACATATACAGCAAGTGAATAGAAACACTAAACTTAAATAGATAAATGGGGGAAGCCATTAGTCGAGAAGTCACAAGATGCTAATGTGATGTAGAAAAGAAGTGTGAACCCCTGGAGCCAGATTAACCTTACAAATTTTACACCTTTAAAATGTACCACTTAAAAATGTACAAACGGGGACTTCCCTGGTCATCCAGTGGAAGACTCTGTGCTCCCAATGCAGGGGCCTGATTTTGATTCCTGCTCAGGGAACTGGAGCAGAACCCACACCCTACGACTAAAAAATCCTGGATGCGCAACTAAGACCTGGAACAGCCCGATAAATAAATAAATACTTTGTAAATGTACAAATGCAAATAATGAGGCTCAGCTCTTCTGGCTGCACCAACCTTTTTCATTATCATCATATCCATCTACTTGTTCACTCTCCATGGATCCCCATGGCCCATGCTCCTTCTGGCTCCTTTTCGGGCTCAACTAACAGCTATCACTCCTAAGGCTCCACAAGAATGCTCTAGTTACCAAATACCATGGCTCTTTTCTTCATCAACTTCCTGAACATGAAAGTCGCTCAGTTGTGTCCAACTCTGGACTTCTCCAGGCCAGAATACTTGAGTGGGTAGACTTTACCTTCTCCAGAGGATCTTCTCAACCCAGGGATCGAGCCCAGGTCTCCCACATTGCAGGCAGATTCTTTATCAGCTGAGTCATAAGGGAAGCCCAAGAATACTGGAGTGGGTAACCTGTCCCTTCTCCAAGGGATCGTCCTGATCCAGGAATTGAACCAGGGTCTCCTGCATTGCAGGCAGATTCTTTACCAACTGAGCTATCAGGGAAGCCCCCCATCAACCTCCTGAGTGAAATACAATTCTTATTAGCCTATGGGTACTGAGTGGGCATAAAGTTGATTCTTATCGCAACTAATGTTTGAACTCCATATTTTGGCTGGAACACAGGAGACAGTGTAAGGAGCACACATCTTACAGTCCAAGGACACTTGGGATAGAATCTCAGTTCTTTCACTTACTGTGTATTTCAGGGAAATTATTTGGGATGACTAAGAGACATAGTTTCCTTATATGCAAAAGGATAAAAGTTAAGTCCACCTTCTTGAATTCTTGGGATGCTTAAATGTCCATATTTATAAAGCCTCTGATGGTGCCTAATACATAAGTGCCCAGTAAAATTTACTGCCTTTCTCTCCGTACAGAGGGAAACAAATAAATTTAACATGTCCCAATCTTTCCAGGCAGCCTATTCACAAATTTTTACAATTAGTCTAAGGAATAAGACTGTATATGTATGCTAACTTAGTATGAAACTCATATGTAAATTTAAGTCTTGGTTATAATCTTATTCTTCTGTCACATGTGTCTTTTACTGTGAGCTTCTTCAATATTTTTGGAATAAAATTTAAATTTGAAATATAAATTGAAACACTGGAAAAATAATCAAAATGCATTTTCTACAAAATCATTCATCCTCCTTATTGTATTTGCTGAGGCTGTTCTCTGCTGGAAATACAAAGCTTCAAAATTCAAGCAAATTGCATGTGATAATTACTGTGAGCAAAGCAAATGTCTCACTATCGAGGTTAAGTAATGTGTAGCTATGATATGTATACTCTTGAAAAAATATATTTTAATAATTAAGAGGTAACTAGTCACTACATCTGTATCCTGTAGATGTTAAAATCTCTCATCTGTTTTATTTTCACTCATATTTATCCTCTGACAGCCATTTGATTAGTTGGGTCCAGTAGGGCCTGCAGTCTTTCTTGACTCTAAACTTCTAATCTGCTTCTGAGACACTATAGTTAGAATTGCCTAGGAGACAGATAAATAGCTTCTGTATGGGAAATTAGAGGAACAAATGTCTCACTTGGCAGCAGGCCAGCATGCTGTCTAAAGATCTTCTATAGGAAAGTGACAACTAAGACATGCCAAGCATGTTTACAGTTTCTACTGAATGAAATGCCACTCAGAACAGAACAAAAGTCATGACATCTTTTATCCCAGACATTAATGACCCGAGTGCCCTGGATTTTTCTCTCACAGCCTTGAATGGAAAGATTTTGCTGGCCTGAGATGAGGTTGGAAATAAATTAACTGAGTACTCTGATGTCAGGACGAACTAAGCACTCATTCCTTCCATGGGTAATGTGAGTGCATGCTACTTTTCATCTCTGAATGGCTGAATTGGTCTGCCCTTGGTCCTTTTCCATTTCTAACTCTTATCATGAAAGGTAGATCTTAGTGGCTCAGGAATTCACAAAAGAAGGCACCTTGACCTTGAAGGCATTAAAATATCAGAAATTTTAATCTTAAAGGGATTAGTCAGTCACAGCCCTGTATTTGCAAAATGAGGAAACTGAGTCTCACCGTGCTTGTCATCACACAGTCAAGCAGTAGGAGAATCAGAACTAGAACCAAGACTAGGACGCTTTCCATTCTACCATGAATCAATCTTCTTAAATTCAACCTAAGGACCCGTTTTCTGTGCCAATATTCCACATGACAAATTTCAGCAAAGACTATCACTAAACAGATTTTCTAAAATAAAAGAAATAATAATTTCCCAAAGGGCCTTCAATTTAATTCAATTTAATAAACATTGTTTAAAGACCAGTGTGTGAGGCATAATATACAGAGTCTGGTCCAGTGATGATTACCTAATTATTTTTGACCAGATCCACAAAAGATAAGAGAATCCAAAGATTGTCTTTGACCAGCTAAAAGGCCTAGAGTTTGGTTTATTGTATGCAAAGGTCCAAAACATTTTCTAACTTCCATTCTGTGTCCTAAAGCTGCAATGACTTGCTATTATATTTGACACCTTCAAATAGTCAAAATACTTCCTGGGTCAGAGGCCTCTCCCAGCTGTTTAGTGTTCAGAAACACTTACCAGTCAAAAGCTGTGTAAGGTGTCAGCTTCATGACCCATCACAGATATGCCTTCAGTTCAGTTGAGTTCAGTTGCTCAGTCATGTCCGACTCTCCGCGACCCCATGAATCATAGCACGCCAGGCCTCCCTGTCCATCACCAACTCCCGGAGTTCATTCAAACTCATGTCCATCGAGTCGGTGATGCCATCCAGCCATCTCATTCTCTATCGTCCCCGTCTCCTCCCGCCCCCAATCCCTCCTAGCATCAGACTCTTTTCCAGTGAGTCAACTCGTCGCATGAGGTGGCCAAAGTATTGGAGTTTCAGCTTTAGCATCAGTCCTTCCAATGAACGCCCAGGATTGATCTCCTTTAGAATGGACTGGTTGGATCTCCTTGAAGTCCAAGGGACTCTTGACTGCAAGGAGATCCAACCAGCCTTGGACCTGCACAAAACAAAAAGTTTGGATAAAAATTGAGCAAAGAAACTGATGTATAATTTAGACATTACTTTATAATTTAGACATTTAAAGCATTCCTTTAATTTGAAGAAAAAGCTCACTTTTTAAAACAGAAACTCAAGGAACTACTTATTATAGCCTCCACTATATTTGCCAGAGCATGTTTCTAAGGTAGGGAGGGCGAGTCTGGATTGTGGGTGATAATGACTTTGCAGGAGGAAGACCACACTTTACTGCTCCCCAGATACACATCCTAGCTACTACTATATTTGGTACCCAGGCTGCTGACAGGTGATGAGATGGATCTGAGATTAAAGGAAAGGATGGTCTTAGAGTTCAAGGTTGAGTTGAAAATTGGGCTTCTTCCTTGATCTAGGGTAGGATTAAGAAAGTGGCAGTAAAGTCACACAATCCATGCTGAGTGGTCCTTACAGATCTAGAAAAGCCACAGCTACCCTCTAATGGTAGGTAGCATACAGTCGACCTAAAGGGAAAGATCTTGGTTCAGAAAAGAGCTGGGTGTTTCCCCAGGATTGTTCCTCCGAGGTACTTTTGTAAGTAAAGTATTGCTGGTATCCACTGTGACTGTGGGTGCACATGGTGGCCCTGTGACCCGAGGCATTAGGGCTTCCTGGCATGTACCTTACATGGTGGACAAACCAGCTGCTGTGGAGGCTGACAGATCTGACTTTGGTATGTGGTTCTCTTAGTGCATTTTCAGCATTAGATGGCTGTTATGACTGTGATGGTGGCTCTTCTAGTGATGGAATGTAATTCTGAGTGAAGAGAGGAGGATAGTCTTACCAGGCCTGAGGATGGTTTACCAAGGAACTCACCTTAGAATCTGATTCTCATTTACACACCGGAGTTGCTGAGAAAATATTGAACCCATAGGCATCTGATGACAATCTAATCTAGTGCAGACCTCTTCCAAAGCCTCTCAAGTGTAAAAAAAATTATAAAGTTGTGTCACAGCCTTCTGCCACACTGTTTTTCAGAAGTCTGCTAGGTCAGTTCCTCCCTCCCTCTCAACTCTAACCAGCTGCCTGCCTCCCTATCTTTTTCTCTCTCAGCCCCACAAATGTACTTTCCACATGTAAAAAGCTCAAGCCATCGTGTATTATGGGTGAACAGAGGAAAATAAAATGAAAAAATACCTACCTTCAAAGTACTATAATTCAACACCCCAAGAAAATATGTATTATATAAATGACACATGAACTTTAAGGTAAAGAAAAATAGGTTTTCTGTGAGAATAATAAAAGATATTACTGTCTCACGCTATCACAGGATATAGATCAATAGACCAATATTTCTAAGATCTTTGTACCTTTTCTCTCTGTACACCTCAAATAGACTCATCTCTTATTCCCAGTGATCAGTGGCTTACACAGGAAATGTACTCAATCTTGACTCTGTTATTGAAGAAGTTTTGAGGAATCACTGCTAAGTATACTGAGCTCTTAGGCTGACTCTAGGGCACAGTGATAGACATATATCCTTTCACTTTAAAATGAGGTCACTAACATGTAATTGCTATACATATTTTTAACTTGCAAACTTTTCCATTCAACAACCTTGGACCAGCATTGGGTTAACTCCCTGAAATTTCACAATAATTTTAGAAAGTCTTGTAACCCTGAAACTACTTGGAGACAAGCTGTTGAACTTAATCAGAAGTACTCTTAGGGATTTGCCTCTTACACTTCCTATCTGAGCATTTATAGGAGATTGTGACTTTAGTTAAGTCACTCAGTCATTTCTGACTCTTTGTGACCCCATGGACTACAGCATGACAAGCTTCCCTATCCATCACCAACTCCTGGAGCTTACGCAAACTCACTTCCATTGAGTCGGTGATGCCATCCAACCATCTTGTCCTCTGTTGTCCCCTTCTCCTCCTGCCTTCAACCTTTCCCACCATCAGGGTCTTTTCCAAGGTGTCAGTTCTTTGCATCAGGTCTCCAAAGTATTAGAGTTCCAGCTTCAGCATCAGTACTTCCAATGTATATTCAGGACTGATCTCCTTTAAGATAGACTCGTTTGATCTCCTTGCAATCCAAGGGACTCTCAAGAGTCTTCTCCAACACTACAGTTCAAAAGAATCAATTCTTTGGTGCTCATCTTCTTTATAGTCCAAATCTCACATCCATATGTGACTACTGGAAAAACCATAGCTTTGACTAGACAGACCGTTGTTGGCAAAAGAATGTCTCTGCTTTTTAATATGCTGTCTAAGTTGGTCATAGCTTTTCTTCCAAGGAGCAAGCATCTTTTAATTTCATGGCTGCAGTCACCATCTGCAGTGATTTTGGATCCCCAAAAAATAAAGTCTCTCACTGTTTCCATTGTTTCCCCTTCTATTTGCCATGATGTGATGAGACCGGATGCCATGATCTTTGTTTTCTGAATGTTGAGCTTTAAGCCAACACTTTCACTCTCCTCTTTCACTTTCATCAAAAGGCTCTTTAGTTCTTCACTTTCTGCCATAAAGGTGGTGTCATCTGAATATCTGGGGTTATTGATATTTCTCCCAATAATCTTGATTTCAGCTTGTTTTTCATCTAGTCCAGCATTTTGCATAATGTACTCTGCATATAAGTTAAATAAGCAGGGTGACAATATACAGCCTTGATGTAATCCCTTCCCAATTTGGAACCAGTCTGTTGTTCCATTTCCAGTTCTAAATGTTGCTTCTTGACTTGCATACATATTTCTCAGGAGGCAGGTCAGATGGTCTGGTATTCCCATCTCTTGAAGAATTTTCCACAGTTTGTTGTGATCCACACAGTCAAAGGCTATGGTATAGTCAATAAAGCAGAAGTAGATGTTTTCCTGGAACTCTCTCACTTTTTCGATGATGTAGCATTGGATGTTGGCAATTTGACCTAGGGTTTCTCTCCTTTTCCTAAATCCAACTTGAACATCTGGAAGTTCATGGTTCACATACTGTTGAAGCCTGGCTTGGAGAATTTTGAGCATTACTTTGCTAGCATGTGAGATAGGAACAATTGTGCAACAGTTTGAACACTCTTTGGCATTGCCTTTCTTTGGGATTGGAATGAAAACTGACCTTTTCCTGTCCTGTGGCCACTGCTGAGTTTTCCAGATTTGCTGGCATATGGAGTGCAGCACTTTCACAGCATCATCTTTTAGGATTTGAAATAGCTCAACTGGAATTCCATTACCTCCATTACTAGCTTTATTCATAGTGATACTTCCTAAGGCCCACTTGACTTCACATTCAAGGATGTCTGGCTCTAGGTGAGTAAACACACAAGTGTGGTGATAAGATAAGATAAGAAAGCCTTCCTCAGTGATCAGTGCAAAGAAATAGAGGAAAACAACAGAATAGGAAAGACTAGAGATCTCTTCAAGAAAATTAGAAATACCAAGGGAAAATTTCATGCAAAGATGGTTACAATAAAGGACAGAAATGGTATGGACCTAACAGAAGCAGAAGATATTAAGAAGAGGTGGCTAGAATACACAGAAGAACTACACAAAAAAGATTGTCATGACCCAGATAACCACAATGGTATGGTCACTCACCTAGAGCCAAATATCCTGGAATGTAAAGTCAAGTGGGCCTTAAGAAGCATCACTAAGAAGAAAGCTAGAGGAGGTGATGAAATTCCAGTTGAGCTATTTCAAGTCCTAAAAGATGAGGCTGTGAACATGCTGCACTCAATATACCAGCAAATTTGGAAAACTCAGCAGTGGCCCCAGGACAGGAAAAGGTCAGTTTTCATTCCAATCCCTAAGAGAAGCAATGCCAAAGAACATTCAAACTACCATACAATTGCACTCATCTCACATGCTAGCAAAGTAATGTTCAAAATCCTCCAAACAAAACTTCAATAGTTTGTGAACTGTGAACTTCCAGATGTTCAAGCTGGGTTTAGGAAAGGCAGAAGAACCAGAGATCAATTTTCCAACAGCCGATGCTGGATCATCGGAAAAACAAGAGAGTTCCAGAAAAACATCTACTTCTGCTTTATTGACCATGCCAAAGTCTTTGACTCTGTGGATCACAACAAACTGTGGAAAATTCTCCAAGAGATGGGAATACCAAACCACCTGACCTTCCTCCTGAGATATATATATATGCAAGTCAAGAAGCAACAGTTATAACTGGACATGGAACAACAGTCTGATTCCAAATAAGGAAAGGAGTACATCAGGCTGTATATTGTCACCCTGCTTTATTTAACTCATATGCAGAGTATATCATACAAAATGCCAGGCTGGATGAAGCACAAGCTGGAATCAAGATTGCTGGGAGAAATATCAATAACCTCAGATACACAGATGACAGCACCCTTATGGCAGAAAGGGAAGAACTAAAGAGCCTCTTGATGAAAGTGAAAGAGGAGAGTGGAAAAGTTGTCTTAAAGCTCAACATTCAGAAAACTAAGATCATAGCATCTGGTACCATCACACCATGACAAATAGACAGGGAAACAGTGGCAGACTTTATTTTGGGGGGGTCCAAAATCGCTGCAGATGGCGACTGCAGCCATGAAATTAAAAGACGCTTACTCCTTGAAAGAAAAGTTGCGGCCAACCTTGACCCCATATTAAAAAGCAGAGACATACCTTTGTCAACAAAGGTCTGTCTAGTCAATGCTATGGTTTTTCCAGTAGTCCTGTATGGATGTTAGAGTTGGAATATAAAGAAAACTGAGTGCCGAAGAATTGATGCTTTTGAACTGTGGTGTTGGGGAAGATCTTTGAGAGTCCCAGGTCGGTAGGTGTCCAGTATGCTACTGAGAACAGTGGAGAAATAACTCCAGAAAGAATGAAGGGATGGAACCAAAGCAACACCAATACCCAGTTGTGGATGTGACTGGTGATAGAGGTAAGGTCCGATGCTGAAAATAGCAATATTGCATAGGAACCTGGAATGTTAGGTCCATGAATCAAGGCAAATTGGAAGTGGTCAAACAGGAGATGGCAAGAGTAAACATAGACATTCTAGGAATCAGTGAACTAAAATGGACTGGAATGGGTGAATTTAACTCGGATGACCATTATATCTACTACTGTGGGCAGGAATCCCTTAGAAGAAATGGAGTAGCCATCATGGTCAACAAAAGAGTCCGAAATGCAGTACTTGGATGCAATCTTAAAAACGACAGAATGATTTCTGTTCGTTTCCAAGGCAAACCATTCAATATTACAGTAATCCAGGCCTATGCCCCAACCAGTAACGCTGAAGAAGCCGAAGTTGAACGGTTCTATGGAGACCTATAAGACCTTTTAGAACTAACACCCAAAAAAGATGTCCTTTTCATTATAGGGGACTGGAATGCAAAAGTAGGAAGTCAAGAAACACCTGGAATAACAGCCAAATTTGGCCTTGGAGCACAGAATGAAGCAGGGCAAAGGCTAACAGAGTTTTGCCAAGAGAACGCACTGGTCATAGCAAACACCCTCTCAAACACAAGAGAAGACTCTACACATGGACATCACCAGATGGTCAACACCGAAATCAGATTGGTTATATTCTTTGCAGCCAAAGATGGAGAAGCTCTATATAGTTAGCAAAAACAAGACCAGGAGTTGACTGTGGCTCAAATCATGAACTCCTTATTGCCAAATTCAGACTTAAATTGAAGAAAGTAGGGAAAACCACTAGACCATTCAGATATGACCTAAATCAAATCCCTTATGATTATACAGTGGAAGTGAGAAATAGATTTATGGGACTAGATCTGATAGATAGAGTGCCTGATGAACTATGGACGCAGGTTTGTGACATTTACAGGAGACAGGGATCAAGACCATCCCCATGGAAAAGACATGCAAAAAAGCAAAATGGCTGTCTGAGGAGGGCTTACAAATAGCTGTGAAAAGAAGAGAAGCGAAAAGCAAAGGAGAAAAGGAAAGATATAAGCATCTGAATGCAGAGTTCCAAAGAATAGCAAGGAGAGATAAGAAAGCCTTCCTCAGCGATCAATGAAAAGAAATAGAGGAAAACAACAGAATAGGAAAGACTAGAGATCTCTTCAAGAAAATTAGAGATGCCAAGGGAACATTTCATGCAAAGATGGGCTCGATAAAGGACAGAAATGGTATGGACCTAACAGAAGCAGAAGATATTAAGAAGTGGCAAGAATTCACAGAAGAACTGTACAAAAAAGATCTTCACGACCAAGATAATCATGATGGTGAGATCACTCACCTAGAGCCAGACATCTTGGAATGAGAAGTCAAGTGGGCCTTAGAAAGTATCACCATGAACAAAGCTAGTGGAGGTGATGGAATTCCAGTTGAGCTATTTCAAATCCTGAAAGATGATGCTGTGAAAGTGCTGCACTCAATATGCCAGCAAATTTGGAAAACTCAGCAGTGGCCACAGGACTGGAAAAGGTCAGTCTTCATTCCAATCCCAAAGAAAGGCAATGCCAAAGAATGCTCAAAATACCGCACAATTGCACTCATCTCACACGCTAGTAAAGTCATGCTCAAAATTCTCCAAGCCAGGCTTCAGCAATATGTGAACCGTGAACTCCCAGATGTTCAAGCAGGTTTTAGATCAGGCAGAGGCATGATCCGCTGGATCATGGAGAAAGCAAGAGAGTTCCAGAAAAACATCTATTTCTGCTTCATTGACTATGCCAAAGCCTTTGACTGTGTGGATCACAATAAACTGTGGAACATTCTGAAAGAGACGGGACTACCAGACCACCTGACCTGCCTCTTGAGAAACCTGTATGCAGGTCAGGAAGCCACAGTCAGAACTGTACATGGAACAACAGACTGGTTCCAAATAGGAAAAGGAGTACGTCAAGGCTGTATATTGTCACCTTGCTTATTTAACTTATATGCAGAGTACATCATGAGGAACGCTGGGCTGGAAGAAGCACAAGCTGGAATCAAGATTGCCGGGAGAAATATCAATAACCTCAGATATGCAGATGACACTACCCTTATGGCAGAAAGTGAAGAGGAACTCAAAAGCCTCTTGATGAAAGTGAAAGAGGAGAGTGAAAAGGTTGGCTTGAAGCTCAACATTCAGAAAACAAAGATCATGGCATCTGGTCCCATCACTTCATGGGAAATAGATGGGGAAACAGTGGAAACAGTGTCAGACTTTATTTTTTGGGGCTCCAAAATCACTGCGGATGCTGATTGCAGTCATGAAATTAAAAGAAGCTTACTCCTTTGAAGGAAAGTTTTGACCAACCTAGATAGCATATTAAAAAGCAGAGACATTCCTTTGCCAACCGAAGTCCATCTAGTCAAGGCTATGGTTTTTCCAGTGGTCATGTATGTATGTGAGATTTGGACTGTGAAGAAAGCTGATCGCTGAAGAATTGATGCTTTTGAACTGTGGTGCTGGAGAAGACTCTTGAGAGTCCCTTGGACTGCAAGGAGATCCAACCAGTCCATTCTAAAGGAGATCAATCCTGGGTGTTCATTGGAAGGACTGATGCTAAATCTGAAACTCCAGTACTTTGGCCATCTGATGCAATGAACTGACTCATTGGAAAAGACTCTGATGCTGGGAGGGATTGGGGGTGGGAGGAGAAGGGAACGACAGAGAATGAGATGACTGGATGGCATCATTGACTTGATGGACATGAGTTTGAGTGAACTCCGGGAGTTGGTAATGGACAGGGAGGCCTGGCGTGCTGTGATTCATGGGGTCGCAAAGAGTCGGACACAACTGAGCGACTCCACTGAACTGAACTTGACTGCAAGGAGATCAAACGAGTCCATCTTAAATGAAATCAGTCCCATATATACATAGGAAGGACTGATGCTGAAGTTGCAACTCCAATACTTTGGCCACCTGATGCAATGAACTGACTCATTGGAAAAGACCCTGATGCTGGGAAAGATGGAAGACAGAAGGAGAAGGAGACAACAGAGGATGAGATGGTTGGATCACATCACCAACTCGATGGGAATGGATTTGAGCAAGCTCTGGGAGTTCGTGATGGACTGGGAAACCTGACATGCTGCCATCCATATGGTTGCAAGGAGTCGGACATAATTGAGAGACTCTATTGAACTGAATATACTCCTGGCACTTTCCTTCCAGGAGTCAAGATTCAGCTGCCCTGAGGTTATACCACAGTGTGGTCTCCCACCTTGGCCACCACCCATTCTCTAGACCAGAGTTACTTTCCAGGCCCTGAGACCATTTCTATCTGACCTCCATTAACCTTGGGGTCTTACTGGACTTTAATGAACTGTTCAAGTGTCAATACATTACTATATATATTTCTCTCTGCTCCACACAATAAATATGGGAAATTTATATATATTTTTTCTTATATGTATAATATATGTGTATAGTGTACCATATATGCTTTTATATAGCTTGTTTTTTCATATGTGCTTATCACTATAATGGCAACCCAGTCCAGTATTCTTGCCTGGGATATCCCATGGACAGAGGAGCCTGGTGGGCCTACAGTCCATGGGTTATCAGAGAGTTGGACACAACTTTGTGACTGAGCACATATAATCTCTGGATATATAAAATGAGATTGCTAAGTGATTTTTAAATATTTAACATTAGAGTCCATTCATTTCCATGTTTTCCCATATATTTTCAATGCTTTAATATTTAGCATTTATAATGTTCACATTGGCTGAATTTTTTCTTATAATCTACTGAGAAATCACTATGTTTCTAGTTTTTTGATAGTAGAAATGTGGCATAATTTTAACTTTTATCCTCAAATGAAGTTTACGTAGATCTATTTATGTCTGGCTAACTGATACCTGTGCGCAACAGAAGCCTGTCTGAATGGGAGCCTGGAATAGAGGGTCAGTGTGATGATTTTAGCAACAATACACCAGGATCAGAAAGGAATACTGATTTTCAGTTTAGCTTGACAGCTGCCACTCAAAATCCATACGCAGTTCAGCCACATGGACTCATTTCTCTATATGGGAGGTAAAGGGCTGTAAGTAGAAATTAACATAATATTTTACACAATCAGTTTCTCAGTGAACTACTGAGGTCATGAAGCAAAATTGCTTTGGGATACTCTCCATTTTGCCACCATCAGTAGCCCAGCTTAAGCATTAGAAGAGAGCATATACTGCAGATGGACGGTTTCCTGAGAGCAGTCGTGGTAACATCTGATGGAAGATGGCAGTGCCTGGTGGGAGACACAAAGCAAGAGTGATGCTCATCAGGACACTTGTTTGTGGGCATGTGGGAGACCTTCTATAGACTCCTAGAAATACCTGGGGGAAGAGCCTTTGCCAGGACGTGAGAAAAAGACTCAAGAACTCAAAAAAGACTCAAGTTCTTACTAAGAGTGTGACCCCATCAGTTCTTGTGATCTAATGATACCTGAGGGATCTGGCTATATAATCAACACTTCTAAAACATCTTTAAATTTATAGGTATTTTTTCCTCCCTACACTTACTTCCTCAGGATAATACCCCAGAAGTGAGCATAATTTGTAAATACTGGGTAATATTTATGTGTCTTTGGAAAATACAAAGACACATAAATATTACCGTGTATGCAGGATCTTAGTTCCCTGACCAGGAGTGAACACATGCCCCCTACAGTGGAAGCACAGAGTCTTAATTACTGGATGACCAGTGAAGTCCCCATGAAATTACATTTACTTCTAATGGAGTTTTCAAGACAGAGTTCCTTTAGGAGACTAGTAGGAAATAAACTTAGAAGCAAATAAAATTCCTGAAAGCCCTAATATGCTAGGCAGTATTAATCTTCCCATTCTTCATTCTCAGACAGCTGGCACTAATTAAAGACTCCCCTTAGTAACTTTAATTGATAATAAATAAATCTGGATTCTGAATAGATGTAATTGATATGTTGTAATTATACCAACCCATTCTATATGATTGCACCTAGTCTAGTTTTAGAGTCATTAGATATATATACATTTCTTTAAAAGGTAAAGAAAGGTTTCCTGATATATTTGACTTATGGTCAGCATCACTCACCCCGTGCAGTTCCAGAAACTTTCCAGCCTCTGGGTTAGTCCTGACTTGTCTAGTTTTTTTTTGTTCTGATTTGTTTTAAATCTAGTAACCTGCTTCCATAAGATCTGAAAGGTAAACAGTGCCTTTCCTGCAACTGGGCAATGAGACTGAAATGTGTTTACCTGGAGAAATGATATTGGCAGCAGAAGCAAGACTGCAAATAACACACAGGAGGTTTCACCCAGATGCAGTTTAAAAAATTCCCTGGTGACTTGGATGGTAAAGAATCCACCTGCAATGCAGGAGACCTGGGTTTGATCCCTGGGCTGGGAAGATCCCCTGGAGGAAGGCATGGCAACCCACTCCAGTATTCTTGCCTGGAGAACCCCATGGACAGAGGAGCCTGGTGGGCTACAGTCCATGGGGTCGCAAAGAGTCAGACACAACTGAGTGACAAATTATACAACAAGCACACACAAGTAGTGAAAAGGTGCTTATCTTCTTTCATATTTACTATTCTTTTAAAAACTAACAGACATCGTTTGTACTTTTATTTCCACAGTGAGGGGCAATTATGGTTTCTTGCCTGTGGTAAAATGACTCTTATTCACTAACGCCATAATTAATATTCCACAGCAATTTGTAAATAGAATTAAAGTCTAAGAACCACAGCCTTAAGGTGTCTGTGATCTACCCACAACTTATCTTTAAAACTTTCTCACTCACTTTTTTCCATCATCCATATCACATTTTTTCCCTTTGTCACAAATACACTTTTGGTCATAGAGGTCAAGACAAGAGTCTATATGGGAACAGGACTAAGGCCAGTTTGAAATAAAAGTGGGAGAGTTCTGGATTTTCGAAGAATGAGAACACAAGTTCTGGTCATCATGTTAACTACATTCAGCCCATCAGTCAGTGGAGATTTGGACAAAAACAAGAACAAGGAACTGTTTGGTGTCTCTTTTGGTACTTGTCCTTTTGGTACCAACTCTCAGTCCCCCACAGGGTGTGTGGAACAAACTACTGGTGTCAGACATGGTAGCCCTGTTCAGATCTCACTTCAGGAAAAGCTGCAGCACAATGCATAGCTGATTGATAGCTTCCACTTTACACATTTTTGGATCTGCCACACAGTTCAACCCCAGGCTTTGCTTTTGTAGCATGTTTAGTCACTTCAGTCATGCCTGACCCTTTGCAACCCCAAGGACTGTAGCCCACCAGGTTCCTCTGCCCGTGGAATTCTCCAGGCATGAATACTGGAATGGGCAGCCATTCCCTTCTCCAGGAGATCTTCCCGACCCAGGGATCAAACCTAGGTCTCTTGCATTGCAGGCAAATTCTTTACCGTCTGAGCCACCAGGGATACAAAAAGGATCTTCAGTTCAGTTCAGTTCAATCTTAGGACCATACTATTCCTGCCGCCTGGAGTGGATTCTTCTAATGGTAGCTATCATCCATGTCCAGGGTCTCTTACTGTTAAAAGCCAAGCCAGCTGCTGCTATTGACTGTCTAGACTGTTTCTGTCTTATCCAGTAAAGTTATGACTCGTGGTGTTTTATTGAGCTATCTACTTTCTCTCACATCATTTAGTAATTATTTCAAGCAGACATCTTTAAAATGACTGGTCAGAAACACTGGACTGTGCCCATGGAATAGAAGATAACTTTTTGGCAATTAAGAGCATTTGCATTGTCATCATTTGTAGTCTTTGCAAGGGAGCAAACCACCCAAACTGATGAGGCTAATCATTCACAATATTTTTCTCTGTTAAGAGCCATTGACACATATTCACCTGTAACATACACTATTTGGATCTACAATAGATTTCTCAGAGTTTTCACCTAAGATGCACACTGATGTTGTCTAAGCCGTCCAACTCTCACAGGGTAATTGATAGTCCATTTTTTTCCCCATGCTGGACAACAAGGAATTATAGATATTTCTAGAAATGTTATTCATATGAAAAATATTTCCTGATGATAAAGTGTTTGTATATATTACTATATACCATATATATATATATATATATATATATAAAACCACGTAATAAAGGCATACTTAATTGTGCATCAAGATGGAATGCATTTAATTTATGGAAAACCAATATAACCTGTATCTCTAGTAACCAGTTTTTCTTCTTTTTCAAGATTTACATTTAAATACACAGAATGGATTGTGAATTATCTGAGAAATAACTATCTGTTATCATGTCATTACTTCACATTGCCAAAAAGCCAGGGTTCCTATGAAAAACCAAAACTGATTTTCTTAAAAATAAAATGAGCTTCAGTTGGTTTAATCAAGAGTATCATTATCTAACAGACCTGTGCATGTATGAGCCTTCTGCTTTCATTTTGAGGATTTGTGTTCTTACAGACTCTCAAGACCTCTTCAAGAGAATGTTCCCAGAGGCTGTAATCATTGCTTCCTTCATGCAACAGTTATCCTTCTTTGCTGAACTTGGGGAAATCCTTTGGTATAGAATGTTGTTTAAACAACAAAAGTACCTCCAACCATAACACGTTGTACATAGCATTACAAGTGTTATGTGAGGAAAAGGATTGTTTTTATATTGTATAATTTTTTCAGTAACATTAACTAACTTCTCTCTAAAAACGTGTTGATACATTTGCAAAATTAGAAATGTAAAATATAAAGATGATATTTTTTCAAATTACTAATTTATGTACATCATTTATATCTTTTCTTTGTCCACATTTCAGTGAGTGAAAATAAAAACTTATACTACAGCATTCCTTGATTATGTTCCAGTATGGGAAGAGAGAATTCTGTGGCCAAGGAAATTAAGAGAGTGATGGATTAAACCATTTGATCAGGTGGTGGTTCAAAATAAATCCTGGAGAAGACAATGGCACCCCATTCCAGTACTCTTGCCTGGAAAATCCCGTGGACGGAGGAGCCTAGTGGGCTGCAGTCCATGGGGTCGCTAAGAGTCTTAGCGACTGAACGACTTCACTTTCACTTTTCACTTTCATGCATTGGAGAAGGAAATGGCAACCCACTCCAGTGTCCTTGCCTGAAGAATCCCACCCCTGGTGGGCTGCCGTCTATGGGGTCGCACAGAGTTGGACATGACTGAAGTGACTTAGCAGCAGAAGCAGCAAAATAAACCCATAACTTCTTTGATGCTCCCTTCAAAGTGCTCCCTAATTCCCTTTCCTTAGAATGTTAGCTTGACTTAGTGATTCGCTTCTAACCCATAGAATCATAGTGGAAGTGACCATGTATGACCTCAAAAGCTCGATCATAAAACAGACTGTGGCTTTCTGCTTGCTGTTTTTTTGGATGCCTCAATCTGTGGGAAGCCAGCTGCCAGGTCAAGAGGACCCTCAGGAGTTCTGTGAAGAGGTGCACCTGATAAATAACAGGCCCCCTGCCAACAGCCACGTGCATGAATCACCTTTGACATAGATCTCCCTACCCCAGTCACGCCTCACAGTCACATTAAGAAGAGATAAGATCCATCTAGTTAAGTAAAGTTTTCAGAGCAGTCAATGCAGAAAAATTTGGAAAAGCCCAGATACACTTGCTAAGAAAGGTGCAGAGGTCGAAGCATTCCAAATTCCTGATCTTCAGTGCATTTCCTACGAAGAGGGTATTGCAGCACTTAATTGTGCTTTTGAACTGTGGTGTTGGAGAAGACTCTTGAGAGTCCCTTATACTGCAAGGAGATCCAACCAGTCCATTCTAAAGGAGATCAATCCTGGATGTTCATTGGAGGGACTGATGCTGAGGCTGAAACTCCAATACTTTGGCCACCTCATGCGACGAGTTGACTCATTGGAAAAGACTCTGATGCTGGGAAAGGTTGGGGGCGGGAGGAGAAGGGGACGACGGAGAATGAGATGGCTGGATGGCATCACCGACTCTGTGGACATGAGTTTGAGTGTACTCCGGGAGTTGGTGATGGACAGGGAGGCCTGGCGTGCTGTGATTCATGGGGTCGCGGAGAGTCGGACACTACTGAGCGACTGAACTGAACTGAACTGAATTGGCAGAAGATTATCGAGATCTGATTAAATAGGTATTTTTCTGCTAGCAGCCATTGCTAAAATAATTCACAAATATTAGAGTCCATCTCTGTAAGGTTGGTCATGTTCCATAGCTGATCATAAGAGATTAATAAACTGTGAATGTTAAACCTTTAAAAGTTAGTTCTGCTATGGGGAGAGCAGTCACACATGATTAAGAAATGTGTTTTTTGTTTTTTTTTTTCTTTTTTAATAATTTCCAAGCTGAAACTCAAAGATCCTTGTTTTGCTGAAGGAAATTGCTGCTGGGATTCAGATGAGAGTAAGACCTTTACAAGAGAGTCTACATCATCACAGCAGGCTTCCTTAGACAACACATGGGGGAAAAGCTCAAAGAGGATTTCCATGACTCTCAGGGGGAAAGGGATTTGAGAAAGCCTGCTGCTGCTGCTAAGTCACTTCAATCGTATCCGACTCTGTGTGACCCCATAGACAGCAGCCGACCAGGCTCCTCCGTCCCTGGGATTCTCCAGGCAAGAACACTGGAGTGGGTTGCCATTTCCTTCTCCAATGTGTGAAAGTGAAAAGTCAAAGTGAAGTCGCTCAGTTGTGTCTGACTAGTAGCGACCCCATGGACTGCAGCCTACCAGGCTCCTCTGTCCATGGGATTTTCTAGGCAAGAGTACTGGAGTGACTTGACATTGCCTTCTCCGTGAGAAAGCCTGCTAACCTACAAAATGCAGATCGAGCTTATGCAAGCTTGTGGCAAACATAGCAAATGGAACTGCTTACCACTTATCTGACCACTTCCCTTGGTTATAACGGCTGCCCGTGGATGGGCAATGTAAGAATTTCGGACCACAATGCTAAAAATGGTTTTAATTCCACTTAATCTAAACCTAATCAAGGGTTAATCTAAACCCTATCTCTCTCTTTAGCACTTCAGTTGAATCAAGTCAGCTCAAAAGGAACTGCAGGCAACGTGGCTAGCTCTCCTCATTCATTGGTTTCACTGCTTTGATGTGAACAAATTTTCAGTCTGAACCAGTTCTCTAATAGCATTCTTTGGTTTGTGAGTATCTCTCAACTGCATATATTTAATTAGCTGTCCACCTATTTATTTTGCTAGAGTATTTCCTTTCCTCTTTGTTGAATGTTACTAAACTCCTTACTACAACATATACAACTGTGTAGTTCAGATGTTGTCAACTAGGAGTAATTTTGCTCCCAAGGGAACATCTTGTAACTGGGTAGGAACCTACAGGATCTTTCCAGGACAGATCACCTGCCTACTCCATGCCCTCTACCTGCCTCTTGTTTGTGGAAAAACTTTAGCCTCCTAGGCTTTCCCCAAGTTCCAAAGAACAAATTTAATCAGAGAAATGAGAAAACAATGGAAAATAGTCAACCAAGACAAAATAAGAATAGTTTAGCCATTAAACAAAATCAAGGATTTTTAGTCCCTTCTTAAGGGCTCTAGATAATATCTTAGCCATTGTTTTGTTGCTGTTTAGTTGCTCTGTCATGTTCAACTCTTTGCTATCCCATGGACTGTAGCCTGCTGGGCTCCTTTGTCTATGCAATTTCCCAGTTAAGAATACTGGAGTGGGTTGCCATTTCCTCCTCCAGGGGATCAGCTTCACCCAGGAATCGAACCTGAGTTTCCTGGGTCTCCTGCATTGGCAGGTGGATTCTTTACCACCGAGCCACCTGGGAAGCCCAAAACACTGCTACAGAAATTCAAATATTACCAATGCAGATATTAGAAAGATGTGCACTTGAATCATGTAATTTTGACCCATGCAAAAGAAATAATTTTACTAAATTAGAATTGGTGCCATTCCATCACCTTATATCTAGTCATAGAATTCACTATAACCTTTTCGTATAAATATCGTGTTTTGTCTCACTTGTATTTCTCTTTATTACCTGGATGAAGCCCCATATAAAATGTCTATTTTTAGAACTCAGCCCTGAAAAGGCTTTGTTTTTCTGAGACATGGATATACTTTCTCGTCATGGACAATGAGAACCAAGTCATTGTTCCACTGATCCAGGTTTTACTTTTCAATGTGGCTACCTAGAAAATAGAAGTCAAATAAGTCCTCAAAGTTATCATCTATTAAAAAATGTTTTATTTTTCCCTACCCTGGACCTTACTCCAATAGATAATTTCTACAGTTGTCTTCAAAACAGGGATTTGGCTACATGTGGTATTTGGAGACTTGCCCTTGGGAGAAGGGGAGTGTGGAAAATGTGAGCGAAAGGAGGAAGTGTTAAGCCAGGATGTGGTCTCTGGAATCTGGCCTCAGCCTGGCCCCACAGAGAGCTCTGGAGTGTAAGCTGTAGCACAGAGGTGCTGCCACTGAAGGCAAAGATGTCTGAGTTCTGTTCCCCCCACATCAGTTATTGGCCCTGGGTCACCTCACTCTGGGGCTTCCCTGGTGGCTCAGATGGTAAAGAATCCGCTTGCAATGCAGGAGGCCAGGTTCAATCATTGGGTCGGGAAGATTCCTTAGAGAAAGGAATGGCAACCCACTCTATTCTCCATTCTCTTGCCTGGAGAATCCCATGGACAGAGGAGCATGGTGGGCTACAGTCCATGGGATCGTAAAGACTTGACAAACATTCACTTTTTCACACCCATATTGGGGTGGGGCTGGAGCTAGGTAACTTTCCAGTGAGAAGGCTTCTAATCTAAGTTTGCTTTCCAGAAAAGGAGGCTGTGAAGTGTTAGTATCCAACATTCAGAACAGCTGGTGATGGGGCCATTGGCCCAGTAACAACACTGTCCATTAAAGCTGTCATGTGTGTTTTTATTTGTGTTTTTCTATTTTAAAGCAAGACTAAGTTACATTTCTCCTTTCTAAGAAGACAGGATGGGCTTCCAAGGTGGCTCAGTGGTAAAAAAATCTACCTGCCAATGTAGGGGACGCAGGAGACAAGGGTTCTGTCCCTGGGTTGGGAAGATCCCCTGGAGAAGGAAATGGCAACCCACTCCAGTATTAGTAGAAAAGTGAAAGTGAAGTCGCTCAGTGATGTCCGACTCTTTGCGACCCCATGGACTGTAACCCACCAGGCTCCTCCATCCATGGGATTCTCCAGGCAAGAATACTGGAGTGGGTTGCCATTTGGACCCACCCTCAAATAATTCTTGACTAACATTTAGATTGAAAATGTTCCAAGGTCTACTTATTTAACTCACATGAGAGGGCTTTTTAACTTGCATTAAGATATACCTAACCTACATAGTGGTAAAGAATCACCTGCCAATGCAAGAGACTTAAGAGATGCGGGTTGAATCCCTGGGTCGGGAAGATCCCCTGGAGTAAGGCATGGCAACCCACTGCAGTGTTCTTGCCTAGAGAATTCCATGGACAGAGGAGTCTGGCGGGCTACAGTCTATCGGGTTACAAAGAGTTGGACATAACTGAGTAACTGAGCATGCACACAAGTATCATTACTGGAGCACCAAATATTTACAAGGGGAATTTTACTTAACAGTATTAACTGTGATGACATCGATTTCTAATTTTCAATGTGCAGACTTCTAATGCCCGTGATTCCTACATTCATTTCTCTTCCTAGGATCTCTGACCTGAGTTCATTTGAGTATTCTAACTGCCCATGGAGGGTTTTCATTTCTGTAATCCAGTAGGCGCCTTAAATTCAAAGCCTCGCCCGTTTCCCCTAGCTCAGTGTTCCTAATCTGAGCTGAAGGCAGCAGCATCTCCTCAGTGTCCTCATGGGGCTCAAGCCTCAATCTCTCTCAGGGACTTCCTGCCACACATCACACCTCATTTCTCCCCAGCATCTGTTCCACACTGTTGCCCGCATGATTGTTCTAGGACAGATGTATTCATTTCATTCCTTATTTTAAAGTTTGAAATGGCTTTCCTGTTGTCAAATGCAAAATTCTTGGAGAGGCCTCACAGTTCTTTCTGAGTAGCCTGGCTCCAGGCCAGAATGTCCTGTGTGATCTCCCAGCCCCCGGCATAGACAATGTCAAGGTTTTGTTTGGCAGGCGTCCTTGGCAAAGCTGCCCTCCCACTAGAGTGCAGTGTTGTCGTCTGGAGAGAAAGCTGAAGTCAAGGACTCAAGCACCTCTACTCAGAGACCTCCTTACTGGGGCCTCAACTGAGGCACTTTTCTCCACTCTCTCTCAGTAACTTTCCACTGTGAGCCTTCTCCCCTTCCTTCTGAGAGCTCCCTGGACCAAGACTTCCCCTCCATCTGTGCTGCCTGTCCATGTCTTGCCATCTCCTAGAGAGCAGACATTTCTTTGGCTTAGTATTTCCAGTGATTGGCACATTAAAAGCTCTTGGGAAATGTTGACTTGCTAAACCATGAACAGTCATATTTTGTTTGCACATACTAAGTAATTATTGAAGAGATTCACACACTTGGCTAATCTGTCTGCATATATCTAGACCTTAGCAATATTAAACTTTCTCACATGTGTATACACTCTTAATTGCTGTACCTGACTAAGGAACAGAATGGGTTTGAGAGATATCTTGATAGTGTCTTGATGCTGTCTTCCCATCTCTCTAATACTTGGGTAGTGATAAAACTTGTATCTGGACCAGATACTACCCCTTACTAATGCTCACTTTGAATTTTTGATAAAACTACAGAAACATACAATCTAATGTCAATAATATTTAAAAGTCTAAAATGTTTTTTAACAAAGTATATGGTAAAGATCATTTTCATCCTACTCTTTTAATTCTATAGTGTAGAAATGGATACCATCTACAAAATTCAGGCATCAATGGGATGGAAACTAATGTTTATTCTATGAGTTGATTTCAAAATTATACCATGTAAGTGACTAATATCCTCCACTGGATACAGTTCAAAATGTCCCCAATAATGGATGTCTTCCCAGACTAGACCGCTTTTAAATTTGTTTAAGCATGAAAAAAGGTGAATTTTATTTAGCAAGGATAATAAATGTGCATTTAGCTTTCTACTAATAAAAGGCACCCATTTACAAGTATTAGCAAATATGCTTTACAATTAATTTCTAAACAAATTTTCAGGATTATAATTGAAAAGCTTTAGATAGTAACTATTATAAGCCAAAATTTGAAAATGAAAATAATGAAACCCTTGTTTAGAAGGAGTAAAATGACAAACTTCAAGCCTCTTTAGTTGAAGAATTGGTTTTGAGATTTTATATACAATGAGTAACTATTACCAGCTTGTCAGTTAATAGGAGAAATATTTGTATCTCATTTACAACTAAACTTGTAGAAGAGCACCCATAAATGTTTGCAGAGCCGAGAAAATGTGGGATACTTACACATGAGGATACTTCAGATGGTCACAATAGTTAAATCCCTGTTTTTATTTTCATTTGTTCATCATGTGTTTTTTGAACTCTAACTATATGTACTTTGCTAATATTTGGAAATGAAAGTACCTTTAATAAGTGAAAAAAATGAATTAGATTCTAGTGGGAAAGATAGATAATAAAGAGGAATCCTGATGGATATCTAAACATAAACAGGGAAATAAACAGGGTTTTATAGAGTATATTATAAAGGTGCCTGAGTGGGTGTCAGGGAAGGCCTATCAGGGAAAGTAATACTTAAGCTGGGTTATGAGGAATGAGTTTGTTAGATGAGAAAAGCTGAGGATGAAAAGGAGAGCAAGCACTCAAGGAACAGTTTCATGAAAAAAGAGAAAGCACTGGGCCTAAGATGCAGAGAGAGACAATATGAGCCCAGAAAGTGAAAGCCGCTCAGTTGCGTCTGACTTTGCCACCCCGTGAATTGTACATTCCATGGAATTCTCCAGGTCAGAATACTGGAGTGGGTAGCCTTTCCCTCTCCAGGGGATCTTCCCAACCCAGGTCTCCTGCATTTCAGGCAGATTCTTTACCAGCTGAGCCACAAGGGAAGCCCAAGAATGAACCCAGAGAGGATGGCAAAAGGGAGACCAAAGAAGTCCTATTTGAAAGATTCTGATCTCACTGCTAAAGAGATGAAAGACAATTGGTGGCTTTAAATTGGAGAGTGACCACAATCAGATCTGCATATGAAAAAGACCACTCTTCCATCAATGACTTGAGCATGAAACATAAGCAGTTAGTTGAAGGGGCAGCTATGGCAGTGGCTTGGATTAAAGTGATGACTGTGTATAAATTCAAGACACATTCAGGGCACAGGTCAATACGGCTTGATGATAGGTAGGTATGGAGTTGAAGGAGAGAAGACAACATCAAAGATGACTTGCCCAAGCAGATGGATGGGGATGCCATTTGCAGAAATAGATGACACTAAAGAGGCCCAGGGCTGGGGAAAGGTGATGAGAGTGTTAGCTATGTTGAAGTGCTTTTGAGAAGTGGAGAAATCCAACTGGAGTTAGCTACACGAATAAAGAATCCAAGTCCGAGAGGGCAAAGAAAAAGAATAAAGACCAAGCAGTGAGTTTTCTGTCAATGTACCGAACTATCAATAATTTGGAAAAGAATGACAGATAAAAGGGAAAAAAAATAGTTGTAAACTGAGACAAGCATAAAACAGTGAACATATTTTATAAGGGTAATCTTAGGAAAATAAATGGTCTTATGGATCTTCGATATATAATAAGAGGTGGGGCCTAGTGAACAAATGGTGTTGAGTCAAACAAAAGAGCAGAGTCAAAAGTCCTGGTCATTGGAACTAATCCCTGTCTTTAAAGAAGGGGTAGCTGAGATCTGGGTGAGGAAGTATCGTGTGTAACAAAAGCTGTATAAACCTTTGAGGTGGTGGGGATGAAGGTGACTCTTGGAGTTATGAGGCTTTCCCCTTATTAAGATAACCACAATAAGTTATGCTCAAAAGTTCCTACCCAAAGTAACCAGGTTACTCCATGCCATCGTGGAACCAACACATGAGCATATGCAAGACCGCTAAGTTTCTCTGGAAAAGACCCATTTAAGTAAAGTCATGCTGAAGCAAAAATCATATATTAATTTTAATGCAGTTATGAGTATTCAAATAGAGACATCTTTTACTTTATACAAAAGCAAACTTATACTCACACTTTGATAAGGAAAGCAAACCACAAATAAGTTATGATTTTTACTAGAACAGCAAACATTTTTTAAAGGAAAACAAAAGTTGATCTAGGCCTCCAGTTCTTTGAGAAATAGAATAAATAGCTCCCAAACCTTCAGCATGTCTACATTTTTTTTTCTGGTGTTCCATGTAAAGTTTTTATTGATCTCTTTGAACTCCAAGCCTTCAGAATCAAAGCATTCTACAGATTTTTTTATACATAGTGAGGTGGGATTTAGTACTTCATGTATGTCATGTGTTCCTTAGAATTTGAGAAAGAAACCAAGTCTTATAGCCTGTCATTTTTTTGAAGGTCATGACATATGATGCAATTCCCTCTTGGCTTTAGAAGTTTCACTTTTTCCTATATTGCAAGAATGAAATATTATTGGAAAAAAAGGCTGTGTGACATGAACTATGGTAGTAGAGTACAGATTTATGTAATAAAAGAACTCCAAAATCATTTTACAGTTACTAGTTGTAAGGCAGGTAAAAAGCCTTGTCTAGAATCCATGTCTGATTCCAGGTAAGAGAGTTCCTAATTCTTGCTGGGCTTGGTACTTTCTGTTTTCAAATATCCTTCAGGGAAAAACCACTCATTCTTAAACTAGTCTGTTTTAAAAATAAACTCATAGATTATGTCAAAATCTTTATCAATGTTCTCTCCACGAGAGGTAAACAAAATGAAGCTTGAAAAACAAAATTGCTATGATATGTACGCACTTCCTTAGATTTCCCCCAATTCTAAGGATAATGCTGGAGACCAGTTTTAGGATATTTACTGAATATCAAGTTTTTTGGGAATGAAAAATTAAATTTATGTAAGCTACTGACAAGGTATATAGTCCAAATATTTGGAGTATGAGGTCTAGAAGATTAGTTGGCAACTACCTTCTTTAGGCTTCAACACTGCCAGGATGTTTGACTGTTTTTTTTTTTTTCTTACAAAAACATTCAGGTGTCTATGTTCAGCATTCCAATTACTTCAGGCAGGTCAAGACAAGGTCTAACAATGACAAAATAAGACATTGACATAACAATTTAATAGAAACAATCTTGAATTTATATGCTCTTTAAAATATCATATTTCAAAAGTGAAATTTCAGGATTTTTACTTTTGATTAACAGCCACCAAGAAGAACATTTGCATGTGTTTAACAAGGGTAGAAATACTGCATCAAAAATATTCCTTGACTACTGTGAACAAAGGAGCCACAAAAACTCAGCATGAAGTGGGACATCCTGGAGTTCTGCACAGCCAGGATCAGGTCTAAACCCTCAGTAGCAAGCAGGAGACTCAGAAGATGCTGACTTTAATTACAAACTTTATTTGTCAATACAATTCACAGTTTATACATGGTGCAATCCACCATATGAATTTTCAGAATAGTTATCGAGGAAATGGGTGTACCTTTCCTTCTAAAAGAGCCCGACTTTCCAAAATTTTGGTTAGAATTCTTTAAGTTTATAAAAGTACCTTCAACAAGTTAACTGAATATTTACATTTCTAGCTTAAATTTTGAAAAATAAGCATCTGTTAAATTTTCTTTTTTTTTTTAAGATCCTGGGTTTATTTTTTAAGACCCTAATATGAATGCCACTTATTCAAATACTCCCACCCCCAAGAATAAAAGTCATGCTTTGCAATTATATTTAGGGAAATCATTTTCTTTCTGCGTTTTAAAAATTTTATTTACAATGTACAGCAGATCTATGTATGAAAATAAAAGAAAGAGGAGCAATCTACTAGGTGCCTTTACTGAATTTCTTCTGAATCCTGAAAACCTCCAAAGAGTTGCAGGATATAAAATTAAACTAAAGAGGATTAACAGCCTTTTCTATCTTAAAGAAAAAAAAAAAAAGAAGCTCTCAAGATTTAAATTGTGCTATAACAGCTTTTTCTCTAATGTCAGAGATGAATTATGCCTGCATTCTGCATTTTTCCATGTGCAAAATCACAGTGATCCAGTTTCAGCTTCTGCTCTCACACTCAGCCACAACTCCAGAGGTACACCCACGGCAGGCGAGGGCTGTGCCCAACTCTGCCTACACATCCCCTCCCCTCACCGGGCACAAGTTACCCAGGAAAAGAAAACCATATAAGCCTTTCATACATCAGAAAACAGATAGATGCTGGCAGTATAATGTTTATTAGCAAATGCTTATAACACATTGTTTGGCTCTCTTCATGTCATCGGAATGGCAATTCACACCAATTGTCTAAATTCATCTTCAATAATATCCATTTTAACAGTTTTCTTTTGTCAGATCACTTATGGAGATATATATATATATGGATTTTCTTCTTCCACTTTAAAAAAAGTATATATATATGTATGTGTATATATATATACACATACATAGTTAGTAATAAGTGATAAACTTGAAATACTGCCAGGGAAAGAAGGGACTGTTTGGGAGGGGCCAATTTTACTGGCCTGGTAATAATTACACTGTATGCATGTGCCATTGGTACCCGAGTCAGATAAATACTCAGAGGGGCCATCTTTGCACCTCGTTTCTCTGCAGTGCCTGTAACGCTAGGGTTTCTGAGTGTGCTTCAGTGTCCATCTAATTTGGCATCTATTCCTTCTTCGGGCATCATCACTTCGGTGTTTTACACACTTGTTTCCAGCAAGGTATGGTATTCAAACGGGAGTTGTGGGGAAAAGGACTGTGGAGTTGAGCCTAGGGGTGGGGCAGGGAAGGAGAAACCACACATTAGCTAGAGAGGTTCTGTTTCTTCATAAGATAAGGCACTGACAGAAATTTTCTTAGGTAAAAGGCTGCATAAGAATTTCTTGCCATTTACAAAAAGAAATGTTGTCATCCATAAATGGTCCATATCTAGGCTCAGTTAGGTAGACCCTGAAAAGTAAGGACTGATCCCTCAAAGCTACATTATTACCAGAAACAATTATAATTCATTCTGAGGCCTTATGGCACGTTAGGAAAAGAGGGAGCAAAACAGTCTGGGCACAAAAAAGGCATCAGACATCGCTTGTTTTATTCCACTCGTCAAAGAAAGTGGATTGTTCAACAAGCATCATCAAAAAAAAAAAAAAAATAGTGCTGGCTCAGAATTCCAAATTCTCTTGATGGCAGATGACCATGATGGGTGTATCTATTTTTTCCCCCCTTTGGAGCTCATGCACAATTTTAAAAATGCTACCAGCAACAGTCATAAAGAGCATATAGAAGTCCTCACCTAATGGCTATGCCTGAGGCTCTTCAAAGAGAGGGCTACTTAATGTTCTCAATAACAGCGATTTCCTCGCCCGCACAGTGCGGTGTCAATCCGTTCAAATAGATACTTTCCGTTTTCAGTAAGGAAGGCAGGACATCCCTCTCGCTGGCCAGGTGGCTCACGGACAGGGTCCTCCTACAGGGAGTCAGCGCCTGGCTGTGGTTTCCAGCCAGTTCTGCAGACAGCTTCCGCTTAATGGAGGTGGCGCGCTGGAACTTGTCATAAATCTCCACGCTTAGCCGCCTCCTGGTTTCCTTGAATTCAGCTGTGACGTTGGCCGTCCACTCAGCAGCATGGGCTCTGAACTCTCCCACCTGGAACACGCATGCAGAGAAAAGACAGACATACCAACAGGACAGTCAGCGTTCTGTGTGCTTTATCCTCTGATCACTGTATTTGGAAGGTTTGAAAAGGAGGTTGTAGCTTTTTGTAATAGAAGTCATCTGAGAATTGAGGTCACTGAGCAATTTGTGAAGAGCAAGATTCCATTTTATATAGATTCAACTCTAAAAATGAATCTATGAGCTTAAACTCTATTAACCAAATTATATGAGAGGCACTAGATGTCCTTGTTTCTGGAAATGAGTCCTGTCACTGATGCTATAAAAAGCAATCTCTAACTTTTTAAAACTCTGTGAGGTTTTTTATTTTTTAAATTATAATTTTAAGAAGTATTTGAAGAAAGCTGATCGCTGAAGAATTGATGCTTTCGAACTGTGGTTTTGGAGAAGACTCCTGAGAGTCCCTTGGACTGCAAGGAGATCCAACTGGTCCATTCTAAAGGAGATCAGTCCTGGGTGTTCATTGGAAGGACTGATGCTGAAGCTGAAACTCCAATACTTTGGCCACCTCATGAGAACAGTTGACTCACTGGAAAAGACTCTGATGCTGGGAGGGATTGGGGGCGGGAGGAGAAGGGGACGACAGAGAATGAGATGGCTGGATGGCATCACCAACTCGATGGAAGTGAGTTTGAGTGAACTCTGGGAGTTGGTGATAGACAGGGAGGCCTGGCGTACTGTGATTCATGGGGTCACAAAGAGTGGGACGCGACTGAACTGAACTGAACTGAATTGAAGAAGTATTTGAATATGGAGAAGTCAGGAAGACACAGGAGAAACGGCAAGACAGAGTAAAAGAGCCTGGAATGTGAGCCCAGGTGACTTGGTTGGTTCTCATAGCAGCGATGCTATTTGCTCTGGACATAAACACAAATTTTAGAGACCAGAAATTGTGTGTGCAAGAACTTTGAATTCAACCCCATACTTGTCAGTTAGGAATCCTCTGTTTACTAAATAAGCAACAAAATTTTTGTCTCTGCTTCCAGAGAAAGCAAATAGAAAAGGACTGACAAGTTTATTGTCAGGCCCATTTGGAGAATTTCCAAGAAATAGTTCCTCAACGAATGTTTATGGAATTAATTAATTTAACCTGTGAGCTCCCATTTCATCAGCTGTAGAACAGGCATCTCTACAGTATATTCCTAACAGGATGGTTGGACTAACGTAGTTCAACTGCATGTAGTTATGACGGAAGCCTTTGTCTGAAGGTTAAAGCAAAAAATATCTCCAAGTCCAAAGCATGTGGCCCGAAAGAATCTGCCTGCAATGCAAGAGACTGGGGTTTGATACCTTGGTTGGGAAGATGCCCTGTAGGAGGGCATGGCAACCCACTCCAGTATTCTGGCCTGGGGGATTCCATGGACAGAGGAGCGTGGCGGGCTACAGTTCATGGGGTTGCAAAGAGTTAGACACAACTGAGTGGTTAACACTTTCACTTTCAAGCACGTGCATGATAATGTTCTCTCTGACGTCTTTAAAATGATTCTGTACTCTAGTGACCTAAAACAGAACAATGACCAATCCCATGATAAACTTTTTCTTAATCAACTAGAATTCAGTAATCAAGAAGACTTCCTAGAATAATCTCCTAAGGTGGACAAGTCCCCCACCCATCTGCTTTGGGGGCACACTTCACTCACTTTTTAAATGATGCGGGCACCTCCTTACCTGGCAAGTGAATAACTACAGCTTTGTTTGGTTTTGCTTTACCTCTGTTTCTTTTTGTTTTAAATTTTGATATGGGAAACATAATTGATAGTTTCTGCTATAGTTTGAATTCCTAAAAATTCATATATTGAAATCCTAACTCCACAGGTGATTGTATCAGGAGGTGGGGCCTTTGGGAAGCGCTTAAGTCATGAAGTGAAGCCCTCGTGAATGAGAGCAGCATTCTTACAAAAGAGAATCTAGAAAAATCCCTCACCCCTTCCACCATGTGAGGACACAGCAAGAAGGCTCTGGCTCCAAACAAGGAAGAGAGTCCTTTATCATGCTGACACAATGATTTTGAATCTCCAGAACTGTGAGAAATAAATGTTGTTTATAAGATCCCCAGTGTGTGGTATTTAGTTATAGCAGCCTGATGGAACTAAGTGAGGTTCTAAATATTTACACTGAAAGTCATAGATATGTGTGTGGGTTGCAGGGCAGTGTGTGGGGGGGTACACAAGATGGAAACTGTTCAAATATCCTTGGAAGGTGGCACATAACAGATCAGTTCTTCTGTATCCACCCATAATTACATTCATGCACACATTTCATGATCTACTTTTTATTTTAAAAAGGTCCACTTTCTACTTGTATTGTCCTAACAAGGAATAATTGCTTGTTTTCCGGATCTGGTTTTGGAAAAAGCAAAAATGGAAAAATGAGAGGTTTGTGGCGCACATAATTCGCAAGATCAAGCATTCCTTAATCACTGAGGCATCTTAGAGGGAACCTACAGGAAAAGAAGTGCTAATTTTATAGCAATTCAGCCTGAAGATTCTTGCTGTTCCCATAAGGGACTGTGCCTGACTGCACTTAGCTCCAAAAACAATTATTGAAAGTTTAATTCTGCTTTGGGGAAACTCTCTGGTTAGGCAGTATCGATCAGTGGTTAGAAATGCTGACTCACTCCAAACACACTTATAAATAAACCCTCCAACTGTTTATATTCTTTTTCTGTTTCCCAGCTGTCTTTATTAGACTAAACATTTTGAGTCTGGGGTCTATACTATATTCATTGGTGTATATAAAACATCTAATGTCTGGAACAGAAAAAGCATAGGTAGAAATTTGATGAATTGCACTGAATTAATAAGTAAACACTATTCATAAAGTTTTGAAATACACTTTAACATAAAAAGTTAAGAGATTCAGTTGTTTCTCTATCAGTTTTGATTTAAAGGCTTAAAACTACCATATGCTTACAGAGAGAACTTGATTAATATGGTCTTGAACAAAACAGTTATCATTCTCCAACATATCATTAAATTCTCCTAATTTACATTAAAAGTAGATAATCTCAAGCAGTGTGAAATTTGCTGTTTAAAATAAAACAATCGCTATTGATGAAAATCTAAACATTCTATCTGACTTTTATTCCTATCTTACCAATGATTTTATTAAAAAGGAATTAACCTGTTCTATTTGAGAATTCATAATTTTCTAAGTGTGAAAAGAAAAAATACTAATATACTATTTTCTATTATGAGCTTATCTTAATAGTATGGTTAATGCTATAAGGAAAACAGCTAACAGTCTACATATTTGTTTAAATAAATGTTTGTGAAAAGTGTAAGAATTAACTACTATATTCAATTTCCTCCCATAAACGACTGGTTAACTAGAAATAATCACTTTCTTAGAGGACATCCATCCGAGTAAGCCTCTAAATCATGCCTCAAGTCTGGAGGCACTGTCAAAACTTGTGGACCTAAAATTAGGTCTATTCTCTTTTTGAAATTAATTTTTATTGGTGAATGGTGATTTACAATGTTGTGTTAATTTCTGCTGTACAGCAAAGTGAATCAGTTATACATATACATATATCCATTGCTTTTTAGATTCCTTTCCTGTATGTCACTACAGAGTATTAAGTAGAGTTCCCTGAGCTATACGGTAGGCCCTTATTGGTTATCTATATGATATATAGTGGTGTGTATATGTCAATCCCAACCTCCCAATTTAAAGGGAGGGATAAATTTGGAGTTTGGGATTAACAGATATACACTGCTATATATCAAACAGATAACCAACATGGACTTACTATATAGCACAGGGAACACTAGTCAATATTTTGTAATAACTTGTAAGGGAAAAAATCTGAAAAATAATAGATATGTGTATATTGGAATCACTCTGCTATACACCTGAAACAAAAACAACATTGTAAATCAACTATACTTCAGTAAAAAACTTCTTATTGTTAATAATAGATTTTGCTTATCTAAAATGCAGGTGTTAATACTTTTATTTGCTAATTTTCTATCTCCTACAACTAGGATGTAAGTTCTATGTATATCCCAGCACCTAGGATAGTACCTAGTATGTGGCTGACTTCTAAGAAATACCTGTTAAGTGCATGAGTATATGCCCCCCAAATTCATGTTCTCTGTCATCTTGCACCTGAGTGATAACTAGAGCCATAGTATAGCAAGCATACCTCCACTGGTCTTTCTTCTCTTTTCTAACCTTTATTCCTTCTCCCTTTTGGTGACCATTAATATTTTTGCAAAAATGGTCTTATATTAAACATACTGTTTTGCAAATGGATTTTTTTCACATAGCCAATTTTGGTTATTTTGTTTTTCTCTATGAGTACTCATTATACTAACTCATGGAGAAGGAAATGGCAACCCAATCTGGCTACAGTCCATGGGGTCACAAAGAGCTGGACACGACTGAGCGACTTACACACACACACACACACACACCACCTCATAGTTTATACTATCTGCCTAGCATTCTACGGTGATGAATGTGGCATGCTCCTGTTGATGAATAAGGGTTTGTTTTTTGTTTGTCTTCTTTTGCTATAGAAAATAATACTTCAGTGAATATTCTTATACCCATATCTTGGTTAATGTGATCAAGTATTACTAGAAGTGGAAAAACGGTGTCAAAAGATACATATATTTTCAGATTTTGAGGATGCTGAGATTTCCATCTAATCCCTACTGTCTTCAGACTCAAGGTTCCCAGTCAACCCACTATTTCCTCTTTTTGCACACTGAGGTCACCTCTGTCTTTTCACAGTAAAAAAAGCACCAGATCAAGGATCCTGCAAAGAAACCCTTTTAGAGATTTTAATCATATCTATTGTGACTGGAAATTTAACTGGTAATAAAAAATTGACTGAAAAATGAAAGCCTTCCTTAACTTGATCTGATTTTTCTCCAGAAGCAGGTTTCTTGAAGTCACCATGATCACTCAGATTGCACTAATGACACACAGCTTCCTGCGGAGCAAGGTGCTTCCACAAATTAGTGATTCCTGCAAATTAGTAAAAGCCTAAATACAGGTAAAGCTCAGACTTGTCTGACTTCATAACTCTTTAATTTCTCATCTTTAATTGCACTCAATCTCTGGCAGAGGCCGGTAGAATACTGCTTCTAGGGACATGTTATTTTTTTCTTTCTAATTTTTCTAGAGTTTCCAGGGGTGGAAATGAATCTCTGGAGGTCATAAGGGCTGCAGCTGGAAATGTCATCAAACAGGGATAGGAGGGGTTAGCAAGAGGTGAGAAGAAGCCTCCAGTTCCAGCTCTGTCACTTAGCTGGGTGCCTACAGCCAAGCAATTTAACCTTTTTTTTGAGTTTCAGATTCCTTATCTATAAAATAGGTTATAATAATCTATTTCACAGGAGAAACAAACGGTGTGTGTATGCATGTGTGTGTATGTGTGTGGGTGTCTGTGTTCTTACAACATAAAGAACTGCACAATTAGTGATTATGATGATAACCCTGGGTAATGATGATATGGTTTGCTAAGGGTACTTAAAGGACTTCCTTGGTGGCTCAGATGGTAAAGCGTCTGCCTACAGTGCGGGAGACCCGGGTTCAGTCCTTGGGTCGGGAAGATCTCCTGGAGAAGGAAATGGCAACCCACTCCAGTATTCTTGCCTGGAAAATCCCATGGATGGAGAAGCCTGGTAGGCTACAGTCCATGGGGTCGCAGAGTCAGACACAACTCAGTGACTTCACTTTCACGGGCACTTAAAGAGCTTAAAGAAAAGTACCAGATACAGAATAAATGATATAGAATTGAAAAAAAATGGGACATTTTCCCCTGGAATATAATTCACAGGTTCTAAGCACCCAGTGGCAGCGTGATCTAAGTTCTCTGATACTCTCAACAGAAGCGCTACAGATGGATCAAACCCAGAGTTTCGGAGGTCTTTAAGGTATGAGGTATTTTGAGAACGTTGGAGACATACATAAAAATTCAATTGGCCAATCATCCCAGTCAGAGACACTGAATGATATATTTCACCACTCAAATGAATGTTGAGGCAAGAGATTGTTTGTGTTTGCCTTATGCTCATTATTACAACTGAAATAATACTGTAAAATATAATAGTGAATTTATTGTATCACTCAATAAACATGTATAACTTATAATAAAAGGGACTCTCATTATTAATATAAGTCTATGTGATGGGATGGAGTAAATTTTGTATGCACAGATAGAGCCTACTATGTGTGGGGCATTGTTCTTTAAAAAATATGAACTTATTTAATATTTACAACTCTGTGGGGAATATTTTATTATTTCAGAGAAGAAATTGAGGCAAGAGACATTAAAAAACTTTAGACACACAGTGAATATGCCAGGATTCAAATTTGGAGGTCTAACTCCAGCATATTGTTTTGCCTCACCAGGAAAATCACTGCGGATGCTGATTGCAGCCATGAAATTAAAAGACGCTTACTCCTTGGAAGGAAAGTTATGACCAACCTAGACAGCATATTAAAAAGCAGAGACATTACTTTGCCAACAAAGGTCCGTCTAGTCAAGGCTATGGTTTTTCCAGTGGTCATGTATGGATGTGAGAGTTGGACTGTGAAGAAAGCTGAGCACTGAAGAATTGATGCTTTTGAACTGTGGTGCTGGAGAAGACTCTTGAGAGTCCCTTGGACTGAAAGGAGATCCAACCAGTCCATTCCAAAGGAGATCAGTCCTGGGTGTTCATTGGAAGGACTGATGCTAAAGCTGAAACTCCAGTACTTTGGCCACCTCATGCGAAGAGTTGACTCACTGGAAAAGACTCTGATGCTGGGAAGGATTGGGGGCAGGAGGAGAAGGGGACGACAGAGAATGAGACGGCTGGATGGTATCACCAACTCAATGGACGTGAGTTTGAGTGAACTCCAGGAGTTGGTGATGGACAGGGAGGCCTGGCATGCTGTGATTCATGGGGTTGCAGAGTCGGACACGACTGAGCGACTGAACTGAACTGAACTGATGTGATGGAATGGAGTAAATTTTGTATGCAGATAGAGCCTACTATATGTGCTGGGCATTGTTCTTTTAAAAATATGAACTTATTTCATATTTAAAACTCTGTGGGGAAGATTTTTATTATTTCACAGAAGAAATTGAGGCTAGAGAGATTAAAAAACTTTAGACACACAATGAATATGCCAGGATTCAAATTTGGCGGTCTAACTCCAGCATATTGTTTTGCCTCACCAGGAAAATCTTGTTAATTCCAAAGGATAAAAATCTTTGGGAGGAGTGCAAAGCAAATTCACATTATGTGGAAATCCACCCTATAGCAGGTTATTATGGTGAGGAACTACCACTGTAATTTCCTAAAGATATTGAAAAGAATGAAAATTTCTTCATGAAAAGTGCACTAGGAGCACTTACCGATTCAATAATGACATCTATTTCCTCTCTATTGTGCCCTTATTTTTCTCCTATTACTATTCTTCATGATACTAGACAAGGAACATAGCAGTTCAAACTCAAATCAAAAATAGAAAAGAAAAAGAAAAGAAAGGAGAGTCCCTCAAAAACAAAACTAAGGCCATCAACATAATTAGTTAGTTCAGTCACTCAGTCGTGTCCGACTCTTTGCAACCCCATGAATCACAGCATGCCAGGCCTCCCTGTCCATCACCAACTCCGGGAATTCACTCAAACTCATGTCCATCGAGTCAGTGATGCCATCCAGCCATCTCATTCTCTGTCGTCCCCTTCTCCTCCCGCCCCCAATCCCTACCAGCATCAGAGTCTTCTCCAGTGAGTCAACTCTCTGCATGAGGTGGCCAGAGTATTGGAGTTTCAGCTTTAACATCAGTCCTTACAATGAACACCCAGGACTCATCTCCTTTAGAATGGACCAGTTAGATCTCCTTGCAGTCCAAGGGACTCTCAAGAGTCTTCTCCAACACCACAGTTCAAAAGCATCAATTCTTCGGCGATCAGCTTTCTTCACAGTCCAACTCTTACATCCATACATGACCACTGGAAAAACCATAGCCTTGACTAGACGGACCTTTGCTGGCAAAGTAATATCTCTGCTTTTTAATATGCTGTCTAGGTTGGTCATAACTTTCCTTCCAAGGAGCAAGCGTCTTTTAATTTCATGGCTGCAATCAGCATCTGCAGTGATTTTGGAGCCCCAAAAAATAAAGTCTGACACTGTTTCCACTGTTTCCCCATCTATCTGCCATGAAGTGATGGTACCAGATGCCATGATCTTAGTTTTCTGAATGTTACTTATTCCCATTTGTCTAAAACATTCCTGACCTAAAAGAACTGTCTATACCAATGTATTCATAAAATAGCACATGGTATCCTAAAGAACAGACTCCTATTTTTAAATGATAAAATTATACGTTCCAACTCTGAAGGTGCTTTTTTGATTTCAAAGACATTAAAAAATAAGGTCCAGAGATCAGTACATTTATATAAGTAAAATTTTCCTCCACTGAAATGTTAATGCTTATGGATAATTACAATGAATCCTTATGCATTAAGGCATGCTTGTTTCATCAGGTTTTTAGAAAAATTGTTCAAGAACTTATTCAAATGCTGAATTATGTCATCTCGCTAACACTAAGCAAATCTACAAACAATAATAACAAAGCTGAAGACTCCAACATGAGCAGAAATAGCTCCTAGGGGATTGCCTGCAGCTCATGCACATGACTCAGTGAAGAGATCTTCCTCTGTGTTCCATGTATTCTTAACATTCACTTAATTCTCATGGCCCAGCCATCTTATTTACAAGAAAGAAAGAAAATGGAGTGCTACAAATGGCCGCTTGCCTTCTAGATGCTACTGGAAATGCTCTCATCCTTGCGACTCAATGCAGTTGCACTGTTCTGTGTCCTTCTTTTGCCTGATCTTCTAGCAAAAAGAGGCATTGGTGAAGACTTCGTTCCTCCCAATCAGTCTTTGCTCTTAATTTCCAAATCAGTACATTTTCATGTTTTTCTTTTCTTTTTTTTTTAAACCATTCAGGTTAATTCTCAATCAACCTAGAGGGATCATTTTCTTTTACCTTCCTCTTAACTACCTTTGTACCTTAGGCTTCTATTCTTTTCATTTCTCCTGGATAACCATATCCTTCCAATCATTTCCATTAAAATCTATTTGCTGACAACTCTCAAATATATATTTCTAGATCAGGTCTCCCTACTGAATTCTGTATCTGTACAACTGACTGCTTAAGAAACAGATTCAGTTTAGATGGACCCCAGGCATCTCAAATATAGCACATTTCCAAATAAAATCCTTTAACTTCTTAAACCTGTTCTTACTTAATTTCTTACCACAGTGAATAGCACCATTAACCAGCAAGTTTCCTAAATGGAACTTCAGTGATAATCCTTTATTCTTCCTCTCACCCAATCGACACCAAATCAACCCAAAGTCTTGCTTATTTACCTCTTTTTCTCACAATTCCATGTACTTCTCTCTGTTCAAACTGCTAAAACTATTTGTCTAGTCCATCATTTTGTCTCATCTATATTATTTCAACAGCTTCCTAACCAGTGTTGCTGACCTAAGTCTATCGCCCTTATGTGTATTCTTCACACAACAGCCAGAGTGCACCTTAATAAACATAAATCAATCAACAATTTCCCCTGCATAAACCATACAATTGACATTCATTTCACTTAGTTTAAATTCCTTAAAGTGGCTCGTATATTTTAAGGCTTACCTACTGTTCCAGCTCAATTCTCACTCTCAACCCTCTCAAAAGTCTACTCCTGGGGCCATTCTGAACATTTGTTTTTTCATTTTTATTGAATTTGTTATAATATTGCTTACTTTTTTTTGTTTTGTTTTGTTTCTAGCAGTGAGGCATGTGGGATCTTAGCCCCCCGATCAGGGATTGAACCCACACTCCCTGCATTCGAAGATGAAGTCTCACCTACTGGACCACCAGGGAAGACTCTGAACATTTCTTTCATTTCCTCAAACACGCCACTCTTTCTTCTCTTTCATTCATTACTTACTATTTTCTCTATCCGGAATACTGATTCCCAGCCTTTCTCTGGGATATTTTCTACTCATCCTAAATTAGACATCTTTATGGGGCCATTCTCTGATCCTCTAGACATCAGATCACTTGATATTTGTATCTGCATAAGCCTGTACTTCCCTGGCATTACTCTCATCACAACTTATTACAGCTATAAGTTTAAACCCTCTTTTGGCTTCATGTCTATGGAAATCTTCAGGCAAAAATACTGGAGTGAGTTGCAGATTTTTTACTGCCTGAGCCAAATACAGAGGGTTTGTCTGCCATGTACTATTCAGTATTCTCCGAACCTGGAGGAATATACATGTGGAAGTTCAATAAGCATTTGTTAGACAAATGAATATCAATAACTTCAGATAAACAGATGACACCGCCCTATGGCAGAAAGTATAGAGGAACTAAAGAACCTCTTAATGAAAGTGAAAGAGAAGAGTGGAAAAGCTGGCTTAAAACTCAACATTCAGAAAGCTAAGATCATGGCATCCGGTCCCATCACTTCATGGCAAATAGATGGGGAAACACTGGAAACAGTGAGAGACTTTATTTTCTTGGGTTCCAAAATCACTGCAGATAATGACTGCAGCCATGAAATCAGAAGATGCTTGCTCCTTGGGAGAAAAGCTATGACAAACTTAAGCAGCATATTAAAAAGCACAGATATTACTCTGCCAACAAAGGTCCATCCAGTCAAAGCTATGGTTTTTCCAGTAGTCATGTATGGATGTGAGAGTTGGACCATAAAGAAAGCTGAGCACCAAAGAATTGATGTTTCTGAACTGTGATGTTGGAGAAGACTTGCGAGTCACTTGGACTGCAAAGAAATCAAAGCAGTCCATCCTAAAGGAAATCAGTCCTGAATATTCACTGGAAGGACTGATGCTGAAGCTGAAGCTCCAATACTTTGGCCACCTGATGCAAAGAACTGACTCATTGGAAAAGATCCTGATAATGGGAAAGATTGAAGGCAGGAGGAGAAGGGAACGACAGAAGACGAGATGGTTGGATGGCGTCACTGACTCGAAGGACATGAGTTTGAGCAAGCTCCAGGAGTTGGTGAAGGACAGGGAAGCCTGGCATGCTGCGGTCCATGGGGTCGCCAAGAGTCGGGCACGACTGAATGACTGAACTGAACTGAGACGAATGAATGACAGACAAATCAATCACGTTTTGAATATACACTCCATTAAATAAGAGGCTGCTTCTCAGTGACTGTACTGGGATAATCTTTTTTACCTCAGGAGGGAGACATGGGCAGGTTTATTTGAAGCATGTTTCCTCAAAGTTTTTAGTCTTTGGAGAGCTTCCTCAGCATTCTAAGAAGCCTACAATACTGCTAATGTCTTCTTTCATAGTGAAGAACATTTTCAGTGTTCTCATAGAGAATTTTCAGTGTTCTCCGTTTGAAAAGAGTATTTTAAATAGTATGTCTTTTAAATGCTTGGTCTTTATCAACTGCATTTCTGGGGTTAATTACCTCCAAACAACTCTACAAAACGTCAGCAAAATGTTTTTTCCAAAAGAGTAAAGCCGACTTTTGAGCAAACTCCAGGAGATGGTGAAGGACAGGGAAGCCTGGCGTACTGCAGTCCCTGGAATCTCAGAGTCAGACACAACTTAGCGACCGAACAACAAAAAAATCTGACTTGTGGGGAGCCGTACTTTTTTACACTTTTCTTTTTTCCCTCTGATCTGTTTCTGAGCCATGTTTCTTTGACAAGAAGTCTTAATGCTACTTTGACTCTTGATAAGAGGTAAACCTGTGAAATTCCTCAAATTTAGAATAATTCTAACCTTAATTATTTATTTACAATAACTCTCTAGTTCACTATGACCCTCAGTTCAGTTCAGTTCAGTCGCTCAGTTGTGTCTGACTCTTTGCAACCCCATGAATCACAGCACGCCAGGCCTCTCCGTCCATCACCAACTCCCGGAGTTCACTCAAACTCATGTCCATCGAGTCGGTGATGCCATCCAGCCATCTCATTGTCTGTCGTCCCCTTCTCCTCCCACCCCCAATCTTTCCCAGCGTCAGAGTCTTTTCCAGTGAGTCAACTCATCGCATGAGGTGGCCAAAGTACTGGAGATTCAGCTTTAGCATCAGTCCTTCCAATGAACACCCAGGATTGATCTTCTTTAGAATGGACTGGTTGGATCTCCTTGCAGTCACCCAAAACTCCACCATCTTGAACAAATCTTTGCCCTCTGTACCTTTCCCTTATATCAGAAAGCCTAGTGTTCTCTGTGTCAGCTTTTCACCAGAATCATAACTACCCACTTTGCCTAACTATTTACTAGCTTTGAATTTCTACAATCCTCTTTATAGAGTTTTGCGTTTTGATCATTAATAGGTGAGTGATAATAAAAATTTGCTAGCATTCTAAAGCATCCATTTCCAAAGATGAGTATCTCAGCAATTATTTGCAGACAGTTACTTCAGAGTAAAAACTGGTGGCATGATTTGGAAATCTAGCAGCACCAACTCTGCCAGTCCTCTGTGATAAGATAATTCAGATTTTCCTTCCCTCAAAGTCCCTCCCAACAATCATTTTTCTTGCATAACTCCATCCCCATTATCACTTCATGTACAAGAACATTTTTTTTTTTCAGAGCTACAATCTTTTCTAAAGATTTTTCCCCTGGAGATCTTACCATGCCTTACCCATATTTTCTGTTCTAATTGGCTTTACTTTTTCTTCCTATGTGCACTCAATTAACTATGAATAATAATCACTCATTACAGACAAGCTAATCCCTTTTATGGAGTCATAAATGGATGAGGAATTTTTTTCTGAAATGTTGGAAGGTTTTTGTAAAGTTTTCACAATTACCCACAGCCAACTCAAATATTGGATAATACTTGAGCCTTAAGTTTTCTTTAAAAAAAAATATTCTATTTACAGGCAGATCTGATCAGAGTAGCATTAATAGAAAACCTTTTCCCTAAGGATATAAAGCAAAGCTGAACATTTAGGATTTAACGGCCATTAAGTAACCTCCTTCACCAGACATAACACTAAGAGGTTTTTCTTGTCTTTTTGACCAATGTTTTTTCCTGACCCTTTTGACAGTGGGATTTTAATTTACTCCTCTTAGTACTCAGAAACTTATCTACCTTAATAACTTGAGGAAAGTTAAATATTATAAGCAGGTAGCTGAGTTGAAATCATCCCCTGGTTAAATATGTAAAAATTATTTGAAGCCTACTTTGCATTCCAATTTCAAAGGTTGCCTAGACTATAATTTCTGACAATTATCATTAATTCATTTTCTGAAGTATTGTTGAACTGTACTATTAAAAGGACAATTCAAAGTATTCTCTTTATCAACCAGGTTAAAACACACACACACACAAGAAAAAGGATTACAAAGTGTCACATTATCTTGAGAGAACAGTACATGATGTTTTTCTCTGGTTTTCAGGAAAGTATATGTAATATTCATAAAGTCTCCTTAATCTAAACTATCTTTTTTAGTTAGCAATTTCTCCACTTCTTAATACCACACATATTAACATAACTGTATAAAGATTAAGTACAACAGTTTTAATTTAAAAAGTCAAGAAGGATAATAATACTAATACCATGATTTTATCTTTCATCAAAAATTGCAAAAGGATAAAGTATATTATTAACTGCACTAATAATGAGGTGGGGTTGTGAAATCAGACACTCCCATGTTGCACAGTAAATTCAGCTTCTTGATTATTGTCACTGTAGTGACATACCGGCTCTGTGTCACTGAACACCTCTGAAAGCCTCCCCCCTGGTCTGGGGTTACTTTAACAACCTATATTACAGAGCTCATCCAACTTAAGTAACATTTTATTGTGTTATAAAAATATGGGAATTAAGATTCATGAAGCAAAATAATTTACATATGTTTTAATACAATTCTCCACATTTTTATATGATTGAGTTACAGTAACTAGACATTTGTCTGTTAGTAAGTGTGGACACTCTATGATGGGGGGTGATGTTGCGGGGTGGTGTTGGGAGGTATGCTGGGGGGTATTGTTGGGGGGTGGTGTTGGGGGTGGTCATCATCTGTTTGTTATTTAATTCCTTAAACATGTATGTGAAGTGAAGTTGCTCAGTCGTGTCCGACTCTTTGTGACCCCATGGACTGCAGTCCACCAGACTCCTCGGTCCATGGAATTTTCCAGGCAAGAGTACTGGAGTGGGTTGCCATTTCCTTCTCCAGGGGATCTTCCCAACCCAGGGATCAAACCTGGGTCTCCTACATTGCAGGCAGAAGCTTTACCGTCTGAGCCACCAGGGAAAAAAGAAAAACACACCCATTCAAAAGTAATAATTGAATGAAAGGGTGGGCTGAAAACCTTACAGGCATTCTCCACAAAATGTTGTCTTTATATAATTAACAAAACCAAAACACGAAACGACACTTCAAAATTCATTTAGGATATCTGGAGTTAACAGTAGTTTACCTATAACAAAAGGGTATTTTATGTTCCTATAGGAATGCAAGTTGTTGTTTACTTGCTAAGCCATGCCCAATTTTTTTGCGACCCCATGGACTATAACCTGCCAGGCTCCCTGCCCGTGGGATTTCCCAGGCAAGAATACGTCATGGGTTGCCATTTCCTTCTCCAGGCGATCCTCCCAACCCAGGGATCAAACCCGAGTCTCCTACACTGGCAGGCCGATTCTTTACCATTGAGCCACCAGGGGAGCCATAAGGAATACGAGACCTGTGTATTAAAAAATAGCTTTGCTTCCCTTCTTCTTGCACTTTCCTTTCTAAACAAATGAGCCCCAAAGCAGTTAGACACAACTACGGAGACATCTGTGTGACAGGTTTGGGGAGGGGGCCTCGGTACCAGAACGAAATGTCAGAGCATGAGGGGAGCACCCGCACAAGGAGTGGCACCCAGTGTGGGGTTCAGAGCCTGAGCGGGGCAAGGAGGACAAGCCCACAAGGAAGTCCAGTGTATACTGCTGCAGACCAAGCAGGAGGGAGAGGGCGTCCCTGGAGGGCTGGGAGTGGGCGCAGCAGAGGCAATTCGAGCCTGGCTATATACAAGAAGAAAACAGATATTGGGAATAACAAGGATTAGGTATTTTGCTGTAAGAGGAAATAATTACAAATACAAAAAAGCAGAGCAGATTAGAAGGAACTCTTGTGTTAGATTGGAATGGGAATATAAGTTTGAATTAATGATTATTGTTTTTTTAATTGAAGTATACAAGGCTTCCCTGATAGCTCAGCCAGTAAAGAATCCACTGGCAATGCGGGAGACTACGACACATGAGACGCAGGTTTGATCCCTGAATTGGGAAGATCCCCTGGAGAAGGAAATGGCAACTCACTCCCAGTATTCTTGTCTGGAGAATCCATGGACAGGGGAGCCTGGTGGCTGGTGGTCTACAGTCCTTGGGGTCACAAAGAGTCGGACATGATTTATCGATGAAATAGCAACAAAGATAACTGATGTAATATTATATTGGTCTCTTGTGTCTCCTGCATGGCAGGTGGCTTCTTTTCCCGCTGAGCCATCGGGGAACCCCCGTGTAATAGTCATAGTTAAATGTCAGTGTTTAAGTTCACTGATAATTAAATCCCTTGCAATTAACCTACAATGAAAATTATTTAACCTAAAATGAAGTATTTTAAATTTTAACTTAAAAATATGTGTGGGCAGACCCCACTTTTCAAAATACTTTCCGGGAGTTCACACAGACTATTGTTCTGGACCAGTGTTTTGTAACTATGGTATCAGGCAGCAATGAGAAAAGGTTTTCTCCTACAATCCATTCCCTTCCCCTCCTCCAGAGACAGAAGTTGTGATTCACTTCTTTATTCTCCTTTTCACCTTTCTGTCCTTCCCTATCCCATAGTTTAGGAAGAGAATGTAAATATTTTTTACATTCCAAGAACATGATTGATTCAGGAAGTGTCACCCAACCATGAGCTTTAGGAGTTAGTCGAACCTCTTAAAACTATATATGCACTTAGGATTTGTGCATTTTTCACTGTGAAAGGGGATCAGAGCTCTTAACAAACTCAAAGAGGATGTGACCCACTAAAGGTTATAAACTCCTGCTCTATTAAGTAAATTCAACATTGATGTTTATAAGTAGAATCTTCCTTACTAAAAGTGGAAGACCATTCAAAGCAATATGTTTTCTAAGTTTCATGGTGAGTGCTGTTTTATCTCAACTGCCTAATACAGTACAGGCACATTGTAAACACTTATAAATCTTTGCTGAATAAATGTCCCAGAAGCCAGATGAATTTTAGATGTCATAAGGAGGTGGGTAGATAACAGAGGAGAGGATGGTGGACAGGATTATGGAGAATGCTATAAATTTCAAATGAAGTGTGCCATGACACAAAGATCCACTGGAAAGGGGTTGGAAGAAAAGCTACTGACTTCATGGTACTTCTTGGGTGAGACAGATTACCTCATGAATGAATACTGATACCTAATCACAAATCATGATTGAGTGCAGTTAAGTCAAGATAAGAAATGTGAAGAGTGCATACAAAGAGGAGGAATAATTCATATTAAAGGGGTCAGATGGGATGTCTGCAGAAATGTGACATTTGATCTGAGATCTGAAGCAGCTCTGTAGTCAGCAAGGTGATAACGTGTGGAGAACATTATTCAAGGCCAGGGCATAATGTGTAAGAAGGGAAGGGACATGTGTAAAAAAAGAGTTTGGTGCAATCAGAGAATTCCTGAAAGAAGACCTGTGTGGCATGATTGCAGTGAATCTACAAGATGAGCTTTGAAAGTGAGGTAGGGCCCAAATTACATGAATGCAAAAATCATGGTAACTAAAAGATTTTGAACTTGAGGCAACCCAACAATATGCAACAGAGAATAGCATTGTCCGATCTGGGTTTTAATTTCCGTGCATGCACCACATGTTGGCAAAAAATTCTTGGGAATGCAGAAAAAAGAAACACAATTCTAGTTTCATTTATTTGTATTAAACTGCTACTAACGTTTTCTGTATGGGATGACCCTAGTGCCTTCACATGGTCCCTGTTCCCTGGAGGAATGCCAGGGGAAGAACCTGATCTCCCTGATGGGCTAGGTGACATGGGCTCGCCCATTCCCTTGCTGTCAGCATATTCTAGTGCATTCAAATTTATGGGCTATTGGATATGAGCAATATGATTACTCTCATAAAACCAAAATTCTTAAATTACAGAGTTTTAAGTAACAAGATGGGGTGTGGTGGCACATGCCGCATGGTATAATCTATGCATTTTTCTTTCTTAAAATTTGATGATCTAATTTGTGATGAGAAAGGTGTTCCATAGGATGCTACTTGGCAGATATTTTGAAACAAATAAACTATTTATCTTGCCTCTTCAAAGGAAATGATATATAAGATGGTAACTGCTATTCAAAAAAAATTTACAAAATTTGCACATATTGTCATTGTTATATTTGTCCCCTCAAATGGGGTGCTACTTATCAAATCACATATTTTAATACTTAGCAAACTTGGAAGAAGGATTTTACCACGTGTAGGAAAAACTCTGAAACAAAGGGTTTCCATGGATATTGAAAATGGGCTAACCTTAAAAACAATTGTTTGGCATCAGAGAATATGGATATTTCCTAACTTAAAATAATTTTCACAACTAGTGAATAATATTTTAAAATGAGCTCAATGTTTAAAAGGCAGAATTTTAAATTTACTTCTTTAATTTGCTCTATATGATTTACCTTTTTCTGACACGCCAGGAGATCCAACCAGTCCATTCTAAGGGAGATCGATCCTGGGTGTTCTTTGGAAGGACTGATGCTAAAGCTGAAACTGCAATACTTTGGCCACCTCATGCGATGAGTTGACTCACTGGAAAAGACTCTGATGCTGGGAAAGGTTGGGGGTGGGAGGAGAAGGGGATGACCGAGAATGAGTTGGCTGGATGGCATCACCGACTCTGTGGACATGAGTTTGAGTGAACTCCGGGAGTTGGTGATGGACAGGGAGGCCTGGCATGCTGTGATTCATGGGGTCACGGAGAGTCGGACATGACTGAGCGACTGAACTGAACTGAACGGAACTGACACGCCATCAAATCAAGAATCAAAATAAACTACACTATGGACTAGAATTGGGGATTACTATAATGTGGAGTGCTAAATCCAGATCTGATAAAGAAATAGGACATTCAAATCAAACTATTCTCATTATTAATAATTTTTTTGTGAGAGCAAAAAAATTTGAATTACCAGTAAGCACAATTAATACATTTTAAACTACTTAATTTTCATCTTTTAAAATTTCTCCCTTTACATACGTTGTAAATACATATCTAAATATTGGTATAGGAATACAGTAGTACAGGTATGTAATTTATAAATAAATATGCATACTGTAGAGGTACACTCAAAACGTTTTTACTAATAACAATTCACAATGAAAATTCTGGAGACCACTGAAAAAAGGAAACGGAAATGTGAGGCGGGAAGGAAGACATCTAGATAGGATGCTAACTGTGATGGATCAGGCAGACTAAAAGCGGAGTTTTAGAGTATGGACACAGAATGTACAGGAAAGCATTTAAATGTGTTTTGGTGACATTATCATTAGAACTTGTGATGCACAAACCACAGAGGTGAGGAAAACAAAGTATCAAGAATGACTGCAGGGTGGTCCAGTGGTGAAGACTTCCCCTTCTAATGCAGGGGATGTGGGCTCAATCCCTGGTCGGGAAGCTAAGATCCCACATGCCTCATGGCCAAAAAACCAAACATAAAACAGAAATAATATTGTAACAAATTCAATAAAGACTTTAAAAATGGTCCACATGGAAAAGAAAAGAATGACTGCAAAGAATTTGGCATGAGCAAATGAATACACGTTAAGTGATAATTTACTAAGGGCTGGAACCTGAGACAAGATCATGTTAAGTTCGAGATTATAAAGTAGTGGTTTATTATAAAGTATCTCTTGCACAGCAGCTCCTGCCAACTTTTCAGCAGGATTTCCATCTCCAGTGAGCACAGGACCCCACCAATCTCCCCCTCTAACATCCCTGGAACCATAACCTTAGCACCCACAAAGTGGGTCAGCACCCACTGGCATGGCCTTATCCTGGACCTAATCTCTGACCATAAGTCCAGTCTCTCTAGCTCTTTTACTCTCTTACCACCAATATCCCATACGGGACTGCCTCGTAGGCACTTGGTTCATTAGTGTCTTATTCCATTGGTCTCTCAACTCTTCCCTTTGCTATTCTAGCGACTCCCCCAAAAGCATCACCTCTATACCCTCCCAGGACCCCATAACTATCTGTGGACCTACTGTAACAGTCACATATCGTATCATGGCTACTGGTTTACATCTACTACATTTTCTACTGGACCCTCATCATTGAACCCCGAGAGTGTCTAACTGGGTCGTTTTTTTATCTCCAACATCAATCTCATTGCCTGAACACAGTGGCTGCCCCATAGAACTTAAAAAAAACAGAACTGTGCAGACAAAAATAACTGTTTTTTCTTTTAATTATTTACCTTAAATCTACTGAAATAGGTAAATGATACCTATCAGTGCTTAAGAATCCAGTTCAGTCAGTAAACTAAAGGTAATTGCTTTAAATTTTAAAGTCATTAAGGCTATCATCACACACACACAAAACCACAAGCAATGAATGTTTGAGAGGGTGTGGAGAGAAAGGTACCCTCCTATAGTGCTGGTGAGAATGTGAAGTGGTACAACCACTATGGAGAACAGTATGAAAGGTCCTTAAAAAACTAAAAATAAAATACCATACGATCCAGCAATCCCATTCCTTGGAAAAACATGCTCTAAAATGGTACATGCATCCCAGTGTTCACTGCAGCACTGTTTATAATAGCCAAGACATGGAAGCAACCTAAATGCCCACTGACAGATGGATGAATAAAGGTGTGGTACATATATGCAATGGAATATTACTCAACCATAAAAAAGAATGAAATAATGCTATTTGTAGCAACATGGATGGACCTAGAAATTGTCAAGTTGCGTGAAGTCAATAAGAGAAGGAGAATATCATATGACATCCTTTCTATGCAGAATATAAAAAGAAATGATACAAGTGAACCTAATTACAAAACAGAAACACTCAGATTTAGAGAACAGACTTATGGTTGCCAAGGGGGAAGAGATAGGGAGTGTGGGATTGACATGTACACACTATTATATTTTAAGTGGATAACCAACAAGGCCCTACTGTATAGCACAGGGAACTCTGCCCAATGTCATGTGCCAGGCTGGATGGGAGGGGAGTTTGGGGGAGAATGGATACTTGTATATGTATAGCTGAGTCCCTTCACTGTCCACCTGAAACTATCACAACATTGTGAATCGGCTATACTCCAATATAAAATAAAAAGCTGAAAAAACATTTAAAGCATTAAATCCAGTCTGTATTCATGAAATTTAAGCACACTGGAAATCCAATTCCAAGCAATGCCAGCTATGCATTCTTTTTTTTTTCCTATGAAAGTTAAAAAAAAGTTACTTAGGCTTCCAGGGTAAACCAGTGTCTGATCAGGTGCATTTCTAGAATCAGTGTCAGTGCAAGTTCTAGATGAGGAGCTGGAGGATTTCAGGGTGTGAAAAAGAAGGGAAGTGAGTAATAAAGAAGTGAGAGAAGAATGTCTGCATTTTGTTGTTGTCTGTTGTTCTTATTTTCACAAGTTAATGCATTTGTATCTAGACATGCTCTATTAGTTTAAGAATAGTTTTCTCATATTCAAAATTTACAAAAAGGAATGTGAAGACAATATTCAATATGGTCTAAGCAAACAGATCCAGGAAAAATCATATTTCCAACTTCTTTTTCAAAGGGGAATCTGATTCCAGAAAATTGCTCTTACAGACTAAACTCTCCCCTGTACAACTGCATGGGTGTGGGTGGTCGACCTTTACAGAAATCCTCTGAAATATTTGATGATCCATACATAGCTATTCACCTTGACACATTAGATGAAATGCAGAGGCAGCAATAGTAACCCTAATATTAAGCTCAAAGATATTCTCCAAGAACTGCTTTAAATAGGGAAAAGAGCAAGTAAGGTGAATTGACATGTGTATGTCACTGCCTTTGCAACTTGCCTTTTACTCTTATCCTTTCTAACTACTTGAAATGATATCAATTAAGACAATAAAATTTCTAGAAGGAAAAAACACAATCTATATCATTAGCACAGAAAAAGCAGCTGTTTTAAAACAAGTTATTGCCTGAGACTCATTCTCTATTCTATAATATAGGCTACAGTCTATATTTTCATCTTAGTCTACAGCTGTGCTGTCCACTTCAGTGGCCACTATCATTCTGACTATTGAATACTTTAAGATGGCCAGTCTGATTTGAGGTGCATGTAAATGTATAATACATATCAGATAATAAAATTTTATTACAAAAAATATAAAGTATCTCATTTATGTTTTCTATTTTCAACATTTACATATCACAATGATAGTATTTGAATATATAAGTTAAATAAAATATATTATTAAAATGAATTTCATGTTTCTTTTTACCTTTTTAATGAGGCTAAGAGAAAATTTAAAGTTACACATGTGACCTGCATTTGTGTCTGCGTTCTATTTCTATTGGGCAGCAGTGGTCCATAGAATGCCCTCCCAGTGCCATCTTTAAACTGAACTCAAAAAATCATGCTTTTATTCTTTTATGAATGTGCACACAACTTTTCAGAAAACAAGTAAAAGTGGTCATGTAGTTTTTGAAAATAATACAAAATAAGCAATTTCCCCCAATTCTATTTCAACAAATAAAACTGGCAGATGGATGACTCTGCCAGATGGATAAATAAATAAAACTTCTCTCATGGTCCAGTGGTTAAGACTCTACACTCCCACTGCAGGGGGCATGGGTTCAATCCCTGGTCAAGGAACCAAGATCCTACATGCCACATGGCCAAAAGAAAAAGAACTGGCAGAAAAGATCTAATAATATGGTGTTCACTGCATATGGAATCAGTGTTCACAATGGCAAGATGGCAATGATCACAATGGCAATGGTAAGACAATCCTACGGAAAGGCTGTTCACTGTGCTGGAGAGGCTCTATGTCTTCCAAGCATATCGCCATATTCCAATTAACTTGGCCAAACTATGATGAGGCTGCCTAAGAAACAGGAGGGAAATATAAAAAATTAAGGAAGGGGCAATGGAAATACTGAGGACGGGACAGCAAGGCACAGCAGGTCTCTCACCCAGAGTGAGGTGCTTTCCCTGAGTGATGTGCATGCATCAGGAAGGCCGTGAACCTCTGTCCCCAGCTGTGTCTGCTGAGGGTGGATTTAGAATTTAGGAGAAAACAGTGTCACAGAATGTACAGATAAAACAGGAAGCAATCACTGTGGAGAAAAGCTAAAGAACCTTACATTAATCCCCCTTCAACGGGTGCTTCTAAATAATATCCCGAAAGGCAGCATAATGGACACACACACCCCTTGACTGTGGCAGTTGGAGCATCCAAAGCTTCTATTCCCACCATACAAACAGTACAGAAATCTACTGAAAAAAGGAATGAAATGGAACCTCTCCACTTCCGCGAATCTCCTCCAGGCTAACTCTTCCGTATAGCACTTATGATATCACTTCATGCTTTAGAGAACACGATTTGACCCATTTGTGTTTGTATCCATTTAACAGAGAGCTGTGTTACAGTGGATCTCTGTTATACTTTGGTCAGGTTATTTTAGAAAGCTTGCCTTACATCAAGTCCTAAAGGGGAAGGAATATACAGGAATGTGAGAAGAGGCCGGGAGAATCAATGACAAATTCAAATGCCAGTTACCTGCTGTTTTCAATTTGATACTAAGTACATCCGGATTCATTATCTTTCTTTTTTTTTTCTAATTATTATTTTTATTGGAGGCTAATTATTTTACAATATTATATTGGTTGGTTTTGCCATACAATGACATGAATCCGCCCTGGGTGTACATGAGTTCCCCTCCCGAACCCCCCTCCCACCTCCCTCCTCCCCTTATCCTCCCTCTGGGTCATCCCCGCATACCAGCCCCGAGGATCCTGTAACATGCATCGACCATGAACTGGCGATTCGTTTCACATATGACAACATATGTGTTTCAATGCCATTCTCCCAAATCATCCCATTAAACCAATAATCACAGAAGGTGGAGTGAGACAGAATTTTTGCCTAAGTCTGATTTTATTCAGGGCTTCCCAGGTGGCACTAGTGAAGAAACTGCCTGCCCTGTAGGAGACTCAGGAGATGTAAGTTCGATCCCCTGGTTAGGAAGATCCCCTGGAGTAGGAAATACTGGAGTAGCCCACTCCAGTATTCTTGCCTGGAAAATCTCGTGGACAGAGGAGCCTAGAGAGCTACAGTCCATGGGGTTGCAAAGAGTCGGACATGATTGAGCATGCACACAATTTTATCTAACATGTTAAAGGCTCATGACAAAAGCTCTCAAAGCTTTAACAATGTGAACTAGCTTCTAGCTTAATGGTATCAAATTTTGTACTACATCTTACAGTAATGATTCAAGTTTCAAAAATTTAAACATGAATTGTTTTAGTGTATGAGAAATTATAACCAGGGTATATGTCAAGCTATTAAATTAATCTCTTATAAATTAATTATAACCTATTTTGTTCCTGTAAACAATAACAGAATTGAATAAAAACCACCGAAGTAAGTATACTTGGGTTCTACTGAAAACATTAACAAAATGAATAAAGTTAAAATCATCTGATTCAACAGAGAGGAAAACTAGTTCTTTTCTCTTTTAGCACAGAAGTACAAAATAGACTAAAATTGAAAATAAGTATGAAAAACTAACTCCATGTGTTATTTTAGATATCTCCAAATTTTTCCAAAGTATACTCTTTGAATTCTGAATCATTTTATCTCTACACTTTTGCATTCACTCAGCTCAACAAGCATTTACTGAGTGTCTATTATATGCCAAGCACCATTCTACTTCCTTTCAATGGAGTAAGATAGCAAAAATTCATTCCCAATGAACAATACCTTCTGAAATGAGAAACAGGCAATAAACAACGAAATGATCAATGAATAAATCACTTAGAATGTTAGAATTTGGTAAATATAATGAAAAACTAGAACAGGGAAACAAGAGTCAAGAGAGCTGGGGGAAAAGGGGTTTCAGCTTTAAATAGGGTAGTCGATGTGGCCTCACTGACAAAATGGCAGGTGATGAGAATGTTCTCTTTGTCAACTATAATTGGCACTTGCCACTGGCACTTGCCATCTACCTCTACAAGAATTTAATCATGTGCCATTGCAGCCCCTGAAAGGAGTTCAGGGTGGAGAGCACAGAGGAGGCACTCACTCTGTGCTCTGGGAAAAACTGACAGTACAGGTCTTCAGATGGTTAGATATTTTCAGAAGCCAATTTTATGAGCCCAATTCTTGTATTTCCTGAGGTCTAGAAAGGCCCTAGAATTCTTCATGGTGACATCTGCTCCCCATGACTAGCAGAAACCTTCTGCAAAAAATATGTCCTTAATTGCATGAACTCCCCCTTCACCAAAATCACATACATACTGACCTCCTCTAGCTCTCTGAAGCAGTTTCTCGGAGCTGTCTGAGGTGTCTTCTCTCTGGCTATCGTCCTTATTTTGCCCCAAATGAAACTTGACTCACAACTTTCACGTTGTGTATTTTTTAAGTAGATATCTTCCACAATGGTTACTGCAGCAGCACTTCCAACATAGAAGGAAAGCCATTAAGGGCACAGATTTTTTAAAAAACTCATTGCACAGATTCTTAGGTTAAGTTAAACTATCAAGGTCTGCTATAATACTGTTTATCTTCAATATGTGATGGCACAGGAAAGATATTGAATGGAGGGGTAGAACAGCAGGGGAGGATTTTAAATTGAAAAAGTAAAAAGTCATACTATTTATAATTTTGATGAGTTTGTTTCCATACAAAAGAGTTTTCTCCCCTAAAATTGTTTCTGGAATGGTGAATTATTTTCATTATTAAAAATTTATTATGTTTTTTTTAAAAGACTAGAAGATATTAGGAAATGAGGCAAGGAAATAGATATCCTGGAAAGGAGTATTTCTAATGCAGGAAACAGCACAAAAGCAATGGGACAGGGTGTGTCTATGGTGGGGAGGAATAGTAAGAGAAGTCAGGGTAAAGGGGACCAGATTATACAGAACCTTTTATATTATTTTACAGACTAACTCTCACTCTGAGATCAAGGGAGATACTGGGAAACATAAGCAGAGAGATATGTTACAACTTGTTTCAAAGGACTACTCTAGCATCCTGGTTGAGTATAAACTTCATAGAAAACAAAAGTAGAACCAAAAAGACTGGTTAGGATGGTTAGGATGCTTTGGAAATAATCCAGGTGTGAGTTAGTAATGACATGGAAAACAATCATGACAAGTGGTTTGAGTCAGAATGTGTTTTCCAATCAATCTTGTAGGACTGAAAGTAAAACTGGAAAGAGAGAGGTCAGGAATATCATCTTGTTTATGTAATTTTCCCCAATTCACTCAACTAGATTTAGTAATTCCACTCTGTACACCATTGAACACAAAGCTTCTTCTTTATATTTCTATCAGAGTTCCTGCCCTATAGCACGTCTTTTTTTGTTATTGTTTAGTCGCTAAGTCGTGTCTGATTCTTTGTGACTCCATGGACTGCTGCACACCAGGCTTCTCTGTCCTCCCCTATCTCACAGAGTTGCTCAAATTAATGTCCCCTGAGTTAGTGATGCTATCTAACCCTCATCCTCTGCTGCCCCCTTCTCCTTCTTCCTTCAATCTTTCCCAGCAATCAGGGTCTTTTCCAGTGAGTCGGCTCTTCACATCAAGTGGCCAAAGTACTGGAGCTTCTGTTTCAGCATCAGTCCTTCCAATGAATATTCAGGACTGATTTCCTTTAGGATGGACTGGTTTGAACTCCTTGCAGTCCAAGGGACTCTCAAGAATCTTCTCCAGTACCACAATTCAAAAGCATCAATTCTTTGATGCTAAGACTCCTTTATGGGCCAACACATCCATACATGACTACTGGAAAAACCATAGCTTTGACTAGACAGACCTTTGTTGGTAAAGTGATGTCTCTGTTCTTTAATACGCTGTTTAGGTTTGTCACAGCTTTCCTTCCAAGGACTAAGCACCTTTTAATTTCATGGCTTCAGTCACACTCTATAGTGATTTTGGAGCCCAAGAAAATAAAATCTGTCACTGTTTCCATTGTTTCCCCATCTATTTGCCACAAAGTAATGGGACCAGATGCCAAGATCTTAGTCTTTTGAATTCTGAGCTTCAAACTAGCTTTTTTAGTCTCCTCTTTCACTCTTATCAAGAGGTTCTTTAGTTCCTCTTCACATTCTGCCATTGAGTGGTATTATCTGCATATCTAAGGTTGTTGATATTTTTCCCAGTAATCTATATTCCAGCTTCTGATTCATCCAGTCTGGTATTTCACATGATGCACTCTGCATATAAGTTAAGTAAGCAGGGTGACAACATACAGCCTTATTATACTCCTCTCCCAATTTAGAGATAGTCCGTTGTTCCATGTCCAGTGTAACTGTGGCTTCTTGACCTGCATACAGGTTTCTCAGAAGGCAGATCAGGTGGTTTCGTATTCCCATCTCTTTAAGAATTTTCCACAGTTTGTTGTGATCTACACAGCTAAAGGCTTTAATGCAGTCAATGAAGCAGAAGTAGATTTTTTTTTAAAATTCCCTTGCTTTCTCCATGATCCAACAAACGCTTGCAATTTGATCTCTGGTTCCTTACCTCTTTGAAACTCAGCTTTTACTTTTGGAAGTTCTTGGTTCACGTACTGCTGAAGCCTAGCTTGAAAGATTTTGAGCATAACCTTGCTAGCATGTGAAACGACCCCAACTGTATGGTAGTTTGGACATTCTTTGGCACTGCCCTTTCTTTGGGATTGGACTAAAGAAACTGACCTTTTCCAGTCCTGTGAGTACTGGAAAAATTTCCAAATATGCTGACACAGTGAGTACAGCACTTTAACAGCATCATCTTACCTGTAAATTTCTCATTAGGGGCAAATGCTTTCACTTTTTTATGCCTCCGTTCCCAATACCTATAAAATGCCTGGCGTACTGCGGACAATGAAAACATGTGTGATGCACAGACCAGGCAGTGAGCTCCTGTGGAATGAAGCCACTGTGCATATTGGTTGGGGGTGGTATAGCAGTCTACAACTAGCATAGCAGAAGCACAACTCAGTGAAATCCTTATTGGTCCTATACTCACACTTAGACCATACTGCCTTTTGATCAATCCACATTTACGGTAAAGTCTGCATGTTGCTGTCCATGTGGCTTCAAAATAGCAAAGCAATTTTCATCCTGCCCTGATTATGTATGTCCTTGCAGACTTTATAGCTCATTTGGAAATGTATATTGAACACAAAACAGTAGCACTTAAGCTGAGCTTATATTTAGGTTAAATCTATCCAACAGGCTCTCAAAGCATGGTAGAAATGGCACAATTTGGAGTAAAGATGAATATATAATATCCATATATTTATGTGCTGTGCTGTACTTAGTCACTCAGTCATGTCCAACTCTTTGCAACCCCATGGACTGTAGCCTGCCAGGCTCCTCTACTGGAGTGGATTGCCATGCCCTCCTCCAGGGCATCTTCCCAAACCAGGGATTGAACCCAGGTCTCCTGCACTGCAGGAGGATTCTTTACTATCTGAGCCACCAGGGAAGCCTTGTATTTACATATAAAGATGAATATGTGTGATATTTTCCCAGGCGGCACAGTGGTAAAGTATGCACTCGTCAATGCAAGAGACACAAGAGACGAGGGTTCGATCCCTGGGCCAGAAAGATCCCCTGGAGTAGGAAATGGAAATGCACTTCAGTATTCAAGCCTGAAAATACCATGGACAGAGGAGCCTGGAGGGCTACAGTCCACGGGGTCACAAAGAGTCAGACAGGATGGAGCACACAGGCACAACAACAATATATGAAATACTGGATGACATAAAAATACCCGCACTAATAGAAATAGTTAGCTTCTTACAAATAGGCACCAGAAAACTGAAAGAGCCAGAGCCATACTCCAAATTTTGGCAAGTATGAGAAAGACCATGAAAACATCATCATATTTTTACACTCAGCTTCCAATTTTGGAAATAAATTCCTTTGTATAGTAAGATTTCCGAATATGGTTGATTTTCTACCTAACTTTAGGGCAATATTTCACAGAAACATTTTGCTTAAAAGATAACTAAGTGCAGTTGACATGGAGCAATTATGAAACTAATAAAGACCAGAGTGGTTATGAACAACCAGGTGTGGTAGTGATAAACAGTTCCAAGATGTAAGAAGCTTTTTGCTTTGTTTTAATTTTACAGGTGAAAAAACAGACATTTCAGGAATCATGTGCAGCCTGATATTCTGGAACTAGAGTTTATCCTTGCAGTGGAACTCCTTTCACTATAAACATGACTATTTTGGTGAGCATGTCTATTTGTCTGTCTGTTTTGTTTAACTACAGACATGTCAGTCAAATACAGATCCACAGTTACTAAGAACAATCTTAAAATCACTGCAGATGCTGATTGCAGCCATGAAATTAAAAGACGCTTACTCCTTGGAAGGAAAGTTATGACCAACCTAGATAGCATATTAAAAAGCAGAGACATTCCTTTGCCAACAAAGGTCCGTCTAGTCAAGGCTATGGCTTTTCCAGTGGTCATGTATGGATGTGAGAGTTGGACTGTGAAGAAAGCGGATCGCCAAAGAATTGATGCTTTTGAACTGTGGTGTTGGAGAAGACTCTTGAGAGTCCCTTGGACTGCAAGGAGATCCAACCAGTCCATTCTAAAGGAGATCAATCCTGGGTGTTCATTGGAAGGACTGATGCTAAAGCTGAAACTCCAATACTTTGGCCACCTCATCAGATGAGTTGACTCACTGGAAAAGACTGATGCTGGGAGGGATTGAGGGCAGGAGGAGAAGGGGACAACAGAGAATGAGATAGCTAGATGGCATCACCGACTCGATGGACGTGAGTTTGAGTGAACTCCGGGAGTTGGTGATGGACAGGGAGGCCTGGCGTGCTGTGTGATTCATGGGGTCGCAAAAAGTCGGACACGACTGAGCGACTGAACTTAACTGAACTGAACTGAAGCTGCTTTAGACTAAGATATCTAGTATCATGTTTAAGAATGTAAACAGCCATCTCCATTTGTGGGAGAGTATATATGCATATATTGTGTATGCATGTAATATATATCTATACATATATATGTATATAGAATATATTGAATTCTCTTTTTCTATTTCAGTAGAATGCTTCTTTAAAACAATTGGTATATAACTGCTTTCCAGTGTTTCTACTGTACAACACTGTGAATCAGCCATATGTATGCATATATCCCCTCCCTCTGGAACCTCCCCCCCCAACCACCAGGTCATCACAGAGCACCGAGCTCAACTTCCTGTGCTATATGGCAGTTTCATTAAGCAGCATATATATGTCAATGCTACTCTCTCAATTCGTACCCTGACTTCCACCCTGTGTCCCCAAGTCTGTTCTCTACATTGCATCAACTTGTCTGCAGCTGGTTTGGTCCATGTGTGTGTGTGTGTGTATGCTCACTGGCTCAGTCATATCTGATTCTTTGTGTGTGTGTGTGTATGCTCAGCTGGTTTGGTCCATGTGTGTGTGTGTGTGTGTATGCTCAGTGGCTCAGTCATGTCTGATTCTTTGTGGCCCCACAGACTAGCCTGCCAGGCTCCTCTGCCCATGAAATTTTCTAGGCAAGAATACTGGTTTGCGGTATCATTTCCTACTCCAGGGGATCTACTTGACCCAGGGATCGAACCCCTGTCTCTTGCATTTGCATGAGGATCCTTTACCACTAGCGCCACCTGAGAAGCCCCATGTCGGTTCCTGCACTCAGGATAAGGAATACCCAATCAGAATGAATGGATCTAGGATGATAAGCAGGCCCCAGGAATACGCTACAGAGCCAGGGGTTGAAGAGTGAGATGCCAAGGGGGAACCCTTTGCGAAGATGACCAATGAACTCTAGCAGCAATATTGTCTAATTGCCCAAGCTTAAAGTGTCTAATTGCCCAAGCTTAATGCCCTTTTCTACTCTGTAATTCCCTTAAATTATCCCCAAGCCTTCCACAAAACTATGTAAATTGTTTCAGCCCCACACTAGCTGCTTTCTGGGAAACAGAGTAAGGAGTCTAAAACCATGAATGCAGTTAAGTAGTCCCAGAGAGAACTTCAGCAGTTATGACATGGCTGGGTGAGAAGAGGGAAATTCTGAGCGGCAGTTTGGACTGACAAGCGACAGGGATGGATCTGTTAATGTGAGAGTACAACAGAGTAGTCTGTCTTCGAGTTGAGATGAGATAATCAGTGTACAGTCTATACATAATAAAAATAGAATTTGGCAAAGTTTTAGCCAAGTACTAAATAAAGAAAGGATACCAGAAATGTCTAGCCATATATGTTTTTGTATAATGTATAATCTAATGATAAATTATAACATGAAAATTATTTATAGAAACTGGTTTGGAAATACAGTTGAAGTGTTAGAATTTTAGGCTCAACCATTTGAAATTGTAATTCTTAAGTCAAAAATAGTTGAATGTCAACAGTTCAACCTAATAAATTTCAAAAATAATATTACATAAGGAGACCCTGCTCTTTCATATCTATGATTACTCTGGTATGATGCACAGGTTTTTTGAAACTTAAGTTTCAGTTCAAATTTCTTTATTTCAGAGAGCTTTCATATACAACAGATTTAATATCACTGGCCCAATTTTGAGTGGGTACATAATCCAAAATGAGTGGGAGAGACTGCTTTTTTTTAAAGGAACAGGAATATTTGGTCTCCGGACAATTTAAATCTCACCCATACTTTCTCTAAAAAGCTGGTTGCTCTATTTTACTTCAGCTCTTACCTTAATGCTTTCATTTTAGTAAAACTATTAGCAAATCTTAAGTAAGATAAATACAGATAATATATCGTAAATAATATAAATGCTGATAATAAACATAATCCTATCAGAGATTTGAAAGCTAATACAAAATTCACCAAATATGAGTATGTCTCATAAAATTTAAATCTTCTAAATTATGATTGCTACTTTAACTCTGTTACAGCAACTGTATTTTACTGTTTTACTGGATTCGTCAGGACAGGCGAGCTTATAACATAGAATAAACAGCTCCTTAATAGTAGTGGCTTAAGGCAACCAGGGCTAACGCCTCACTATTGCTGAATGCCCACGGCATGTCGGCGTCTGGCTCTGCTCACTATGGTTACTCAGGGACCCAGGCTGACACAGCACCGTGATCTTTACGGTCACCGAGCCAGAGGCAAGTACGCCCTTGAGGGACTCACAGGTGTAATTAAATTGTCTTCCCACTCTGCCCACAACTGTGGCCAGAACTATTTCCATAGCTCACCAACCACAAGGGCAAGAGAAAGTGCAATCCTACCATATGTGTGGATGGACAGACAAACGAAACCATTTGTATAATAAATAACATAAAATTTGTCTAATAGGTGAATAGCACTGATAACTACCAATTTTACTGGACGAAGAACCGGGGTTCATCCTTGTTCAAAAGGAGGAGATTTTCTGTGTATCGCAAAGGCACAAATAGCATTAATGAGAAGCCGTTCTTTTGCTTCAAATCAAGATTGAGGCAGGGACAATGAAACTGCCCTATTAAAATTAGGATGTCAGCCACTAAACACTAAACAAATCACCATATTTTGTTGTTAAGGATGAATAAAAATCCTTGATTAAACTTCAAAGTGTTCTACCTACTCTCAGCTCTCAATGACCAGAAACTAATATTCTTTCAGAAAGCCATCCATGGAGGAAATAAAAGTGAATTATTTGTGTGGCTCCATCTCTGAAAACATACTCGCTTGTGTTTTCAGCAAACATAGGCCTGATTTTCTTTTTTTTTTGTAAGATGTGATTGATTTTAGCCCTGAGTACAGGAGAGTACAATACTTTACTTTGATGAAGGAAGTCCAAAAGCAATTCTGAAAGGCAAATTCATGGCGGTCACTTTTCTCACAAATTCTCAGAACAGATGACATTATCAAAACAGTCAAAAGAGAGAGATAACATTACATCTTGTTGCATTAAATTCCATAATGTGTTCTCTAGCTAAAAAAAAAAAAAAACAAAATTACTTATAAAGTGCTTTGAGGCAAAAACTATTATCTTAAGTTATTTTCCTACTGTGTGCAAATGAAAAGAAAAAATTACTCTTCATTTTCATTACTAGATGATGTTCTGTGAAATAACTGAAGCAAAAAGAAGTTACAATTTATAAACAGCGAGGATTCAATCTAAAATCTAAAACAGAAAAAAAAAGAATCTTCCTTCATGTTTTTATTTTTTAATATAACGACTGAGCTACTCACTCTCAGTTTAATAAAAGGAAAAATATAAGTGGGTTCTACCTCAGTCCATACATCAGGACACCAGAAAATCTATAACTCTAAATCAAGGGAAGAATTAAGATAGCAGTAATTAGGTAGATCATACCTAAATAAGGAACATTTAATGCAAAAACTAGTTTTCAAGTCCAGAGAACATTCAACATATTTGAAATCTTTGAACTCTCCTTTTTCTTAGGCTATTTTGGACTCCGTGATAATGATCAAATTCTAGCAATATACATAACCTTAATTGTTCCTTGGGCCTCCAGGTGGCCATAGTCATGAAGAACCCATCTGCCAATGCAGGAGACATAAGAGACGCTGGTTGGATCCCTAGGTTGGGAAGATCCCCTGGCAACCCATTCTAGTATTCTTTTATTTTTTTTATTTTTTGTAATTAATTTATTTTTTATTGGAGGCAAATTATTTTACAATATTATATTGGTTGGTTTTGCCATACATTGAAATGAATTCGCCCCGGGTTTACATAAGTTCCCCCTCCTGAACCCCGCTCCCACCTCCCTCCTCCCTTTATCCTCCCTCTGGGTCATCCCCGCATGCCAGCTCCGAGCATCCTATAACATGCATTGACCCTGAACTAGTGATTCATTTCACATATGACAACATACGTGTTTCAATGACATTCTCCCAAATCATCCCACCCTCACCCTCTCCCACAGAGTCCCAAAGACTGATCTATACATCTGTGTCTCTTTTGCTGTCTCGTATACAGGGTTATCATTTGCATCTTTCTAAATTCCATATATATGCGTTAGTATGCTGTATTGGTGTTTTTCTTTCTGACCATTCTAGTATTCTTGCTGGAAGAATCCCATGAACAGGGGAGCCTGGAGAGCCACTGTCTACAGGGTCGCAAAGAGTCAGATGACTGAAGTGACTTAGCACAGCACACAGTTCTTTTCTTTTGTGTTTTTATCATTTCAACCAGATAAGATGTTTAGACATATAAGCGCTCACAGCATTTTATACTCTATAGAGAACAATACATCATGACATATAGATGATAGTCTTAGAATATTACAGGTCATTTGATCTGGGACAATAATTTGATACTAATTCCTTCAGAAAACCCATAAGGAAAAGAATAAGCATTCAGTAAGAATTTAGCCACATCCTACACTCTACCCACTGAATCTTTACATCAGCCCCACAAAGGGAATCAAATAGCCTTTTCTCAGAAAATGGAGACTCAGAGATTTGGTATTTTGGTGAAGTTTGTAGAGCTAGTAAATAGTTAAGATAGAATTAAATCTCAGTTTTAAGGGTTCCAAAGCCCATGCACATTTTAGAAAGGATACAAATCATTTTCAATCATTTAAAAGAATGTCAAAGCTTTAGATTTCACTGATCATAACACAACCAGTGACCAAACTGATTTACTAAATTCACAAAGCTCTTCTCTGTAACTGCACTGTAACAAATGGGTCAGAGCTGGGTACTCATTTCTGATGTGTTGACATGACCTACATGTAAAATCATAAGGAAAAAAAAAAAACAATACATAACCAACTTTTTAGAGCACTTGGAAGGGAGTATAGAAAAAAATACTTTAGCCAAAAGGCTGGGCCATGCAGTCAAGCCATGTGGGCTGATTACTGATTCTATCACGTGCTGGCCGTATAACCTTAAGTAAGTCACTTCACCCCCCTGTGCTTCAGTTTCCTTTTTAGTGATTCTTATTTGACAACTGAACACTTTTATCGCATTTAAGATTAAAAAAAGAAAGCATATTTGGGAAGGAAAGTATTTCCATTTTCACCACTTCAGACGCTATTTTGTTTTTAACATAGATTTTGCCTTCTAAGACCTTCCTAACGTTAGACTCATAAAGGTTCACAGTATGCACCGCAACACTGACACGAAAGCGAGACACAGCTTAGCTTGGGCACTGGGTTCTCCAAAAATGACTGTCCATAAAGTTCATTTAGAAATTAGACATACCCTGGTGTCTGAGAGCTACTATTATCGCAAAGTATAATTTAAGTCTGATAAGGTTATTTGTCCTTTTAGTGTCCTTTCCAATTGCCTATTTACTACACAGGTGATGATTTGCTGAGCTGAGGGTAGGACTGAAAAAGAGAAGGAACTTTCTCCATGGCGCAGCAAGGTGCAGTGAAATATAAACCAGCAGATGAAGCTCAAAGTCTGCTTTGATCTTTTCCCCAAAGCATGTGCTGTGCTGTCCATAGTCACTCAGTTGTGTCCGACTCTTTCTGCAGCCTGCCAGGCTCCTCTGTCCATGGGGATTCTTCAGAAAAGAATACTGGAGTGGATTGCCATGCCTCCCTCCAGGGGATCTTCCCAACCCAGGGATTGAACCCAGGTCTCAAGTATTGCAGGGGGATTCTTTACCATCTGAACCACCAGGGAAGCCCAAGAATATTAGAGTGGGTAGCCTTTCCCTTCTCCAGGGAATCTTCCCAACCCAGGAATCGAACCAGGGTCTCCTGCACTGCAGGTGGATTCTTTACCAGCTAAGCTACCAGGGGAGCTAATTTATCATTATAAAGATAAATAAGGAAATGCACCACCGATGGAATCTTTCCAATAAAGAGATAAGGCTCAAACTCCCACAGATGGAAAATTACTCCCAGAACCTGATATACTGTACATCATATTGTTCTTAGTAAATCTCTTCTTACATGAATGAATAAATGAGTGATTTAGCAGTAAATTAGACATTAAATAAACTCCCTAACTGGTCTCCACAAGACTAGTTTTCCTTTTCCTGCGTGTTTGACACTGTCACTCCACAGTTCACCGCCCATCCCACCACACGGTCCCTATTTACCATGGATGCATGCCCATTTTTTATTACTTGTGCTCCAATGCTCCCATTTCCATAAAATATTCTGTGACTATTTCCCTTTGGAATTGTTCTTGATGTGCCTAAAGAACGTTCATAGGATATATCCAATGTACTGTACAATCCAGAATTATCGTTGTTGTTTAGTCGCTAATTGTTTTTTAGTCACTAAGTCATGTCCTATTCTTAGCAACCTCGTGAACTGTAGCCTACCGGGCTCCTCTGTACATGGGATTATCCCTGCAAGAATACTGGAGTGAGTTGCCATGTCCTCCTCCAAGAATCCAGGGGTAAATATTTAAATTTTCTGATACAGGAGTGGCAGTCTTGGAGCACAACCTCACATAGAACTCTCACTCATTTAGTTTTTAGGTTACTGTGTCAATCTTCCCTTGGGTTCCTTTCTTTACCCATTGTCTTTAGCCAGTCTGATCCATCATTTGAACCATCCTCTCTTCAAAACCTCAATGCCTCTGCCCTTCCATGAATCCTTTATTTGACTATATTATTTGCTACCCCATTCTTTATGGTCTCTCCATCCACCCTCTTAAATATTTTATTCCAGGTTCCAATTTTAGTTGACTACTTTCCAAGTCTTCATTAGGTGAATTCATCTATAATCAGAACTTCCATTGTCATGTACATTGTGATGAATGCCCTCTGCCCCACCCCCACCCAGCCAACTCTCTGCAACTCCCATCCTTCCTACTTCCCAGGCTTGCATACCCAATTCTCTACACTTGATGAGCTACCTGGATGTCCAAACACAGCCCTCAGTCACAATACGTCCAAAATGACAGTCTCATTCCTCTGGTCTACTCAGAATATCTTACTCTCTTGTGTTTTGTAATTCCATCCAAAGCCAGAATCATGAATGTCATCCCCCCTTTCTCTTTATTGCCCACACTATGGTTTTTCCCGTGGTCATGTATGGATGTGAGAGTTGGACAGTGAAGAAAGCTGATTGCTGAAGAATTGATGCTTTTGAACTGTGGTGCTGGAGAAGACTCTTGAGAGTCCCTTGGAATGCAAGGAGATCCAATCAGTCCATTCTAGAGATCAATCCTGGGTGTTCACTGGAAGGACTGATGCTAAAGCTGAAACTCCAATACTTTGGCCACCTCATGCGACGAGTTGACTCACTGGAAAAGACTCTGATGCTGGGAGGGATTGGGGGCAGGAGGAGACGGGGATGACAGAGAATGAGATGGCTGGATGGCATCACCGACTCGATGGACATGAGTTTGAGTGAACTCCGGGAGTTGGTGATGGACAGTGAGGCCTGGCGTGCTCTGATTCATGGGGTCACAAGGAGTCAGACACGACTGAGCGACTGAACTGAACTGAAAGAGTGACCTATCTCTTCTATCCCCCAAATAATTTTGAAATCCTTACTTTCATCTCTATCCTGCTGCCACCAGAGACCTCTTCATTCTGCACTACCTGGATTCCTTCAATAATCTCAATAATCTCGCAACTGATTTATCAGCATCAGGCTTTGTTTATAATCCATCTGCCTTCCTGTTGACAAGACATTTCACTCGACTTATTTAAAATTCTTCAATGGCTCCCTAATGTTTTCAGAATAAAGTCTAACTTATTTCAAAAGGCATATGAAACCTTTCGTATTAAAAGCTCTTCTCCCATAAGACCTAATGATAAAGTACTCTACTGTAAGATTTCCAAGGCTCAGGCTGCAACTATTCTTTAGTTCTCCATCTCTAGACAAGATAAAGAGCTGTTAAATCCCAGCTGTCTCACTAGCAGAAAGCATTACCACCCTAAGTGAAGATCAGGGAAGACAAAATGCTCTTGCCAGGTCATTAGCAGAAGAAAACTATGCCCCTTCATATCCTCAGGTCCCTACACAATGCTGGGGCCAAATACAAGTTCCAGGAACAGTCTTTCAAGGCTGCTTAACACTAGAGCTTCCTAATCAAAGGGAGTTTTCTTAATATGATATAAAGCCAACTTACTAAAGTGAATGTTACTTGCACAAACACCTTCATTGGTTAAAGAAATGATATTGGTTAAAAAGGGCTTCCCTGGTGGCTCAGATGGTAAAGAAACTGCTTGCAATGTGGAAGACCTGGGTTCCATCCCTGAATTGGGAAGATCCCCTGGAGGAGGGCATGGCAACCCACTCCCGTATTCTTGCCTGGAGAATCCCTATGGACAGAGGAGCAGGCTGCAGTCCATGGGGTTGCAAAGAGTCAGACGTGACTGAGTGACTAAGCACATCACAACACACTGTTTTTTTTTTTTTTTATATAAAAAACAACTCTTGGGTTGCTACCTACAGTGCCACTTGAGAGTCCTTTAGACTGCCAGGAGATCAAACCAATCGACTCTAAAGGAAATCAACCCTAAATATTTATTGGAAGGACTGATACTGAAGTTGAAGTTCCAGTACTTTGGCCACCTGATGCAAAAAGCCAACTTATTGCCCTGATGCTGGGATAGACTGAGGGCAGGAAGAGAAGGGGATGACAGAAGATGAGATGGTTGGGTGGCATCACCGACTCAACGGACATGAGTTTGAGCAAACTCCAGGAGACAGCGAAGGTAGGCAGGCCTGGTGTGCTGCAGTCCATGGGGTAGCAAAGAGTCAGATATGACTTAGCCACTAAACACCAGCAACAACAGAGTGCCCGGCACTGCAGACAACACTGGAAGCTGATACAAGGGCTGAAGCGGTGTTTGTCACACATATGGACAAGACCATCCCAACAAAATGCAGTACGTGTACATCAGTACAAGAACGATACAGAAATTACAGGTCTTTCAAACTCAAGGAAAGTCAGCAATAGCAAACTGAACTACATCTATACATAAGGATGCACTATCCCTTGCCTGCTTAGGAATTTACCTTCTGAATTTTGTGGTCACATCTTATTTTTATTTTACCTGCCTCAGATATCAGTATTATTGTGCTATTTAGAATATATAATCTTTATTTTCTAAATGGAAACATTATCTCCTCAGAAGAGGGTACATGGCTTCAGAAAAAAGATAATTAGTCATATCAATTCTCAGCATTGAATATTGTTACTTTCTATTAGAGCTTAAGAAATAATGAAACAGATAAATCCTTTTACAGAAACGCATATGACTGCATAGAAAAATTATTGAGGTCATTATTCTTTTCCTTGAGGAATGCAGATCAACTAAAATTATATGTGACACTTCTGAAACTACACAGTGTTGCTCCAACTAACTGTTTTTAATTGGAATATAATTGCTTTGAAATGTTGTGTTCTGCTGTGCAACAGTATGAATCAGCGGTATATATACGTATGTCCCCTTCCTCTTTGGCTTCCCTCCAACTGCCCAGCCCACCCTACAGGTGATCACAGAGCACTGAGCTGAGCTCCCTGTGCTATACAGCAGCTTCCCACACAGGTAGTATATACACGTCAATGCTACTCTCTCAATTTGAACCCTTTCCTCTGAAACAGTTCAGAATGATTAGCTGTATCAGCATTCTATTTCAGCATGTTCATCAAAAACTTTGTCCGTACTTCTAAATATATTTTCATTAAAATTAATCTTCATTGGAAACAGAACAGACTTTAAGATTAAAAAAAACAGAGATAAGGTCACATATGATTAGAGCTCTATGTCTGCACTTACCTGATATGATTTAAGGGGATTTGTTTTTGAAAAATGAATGTAAGACTGGAACTTATTATTAGCCAGAATCTTTTGTGGGAGGGAAACCTTGTGTTTTTGTATAACCACTTGAAAATCTGCTAATATATGTTATTTTGATTTTTTTATGTTCTGTACCAATGACATTTTTAATAGCAAGGATTCCAAGTTATCAAAAATTATTTAGCATTCTTATGGAATTGAAAACTGGAAATATTCTTGTTGCTTCTGAACATTTAGGCAGTTTTTAAAAGTTTGAGCGTTTGGAATAGTTTAAGTACAAAAGGTAATGAATACATAGTGAGCAGTTACACAATATGGTTTGTGTGCGTAAAGATGACTCCTAGGATGTATTTATGGAGAAGGCAATGGCAACCCATTCCAGTACTCTTGCCTGGAGAATCCCATGGATGGAGGAGCCTGGTCGGCTGCAGTCCGTGGGGTCGCTAAGAGTCGGAAACGACTGAGCGACTTCACTTTCACTTTTCACTTTCATGCATTGGAGAAGGAAATGGCGACCCACTCCAGTGTTCTTGCCTGGAGAATCCCAGAGACGGGGGAGCCTGGTGGGCTTCTGTCTATGGGGTCACACAGAGTCAGACACGACTGAAGCGACTTAGCAGCAGCAGCAGCAGCAGCAGGATGTATTTAATTGGTTTTTATTTAATTATTTAAATTTAGTGAGTTATTTCAAGATTAAACTTATTCAATAATCTTTTCCACTGCTGTAGAAATATTGAGTCATATTTCCTTTATAAAAATTTTGGCCCTAACAATCTATACATTCACAATTATAAATTGTCTTTCTTTTTTCACAATTATAAATCTTCTCTCCCTTTCTCTCTTTACATTCTCTGTCGAATTTGTGGCCCGCTTTTGTCATTTCCCTAAACTGCATTACAAATTAGAAAACACACATCTGCTCAAAGCGACAGTTCCATTGCAACTGGCTCAACTGTCTGGAGCAGCTGCAGCTCCAGAGGGTTTCCGTAAACTTGCTCGTGGCCTTCATTCACATGAGCTTTCTCCAGATGCAGTCACCAGAAAGGACATGTCACTCCAAAGACGAGGGACAAGCCAAAAGACTTATGGTAAGAGAAGAAAAGAGCTTTCTACTTTTCAGTGTTGGAAACACACAATGATACATCTCACACTTCTGGCTGAGAATCAAGAAGATCATTTAAAAGGAGGCAAACAAACTTGTTTCTCATATTAAATAAGCCAGTTAATGTAGAAATTTAAATGTCTTTGAAACAATTGTTTCAAAGCAGCCTGAATACAGCCTGAATCCGGTCCTCCAGCAAGCCTTTTGTTGAAGCCCTAATCCCCACTGTCACTGCATTTGGGGGACAGAGCCTTTAAGGGGTAATTAAGATTCAGTGGGGCTTTCCAGGTGGCGCCAGTGGTAAACAACCTGCCTGCCAATACAGGAGACAGAGGAGACACGGGTTCCATTCCTGGGTCAGGAAGATCCCCTGGAGGAGGGCATGGCAATCCACTCCAGTATTCTTGCCTGGAGAATCCCATGGACAGAGCAGCCTGGAGGGCTGCAGCTGCAAAGAGTCAGACACGACTGCATACACGCGCACACACGCAAGGTTCAATGAGGTCGTAAGGGTGCAGCCCTAATCCAACAGCACTGGTATCCCTGTAAGAAGAGGAAGGTGACATAGAACCTTCTCTCTGCAGGCACGTGTGCAGAGGCAAGGCCCTGTGAAGACACGGCAAGAAGGAGAGAGATCTCACCTGCAAGCCAAGGAGAGAGATCCACCAGAAACCAGCACCTTAATCCCAGACTTCCATCTTCCTGAATTGTGAGGAAACAGATTCCTACTGTTTAAGCCAATCTTGTTATGGCAGCCCAAGGAGAGTAATACAGATGATTATCTCACTGCTCTGGAAAAAATGTGCCAGTACTTTGTACTAGCTAATCCTATCACAAAATGCACTGTTTTTGTTTTTAACAATACGAGCTTTTAAACTTTAATCAAATATATTATGCCAGTGGCATAAAGATAAAACTTCCCGCTTCTATATGTGCCTTGGTGGCTTTCAAACTTTTGGAGTGTGATCCATAATAATCTTAATATGTGTGTGTGTATACACACATATATGTATATGTGTGTTTGTGTATGTATGGATATAATATATACTACATTTATTGTATATGTGTATATGGAAATAGATATTTACACAAAACATTTTAAACTATCTAACGGATTCTTTGTTTGACTCTATTTTACTTAGAAAAAAATGTTTTTGTGTATTTTAAAAATGCATTTTAATGCCAGCTTATGCTAGAAGTTTGAAAGTTCCTTTTTTAGCTATGTTATCTAGCATATTTCCTAGTTACAATTTCTTTTGCCCCTCCTTAGCATCTCAAGAACCTTAAAAGTACAATGAAGTTAAAATAACCATAATTCTCTCCCTGTCCATCCACCTTATTCTCTCCCTCTCTCTACACCCCCACACACAAACACACTACACACACACACACACACACACACACACACAATAAGACTGAGGCAAATCAGTTGAGGTCCTATCCAAAGTATTTTTCACATGAGTTAAACCAGAATGTCAAGCATATTGTCCTACTGATTTGTTTATAATAAATTTTTTGGTTTTATGGTGCAAGTAAGATACAGATTAATATAGACAGACTGAACATATGAATACCAACTGAGAAATATGGTATCCAAGAAGAGAAATCTTGGATAACTTACACTACTTCTAATTACCATAGGTACCTTGGGTATTAATAAGAAATTATAGGACATGAGTTTGGGTAAACTCCAGGAGTTGGTGATGGACAGGGAAGCCTGGCATGCTGCAGTTCATGGGGTCACAGAGAGTTGGACATGACTGAGCGACTGAACTGAACTGATATGACTTGATGTGCTCAAAGAAAATACTTGTTTGTAGAGAGAAATTAATTTTATCATTTATTATCTTAGTCTATTTCTTTTGGGTGTATGCTTAAAGAATCACAATTGCTGTAACAATCAAAGATTTGGACACTGATGTCTCTTGGTCTATGAATACCAGATTATGAAATGGAGGGATAATTAAAGGGAGACTGTGGATACTATATTTGTAAGTCTTATGAATTTGTTGTGCTGTGAAAAAAACTAGTAAAGTTGGCTAACACCCAGAAGCAAAAAATGTAGAATTCATAATAAAACACTACTCTGTCACACTCAAACTAGTAGTACTTATGGACCTTTCAAAACAAATTAGAATGTAACTCCTAAACTATAAAAAATTTCAGAGTCAAGATTGAAATTTCAAACTTTCCAGAATCCCATGAGTCAAAAATTCTAATGGTCATTTCTGTATACACAGTTGCACCAACAAGATAAAAGGATATCTTTTTGAACAGCTGAAATCTGTACACAGGGTAATGGGTTCTAACGCAAACAGCTTCGGGGAATACATGTGTGTGTGTACATGTGCATGTGTACATACTTATACAGACCTAAGAGAAAAGAAAACAACTGAATGCAATGAAAATTCAATATTACACATTACCTTCACTTCTTCATGCCACTTATACCTTGACACAAATATTTCCTGCTGTCTCTTTATAGAATAAAATTTACTCTATGTCATTGAGGAAATCGAGAAAAAAAAGAAATAATGAAGAAAATGTTTTAAACTACATCTTTTTTTCATTACAAATTACTCTCAGCACCAAGATATCATCTGACATGGAGAGGTATTTAAAAGTTTTGGTTAAGTCAATGAATTGCACCTCATATGATTGATAGCCTCCTGTAGCAAATGCACACCAAACATAAACATTAAAAATTTTAAGTAATATTGAAATATTTTTAAATATTTAAATGAATTAATAAATATTTAATATTAAAAAATAAATGTTAAAAACATTAAAAGTAACCTTTACTGAATTAATTAAATCATATTTTGACACACATTTTTATTTCTTACCTCTTCCTTTGTCTTTTTTGATATCACTCGGAGCCAGTCTCCAATCATACTCAGGACAGCAGCGAAGTAAGCAAGCCCTACAAGGATCCAAAACCACACGACAGGCTTATAGAAGTCTAGGTACTCAATGTCCGATCCACCTGTGAGACAAAAACAAAGCAGAACAGGATAACTTCATATTATAGAAGTAAACAACATAGATTCCTGCTGAAATTATTAACTGCATTTTGGCCTTCAGAACACAGAAATCTTGTCAGTTGATCTGTGTTGTTTACTTCATATGGAATTCCTTATTTTCATGCATATAATCCTTATCTATCTTTCAAGAATCATTCAAATTAATTCATTTTTTAATTGAAGTATAGTTGATGCTGAAGCTGAAACTCCAATACTTTGGCGACCTGATGCGAAGAACTGACTCTTTGGAAAAGACCTTGATGCTGGGAAAGATTGAAGGCAGGAGAAGAAGGGGACAACGGAGGATAAAATGGTTGGATGGCATCACCGACTCCATGGACGTGAGTTTGAGCAAGCTCCAGGAGCTGGTAATGGGCAGGGAAGCCTGGCATGCTGTAGTCCATGGGGTCAAAAAGAGTTGGACATGACTGAGCGACCAAACTGACAGTTGATCTACCATATTATATTGGTTTCAGATATAATAAGTTCTTAATAAGACCTTTCATTACTTCATGTAATAATGATTTTTCCTTGTCCCATGTTTCTTTCTGTTTATTATAATGAATCTCAACTAGTCTAGCACTTAATTATTATGTGTATTAGTTTCTCTTTCTACCTCTCTTGCAATAGGGAACAGAGTTGACACTTTTTATAGCATGCATTTAGCTTAGTATTTTTATCCTATTTCCCATCAATTCATGCTAGCCAATCAGTAGCATGTATATTATCATAAGTGACCAGTCCAGGTTCGACGCATAAATTTTCCTCTGTTCATTTCTTTGCATTTGTACTTTTTTAATAAAATTCTTTTTTAGAAATAAAAAAAATAAATAAACTGAAAAAAAAAAAAAACAAAGACAACCGTGACAGAAATTAGTTCTTATTTTAAAATCATCAATACAACTGGTTGATAACAAATGCCAGTGACAATATTTTGGTCGGTCTAATTTGAATAAGTAGCAATTTTCAGATGATACTGCCATTGATTATTATCTGAAGTTTCAAGGGAATTCCCATGTTTGTCATAAATTTAAATCCCTCACTCTCAAGAAAAGAAATTTGCAATGGAGTTCTTCTGCTTTAATCTTTGTTACTTTTCCATTTATTTGGTGCAGTAATTGCACCTATGAGAATCTGAATACATTTCAGTGTATCCCAACTTTAGCACATATTAATAGGGCACTGATTAAGTTTCAAACTTAATAATGTTTGAAACTTGAATTTTCAAAACAGTTATACTTTTCACAGGACAGGGAAGCAGTCTCTCTCTTGAGAAATTAATAATTTAGCCTGAGAAAGCCCCACACAGACAACTGATCACAATGTGACATATCAAAGGATGGCAAAAAAGAATTAAAAAGTACTATGACAGGACACAGAAGAAATGATTTTTACTTCTGGAAGGGCGAAGGTGAGAAGACAGAAGGTGAGTCAAACAATGAGGATCAAAACAGAAAAAAGCTTAGTGTGAAAACATTTGATGTATCCAAAGGACTAGGACTTCGTCTGTGGTTCAGAGGTTTGGAATCCGCATTCCAGTGCAGAGGACATAGGTTCAGTCCGTGGCTGGGGACCTGAGATCCCACATGCCGTGGGGTCACTAAGCCCACATGCCTCAACACAGAAGCGAGCCTTGTGCAGCTACTGAGCACTCACGCTCCAGAGCTTGTGCTGGAGCAACAAGAGAAGTCCATGTGCTGCAACTCAAGGAAGCCCTTACACAGCAACAGAGACCCAGGACAGACCCCAAAGGTGCTGCTAGTATCAGCTAAAGTTACATTTGGAAGGGGGTCAAGAGAATAGACAGGTAGAAGAGAGGAATCTAGGGGGAAAAAAAAGTTATAAAAACTTGTTCTTAAAAAGCAGTGGGGTGTAGGTATAGGTTTGTAGGCAGTCTGATGTTTGACTTACATGCACAGAAAGATCTAGGGGCAGAGAGGGAAGGTTTGACAGGGAAGCCCAGTGAGAAACTTTGTTCTGAGCTAGCTAAGGGAAGACTGAGGCAGAGTCAGACTGTGACGGAAAGAAAAAACATCGGAGGCAGAATTGTCAGGGACTGACGACTTCTTAGTTGGTGTGGTAACTGAGAGGAAAGGCTCCAGGATGACTGGAGACCAGAGACCCTCATTGGGTGGATAGTACCAGCAATTAACCAGGAAACACAGGAGAAGAAACAGGGACAATAAAAGGAAAAGTAATTCAAACTGGGGCAAAACAATTTTGAAGTGCTTGAGGTACCAACAGGAAGACAACCAGCAGGATCCTTAAACACATATCTAACACTTAATAGGGCAGAGCTTCCCTGGTGGCTCAGACAGTAAAGAATCTGCCTGCCATGCAGGAGACACTGGTTCGATCCCTGGGTCAAGGAAGGTCCCCTGGAGAAGGGAACGACTACTCACTCCAGTATTCTTGCCTGGAGAATGCCATCCACTGAGGAGCCTGGTGGGTTACACCCCATGGGGTCACAAAGAGTCGGACACGACTAAGCAACTTAGCACACACACAACAAGGAAGAAGAGCAGGCAATGATTTTAGAATCAAAAGCACAGAGACTAGGGATGTTTAAAGAGGGGTTGTGGACATAATTAAAAAAAACTCAACCTGTATATTCAGAAGAACAGCTAATAAACAGCCAGTATACAATGGCAACCCACTCCAGAACTCTTGCCTGGAATATCCCATGGAAGGAGGAGCCTGGTAGGCTGCAGTCCATGGGGTCATGAAGAGTCAGACACGACTGAGCGACTTCACTTTCACTTTTCACTTTATTGCATTGGAGAAGGAAATGGCAACCCACTCCAGTGTTCTTGCCTGGAGAATCCCAGGGACGGGGGAGCCCGGTGGGCTGCCATCTATGGGGTCGCACAGAGTTGGACACTACTGAAGTGACTTAGCAGCAGCAGCAGCAGCACACATTAAAAATCAAATATAAAAATTTGAATATAACATACTCTGTACAACTTAGACTGTGAGTTACCCACAATGACATTTTCAAATACTAAAGGGTCAGAGTAAAAAGAGAACATTTTTCCATCAGGCAAATAATAGGAGCAGATACAAGTTCAGCCTTCGTTGGGGACAAAGAATAATTTTCAAGGTTTAGTTTATAAAGTCAGTAATATTTACCTTCAAAATATTGTAAAAAATTTACCTTGTGCTGCATTTTTAAAAATATCATTTCTGGGAAGGACTATAAAGGCTAAATGCATCTTGGGATGGTTAAGACTTGGCCCATGGGGGATGCAGTGCTACAAATTCACAGAAGTGACTTAGGAAATGTGTGTGGAAATCTGTTACATGATAGGCTCACTAGTGAATTCCATTTTTTAAAATGTTTCCATTTCAAAGAAACCAAAATGACATTTTTCCCCCAAGTACTTTCTCTTTCAAAACCAGAAAGTCCTCATCCAAATAGCTGTGACTCACTTAACACATAAGTTCACCAAAATGTTGATTTTAGAAGTTAGTTCATGCTCAAGATGACTTTTTATAAGTTTTCTTTCTTATAAACAGGATATCACAGTTTGAAAAGAGTAAATTAACTTAATCACTAAAAGGTCTATATTTGGGTAAAATGTTCATCCCACAAGTTTTAGTGGATTCTAAGCCGGGGGTAGTGTGGGCTGGGGGATGTTTTTCAATTCTTAATTGCCACTCTTAAGATGAAATATTGGCAGTCAAGTGATCCAGGGAAAGCTAATGTATACACAAGTATTATCCAATACTCACAAAACCTTTTTCACTTTCTGATATCGAAGATTTATGAATTAATTTTCACAGTATTCGATCTATTGGATGCAAGAATCTTAGCCAAATTTTAAAAATCTATAATGTCAAGATAACTTGCTGAAAAAGTTGTTTTTTAAAAAATTAGGAAATATTTTTAAAATGTAATTATAAGCATTAATTTTAGTCCAGCACATTCAAGAAATCTGTACATGGGTCTCTTGCTAGCTAGTGGGAACCTACTGCATAGTGCAGGGAGCTCAGCTCAGTGACCTAAATGAATGGGATGGCAGAGGGGAGGTGCAAGAGGGAGGGGATATACGTATGCACATAACTGATTGACGATGGTACTGTACAGCAGAGACTAACACATTGTAAAGCAACTCTATCCCTCCCTCCCAAAAAACCAAAAAACCCAGGGTAATCTCTCTGTCCTGGCACAGTCCCTCCCTATCTGGCCCCTCCTCCGTCTCCACTCCACCACTCCGTAGTTTTTCTTTTCTTTCTTGCCCAGACTCCTGAGACGTGGCCTGAGGGCTGCCTCAGCCCACTCTTCCCTTCTCATCTGGCACCTCACTGCCATTTTCTTTGTTGCCACTGAAAATATGCACACAAGTCCTTTCCATTTTAAGAGCGCTCTGGCTAATCATCACAGGAGAGCAGACCGATGGTAATAAAAATAGCAAAGAGGGGTGAGGTACCAAGGTTTTAGGAATCTTATAAACTTTTTAAAATAGTTAAAATAAGCCTCTTTCTGACTCTCACATGATGGCCTCTTTTAGATGGCACCATTTTTGTCTGGAATTATTCTCCTTGACACTTCAATAAGGAAATCACCAGAGCCTAATAAAGCTCATCAAGCCCAGGAAAGTTTCAATTTCAGTCTGGCATTATTCCTAGGAGCCCATTCTCTCCTAAGATGAGCTTCCCAAACACTGTCCCACAACAATCACTTTCTTTCCTGGTTCCAGCATTAATGAAGCCCTTTCCTATCTGGTACCAAAGAGTTGTTGGTTGAGGTTCTTGTTTTGGCCTCATAGTCCTAGCTAACCCAGTCCTAGCTAGTAAGTTCACTGTGGCTGATTTACAGAATATTCAAACTCTGATGGAGAGAGGGGAGTGAGAGTTAAGACTTACTGATGGTCTACCTCAGTGAAATCATGCTGAGTAGGAAGCCCTACTCAGTAGGAAATCAAAGCCCTGAGTAGGAAGGTATTAAGGGTCGTTGCATTTCCACTCCTCATGAAAGTGAAAGTGTTAGTTGCTCATTTGTGTCCAACTCTTTGCAAGTCCCTGGACTGTAGCCCATCAGACTCTTCTGCCCATGGAATTCTCCAGGCAAGATTATTGGAGCGGGAAGCCACTTCCTCCTCCAGGGGAATCTTCCAGACACAGGGATTGAACCCGGATCTCCTTCATTGCAGGCAGATTCTTTACTGTTTGAGTCACTAGGGAAGCCCTTTCCACTCCTCCTATTTCCACTGATTTAGCACAAGATTCCTTTTTTTTTTTTTAGCACAAGATTCTTAATAAGACCAACTGGTCATTGAGCCTTAAGCCGTATCTCCAGATGTCTTTATCAGTAGTTAAGCCGATATTTCAATTGCCATAATTCTCACAGTCTGTCCAGAACTCAAGGATGGAAGATTTGCATTGGGTTCCTAAAATCCCAATAGTAAGTATCCCAATTTTCCAACAGACAAGCCATACTCTCAGTAGGGTAGGTAAAATAACAGTTGTCAGGTCACACAGCAAAGGGGACAGCAGAGCTCGAATCCACACTCAGGCCTGTCTGGCTTCATAACATAGGCTCCTGTCATTGAACCAGATCCTATGTCACCCGTGATGCTGCTGTCCTTCCCATCATACCCATTCAGTCACTTTCCTTCACATTTTCCCACCTTCTTTTTTTCATCCATACTGTACGGCAGACACTTAGCTAGGGCTGGAGATGCTACATCAAACAAGGTGCTTCTTTTTCCCTCAAGGTTCTCACCTAGAAACCAGGTGGGTCTGAGGTCAGCACTGTTTTACTATGAGCTTCTTGTCTTATGTCCCCATTCCAACAGTTTCCAAAAGTTGGTCCTATTCTACTCTACAACACTTGAATATATATTGCCCTCTCTCCCTTAAATTTAATTTTCTTTCTTGGGATGATGCTGAATCACAGAATATTTACAAATAAGGATTTAAAGAATGATTTAGCCATTATGGATCAAACTCCATGTTTCTTCTCAGCTTTTCTAAAATAATATATATTATAGAATATAGATAAAATATACAACTTTGTTTTAAAGAAAATAAAGGTCATGTTTTACATGGGTCTGTATTTTAATATAGATATCAAATACAGACTTCAGTATTTTTGGTACATTTGACCTTCTTTTTATTCATGAAAGCTGCATGGTAGTCCACTCTAGTACTCTTGCCTGGAGACTCCCACAGACAGAGGAGCCTGGCTGGTTATAGTCCATGGCGGGCTGCAAAGAGTTGGACATGATTGAAGTGACTTAGCACGACACACATGCATGCTGTCTTAATATGAAGAGGGAAAAACTTATTTTCTGCTTTAGTATATTTTTCTTTTTTATAGTAAAGCAACTTAACTTAATAAAGTCTTTTCTGAATGCATCAAGAATTAAGAGGCTCTTTCAATAATGCTGTAAATTATGTTTTCTTTTTTACAAATGAAAATATGACTTCAGTATTAAACAACAGCTCACCCACTAAATCAAACTTTCCCTATGCTATCAAGTTAAAAAAAAAACAAGACCAAAAAAGGTAACTAAATCTCTCTAGCATTTGAACCTATATTTGGGGATTCTCAATTTCAGCACTCAAGAAGTTGTCCATTTCCTGGTAGGTACTTAGTCTAAGACTAGAGAAACTGTCATCAGAAAAACAGCAGTCTCATGATCATAAAGAAAGAAAAATCAACACATTGTCTTCAGTTCAGTTCAGTTCAGTTCAGTTGCTCAGTCGTGTCCGACTCTCCGCGACCCCATGAATCACAGCACACCAGGCCTCCCTGTCCATCACCAACTCCCGGAGTACACTCAAACTCATGTCCACAGAGTCGGTGATGCCATCCAGCCATCTCATTCTCTGTCGTCCCCTTCTCCTCCCGCCCCCAACCTTTCCCAGAATCAGAGTCTTTTCCAGTGAGTCAACTCGTCGCATGAGGTGGCCAAAGTATTGCAGTTTCAGCTTTAGCATCAGTCCCTCCAATGAACATCCAGGATTGATCTCCTTTAAAATGGACTGGTTGGATCTCCTTGCAGTATAAGGGACTCTCAAGAGTCTTCTCCAACACCACAGTTCAACTCATCCTTTATAAGGATGGAAATCTATAGGATATAGGATGTACATTATTGTTACGTCTACAAATTATCTTTAAGTCTATATATCAATATACAGTAATTTGCGGTCTTTTTCATTAAACTTTGTACAATTTACTGCCTAGCTCACTGAGAACTGTCAATCACTAAATGTTTTCCTTGTCATTTCTTCCCACGTGTTCTATAATTCTTCTATATACCCATTTTGAATCCTAGAAGTTAAATAACTCCTTGGTTTGCCCACAGTCCCTAACTTCTGAACTGTTTGGGTCTAATCCCATTTAATTAATTACACACATAGCTCTCAGTTTTCTGAGAGTTGAGTTGAGTTCTCTGAGGGTCACCAGCTGATTCAGGGTGTGACCAGATGTCTTGCGGAATTTTTCCATTCTAACACACAGAACTATCAAGAAGAGAAAATGACTTCCTATTTAATTGTTACTCCTGGATTTCAAACATTATGTCCCATAGGAACAAGACCTAGTTCAATCATTACCACCAAGTGCTAAACACAGTTATATACAATATGCGCTCACTAAACATCAGAATGAATGCACATATGAACGATGACATAAGCATCTCCCTAACAGTCATGCAAGCCCTCTCTTTTCAATCAGAGACATTTTTCTGAGCCATTGTGGTGGCGCTGAAGAACTGCCTGTTCTTCAGTTGACCTCACTTCTGATCAGGTATTTTCCTTGTCATTTGCTAAATTCCTGGCAAATCTCTACTCAGTGATCAGCCCAATAACAGCAATTTTAATACCTGGCCTTTGAATAGTTGCAAAACTTTTAGACCACATCAGTAACTGTTTTCTTGAAGCTGTCTATTAGGACAAACTGTTTGGAACAAAAAAAAAGCTTGTCATGGTTTTTCAATGGAGATTTATATGTTTTCATGATAAAATCATCTTCCATTAAGCAAGCTCTGAGCACTCCACTAAATGAGTCATGTTTTTGGTTATAAGAGAAAGCAATGGCTTGGTTACAAATAACTGCATTTCCAATAACGACTTTGAAAACATAATTCCAAGAAAACTTAATTCTTAATATGAAATAAATATGTTTTCTTCCCCAAGTCAAAAAATATGAAGACAAAAGATTTAAAAACTGTGAAAATCTATAAAGTTTTGAAAAGGTAAATGCACCGGAAGGACAGTTTTACTTGCTTTAACTTCCCAATTTTTTTTTTTTTCTATTTAGAGAAGCATATGGCATTAAGCCTAAAGCCTGATTAACCCAGTAAGTACTCAAAACTACACGTGAGACAAAAAAACTTTCATTATTCAACTAAATATACTAAAATTCACTGACCAAAATTCCAAGAATATATATTTGGATGGCAAAGTAAATTTATGCTCAGAACGAAAATGTATTTTCATAATATCAACTATAAGGTTTTCTTAGCATACACTTAAACTTTTGGTTAAAATTTTTGGTTTTTATTAGAAAAGTAGCTAATGTGAGGACATTGCTTTGTGAAACTATGTATTTGTATCTGGCTTTCATTCAATCATATTATCTCTTATGAACTAACCTGGCTTACAAAAGAGTGTTGCTAAAGACTTCTGGCGTGGTGGGCTACAGTCCATGGGGTTGTAAAAGAATCAGACAAGGCTTAAGAGACTAAACAAGAACAAAAAGACTCCTTTGGGCAATGTCTATCAGTTCACAGAAATGCACTTCTTGGTTTCCATGACTTACTCTAATCCTAACAGTATATATAAGAGGACACTAACTTTGAAAAATAATGTTAAATTATGTTAAATTAGGTAATTATTTGACTTCACTTCTGAAGAATCATCAACTAATTTTTTACTGATGTATAACTGACATACATTTCATTAGTTTCAGGTATATAATATAGTAGTTCGACATTTATATATATATAATCAGATGATCACGACAATAGGTCTAGTTACTGTCACTAAAGTTATTACAATATTAGTTAATACACCCCCTATTCTGTAACTTATTTATTGTATTATTTATTTTATAACTGGAGGTTTGTGCCTCTTAATCAGCTTCACCTATTTTGCCCATCCCTCAACCCATAGTGATTTTTTTTTAAATCCTGGATTTAGACAAGTTTTAGAAGTAAGCCTAAATAAGTAGAGCTCAATCTTTCATACATTTCTATATAATTAATATAACTTTTTAGATTTTAATGAGATTTAACTCTCGGCCTATAAGGCAAGCATGATTTAATCATTTATCAATTCAGACTTCTCATCAAATGAGAAATAACATGACAAAAGTTAAGAAATAAAACATAGGAAACCAAGAGTAAGCTGTCAAATGTAATTTTTACCAGTCTTCCCTGGTGGTTTAGACAGTAAAGAATCTGTCTGCAATACAGGAGACCTGGGTTTGATCCCTGGATCAGGAAGATTTCCCTGGATAAGGAAATGGAAACCCACTCCAATATTCCTGCCTGGAGAATTTCAAGGACAGTGGAGCCTGGCGCAAAGAGTCAAACACGACTGAGTGAGTAACACTTAACTTACCTCTACAAATTTGACTACAAATGATTATAGACATTGTTAAAACGAAGTAAATGATACTTTGCTAAATAATGTACTTTCTCTCCTTATCTTTTAGGAAGAATCGCTCTGTGAACTACAGTTAGCAACAGAGGAACTGTTTATTCATACGTAAAATAAAAGTGCTGCAATGGACCTGTGGCTCCCAGGTCTTTTTTAGCTCTAGAATATTGAGGATTAGTAAAAGAACAAAAAAGGCCATCAGGAAGGAGTAAACACAAATTACTAAGGCAACAAACCAGCCAGTAAAACACATTCTTCCATAAATATAAATGTAAGGTTGAAATTTGCTGTGGGAGTTCTTCCTGAAGGAAAACTGTTAAATGTCGAATTCTTATGTTTAGTCACATACACAGAGAGAGCCGACCTCTGAAACATATTAGTCTTTACTAGTAGTTGGGCTTCCCTGGTGGCTCAGAGGTTAAAGCGTCTGCCTCCAATGCGGAAGACCCGGGTTCGATCCCTGGGTTGGGAAGATCCCCTGGAGAAGGAAATGGTAACCCACTCCAGTATTCTTGCCTGGAGAATCCCATGGATGGAGAAGCCTGGTAGGCTACAGTCCATGGGGTCGCAGAGAGTCGGACACGACTGAGCGACAGAACGGAACGGAGTAGTTGCTAAATGCTTCTGATACAGTATAGCCAACAGTGAAAAGGATTGGTGGGTGCAAATGTAAATTTACATCTATTTATGAATTAGAAGTATATTATGTTCTAATAGATTATATCATGAACATTATGACATACAAAAAATGGAAAGTAAGCAGCCATAAAAAGGGAAGAAATTGTGCCATTTGCAGAGAGGCAGACGGATGTGGATATTAATATGAAATTATGTAGAATCTAGAAAAATAGTGTAGATGATCTTATTAGCAAAGAAGAAACAGAGACGGTGATGCGGAGAACAAACACATGGATACAAAGTGGGGAAAGGAGGGAGTGGGATGAACTGGGAGATTGGGATTGACAAATCCACACCAGTATAAGACAGAAAACTAATGAGAACAGACTGTATAGTACAGGGAATTCTACTCATGCACTGCAGTGTCCTAATTGGGAAGGAAACCCAAGGAAGAGGGGACACATGTATATGTACGGCTGATTCACTTTGCTGTACAGCAGAAACTACCACAGCATTGTAGAACAGCTGTGTCTTTGTATAGCATTAGTCGCTCAGTTGTGTCCAACTCTTTGCGATCCCACAGACTGTAGCCCGCCAGGTTCCTCTGTCCATGCAATTCTCCAGGCAAGAATACTGACATGGATAGCCATTCCCTTCATCATGGGATCTTCCTGACCCAAGGATCAAACCCAGTCTCCTGTATTGCAGGCAGATATTTTTTACCATCTAAGCAATCAGGGAAATCCAAAGGTAGTTATACTACAAATTAAAAAAAAAAAAAAAGAATCACAGGAGCATAGCAACATAACACCAGGGGCGGATACATGTCAATGTATGGCAAAACCAATACAATATTGTAATTAACCTCCGATTAAAATGTTAAAAATTAAAATAAAATAAAAAGTAAGAACTGACATTTAAAAATACAAAGCAACAGGGGTTGACTTGTTTTCTTCCCATGGCAAAAGGTCTAGCTGCATGTATTTTCATGCTTACACCCTGAGGATGAGCACTCTGCTTCAGCATTGTCTGAACTACCACATCACATAATCTCTTGCTGCTTTTGAGATGCTCCTAATACTTACACCAATGTTACAACCTGCATCCTAAACATTTAGATATCACATTCCAAAATTTACTCCTTTTACTTTAATAACACCATGGTTTGAAGTGTACGTTATCAAATTTGTTTTCAAAGAAGTTCAATACAAAAATATAATTGAATTCTAATCCCATTTGGAGTAGCACTTGCAGACTTGAGAAAGGCATCAGACAGTGGGTGTCTATTAAGAGAAGTACATCTCTGTTTTCTTTGGAGATTTATAGCCTCATAGAAAGATGAGAAGGTTCAAGTTTGAGCAATGCTGCTTGCTTTTTCCTGGCAAAAATATCAAAATTAAGTGAGAATCCTATCCGTAGAGACATCTAATAGCAAGAGGGAAGGCTCTATAAAATAAACAACTGATGTTTCCCAGATGGGGTGGTCGCTTTAACTTAGTGGCTAATTTTACTTGTCACAAGGTACCCAGAAGGAAAGACTATTTTTATGTATTCTACTTAACTATAGCAGTTATTTTCCAAGATCCTTTAAAAAACTCAGTTTTTTTCCCCAAAGACTCTCGCGAGGGCACACGTTTCCTAGGCAGCCTTCTCCACCTTTCCCCTTATCCACCATTTCAATCCAAAAATGCTCCCCAGGCACACAGATCCAGGATGTAAAGACTACAGGACTAGGAATAGGGTTCTACAGTTTCACAAGGACCAAAATAGGTACAAAACATGCAAATTAAGGAGACAGAGGTAAGCCAACAAAAGGAGTGTCCATTCTGCTTCTCTAATTTTCTCAGCATTTGTCACTTCAAACACATTAAATTCCTTTGCAAGTTGTTCGCAAAGCGTGTTTCTACCATTTTTCACTATTCCTCTGTAAAATACAAATGAAATTAAAATAATGGGCTTAAAGAGGGGTATAATAAAATAAAACCTTAGTAATAAAAACAATGTTTCCTAGACTATGTCTAATGCCATGCAAATATTCTGTTCCCCTGTTCCCCTCCAATACTGTGACCATGACTCTGTATTCAGGTCCCCGCTGATATACAAGATGTTTTCAAACAGCTGAGAGAGACTACTAAAAGACTAACACAATCCACCTAGTTTCAGAGTGTTGGGCTCCTAAAGGAAATTAAAAACTAACTTTTTTCACCTTCTACAAAACCATAAAGTAAAAATATTTGTTCATCTTTTTCCAAGCTGGTTTATACTGTGGTCACAAACAACACTATTTCAGGATTCCACCCACATTTTTATTAATAATTTTTGTTTTTTTTTAAAGAGTTTCAGACTATGAGGTTCACGCTGGACTGACACTTATTTAAAATAACATGTGTACCATATTGTATCATTGAAATCTGCTAAGATAAAAGAGCTTAAAAGTTCTCACTAAACAAACAAATAAATAAATGAGATGTGTATGCTTAGTTGCTTAGTCATGACGGGCTCTTTGTAATCCTTAGCACTATGGCCCACCAGGCTCCTCCATCCGTGGGATTCTCCAGGCAAAAATACTGGAGTGGGTTGCTATTTCCTTCTCCAAAGGATCTTCATGACCCAGGAAGTGAACCAGCATCTCCTGTGTCTCCTGCATTCAGGCAGAGTTTTTACCTCCTGACCCACTGGGGAAGCCTGGAGTGAGGTGAGGAGTGTATTAATCAATTGGATTCTTTCACAATGTATAATATATGTATATGAAAACACCACGATGTGCACTTTAAATATCTTATAATTTTTCTGTCAATTGTACCTCAATAAAGCTGAAAAATAAATACATTAATAAATAAACACAACTGTGCATTACCATAAAACATCCAAAATTAAATAGGATATAATAGCATGTGCAATACAAGGCTGTTGGCTTGAAAATGGAAGACTTGTCACTTAATACCTATATATTCCACAGGAACTATAAGACCTCTGTTAATTATATTACACATAATTTAATTATAATTAAATATAATTGCTAATTATATTTACAAAATAGTACAATCGCCTGGGCTTCCCAGGTTACACTAGTGGTAAAGAATCTGCCTGCCAAAACAGGAGACGCAAGAGACACGGGTTTGATCCCTGGGAGACGAAGATCCCCTGGAGGAGGGCATGGCAGCCCACTCCAGTATTATTGCCTGGAGACTCCCATAGACAGAGGAGCCTGGCGGGCTAAAGTCTATTGGGTCTCAGAGAGTTGGACACGACTGAAGTGATAGCACACACGCACAATAGACTAAGATTAACATAGCACAAGTATAACTTTTTTTTAATTGGGGTATAGTTGCTTTACAATGTTGTGTTAATTTATGCTATACAATGAAGTGAGCCAGCTATATACATACACACACACACACAAATCCCCTTCCTCTCGGACCTCCCTCCTACCCGCTCCCCATCCCATCCCATTCTACTCCTCTAGGTCAACAGAGAGCACAGAGCTGAGCTTCCTGTACTATATAGCAGCTTCCCACTAGCTATCTGTTTTGCACATGGCACTGCACATGTCAATTCCAGTCTCCCAATTCATCCTACACCACCCTCTGTGTCCACACACCCATTCTCTATGTCTGCATCTCTTTTCTTGCCTTGCAAATAGGTTCATCTGTACCATTTTTCTATATTCCACATATATGCATTAATATACGGTATTTGTTTTTCTCATTCTGACTTACTTCACTCTGCCTGACATCCCTACATCTCACTTTCTGCTACATTAAAGCTCTTTCCATTTCTACTTAAGCTAACTATATCTATGACATTAATGAAAGGTAGAAAAATGGTTATTTTAGGACAAAAGTTTATTGTCCAATATAGAGCTACAAATGTCTGGGATTCTTCTCTCTGCGTTTTGCTAATTAGAAAACAAAAAGATCTCCACCCTTTCCCATCCAGCACAGAGGTGTGAATGTACTGTTTTTGACCAGAAGCAAATCTTTGCTTGTAGAAATATTCCCGTCTTCAAAGATATTATACATTCCCCAGAAAGAAGGGCTTTGCCAAGTTAAACTGTAATTAACAAATAATAAAAACAGATGTCTTCTCTGAAATTTTTATAAAGCTACCCAACATATTTTCTTTTCAGATAATACTTAAGTAAGAAGTTTGAGTCAAAAAAGAAGAGTAAACAACTCAAAAGTATAAAACCCTCCTAAAATTAAATTAGGCTACTTAGTTTATTCTGGGAAGTTTACTAGCAATGGTTATGAGCATGTTTTTCTAACACTTCAAACTTATTTTTCTATAAAGAAAAATTTAGATTTTTTAGGAGCTGGTCAAAGTGATGCATGAAGGAGAATTACTACATTACTTTTACCACTATTACTACAATTCATTTAATACTGGAGTTAGAACAATAATGTGTGTGTGTGTGCTCAGTCGTGTCTGACTCTTTGCGAAACCATGGACCATAGCCCACCAGGCTCCTCTGTCCATGGTATTCTCCAGGCAAGAATACTGGAGTGGGTTGCCATTTCCTCCTCCAGGGGATCTTCAAAACCCAGGGATCAAACCCGCATGTCCCAAGTCTCCTCCACTGGCAGGTGGATTCTTCACTGCTGAGCACTGGGGCAGCCCCTGAACAGTAACAATAATGAGATAATATAATAGGAAAAGAGATATGAAATGATATAAGATCTAAGAGGTAAAACAATAAAGCAAACAGCAACAGAAATAACATAGAAAAAGGAAACATGTTTTAAAATCTATGTAAATCAAACCATCCTGCTGTTACCCCTTGAACATACCCAGTGATGTATGTCAATTATCTCTCAAGAAAATTGGGAGGAAAAAATAAGATATGGAAAGGTCTAGTAAAAAGAGCAAAGATAATTTAAACTTGAATTCTTGTACCACTAAAAAAATAAATAAGAGGCAGATAAGTGGTTTCTGAAATTACAGTGGTACTATAACACTCTGAACAGACAGTAATTTAAATTTCTTTTATAGAATGAAAAATAAATATTCAACTGTACCCTTTTGCTGACCTTCACTGTCATGGAATGATCTCTTTTTTACATTTTTTTTGGCTCTGTCACTGTTATGGATGAAACTGTGTTTTCCAAAAATACGTGTTGAAGTCCCAACCCTGGCATTTTGAAACATGAACTTATTTGGAAATAACGCCCTTGGCAGATACAATTAGTTATGATGAATTCATACTGGAGTAGAGTGGGCTTTTAATCTGACGTGACTGGTGTCTTCATATGAAGAGGGAAATTTGGTCACAGCAACTGGGACACAGGGGGAACAAGATATGATGACGAAAGCAGAGATGAAGTGACGCAGCTACCACCCGAGGACCAGCAGGGACTGATGCGCTCTGCCTCCAGAAGCTGGGGAGAAGGGAGGGAGGATTCTACCAGTCTCAGAGGGACTGTGCCCCTGCTGGCACTCTGATTTTGAACTTCTATAAGAGAATGAATTTATTTTGTTTAAAGGCACCCAGTTTGCGGTACTTTCTTATGACAGCCCTGGGAAAGGAAGGCAGTCACTGTGTTATCTGCAAACCCAAGAGAAAAAGTTTAACTAAAGGAGAAGGGTAAGGAGACCAGTGTATCTCCAAGCACTTACCTGCTACATAGTCGCCAAAGCCAATAGTGGTTAAGGTGATAACCACAAAATAAATGGCGTCCAGGGCACTCCAACCTTCTATGTGCTTGAATATGACCGCAGGCAGAGCGACGAAGAGTACACAACCAAACAGAATAAAGATGATTGTTGAGATGATTCGTATCTTGGTTTGACTAACATTCCACTTCTAGGGATGAGAGAGTGAGGGTGGGGGGGAGAGAGATACTGAGAGAGAGAAACTGATTGAGATCGATTTTCGACGGACCTGCAAAGCTAACCTACATATACCATTTAAATTATTTTTTATTGGAGTATAGTTGCTTTACAACGTTATGTTAGTTTCTACTGTAGAACAAAGTGAATCAGCTCTCTCTCTCTCTACACACACACGCACACACACACACACATACACATATCGCTTCTTTTTTGGATTTCCTTCCCATTTAGGTCACCACAGAGCTTTGAGGAGACTTCCCAGAGCGATACAGTAGGTTCTCATTAGTTATCTATTTTATGCATATAACCTATATACACTGTTATCAGCAAATTAGCACATGAGAATGGTATTTTATTCTTTTATAATTAATTTTCAATTGCCTTTACTTAAATATGTTCAGTATAATATGAATAACTGAAAACAACCAACGCTAATAATGATGCTACATTACTTTTATATAGCTTTGCAACAGGTAAAATACTTTCTAAAGTACATAACATTTGCTCAGAGAACAAAATTTCAGATTTACATCATTCTTTGTTTACCCGAACTACTTTTGAAATATTTCTGTTCTACAGGCAAACAACTGATTTCGGGCCAAACACAACCTAGAAATACATGAAAATTGAGAAAACTGAAGCATAAATTAAATATCTACTGTTGATAATAGAAAAAATCATTAATTTCATGGAGCCTTTTCCCCTCTCCCACCACATTTTCCTATCATTGTTCAACTGATTAAAGCAAAATACTAGCAAACCTAAAGTCCACAGTTGAGTCCCATGTGAACTAGACAAACCATCTCACTGTTCTACGATCTTAAGCTGTACAACTAAATATACAAGACATGATATGGAGACAATGATAAGTCTTCAACACGTCTAAGCTAGAACTGCCCTCACAGGACCCACGCTGTTTCACCTCTGAATTTAATATGAAACATGTGTGCATGCACGCATGCTAGGTTGCTTCAGTAGTGTCTGACTCTTTGCAATCCTGTGGACTGTAGCCCGCCAGGCTGCTCTGTCCCTGGCATTCTCCAGGCAAGAATACTGGAGTGGGTTGCATGCCCTCCTGCAGGTGAGCTTCCCAAACCAGGGATCAAACCCACATCCCCTGCGGCTCCTACATTGCAGGCATAGTTTTTATACCGCTGAGCCACCAGGGAAGCCCCAATATGATATATATATCTAATGTTAAAACTGGAATTATAATTTCAATTGAAAACCTAACACTCAGTGGTCTTATTTCATCAATAGTTAAATATTAGAACTTTTTATGAAAAGATAAAACATTATCGAATAATAAATAAAATGTAATAGTAGTGACAGAAGTAACAAATCATCTATAATCTGACTTCTAACACAATTATTTTCTTCATTCATAATTTTCAAGAATAAAAGCTTGTCATCATGGTATTATTACTATTTTTCACCTAAAATTCTAAGAGCATTTTCATTTTATTTTTTCTACTGAATATCATATGCCCATGAACATCTTCATTATATTATTTTTGGTCCTACTAAATTAACATACCTTAGTTAAATTTCTATCAGCAACATTATTAAAATAAGTTATAAGATCCCCTTTATCATATTTTTATATATTATTCAATCCTTCAGCAAAGGGCTAAGGTTTACTAGCTATGTTAAGCTTTCACTTAGAATATCTCTAAATCTCAGAGTAATGCCTCATCATCAGTACTATTATTCATATAAATGGCAAAATGGAGATTTAAGGGTAAAATCGCTAGCTTAAGTGAATATAGCTAGGAAACAATACATCTGGAATTTGAGCCCAGGACTGTCAGATTTCTACTTTTCTCTTGTATATTTCACTTTTTCTCATTCATTAATGTATTCATTCAGAGAAGTATAAAAACAACTATACAGTGAGTTATTTGCAAAAAGAGGTTCATGTAAATTGTTATAGAAAACCCAATACCTTACATCTAACTATATCTGAGGTAAACAGAAAAGTTATAATATTTTTGAAAAATGAGACAACATATGCAGTTAAATGGCTATCATACTCACAATAAATGTATCTTCCACTTTTGCAATTCCTTTTCCAAATATGGTCCCTAGTTGATCTCCAACTCCAGCCAACAGAAAGCCAAAGAGGGGAATTCCCAGTAAGGCATAGATGATACAGAATATTTTCCCCCCTTCTGTGCGTGGTGAGATGTTTCCAAATCCTAAAAATACAAAGAAGAAGAATAATTCAGTTGTTTAGAAATGAGTAATAGTTTAAAACATATGACCTAAAACTTGATTCAAAAATTTCCAAAGATTATAAGATATCAATCCTAGATTTCAAGTAATTAAGAATCCCTTTATACCACATAAGCTTTTAATGTAAAATTTTCTTATAAACAAGCACTCTAACAATCTCCAAAGTATAGCTAATGTTCCAATTAAACTAGATGATGAAAACTGAGGGAGTAACACACACAATAAAGTCAATGTTTTCATTCAATTTACTTCTACCTCTCTGTGCTGCCAATGCTGTTGACTACAAAGCTTTTGTTGCCATTTATTAAGTGTGTATTGCCTTAAGAGTATTCAAATATGCTTAAATTATTAAACATTTAATAACAACTTAAATTTTTTTTCATTCAAGTACCTACCAAAAAGCAGCAAATGAAAACTTAAAATTATCAAACCCGTGAATTACAAATTGGCACTTGCCATCTACATTTACAAGGATTAAATCATGTGCAGCTGTTGCCACTGATTTTCAAAAATCCCCTGCAAGGAGTTCAGAGTAGAGAGCAGAAATGAGGTGCTCTGTGCTCTGGGGAAATCTGGCAGAACAGGTCTGCATATAGTTAAGACATTTCCAGGAGCCAATTTTATGAGCCAAATTTTTGTATCTTTTCATGTCTAGAAAAGCACTAAAATCCTTAAATCTTTCATGGTGATGACTACTCCCTGTGACTAGTAGAGACCTTCTGCAAAAAAATAAATAATGTGATTAATTGCATATACTCCCCCTTCACCAAAATCACATATATACTGATCTTCCCCCCTACCCCTTTGGAGCAGCTTTTCAGAGCTATCTGAAAGTCTGTCTCTCAGGCTATCATCCTCATTTTGCCCCCAAATAAAACTTAACCTGCAATTCTTATGTTGTGCATTTTTTTAGTTGACAAATCTTTTTTTTTTTTAAAGCCTCTAGTTCAAAAGCTGCCTTACTACTTCTCAGACCCGCCGACTGCTTGGAGAATATGATGGAAGCTGTCTTACTCATTTAACTCATTTACCTTCCCACGCATTTATGTTGCATCTGCTCTTGTCTACAAATGCTTTGGAATGCTGAGCATCAGGGCAATATATACAAAGATCCATCCAGGGCATGTGTGAAAAAGTCCCAGAAGTCTCTTATCAAGGTAATTTGAAGAAGGAAAGGCCATCACAAAAGTTAGGTAGAATGTTTAACCTGGACTGTTTGGAAGAGTGTAGCATTTCTTAACACCATCCAAGATGGAACTCTACCATCTCAACCCTGTCTTCTATTCTAGCATCAATAAGCAGAATACCAATAACAAGGGAGACCACAAGGTGGACTGTTTTGACCTGGATTCTCTGATTATTCCAGAGAGTCCTGCTAAGATCCAACACTTTATTTTTATTGTCTCTCCAGATGAACAGAGGAGCCTGGGGGACTACAGTCCATGGGGCAGCAAAGAGTTGGACACAACTGAGCCACTGAACCACCATCATCACCAGATGAACAACCATGTGACCTGAAGTACGGCAAGCATCTGAGTTATCCCATATCGTCCCATTTTCTCTTTCTGCAGAAGAGGATAAATATCTTCAGAGTTACAACCATGAGGAGTAACCTACCACCAGAAAGGATCAAGGATCAAAAAGAAAAGATGCAATTAAAACAAGTACTGACTGGGACATAACTAAAAATAGGCTCTACCATTTAAAAGATAAAAAGCCTAAGTGTCAGAGGGCTCAATCTGATCTGCCCCACACGAGTTAAAAGGACATAAGAAACAAGACTCCAACTTTGCATCCATCACTGACAGATTCGACCAGAAGTAACCAGAACATCTTCAGAAAAGGGGACAGAGGATTTCCTCAGAAATCCTGTTTATGTCACCACATGACATGGCCCCAATCCAAAGAATTCTAGATGGAAAGAAAGCCGATCTACCTTTCATTGAGCAAAAGACAGAGACCAGTTTCTTGTGGCATCTCTATACTTCATCTTTATTATCTCCAAAGTTAGAAGACGGGAGAATGAAAGGAGTAGGATTGAGGGAGCCTAGATGACTCTTCTGGGAGTCTCTTCCTGCTTCATCTTCCAAACATGAACCTTCTCTTGATAACATTACGCTGATCTCTCCTGTTCAACCTGTGCCTCGGAGGTGAGAGCCCTCACACAGTCATCCAGTACGCACACACACGAAGCCACTGAGCAGTTTTCTGACATTAAGGACATGCCAACAATGCCCCGGACATTTTCCCGAGTGAGAGGATCACATGGCTCTTCAGGGGATGTTCCTCGTGTTTTCTTCCCTGTCTTCCATAAAAGAAGAGCAGTCTTCATTCCACGCATTGACCACATTTTAAGCAATGAGTCAGTTCAGTTCAGTCGCTCAGTCGTATCCGACTCTCCGCAACCCCATGAACCACAGCACGCCAGGCCTCCCTGTCCATCACCAACTCCCGGAGTTCACTCAAACTCATGCCCACAGAGTCAGTGATGCCATCCAGCCATCTCATTCTCTGTCATCCCCTTCTCCTCCCGCCCCCAACCTTTCCCAGCATCAGAGTCTTTTCCAGTGAGTCAACTCGTCGCATGAGGTGGCCAAAGTATTGCAGTTTCAGCTTTAGCATCAGTCCTTCCAATGAACACCCAGGATTGATCTCCTTTAGAATGGACTGGTTGGATCTCCTTGCAGTCCAAGGGACTCTCAAGAGTCTTCTCCAACACCACAGTTCAGAAGCATCAATTCTTCAGCGATCAGCTTTCTTCACAGTCCAACTCTCACATCCATACATGACCACGGGAAAAACCATAGCCTTGACTAGACAGACCTTTGTTGGCAAAGTAATGTCTCTGTTTTTTAATATACTATCAAGGTTGGTCATAACTTTCCTTCCAAGGAGTAAGTGTCTTTTAATTTCATGGCTGCAGTCAAGCAATGAGTATACCCTGGTTAAATGATTTGATACTATTAATGGACTTATGAAAAGTATCTATTGACTGTAAGCAATACAGCGTGCCAAGCTTGTAAAAGATTAATTTTAGTGGTTGTCTGGACTTCCTGACTCTTTCCCTTGGTTAGTCAGCAGCATCTTCCTTGCCTCAGGGTGAAACAGACTGTTTTGGCAAGAAGAAAATGGAAAAGAAACAATATTAAGTTTTGTTGTAACTCCTAAATTAAGGTGTTCACACTCAAAATGCTTCGCCTGAGGAGAGCAGCTGTCAGTTTACAGCATCACATATGCTCGGCAATAAAGTTAAAGGACTGGCAGTCGATCCAGCTTCCAAAGAGCTTAAGGGAACAGACTAGATTGAAGATTGAAGGGGCCTGACTGTGGAAGAGGTTGGGTGGGGCAGAAACCAAAGGACAGGACCTGGGAGGAGGAGAGGGTTCCATGGTATCCTGACCCTATCTTGAGAGATCAATGGTTAAATTCTCAGGAATTCTATAAGTCAGTTGACTTCACATTGATAGTCTGAAATCAACTACAATAGACATATTTACACCTCAGAAATTGCAAAGCACTACAATTTAGGACTTCTCCCTTTTCAGCTACTTAATATTGACCAATATAGTACAGAATAAGAGCCAAATTTAGGAGACTGTACATAGTCTGTGCTAGAGATCTGAATGGAAGCCAAACCAATGCCTCTAGGCCAACTGCTGGCATTTATAGTACTATATCATCAGAACAGCTATCATCTTGCCTTCATATCACTTTCAGGGAAGGGCCTTCTGCAGAAAGCTACTGTAGGTCCATTGTTAGTGGAATACCTACAGGAGGCCCATAAATGCCACCACCATCTGAATAGCTCCGAGTGAACATGTCATTTTTATGACAGAATTTATTAATACTACAAATAAATAAGACCCTTTTCAAACACTTTCCACACTTGCAATTATGTAATTATTTGTAACAATTGATTTAATATCTGCGGTATATATATATTCCTCACTTGACTATGAGTTCCATGAGTATAGAGATTGATTATGGAACAATGGACTGGTTCCAAGTAGGAAAAGGAGTACATCAAGGTTGCATATTGTCACCCTGCTTATTTAACTTATATGCAGAGTACATCATGAGGAACGCTGGGCTGGAAGAAGCACAAGCTGGAATCAACATTGCCAGGAGAAATATCAATAACCTCAGATATGCAGATGACACCACCCTTAGGGCAGAAAGTGAAGAGGAACTCAAAAGCCTCTTGATGAAAGTGAAAGAGGAGAGTGAAAAAGTTGGCTTGAAGCTCAACATTCAGAAAACTAACATCATGGCATCTGGTCCCATCACTACATAGGAAATAGATGGGAAAACAGTGGAAGCAGTGTCAGACTTTATTTTTTGGGCTCCAAAATCACTGCAGATGCTGATTGCAGCCATGAAATTAAAAGACACTTACTCCTTGGAAGGAAAGTTATGACCAACCTAGATAGCATATTAAAAAGCAAAGACATTACTTTGCCAACAAAGGTCCATCTAGTCAAGGCTATGGTCTTTCCAGTGGTCATGTATGGATGTGAGAGTTGGACTGTGAAGAAAGCTGATAGCCAAAGAATTGATGCTTTTGAATTGTGATGTGGGAGAAGACTCTTGAGAGTCCCTTGGACTGCAAGGAGATCCAACCAGTCCATTCTAAAGGAGATCAATCCTGGGTGTTCATTGGAAGGACTGATGCTAAAGCTGAAGCTCCAATACTTTGGCCACCTCATGCGACGAGTTGACTCACTGGAAAAGACTCTGATGCTGGGAGGGATTGGGGGCAGGAGGAGAAGGGGACGACAAAGAATGAAATGGCTGGATGGCATCACTGACTCGATGGAGGTGAGTTTGGGTGAACTCCGGGAGTTGGTGATGGACAGGAAGGCCTGGCGTGCTGTGATTCATGGGGTCACAAAGAGTCGGACACGACTGAGCGACTGAACTAACTGAACTGAACTGAATAATAAATAATCATGCAAAATGCCGGACTGCATGAAGCACAGGCTGGAATCAAGATTGCAGGGTGAAATATCAATAACCTCATATATGCAGATGACACCACCCTTATGGGAGAAAGCAAAGAGGAAATAAACAGTCTCTTGATGAAAGGGCAAGAGGAGAGTGAAAAAGCTGGTTTAAAACTCAACATTCAAAAAATGAAGATCATGGCATCCAGTCCCATCACTTCAGGGCAAATAGATGGAAAAACAATAGAAACAATAACAGACTTTATATTTTGGGGCTCCAATATCACTGCAGATGGTGACTGCAGCCATGAAATTAAAAGATGTTTGCTCCTTGGAAGAAAAGCTATGACCAATCGAAACAGCACATTAAAGATCAGAGACATTACTTTTCCAACACAGGTCCGTATAGTCAAAGCTATGGTTTTTCTAGTAGTCATGTAAGGATGTTGAGAGTTGAACTAACTATAAAGAAAGCTGAGCACCAAAGAATTGATGCTTTTGAACTATGGTGTTGGAGATGACTCTTGAGAATCCCTTGGACTGCAAGGAGATCCAACCAGTCCATCCTAAAGGAAATCAGTCCTGAATATTCATTGGAAGGACTGATGCTGAAGCTGAAGCTCCAATACTCTGGCCACCTGATGGGAAGAACTGGTTCAGTGGAAAAGACCCTGATGCAATAAATATTTTGCAACAGTTTTCAGTACAAATTGATGGAATTTTATAAAAGTAATAAAAGAAAGTAAAGAACCAATAATAGCTAAGAATATTTCGGGGAAAATGAGGTAGGAAGATTTGCTCTACATGATATGTGCTGTGCTGGGCTTAGTTGCTCAGTCATGTCTAATTCTTTGCAGTCCCATGGACTATAGTCCGCCAGGCTTCTCTGAACATGGGGATTCTCCAGGCAGGACTACTGCAGTGGGTTGCCATCCCCTCCTCCAGGGGATATTCCCAACCCAGGCATGCAACCCAGGGCTCCCGCATTGCAGGCAGATTCTTTACCATCTGAGCTACCAGGGAAGGCCCTGCATGATATCTACTATACAGCTATTAAAAAAAGCAATCTGATTAACAATCTGTATAGTTTTTTATAATTCTTTAAAAGTGATAACAGAAAATAATTCTTATCGTGACAAAGGGTATCTATCTCAAAATATTCAATATCATACTTAATATTAAAAGACAGTAAGAGGAATCCCCTCACAGTCAGGGGGAAAATATCCATTTCACAATTTACTTCTTTTTATTATTCTGGAAGTTCTAGCAGGCATAATGGCAGTAAACATATAAAAGGAATGATTATTATAAAGAATACAAATATATTAGTTGTAAATGGAATTAAATATCTAGTAAACACAGGAGAATATTAAAAATTATTAAATAGGAAAAATTAGCTGAATGTGTGATAAATATGCAGAAACAAACAGCATTATACTACTTTAGCACAATCTCAAATTTGCTAATTGAAATGGGAAAATACCTTACTTTTAATATAAGGGAATTATGAAATACCTAGAAGTAATCTTATCAAGACATATGGAAGAGCTTTAGGGAACAGTTTGGGAGAAGGCAACGGCAACCCACTCCAGTACTCTCACCTGGAAGGTCCCATGGACAGAGGAGCCTGGTGGGCTGTAGTCCATGGGGTCGCTAAGAGTCGGACACAACTGAGCGACTTCACTTTCTTAGGGAACAGTTTGGGCTAGTGTAGAGTGAAATGCAACAAAACAGAAAGGAATAGAAAAGATATAGCACATTTTTAAAAGCATCCTTTGGCCATCTAAAGTAAATATATTCTGGCATTCCCTGGTGGTCCAGGTGGTTAAGACTCCATGCTTCCACTGAAGGGAGCATGGGTTTGATCCTTAGCTGGGGGACTAAGATCCTGCATGCTGAACTCACAGTACCACCAAATAATAAGATAAAATTTAAATAACAACAAAGCCCCATTCTAAAAAATAAAATTTTTTAAATATATATTCTTCCTGAAACTCCCTTTCTACTCTCTGCCCCTCACCGCAGCCCTCTCTTCTTTCTATTCAGGCAGTTTCCATTTTTCAAATGTTGGCGATTTCAAGAGTACTTGATTCACTTTCAGAGCTTAGACCTAAAATGCCTTCAAACAGCTTGTTTGCTGTGGCTCTCATGAAATGATGGGGTTATGGAAAGATGTTCACAAAGGAATTCTTCTCCTGATTCTCGTTATTCCTTCAAAATCTCCTCTGTGCCTAAGTTGTTAGTTGAGGTTTCTCTTTATTGTGTTGACTTCTGAATAATACATTTCCTTTAAAAATAATCAGATTAGCATGTTCAACTTCCCTCCCTCTGGTAATTCAGGATTTTGTTCTTAGTGGATGACTAGCAGATAACTATCATGTTCACTCACTTTGTTGTACCATATTTTAAAAAGATTTTTAATCAGAGGATAACTGCTTGACAATGCTATGCTGGTTTCTGCCATAAAACATGAATCAGCCATATATGTGTGTAACCAAAACAGCCATACATGTATGTGTGTGTGTATGTGTGTATGTATATATACACATCACAGAGTGCTGGGTTAGGCTCTCTGTGTTATACAGTAGCTTCCCAGTAGCTATCTATTTCACACATGGTAGTGTAAATCCCGTAAGACCCCAAAGCCATATAGCTCTGCAGGCAACGAAGCAGATCCCCAGTCCATGACAACCCTGCCATTCTCCTCCTCTGCTTCTCGATGGTTCTACTGCCACTACCTCAGGCCATCCAAACAGCCTGACTGTGGTCTTTTCTCAACCAAACCCATCTCATCACAGTTCATTCTCCCTAAAGCACCATTAGGTGTTTATACTCCATAATCTGTAAAACCCTTAGCTGTTCCAAGGCCTTTACTTATAAATCACCATTTCTATTTCCCCCAACTCCCTGTTATGCAATTGTATTCCCTTCAGTAACACCAGAGTCATCTTTACTCACTGAAAAACACTTAGCTTGCCTTTTTTGATTCCTTACATTTTTTATAATGTTTTCTCCTTCTAACTGGTACGAATGTGGCCCCTTCAATTGTGATTTGAAATCTTTTCTGTCCTTTCTATCCCCCTCACACAACACTTCCAATATACAGTCATTCCTCTCCCTTTCAGCCAGCTGTGATCTTGCTTCTTTGAACATCCATAACACTTGCTATTTCCTTTTCAGGGATTATGTATGACTTTTACATGAATTCCTGCCATTTGGTTACATGCTTTTGTCTTTCTTCTGGATGACAAACTGCTTGGGAGCAGAGATATTTTTCTTTCCTTTACATACAAAACTATGTAGTGCTCTGCTCAGAGCAGATGCTCAAGAAAAATATATTGAATTAAGAAGAAACATCTATGGGTTTTATTAATATATTTTAATTAAATAGACATCCTCAGATCCAAATAGTTCTACTGTACTTTTTCACTCCTTTTAGTTTTATTTGAAGCTGACAAGTAAAAAGAGAGTTCTATATCTATGCAAACTGTATTTTTTAAAAAGTAACCCCTAAAAGTAACAATTAAAATGGCATTTTAATATAAACAAATTATTTTAGATGCAGAAAAATATCAATAGAGTAGGGTACAAGGATAAAATACTGGAGGGAGGGTAAGAAGAACAGGGTAAATTCAGGGTGTCCTCTGTTAGCAACCTAAGAAAAAGAGGAAACTATCCAGAAAACAAAGTGAAACGATAATCACACCTGGTCTTTTTTATTTATTTGTTTTTTAATGATTTTTTTTTCATGTGGACCATTTTTGAACCTGTTACAATATTGCTTCTGTTTTATGTTTTGATTTTTTGGCCTCAAGTCATGTGGGATCCTGGTTCCCCCACCAGGGATCGAACCCACACCCCCTGCACTGGAGGTGAAGTCTTAACCACAGGACCACCAGGCAAGTCCTACACCGGGTCATTTTTAAAAAGCGAGTCAAACCCACAGCACTGACATATAAGCTAACCAAACACTGAATAAGAAACAGTAGTTCTAGAAAAAAATATGATTTTAATTAAGAGACAACTAAACAATGTTCTGATAGAAGAAGTATTCATTTCAGAACTTTCACAAAGTAGTACATTGTTCTTCTAGGTCATTGTTTTTAAACCAAGGGTGCAGATCAGAATCTCAGAGGGATTTTAAAAATCCACCCCAGAACACCTAAATTATTATTTCCCACTGGGAGAGGAGGGGATTCTGTTCGTGTATTTTAAAATATCTACTGATGTGATTCTGATTTACATTCTGAGACAGGGGCATGGTTGTGTGGGTCTAAAGCTATTCAATATGGGGGGTAGGACTCTTCAGGATTGATGCTAAAGCTGAAACTGCAATACTTTGGCCACCTCACGTGGCGAGTTGACTCACTGGAAAAGACTCTGATGCTGGGAGCGATTGGGGGCGGGAGGAAAGGGGACGACAGAGAATGAGATGGCTGGATGGCATCACCGACTCTGTGGACATGAGTTTGAGTGAACTCCGGGAGTTGGTGATGGACAGGGAGGCCTTGCGTGCTGTGGTTCATGGGGTCGCGGAGAGTCGGACACGACTGAGCGACTGAACTGAACTGAACTCTTCAGGAGAAAAGAAAGCAAAATTAGGAAGCGAATTGTATGTAGGATGACCGTGATCAGAGTACCTCTTTTAGACCAGCTATGGCATTACTTTATTACTCTATTTTCATTACCAAAAATAATAAAATAAAAATAAAACAACTGTCATTATCAATGATAAAAATAATGGCCAGCACTACTTATTGACACACACACACATACTCACTCTTTCTCTCTCTCACTACATCACATTACAATGATAGTCCCTTCATGAAAGTGAAAGTGTTAGTCACTTAGCCATCTCTACTCTGCGACCCCATGGACTGTAACCCGCCAGGCTCCTCTGTACATGGGATTCTCCAGTCAAGAATACTGGTGTGGGTAGCCATTCCCTTCTCCAGGAGATCTTCTCGATCCAGGGATTGAACTCCGGTCTCCTGCATTGCAGGCAGATTCTTTACCATCTGAACCTCCGAGGAAGCCCAGGCACTTCACGTGTGTGTACACTCCATTCAACTTTCACAACCCTATGAGAGAAGTACTGCTAATTGTCTTCATTCAGAAACAAACAGGTTTTCTGAAGTAATGTGTACAAGGTTAAACATTTACTAGACCTTAAGGCTGAAATTTAAACTATTAATTCAATCGCTTGCAGCAAGTATTTAGAATTAAGGATCAAGGCTACAAGTATCATTCCTCAAACTTAAGGGATTTCGCAGGTAAAGAACCAGTGAATATGAACCTTCCCTGGCCATACTATTCCTCTAGTACTTGCTGATTTATGTAGACTGGGAAAGAATGTATAGGAGCATCAGAACAATTGTGTCAGTTAAAGGTATTAAATTTTGACCTTTTGTTTCACCATGACTATCACCAGCTTTCCTCTTGGCCCAGAAGCCACCAGCCTGCAGTTCAAACAGTGTTTCACAAGATGGCTCCCTTGCTATCTTTAGTTGCAACTTACATCATAAAACCCTACACCACAGTTGAATAATGGCAAATCTATAGGAAGCTACCTATTTCTTACATTGCTTTTTAATTTTTTGCTAACAGGATAGAGTTATAAAAATCTACAACTGCAGTTAAAGGTTGAAGGGAAATTCTCTTGCAAAATAATCTTGCCAAAGAACAATAGTCATCTACCTGCACGTTGTTTCCAGCTTTTCCCTTAATACATGGGAACTGCATCCTTTCTCCTCTCACAGATTCAAATACGTGGGAGGAAGTAAAGAGATCCAGTGAGGGGAGTGGGAGTAAGAGAGCATATTTAAGTAGCACTAGAGCTTCACCCACTGGTGAGAACAGCCTAGACCATATAGGTCAAGGGAGAAGTAAAACATCTCACCTCAACGTTCTTCTCAGTCCCCATATGCCTCTCAGAGTAAGAGCATCTAACTGTCCTGGATTAGATTCTCAGTGTTCAAAGACGTGCATTTCAATAAAACATGACCACTAAATGTTAGTCAACAATTTCATCTGAAGCACAAGCCAATAAACAGAGATCTGTTCAAGATGTAATGAAATGATATTTCTATAAATGGCAGCAGATTCATGTGCTATTTAACTGCCTCTTATAATCTGGTTGTCCTCTTATCCCAAGAGGGGAGAAAGATGATCCAACAGCATCAAGGAAGTGGCAAACTATTTCTTAGCAAGCAATCTGAATAACTTACATTTTCCCATGCATATAGAGACTGTAATCAAGAATCTGAACTATGATAAATGTATTTTCTGGAAATCATACTTTAAAGGTTATTGTTAAAAGAATTTTCCGATAAGAATTTTAGTATAATTTGATGTTATCTTCCTGGTCATACACAGCATCAAATGACAAACCATCAAAGCAATAAAGAAAACCATACTGTCTACTGGAAAACATTCTGTCTTGGACCAAACTCTGGTATGGCTCTTCTGAGTTCTCTTTTGACTAAGCCTTGGCCTCCCATGTCCTTTTTTATAAAGTTCAGTTCTAGTAAGAATCCTGTTGAAGTTCAGTTTAGCCAGAACTGCTCCCCCGACCCCCATCCTCAGTATTTGATCATCTTTTTTCCTTATCCTTCATCATTGCCCAGGTGATACCTGAGCACCTCTGACAGGCCTTTAGCAGAGTCTTGTTAGGGGGACTTCCCTGGTTGCCCAGTGGTTAAGACTCTGCGCTCACAATGCAGGGGGCCAAAGTTCAATCCCTGGTCAGGGAACTAGATCCCACATGCTGCAACTGAGAGCCCACATTAAGACCTGGTACAGCCACATTAAAGAAGAAAAAAAAAAAATTCCTGTTAGGGTGGCTTGGTTAAAATCAGCCCCTCGTGTTTCCTCATGTCCCCTTTTAGTCACTTTCTATCTATGGATTCCCCACCCTGTGCTCTTTGGCTATAAATCCCTACTTTGCTTTGCCGCATGCAGAGTTGAGCCCACTCTCTCTACCTTACTACAAAACTACTGCAGTGGTTCCTACACCTATCACATGGCCCTGAATGAAGTCTGCCTTACCACTCTAATCAGTGTCACTGAATAAATGTTTTTCACATTATAAGCAGTAAAATGATAAAACTATGCAATACCTTTAAAAAGAATATATTAGACATAATAAGTGTAATTTTTTTCTCTTTTTCATTTTAGAGAGTTGGATCTTGGAGGACACTGATAATCTAAACTGCCAAGAAAGCTACACTATTTTTGATATGCAATAATTTTCCTCAATTGCAAACAGACTCCCTCAAATTTCCCTTCAAGGATACGGAGGGCAATATAGCATAGTGATTAAAACTGCAGGCTCTGGAGCCCCAAAAAACTGGGTTTGAATTCTAGCTTTGCCACTCTGTCACTGAAAAAGTTACTAAAAGAATTTTTGAAAAGACACTGTGCCTGAGTTTTCTCATTTGTAAAGAGTGATGAGGACTGTGTGATATACTCCACAGGAAGGACATGATATGGTGCTTGGCACATGGCAAGCAGTTGGTATCAGCTGGCCAATGCTACTTTCCTGCCATAAAGCCTGGCTCAGGTACTGCCACTGGGGCTCTGCATAAATGTCCACCTGTCACACACCTCGGTCGCTCAGTCGTGTCTGACTCTTTGCAACCCCATGGACTGTAGCCCACCAGGATCCTCAGTCCATGGGATTTTCCAGGTAAGAATACTGGACTGGGATGCCATTTCCTTCTCCAGAAGAATAAATACCCACTGTTGATGAAAACTGCGGTGGTAAAGGTGGTGGTGCTTATGCTGATGCTACTTTTCCCACTGAAATGTGTTTAGAGTGAGGAGGAGTTAAGCCAATATTATTTTTCCGCCTTAAAAAAAAATTATTGGCGTATAGTTGGTTTACAATATGGTGTTAGTTACAGGTGTACAGCAAAGTGAATCAGTTATATATATATATATATATATACACACACATATATCCACTCCATTTTAGATTTTTTTCTCATATAGACCATTACAGAGTACTGAGTAGAGTTCACTGTGCTATACACTAGGCCCTTGTTGGTTATTCATTTTATATATAGTAGTGTGTATATGTTAGTCCCAACCTCCCAAATTTTCCCTCTTCCCCTTCCCCACCCCTACCCTCCTTCCCCGGTAACCGGAAGTTTATTTTCTACATCTGTAACTCTATTTCTGTTTTGTAGATAAGTTCTTGTAACCATTTTTTTAGATTATACATATAAGTAATATTATATCACTTACATATTATAAGTGATCACTTATAAGTGATATTATATGTTCTTTGTTTATTTCTGTCTGATCTATTCCACTCAATATAACAAACTTTAGGCTCATCCATGTTGCTGCAAATGGCATTATTTTGTTCCTTTTTGTGGCTGAATAATATACCATGCTCTTCACTGGGCAGATTACACCATGGAACAAAAACAGTTATATCAAGAAAATAATGAACAAAGTGCTCCGTGTTACTGCAATTCACTGGCTATTGTCACAGCCAATCAGGCATTGGCAGCTATTAGATATTTCATCCGTCATTAGCAAGCAACAAAGGCAATAACCGTATCACAGCAAAACCTATTGTTTTGGAGGAACTACTTCAACATCTCTCACAGGATCTCCAGATAGTATCTTATCTGAAATGGTCTATTATTTTTCTGTATCCACAACATAAAGTACCACAAATAAAGAGGGAAAATTAAGTTAGTGAACAAAATTATAAGATGTAAGAAGTGAAATGGCCAATAGAATTCTAACCCCATCATTACACAAATATGAAAAGCTGAGACCTAGAAAATTGAAGTACTGGTCGTAATTAGGTAGCAGACGCTGAAGAGACGGAATGCAAAGTTTTTCAGTGCTGAGTGTCCGTATTTAATACAATTTAAGTTAAAATTGAATTATGGTATAAGGATTTTTCTATGCTCATCTTGGCTATTACCTTGGGGCAGTAATTCAAACCTCATCAACTACTGCCAGTGTCAAAAAGGAAGAGAATGTGACAGCCAACCCACCTGAAAGATTATAATTATCCAGATACTGAACTTGAGTGATGACAGCTCAAGTTGGGACATTGAGATGAAAGAATATATCACCCAAACCATGAAGAGACATTGGGTAAATTCAATTAAAATTTAATATCCAACATTTTTTTAAGATGTACCTCAGATATGAGATTAGATTTCCATGCATTCTTTCATTTTGACAAATTAAATATCCTCAAACTAATTTATTTGTGTATCCTATTTTTTAAAATATACTAAAAAATGAAAACTAAGGATGCATATTTTCATGTCTAAAAATTTATATCCTCAACATCAAGAGAGTAAGGCCATTTATATAAAAGGTTTTCCACATGGAAATGGCATATATGCCATGGTAATGGCAGATAAGCTTTACTTAATCCAATATTCACAAGTAACAAGTGTTGGAGAATCCATCAGAGCCCTGCACTTTCCAAGTTGATTTTCTCCAAGTTACTTATACATTTTCCAAAGGTAACAATGGCATCATTCATTCACCTAGAAAGAGTCCTGAAACAGTCCCTAACCATTAGGAGAGACAGGTGGACAGATACGATCAGTTCACAAGAAATTTATGGTAAATCACATATACCCTGCTTTTCTCAACGTATAATGCAATAGAGGTCACAGATTATGAATGTGGATGCTGCAGCCAAACCAGGTGAATCTGAAACCCCACTAAAGGCCATCTACTCGCTGCATGACTCAGGCACGTTATCAAACTCTCAATGCCTCCCTTTGCTTATCCTAAAATGGGAATAATGACAGCAATAACTTAGAGGTTGTTGTAGGGATGAAAATGTTTGAATATATACATAAAGTACTTAAAACAGTACCTAGCACATACTGAATGTTATGGAAGTGTTAGTCACTCAATTGTGACCAATTCTTTGCAATCCCAAGGACTATAGTCCACCAGGCTCCTCTGTCCATGGAATTCTCCAGGGAAGAACAACTGGAGTGAGTTGCCATACTCTTCTCCAGGAGATCTTCCAGATCCAGGGATTGAACCTGCATCTCCCACATTGCAGGCAGATTCTTTATCATCTGAGCCACCACGGAAGCCCTACTGAATGTTGTACATCTTTGCTATTACTATCTTATTACATAAGTGAGTGAGTGAAGTCGCTTAGTCGTGTCCAGCTCTTTGCGACCCCATGGACTGTAGTCCACAGGCTCCTCTGTCCATGGGATTTTCCAGGCAAGAATACTGGTGTGGGTTGCCATTTCCTTCTCCAGGGGATCTTTCTGACCCAGGGATCGAACATGGGTCTCCCGTATTGTAGGCAGACGTTTACCATCTGAGCTATCAGGAAAGCCCATTTTATTACATAAGGGACCATATAAAAGACAAATATTTCAGTCTGATGCCACAGTTTTGCTGATTTCTAACTGCATTTTGGGTTTTATGCATGTATGCTAAGCTGTTTCAGTTGTTTCAGAATACTAGAGTGGGTTGCCATGCCCTCCTCCAGGGGATCTGCTTGACCAGGGATGGAACCTGTGTCTCTCATGTCTCGTGCACTGACTTTATAGGTCTTACCAATCTACACCTAGTGGTGTCTCAGTAGTAAAGAATCTACCTGTCAATGCAGGAGACCTGGGTATGATTCCTGGGGTGGGAAGATCCCCTGCAGAAGGAATTGTCAACCCACTCCAGTATTCTTGCCTAGGAAATCCCATGGACAAAGGAGCCTGGCCGCCACAGTCCATGGGGTCACAAAGAGTCGGACATGACTTAGCGACCAAACAACAACAACTAATCTATGTCTATTACATAGTTCTGTCAAGCAACTAACTATCAAAAGCTCAAATAATCCCCCAACAACTGTTGGTGATTCTTCAATCACAGGCTATTAATTTTCGTTGGTTCTGTCCTATCTAATGTTTTGCTTTCTGTGGGTCATTTCCTTTGGTGTCTAGAATTTATTTCCCACAGATAGTAGAAAATGTGCTCTTCTCAGCCTTGGGACTAGGAGAAGAGGGTGGGGAAAGGCCCATCCCCCAAACTCTGACCGGGAACATTTGAACTGGAAAGATGTATAAAAGGAACTTAACACTGAGAATCTATTATGAGGGAGAGACTGTGGTATCCAACACACTTTGGGTATGTTTTCCTCAATTAATTCCCAAAGTAACATTCTGGAAAAGGTGTCTTAAAACTTAGGGCTCAGAAATGTTAAGTAAAACAGACATGAGCAATTGAAAGTGACACAGCCAGCATTTAAATGCACATCTATCTGAACTGGAAGCCTTGCCCAACTATGGATACAGGCTGCCTGCTCTGAGATCTGATCCACTCTCCCTCCCCTGCCACAGACAGACATGCACACACATAAATAATTCCATTCACCTGTTTTAGATATATTTGACATTCACAGGGTTTAATTTAAAGGAAGGATTCAAGAGGTGGTAGACAGGGAAGGAGTATGACCACTGCTGTTTCTCACCACCTGCATTCTTACTTCTTAATTTCTTATACAGTCTCATTTGAACTTGAAGCATGAACACACACACACACACACACACACACACACACAAACAATTACAAGAAGGCCTCATCGTGTCCGAAATGTGAACTCTTGAGTATATTTTTCTCTTTTCTATAATCTCTTTACAGCTCTGAAGACTATCTCAGATTAAGTCCTTTACCTTGAATTCAGTCTATTAGAAAACCTAATCCTGGAATGCAAGATTTTAGTAAGAAATCAACAAGGCACTCTCAAAGATAGCACAGGATAATGGCTATAAAAACATGATTTCCTTGTTTCCATAACAATTCAGAGCCTCTAGAGAGAGAATATGGGAGGCTTTTCCACTCGGTGGAAGGCAGGGCGCTGAAATTACTAACTGGTAAGTAACTCTAGTTATGTTATCCTGCTACTAAGCCTGCCCACATTGAATTAAGTGGGAAGAACTTTTGAGGCCCCCATTCATACTCTGTGTTCACAGTTTAGGAACACAAATCCAAAGCGAGAACAAGTAATATAAAAACTGGAAAAGAAACATCATCTTTTAAACTCCTTTAAAATTTTGCCTCCCATTCCCAGCCTATTTTCCTGGTCTAGTCTTTTTTTTCCTGGTCTAATCTTTTTTTTCCTTTATCCAGTACCACTTTTTTAATTGTTATATTTGCATGCTTCCCTTTTCTTGCTTTTGTTTTAATTTTTATGAAATAAAGTTGATTTGGAGGCAGGGTGCTTCCCAGGTGGTGCTAATGATAAGGAACCTGCCTACCAATGCAAGAGACATAAGAGATACTGGTTCGATCTCTGGGTTGGGAAGATCCCCTGGAGGAGGAAATGGCAACCCACTCCAGTACTCTTGCCTGGAGAATCTCATTGACAGAGGAGCCTGACGAGCTATAGTCCATAGGGTCACAAAGAGCTGCACATGATTGAAGCAACCTGGGACGCATACATACGTGATTTATAATGTTGTGTCAGCTTCAGTGTTCAGCAAAGTGATTCAGTTATACATGTATGACAGTGTGTGTGTGTGTGTGTGTGTTCTTTTCGAGATTCAGGCTTTACAGGCCAAACAGCCTCTGTTGTACTATTCAGCTCTGCCATCACAGTGTGTAGATAGCCAAGACAATACTAAAATAAATTGACGTAGCTGTGTTCTAACAATTATAAAACAGGAGGAAGGCTGAATTCTTAAAACCCAGAGTGTCATGGATGGGGATTGTAATACTCTAGTTTTCTAAAGCATAACATTTCTTATCATGTTTACAGAAAACAATTCAGAATCTGCAGGATTTTGGAAGAACTGAAAATATTTGACACTATAATATCACTCAGAGCTCAGCAGTAACATAAGATTTTCTTATTTTTAGAAATGTGCTTTTACATGGTTTCTTTCTGACCACTGTACTCAGTTTTCTAAGCAGTTATTTAGTCCGCCAGCATCTACACCAGCATTTTACTACAATGTTTCTGACACAGTATTTTTTTTCTTAATTTTTGAAGTGCTACAAAATGTTACTTTCTATCTAGTCTAAAAATTAAAATAGAAATTATTCAAGCCAGTGGTTTTAAACCCTTCTAAGAATTACAGGACACTTTGAGAAATCTAACGTACACTATGGGTCATCTCTCCGGAAAATAAGATTATAAACCCCTGAGGCTTAACTTTCCAGAGGTTCACAGAATTTGAGTCACAGAGCTCATTTCAACCTTTATTGGACAATGAGGACAAATGGAGAAGAAAAGCATCTTTTCTTAAAATGATGAATTTTAATTGCATAGTAGTTAAGCATTATTAAATATCCTTTGAATTTTCATAAAATCTTGTGAGACAGGAAACACAACTATTATTTATTTATTAGGAAATCATATGGACTATTCACATGAGAAAATAATTCAGAGATGTTCAGTGAGCTGGTCAAAGGTTCAGTTCAGTTCAGTTCAGTCGCTCAGTCGTGTCCAACTCTCCGCGACCCCATGAATCACAGCACGCCAGGCCTCCCTGTCCATCACCAACTCCCGGAGTACACTCAAACTCATGTCCACAGAGTCGGTGATGCCATCCAGCCATCTCATTCTCCGTAGTCCCCTTCTCCTCCTGCCCCCAACCCTTCCCAGCATCAGAGTCTTTTCCAGTGAGTCAACTCGTCGCATGAGGTGGCCAGAGTATTGCAGTTTCAGCTTTAGCATCAGTCTCTCGAATGAACATCCAGGATTGATCTCCTTTAGAATGGACTGGTTGGATCTCCTTGCAGTATAAGGGACTCTCAAGAGTCTTCTCCAGCACCACAGTTCAAAAGCATCAATTCTTCGGCGATCAGCCTTCTTCACAGTCCAACTCTCACATCCATACATGACCACGAGAAAAACTATAGCCTTGACTAGACGGACCTTGGTTGGCAAAGTAATGTCTCTGCTTTTTAATATACTATCAAGGTTAGTCATAACTTTCCTTCCAAGGAGCAAGCGTCTTTTAATTTCATGGCTGCAATCAGCATCTGCAGTGATTTTGGAGCCCCAAAAAATAAAGTCTGACACTGTTTCCACTGTTTTTCCATCTATTTCCCATGAAGTGATGGGACCAGATGCCATGATCTTTGTTTTCTGAATGTTGAGCTTCAAGCCAACCTTTTCACTCTCCTCTTTCACTTTCATCAAGAGGCCTTTGAGTTCCTCTTCACTTTCTGCCATAAGGGTGGTGTCATCTGCATATCTGAGGTTATTGATACTTCTCCCAGCAATCTTGATTCCAGCTTGTGCTTCTTCCAGCCCAGCGTTCCTCATGATGTACTCTGCATATAAGTTAAATAAGCAAGGTGACAATATACAACCTTGACGTACACCTTTTCCTATTTGGAACCAGTCTGTTGTTCCATGTCCAGTTCTAACTGTTGCTTCCTGACCTGCATACAGGTTTCTCAAGAGGCAGGTCAGGTGGTCTGGGATTCCCATCTCTTTCAGAATTTTCCACAGTTTATTGTGATCCACACAGTCAAAGGCTTTGGCATAGTCACTGAAGCAGAAATAGATGTTTTTCTGGAACTCTCTTGCTTTCTCCATGATCCAGCGGATGTTGGCAATTTGATCTCTGGTGCCTCTGCCTTTTCCAATACCTGCTTGAACATCTGGGAGTTCACGGTTTACATACTGCTGAAGCCTGGCTTGGAGAATTTTGAGCATGACTTTACTAGCGTGTGAGATGAGTGCAATTGTGCGGTAGTTTGAGCATTCTTTGGCATTGCCTTTCTTTGGGATTGGAATGAAGACTGACCTCTTCCAGTCCTGTGGCCACTGCTGAGTTTTCCAAATCTGCTGGCATATTGAGTGCAGCACTTTCACAGCATCATCTTTCAAGACTTGAAATAGCTCAACTGGAATTCCATCACCTCCACTAGCTTGGTCAAAGGTACACAGTGAATAATGTTACAATCAGGACAAACCCAGGTCTTCTATTTACAAATTGTATTTTTTTTTCTTTGTTTTATGTTCTTTTCTTTAGTCCAGTGTTTGGCAAATGTTTTCTATAAAGGGCCAGATAGTAAAATTTTCAACTTTGCAGCCATACAGCCTCTGCAACTCTGCAATTATAGCATGAAGGTAGCCAAAGACAGTACTAAAATAAGTGGACATTACATAACAGAAGCAAGGTTGGATTTTGCCCACAGGGTCATAGTTTGCTGACCCCTGCATTATTTTGCTTCTACACCAAAGGTAAACTTAGTTGTTTAATTTATTTTCCTAAACGGTTTTACTGTTTTTTATCATCATAATTTTGACCGTGATAAGTGATTGCTAATAAAATGCAGTTTGCCCTCCATATCTTTGGTTTCTGTATCTGAAGATTTAATGAACCATGGATCAAAAATATTTGAAAAAAAATTTCCAGAAAGTTCCAAAAAGCAAAACTTGAATTTGGCAAATGCTGGCAACTATTTCCATGGCATTTATATATTTACAACTACTTGGTGCTTCCCTGGTGGCTCAGAGGTTAAAGCGTCTGCCTCCAATGCGGGAGACCCGGGTTCAATCCCTGGGTCGGGAAGATCCCCTGGAGAAGGAAATGGTAACCCACTCCAGTATTCTTGCCTGAAGAATCCCATGGACGGAGAAGCCTGGTAGGCTACAGTCCACGGGGTTGCAAAGAGTCAGACACGACTGAGTGACTGAACGGAACGGAACATAGCATTTACATTACATTAGGTATTAAAATTAATCTAGAAGCAATTTAAAGTATATGGGTTAAAGTATAATCTATTGGTTATATACAAACACTATACTATTTTATATAAGAGAATTGAGTATCTTTGGATTTGGGTACCTGAAGGGGTTCTGGAGTCAATTCTTCCATGTATATCAAAAAGTGACTGTACTCTAAATGCTAATGGAACCTTATGCAATATCACTAATGAGTGACAGCAAAATCTCTGCCAAGAAACTAAAACTAGAATTTTATATATTGATTCTTCTTTTCATCTTGTATAGTAACACTGATGAAACACTGTAGAGGGAGGTAAATCTGGAACACAATCTCCTTCACAATATTAGACGTGAAAAATGAAAGTCCTATTGCAGTGATGGAGTTAAGGAGACACAATTTGAAAAAGTGAATTAAAATACAAACTATATTTTGTTATCATGTTTAATTACTTTGACTATAAACATTCAAGGAAGTATCTAATCAGTATATTTGCTTGTGGAAGTTATTAGGGCTGTCACAAAATACCCTGGTTCTTCTGATCACAGGGCAAGAGAACACTTCCCCACTTATACTCTTGAAGATAGTCTGGCCAAGGTCATGTTGGTGAAAACAGTGTGTTCACACACACAAAGCATGATCAGCCAGCGGTCAGTTTTCCATGTTCTCCTTCTTAGAAGTGAGGACAACGGGCAGGGCCCCTCATTGATCCACACGGGACATACAATGTGATCAGGAAATAAACTTCTAATTCTGTAAAGCCAACAAAACGTGAGGGTTGTTTACTACAGAAAATAACTTGGCAGATACTAACTAATACAGAGGCACAGATTTTTTAAAATGATACAGAAAAACATTTATACAAATAGTAGTTCCATTGGTAAAGAATTGGCCTGCAATGTGGGAGACCCGGGTTCGACCCCTGGGTCTGGAACATCCCCTGGAGAAGGGAATGGCTACCCACTTCAGTATTCTGGCCTGGAGAGTTCCATGGACAAAGGAGCCTGGTGGGCTACAGTCCATGGGGTCACATGACTATCTGACTTTCACTAACTTTTATTATTCTCAACTAATAGTTAACACCTTGCTTCATTATATATTATTCTGATGATCACATTTTAGATCACCTAAATATCATTAAAATCAACTCATTTCATTAGATCAAACTGCAAATTAACTAGATGAAGAAACTAGTCAAATCTAACACTGAGCATTGTGAGAATAACTGGTTTGAGCACACCTTAAGTATGTGAAGGCAACATTATAATTATTATAATAATTAAAATGAATGGATCAAATCTTTAAGAAAGAATGAACTTTCTTTGTTAACATTAGTAACATAAATAAATGTAATATAACGTTTAATAATAAAATAAAAATTACCCAAATAACAAAATTAGTTTCAATTTATTATACTGTCATTCAGTGTACAAATTGTTTTTACATACACGTTTATTTAACCTTCACAGTTTTGACTGTGAGAAACACTAGCCCTCTTTGATAAAGAGGAAAATTAAGGATAATGGAATAACTGTGATTTGTTTAAAAGAACACAACCATAGTTAGCAGTAAAGACAAAACCTAAACAAATTCTCTGAAATGAAATCTGATGTTCATTCTCCTGCATCACTCCTTTGAAAAAATAGGGAGAAATATTTTCATTCTGAGAGGTACAATCTAAGTAAAACTAGCATGAATACATACAGAACTTCATTGACTTGCAGTATTTATTAGGAGGTCATGTCTACATCTGTTTTTTTATGCATCAAATGAAATTTAAACAGAGTTTCTATTAAGTCAACTACAGGTAGCAATGAAGTGACCTATTAAAACCTGCATTGTTTGAACAGGCGCTGCTTAAGTGGATCATGATTTATTCTACACCCTCTCTTTCTTTTTCCTTCTCTTGCTGTTTGCCTTTGAAAATTCTTTGCTAGCATCTACAATAAGGGAAACTCTTAGAGAGGAAAGGTACAACATATCAACCAAACTTGTCCACTTGTTATTTTTGCTTTAAAAATAAAGTTAATAGGGAAAGAAGTTTAAGATTAGTAATTAACATGCATTTTTGATGACCTGTGGCACCGAAGAATTGATGCTTTTGAACTGTGGTGTTGGAGAAGACTCTTGAGAGTCCCTTGGACTGCAAGGAAATCCAACCAGTCCATCCTAAAGGAAATCAGTCCTGAATATTCATTGGAAGGACTGATGCTTAAGCTGAAACTCCAATACTGTGGCCACCTCATGCGAAGAGTTGACTCATTGGAAAAGACCCTAATGCTGGGAAAGATTGAAGACAGGAAGAGAAGGGGACAACAGAAGATGAGATGGTTGGATGGCATCACCGACTCAATGGACATGAGTTTGAGCAAGCTCCGGGAGTTGGTGATGGACAGGGAGGCCTGGCGTGCTGCAGTCCATGGGGTCGCTAAGAGTCAGACATGACTAAGCGACTGAACTGAACTGAACTGTGACTTTCAAAAGTTTATATGATCAATATTTCCTTCAGTGGTACTTTAGAAACAAAAGATGGCTGCCTGGAATTCTTTTCTGTTTAACATCAATTATTTGCAATGTACCTTATTGCACACAAACCACAATAATTACTCATGAAACTCATTTGGCACAGGTACTTCTTTTGCATATATCATGTTATAATTTCAGTACCACATAAATAACAATGCCAATTTCCAAGAGTAAGATTGCACAAGTCTAGATTTTTTTTTTAAAGGATTGGGAAGAAAACAAATATGTAGTATAATTACTAGCTTAAAGTAGACAGGCCCAGACAAATGTTATTACATTCCTTCCCTATCAAATGCAGTACTTGAGACAATTTTAAAAAATGTTTTTCTGATAATCATCCCACCTATAGTTTTAATCACATTCTAAGCAATACTTGCATATTTAGGGGTCAATCAGATGTTCTTTAAAACCTATAATGTATGACAAATGTGCTGCATGTCAGTGGTTGGGAAAGGAGAAAAGACAAGATTAAAAATAGATTCTGTATTTATTCAGGGCATGAACTTCATGACAATTCTTTGCTTCCAACTTTAAGGTAATTTCATAAGCACACCATTTAACAGTGATTGCTTTCCAGAAGATTAAAAACATGCTAACACAAACTTTCCAAAAAAGTAGGCAGAAATACAGAAAAGTTTGTTTTGTTGCAGAATATAAGCAATTTCCGCCTTGAATACACCCAAGATATGGATGACACCACAGCCCTCCTCTCACTGGCACTTCCAGTTTCTCGTATCTACACTTTCTTGCTCTGCATTCTACTACCACACATAATAGTAATAAACACTGCCTCACCCCCGGGAAGACTACACCCATAACACTCCTTCCAACTAGCATAGGATTCTAAGTACTCAGTGCTCTGAATTAAACCTCTTTGTGGCTAACTAACATACATACTAACATACATAATGAGAAAAGAAGATGACTAATCTATTTCATTATTGCTTTAGAGTCTTTAACACTATTTAAGTAAAAATTCTGCTTTATTGTCTATCAAATATACTTTTACACTCTGCAAACTTAACTACTGTTCAGAAGGCATTTTTCTTCTCTGAGAAAGAAATGCATTTTAACTTAGAAAATAAACCTATGTGAAGATTTTGAATGGTAGGAACATATATATAAATATCTTGAGACAGGTTTTCCTTTTGTTAATTTTAGTAGATTAGAAAAGAAACAGAGAATCAATAACCCAAAACAATTTCTTAATTTCAACTTCTGAATTTCAACTGCACAGCATTAGAATTACAGATTTTGGAAAAGAATAATCTACTTTAACAAAGTGGTATAAAGAAAAATGCAAGGAGATTGTGGAGTCACCTTGCAAGATAATTCACGTTTTAAGCTGCCTGAAAGAAGTTCAGCTTTCCTTTAAAATGGGTTCCCAAAATCCAATATGCAGTTCTCAGAGAATATCCAAGAGATGAGTGAAATGCCACCGAATTAAGAGTATTCCAAATAAATAAGATAGCACCTAAAAACCAAAGCTGCAATGACACCTCCCCCAGGAAAATGCTGGCTGTCAAATTCTACACCCCACTGCCTTAAGTCTGCTTATTTCCAAGTTCAGTTAGTGGTTTCATGAGATAACAAAATTGTACAGAAAAGCTCTTAAAACTTTTTCCTCACTTTTTAAGCTATAGTTTCTTGCTGTTGCTTTTTGTTTGTTTTTTTATCACGTCCAACAGGAAGGTCCTAGATTCTCTGATAACGATATGCATAAGGCTTTACACTTTTCAATATACTCTTGGCATTTTCAAAACTGACCTTTTCTTTTTATCAGGAATTGTTTGTTTAAACTACTCTCTGTTTTTTTTCTCCTCTGTCTACTCAAGTAAGCATTATGCTATACAGGTGAAACAGGAGCTTGCAGAAAATCTGTGACCATTGTCCTAACAGCGTCAGCAATTCAATAATTCAATCAAGGTATAAGGAAATTGAGAGACTCGGTGGCTGGTTCAAAATACAGAAAAACTAAACATAGAAATTATATACTTGAATCCAATCTCTATAACTCAAGGGGAAAAAAACAAGAGTCCTTTGTAAATACAAGAAACATTACTCCGAGGAAATGTTTTCCATAAGAACTAACATGATGCTCTGAGATCTTGAAGTTGCTATAGACCATAGTGCTAACTTGTTATTCGCATTCTGACACTTAGAGATCATGATGATTCAGTGATAAGCTTGGGCAAATCCTGGCTCTGGCATTTCAATTTACTTTCCACTGGGGAAAATTTTATTATATTTTAATGCCTTCTGGGAACAAAATCACCTTACATCTTATTCTAATCTTTAAATTGACCTCAAAATAGAATACAGTTTTCCATTACATCACTTTTGCCAACAGACTTTCCTAGAGTTTAAGTGATTTCTTATTAGCTTTAAAATAACTTAAAATTTAAAACACTAAACTTCCCATGGCACCATTCTCAAAGACAAGTATATTTCCATTCATAAACTCTCTTTTGGAAAAAAAAATTATTGGAATATCGTTGATTTACAATGTCGTGTCATTTTTAAAAACCAGTTATACATACACATATATCCACTCTTTTTGCTAGATTATTTTCCCATATGGGCATTACAGAGTACTGAGTAGAATTTCCTGAGCTATACAGTAGGTCCTTATTAGTTACCTATTTTATATACGGTAGTGTGTATATGTCAGTCCCAAACTCCCAGTGTATCCCTCTCCCCTCCCTTATCCTCTGGTGACTATAAGTTTGTCTTCTACATTCATGACCCTGCTTTTGTTTTGTAAATAAGTTCTTTTGTTTTAGATCCCCTTCTCCATATCAGCTATCTCATATAACATCTGTCTTTCTGTGTCTGACTTACTTCACTCAGCATGACAATCTCTAGGTCCATCCATGGTGCTTTCTCTTATGGATGAATGCAATAACCTTTGCAATGGCCTTCCTGCTTTCCCTTTTGCCCTCTGAACAGCAACATGAGTCACATTAGGACTCTCTTCTGCTGAAATTTTTCCTTGGCTTCCCACTGAATTGAGGATATTGTCACAACTACCAGGTCCTAACATGCTCCGGCCCCTCTTCATCTCGCTGACCTTGCTTCTTCTTTGCCACGCTGTGCCCTCTGCCTGAACTCATATTTGCATTCTTCTCTTCCTGACTTGGGCTGCCCGGGTGGCTCAGCGGTAAAGAATCCACCTGCCAAGGCTTGCCAATTGCAGGAGGTGCAGGTTCGATCCCTGGGTAGAGATCATCTCCCTGGAGAAGGAGACAGCAACCCACTCCAGTGTTCTTGCCTGGGAAATCCCATGGACAGAAGAGCCTGGTGGGTGATAGTCCATGGGGTTGCAAAGAGTTGGACACGATTGAGTATACACGCAGGTACATTGGTTCCCTGGCTGATTTTGTTTCATCCTTTAATCTTTAGCTTAACCTGCTTTGAGAGCTCTTGAATCAGTCTGCTCTAGAGCCCCTCCCACTCCTTGCTCTGGCTCCACTATTGACTCTCCGTCACGCACATGAACTTTTATGGAGCACTTATCACCATTGATAATGGTCTTGTTTTTCAGGGCACTGATTGATTTGGAGTTTCCTCAAAGCCAAGTGCTCCAGGAGGGAGCCTGCTTCCCTTGTCTTTCTAGTCTGTCTGAATTAAAGAATAAAGCAACAAATAAAAATGAAGGAAGGAAAACAACTAAAATGAAGCTTCCTGATACAACAGCATGTATAAAATTTTGGCCATTTAAAAAAATCAATTTATTTATTTTAATTGACCATTTTTTGAAACTTCTTTTTCTTCACAGCATCAACTAGCACTGCCTATGAACTGTACTGACCTGCTGCCTAAATATTCATTTCAATAGTCAGCATTTTGACACCTCTCTCTTCATTGCATTACTCCCCAAGGCCTGTTGATTCTTGCATCTAATTATTTCAACCTTTTGTCCTAATCCCATTCCTCAACACCAGCTCCAATCCTCCCAGTCGATACTCTGACTCTTCTGTGGATTACAGTAAAGGCCTCTTAACTATTCCCTCACTGTCAGTCTCCACATATTCTATTCCAGACAGATACATCTTCTAAGGTTACTTTTAACCTATCAACTCACTTTCCAAAAAAAAAAAAAAAATTCTTTTGTTCTGTCTTAGTACGTAGGTCCAAACTTCTCAAAAACCAAATTATATTCAACTGTATTCTTCCCATCTGAATCAGTCAATAACATTTCCCACTATCCGGTTAAACAATTCCTCTGGTCTACTTGAATACTTCTCTGTCTTCAAAATAAGTCAGGCTCATTCTTTCTTAGTATTTTTGCTTAGCTATCTCACAGACCAGGAGGCTTTTATTCCCTCCACCAATCCAAACCAAAACATTTTCTTCAAAGTATAGCTCAAACCCAACTTCTCTAATTAAGCCTTTTCCTCTGTTCTAGCCCACATGTTCTTTCCTTTTTCTCTTCTTATAGCACTGAAACCATCATTCCATGTAATATCTGATTCTACAAGACCTATTTCTGTTATTATTCCATTATTTCCTAACCATAAATTTTATATCCCAAAATTAGATTGCAAACCAAAACTGTGTTCTTATTTCCTTTTACACTCCCAGCAACAGCAAAAGTAGCACAGATTTCAGTAGGAGCTACTACTATGTTGACTTGATTTACACAGTCCTAAAGATGAATCCCTTCAACTACAAACAACCATTTTGGATGGCCTGTAATTCCTAAACGGGCTTCCCAGGTTGTTCAGTGGTAAAGAATCTGCCTGCAATGCAGGGGGTGCAGGTTCGATCCCTGGGTGAGGAATATTCCCCTAGAGGAGGAAATGACAACCCACTCCAGTATTTCTGCCTGGGAAATCCCATGGACAAAGGAGCCTGGCGGGCTACAGCCCATAGTGTTCAAAAAGAATTGGACACGACCGAGCAACTCAACAACAGTCCCTAAACAGATCATACTCTCTGTTACCCCTAATCTTTCCCACATGAACCCTCAATGCCTACAAAGCTCTCATTTTATTAATGCCTTTAATTATCTGAAGTGAAGTGTTAGTTATTCAGTTGTGTCCAACTCTTTGCGACCCCATGGACTGTAGCCTGCCAGGCTCCTCTGTCCCTGGAATTCTCCAGGCAAGAATACTGGAATGGGATGCCATTTCTTTTTCCAGGGAATCTTCCCAGTATATTTACATTAAATGCTCTTAAGCCATAGAACCTGGCAGGCTATATGGTAAATGACAAATTCCCAACTGATCTCCCTGACTGGTCAGAGTGCCACTTGGGCAGGAATAATTTACCTCTTATCTTTACAGTAGCAGACAAATCATGTTTTATTATTTACTGAATAAATAAATGAACAAAAATGTCAGTAACCTGTTTAAGGAATTAAGAATTTAGTGTAATAAGTTATCGATTTAATACTATGTAATTTCCAACAAGCTATAGTTCATCTAATTTAGAATCTCCATCTGTTTTTTTATTCCAAAAATAGTTATTAAACATCCACTATGTGTCAGGCTTTGGGAGATACAGAAAAGACTCAAATACACAAAAATCCCAGAACGTGAATCTTACTAGATGAACTAGACGACCTAAGCAATGGAGAACAGTGTTTGCTCTGAATTAGTTGGAATCCAGAGAGTATTTCTGGGTTGAAAGTTTCTCTATACAGGGATGCTGGCACTGAGATGTTGCTGACTTGGGCCAAAATGGTGGCAGTTTGAATGTGGAGCAGTAGTTAAATTCTAGATCTCCTTTAAAGGTATAGCCAGCAGGATTGACTGATGAACTGGGAGTAAGGAATGAGAGAAAAAGAATAGTCGATAATGTACGTTAGTCTGTGCCACTGTGAAATGGAACTTGTAAAGGGTTTGGAAGGGTATGGTTTTGGAAAGAGCATGTAGATACATGAAGAGATTCTCTTAAATTAGACCTTAAATTTTAACATTCTATTTTGTATAACTGAACTTCTCTTGGGCATATTTGTAATGAATAGTAAGGGTCACTTTGACTTCTTAGATAAATTGTCTACACTGAGCAGAAAAATCTGGGACAGTGTCAGCCAGTGCAGCTCCATGAAACACTGCCTGTATCAGGCACCCTACAAGAAGCCACTGAAACTGATTCTCCCAGACTGTCTCAAGTTTATTGTTTAAACAACTAATGCAATGTGGCTTAGTGCTAGAGGTTACAATTTCCTCAATTTCTAAAAACCACTTCAAAGGTCAATTATCACTAGCAATATCAATAATTACACTGAATTTTATTAAATAATGACTTGGATGTCAACTGGAGACTTATGAAAAAGGCCAAACGTTTATCTTGCCCTAGACCATAAAACTAGTCTAAGGTCAGAGGAGACTGCCTTGACCTTAGAGTAGAAGACGATAGAGTAAATGTCAGTGACCTAGAATGACTTAATCAACCTAAGATTAAAGCCTGAGGTAGAACAGTAAGAGATGTGGGCTGTCAGGGAGCTACCTAAACAACCTAAATAATCAGCTACTGTGCTTAATGGCTATAATTTGGGGTAAGGCTGGTAATAACGGTTTATTTTTTTTTCATGTGTTGAAGTATATGTTTGCAAAACTTACTGAATTTGGGATTCAAAAAATGAGACTGTTTATAAACATAGGATGCAACAGTAAGTCTGTATAATGACTAAGTTTCTTGGAGAATAATTTAGTGGTGGTCATGATGAGCTATACCGTGGACTTTTTGAGTTTTCACTGGGCAGAAACAAACCATTCTCACTCTGTCTGTGAGCTTTTTTTTCCTTCCAGACTCTAAGGAGTTTACCCAGTAAACAGTTATTTCCATAGTAGAAATGGCCAGGCCGTCTAAGCTCCATAGTTAACCTATTATTATGGTTAGAAATCAAGGTTGCCATTCTTCCAGATTTTCACAGCCACACAACTTTTGACCTAGCTGATGGAAATGTAAGAGTAAACACAGTTTTTTGACCTCTTAACAAAGGCAAACATCAACATGCTAAGGTATTTATTTCACTGGCGAGTGATTCAGCACAAAAAGGCATTACAGTGGATCCACATAATGACAGGACACTACAAATTCCTCTCAAAGGAAAATTTAAGCAAGAGTTCATCCATAAACTGTCCATGCTCTCTTATTCAGGACTTTGATAGAAGTACTCATTTGAAAACTGTAGGTACTTCATAATCTACCAATGACAAACAATAAAATTGAAGCCTTTAGAAAATTAATTCGTGTGCCCAAATCAGAGGTCAGGCTCATGAGAGGAAATCTCATCATAAGCATATGTGTAAGAAAGTGAAGTGAAGTCACTCAGTCGTGTCCAACCCTTAGCGACCCCACGGACTGCAGCCTACGAGGCTCCTCCATCCATGGGATTCTCCAGGCAAGAGTACTGGAGTGGCTTGCCATTGCCTTGAGAATTCCTTTTGCACACATATCTTCTGCATAACTGTGATGGGTCCATTTTCTTCCCTTCGTTGAAAATTATGCTTTAAACCTACCTCCTTCCATGAAATAAGATAGCTATAACCCCTCCCAACTCTCACAGCATGGCAAACATAGCTTTCACTATGGGGTCTGCATTTATCCTCGGAATATTTCTTGGGCACTGAAGAATAACAGAAGAGAAGGTGCCTACATGTACCCATTCTGCTGCCTAGGGGGTGCTGAGTGGATGCAGTCAGTCCCAAAAAAGAGACCATGTTCCACTTTCAAACACTATGACATTCAACGTAATTAAAAGATAAAAGGTCAAGGGCTTAAAGTTTCATTCTTTTTGTAATCCTTAGATTTCACGATTAATTTTTTACAGATTTGTGTTACTGGAAAAACATAATGCATAAAAAGGTCTGAAGCAATCATAATAGACAACCACATTAGAACAATCTGCTAAAATGCAGAGTTAAATTTTATAAGTTGAAGAAAGTGATAACCAATAAAAGCTTCATGAAAAGAATGTCAAAACTAATCATTTCTTTCTGTACTAAAGAAGCAAAGATGCAGGAAATTTTTAAACTACTTGTCCCCTCTACCAAAATCATCATTTCAAGCCATTTCTTGATGTTCTTGTCCATTAGTCAAAGGACTCAACTGAACTGCTCTCGAGTTTTGGAAGGATTTTAAACAACTCGGTATTCTGAATCAGTAATTCATTTTCATCATTCCTTTGTTCAAACTTTTAAACTCTCTTTTCAAAATCAGTTTACTAGACTCTAGTTTTCTACCTTAAGAAGACCATTTTGACCAACTGTAAAAAAATTCAAACAAATGAATTTTAACTCACAAGCTGTACAAAAATTAAACAACAAAATAAGTTGTCTCCTACCTATGGTTGTAATAACAGTGCCAGCAAAGAAGAAGGAACTTCCCAAATCCCAGTGACTGATTTGATTGGAGGTGTTTCCTAAAGGTATAATCCCTGCATTTATTGCTGCCACTATTTGCTGCAAGTTTAAAAAGAAATTTATCAGTACACATGAATCACATGGAGGCATCAAACAGCATATATTCCCCCCCAGACAACCAATTAGTCAAAGAGCATCAATTCTAAGGTCTACTCTTCCATTTAAAGTATACACTATAGATTAAAACTTAACACTAAAGAATTTAATACGTTAAATTATAAGAAAAGTATATTTGATATCAAGAGAATGGATGTGCATAAAGTTTAGCATATAGTGTTTTGATATGCATTCATAATGTCATCCAGTACCATTGTTAGCAATTTATTTGAATTAACAATATAGCAATAATTTTAATAAGCACCACAGAGTTAAAAATATCAGATTCCCAACTACAATTTAAGTAGTATATAATAGCTTCATCAAAAAAAAAAAACCAAGTTTTTCCAAAATGCTAGTCATTTTGAATGATTAAATATAAGTATCCAATCCTGGGTTGTGTACAACAATATAGAGTATAAAATCAGTTGTTGTTCAATCACTAAGTCGTGTCTGACACTGCGACCCCATGGACTACAGTGTGCCAGGCTTCCCTGTCCTTCACCATCTCCCAGAGTTTGCTCAAACTCATGATGAAATCAGTAAGGTCCAACAATACAGGCTAAGATGACAAGGAACAGGCAATTGCCCTTCACCATCAAGCTTACGTCAATCCATTGAAATCGAGATTCTTAGAATCTCTACAGATTTTTATAAATTCTATGACAGTGTACATCACCAATGACTTGTAAATGACAGTCAACAATATTCATACAAGAACACTAGAATCTCGATGCTGTCCTGAGTAGCAATACAGGGAGACAGACAGAAAGATGACATTGCAATCCCTTCTCAATCATCAGATGTTAGGGAGGGAAGACGGAGCTCCAGAAACAGAAACACAGAAGAGAAGGAGAAAATGTCCAGTGAAAGAGATACATATAGATTGTGGCAAAAGACCTTTCTGTTGGAAATATAGTTTTTAAATATTTATCATGTAATTTCCAGATTTCACAATTGGAAGGAACTTCATTTGATAGGCAAAGAAATTAAAGACCTAGAGAGGTAAAGTGACTTGTTTAAGGTCATACAGGCTAATGGACAAAAACTACCCTGGGAAAATGGACGTACTACCCAAAGAATTTACTGTCAGATGTAAAAGAGCAGGTAATCTCGAGGTGAAATGCAATATAAAATTTCATTTGTCTGACTTGTCTTAAACTATAGGTTGAAACTTCAACAGTTAATTGAATTGTAAGCTTTTATTTACTTTAACAACAGTATGTATTCATTGTTTAAAAAGTTTAGGAAAATACAGAAAGGAATAAAGAAGATAATACAAATTATTCACGATTCCAGAATTGAGAGACAACTACAGTTAATGTATTAAGGTGTCTACTCCAGGCATTCTGTTATACATTTTACATAGCCAGACTAATGCACTATATGAAATGTATTCTCTATTTTTATTTAATATTATTGTACATGTGGTTTTCCTTGCAATTACCATATTTACTTAATCACTGCCATATATGTAGACATACATGCTGTTCTAAAATTTGTCTTATTATAAAAACTGCTGTTATGAACATATTTGTGTATAAATATTTTTTTCATTTCTGAATATTTTTGTGGAAGAGATTACTAGAAATAAATTTGCCACATTGAAGATTATGAATATTTTAAAGCACTTGATGTATAGTAGCAAGTAGCTATCCAAGAAGGCAGTTACAATTTATAATTGCCCCCACAGCAATTTACAAATGCAATTTACCTCTAATATTAATAATCTATCTTAACCAAACTGATAGGAATTGTTTACAGTTATGTGTCCTTTATTGTGAGCGAAGCTGTGTGCTAATGTTTCCTTTAACATATACTAAATGCACATGAATATACATATGTACACATATATGCATAGCACACAATGAAGCTAGTTTTGAGATCACTGATTTTCTTTATCTGACTCTCTACTATAAATATAATATCAGATAAGCAGGTCTCCCTGATAACCCTTCTTTGAAAAATACTTTTTGCAGCTACTAACCTATTATTCTCACATAAACTTCAGAATTATTTAGTTAAATTTTATAGAAATTTTCATTTTCACAGGTTTAAAATAGTTTTGTTGTTTAGATATATGTGTAATCTATAAATTAAGTAAGGAAAATGAATGCCACTATGATAGTGAAACTTCCCATCAAACAACATGGTGTGCATCTTCAATTACTGAATCTCCTTTCATATTCTGAAATAGAGTGTTTTTTATTATACTTCACATAGACTTGTAAGGCTATTTTTAGATATTTTACTTTTTTTATATTTTAAATTACAATTGGTTATTGCTATTGTACACACAAATATAGGCTTCCCAGGTGGTTCAGCAGTAAAGAAACTGCCTCCCAATGCAGGAGACTTGGGTCCAATCCCTTTGTCGGGAAGATCCCCAGAGAAGGACATGGCAACCCACTCCAGTATTCTTGCCTGGGGAATCCCATGGACAGAGGGGCCTGGCGGGCTACAGTCATGGGGTCACAAAGAGTTGGGACACACCTGAGTGACTGAGCATGCACACAAACACAAATATTTATTTCCCTTCTCTGAGCCAGCAACTCTCAAATTTTTCATCTCAAAAACGATTTACAGTCTCAAAAAATATTGCAGACATCCAGGAACATCGGAATGTGAGTTATAACTGTTGATACTTATATTTTTGGTTGAATTTCTAACTTTCAAATGTTGTGATTAATTCACATAAAAATAACAATAAGTGTTAACACATTTTTATGAAAAAGAATTATGTTTTCCAAAACAAAGATTTAGTGAGAAGACAGGCATTGTTTTAGGATTTCATAAATCTCTGAAATGCCAGGCTTAATATAAAACAGTTATACTCTAATATATGCTTCTGCATCCAATCTGGAAAACAATATGGCAATTCCTCAAAAAATTAAAAAGAGAACTACCATAGAATCCAGCAGTTTACTTCTTGGTATTTATTCAAAAGACATGAAAAACATGAATTCAAAAAGATACATGGACTTCTATGTTCAATTCAACATTATTTACAATAGTCAAGATATGGAAGCAACCAAAGGGCCCATCAATAGACAAACGGATACATGTACAATGGAATATTACTCAGCCATAAAAAAGTGAAATCTTGCCATGAAGGTACCTAGAGGGTATTATGCTAAGTGAAATTAGTCAGAAAGAAAGAAAAATACCATATGATTTCACTTATAAATGAAATCTAAAACATAAACACAGCAAAACATAAAAGCATAGATACAAAGGACAAACTAGTTGTTGTTAGAGGGGGAAGGGCAGGGAGCTGAGTGAAAAAAATGAAGGGGACTAAGAATACAAACTTCCTTATAAAATAAATAAGTCACCAGGGTGTAATATATAGCAAAAACTTCCTTATCAGATAAATGTCACAAGGATATAATAAATAGCAAAAGGAATATAGTCAGTAATACTCGAACAGAAGGTTACTAGATTTATCAGGATGACTATTCTGTAATACATTTAAATGTTGAATCATTGTGATTTACAACTGAAATGAATATAATATTGTATGTTAACTGTACTTTAATTAAAAAGTATATCTTCAACATATTCATTTATTCAAAAATATTTACCAATTGTTTATGGTGCTAGGCAATGGGGAAACAATCGAGAAGTAAAAACATGGGTTAAATAATTGAGAAAAGATAAGACATGTCTGTAGATTCCACTTAATTAAGTAAAATTAATTATTTTATTCACTCGAAGCCAGCTAAGTCCTCCAACAACTGACAATATAACATCCATAGACAGCATCATCATTTTAGTTTATTCTTTTGCTTGTCGATAAGGTTCACAGCATTACCCAGACAGTTGAATAAGTTCCACAAATTGTTTAAATCCAAAAGAAGCACATGTAGACTTAGAGACAGTAATCTCTGGCAATGTGTGGGTTGTAAATAGTTATCACAGAGCTGTGATTATTGCAACAGAGGCTTTAGATGGAACCAGGAACATGTCAAATCACTGTGAGAATGAGTCTACCGTGAGGTCCTTTCTCTGAAATATTCTTATAAATTTATTTTTTCTATTTGTACCAGGTCCCTTGGTCAACATTCAAAGGATATCAGATGCCCTTGGCAAGGGCACTGACACAGACCTAAGAGTCTCTGTAATTTCAATGTCAGTTCAGGCCATCAGAGCACTTAACAAATGCCTTCCTAAGAAGTGTTCCTGTATGTGCCGTATTATGTGATTAAAGCAACAATCACCTCACGAACAATAAAAACTCAGTTTTCCACTAAAGACAACTTTTGTGAATAACCATATTGACAATTTATGAATAAGCTGTATTTTTTAGGTTAGGGTAAAGGAAATGTAGTTTCCTCTGCATTTAATCCTAACATATGACCTGAAATATTGATTAAGAGAGGATTTCCAAACATAAAACCTACAACAGAAATAGTACAAAATAATCTTCAACGGATTCACACTCAATTTTGCTTTTCAGCTCATCTACAATCATAGAACGTGCATTAAGGAAAGGCAGCTGCATTAAATATATATATATATATATATATACACATACCCACAAAGTTACAAAAAAATTGTACAAATCTAACAAAGTAAATATATATATATAGTGAAAAAAAAGGAAATGAAAGGCACTTGCATACATGATTCTATTCAAGAATAAGAACTTAAGAAACAGAGTTCTGAGAGGCTTATACTCCTAGAGTTGATAAAGGTAATTGCTCTTAAAAGTAATTATTAAAAAAAATCTTGGTTTCCATGACAATAATGGCTTTAGAATCAAAGTTCACTGAGTTCTAATGGGAATATTGCATTTTTGAATTCTACTGTTTATGTCTCAATGTCATCTGGCATTTTGGAACTGTATCGAGCTTTAACACCAAACCATGCTAAGACACACTTTTCTGCAAGAGACTAGTATAGGCTTGGAATTCAAGGCAATCAATGACAACCATGAAAATGTTCCTGGGAGTCCAATGCCTAGGAACAATTTTCAAATGTGTTATAAAGTATTTGACTAGCTTTAAGGAATAGCTATTAGAAAGTAAGCAACCCCAGGGAAGGCCTGAAGAACACATTGTTTTCAGAGTAGGTTATATTGTGAATCTTAAAATACAATTCCTGATTTCATGTTTTTTTCTCCTTTGCTCAGATGCTCAGATGTTCATGTTTACCAGAACAATACAGATTGTTCTGAAAGCCTACTACAGATTCCTCCCCTGTTAATATTATAATCAAGATGTCACTAAAATATGCTATTACACCTATAATCCTAAAAGTAGGGTCACGCTAGTAATCTGAAAATGTGAAGTGATACAAGAATTTCAAACTGCAGGTACAAGGCATGGGCATCTAATTGGGCTACAACAATGATGCACAGGGCTTCCTCAGTGCCTCAGCAGTAAAGAATCCGTTTGCAATGCAGGAGATGCCGATTCAATCCCTGGGTTGGGAAGATCCCCTGGAGGAGGGCATGGCAACCCACTCCAGTATTCTTGCCTGGAAAATCCCACAAACAGAGGAGCCTGGCAGGCTACAGTCCATAGAGTTACAAAGAGTCAGACATGACTGAAACAACGGAGCACACATGCACAATGATGTACATGTAACTGGTTCAGTGACAACTTCTTTTAACTGGATATTTAAGACTGATCTCACATTTTCTCCTCTGAAAAAGGACGTTATTTCTACTAAACTGATATAATAGCTAAATCCAACTAGAGTTATACCGACGTCTGTATAATTACAAAGTTCCTCAAAGAGGAACAAACACTCTCTTGCCAAATTTCTGTAAGACACAATTTTATATCTTTTTGGTCACTATATCCTTCTGGGGGAACTAATTTCGTCCTGAGGAGGCTCTTCTTTAGGAAAGAAGTCAAATCACACATCTGACCACTTCACACAGGTCTGACCACTTCAACCACGTAAACAAGACTATTTTGAAAGACTTGAAGATGCATAATGAGGAAAGCAAAATAATTATGCTCTCATTGCCAAATGACTTTGTGGGGAGATATTATGTAGGTATCATTGCTATTTATTGTTACGCTACAGAACACAATCATCATCCATCAATAATAATATGCAACGATGCTTGAGAACTTTTGCCAAAGGTGACAGGATCCTTATGCTTATCCTTAACCTTCTGGCTATGTACCAGTATATCATGATTACCTAATAACAGATGATGTGAGCTGCTTTGGAACCAGAAACTGAAAGTGAAAGTCACTCAGTCGTGTCCAACTCTTTGCCACCCCATGGACTATTCAGTCCATGGAATTCTCCAGGAGAATACCGGAGTGGGGTAGCCTTTCCCTTCTCCAGGGGATCTTCCCAACCCAGGGATCGAACCCAGGTCTCCCGCATTGCAGGCAGATTCTTTACCAGCTGAGCCACAAGGGAAGCCCAAGAATACTGGAGTGGGTAGCCTATCCCTACTCCAGAGGATCTTCCCGACCCAGGAATTAAACCGGGGTCTCCTGCATTGCAGGCGAATTCTTTACCAACTGAGCTATCAGGGAAGCCCCAGATAGAAAAAGAGAGTATCTGAAAATGGCCTTTACTCTTAAACAGACTCAGTATTCAGATGCAACACTGGGAGATCCTAGGTAACCTCAATCGGCATTTTTGAATCAATGAGTAATAATATTTGTTTACCCATTTCCTAGGTTCTTTTTGGAAAATCTTTATTAGCCATACATATCTGTCTTAAATGTTATTTACAGACAACTGTTACATAAGAAGCTTCTATTCTAATGTCAATGATAGGTTGTAGTCTTAATCACCGGGGCTGCTTCCCGGGCCATTCTACAAACTAAATCAGGTTCAACCAAGAAGTAACATTCTAGGGTTTCATTGCAAATTTACATACAAAGGCAACCCATGATATCCTTTGTACCACTGGAAAAATCCCCAGAAACCAAATTCATCTTCTTCAACTTGGGTCCTTTCTTGGTCTTCTGGGAAGTTAAACAGTGCCACAGGCTTCCTTGTATGAGACATTTCTGTCAGAATGTCAATTGAGATAGTTGACAATCCAACAAGGAATCAAACCACTTTCTGAAAACCATATGGTATTAGCACACAGCTCCACAAAAACATCTCAGCAGTAACTCTCAGCTAATGATAATACTGATTGAACTATGCCAAATGGCCAATATCCAAGCACTTTTTGATCTATCAAATGACAATTTCATAATAGCAGACAACAGAATGGTATATATGTTTTCACTAAGAGTTTATAACATGATAAATTTCATTGAGCCTAACACTTGTGTTGAGTGTTCAGTTGCTAAGTCATGTCCAACTCTTTGCCACCCTTTGGACTGTAGCTCCCCAGGCTCCTCTGTCCATGGGATTTCCCAGGCAAGAATACTGGAGTGGGTTGCCATGTCCTTCTCCATGGGATCATCCTGACCCAGCGATCAAACTCACGTTTCCTGAGTCTCCTGCACTGCAGGCAGTTTCTTTACCCACTGAGCCATCATACTGCAGAATTAAAGCTAACTCTAATAAGCAGGAAACTGTTAACAGCAAATTAATCTAGTATGGTCTTGAGTACAGTCCTACTGTTAAGGATATGTATGTGTTAGCTTAAGAAGAATTCTATATGGTTGAGAATGCTATTCTAAGAAAATATGGACTAACCATTGCATCCTTACTGGAAATTCACGTTATGTCCAACTTTTGCACACATCTTAGAAATCAGGTGATATTATCTGCTATTTAAGATGATAAAATTTGCTATCAGTAAGTGTGTATATTCATCTTTTGACATCAAATATTTCATACTACTGTACATTCTAACCTCTGGTTTGATAAATGAACCTCAAACACATTATGTAACTTATTTCCTAACAAAAATCAGTCAAGATGAGAAAGATTCTATAGTTACATAAAGATGACTTTTTTTTCCTTTTTTTTTCTGTCTAGGAAAATTAGAGGCACCTACATAAACTCAAAAAAGAAAGATAAATCCCAAAATTATATTTCACAATTAAATGAACTGTTTTAAGTATTGGCAAAGGTCAGATTTCTAAATCTAACATCAATATTTTTATTTTTAAAAGATATATTTCTGATTTTATATGCAGAAAAAAGATGGAGTAGAACACGTGCATAGTTCATAAAGAACACAGGTGATTACATCATTCTATATTTAGAGTCTGGTAAAGGAGGAAGTTTTCAAGGTCTCCCCAGAGTACATCTTTTAAGTCAGAAAGGTAATATGCAGTAATGTTTTTAATCTTTTGTCTTTGTTGGACACAATTTGAGTCAAAACACATTTCCTATTATCTTAAAAAGGCTTTCAAAGCCCTTAGAATGTGTTTCCACACAATGTATGACCTAAGTTTAACCACACATTAATTAGAAATTTCTTGTAAAGAAGAGTCCTTTCTGTAAAAAATGCAAAAAGCTTAATTCTTAATGCTTAGAAAGGATACTATTACCTACAGAAAGCAATTTCCACATACCAGATTTTAGAAAGCACCTCTAAAAGTAAACATCTCACTTACCTTCCCAAGACTTTCTTTCTATTTAAGGATTATGCCATTGCATGTCAAAGCTATTTTTATACAGACTAATGAAGTGTACAGATTTTTTCTCATTCTTTTGTAAGTGTAAATTTATTTCCTATTAGTAGAAACAAAAGCTTAAAGTGCAAAGTAGGAAGCAGCAGAAAGGTGGAGGTGATGTTATCAACAGGGCCAGAAGCAAGAGGCACATCACAGGGTATGAGGGTCGCCTTCCCTGTTTTATCCACTCTGGAAGCTGTTTTCAAATCATACAAGTTATAGATATATATACATGTGTGTATATACAATATTGAACATTTGGAAAAATAAGAATTAAAATGTTCACTCACTGTCCCTGAAAACGTTTTATTCACAACACGCTTATATTCAATTCTTGGTTTTAATAATTGTCATAATTAATGTGCTTTCAAGTTTTTATCTAATATAAGCATATTCCAAGGCATTTTGAAGTCATCAAAATCTCACTGAGTAGCTACATACTTCTCTTCTATCATTAAATGAATTGGTATAACAGAATCCAAGTTCAGGTGACCATTTGAAAGATTATTATAGAGATGATTTATACATCAGACAAGGATCAAACTGGAAACACTGAAATCTGTTATTCTTTTAATCCTGCATGAAATGACACTGTGATGTAGAAACAATAAAACATGGCCAAGATCTGAGTCCTTGTAACTCTGAAAGAGCCAAAAACAATACATGTACAAGCAAGCAGACTGAAACCTGCATTTCCCCAGCTGCGCATTTTTCCATGAACTTTCCTACATTCCATATTATGGTCCATTAATATTCTATCAGAATATTAATCTCTGTCTATCTGTCCCTTTCCACCTCATCTCAGCATAAATCCGGGGAGGGGGGCAGTAGGAAAATTTGGAGAGAAGGAGACAGAGCAAGAAGGCAGAAAGAAACAAAAGAACAAGTAGAAAAGAAAAAGATAAAGGCTGTTCAGTTAACAAAAAGACAGGTCTAGAAGAATAAGATAGGAACTTAATACAAGTTATCATCACACTCTGTCTAGGAAGTTCTTTTGAAAGAGGTTACCCTTAAAATAGGATGTGAGTAGGTGGAAGAGTGAGATCAAGGAAACATAGCACTAGGTAATATTTTTACACCAGTTTGCCCAAGGCACACCACCAACCAGCACTTATTCATGCTCTGTTTTTAAAGCCTGAAGTTCCAAACTGATGAGAAAAAAAAATAGTCCAAAATGGAACAAAGGCAGTTTACTCCGTCAATTACACACATCCATAGAATTCCCAGATTTGGAGATTCTGTTGGCCTTTTCCACAGAATGTCACAGGCTTCCACTTATTTGATTTTCCATCACACTTAAGCATGTATTTCCACAATAGATACCAGTTTAAACAGAAAAGTGCTTAACACCTACATAAAATTGATCCCAAGGGAAATAGTTAGGGAAGCTATTCATGTTTTCACAGAAAGGCAATCTCTTTTTCATAATATATTTTAAAAACAAATGATTTTTTCCTGCAATTCCTGAATACGTAAGTAAAACATGACAAGGATTGAAAATCTCAAGGTCTATATACACCTGCACAGCCAACAAAGTAAGTAGTTAACCCAGTTTGTGTAAAAGTAAACCAAAATTCAAACACCAAAAAATAGTCATCTGTAAAGGCAAAATATCATAATACTAGAACATTCCAATAATATTCTGATAAACAGTCCCTCTGTTTCAGGCACCACAAAGTTTATGTATTTCTCAGTTCAACTGAACTGACTCATTGCCATTAATAAGCCTACAAGAAACGTCTATGCTTTCAAGATCCAGGCAAAAGTTCTTAACACATCACAGAGTAAATTTACCAATGACTTGCTAACATTATGCAGAGAATAGGAAGTTTTGCAAAACTGCTTAATATATTAATATTTCTGGGCTCTTAATGTCACAAAATTAAGTCAGGAAAAATAATATATGAATAACTTCCCCAAATGTAGTGATTCATACTTACTCTGTCTTAGCTTCTTAGCTTTTCTCAAAATCTCTCCCATCTTTCTCAATCACACACTCATACACTCACCAGTTACAGCAAATGTGAATTGGTGGAAACCGATTTTGTCGAAAATAGGAACCTGATAGAATTTCTCATATTTTCTCAAGCCAAGTGGAATGATGGAGCTACCCTTTGACACCTGTCCAGTAGTTACTGCACAAAAATGCAATTAAACTCTTCCCTCGGGCAACTCTCAGCCTGACTGAGCTGTCAAACCACCTATCCGCCGAAAACGAGCCTGGCATTCTCTCCTCCTGTTTTTTATGTCAGTCACTCACATATGCAGTATTGCTCAACTTCATTCACACAAGGATACCAATCCCAAGGCCATTTTGGAGCACAGCAACCTAGGAAAGGGTTGCTGTTGTTGTTTAGTTGCTAAATTCTGTCTGACTCTTCTGTGACCCCATGGACTGCAGTCCACCAGGTTCCTCTGTCCATGGGATTTTCCAGGCCAGAGTACTGGAATGAGTTACCATTTCCTTCTCCAGGGAAATCTTCCCGGCCCAGGGACCTAGAAAGGGAAGATGCCCTAAAATCCATGTGATAAGCACGAGACTAGAGGGTCCCCTCTGCTCAGAGGCCCAGAATATGAAGATGCCGTTACTGGGGCGGTCTGTGCTGGAGACTGGATCTAGTGCCCAGAGAGGTACCAAGATGGGCTAAACATACTTTGTGAGCTTCACTTCTCCTGCTCCCCAAACTCCTTCAAAACAAGAATGTGTTTATGCTAGTGGGATGGGCAGGATAGACTATGTTTAAACTGGGCAGAAAGAGAGAGGAATGAAAAGTCACAGCAAAGCAACACTTACTAACTCTTTTCATTTTTAGTCCCTGCTCTGTGCAACTATTGTGTGTGCTCCAGACAGCTCTCTCTCCTTAAGTAACTATTGGGAGACAGCAGAGCAAGACCTAAGCTGCTTCATCATCTCATAAAAATAACCCTGTGACCACTATCGGTAATGGTACCATTTGACAGGAATTAGATGTCTCAAATGTATCTTCCGCAAAAGCAGAGGTATAGAGAGACTAAATGGATCACGAGTTTCAAGGTAAGTAAACAAATAATAAAATAACCAGAAAAATCAGTCACTGGTCTCGGTGTTACAGTTTAGCTGTATTATAGCTTTGGGTCCAAGAAGGCGATGGCACCCTACTCCAGTACTCTTGCCTGGAAAATCCCATGGATGGAGGAGTCTGGTGGGCTACAGTCCATGGGGTTGCTAAGAGTCGGACATGACTGAGCAACTTCACTTTCCCTTTTCTCCTTCATGCACTGGAGAAGGAAATGGCAACCCACTCCAGTGTTCTTGCCTGGAGAATCCTAGGGACAGGGTAGCCTGGTGGGCTGCTGTCTATGGGGTCGCACAGAGTCAGACACGACTGAAGCGACTTAGCAACAGCAGCAGCAGCATAACTTTGGGTACCTAGCTTTAGAGGTGACTATTATTTATAGTATTATTTCTATGTGATAATACTTTGAAAGTTCCAAGTAGGAATTACATTTATAAATGAATTTTTTTAAAGTAATAGTCCCATTTATAAGTTTGAAGTCGGGTGAACATCTTGTTTATTTTGTCTACCTGTGTATAATATACCCCAAAGGCTCATTAGGCCTTGACTTGTATCTTTGTGTCACACATGGCCTGTATGTCTGGAGTAATATTGACTGCTCAAGGATTATTTGTGGCAAAGGTTGTGCTTACTGATTTCTAAGTACACATAAAATCACGAACATGAGCTGATAAGAGTTCTAGTCACATATTACAGGTCATGGAAAAGAGAGTAAGACTTTGCAGTAGCACTTGGCACAGCTAATCTCTCCCACCTGGCAACATGTCTGGCTCACAGAACACAGTCTAGCCTTCCTCAAATCTCCCTGACTTCTGTCTCATCCCCCTCACCTTTGAGCCCACAATTCTGTTCTCTATCCATTCACACACTCCTAAGTGATTTCATTTAAACTCAAGGCTTTCAATATCATCAATACGATGACAGCTCCCAGAGGTATTCTTCATCCTGGACCATTCCCTGCATGGATGTCTGAAAGGCAACTTAAGCCAACCACATGCCAAGCAGAACTTCTAAGCTACTTCCTGAACCTGCTCCATATGAATTTTTCCATCTCAACAGTTGGCAACTCTATTTTTCCAGTTTTTTAGGTCCAAAACCTATGAATCATTCTTGACTCCTTTCTCTTACACCTCACATCAAAATCTGCTAGCTTTACACTCAAAAGATCCCAATGTGAAATTTCATCTGCTTCCCTGCTCATCCAGGCCACCACTATCCCCCCCTGGGCTCTTGCAGTGGATTTCCAACTTCATCCACTACATTCTACCCCTTACAGGGCCACCACAGTGATGCCTTTAAGCTATAAGTCAGATCATGTCCCTGCTTTGTCCCAAGTCTGTTCATGGTCCTGCAAGTCACTCTGAGCAAAATCTAGGATCCCACATACCAATTTACAAGGCCCTATGAATCACAACAGAGAAGGCAATGGCACCCCACTCCAGTACTCTTGCCTGGAAAATCCCATGGACGGAGGAGCCTGGTGGGCTGCAGTCCGTGGGGTCGCTAGGAGTCGGACACGACTGAGCGACTTCACTTTCACTTCTCACTTTCATGCATTGGAGAAGGAAATGGCAACCCACTCCAGTGTTCTTGCCTGGAGAATCCCAGGGACGAGGGGAGCTTGGTGGGCTGCCGTCTATGGGGTCGCACAGAATCGGACACGACTGAAGCGACTTAGCAGCAGCAGCATGAATCACAAGCTGAAATTGAGGGGAAAATATCAACAATCTCAGATATGCAGGTGATACCACTTTAGTGTCAGAAAGCAAAGAAGAACTAAAGAGCCTCTTGATGAAAGAGGAGAGTGAAAAAGCTGACTTGAAACTCAACATTAAAAAAAACTAAGATGATGATATCTGATCCCATCACATCATGGCAAATAAAAGAGGAAAAATTGGAAGCAGTGACAGATTTTCATTTCTTAGGCTCCAAAATCACAGCAGACAATGATTGCAGCCATGAAGTTAAAAGACACTTACTCCTTGGAGGGAAAGCTAAGATAAACCTATACAACACATTAAAAAGTGGAGACATCTCTGAGGTTTGACATAAAACAAAAAATTCTGTAAAGCAATGATCCTTCAATAAAAAAATAAATTTAAAAAGAATCCTGAGAAAAATTAACTAGTCTTACATCAAAATATCTTTACTAAATTAAAAAAAAGCAAAGACATCACTTTGCCAACAAAGATACTATAGTCAAAGCTATAGTTTTTCCAGTAGTCATGCATGAATATAAGAGCTGGTCCATAAAAAATGCTGAGTACTGAAGATTCATGCTTTCAAGTTGTGGTGCTAGAACTCTTGAGAGTCCCTTGGACTACAAGGAGATTAAACCAGTCAATCCTGAAGGAAATCAATCCTGAATACTCATTGGAAGGACTGAAGCTGGTTGAAGCTCCAATACTTTGGCCGCCTGATGTGAAGAGTCAACTTATTGGAAAAGACCCTGATGCTGGGAAAGAATGAAGGCAAAAAGAGAAGAAGGTGGCAGAGGATGAGATGGTTAGCACCACTGACCCAAGGGACAAACTCGGGGAGATAGTGGAGGACAAAGGAGCCTGCAAGCTACATTCCATGGGGTATCAAAGTGCCAGACATGACTTAACGACTTGAACAACAACAAATAGGATTTGAACTCCTGTTACTCCTCTAACCTTTTTAAATATTTATTTCCCCTTCATTCATCCCCTCTAGCCACATGGCCCTTCTGCCAAGAATGTGCCTATCTCTGGGCCTTTGCTTTTGTTCTCTCTACCTGGAATGCCTAACCCTGGTTATTCACATGTCTCAGTTCAGTTCAGTCGCTCAGTCGTGTCCAACTCTCCGCGACCCCATGAGCAGCACGCCAGGCGTCCCTGTCCATCACCAACTCCCGAAGTTCACTCAAACTCATATCCATCGAGTCGGTGATACCATCCAGCCATCTCATCCTCTGTCGTCCCCTTCTCCTCCTGCCCCCAATCCCTCCCAGCATCAGAGTATTTTCCAGTGAGTCAACTCTTTGCATCAGGTGGCCAAAGTATTGGAGTTTCAGCTTTAGCATCAGTCCTTCCAATGGATACCCAGGACTGATCTCCTTTAGGATGGACTGGTTGGATCTCCTTGCAGTCCAAGGGACTCTCAACAGTCTTCTCCAACACCACACTTCAAAAGCATCAATTCTTTGGCGCTAGCTTTCTTCACAGTCCAACTCTCACACCCATAAATGACCACTGGAAAAACCATAGCCTTGACTAGACAGACCTTTGTTGGCAAAGTAATATCTCTGCTTTTTAATATGCTATCTATTTATTACCTTTGAGATCCATGCTAAAATATCTGAGTTCCCTGATCTGCTGATTTAATTAGCCAAGGCAGTGAGGGAAAGGGTACTCACTCCAGTATTCTGGCCTGGAGAATTCCATGGACTATATAGTTCAAGGGGGCACAAAGAGTAAGACATGACTTTCACTTCACAGTGACTCTGTATCACACAAACTATATTACTTTCTCAAAACACTTAGAATTGTGGGATTATATATTTATTGGTTTACTTATTTATTACTTCTATTAAGATAACTACAAAAATCTTACTGAGTTATTCAAGGCTTTAACGTTCGTGTCCTTAAGTTGGGTAATATCGGCAAGATGGTAAAAAAGAAATCCCAAGATTCTCCAACCCCACCTCACCTCCCCAGAAAGACATATTAATTCAACAATGCACAGACCAGTTCCCTTAGCAAGAAATCCAGAAATCAGTTAAGAAGTTCCTAAACTTCAAATGAGCATGAAATCACCTGCATCAAAGCTGGTAGAAAAAATCCTGGCACAACTCCCCCCGACCTTGCAGTTCAGTGTGGTGCAACTGGGAGAAAACTCAGATTCTGGCTTCTTCCTTAGAGAGGAAAGAAATTGGAACACACATCTAATGTCCTGGGTTTTGGGGGTACCACCCATAGGACAGGTTTCAGTCTTGCCTATCTTAGAGCACTTACAGGACTCCATACACTCTAGATGCCTAGCAGATGCTGAGAACCAAAGCGCTAAGTAGACTGAAGCTTGCTTCTGCCCCAAAGGACCCATGGTACAGCAGACAGTTACATCTTAACGATCTCTCTGTCAGGATCATGGTGGCTCCCATGGTAAAGAATCTGTCTGCAGTGCAAGAGACCTGTGTTCAATCCCTGGGTCAGGAATATCCTCTGGAGAAGGGAATACTACCCACTCTAGTATTCTTTCCTGGAGAATTCCATGGACAGAAGAGACTGCTGGGCTACAGTTCACGGGATCATAAAGAGTCAGACACAACTGAGCAACTAACACACATACATAGTCACATAAAAGGTTTGAGAGGCCCACTAAATCTCATTCTGGGCAGACTGATGAAAGTCTTTCCCTGTACATGATCAGTCTGTAAAAACTGAGAGAGGTGGCTGTTTTTTCAAATGTGTACATCACAACACCAAGTTACACCACACACTAAGAAACAGGGAAGCATGGGTCAATCAAAAAAACAACACAAGCCTACAGAAGCAAATACTGAAGAAACAAAGATATATGAATTACCTGAAGGAATACAAAATACCTATCATAAAGATGATCAGCGAGCTTCAGAAAACAATGCATGGACAAAATGAGAATGGAAAAAATTAAGTATAAAAAAGAAACAAGCAGGAATTTGGGATCTGAAGAATAGAATAACTGAATGGAGAATTTTCTAGAAGCATTCAACAAGAGACCCAACCAAGCAGGGAAAAAAGAAAAAAAAAGGTTCAGGGAACTTAAAGACAAGATATTTACAATTATCCAGTCAGAGGAACAAAAAGAAAAAGAATGAACAGTGAGACTAGGGCGAGAATTCCTTGGTGGACCAGTGGTTATTATACAGTGTTTTCACTTCCAGGTCCTGGGTTCAGTCCCTGGTCAGGAAACTAAGATCCCATAAGCTGAGCAGCATGGTCAAATAAAGAAGAGAGCAAAGAGAACCTAAGGGATTCAGAGATCACCGTCAAGTAGATCGATATACATCCAAAGACCCAGAAGTAAAAGAAAAAAAGAAGCAGGGTTTATTGGAGTAAAACAATGATCCAAAACATCCCAATTCTGAAGAAGAAAATAAAAAATTCAAGAAGCCCAAGAGATTCCAAACAGGATGAATCCAAAGAAGTCCCCACAAGACACATATAATCAAATTGTTGAAAGTCAAAGAGAGAATTTTGAAAACAGCAAAAGTAACATATGACATACAAAGGAGCCCACTTAAGAAATCTGCTTAGCGCTCTTAAGGCTCTAAGCAGATTTCTCGGCAGAAAACCTGCAGGACAGAAATATTTATTCAAAGTGCTGAAAGAAAAAAAATGCCACCCAGGTATACTACATCTGATAAAACTGTCCTTCAAAAATGAAAAATAAATAAAAACCTTGCCAGATATACAAAAGTTGATGGAGTTCATTATCACCCAGGCTCCTTTATAAGATATATCAAGGGAATCCTTCAAGTTGAAGTGAAAGGATGCTAGAGATCAACAAGACAGCACATAAAAGCATAGACTTCATTATTAAAGATAAACAGATAAACAAATATAGAATACTGTTGAACTGTTAAGGTGGTGTATAAACTATTTTAATTCTGATATAGAAGTCAAAATACAAGAGTATAAAAAATAACTATAACTACAAAAATGTTAATGCACAAAAAAAGAACCCATTCTTATTCGTAATAGCATCAAAATGGATACATATTTAGAAATAAACTTATCCAAGCAGATGAATGACTTGTATAATGAAAATTACAAAATTTTCTGAAAGAAATTAAAGAAAATAGAAATAAAATGGAAATACACCCCTGTATTCATATATTGGAAGACTTAATATCATTAAAATGTCCACACTATGCAAAATTATATGCAGAGTCAATGCAATCCTATTGAACTCAGAATGTTACATTTTGCAGAATTTTTTTTAAAAAAATCTAAAATTCACATGGAACTAAAAAGAACCTCACATATCCAAAGCAATTTTGAGAAAGAACAAAGCTGGAGGCCCCACATTTCCTAACTTCAAAATATATTACAAAGCTACTTAATCAAAACAGTATTGGCATACAGACAGACATATAGACAAAAGAACAGAAGAGAGAGCCCAGAAATAAATCCACACATACATGGTCAAGGGCTTCCCTGGTAGCTCAGTTGGTAAAGAATGCACCTGCAAAGCAGGAGACTCTGGTTCGATTACTGGGTTGGAAAGATCCCCTGGAGAAGTGTTAGGTTACACACTCCAGTATTCCTGGGCTTCCCTCATGACTCAGACAGTAAAGAATCTGCCTGCAATGCAAGAGACCTGGGTCCAATCCCTGGGTTGAGAAGATCCCTTGGAGGAGGGCATCGCAAGCCACTCCAGTATTCTTGCCTTGAGAAACCCCATGGACAGAGGTGCCTGGTGGGCTATAGTCCAAGGGCTCACAAAGAATTAGACCTGAAAGTGAAACAGGAGAGTGAAAAGGTTGGCTTGAAGCTCAACATTCAGAAAACAAAGATCATGGCATCTGGTCCCATCACTTCATGGGAAATAGATGGAAAAACAGTGGAAATAGTGTCAGACTTTATTTTTTGGGGCTCCAAAATCACTGCAGATGCTGATTGCAGCCAGGAAATTAAAAGACACTTACTCCTTGGAAGGAAAGTTATGACCAACCTAGATAGCATATTGAAAAGCAGAGACATTACTTTGCCAACCAACCTCTGTCTAGTCAAGGCTATGGTCTTTCCCGTGGTCATGTATGGATGTGAAAGTTGAACTGTGAAGAAAGCTGATCACCGAAGAATTGATGCTTTTGAACTGTGGTGCTGGAGAAGACTCTTGAGAGTCCCTTGGACTGCAAGGAGATCCAACCAGTCCATTCTAAAGGAGTTCGATCCTCGGTGTTCATTGGAAGACTGATGCTAAAGCTGAAACTGCAATACTTTGGCCACCTCATGTGACGAGTTGACTCACTGGAAAAGACTCTGATGCTGGGAGGGATTGGGGGTGGGAGGAGACGGGGACGACAGAGAATGAGATGGCTGGATGGCATCACCGACTCGATGGACATGAGTTTGAGTGAACTCCGGGAGTTGGTGATGGACAGGGAGGCCTGTCGTGCTGTGATTCATGGGGTCGCAAAGAGTCGGACACGACTGAGTGACTGAACTGAACTGAACTGAACTGAGCGACTAAGCACAGCACAGCAAGTACATGGTCAAATGATCTTCCATAAGAGTATCAAGACCACAAACAGGGAAAATATAGTCTCTTCAACAAATGGTGCTGGGAAAATTGGATATTCACATGCAAAAGAATGAAAGTGAACCTTAATCTTACACCATACATAAAAATCAACTTGAAATAGATGAAAGACTTAAAACATAAGACCTGATACTATAAAACTGTTAGAATAAAACACAGGAAACAAACTTCATAAAACTGGTCTTGGCAACGATTTCTTGGACATGTTGTCAAAAGCACTAGCAACAAGTCAAAAATACACAAGTGGGACTTCATCAAACTAAAAATGTTCTGCACAGCAAAGGAAACAATCACCAGAGTGAAAAGGCAAGCTACATAATGGGAGAAAATATCTGCCAACTATTTATCTGATAAGGGGTAAATGTCCAAAATATATAAGGATCTTCTACAACTGAATAGCAAATTACATAAATAAATTTAAATATTTTAAATAAGCAAAAACTTATTTACCCAAAAAAGTTATGCAAATGGCCAAGTGATAACATGAAAAATGCTCACCATCACTACTCATCATGGAAATTCAAATCAAAACTACAATGAGATATAAGCTCTACCTGTTAGGATGGCCATTATAAAACAAACAAACAAAAAAATAGAACATAAAAAGTGTTGCCAGTAACGCGGAGAAATTGCAACACTTGGGCACTTTTGGTGGGAATGTAAAACAGTGCAGGTGCAGCTACTATAGGAAATAGTATGGATAGTCCTCAAAAAGTAAAGATTGAGCTAGCTTATGATCCAGTTATTCCACCTCTGAATAGTCAACCAAAGCAATACAAAACAGTTTCTCAAAGATGACGATAGCCATCGTAGCATTGTTCACAAGAGTCAAGAGGTGAAGACAATCTAAATGTCAATCAATGGAAGAACAGATAACGGAAAAAAGTGGTATGTTCATATAATGAAATATTATTCAGCCTTCAAAAAGAAAGGCATTCTTTCACATGCAACAACTTGGATGGAAACTTGAGGACATTACACTAAGTTAAAAAAAACTAGTCACAGAAGGACATATACTTCATGATTCCATTTACATGTGGTATCTGAAGTAGTCAAACTTAACAGAAGCAGAAAGTAGGATGGTGATGTCAGGGTTTGGGGGAGGTAACAAGTGCAGGTGCTTTTCAATATATACAAGCCTCAGTCATACATGATGCAAGAGTTCAGAGGTCTGGTGAACAACACTGTACTTCATACCTAAGAATTTGTTAACTGGGCAGATCTCAGGCTATGTGCTTTTTACCATAATAAAGAAATAATAATAAAAGATTAAGTCCCTGAAGTAGGAGAATAATCTTAACAGACTATGATACTTCCTTTAAAATGGCATACTAAAAAGCCATTTAAAAGGATTTCATAAACCTACAGTGAAAGATTTAGATACAGATTCATGATGCATTGCAAAGTGAGACAATAAGGATATAAAAAATTACATACTATAAAATAAATCTTAAATCATAGTCTCATTATTCATTCAGTGTAAGAGGCAGTAAGCAACGGATAGGGGGCAAAATAATGAGTCATATCTGTATGGAAATATAAAGTGAAAATAGAGGGCAAAAGCAAAATATATGGATTATTTATTTCAACAAAATAAAAAATGTTAGTCTACCAGCTCTGATCCTAGAAAGATGCTGATATTTAAAAGAGAAAAAGAAAAAGGATAAATTGGGAGGTGGGGGAAATTTTCAGTTCAGTTCAGTCGCTCGGTCGTGACCGACTCTTTCCGACCCCATGAATCACAGCACACCAGGCCTTCCTGTCCATCACCAACTCCCGGAGTTCACTCAAACTCATGTTCATCGAGTAGGTGATGCCATCCAGCCATCTCATTCTCTGTCGTCCCCATCTCCTCCTGCCCCCAATCCCTCCCAGCATCATGGTCTTTTCCAATGAGTCAGCTCTTCGCATCAGGTGGCCAAAGTATTGGAGTTTCAGCTTTACCATCAGTCCTTCCAATGAACACCCAGGATCGATCTCCTTTAGAATGGACTGGTTGGATCTCCTTGCAGTCCAAGGGACTCTCAAGAGTCTTCTCCAGCACCACAGTTCAAAAGCATCAATTCTTCAGCGATCAGCTTTCTTCACAGTCCAACTCTCACATCCATACATGACCACTGGAAAAACCATAGCCTTGACTAGACGGACCAGACTTGAGAGACACCAGCTCCAGCACAACCGACCATGCTCAGAAGCGTGGCCAAGAGGAGTTGCCCCACACCCGAGGTCAGGGGTGGCGGCCAAGAGGAGCTGCCCCAGGTCCAAGAGGCAGTGGCTGCATGGGCGCAGGAGGGCCGAGAGGAGCTACTCCACATTCAAGGTCAGGAGGGGCGGCCTTGAGGAGATAGATACCCCTCATCCAAGGTAAGGTGTAGCAGCTGCGCTCTGCTGGAGCAGCCGTGAAGAGATACCACACAACCAAGGTAAGAGAAACCCAAATAAGATGGTAGGTATTGCGAGGGGGCATCAGAGGGCAGACACACTGAAATCATAATCACAGAAAACTAGCTGATCTGATCACACAGACCACAGCCCTGTCTAACTCAATGAAACTAAGCCATGCAATGTGGGGCCACCCAAGCAGGTAGATCATGGTGGAGAGGTCTGACAGAATGTGGTCCACTGGAGAAGGGAATGGCAAACCACTTCAGTATACTTGCCTTGAGAACCCCATGAAGAGTATCAAAAGGCAAAATGACCGGATACTGAATGAAGAATTCCCCAGGTCGGTAGGTGCCCAGTATGCTGCTGGAGATCAGTGGAGAAATAACTCCAGAAAGAATGAAGGGATGGAGCCAAAGCAAAACCAATACCCAGTTGTGGATGTGACTGGTGATAGAAGCAAGGTATGATGCTATAAAGAGCAATATTGCATAGGAACCTGGAATGTTAGGTCCATGAATCAAGGCAAATTGGAAGTGGTCAAACAGGAGATGGCATGAGTAAACATAGACATTCTAGGAATCAGTGAACTAAAATGGACTGGAATGGGTGAATTTAACTCAGATGACCATTATATCTACTACTGTGGGCAGGAATCCCTTAGAAGAAATGGAGTAGCCATCACGGTCAACAAAAGAGTCTGAAATGCAGTACTTGGATGCAATCTTAAAAACGACAGAATGATTTCTGTTCGTTTCCAAGGCAAACCATTCAATATTACAGTAATCCAGGCCTATGCCCCAACCAGTAACGCTGAAGAAGCCGAAGTTGAACGGTTCTATGGAGACCTATAAGACCTTTTAGAACTAACACCCAAAAAAGATGTCCTTTTCATTATAGGGGACTGGAATGCAAAAGTAGGAAGTCAAGAAACACCTGGAATAACAGCCAAATTTGGCCTTGGAGCACAGAATGAAGCAGGGCAAAGGCTAACAGAGTTTTGCCAAGAGAACGCACTGGTCATAGCAAACACCCTCTCAAACACAAGAGAAGACTCTACACATGGACATCACCAGATGGTCAACACCAAAATCAGATTGGTTATATTCTTTGCAGCCAAAGATGGAGAAGCTGTATATAGTTAGCAAAAACAAGACCAGGAGCTGACTGTGGCTCAGATCATGAGCTCCTTATTGCCAAATTCAGACTTAAATTGAAGAAAGTAAGGAAAACTACTGGACCATTCAGATATGACCTAAATCAAATCCCTTATGAGTATACAGTGGAAGTGAGAAATAGATTTAAGAGGGAAGTTTTAGGGAGTTTGAATTCATGGATCCAATATCGTTCTGTTACTAACTGGTAGCAGACTCAGAAAAATTGTTGAAGTGTTTTTGTTGTTTAGCTCTAAAATGACAGAGTTTGACTAGGTAATGTAGATTCCAAGCTCCAAATTCAACAAGTTTATTCCTTAAAATGTTGTATGCAATTAATTCAAAATACATGATGAAAAACTTTTGCTGATGTTTTTCAGAGATTCCCTGACTTTCAGATATAAAAGTTACCACTTTTGCCTGTTCTTTGTATTTTGAGACTCAAAGACACACACTGCAGTTTGGTTAATAATGAGATTAACGTGTTGTTTTTTTTTTCTTTTTGCTCAAGAAAGAAGGCTATCTGAAGCAATTTAATCCTGCATAAGGGAAGAATCACAGACATAAAACACACAGACAAACATCCAAACATACACACAAGTTCTCTATGGATCAAGAAATAATGTGGACTTTCTTGAGTTTTACACATTCATAAGTGAATGGTCTGTATCTTGTGCCTTTGTTGGTTTTCTGTGAGCTGTAGTTTCTGGGAAGTGAGCAGCTCTCATTCCTGTAACTCCTGTAATCCAGTCATTCGTGTGCCTCCTTCTTGAGGATTCAGTACAGCTGTGGTGCTGTTATCCCTCTGATAGGAACTCTAACTCGGGGTAAAGCCCCAAAGGTCTGTTACTTATTTTTATTTAATATTGTACTATATTTTATTTACAGTGTTGTGTTTGTTTTAGGTGTATAGCAAAGTGATACAGTCATATATATATACACATGAATTAACAAAAGCAGTTCCTGTCTTTTGATGGGGTGCTCATGGTTTATAACATAAATCGCATTATTTTGAGAGAGGGATAACTTAGGTATGGCATTGGGATTTTTTTCTTTTTGCAGCTTGAGGGAGTTGTAAAATAACAATGTAGCTTTTTACAACTGTGTATTCTATAGTATTTTTTCATTTGGTGAAATTTTAACTGTTATGTTTTTGGCATTGTGCTTTGTACCATTTATTAAATAAAAATTTTTAAAAAAAGAAATAATAAGACTGCAAGGTACTAACAAAAGGAGAATAAAACAGGAAGTCTTGTCTTATCAAAACAATGGGCTTTGCATGCAAACAGACAGCACCGTATGGCTATCCACGAAAAATATGCCCCAGGAATGATACCAATATTATAAAAACACTATTCACAATTTTAATTAAACCAATTTATTTAAAACGAGCCTCAAGAAATAGATTTTTCAGGCCTGCTCAAATTAGGAGCCAAATGTCATCATCTGATAAACATCTTCCAGAAATGAAAACTGGTGTGAAGCTTTGGAACTTATTAACCAGAGGGAAAAAAAAGAACATTGATATTTATCAAGGAAAAAGTAATTATACAATTATTTATGGTAGCATGTAAGCTATAATATGACCAGAAAGATCACTATTGTGGGAAGTTTTAAATAAAAAAAAAAGTAAGCAATAAATATACATCTTATATCTTAAAATAGAGATTAGGATATATTTTGATAAAATGAAAACAAAATAAAGGGCTTCTGCCACACAGAGCCCATGCAAATCATCTAGCAATTTCTACGCTCATTGAAATGATCTTCTTGCCAATGGATCTTACCCACCCTAGGTTGAATGTCTAGTATCAGCTTCAGAACACTTAGTCATGTCATCTCCAATCTTCCCCAAAAGTACACATGTTACCAGGATCGTCACCCTTCAACATGTCTTCCTGAAAGACTCTCTCCGCTCCTACTAGCCCAAACCTCGTTTGTTCCCTCTTACTTAAACTTCTTCACAAAATCAACTTTCATTAAAATTTATCCAACTAATCTTTCTAATTTTATTAAACCCCCCTAACAAATCACTGTATTATTTGCCTAGCATTATTATGACATAACTATGCTTGTTTCTTTGTTAATTGTCTATTTGTTGATTTCCACTGCACGTAAAACCTAGGCCATTTATGAAGACTAGAAAGCTTTGGCCGGCTTCCCTCAACTCACAAACGATGGCCCACCCACACCAGTGCTTGCATAGGTCCTAGAACACACCAACAATGCTCTTCACCTTTGCATTTGCTGCCAACTCCTCCTGGAACACTTCCTCCCAAGATCTCTACGTGACTGACTCCCTCATTCAAACCTCATCTCATTGGCATCATCTCAGAGAAAGCTCATCTGAACACAGCCCTTCTAGAGGAGCCCTTCCTCTATCTCACCGGGTCATTCTTTGGTTTTTAGAATATTTGCACTTCCTGAAATTATCTTGTTCAGCGGCTTCGTTATTTTCAGTCACTTCCCACTAGCATAGCAGCTTCAAGAGAGCACTCTGTCAGTATAGCTCTATGTTGATGATCCCTCTTTCTTAAAACCACATCTTTTAAAAGACACTGCATGCAGAATGAAAGTGCATTTTAACTACTTCCTTTAGATGGGTAGATCTTTACAGCATCTTACTTCAAGTCTCTCTAAGAGCTGATATGTTCTCTGAACATGACAGATGAATGCAAAAATATTTCCAAGTGAGGATTCAGTGGCATCACCAACTTGATGGACATGAGTTTGAGCAAGCTCTGGGAGTTGATGATGAACAGGGAAGCCTGGCGTGCTGCAGTCCATGGGGTCGCAAAGAGTCGGACACAGCTGAGTGACTGAACTGAACTGAGAATTCAGAAAGAGAGAACTCAGGATGTTCAGTGTGTGTCCAAATGTCAAAAAAATTCCAATTCACAAAACTATGCTACCAATCAATTCTTTTTCTCCTACACGAGTGATAAGTTGACTAATCAAAATATAATTTGTCTTATAAATTTTTTTCATAAAAACTGGGAATAAATGTCTGCATTTTTTATATGCTCTTGATCTGTGCATCCACTGGGACAAATGGAAAAGAGCAGCAGCCTGCCTCACCTTCTGAAAAGCAAGATACTCAGAGAAATCCTGACCAACCCCTTCCTCACCCAACAAGACCTTCAGAACTGCACCCAGATTTAAATTTCCTCATGGACTGATATGTAATTAACATTGTAAACTCTGTTTTACCAGAAAACAGCACAATTGCCCGAGCAAGCTCTAAAGTCAAAGCCAAGGAGGCTTCTGCCATATTCACCAGCTGTTTCTTTGCTCAAGAAACACCTGGATGCTGCTCCGTGAAAATATGCTGCCCACTAAGGAACATAATTTGTATTCATCTCCAGGGCTATTTTAAAGAAAGTAAGACCTTCCCTTTATTCCCCCTGAAAATAAAACATAAGAACTCTACCATCTAATAATGATGCTTCTCCTTTCTAACCCATTTCCTTGCCTTGCTTGGAAATCTGTTAGTGAATCCTGACTACACTGTCACCCTGTTGGAAATGCACAAACAGCACCACAGACACACATGACTCTTGGTTAACACAAAACCTCCCTAAGAATGCCCCTTCAAATATGGAGGAGAAGTGAGGTACCTCTGCTCTCAGAGCTACACCAAAATATCTAAACAGACACAGGCCAGTGTCTCCTCATCCACAAATCTCAGAGTCTGCTTCTGTGGCACCATGAGTGTCCTCCTAGGCCGAATGCACATGATGTCCAAGGAGAGAGGAGCTCCTTTTATCATGTCTGTCACTTAAATCAAATGTTTTTAAATCAACCTCTCTATATATATGAATAACAGTGACAGAAAATGAGAACTTATCATTTGCCCAAAAGGAACATGCCCTGTTTTAGCTCATGAGTTCTGATGAGCCCCCATATTCCTCGAAGTGAATTTTAGCAAAATAACAATAGATGCATAACTGGAGAAAAGAGATTTTACAATAGCCAAGAAACTATGTGGGGACCCTAAAAAGGGAACATTTAAGAATTAAAAATTCTTTTTACTGAAATGTGCATCATTGCAACCAACCTGGCTGTGTGACAGCGTCTACTGCAGCCCTTTACCGTGTCCAAAGCGCTCACATTCGTCACTTGACTCATTGCCCAGAGTTCCCTTCACGGTCACACCACCAGAGAACATAGCTTACTTCTATAAGTTTCTGGTAAATTGTCATTTCTTAGGTATCCCTAAAAAGAAGCACATGTTTTTAAACTTGCTTGCTTGCTTCTGCTGTTGCTGCTCAGTTACTAAGTCATGTCCAGCTCTTTGTGACCCCGTGGACTGTAGCCCCCGAGGCGCCTCTCTCTGTGGGATTTTCCAAACAAGAATACTAGAGTGGGTCGCCATTTCCTTTTCCAGGGGATCCTCCCAATCCAGGGGTCAAGCTTGCATCTCTTGTGTCTCCTGCATTGGCAGGCAGATTCTTTACCTCTGAGCCACCTGGGAAGCCATTTTTAAACTTAACACTCTGCAAATACTGGCACTTTCACAAATCATCATAGACTGAGGCCTAATTGGAGCTCTCTCACATATAACAATAAATGTTAAATAAACTGGAGTTTTCTGAGAAAAATTAAAAGCAGAACAGAATGAAAGCACATAGAGTATAGTTTTGAACACATATGCAAGATAACTAATCACAGAGGGGAAATAAAGCAGTTGTGCACGGAGAAAGGCTTCGTCAAACAGCTATTATAAGGCAATACAGAAGCACATAGAGAGAAACTAATTAGTAAAATGTAAGAAATCATAAAAAGAAGAGTACGTACTAAAGACTAAGAAATGAACATTCTTTGTAAAAATGCATACATTTGGTTATAAATCTAAAAGGAAAGGCTTTAATAGGTTAGAAATGTAGATACAATAAATATATATCTGAAAGGATTAAATCAGCTTGAAGGTATCTGTTCTGCAGTTTTAATTTCACACTAAAAAGGGAAATCTCAAAGTGTGGAAGTACTACATGATCTTTAGGATTGTGAAATGCGTGATGTTCAATTAAATTTTTAAAATCTCGCGTGACTGGGTGAAGAGGCACACGAATGAGAATTGAAGCTCATCTTTGTCAAGTGAAAACTAATGGTCTTGTGAGAAGATAACCCAGGTTACCCTTTTCAAATGGGCTTCCAAGGTGGCTCAGTGGTAAAGAATATCAGTCTGCCAATGCAGGAGACACAGGTTCAATCCCTGGGTTGGGAAGATCCCCTGGAGGAGGCAGTGGCAACCCACTTCAGTTTTCTTGCCTGGGAAACCCCAAGGACAGAGGAGCCTGATGGGCTACAGTCCAGGTGGTCACAGAGTCGGACATGACTGAGCAAATGAGCATGCACGCATGCACCCTTTTCAAATAGTGTTTTCAGTAACCTAGAAGAAGCCTCAAGTCACTGCGATTCTTTGCCTGAAGGCATCACTCAACAATGCCAGCACACAAATGCTAGGCGTTACTAGAAAGGTAACAGAAGGGAAAGAGAAGGAAAAAGAAGGACAGAGAATCACAACCGACAGCCACTCTTGTGCTACATTATGATTCCTTCTCTTCTGGAATTCTGCCCACAGATTTAATTGACGCTTATCAAAATGTTAACTTATCCTTCAAGAAAGGATAAGTAAAATAATCTAGCAGACGCTGTAAGCTAAGGAAAAGATTAAAAATCATGACTACCAGAAAGTCAAAGACCCAAGACACATCATCAAGAATTATAAAAGCATACAAGCTGAGTGAGAATGAATTTAGATGCGGTAGGGGATGAAGGTAAAGACAGTGTCCCTCTCTTTAGAAGGGAATTACATTTCTTTGTTTGCAAAATTCACTAGGCAAACAGCTTAAAACTTCAAGGATGTAATTCTATAAAAGAGCAAATGAAAGGAAAAACTTTATTGAATAGAAAGTAAAACACATCTCAAGAGGAGGTACAGGGTGAAATACAGCTAAATTCAAAGAGTTTAGATAAATGAAGCTTATGGATATTAGATCCATGACAGATTTTTTATAACGCCAGGATGCACAGGGTAGACCTATCCCTTTTAAAGCTGGCTTTATAGAGGGAACCATGGTACTGTTTCTAAATGTTCCTTACTAACATTGTTAAGAGTAAGAAATCCTAAGCTAGGTAAATTACTCTTCTTGATTCACCCAAGATATTCAAATGTTCATAAAAATAAAAGTCAGGGAAATAGCTAGAAAAAGACAGAAAACATCATCTCATTCCCTTACTGAAAGGATATCACCTAATCTATGTGAATACTTAACAAAGTAGGAATGAATGGGGCCATGTCTCTGAGTTTAGACCAGAGGCTCCCAGTTTAATGGCTAAAAAGAACCATCATTCATTTCCTGAAATGAAAACATTTCAGGATGTAGCAGTTCTTCTACTCCAAGATCTAGAAGAGAGGAGCAGTTCTCTTTTGCAATGCCACAGGCTCTACTCCATACTCTTCAATGCTCCGTACTTGAACACTTCAGTCAATACTTCAGTTCCTCCACACGCTACTTATGAAAAGAATGAAATATTTGGACCAAAGGACCAAGAGAGAATTTAAATCCCCCACCACAAGGGACATTGGCGGGGAGCGGTAGTGATAGCACTCTGTGTCAGGTCTATGTCAAAACCCTTCAGATGATATCTAACATGAAGACTTGGAAGATTCCTGAACTGCCCCCTACACAATGGTAGGCAAAAAACGGAGATGGCAAAATGGCATGCCTATGTGAACCCTTGTGTGTACAGCTCTGCATGGACATATGCATATGTATGCATGCATACACACACACACACTCACACACACCAGTCTATTCCATTTGTATATAATGCCTAAAGAGAGGTCTTGGCCAACCCTGCGGGGAAGGATTTCAGATTGCTACTTTCTCCTTGATATCTACTGGAATCATCTGGATTTTGTACAAGATACGATTAATACTTTGTGAATTTTAGAAATCAAGAAAGGGATGCAAGTGCTATAATCCTACAGCCAGAATGTTAACTGAGTCTGTTCTTGCAATCATTTCCCTCTGCTTTTCCACTTTTCACTTCTGTCTACCTCCTCCTGCCAGGTAAGAATTCACCAGCTCTAAATCGCCTTCCCTGACTTACCTCACCTGCTCAGGCTTCAGCATGACACGCCCAACCACACATTTCTGCATTATATTTTTAGCTGCTCCTTGTGGCCTTAAAATTGTACTCTAGGTTTCCACAAGCATATATCTTGCCTTCACACTTACAGACCTGCTGCACCTTCTGCTGCTGATCTAAGTACAGCATGGAGTGTATAGAGGCACTAGCAACTTCAAATGAAGACAGTGTATCCTTGCTGCACAAGTCAGAAATCTGATTTAGTTTGTAGGAGTGGATAAAACCGGGGCCCAGGGTGAGAACACACAAGAAAATAATGCTGCTTTCAAAAAGGCATTTGGGTTTTTATCACAAATGGATGCTGAATTTTGTCGAAGGCTTTCTCTGCATCTATTGATAAAATCATATGATTTTTATTTTTCAGTTTGTTAATGTGGTGTATTATGTTGATTGATTTGCGGATATTGAAGAATCCTTGCATTCCTGGGATAAAGCCCACTTGGTCATGATGTATGATCTTCTTAATGTGTTGTTGGATTCTGATTGCTAGAATTTTGTTAAGGATTTTTGCATCTATGTTCATCAGTGATATTGGCCTGTAGTTTTCTTTTTTTGTGGGATCTTTACCAGGTTTTGGGATTAGGGTGATGGTGGCCTCATAGAATGAGTCTGGAAGTTTCCCTTCCTCAGCAATTTTCTGGAAGAGTTTGAGTAGAATAGGTGTTAGCTCTTCTCTAAATTTTTGGTAGAATTCGGCTGTGAAGCCTTCTGGACCTGGGCTTTTGTTTGCTGGAAGATTTCTGATTACAGCTTCTATTTCTGGGCTTGTGATGGGTCTGTTCAGATTTTCTATTTCTTCCTGGTTCAGTTCTGGAAAGTTGTACTGTTCTAGGAATTTGTCCATTTCTTCCAGGTTATTCATTTTATTGCCATATAATTGCTAATAGTATTCTCTAATGATCCTTTGTATTTCTGTGTTATTGGTTGTGACCTCTCCATTTTCATTTTTAATTTTATTGATTTGGTTCTTCTCCCTTTGTTTCTTGATGAGTCTGGCTAGTGGTTTGTCAATTTTATTTACCTTCTCAAAGAACCAGCTTTTAGCTTTGTTGATTTTTGCTATGGTCTCTTTTGTTTCTTTTGCATTTCTGCCCTAATTTTTAAGATTTCTTTCCTTCTACTAACCCTGGGGTTCTTCATTTTTTCCTTTTCTAGTTTCTTTAGATGTATAGTTAGGTTATTTAGTTGACTTTTTTCTTGTTTCTTGAGGTGTGCCTGTATTGCTATGAACCTTCCCCTTAGCACTGCTACAGTGTCCCAGAGATTTTGGGTTGTTGTGTTTTCATTTTCATTCAGTTCTATGCATATTTTGATTTCTCTTTTGATTTCTTCTATGATTTCTTCATTATTCAGCAGCGTGTTGTTCAGCCTCCATATGTTGGCATTTTTAATAGTTTTTCTCCTATAATTGAGATCTAATCTTACTGCATTGTGGTCAGAAAAGATGCTTGGAATGATTTCAATTTTTTTGAATTTACCAAGGCTAGATTTATGGCCCAGGATGTGATCTATCCTAGAAAAGGTTCCAGAAAAGCCTTTGACAAAATTCAACATCCATTTATGATAAAAACCCTCCAGAAAGTGGGACTAGAAGGGACATACCTCAACATAAAAAAAGCTATATATGACAAACCCACAGCAAATATTATCCTCAATGGTGAAAAACTGGAAGTGTTTCCCCTATAGTCAGGAACAAGACAAGGGTGCCCACTCTCACCACTACTATTCAACATAGTTCTGGAAGTTTTAGCCACAGCAATCAGAGCAGAAAAAGACATAAAAGGAATCCAAATTGGAAAAGAAGAAGTAAAACTTTCACTGTTCGCTGATGACATGATCCTCTACACAGAAAACCCTATGGACTCTACCAGAAAACTACTAGAGCTAATCAATGAATACAGTAAAGTTGCAGGATATAAAATCAACACACAGAAATCCCTTGCATTCCTATACACTAATAATGAGAAAATAGAGAAATTAAGGAAACTATTCCATTCACTGTTGCAACAAAAAGAATTAAATACTTAGGAATATATCTACCTAAAGAAACAAAAGACTTGTACATAGAAAACTATAAAACACTGGTGAAAGTAATCAAAGAGGACACTGATAGATGTAGAAATATACTGTGTTCGTGGATTGGAAGAATAAATATTGTGAAAATGAGTATACTACCCAAAGTAATTTATACATTCAATGCAATCTCTATCAAGCTACCAACGATATTTTTCACAGAACTAGAACAAATAATCTCACAATTTGTATGGAAATACAAAAAAACCTTGAATAGCCAAAGCAATCCTGAGGAAGAAGAATGGAATTGGAGGAATCAAGCTGCCAGACTTCAGACTCTACTACAAAGCCACAGTCATCAAGACAGTATGGTACTGGCATAAAGACAGAAATATAGATCGATGGAACAAAATAGAAAGCCCAGAGATAAATCCACACACCTATGGACACCTTATCTTTGACAAAGGAGGCAAGAATATAAAATAGAGAAAAGACAGTCTCTTTAACAAGTGGTGCTGGGAAAACTGGTCAGCCACTTGTAAAAGAATGAAACTAGAACACTTCCTAACACCATACACCAAAATAAACTCAAAATGGATTAAAGATCTAAAATGTAAGACCAGAAACTATAAAACTGCTAGAGGAGAACATAGGCAAAACACTCTCTGACATAAATCACAGCAGGATCCTCCAAGACCCACCTCCCAGAATATTGGAAATAAAAGCAAAAATAAACAAATGGGACCTAATTAAAATCAAAAGCTTCTGCACAGCAAAGGAAACTATAAGCAAGGTGAAAAGACAGCCTTCAGAATGGGAGAAAATAATAGCAAATGAAGCAACTGATAAAGAATTAATCTCCAAAATATACAAGCAGCTCCTGCAGCTCAATTCCAGAAAACTAAGTGACCCAATCAAAAAATGGGCCAAAGAACTAAACAGACATTTCTCCAAAGAAGACATAAAGATGGCTAACAAACACATGAAAAAATGCTCAATATCCCTCATAATCAGAGAAATGCAAATCAAAACCACAATGAGATACCATTTCACACCAGTCAGAATGGCTGCTATTCAAAAGTCTACATGCAATAAATGCCGGAGAGGGTGTGGAGAAAAGGGAACCCTCTTACACTGTTGGTGGGAATGCAAACTAGTACAGCCACTATGGAGAACAGTGTGGAGATTCCTCAAAAAACTGGAAATAGAACTGCCATATGATCCAGCAATCACACTCCTGGGCATACACACCGAGGAAACCAGAATTGAAAGAGACACATGTACTCCAATGTTCATTGCAGCACAGTTTATAATAGCGAGGACGTGGAAGCAACATAGATGTCTATCTGCAGACGAATGGATAAGAAAGCTTTGGTACATATACACAATGGAGTATTATTCAGCCATTAAAAAAATGCGTTTGAATCAGTTCTAACGAGGTGGATGAAACTGGAGCCTATTATACAGAGTGAAGTAAGCCAGAAAGAAATACACCAATACAGTATACTAACGCATATATATGGAATTCAGAAAGATGGTAACCTTAACCCTGTATACGAGACAGCAAAAGAGACACAGGTGTATAGAACAGTCTTTGGGGCTCTGTGGGAGAGGGTAAGGGTGGGATGATTTGGGCGGATGGCATTGAAACATGTATATTATCATATGTGAAACGTATCACCAGTCCAGGTTCGACGCATGATACAGGGTGCTCAGGGCTGGTGCACAGGGATGACCCAGAGGGAGGATAAGGGGAGAAGGGAGGTGGGGGGGGGTTCAAGAGGGGGAACACATGTACACCCGGGGCAGATTCATGTCAATGTATGGTAAAACCAACCAATATAATATTGTAAAGTAATTAGCCTCCAATTAAAAAAAAATGCATTTGGAACCATGGAAACCAACTACAGAGTCACCAGAAGGAGAGCTCTGCAATTTTAACGCTCGTGCCACTGTCAGCACCTCAAGCCAAAAAGGCTGAGTAACCTGGGGTTAGACATTCTGTGCCTCGGTTCCCTTATCTACAAAAGGGGATGATGAAGAATAAGCTCTCTGCTTCCTGATCAAACAAAATCAAAGCACTTCTTAAAAAGATGTATTCTTCAACTAGGGCTTCCAGGGTAGCTCAGCTGGTAAAGGACCCACCTGCAATGCAGGAGACCCCGGTTGGATTCCTGGGTTGGGAAGATCTGGAGAAGGGATAGGCTTCCCACTCCAGTAATTTTGGGCCTCCCTGGTGGCTCAGACAGTAAAGAATCCACCTGCAGTGTGGGAGACCTGGGTTTGATCCCTGGGTTGGGGAGATTCCCTGGAGGAGGGCATGGAAACCCACTCTACTATTCTTGCCTGGAGAATCCCATGGACAGAGGAACCCGGTGGGCTGCAGTCCATGGGGCTGCAGAGTCAGACATGACTGAGCGACTAAGCACAGCACAGTCCAGCACCCTTGAACTAAATACTTTTGGGCATTTAGTATCACTAGACATTAGGCTACACACATTCTTGTGTGACCATCTAAGCAAAAGGCCCTGGAGACGGAGTCACAAGGAAGAATCTAATCAAGGTACCATTTTGTCTCTTCCTAAACTACAAGGCACTTAATCTGTCTGTGCCTCAGTTTCCTCACTGCACAAATGAGGATTAAAATATACGTGTCAGGGGCTGTGTGAATTAAGTAATATAATATGCCTTAACATGCAAAATAGTATTCAAATATATGACAATATGAAAATGTAGATATACAACTCTAAGAATTTTACAGCCACCATCATAATTGATATTGACAGATATATACTAGTCAAGATTCACTCTAATACTATTTGGGCTTTACATTTAAGTCATGTTTTTAGTTTAGCCCAAATAAATTATCAACCAAAATCTGTTTTTAAATATATTACAATGTTTTTGCAAAAGAAATTCTCATATTCTCCAATAACCATTCCAGCTATCAAATCAGGCCATTATTATTTGAAAATATTCCTTTTTAATCATATCAGTTTGGGTCATATTTTATTGATATATAATATTCATATAGCACCTTACTAATCTTTTAACAAATATTAAAACTACTTAATTTTCATATAGCCTTTGGAGATAAAATCTTTTTCTGACAACTACTTTTATGCTTTATACAAAAACTTAAGTATAATTAAAAAACAGTGAATGAAAATATCTCAGTTGTTACTTAATGTACTTACATATGGAAAAAAAGTTTTCCATTTTAATGCTTTCACTCTGAAAGTCAAGACAGCATTAACATATAGGGAGGGATGGGAGGCAAACACATCTCACTAAGAAAGTAGCAAATGAGAGAATTCCAGGAAATCCCAGGAAAACTGTAAATTGACAAGGTTTTCCTTAAGACGTCTATATCACCCTTGATACCTTATTCCTTCTCGTAACTGTGAAGACAGTGCTCTTGAGTAATCCTCACCCTTGAAGCCCAGTTTTTTAAATAACTCCTAGATATTCTGGTAAATAATCCATGCTACTAGAAGGAGAAGGGGACGACAGAGGAAGAGATGATTGGATGACATCATCAACTCAATGGACATGAGTTTGAGCAAACTGGAGATAGTGAAGGACAGGCTGGTGTGCTATAGTCCATGGGGTCACAAAGAGTTGGACGTCAATGAGCTACTGAACAACGAACAGCAACTAGAAGTTTACACATTTTGCTAACTAAAAGTGCCTTCTCCAGAGATTAACCCAAAAGTATTTATGGGAGGTTTAAATATTTTGGGGGTATTTTTTTGTTAAAATCACAGCCACTATGGAGAACAGTGTGGAGATTCCTCAAAAAATTGGAAATAGAACTGCCATATGATCCAGCAATCGCACTCCTGGGCATACACACCGAGGAAACCAGAATTGAAAGAGACAAGTGTACTCCAATGTTCATTGCAGCACTGTTTATAATAGCCATGACATGGAAGCAACCTAGATGTCCACCTGCAGACGAATGGATAAGAAAGCTTTGGTACATATACACAATGGAGTATTATTCAGCTATTAAAAAGAATACATTTGAATCAGTTCTAATGAGGTGGATGAAACTGGATCCTATTATACAGAGTGAAGTAAGCCAGAAAGAAAAACACCAATACAGTATACTAACACATATATATGGAATTTAGAAAGATGCAAATGATAACCCTGTATACGAGACAGCAAAAGAGACACAGATGTATAGAACAGTCTTTGGGACTCTATGGGAGAGGGTGAGGGTGGGATGATTTGGGAGAATGGCATTGAAACACGTATGTTGTCATATGTGAAACGAATCACTAGTTCAGGGTCGATGCATGTTATAGGATGCTCGGGGCTGGCATACGGGGATGACCCAGAGGGAGGATAAAGGGAGGAGGGAGGTGGGAGGGGGGTTCAGGAGGGGGAACTTATGTAAACCCGGGGCAAATTCATATCAATGTATGGCAAAACCAACCAATATAATATTGTAAAATAATTTGCCTCCAATAAAAAATAAATTAACAACAACAAAAAAAATAAAATAAAATAAAATCATGCTCTAAAGTCGAAATTCATCCAAAAGAAAACACAGCCGTTTTAGATGCTTTCTGGACAACGTGATATTGTATCCATGAATAAAATGATCAAAGATGAACATATGTGTGTGTGTATAATACATATGGGGCTTCCCAGGTGGCACAGTGGTAAAGTGGTAAAGATTTTTTCTGCCAGTGCAGGAGACGCAAGAGAGGCGGGCTCAATTCCTCGGTCGGGAAGACCCCCTGGAGTAGGAAATGACAATCCACTCCAGGATTCTTGACTGGAGAATCCCATGGATGGAGGAGGCTGGCAGGCTACAGTCCATAGGGTCGCAGAGAGTCAGACATGACAGAGCCACTAAGTGCACACACACACGTATAAAAGATGAACATATGCTCCCCTAAATGGAAGCCAAATATTTTATATACCTGGAAGCTTATACAAAATAAAATAACAGCTACCAAACCATTGTATACAGAATGGTGTGAATCATGATACTAGGAAGAATCATGTAGTATCACTCACCACCATATACGATCAGGTCTAAGTTCATTCTTCATATGCCCAACTATCATATTTGCCATTAAGAGAGCCACAATCCCAAATATAATTGCCCCCCCATTCAAATATTTTCAGTGGCTCCCATGATTAGAGACCACTTTTTACATGTTTCTTTAAAGGGTTCCTACGCAAAGAAAAATGAAACCTTAGGAAGTCTGGGGGCATGGGGTGATACAGGTTGCTATCATGAGAGAAACACCCTTGAAATCTTAGTTTGTAAATCAATCATTCATGTAAATTTGGGTTCCACTTCTTAGCAACCTCTACAAGTTGACATTCTCCTGGGAGTTTACTAGAATCTTTGCTCATCTCAACCTGTACCCATCCCCAGGTGATTTTATCCAAAGTCTTGACTTCAAATGGTTTTGGCATAAAGATGACTTCCAAAAGGATATCTTCCTCCTGACCCCTCCCCCAAAGGCCAACAAATCTCCAGCATCCCACACAACATCAACTCTTGGAAGTGCTCACAGGCATCTCAGATTTAACTTGGCTGGGCTGGAATTGGCCTGAGCCATTGGGCTAAAATAAACACACAACACCGTCCCGTGGTAAAGGCATGAGACATGCCAATCAAGAGTGCTGTTTTATAACCATGGCCTGAGGCGCTTCAGGTAGGTGAGCACCAGCTTGTCCGCATTATTTGCGGATAAGAGTGTGATAGATGATTTGCACCTGGTCTCAGAGAGTCTCCTGGAAAGCGGTGCCACCGAGGCTGAAGATATGGCAAGAAAACGCCAAAATGGCCAGCAGGGGACCGGAAACTCCAGTCAAGACGCCATTTTGGTCTTCCTGGTCCCATGGTGTTCTGAGCACACATGGGCGGATCTTGATCCAAGGAAAGAGTATGGCCTGGCATGGACTGTGGGTGCTGCAGTACCGTGCCATGTTCCCGCACTGTTACTGGGGGTCCTATGAATCGTCTTTGGGCTTTTCAGGTGGCCCACGTGGTAAAGAACCCATCTACCAATGCAAGAGACATAAGAGTTGTGGGTTCAATCCCTGGCTTAGGAAGATCCCCTAGAGGAAGGTATGGAAACCCACTCCAGTATTCTTGCCTGGAGAATCCCATGGACAGAGGAGCCTGGCAGGCTACAGTCCACAGGGTCGCAAAGTGTTGAACATGACAGAAGTGACTTAGCATGCACACACGCACGGATCTTCTTCAGTAACCAAAGTCTGTCTAATGGACACTATCAGAGCCCAAAACTAAGCTCCCCCGGCACTCTTCCTCATCTCAGAAAAGTGAAAACTGCCTTCCCTTAGTTCCTCAGAACAAAAGTATTGGGTTATCTTTAACGCCTCACTTTTGCCCTGCCCATCTTGTCCGTGAATTAGTCTCACTGGCTAGCCTTGCAAACTGTATCTAGAATCTGACCATATCTTACAACCTTTACCACAACCACCTTATTTCAAGCTCCCCTTATCCCTGATCCATCACCAGGATTATCTCAGGAGCCTCAGAACTGCTTTCTCGGTTTCTGCCCGTGGCCTCCTGCAATCTATTCTCAAGTCAGCAGCCAGAGGGATCCTGGTGAAACACACACCAGAGAAGGACGCTCATCTGTACCAAAAACGCCAAACTCCTGATTATCACTTACAAGGCCCTACAGGACTTGGCCCTCATTACCTGCCTGACATCCCTCTCTACCACGCCCTCCCAGCATCCCAGCTGCTCCTCTGCATGCCAGGGACGCTCTCATCTCTGGGATACACCAAGCCCTCTGCTGAGTGTTATTCCCCAGATGGTCCCTGAGTTAATTCCCTCACTCCCTTCATTAAAAGTCACCTTATCCATGAAGCTTCTTCAGTGGCCTTATCTAACATTCATCGCCAGGACCATCCAACATTTCCTACCCCTCTTCACTCTTACTGTTTTCTCCTGAGACTTATCACGCCCTAACAAACCCTCTTCCCTTAGGAGAATGCAAGCTCACCCAGAGCAAGAATTTTCACCTTTTATTCTCTACTGTGTTTCAGTGCCTGGGACAATGCACATGGCAGGAATTTAATAAATACTTGTGAATGAATAAGTGATAGCAGAATTAATATAAAACAAAGTTTTTTTTTTTTTTTCAAGTCTAGTCTGTTGGCATTCTAAGAAGGCAGGTAGCTCCAGGCATCCCCTGGTACCCAACCAATGCCCTCAGTGGCACCCCTCCTCCAGAAGGAGGGCACAAGGCCTAGGATAAAGCCCACCTCCTTCATATGGAACAAGAGGCCTTGCTCTGCTCTGCCAGACTTGCTCATAATGCCGCCCCTCACACCCAGACAATCCAGTTACACCATGACTTCTGCCTCAAACATCTGCTGACCCCCAGTTCTCCTCCAGAGAGCTCTGCTTCCACACTGAAAATCCAGTTTCCCTTTCACTACTTCTGTGCCTTCTCCACTCTCACTGGGTGGTTAATTTCTTCCTCAGCAGCTCAGCTCCAATCTGTAAGTACTTACCTTATGATTAAGCTCATAACAGTCTCCTCCATTGACTCTGGAGGAGAGAGGATCTTAAGCCAAGTTATTCCCATCATTTTACTTGGCTCAATATCCAGCACAAAGGTCAGCAGTGGAGGTGCTCAATAAATGCACTCAATGAATCCGTAAGAACAAAACTTTAAGGAGGGAACCATGCAGAGAATATAATCCCCTCAACAGGAAGACTCCAAGACCGAGATCTGAGGCTACCACATGACCTACCACATGTTAAATGTGTCCGTTTCTTCACCCAAAGAGCAGATAAAATACCTTCCCTACCTTATACCTGAGGGTAGAGCTCAAATGGTAAAACAAAAGTCAAATATCCCATGAAATTCTTTTATCAATGTATAGATCAAAAATTTTTGCTCTTTTTAAAAATCTCATAATTGATTCAGCAAACATGGAAATAACTAGATCAAAACCAGGCACATCTAATTTAAGAGTTTTCCAGTAGTCACATATGGATGTGAGAGCTGGACAATAAAGAAGGCTGAGTGCTGCAAAATTGATGCTTTCGAACTGTGGTGCTGGAGCTGACTCTTGAAGGTCCCTTGAACAGCGAGGAGATCAAACCTGAATGCTCTTTGGAAGGCCTGATGCTGAAGCCCCAATACTTTGGCCACCTGATGCAAATACCAGATTCATTGCAAAAGATCCTGATGCTGGTAAAGAGTGAAGGCATAAGGAGAAGAGGGCGACAGAGGATGAGATGGTTGGATGGCATCACCAATTTAATGGACATGAACCTGGGCAAACTCCAGGAGATGATGAGGGACAGGAATGCCTGGCGTGCTGCGGTCCGTGGAATCGAGCAGAGTTGGACACGACCTGGCAACTGAACAACAACAACCTGTAGCTCAGACGGTAAAGAATCTGCCTGCCACGCAGGAGACCCAGGTTTGATCCCTGGGTTAGGAAGATCTCCAGGAGAAGGGAATGACAACCTACTCTAGTATTCTTGCCTGAAGAATTTCATGGAAAGATAAGCCTTGTGGGCTACAGTCCATGGGGTCCCACGGAGTAGGACACTACTGAGTAACTAACACTTTCACTTTTTTTCACATATCTAATATAACTATGCCTCTACTGGCTTACAACATTCAAACAGGAGTAAACCAGGAAGTGTTGTCCAAAAAGAATATTAAAATACAGGTTATACATTCTCTGTGTATATGGAGAGAAAGCTATGTTATAGAATATAAATCACTGCGTACAGAGGACTACACTTTACTAAATAAAATTATAGAGAACTTTGCAGCAAACTTTAATGCTTATTCCCGTTTTTAGAGGCAGTAAATTCAAGAGCTAAAAGCACACGCTCTGGAGTCTGTCCATTTAGCTTTGAATAACAGTACAGTCTAACTTTTAGAAAATTACCTCCTTCTGATTCAGCGTCACATAAGTTAAATATACATAATAAAGCACATTCTTCATAGAGTTGTTTAAGAGAATTAAAGGAGATAACACATATAAAGAGTCAGAACACTGTCTTGCACATAGAAATTGCTCATTAAATTTTGGCTATTATTAATATATTCATGACTCTTGAAATTTAAAGATGTTTCCACACATTTTTCTGTACTGATATCAAACTAACAAATGTAAAGAAAGTTGAAAAGTCAAAGTTTTCAAAGTATTTCATCCCAGAAAAGATCTCTTTGTCTTGCTATCTCTGCCGCCACCTCAATCTTGCCTTAGAAGGCCTGTGCCAAAATCAGCACTTAGATGGAACACACATGTTGGGAATCAAATAGAAGAGAAAGTTGCTCTCATGTGCCTTAAGGCTGCATTTCCCTATCTCTCCTTCCCCCCTGCCCCAAAGCCTAGGCTACCCAGTGACACAACTGCAGCGTGGAATGAGGTTACAATCGCCCACTCAGAGGTGTAATTAATAGTAAAAAAAAAAAAAAAAAAAAAGCAGAGACATCATTTTGCTGACAAAGATCCATATGGTCAGAGCTATGGTTTTTCCAGTAGTCATGTATGGATATGAGAGCTGAACCATAAAGAGGGTTGAGCCCCAAAGAAATGATGCTTTTGAACTGTGGTGTTGGAAAAGACCCTTGAGAGTCCCTTGGACTGCAAGGAGATCAAACCAGTCCAACCTAAAGGAAAAGAACCCTAAACATTCATTGAAAGGATTGACACTGAAGCTGAAGCTCCAATACTTTTGCCACTTGATGCAAAGAGCTGACTCACTGCAAACGACCCTGATGCTGGGAAAGATTGAGGGCAGGAGCAGAAGTGAGTGACAGGGGATGAGATGGTTGGATAGCATCACTGACTGAATGGACATGGGTTTGAGCAAACTCTGCGAGACAGTGAAGGTCAGGGAAGCCTGGTGTTCATGGGGGTCACAAAGAGCAAGACACGACTCAGCGACTGAACAATAACAGCGAACAAGATTAGGTTAACTGTAGGTAACCTAAGGTTAACTGACGTCGATCATACTATCTTACTATCCACTTCCTCCTCCTTGCCCACTCTTCACAAAAAGAATCCGGAATTCCTTCTCTATCAGCACTAGGTCTGAACTTCTAACATCACCTGTTTCACCCTCAGCACTGAAAGCCCTGAAAGCGTGCAGACTCCTAGGAGTAAAACCATATCTGAAGACCTGAACTTTGATCCTAATGATACTGTCCGTAGTAAGTCAGTGGGGCTTTCTGTGTCTTAGTTTCTTAATCCTTAGTGCTGCCATATTACTGCTTAATATGACTTCTCAGGAGGCTGTAAGGCAAGAACAAAAGGGAAAATAAACATGGGAAAAACACTTGGAAATCTATGAGAATCACACACATGAAATGTAGTTCTAATATATGATTCCTGGCTCATTCGCTTACCTCCCTATTTAGACACTGATCTTGACCCTTGGAGCCATGCCATTACAAAGATTTCTCTGATAAGTTATATTCAAAGAGAGAAAAATAATTCATTTAAACCACAGGGTTAGAAAGGTGATGGATATGACTATAAATAACAGGCAACCTCTGCATTTAAAAGTACTGAATAAGCACCAAAATCCTTAAGATTTTTTTGAGAAGCAAAAATACTCACTCAGCAGTGAATATCAATAAGGCTAAAATGGATTGCCTGTGGATAGCAGAAAGAAATAAAAAATTAGGTCATATACTGAGCTCCATTTGTGTTTATTCCAAAAACAATGTAACATTTTCTTTTTCTGCCAAAGACAAACCATCTCTCTGGAAAAGGTATGAATGCAACTACCTGAAACAGATGGTTCCACCCAATTAAAAGACAAACAGGCAAGGAAAAACAACAGCAAACAAGCCTAACACTTCTTGAGCACCTCAGTGCCTTCCACAGACCATCTCTTTACTCCTCGCAGTAACCTGCTTGATCGCTTTTCTTCCTTCATTCTAGATAAAGGATTAGAGAGGAAAATTACTTGTCCAAGATAACACCTCTGGTAGTACTCAAATGGAGTTTAAAACATCTTATCAATCCCAAAGTTTAGATTTTTATCACAACTTCATGTTCCCTCTGCCAAAATAACCAGGAGCTCTTCTAAAACTCAAGGGAAGTGGGGATTCTTCAAAGATTTTCAGTACCGCTACGGATGATATGCACAAATCAACAGTGAAGTGGAAATGATCTTATGCAGGAATGGGAAATGGGATGATTGAATCAGTATTATCTGGCAGGTACACTGTCAATACTGAAAATGGTGCCATCATCTACAAATAGTAGGGAATCCAGTATCTAGTGGCTAAAGAACCTTTCCAAAATTTAAGTCCAATAGGTGAGATGCAGAAGTGCTGAATGTGGTAGATGAGGATAAGTGTGTACTGGCTTTCATAGTTTTTAACAAAACTTGAATGAGAACCTGTGTGTGTATTCTATAAATAGGGCGGTAAATGACAGAAGTAACATTTGGGGATCCAAGGCAAGAGGGAATATGAGAAGAAAGGCCATAGAGCAAGAAACTAGGTAAAAAATCACTAATAATTTCTTCCCTCTATCAACTATCCCAGCTCACTCAAATGATGTAAAACACCAAACATAACATGAGGAAGAAACTGCTCAGTTGATGACTCACAGATGGTTTTCAATCTCATTTGACTTAAAACTGGTAAGAAAAATAGGCTCCATAGAAAAATGAATATATATATATACAGTTAAAATGTGTTCAACTATCAGTCAGATCGCTCCTTGAAATAAAATTCTAGGGTTTTCTTCTTGACCAAGATTCTTGGTTGGACCAATGTATTCTTTTAAACAAAAGAAATCTATAACAAAAATACAGCCATCTCCAAGGAGTTTAACTGAAATTTATTATTTTGGGATTAACATGCTTTTTGAAAAAAAAAAAAGTTTTTCTATAAGGATACTACTCTGCCATTATAGAGTAAATTAAAACTAAATTACTCTTTATTCATAAACTCCATTTTTCTGTGTTAGTAGTAAATTGCTTTTAGTTGGGGTTTAGAGAAGCAATGATTAATCACTTCTGCCCAGACACCTAAAAAAGCCAGTTCCTGGAGTTATACTTTGGTTAGATTAAAGAAACGAGCTACAGTTTATTAACCATGAGGGGTACCCACCTTAAGTGGGTCACACCACAAACCCATCTTTTCTTTCCTATGATGGCCAGTGCCACAATTACTCCACCTTTCCCGCCTCGTATTTTCCCTCCATTTGTCACAGCCAAGTTTCTCAGTCAGCAAGGGTCCTCTCACCTTGAGGTCCTCCAGCAAGGTGACCCCACGTTCCCGGGTGTTCTCTGGCAGTTCCAAGACAAGGCAAACGGAAAGAAGGGAGGGTGACAAGCAGACAGAAGCAGAGAAACACTAGGGCAGAAGGGGATGAGAAGGAGCAGCGAGCCGGAGAAACAAAGGAGGAGGAAAAGAAGAGACGACACAAGCAGGAAAAGAGGGTGGCGGTACAATAACAAGAAGAAACAGTGGCCAATGAGGTCCAGGCTACGCAGAAAAGTGGAAGAGGACCCCACGGGCGCATGGACGGCCAAATGCTGAGTTACTGCCTCTTCCTTGTCTTCCCTGCAGGGAAAACGGAGTAACAACTCCTGGGTGCCTTACCTGGATGAGTTCGTCCAGCTCGGTTGAATTGACACAGGCGTGTTGGGAAATAAACGTCTGCTTCTGGATCACGATGGTGGTCCGCTGGGAAATCTCGTGAGGCTGCTCCAACGCTTTGAACACGGTGGCTCCGATGATGAGATAGAGGACGACCACCAGGAAAATCGTGGAGACCGTCTTCCATTTCATAACATTGATGGTCGTGTCACTCTCCACCCGGGAAGCAAGCACAGTGGGTTTGGTGGAGAAGGAGAGCCTGGGTTTGGAGTTCTGAGCAGCAGACTTAGGATCCAGCAAATCAGGGGCCGCCACTGCCAACAACAGAGAAGGGAGGTTACAGGGGTCAGCAAAAGTGGTCTGGACTCCGCCTGCTATCCTGGTGAGAGCTCCAGAGCCTAAACCAGAAATGTGCCCATGAGGTCACATCCAAGACCATATATGAGGTTCAGGGAAAAGGGGGTGGGTCTCAGCTCTCTGCTGCTATTGGGGTTTCCGATAGGAGGAGGAAAAAAAACAGGAGGCGGACCAAGAACCTTAAAAAAAAAAGAATAAAAGAATGCCTGCAGTCTTCCTAATTAATTTAAAAATTTATACCTGTCCAATGTGCTAGTGAACACATCTGCGGAACTCCTAAGAGTTCCTAAACTAGATATCTGAATGCTCATAAAGAAGGCTAATGTACTATTCCTGTCTTCAAGAATACTCTATATCACAAGCAAATTATCTAAAAATTCGTTACAATAAAGGAGCTGTATTATAAGTGAATTTGCACTCCAGACATTGTTGCTCGAAGTAAAACATTAGTAATTATCTGGTAAAACGTGATAGCAAATAAACCACTCAATAGCTCTATCATTTCTTTTTGCCCGTGTCCAAAGTGGGCTCATGATTAAGTATTCTCTGTATTTTGTTATTCAATCTCTGATAGCTTGCAAAAAGAAAAACAAAAGCATTGTCACCCATTCTGGCACAATCACAGGTGAAGCCAAGAGATGACATGTTCTTTCCATTTCAAGAGTGAACATTATCAAGAAAAAAAACTTAAAACCTTGTCTCACACCTTAGACCTACCTGCTCTGGACAAAGCTAATTGATCCATTAGAGTGGATTTATGTGTTCTCTTACAAATTCCCATATACTCTGAGGTGACTCTAATCCATTTATTATTTATCTCAGCTGTTCCAAAATATCATTAATGGATTTATTTTTAGAAAATTCAAGAGATACTAGACTTCCACTTGATAACGGGAAAATAAGCCATTTACTACAGAGCATTTGATTGGAAAGGCAACGCTGAACCAAAAGGGATAACAGAATGTCTGAAAGACGGGACACTTCAAAACGTCATTAACTCAGACAGGATAACTGACTTACCACCCATAGTCCTTACAAGTATGAGGAGAATTACTTTGTTGCTGTTGTTGTTTAGTTGCTAAGTCATGTCTTTTTTTCAACCCCATGGACTGCAGCCCATCAGGCCCCTCTGTCCATGGGATTTCCCAGTCAAGAATACTGGAATGGGTTGCCATTTCCTTCTCCAGAGGTTCTTCCCAACCCAGGGACTGAATCCACATCTCTTGCATTGGCAGGTGGATTCTTTACTGCTGAGCCACCAGGGAAGCCCAAAATTACTTTGGTGTTTAATAAAATGATAACCTAATCTGAATAACACTTTTTAGGTAAACATATAAGAAATACCTATGCAATTGCACCCAAACATCATACAGGTACCTGAAATTACTTGCAAATAAGAAGGGAATAGGAGTGTCAGTTTTCACATGACTACATACTCTGCCCTCTTGTCTACCACTGTGAGTTAAATGTAGGACTGCCACAGTTGGAGTTCATAAAATAAATCATCTGTTGCCCATCAGAAAGAAGCTTTGCAAACAAAGCTATGTGAAGCACCAGACCTAAGTAAGGAGTGTTGTGTAACGGTGGCAGATAACACAGTGCTCCTCAATCAGCATAACTCTGAATGATTCTGACTTTGAAGGGAAGTCAGCGCCCTGATGAAGTAACTGTAGCCTGGGCTCCAAGTGGGGATTCCACATAAGTACAGGTCATTTCAGCAGTTTCAAATGGTTCAACCTGCTATGCACAGATATGTACACATTTTCTTCCTGATACAGCCACCTGCTCCAAATAAAACCACAAATTAGCAGACACCTTTTAACATGTGATATTCATAAAGGAAACTTCATCTCAAATAAGCACTGGATATGTGTTTCATGGCTACAGTCCATGGGGTCTGGACTGTAGACCACAGAGCCCATGGGGAGTGGGAGGGTACCCGGGGGTCTCACCTCCTGCTCTATAGCCAGCTCTCTCCCGCTAGAGAGACTTAGACTGATCAACTAAGTAGGCACAGCACGTGTTCAAGGCTTTAATTTTCTGAACCATTTTAATAGAAATGTTGATAACAGCTGAAATTACTGTCATCTGCTGTCTAGCCACCTCACCCCACCTCCAAGCTGCTTAGTGAATTTCAGTGAAAAATAAAGGTCATCATCTAAAATTAAGCCATCTTTGGAACAAAAATAACAGAAAATCACTCAAAAACTCCACATTATCTCTCTGAAGGAAGCTGTCCAAGCCTTTCCTCCCCAGTTCTCTATGCTCTCTTCTCATCTTTCTGATTTTTCCCATCACTGATTTCTGGTCTGCAGCACTGGAAAACACCAAGACTGTTTACCCTGATGCTCCCAAATCCCAATCCTAAATTGCAATGCCAAACTAAGATATTATTATTATATGATTAGGGGGGAAAGGGAGAGATTTTTTTTTAAAGGCTGTGTGTGTACTGTGTGTATTATTAAGCTAAAACATTTCCTGGTGTATTTTAATTCTTTTAAGTTATTGCTTTTTCTTTTTAACTAGAAATATATATAATGCACATTTGGCAGACAGAATGGGCAGAACCTGGTGAAACATCAAAATAAAAAACAACAGTCTTTCTGCACGATCTAATATGGGGAACCCTCTGGGTTTCCATCTCCATGTCGTTTGATGTATGATCATGAAGAGAAGCTCCTTAGAATAAGGAATCAAAGATTCACCCCTTCCACACACTCTGGGCCCCATCACGCCCTCCCTTCTCAGCCTGCAGCACCTCACAGCCTCCGCTATCCGCAGCCACGTCTGTCTTCTTCGCTCCCGGCCACAACGGACGACTCAATTCCAGGAGAAATGGGCTTTTTTCAGCACCACTGCCTATGCCACCGCGCTGTGGGCAACAAGTGTGACCAGGGTCACCCGTCGGGCGACTCCCAAGAGCTGACCCTCCTCCTTTGGAAACTCCCCTAAGTGTCCCAAACCTATACCCAAGACAGATGCAAAAAGCCCAGGCACCCGCGGGAGAGTGGGGAGAAGCAGCCAGGAGTGGATCCGGGGATAGATTTGCCTCCAACCCCAGATTGGGATCCAACACCTTGGACGGGAAACGAAAGGTGGAAAACGTCCGCGTGCTGCCAGCGGGGCTTTTGCAACCCTCCCGGGACTGGCTGGAACGGAAAACGCGCGGCGGGAGATGGGGAGGGGGGTACCCGGGGGTCTCACCTCCTGCTCTATAGCCGGCTCTCTCCCGCGAGGCGCTGGGAAGCATGAGGCATGCAGCATTCACAATTTTTTTTTTTTTTTTTGAAAAAGACGGACTTGAAGCTTTTACAAACAACACGCCATTGTACTCACTTCTTATTCAGAGACGGGCTGCGCGCTCCGAGCTGCACAGGCAGGCATTTTTTTTCCCCCGGCTTTGTTTTACAAGGTGGGGAGAGCCAGGGCTGGACGCGGGGAGGGAGGAGGGGAGCGTGAGAAGACACGGAATCGCGGGAAGGAGGGGACACCCGCGGGCCGGGCAGAGGGCGAGGCCGAGGCCAGGTTGGGCTGGGGCGCCGCCGCCCCCGCGCGCGCCTGCGGCCGGGCCCGGGTCACCCGGAGAGCGCGGGCGACCCGGGTCCCGCGCCGGCCCGCCGCCGCCGCCGCCGCCGCGCGCTCCGCCCCGGGCTGCGCGCTGGCCCGGCCCCGGCGCGGCGCGGCGCGGGGGCGGTGGGTGCAGCCCGAGCGGCCGTGCGCCCCGGCGTCTTTGTGCGCGAGCCTCGCTCAGCCCCTCTTCGCATGTCTTTGTGCGTCTCCGCGGCAGAGCCCTCGGCGCCCCGGGGGCGAGGCTGGCGGCGGCACGGTCTGGGCGCGCCGGGCGCCCTCCAGCGCGCAGCTCGGCCGCCCGCCGCCGCTATCCCTTCCAGGCTCGCTCCTTTCCCTCCTTTCGGAGCTCCCGCCCCCTGGGCTCCCCGCCCCCCCTTCCCCGGCCGTCTCACCGCCTGGGCTCGCCTCCCCGCCCGCCCTGCGAGCCCAGCCCTCGCCTCGGCTCCCCTGGCTCTTCCGAGGCCCCCCTCAATCCGCGTCTCTGCCTGCGCGCCCAGCCCTTGGGTTCACCTGCTGCCTCTCCTCCCCTCGGACCGGCCCGCTAACCCTGCCGCCTCTCTCTACATCCTCACGCACGCTCTCGGGTACACCCGGCTCCAACCTGTCTCCTTCCAGGTCGGGTTGCAAGGTGTGGGGCCGAGCTTTGGGGAGCGAGCTCCTGGACTCCAGCACGTGGGCATCCTCCCCTCCCTCCCCCACTAGGGCTGTACAGAAACGTACCCCCTGAGACCCCTGGAGCGGGGGCAGTAATAAGGCTGCTGATTTCTTCCATCCCGCGCCTGGGGAAGGGTTATCAAACCCCCCATCTTCCAGGGTGCTGGACCTGGGCAACTAGCTTTTGTCAGCACAGCGTTGATCGAATGGGGGAAGGCGCCGGGAGCCAGGGTAAAGACATTTAGGGATGCTAAGGAAATGGAAGAAAAATCCATTTGGTTCTCAGGGCAAGACCTCTTTGGCTGGGCACAGAGGTTGAGAATGTGGTCGGTGGGGAACCCTCGACCTCAGGCTGAACTCCTCGCGCACCTCCGCACCCGGATCCCAGCTTGGCGGGTACCTAGACGCCTCCCAGACTGGCAGACCGCCGCGCTGGGGCAGCTGGACTCCCGGCGATCGGGGGGCGGGAACCGAACCCGCACGAGAGCGGGCAGAAAGTGGGCAGACGCCCGGCTGCAGCTGTGATGGACGGACGAGTCTTCTCGCCGCACACAGGCTGTAACGGAACTTCAGCCGGTTTGTAAACTCTTTCCTCCTTCCCACTTGCGCAGCGGGAATCCCCTGCTGACCTCCGCCCTCCCACCTCCAGCGCTGTGAGAGAGTTTATCTTCCAGAACCGCTGCTCGGTCAGATTGGAGCATCTCCCCAGGGACCAGGAGAATTTCCTCGCGTAAAGCTGTAGACGTGAAGGAGGGAAGGTAAAGCGGAAAGGCTCTGGATTGTAAAAAGAACGCTGTATGCGAGGCTGTGGCCGTCAACGATTTGAAATGCCAAATTACTTTTTTAATTCCAGAATAGACTCAGCAGGCTGTCTCCTTCTTTCTCCTATTAAAAATATTTCCCTTATTAGGAATTCCTTCCTGTTGGAATTGAAACGGTGTTCTCGACTTCTGCACTCAATAATAAAATAATCGGATGTCCTTTGTAAAATGTGAATCTGATCCTCTCACTCGCCGACGTAAAACCCTTTCAGACGCTCTAGGTCCCATGTAAGGAACTTCCTGGTCTGGCTTCTCTTTCTCATTCCTGGCCTCTGTACATACTGTCACCTTCCCTCACACACCTTCTCCAGTCCTCTCCCAAGTTTACATGACTAAGATCCTGCATCAGTATGGTTCTCCAGAGAAACAGAACAAATAAGATTTGTGTGTGTGTGTGTGTGAATTTTATTTTCGCTTACACAACTGTGGGGGCTGCCAGGTCCATCTGAAATGTCTAGGATAATTCTGGAAAATCAGGCAAGAATTGATGCTTCGGTCTTGAATTTCTTCTTTTCTGGAAAACCTTAGTTGTGCCCTACCCACATAGTCAAGGGCAATCTTTCCTTAAAGTCTACTGATTGTAGATGTTAACCATATCTACAACATACCTCCACAGCAACACCTAGCCAAGTATTTGATGAAATAGCTGGGTGATATAGCCTAGCCAGGGGCTTCCCTGGTAGCTCAGTCTGTAAAGAATTCGCCTGCAATGCAGGAGACTGCCTGCAAGGCAGGACACCCAGGTTCCATCCCTGGGTGAGAAAGACACCCCAGAGGAGGAAGTGGCAACTCGCTCCAGGATTGTTGCCTGGAGAATCCCATGGACAGAGGAGCCTAGCAGTCCATGACGTCCGAGTCAGGCCTGATTAGCACCTAAACCACCACCACCATAATCTAGCCAAGTTGACACATGAAACTAACCGTTACGGGTATTATTCTCCAGATCACCCAGCTGTTGAGGTTTCTCCTGAATCCTAATCTGGTGTCTCACTTATGCTTCTGTTTGTGTAGCTGTCACACTGTGTTGTGCTTCTTTAACCAGACTGTAAGCTCAGTTCAATAAGCTCAGTTCCTTAATCAGACTGTGAGCTCAGTTGAATACTCATTGGAAGGACTGGTGCCTAAACTCCAATACACTGGCCACCTTATGCGAAGAACTGACTCATTGGAAAAGACCCTGATGTTGGGAAAGATTGAAGGTGGGAGGAGAAGGGGACGACAGAGGATGAGATGACAGAGGATGGCATCACTGACTGGATGGACATGAGTTTGAACAAGCTCCGGGAGTTGGTGATGGACAGGGAAGCCTGGCATGCTGCAGTCCATGCGGTCACAAAGAGTCGGACACGACTGAGTGACTGAACTGACTGAAGTTCAGTTAGGATATAAACCTTGGCTCTGTGTTCCCCATAGTTTCAACAGTAACCAGTGACTACAGATAAATAGGTGTTTGATAAACATATGAATGAAAGTGTGATTGCAGACATCATTTACCTGACCTCCTTCTAGGTTTTTGGAACTAGGTATCTTACAATTATAGAAAATGAAATGAATTCACTTCAGAATCATTTCCTACCCTATTTTAGGCTTCATTTTCTCCTAGTAAAATGACCCTAAACAATTTGCATATCCTTTTTTTTTTAACTTTTCCCCCTTTTAATTAACAACTTGATGGTTCTTTTTTGTTGCATTTGGGTCTTTTGTAAATTTAGCCACACCTTGCCAAGCACTAGTCCTCTGTCCAGTTGGCTAATGCTTACTAAAGTGGGAGATTAACTCATAGTTTAAATCTGCCTGTGGGGACTTCACTGGCAGCCCAGGGGTTAAGAATCCACCTTGCAATGCAAGAGAAGCAGTTCAATCCCTGGTGAGGGAACTGAGATCCCACATGCTGTGGAGCACCTAAGCCCATGTACTGCGCTGCAGCTACTGAGCCCATGCACTCTGGGGTCTGTGGACTACGGCTAGAGAGTCCATGCGCCGTAACAAAAGGCTGAATAATGTAGTGAAGATCCCGCCTGCTGCACCTAAGACCAGATGATGCCAAATAAGTAAATAAATATTTTATTTAATAAAAATGAATAAATTTGCCTATGTAGTGCCTCCCTTACTCATGGGATGTAAGACTCACCACCAGTCCCAAATGTTGATTGGCCATTTTCCCTTCTCTCAAGTCATGTGCTGCAGTGATCTTTCAGGTCCCCCTTGCATATCCTCATATCAGACACACGCACACACATACTTAGACACACACACACACATATATAGGGCTGGGGGTAGGGGGCCACAGATTTAAATTAAAATTTTAAAAACAAACAAAATTTCAAACTTTGACATTAGTCAGAATCATTCCAACAAGCTAGCCTCACCTCACAAATAATTCAAAAGAACCAAGAAACTTGCCTCCACACTGACTCTAGCCCCGCTTTCCACTGCAGCCCCACACAGTCCTTCAGTTAAAGCCTCCTACCCCTTTAAGAGCCTGCTTATGCTTACTCACCATGTTTGAGAGAAAAGGGGAAAAAGGGTAATAGACTAATTTGTGTATCTTTGCAACTCGAGAAACAAGGAAATGAGATGGTTTATCCTGTTTAATTTTATGTCTGCATTTCAGGGCATATAAATCCCATCAAAGGTGGTTTAGAAAGACTAGACGGACTCTATTTCTTTCATGCTCCCAGACCCAGGCTACTCAACACCTGCTAACTTTATTTTACTGGATGGGAAGCCCTGAAATACATCATAAAAAATTCTGCACCCCAAATTCCATACTCGCCTCATCCCAGTGCTTTCAAAGTTTCTGTTGTGTTCAACTAGCAGCAAGAAATCTACACTACTTCACTTTCACGTTTAATTTCCTTTTTGACCTTGCCCTACTCAAAGAGAAAACAGAGCATGCCACTGACTTTTCCATAGTTCCATTCAGACCTGGAATTTTGCAATTAAAGTCACTTCTGTAAGTATCCTAACTCTGCCACTTGTGAACAATGTGAATTTGAGGGAGTCCTTCTCTCTCTGACCATCAGTTCCCTCATCCACAAAATAAGGATACTACACTGAACTTGCAAGAGATTGTTGTAAGAACTAAACATATATATATATATATATGTTTAACATTGCGGGTCCTCAAAAAGAATTTCATTCTCTCCTGCACTTGACCTAATCCAATGAACTGGGGTCTCCCGGCCGAACAAGACCACCAACAAATCTCAACTCTGTAATAAATCTCGTCATCTATTTATTCTTCTGGAGAACACAGTTGCACAGGTCTAAGATGAGGGAAATGCATCACATTTATCAAATATCTATTGAGTACCTGCTGCTGCTGCTGCTAAGTCGCTTCAGTCATGTCCGACTCTGTGCGACCCCATAGACGTTAGCCCAACAGATTACCCCATCCGTGGGATTTTCCAGGCAAGAACACAGGAGTGGGTTGCCATTTCCTTCTCCTATGCGTGAAAGTGAACAGTGAAAGTGAAGTCGCTCAGTCATGTCCGACTCTTAGCGACCCTATGGACTGCAGCCCACCAGGCTCCTCTGTCCATGGGATTTTCCAGGCAAGAGTACTGGAGTGGGTTGCCATTACCTTCTCCAATTGAGTACCTACGAGAAACCAAACAGAAGCCCTGTGTCTAGAGCAAGGTTACTGCTTTCATTAGCTTACAGTCTAGAGGGGGAAGGTGCTAAATAAACCTAAAATGACAATTCTGATAAATGCAATAAATAGAAGGTATGGAGTACAGTGAGAGTACCTATTGCTGGGCGGTCCAGGAAGGCCTGTCAAAAGTGACATCACAATTGGGCCCTGATGACGAGCAAGGGCAGAGAGGGGGAGACATAATGAAAGAGCTACAGAAAGAGCTTCCTCAGCAGAAGGTAGAGCTTGTGGCCCTTCCCTGTGGTGTGAAGAAGCTTGGAGAATGTGGGGAGCTCAGAGAGGAGGACTGGTGGCAGACAGCAGTCAAGCTAAAGAGGCAGGCAGAGACCAGGTCATAATGCCTTGGATTTTAATTACTGGGACTTTGATGAATTTTCATCTAGCTTCATCAGATGACTTTTAAAAGAAATCACTCTGGTTGCTACACGGGGAATAGACAGAAGATGGACAAAAATGGAAACATGTACCCAGGGAGTTAGATGTTCTTGCTTAGTCCAGGTGAGAACTTCATGGTGACTCGCATGGGAGTGGAAGAGAGGATATCACTTCTCTGGCATCAATAGATCAACTGGACTCTGTGATCCCCTGCATGTGGGGAGGAAACGCTGGAGGAGAGCATGGCCATTATACAAGAGGTTCTAGTTCATGCAAACTCAGAGGAGTCGACACATATAGGCAATGCTGCCGTGAAATGTCTGCCTGATATGCTCCCTCCAGGGCCACTTACCTTCCCTGCTAACAGCCGTTGTGTTTCTTGTGGGACTCACTCCTGACTATAGGTGCTATGTGTGTCCTGGGCCCCACTAACACAGTCATGATTCCTTGGTCTCTCAGTTGGTTCAGGCAGAAGGCCTATGGCCCACTCAGTCAATGGAACCTACGCCAGGATTTCCGAGGAAAGAAACTTTCTGATATACCTCTCACCTTGAACCTGAAGGTTTGGGAGACTATTATGCCAGCAAGAGAAGAGAAGCTCCCTAAGAATGAAGCCAGTGAAGAGCAGATAGTACCAAAATAACCAGGTCCTTGTAACAACGTTTGATCAGTTCCCTGTATCAAACTACACCATAAGCCACACACATTTTCTTTTTGTATAAGCCAGTTGGTCTTGAGATTTCTGATACTAGAAAGTCCTAATCAAAACATTATAAAGCAATCAACTGGAGGAAGAGAGAAATAATTTACCTATATGGGGATGTCTAAGTTGACCCCCAATGATTCCTGCCTGCTAGTATTCATGCCTTGCACTAAACCCATCCCCCTCAAATGTGGGCTACCAATGAACAAAACGCAGTGTAAGCAATGAGATGTCTCTTCCTAGGTTAGGTTATAAAAAGATTGTGGCTTCCCTCCTGTGTGTGCCCTCTTACCCTTGGGTAAGGGTCTTGGATCTTTCCCTCTGGTGGCAGCCAGCTTCCATATCGTAAGGGAGAGGAGAGGCCCATGTGAACCTGGAAGTGGTCTCCTATGCTCTTCTAACAGCCATGTAAGTGAGCTTGGAGGCAGATCCCTCCCTCTTCAAGTCGGGAGATCACTATAGTCATAGATAACACCTTGAGTACAGCCTCTTGAGAGACCCTGAGCCACAACTACCCAAGTAAGTTCCTTCCAAATTCTTAAGCCTCAAAAACTGTAAGATCACCTAGAGGAAAACATAGGCAGAACACTCTTGAACATAAATTGCAGCGGTACTTTTTTTTGGGGGGGGGTGGAATCCATCTCCTAGAGTAATGGAAAGGAAAACAAAAATAAACAAATGATACCTAATTAAACTTAAAAGCTTTTGCATAACAAAAGAAAACATAAATAAAATGAGCAGACAGCCTACAGAAAGGGAGAAAATATTTGCAAAATTAGATGACCAGCAAGGAATTTATTTCCAAAATACACAAACAGCACATATATACATACACATATGCATATTAATCTACATCAATATATAACTGAATTATTTTGCTGTACATCTGAAACTAATACAACATTGTTCATCAATTATACTTCAATTGAAAACATTAAAAAAAAAAACAAAACTATGAGACCATAAATGTTTCTCACGCGCTGTTTTCGGATAATTCTCCATGCAGTAACAGATAGTAATACAACCTATAAGAGTTAAATTCCAAGTAAGTTGTGAAGTATCACTCAGACCTGAGTTGTGCAAGTTACTTTAAGAAGGCAATTCCTCAAAAGCCAAAGTGAAGCTTCCCTGGTGGCTCAGTTGGTAAAGAATCCACCTGCCAATTCAGGAGACACGAGTTCAATCCCTGATCCAGGAAGATCCCACATGCTCAGAGCAATTAAGCCCATGCACCACAACTACTGAACCTGTGTCTAGAGACCAGGAGCCGCAACTGTTGAAGCCTACCTTCTCCCCCCCAAAGCCCGTGCTCCCCAGCAAGAGAAGCCAGCACATCCCAGCTCGAGAGCTGCCCCCTCTCACTACAAATAGAGAAAAGCCCATGCAGCAAGGAAGACCCAGCACAACCATAAATAAATTACAATTTTTTAAAAAGGCAAAAATGTATTGATTTTGAAATATTCATAAACCTAAAATTCGAATGTCAATCAGAAGGGAAGTTGGACATTATTAGGAGAAGAGCAAAGAAAGCAAAGAGGTAGATGTAGGCAGTGCCCGTACATGCATTGTCTCGAGCAGTAGGTCTCAGGCTGGAGTGAACGTCAGAATCTCCTGGAGTGCTTCTAGAACACAGACTGCTGAGCATGGCCCCTGAGTTTCTGGTGCCTTTGGTGTGGGGGCGGGAGCTGAGATTTGGCATGAATAACAAGAGCCCAGGTGATGCCGACACTGCTAGTCCAGGGAGCATGCTAAGAGAATCCTGGAGGAAAAGTAGGATTTGGGTTCACTCTACTGGCACTCACCATCACAGAGGCGGTTTCTGCAGTGGTAAGAAATTGGGCGAGATGACAGCTCGGGCCCTCTGCCCGTGGTTGGCGAATCACGCCGGGCACTGACACATATCACCATTCACTCTCACTGTTAAGCACCTCTGTGTATCAGAAAGGGCTTCCCTGGTGGCTCAGCAGTAAAGAATCCATCTGCAATGCAGGAGACCAGGGTTCGATCCCTGGGTCAGGAAGATCTCCTGGAGGACAGCAGCAACCCACTCCAGGATTCTTGACTGGAGAATCCCATGGACAGAGGAGCCTGGCGGGCTACAGTCCTGGGGGTCGCAGAGAGTTGGACATGATTGAAGTGACTGGGCACGCATGCACATGTATCAGAAAGGCATTTTTCTAGGACTTGGAATACACTGTAGGAAAAAAGACACAGCAAATCTTTCTAATCATGGAGTCAAAATAAGGAATGAATTACACCAGTGAAACCATGTCTGTGTCTATTGGAAAAATATCATCGAGTTACTGAGGGGGTTTCAGATTAAAGTATCTCACCCTGAAAAATGAAAAAAAAATTGTCATATTTTTCATTAAACTTTGCAAAATTTATCAAGAGGCGCATTTTGCAAAAATTAAAGTCACTCTAAAATATATAACACTCAGCAATATCTTTTCTAATAACTTTATATATTTGCTTACTTTAAAATAAACACATATAGACAAAAATATGAAGAATTATAAGATTTTAAAATGTAAGCAAGAATTTCTGTTATAATGGCAGTTCTTAGTCCCATGCGATTTCTTTTCAGATTTGAAAACTTATGTAAGTCAAAACACCCAGCTTTTGCATATAAAATCAGTTCTTTAAACAGTAAGTACATTTAAGTGTTACTTATAAAAATAACATTCATACATAACTTTGCTCAAAAGAAAATAAGGTCTTGATTAAGGATGTTGTAAAGAAATCATTATAATGGTACTCTGTTATAAGATTAAATTCCGAAAACATTAGAATTTACTTAGTTTACAAAGAGGAAATTCTACTCCAAATTTTCTTCCTCCTTTCAAAGCTGAGTATCATAAACTATCACTAGGAAAAGAACATTTCACTGATATGTATCTAGACTAACAATGGATTCATTTTTAAATAATTTTTAAAGTCTGCCAACATTAGGAAAACTAATTATATCAAATGTGGTGCTTTTTATTAAAATCAGCCATAAATTCAGAGAGAAATAAACTTAAATTTTTTTCTTGATGGCTTTCATTTCCTAATGAATTTTCAGCACATCCAGTACTTTATTTAAAACTTGTATTGGTTGTGAAAATTTGCCAATCCAGCATTTTGTCTTCACCTGAGAGCACAGATTCTGACAACAATGATGAACAAATCAATTTTTGTGTGTGACGAACAAATCAATTCATCTTCTAAAATTAAGTCACAAGATAGAAAGGCAATAGAAAAGCAAATAGAGACTGTGAGGTTTGAACTATTTTAAAGATATTTGTTAACGTGTTCAATAACCAGAGATCTTAATGTCACCATTCAGTTCAGTTCAGTTCAGTTCAGTTGCTCAGTCGTGTCCGACTCTTAGCGACCCCATGAACCACAGCACGCCAGGCCTCCCTGTCCATCACCAACTCCCGGAGTTCACTCAAACTCATGTCCATCGAGTCGGTGATGCCATCCAGCCACCTCATTCTCTGTCGTCCCCGTCTCCTCCTACCCCCAATCGCTCCCAGCATCAGAGTCTTTTCCAGTGAGTCAACTCGTCGCATGAGGTGGCCAAAGTATTAAGATCACCATTAATGTCATCGCTAAGTGAAAGTCACTCAGTCGTGTCCGACTCTTTGCAACCCCATGGACTATACAGTCCATGGAATTCTCCAGGCCAGAATACTGGAGTGGGTAACCTTTCCTTTCTCCAGGGGATCTTCCCAATCCAGGGATTGAACCCAGGTCTCCTGTATTGCATGTGGATTCTTTACTAGCTGAGACATAAGGGAAGCCCAAGAATCTTGGAGTGGGTAGCCTTTCCCTTCTCCAGGAGATCTTCCCAGCCCAGGGATAGAACCCAGGTCTCCTATATTGTAGGCAGATTCTTTACCAGCCTAGGTACAAGGGAAGCCCAGTGTCACCATACACTCATAGAATCTCACTTTCCCTTGTATGTGTCTGTGTCTCTGATTAAATAAGTACATACAAGTCTTGCTCAAGGCCTTCTACTAGGTTTACGGAAGAACTGAGATTAAAAACCTATGCATCACCCAAGGCGTGTTTGTTCCCTAACTCCCCACCACCACCAGTCCCCAGGACCTTCACCAGTGGCCTCATCTCCACTAACCTCTGATCCATCCTCCCCAGTGTGGCCAGAGGAAGCTTTTAGAGATAAAATCCAGTTAAGCTGAAGCCTCCCACAGCCTTCACCATAGAGACTAATAATCTAGGGGCATTCTCAGGGCTTTGAAAGTCTTTACCCTGTAAATAATCATAGTAACAGGACTCATAACAAGAGGCAACATCTAACAGAACGTGTGTGTCAGCCATTCTTTTAAGGCCGTTTCATTTACTTCTTCATTTAATCCTCCTAACAACCAATGAGATAAGGACGGTTATTATCCGCAGAGAAGTTAAAATAACTTCCCCAATGTAACATAGCTGACTAATCAATATACCTACCATATAGGCCCAGCTCACCAGCTTCTCCCCTCGTTTCCAGTTTCTTGAGTATCCCCTATTCCTTCTTTACTTGGTGTCTTCACACATACCAGTCCTTCTAGCCTAGACTGTGCCTATTTCCCATAGTACTAGAAGCTAACTTACACTATTTCTTCAGGCTTCAGCTAAGACGTGTGTGTGCGTGCTCAGTCGTGTCCAACTCTGTGATCCACTAGGTTCCTCCGTTCATGGGATTTTCCTTCCTCAGAAAAGGCCCCCTAAACTCTTAACAAGATCAACCCATCACCCCAACAGATACACTCTCGTAACATTCTGGACTCTCTCCTCATTATTGTGGTCACGATTGTTATTTAACTCCTTCTTCAAATTATTTAGTCAGTGCCCTATATTAGTTTCTTCGGGCTGCCATGACAATGCATCAAAAACTTGGATGGCTAAGAACACCGGACATTTTTATCTCAGTTCTAGAGACTGGAAGTCAGAAACCAAGCTGACAGCACCAGGGGAGAATCCTTCCTTACTGCTTCTAGCTTCTGGAATTTGCCATCAGTCCTTGGTATTCCTTGGCGTTCCTTGGCTTGAATATGCATCACTCCAGTCCCCGGGCGTCTTTTCCTTGCCTGTCTTCACATTGTTTTCCCTGTTCGTGGCTAGCTCTGGATCCCAATTTCTCTTTTTTTAAAGGATGCCTGTCATACTAGATCAGGGCACAAGTAATGACCTCCTGTTGTTGATGTTGTTTAGTTGTTAAGTCCTGTCTGACTCTTTTGTGACCCCATAGACTGTAATTCCCCAGGCTCCTCTGTCCATGGGATTATCCAGGCAAGAATATTGGAGTGGGTTGCCATTTCCTTCTCCAGGGGATCTTCCTGACCCAGGGATCTAACATGTGTCTCCTTTGTCACCTGCATTGGAAGGCAGATGCTTTACCTCTGAGCAACCAGGGGAGCCCATTTTTAACTTAATTACCTTGGTAAAGACACCTTTTCCCAGTAAGGTCACATTCTCAGGTACTTGGGCTAAGACTTCAACACTTTTCTGGGGGGACACAATTCAACCCGTAACATTGTGTGTGGGACTAAAACAAGTTCCATCAGAGAAGGGATCTCATCATCTTGTTCCTAAGCACAATATCTTACATATAATAAGCACAAAAACAAATACTCCTTAAATGAATGAAAGTCCATTATTAAGAGATATTATTGAAATAATCCTGCAGTTAATTAGGGCTCAGAATCGCAACGCATACAGCATCAGGCAGGAACATATATGCATGAAGTGGGTCTGGTGAACCAGTGAACTGGAGGAGGTATTCTAGTCATATTTAGTCAATTACTGCCATGAAAGAACACGATCCAGCGTGTTAAACCTTCCAGTTTTCCAAGAGAAGTCAGATATCCAGACAGTCTTAGAAGAAATCTTTCAATTTCAAATTCTTGTTGTTGTTCAGTTGCTAAGTCACATGTCACATCTGACTCTTTGTGACCCCATGGACTGCAGCACTCCAGGCTCCCTTGTCATTCAATATCTCCTAGAGTTTGCTCAGATTCATGTCCATTGAGTCATTGATGCTATCTAACCATCTAATCTTCTACTGCCCTCTTCTGCTCCTGCCTCAATCTTTCCCAGCATCAGGGTCTTTTCCAGTCAGTTCTTCCCATCAGGTGGCCAAAGAAGTATTGCAGTTTCAGCTTCAGCTTCAGTCCTTCCAATGAATATTCAGGACTGATTTCCTTTAGGATTGATTCATCTGATCTCCTTGCGGCCCAAGGGATTCTCAACAGTCTTCTCCAACGCCACAATTCAAAAGCATAAATTCTTTGGCACTCAGCCTTCTTTATGGTCCAACTCTCACATCCATACATGACTACTGGAAAAACCATAGCTTTGACTATACAAACCTTTGTCAGCCAAGTGATGTCTCTACTTCTTAATACACTGTCTAGGTTTGTCATAGCTTTCCTTTCAAGGGGCAAGTGTCTTTCAATTTCATGACTACACAGTCATCATCTGCAGTGATTTTGGAGCCCAAGAAAATAAAATCTTCCACTTTTTCCCCTTCTATTTGCCATGAAGTAATGGGACCAGATGCCATGATCTTAGTTTGTTTAATGTTGAGTTTTAAGCCAGCTTTTTTACTCTCCGCTTTCACCCTCATCAAGAGGCTCTTGAGTTCCTCTTTACTGTCTGCTATTAGAATGTATCCTTTGTATATCTGAGGTTGTTGATATTTCTCCCAGCAATCTTGATTCCAGGTTGTGATTCATCCAGCCCTGGCATTTTGCATGATGTACTCCTCATTTAAGTTAAATAAACAAGGTGATAATATACAGCCTTTTCATACTACTCTTCCAGTTTTGAACCAGTCAGTTGTTCCATGTCTGGGGCCACTAAAACAATTTTCCAAAATAAACAATGATAATGACAAATAAAACATAGGCTGCACATGGTCCTGAGGCTCTCTTATTTCAGACACTGGGTTCAGGTAACATTAGATGTCCTGTGAGGTCACATCTGCAATAAAATGCAATGATTTTATCTTCTAGGCTATGGTAAGTGTTGAAACATCTCACTTCAATTGTAGTCATGTGGGGCTGGCACTAGGCTAAGGAGAGTGAGAGGGTACTCGCCTGGGGCACAAAATTTAAATGGGCATCAAAACACAGATAAATAATATTTGATACAGTATTTAAAAATCAATATTAATGTGAAAAGTCCGTGGTGAACAGAAAGCTTGAAGTTTTAAATAAAGAGGATCCAACCTTGCACGTGCACAGGCTGGCCTCACTAGCCTCACCTTAGTCCTGGCCCTGCTGTCCTGTTTCACTGATGCTTACCCTCCCTGCTAGATCACACATGGGAACTCTCTTATTGCTTATGTTTCCCTTTCCTGGAGCTCCAGTACGGTGTGTATTGCAGAGGAAGCATTGTCACTCACTCAAAACACCGTGCTCAAACATGCGCTGCACTGCACTGCACATATGACGAAATAACTTACACTTCCAGTGGCATCTCAAGTTTTTCTCCCTCCTTGGAAAGAATGCCTCTTGAGCGCCGTTTCTTCTCTGAGATGTTGCAACTCATTTCTGATGGAATTGCCTTAACTATACTTTTCTCCCAAGTTTCAGCTTAATACCTGCTTACTTCTGCCACACTGCTAGATGCTTCAGATGGAGATCTGTCTCTAGCCCTGCGACAGCTTGCCAAGTGGAGTCCAACAGATACAAGTTCATTACCATGGAATGCTCTTACGGTGGTCCAGCTTTCAGCTTAGAAATCACATCTGAAATGTTTTAAAGCTAGACATTATAGAGAACACCGTCCTTTCCTAAGCAGTCACTCACAATACAGACCTTCTCGTCCATCATCACATCGGACTCCTCCATGAGATAATTAATGTGCACAATTAGGTAATAACTGAGGGCAAAATGTTAATTCTGTGTTGTCACAATCTCTAGAAAGCTTTTCTCAAAGCTTAAGAGCCATAAGACATGTCAACCTCACACAAGGACTAACATAGCCAGTTATGCAAATAACATTTGTGTGCTTAGTCACTTCAGTCGTGTCTGACTCTGCAACCCTATGGACCATGGCCTGCCAGGCTCCTCTGTCCATGTGATTCTCCAGGCAAGAACATTGGAGTGGGTTGCCATTTCCTTCTCCAAATCTATTTATGAATTGGCAAAACACTCATTGGGAAAACAGTTAGAACTAGCATAGACACTTCAATATGGCCTAATCCCTGTAACTATAATTTGAATAAGAACAAGATACAATGAAGTCCCAAGTGTCTGTGAAATCTGGGTCTTCAGACATTAGAAAACAAAAAATATATTTAGACAATTTGACCAGGACAGCTACCTGATCATATACCCTGACTATTCTGCTCTGTGAAATCTTCCTTGTTCTTAACCTCTGATAAATTTGATCACAATTGTCTATGGATCCTGCTATAAATTCATAGCACCTTTTACTCTGCGTGTATATTTGTCTCCATGGTGTGCTTTCTCTACTAGAATAAGGCTCTCTGAAGACAAGTATCTTATCTGATTTTATTTCTTATAACATATAGTACAAAAAAAATCTTCACGACCAAGATAGTCACAATAACGTGATCACTGACCTAGAGCCAGACATCTTGGAATGTGAAGTCAACTGGGCCTTAGAGAGCATCACTACGAACAAAGCTAGTGGAGGGGATGGAATTCCAGTTGAGCTATTTCAAGTCTTGAAAGATGATGCTGTGAAAGTGCTGCACTCAATATGCCAGCAGATTTGGAAAACTCAGCAGTGGCCACAGGACTGGAAGAGGTCAGTCTTCATTCCAGTCCCAAAGAAAGGCAATGCCAAAGAATGCTCAAATTACCGCACATTGCACTCATCTCACACACTAGTAAAGTCATGCTCAAAATTCTCCAAGCCAGACTCCAGCAGTATGTAAACCGTGAACTCCCAGATGTTCAAGCAGGTATTGGAAAAGGCAGAGGCACCAGAGATCAAATTGCTAACATCCGCTGGATCATGGAGAAAGCAAGAGAGTCCCAGAAAAACATCTATTTCTGCTTCATTGACTATGCCAAAGCCTTTGACTGTGTGGATCACAATAAACTGTGGAACATTCTGAAAGAGATGGGAATCCCAGACCACCTGACCTGCCTCTTGAGAAACCTGTATGCAGGTCAGGAAGCAACAGTTAGAACTGGACACGGAACAACAGACTGGTTCCAAATAGGAAAAGGTGTACGTCAAGGTTGTATATTGTCACCTTGCTTATTTAACTTCTATGCAGAGTACATCATGAGGAACGCTGGGCTGGAAGAAGCACAAGCTGGAATCAAGATTGCCGGGAGAAATATCAATACCTCAGATATGCAGATGACACTACCCTTATGGCAGAAAGTGAAGAGGAACTCAAAAGCCTCTTGATGAAAGTGAAAGAAGAGAGTGAAAAGGTTGGCTTGAAGCTCAACATTCAGAAAACAAAGATCATGGCATCTGGTCCCATCACTTCATGGGAAATAGATGGAAAAACAGTGGAAACAGTGTCAGACTTTATTTTTTTGGGCTCCAAAATCACTGCAGATGCTGATTGCAGCCAGGAAATTAAAAGACGCTTGCTCCTTGGAAGGAAAGTTATGACCAAACTTGATAGTATATTAAAAAGCAGAGACATTACTTTGCCAACCAAGGTCCGTCTAGTCAAGGCAATGGTTTTTCCCGTGGTCATGTATGGATGTGAGAGTTGGACTGTGAAGAAAGCTGATCGCCGAAGAATCGATGCTTTTGAACGGTGGTGTTGGAGAAGACTCTTGAGAGTCCCTTATACTGCAAGGAGATCCAACCAGTACATTCTAAAGGAGATCAATCCTGGATGTTCATTGGAGGGACTGATACTAAAGCTGAAACTGCAATACTTTGGCCACCTCATGCGGCGAGTTGACTCACTGGAAAAGACTCTGATGCTGGGAAAGGTTGGGGGCGGGAGGAGAAGGGGACGACGGAGAATGAGATGGCTGGATGGCATCACCGACTCTGTGGACATGAGTTTGAGTGTACTCCGGGTGTTGGTGATGGACAGGGAGGCCTGGCGTGCTGTGATTCATGGGGTCTCGGAGAGTCGGACACGACTGAGCGACTGAACTGAACTGAACTGATATGCAATTTTTTTGAACTGGTGTAAATAAAAGACCACCACTATCCCAACACACAAAATCACCAGCTCTTATGACTTTCAAAGAGGATTTCACGGTAACTGTGACATTTATCATCAGAAAGCATTTTTCACGTCAAGGTATTTTTAGCACATTGAAAGTCACTGTATTTCTTTCCTGCTCTTCATTATCTCATATAATTCTGTCTTCACATAAGATTCACATGAAGGTCAGTGTAGTTCACTGGTGAAAATTGTGAGTTGCCCAGATTCAACTCCTGTCTCAGCCACTTATTATTACCTGTGCCTTAATTCCTCATCTGTGAGATGCGGGTGAAAAGTAATCAACCACAACCTGTTAATGAGACCTAAAAGAGTCAATTCTTGATAAGTATTAGAACAGTGCCCTGAACAGAGTAAGAACTCAGTAAACACTGGTCACTATTAATAGTATTACTCGCACTGATAGCCCTAAACCATGGAGCGAGGGAAAGATGATGGATCAGAGGTAAGTGAAAACAAAAAGGAGATCATTAATCTTCTGGGGTCTGGCCAGCAAACAGCTGGAAACTGGCTTTTAGGAACAAATGAACAACTGGGATTCAGGAAGGAAAACAGAGCTGCAAAAGATGCAGTCCAATTCTAGCCCTCCTTTTCTAGAATGAAGAAGACTCTGCAACTCAGATGGCTTCTTCCTAGAGCAGGAAGCCTTGCGCATTCCACCTGAGGGCAGAGAAGTCCTTACCAGGATGTAGCCAGCAAAGGTGGATGGGTGAGATCCAGGTGGGTTAGGAAGGGAGATGGTAGAGGGGTTCACAGGGCTATGCTGGGAGCCCAGAAACAGACCTAAAGCTCTCTCCTCATCGTTATAGATGGGGTGGTGCCACTTTCTTCACCATACACATACTCAGACCTCCCTTTGGCTATGGACCCAACAGTTTGAACTGTTGCTATCTGAAGTGAAAGTGAAAGTCGCTTGGTCGTGTCCGACTCTTTGCGACCCCACGGACTATACAGTCCATGGAATTCTCCAGGCCAGGGTATTGGAGAGGTTAGCCTTTCCCTTCTCCAGGGGATCTTTCCAACCCAGGGATCGAACCCTGGTCTCCCTCATTGCAGGTGGATTCTTTACCAGCTGAGCCACAACTGGCCTTTAAATTGTGTTGACTTTACTTTCTATCTCCATAGCAACTATGATTGCTTTCAACATTTCTGGGTTTGCTTGATTCTTCCCCCTTTCATTGTTATCAATGTTGTCTTCTGGACACAGATAAAACTCTTCCACAAACAGGTCTTTGGTTCAGGTAAAATTTTTAGAAACCCAAATTGTTGGCTGCTAAGGGGACCAATGTATGCAAATAACATACACAGTAAGGGCTCCAGGAATGGAGTTTTCTGTTGAGCCAACAGGTGTAATGTGTATTTACTCCTGTGACTCAGATACTGTACCTGTTCCCTCTTTGCTGATTTATCAGGCATCTCTTCTGTTCTTCTCACCTTGGTATCACGTTATGCTCGTTTTAATTAAAATTGAGATGTCAAATATTTACTGTTTTATTTTTAGCAATTTTTGATGAAAATCTGTTAGCCACCAAGCACAGCTATGAGTAAAATAAATGGCCTTTTTTTCTTGTTTTTATTTCTACCCCAACAGTAGAATGCTGTTTTGTGGTAGTACTTTTTTGGACAAAAGTTGGGTATAAAAAAACTTTACTGTTTGGCATTAATATTTTCTCAAGAAGGGGAACCAGTAATGCATTGTTCAGATTCCAAAATGCCTTGCCAACCTTCTTGGTAAATAACTATAGTGTTTTTTTGCCTGCAGTGATGTATGTTATTTGTAACATCTTCATATGTGGCATTACATTTTTCACACACTATATCCACATATTTCTGGCAATATAGATTTTAAATCTGTAACTGTTTCCTGCTACCCTTGACCCTGAATTTTGAGTTCAGAGTTGAGTACTCTTTTACTATGATCCTATAACATATAGTAGGCATTCAATAAAAATTTACCATTGCTATTATCTATTGTTATTGAACCATTGCTAGTGTTTACACATAAATAATACATATGTACTTAAAGCTCTAGGGATTGGTAGATAAAAATATGAAAACCAGACAACCCTCTCTGGAAAGATTTATCTAGCTGGGAAGACAACATTTCCATGAACAAAAATATGAATCATAAAGACAGAGCTAGAAGGTACCACAAAGGAAATCTGCTAAGGTACATAATGAATATTTATTTAAATAAATTACATGGGAACATATGCCAGTTATATTTGAGAACCTCTCTTTGAGAATACTTTGTTAGCAATCCATTTGAAATATTAAATATGAAGATGTTATTTTTAAAATTCAATTCGTGATGATTTTTTGTCATTAACTTGGGCTAGATTTCATTAACATTCAGCCAGTAAAGGCATCATCTCACAGAATCAATCGTTCCGTGTAGAAACCATTATGTATAACATGACTGTGATGACCACGTATAACATGATTATGGGTATTTATTATGTCAAGGGTATCTCTTTCCCCTTTGACAATGAAATCCTTAGGGTAGGGATGGAGTCACCCTCATGCCATTCTCCCTAATACCTAATACATAGTTGATTCTCAATAAAACCTTGCTAAATGAACTTCAGTATTTTAGCAACCTCAGAGGCTTTTTTGTTTATAAAAATCTTGCCAGTTTTTAAGTAGCAAATATTACAAAATAACCTAAAATAGTGTCAACCTGAATTTTAAAAGTACTAACATTTTGCCATATTTGCTTCAGATATATCTTTTTCTCCTTTTTTGATAAAAAAACATATTACAACCACAGTCCTGATTCACCTAGCCCATCCTGTTCTTTTCCTCTGTCTCCTTCTCCCAAAATAACGGCCCTCCTGGATTTGGTGCTCATCCTTCTTGTGACTGTAAATGTGTTTTTCTCATGTGCCTATGTAGCCATAAAAATATAAAGCATTTTAAAATTTACATAAGTGGTACTGTATTAAATTAATTCTTTTCAACTGGCTTTTTTTTTTTTCATTTAAAGCTTACCTTGTCAAGATTTACCCATGTTGAGATATGCAAAGCTTTTTCAGAATGATCCCTAATCAAATTTACAGTAAAAGTCTTTATCACTTAAAATCTAATATTTGCCTTAGGTTATAAAAATGAAAGTCTTATGAATATGAAACAAAGAGTCTCCTTCACGCCTTTTCACGTTGTTAGATGACCTTGACCAGCCCTTTCTACTCACTGCTTCATCAAAGCAAAGAGTCCTGAGTTAAGAGCCAGGGATTAGAAATGATAGACAAGGCATGCACTTTGCACACTGACCCAAAGATCCACACCAGAAACTGTCCAGCAGTCACCAAATTCACACCCAGTTTAGAGTATTGGCAAGAAAAGGAGGTGGGAGGTTCTCTTTTGAAATTTAAGAAGAGCCATCTTTCTTTTCCTTTCCTCTCAGATTTTCCTTCAAAGACATATGATTTAATAGTTAGGCTATTAACTCAGAACTGGGGTTGCTAATGTAAGTTGTCCACATTTCCCATCAAATAAGATTGTAGTCTTTGTGAAAACAAAGCAGTAGCTTAGAAGAAGAGACATGTTTGTTAATCACATGCACAATTTCCTAAAAACGTTTTCCTAGACAAAGTCCTTTTTATCATTTGGCTTCTGAGTACCTAATTCTCATTTAATATGAAACCAAAACACCGAGTCATAATTTACCTCTAGTCAATAACCAGATAAGTACTGCTAAGGGAAAGAACTTTAGTTTTGAAATCCTAAATGATTCAATAAATGTATTTCATATATCTCAACTCATGAATTATATACTTGAATTTCTTACTTTTCTTTTTCTTTTTTATTTTCCCCTAAAAAATCTAGTAAGACTAAGGACCAATAAAAAGTCTTTTGGAAAAAAATTTAAAGAACACCTAAATTTCTCTGTAACTTCTGCTTCAAATCCAGTCTTTGAAGACAGATAAAATAGGTGGTAGCTCCTGGCTTTGTAAGAGGATTTATCTGAGTGCATCTTCAAATTAGAGTACCTCTAAAAATTTTGTTCTATTTTAAAAGTTCTGTTTACAAAAAGTATAAAAAATGCCTACTTAAAGCATTAGATAAATATCTATGGGTAAGAATGCAAAGCCTTGATAATATAATGTCTAATTCCTCAATTTAAAATTAGTTTAAATAAGTAGTATACTGCATTACTTGCAAATTTTTCATTCTTTATTACCTTCATTTCTAAAGTTTCCCCAAATCAAATCATAACCTAATCTGTTTAATAAGACACAGCTAATGTTTAAACTCTGCACCACAACCCTGCACAACCCACAAACACAAGAAATAAACAGGAAGTGTGGCTTCCCAGGTGGTGGAGTGGTAAAGAATCCACCCTGCCAATGCAGGAGACACAAGGGATGTGGGTTCAGTCTCTGGATCAGGAAGATCCCCTGGAGAAGGAAATGCCAACCCACTCCAGTATTCTTGCCTGGATAATCGCACAGACAGAGGAGCTTGCCAGGCTACAATCCACGGGGTCACAGAAAATCTGACGTGACTGAGCACACACACGGCTAGCAGTGGGAAGGAAGCAATAGCAGAAAAAAGAAGACAGACCTTTTCTTTGAAACTGCAAAGGAATTCAAGTATAAGTAATATAATTAGCAGAGATGGACTTCAGCCTGAGCTCTTGAACATTAAACAACCCTGCCTTCAGTGAAGCTTGACCTGGATGTTTAAGAAAACCAGAGTGGCCTGTTTCCCAGCTCCTGGAAGGTCAGACTCAGTAGTTTTGTCAGCTTCCTCCCTGTCCCAGCTTCCAGCTGTACCTAGAGCAAGCCACAACTTTCCCAGTTACCTGCATCCCTTTATAGAGGAGCTCAGTGTCCAAGCAGTAAGGTCCTTAGAAAATAGTGAGCAAGCCAAGCCTGTTGGAATCATTGAGGGAAATAAAAACTGTTCTAGACATTGGATTCTGCAGCCTCATCACCAAGGTGATGCAGCCAAACACTGTTTCTGGGACTTGGGAAGTTTCTGAATTTTCTGAACTATATGAAATCCAGTTATTTATTTTCTTTGGTTGGATCCATCCGTACTAAATACTTACAGACATAAGCTTTTAAAAATGCAGACTTGACACAGTTTTGCCTCAATTATCAGGATAGTTCAGATATTTCAAATAAATGCGGTATCTTAACTCTAACGTTTCATGTAGAATCCCGTTTCTCTAATTCTCTGTGCATGAGTAACTGTGAGTCTACATAGCTTACTTCAGTTCAGTTCAGTTCAGTTCAGCCGCTCAGTCATGTCCGACTCTTTGCGACCCCATGAACCTCAGAACTCCAGACCACCCTGTTCATCAACAACTCCCAGAGTTTACCCAAACTCATGTCCATCGAGTCCGTGATGCCATCCACCCATCTCATCTTCTGTCATCCCCTTCTCCTCCTGCCCCCAATCCCTCCCAGCATTAGGGTCTTTTCCAGTGAGTCAACCCTTGGCATGAGGTGGCCAAAGTATTGGAGTTTCAGCTTCAGCATCAATCCTTCCAATGAACACCCAGAACTGATCTCCTTTAGGATGGACTGGATGGATCTCCTTGCAGTCCAAGGGACTCTATACGAGACAGCAAAAGAGACCCAGATGTATAGAACCATCTTTGGGACTCTGGGAGAGGGTGAGAGTGGGATGGTTTGGGAGAATGGCATTGAAACATATATATTATCATATGTGAAACGAATCGCCAGTTCAGGGTCGATGCATGTTACAGGATGCTCGGGGCTGGTATGTGGGGATGACCCAGAGGGAGGATAAGGGGAGGAGGGAGGTGGGAGGGGGGTTCGGGAGGGAGAACTCATGTACACCCGGGGTGGATTCATGTCAATGTATGGCAAAACCAACCAATATAATATTGTAAAATAATTAGCCTCCAATAAAAAAAAAAGAGTCTTCTCCAACACCACAGTTGGAGAAGCATCAATTCTTCGGCGATCAGCTTTCTTCACAGTCCAACTCTCACATCCATATATGACCACGGGAAAAACCATAGCCTTGACTAGACAGACCTTGGTTGGCAAAGTAATGTCTCTGCTTTTTAATATACTATCTAGGTTGGTCATAATTTTCCTTCCAAGGAGTAAGTGTCTTTTAATTTCATGGCTGCAATCAACATCCGCAGTGATTTTAGAGCCCAAAAAAATAAAGTCTGACACTGTTTCCACTGTTTCCCCATCTATTTCCCATGAAGTGATGGGACCAGATGCCGTGATCTTCGTTTTCTGAATGTTGAGCTTTAAGCCAACTCTTTCACTCTCCTCTTTCACTTTCATCAAGAGGCTTTTTAGTTCCTCTTCACTTTCTGCCATAAGGGTGGTGTCACCTGCATATCTGAGGTTATTGATATTTCTCCTGGCAATCTTGATTCCAGCTTGTGCTTCTTCCAGCCCAGCGTTCCTCATGATGTACTCTACATATAAGTTAAATAAACAGGGTGACAATATGCAGCCTTGACGTACTCCTTTACCTATTTGGAACCGGTCTGTTGTTTTCTGTCCAGTTCTAACTGTTGATGCCTGACCTGCATATGGGTTTCTCAAGAGGCAGGTCAGGTGGTCTGGTATTCCCATCTCTTTCAGAATTTTCCACAGTTTATTGTGATCCACACAGTCAAAGGCTTTGGCATAGTCAATAAAGCAGAAATAGATGTTTTTCTGGAACTCTCTTGCTTTCTCCATGATCCAGCAGACGTTGGCAATTTGATCTCTGGTTCCTCTGCCTTTTCTAAAACCAACTTGGACATCTGGAAGTTCACGGTTCATGTATTGCTGAAGCCTGGCTTGGAGAATTTTAAGCGTTACTTTACTAGCATGTGAGATGAAAGCAATTGTGCAGTAGTTTGAGTATTCTTTGGCTTTCCCTTTCTTTGGGATTGGAATGAAGACTGACCTTTTCCAGTCCTGTGGCCACTGCTGAGTTTTCCAAATTTGCTGGCATATTGAGTGCATAGCTTACTTAGATTGCCAAAAAATGGTTAATAACCTGGTAGATAGATAGATATTTAGATAGATAACAATCCCTTTTTCTCAGTGATGTCACCCCCACATCATGTTTCTTTTCCTACTTTAGGACTGCTCAAGGGAACTGATCCATAAAACACCCCCCAAGACACATTCTATAGGGCTCCTTCCACTCCGGTTGCTTTTAAGTTCTTACTTTTACAGAGTCAACCAACTATTAATTTTGTTTTCCCTTCAAAAATATTGTGAAGGGAGGATTTTTCTAGTGGTTCTATTTCTTTGTATTCTTTCTCCATTTCTACTCGGCACCAAATCCACCAGTTTCCTCAGTTATGACATTCCAGTAGGGAAATGAAGGCGAGTATATCATGCATTTTATGTGCTTCCTTTACTCTCTCGCCAATCAAAAGAAATCTGTCTGCCTGCCATTCAGAGAATCTGGATTAAGAGATAACTAGCTAACATTGTATATTATTTGATTATGTATATACTTCTTTCAGGTTAACATAGGTGCATATAAAGGAAGCTTTGCTCACAAAGTTTAGTGCTAAAAATGTCTCATTATGGCAAATTGATGAAACAATTTAATCACCTGCAAAGATGATATTTTAGAGTCTTACAGTGTTTAAAGTATATGGTGACAATCACAGTTTCTAGGATTGGCCCAGATGTTTACCATAATTGTTCATGAAAAGAAGTCTCAGTAATCCCAACAAATCTGGATGAAATACAGAACAAATTAAACAAGAGTCAGTGCTATTTTTCAGATAGTTTGAAGAAATGCTCCCTTCCCTCACTTGGCTCCCAGAATGCTGAAAGCAGGCTTAAGTCAGTTCCCCAGGCCAAGGATTAGGTAATTCCTCCACGGAGAAGTTGACAGGCCCAAGAAGAAAGGTCTGGAGCTCACTGTCTGCCTGATCCTTGTAGTAAAGTCGCTACTCAGAAACTCACCACTCCACAGGCACTTCCCACCACACACACACATTGCTGTTAGTTCTCATAAATACAAATGGACCACCAGGGATCATCGAATGTAAGAGGAAATCCTTTAATGCAAAAAAAGAACAAAACAACTTATAAAAAAAAAAAGGTCTCAGCACACAGAGACAATCCAGAGACCCAAAGATAATTTCACGGAAACTATAAGTTTTATTCTGAGAGCTGAGAGAAGTAACTAGGTGGGATGCTGGATGTGATGATTAGCTTGATTATGGTAATCATTTCCAATACATGCTTACTCAAAATCATCACACTGCACTCTAGATAAATACAATTTTATTTGTTGTTTATATCTCCTATATTTTTAGTGAAAATTCAATAAAATTAATTATTGATCAAAAAAGACGATCCAAAAAATAACAGGAGGTTATAAAAAAGAAGTGATCAGGAAACAAAAAGAAACTCCTTTAAATCAAAATGTGGGTAGCCCTCATAAAAAACTGCAGAGAAGTTTGAGCAGATACATCTGAGGGTACTCCTTGGAAATTAACAGAAAACACAGAGGATAGAAAAGAGGAAAGAAAATATAAGATGGATTATTAGTTCAGAGGTTCTAGTGTTAAAATAGTAGTAGTTCCAGAAAAAGAGACTTTAGCAGAGAAAATTGTCAGGGAAATACTAGAAAAATTTCCAGAAATGAAGACCAAAAGGCATCATACTGAAATACCTCACAGAACATACATCTCAATAAATGAAAAAAACTAGAAATTCCGAGAGCAACGGAGATAAAAAGAAGATCCATAACACTTCGAAAGAGAAGAAATAGGTCACTTACTACAAATCAGAATTTAGAATGATTTTGAATGAATAAATAAGCTTCCCTGGTGGCTCAGCTGGTAAAGAATCTGCCTGCAATGCAGAAGACCTGTGTTCAATCCCTGGGTTTAGAAGATCCCCTGGAGAAGGGAAAGGCTACCCACTCCAGTATTCAGGCCTAGAGAATTACATGGACTGTATAGTCCATGGTGTCAGAAAGAGTCAGACACTACTGAGTGACTTTCACTTCACTTGGACATATAAACCCTAACACCAGAATTTGAAGAAAATTTAGCAAAAATTGCAATTCCAGAGTAAAAATGATGTCCGAATGAGAATTCTATACCTATAAACTAACCCTATGAGTTTACTTTTTTTACTTTATTTTTTTAATTGATGGAAAATTGCTTTACAATTTTGTGCTAGTTTCTGCCACGAATTGCAAATTGGTCATAATTATATATATATAGTTGGTCATAATTAGATATGTATATATACATATATATATATATATATCCCTTCCCTCCTGAGCCTCCCTATCCCTCCCAACCCATCTGTCTGTGTCATCACAGAGTGCCAGGCTGGGCTCCTTGTTTTATTTAGCAGCTTCCCATTAACTATCTATTTTCCATGTGATAGTGTATATATATGTCAAGGCTACTTTCTCAATGTGTCCCACCCTTACCTTCCCCTGCTGGGTGCACAAGTCTGTTCTCTACTAGGTTCATCAATACCATTTTTCTATATTCCATATATGTGTGCTAATATACAATACTTGCTTATCTCTTAGAATACAGTTATTTTCGGACATGAAAATTCTCAAAATATTTACCCTATATGTTGACAAGAAATTTAAAACACTCAAAAACGATCAGGACTGAAGACCGACATCAAACAGAATGCACTTCCATCATTAACTATGTCTATCTATGTGGGGCATAATGTGGATTCTGCCCAGTTTTTCGTGAGCTCTTTCTCAGCAATTGTGGGATAATATAGCGGCAAAGAATCCACCTACCAATGCAGGAGACATAAGAGACAAGGGTTCAATCCCTACATCAGGAAGATTCCCCTGGTGGAGGGCATGGCAAACCACTCCAGCATTCTTGCCTGGAGATTCCCATGGACAGAGGCGCCTAGCGGACTACAGTCATAGGGTCGCAGAGTTGGAGACATCTGAAGCGAATTAGCACACATACTCCAACAAAGCCAAGAAACAGAATAAGAAATTGGAAGACATGCAATACAGGATATAGAAATGAGGCAAAAGCAATTCACAGAAAGATGGTAAAGGGAAGCCCAAGACTTCAGAGATCAGACAGCCTTAAGGAGCAAATTGATTAAAAGAGGATGTAAGGAAGGCTGGAGAGATGTCTGCAAGTAAAAAAGGAACTTGACAGATTTCCTCATGGGTGATATACACGGTGAGAAAAGATTTATAGTTCTGTCAGAGACTTGAGGAACAATATAATGATACATACATGGGAAACAGCAGATTAAAAAAATAAGGCAATTATTAATTTCAGAGAAGAGACAAGTAATACTAAAAAGGAAATAGAGTCACATTTCACTATGTGGGTCACAGTGAATAATATTTTTAAATATTAATAACGTAAACACTGAATATTGACAACCAATAATTGTGGTCTGACACCCTTGTACCTGTTTGCTTCCTAACCCAATACGTGCATTTAGTCAACAAAGCCCGCAAATTCTAACCCGTGAGCAGTGTACACCCTTTCTTCTCCATCCCACGGTTTAGAGTGCCAAGTCTCACCTGGAGGTGGGTGATGTCAGCTGAGAGGTCAGCCCATGGGCGCAGGTGAATGAAAACTCACTAAGCCAAAACAAAGGCAAAATCAAACCGAGGAGAGTAATCAAGACAAAGGAAAGAAATTATCCAAGGAATGATGTTACTGAAGACAGTAATGAGAGCAAACTGGTCAAAACAGACTCAGGAGCAAGTTTCCGGCACCCATTTGCTTTGTGACTGCCTTGTTCCTGTTTGTCCACCTATAAAATGGAGACAATGATAGTACTTTCCTCACAGGGCTGTTGTGAGAATTATATCATTTGTGACCTGTCAAGGGTGTAAAAGTGTCTGACACATAGATATTAGTTATTATCATTAGCACAGTTACTCTCTGAAGAGACAGGAAAAGCATCTTTCAAATGCTTGTGACACACGGAGTAGAAAGTCCAAAATATGAGTATGCATGGAGAGTTGGACAGGGAAGCGTTACCTTACCACGTTGCACCTGGATTCCTGCTCTAGGCTCTAGGTTGGTGCCCTCACCTCTGCCATATCTCTTTTTAACCTTTTTCCCCCACACTGGTCAGAATCCAACCTTGCTATAAACCTTCCAGTGGCTTCCCACAGCCTTCAAAATAAAATTCCAGCTACTGGCAAGTTACACAGGCTCTTCATTTGCATGTTGCTTCAGGTTCATGTTCTATCTTGCTTCCACATATTACGACTCTAGTTCCCAGCGTTTTACTGCTATATTCCCCCAAACAGCTCAAGCTCTCCCAAGCTGACATCTCTTTGCATAAGATCTCCTTGCTCCTTGACCCAAATCCATCTGGCTAACTTCCATTCATCCTTCAGAACACCTTCCAAGACTGAGCATTACCATCTCCCTCTTCTCTTCTCTCACAGGAAACTTTTTGGACTCATCCTTTCAGCACCAAGTTTATTCTTCTATAATTCCCATTTCACTGTATTACATTCTTTTGTTTTCTGGTACATTCATTCTCCTTTGAAATCAGAACGTGTATCTTTCACTTTCTAGACCCACAAATTTCAGGCCAACATGTAGTAGAAGTTTTAATGTTTGAAGAGTGTATAAAATGAGCTTGGGATCAGCAGTTTTACTTTTAAACATATTAAAAGATTTTCAAAGCAGGGCTTTGGGTTAAACAAATCTTCCATGATCTTATTTGCACAGTTGCTACACTGTTTAATTAATAGTGTTGAACTAAACTTCAGTCCACTCTACATCTAAGGATCATGAGTACCAGCTTAAAGATTTTACTTTGCATTTTGGGCTTAGGGTTCTTGTAGATTCTATGTTTGTCTTACCTTCCTTCTTAGAGTTGGCCTTTTGGAAGCTTGATATATTTATTTTCCCACTATGTTTCACCTACGTGTAAAATACTGGATGTTGTAGAATTGCTAAGGTACTAGACACAAAATTCAGTGAGTTTGGCCTATGAGCTGACTGCGAGTCTTGTTTAGATCTCAAAGGGTTTAAACTGATCTGAAGTGGTGCTTAAAAAAAACACCAAAAAAACGTTGTAGCTATTAAAACCAAAGTAGAGAGTCTGTTTATTGAGCAGGATTCATCTCTTTTCTTTAAATTAAGTCCACTCTCTTATCTGTGTCTTTGGTTTCCAGCATAATGTTTTGATTCCCTGAGAGAAATTTTTGGCCTTTTGAACAGGCTTAGACAATTAACTCTGTCAGAGACTTGTGTAGAATTTAATGAATGCCACGTATTGACTAGAGCCTAAAGGAAGAATGTTACTGTTAAAATCATAATATTGTGTTGAGGATTGTTAGTATCTATTATTATACTGTAAAACTACTGTAAACTGCCTAATAATTTATAAATAATTTTTAGAATTTAAAGTCAGTGTTTAAAGCTTCTGTAACTTTAAGATTATTTTCTTCTAAAAATAAAACAAATGCTAATAAATCCTTCTTTATCCCAACTATCCCTTGACTATTTCCTAAATAATATGTTTCCAAAAAAATAGGCTGAGCCACTGTTAGTTACTTAAATTAATTATAAGGACAACTATATTTTATTAGAGAAAAACAATACATCTGGAATAGTTTTAAAGAAATTCACTTCTCTCTTAAATCCTCTCAGATATACAAAGATATTTGTAAAATATCTTAAGATATTTTTGGAAGGCCTCAAGAGTTTGCACCAGTGAATTAATTAAGTTAATCCACAGACTATTTGCATATTTGACAAGCTATCATACATTTTTAAATCAACAGACACTTAAATAATACAATTTAAAACTTGTTCTTTGGAGGTTTTTCCTTCTGAAAGGGACACTGAAACTTAATTTGAAAAATAAACTATATAAATACTTGAGAGATTCATATTTGTAACTAATTTCAAAATTTAAAGTATGTCAAACCTCATTCATTTTACATGGATGCTTAAAGCAGATGCTTCAAAGCATTTTGAGAATAAGCAAAGACCATATTGTTTGAAGGTGATAATAGTTGATAATAGACGAACCCATTAATAATAAACCTCACTCTGATACAAGCTATGATTGGGAGATATACACAAAGTTTTATCTATAAGCAGAATTATTTCTGTAGAATAAATGTTTATTGTCCATCATTAGAGCTATGGTTTAATAAATCATGATATATAGGCATTATTGAATATTACATACAAATTAAAAACTGTTTTTTGAAGATACTTTAATGGTATGGGAAAATATTCTCAACCTGATTAAATGAATATTTGAAGGGTTTAGAAGTTGAACATGGTACATAGCATGATATATAAATCAGCTATTATAATATCAATTTTTTTAAAAAAGGTGGTAAAAACAGAATATATAACATGCTACCAATTTTGTGCTATATCTATTTCTATTATATATGGTTATGTGATCCAAGTTTTCCTAACATTCATGTCTTTTGTAATTAGAAAATTTATTGAGAATTTTAAAAATATTTTATATATGCATATATGCAAGGAGATCCAACCAGTCCATTCTAAAGGAGATCAATCCTGGGTGTTCATTGGAAGGACTGATGCTAAAGCTGAAACTCAAATATTTTGGCCACCTCATGCGAAGAGCTGACTCACTGGAAAAGACTCTGATGCTGGGAGGGATTGGGAGCAGGAGGAGAAGGGGATGACAGAGCATGAGATGGCTGGATGGCATCAACGACTCGATGGACATGAGTTTGAGTCAACTCCGGGAGTTGGTGATGGACAGGGAGGCCTGGCGTGCTGTGATTCATGGGGTCGTAGAGAGTCGGACACAACCGAGCAACTGAACTGAACTGAACTGATACCAATGCAACGGACATGAACGTGGACAAATTTCAGGAGACGATGAGGGACAGGGAAGACTGGTGTGCTGCAGTCTATGAGGCTGCAAAGAGTTGGATATGACTTGGTGACTGAACATCAAGAGCAATATATATAATCTTCTAGCTGTACAATCATATATTCTTAAACTTACTATTTAGCTTAAATAGACAAATGTCTTCCTAAATTTATTCCTTCATATTTTTATATCCACACAAAAAGTGATAAACTTAAGAAATCATATTCGGTGTTGATATTATTAGTCTCAGTTTGAGAAGATAATTTGCATTCGGTAAAGATCTAAGGCATCGGAATGAAGAATGAGTTTCCATTCGATATGGTAAAATGAGTTACAAGAGCAACTCACATGATAGGTACGCAGAGAAAATGTAGATTCATAATTTTGTCTGAAACCGCTCTGATCTTCCCCAAATCCCTTACCTGCTATATGGCATAAGAAAAAGGGAGAAAGGGAGGGAGGTAGGGAGGGATGAATTGAGTTCAAGTCAGTTCAAAAGTCCATTTGAGGGACTTCCCTGGTGGTGCAGTGGTTAAGAATCTGCCTTCCAACACAGGGGATGTGGGTTCTGATCCCTGGTCAGGGAACTAAGATCCCACATGTCAACAAGCCACAACTACTAAGTTTGTGCACTAACTCACAGGAGCCACACTACTGAGCACGCAGCACCTCAACGAGACGGAAGACCGTGTGCCACAACAAAAGTCCACAACTAGACCTGATGCAGCCACAAGGAAAAAAAGTCTATCTGAGCCATTAATTTATGCCAGACACCTAGGTATTATATTACTTGTCCTTTGGGAAGGACAAGTCACAACCTCTTGCTCCTTTCAGAGATGGGGTCTAGGGAACAGGACAATGTTTGCTTCGTCTCTTGGTATTGGGCGAAGGAAGCCACAGAGGAGGGCATGCCCCTCCTTTGTTGTGAGTTAGTTGACCCCATGAAGTAGCATCAGGCCAGTCTCTCCAAGACACTGCCACCTATATAAGCAGCAAGACTGCAGAGTCCCCAGGCTGGTTTGTCCTGTCAACTGTGTTGGGCCCCAAGCCCACCCCTCTGTGTTGCCTCAGCCCCTCCATGCATGAGGACCATGTCACAAAAGAGAAGCGAGGCCTAAGAATGTCAGCAACCCACACTCCGATGGCCCCATGGTTCAGACCAAGAGGGTGTGTTTCTGACTTTTTACCCATATCTTCTTTTTATCTTTCTTCTCCTTCTCTAGGGCTCGATTAGATAGATTTTTCTTTTACTTCATCTTTTCTGTCTCACAGATTGCCTGTATATAAAATTATCTGATCTAGTTTGGCCAGGCCTGGCATTTTAGACTGTTAAATGGGAGCTACAGAGATTTAGAAAATTCTTTTTCTTTCAACAGCCTCTGGCTTTTAAAGCCACTGATTTGCTGCAAGAGTCTGTATTGAAAGTCATAAAATAAATGCTATTTTTTTTTCTTTCCTTAACAGTCTTAATCTCACTTCACCCCAAGGCAGATGGATGCCTTGAGTTGTTTGTATATTGAAAGTAAAAAATAATAAAAGCATCTGAACTTTTTTCTAAGTAGCATTTCTTACTATTTGTATCACTACTGACTTAGCAAATTTCACTCATTATTAACTTATCAAGTTAGAAGAAGGATGGAAAAGCTTTCTGGATTAACAGCTTTATTGGAATGCTGATTACCTATAAAGAATTTCAAACACTGGCAAGGATTCTGTATTCAGAGTCTGAATCGTTAATGACAGATTACATATTGAGTTCCTATTATATGCTAGCCATAACTCTTGGCACCAGGAAACATTCTGTAAGCAAGACAGGCATGACCTCTGTACACTTAGAGCTGAAATTCTTAGGCAAGGAGACATACGTATATGCACACATACATACATATGCCCAGACACACACAAGAGAGAAACAGAAGTGAGAAGAGCCTGTGTGAAGAAATAAAGTAGTTTACTGTGAACCAAGAGACCGGGTGACTTTTACATGGAGTAGCTGCTCAGAGAGTGACTTTTAAGCTAAAATCAGAATGACAAGAAGGAATCTGGCATATGAAGATAAGAAAGAAAAGAGAGAGTCATTTGAAAAGCCCTAAAGGGAAACATCAGAACTTGGCCAGTTCAAGAAATAGAGAAATGTCTTCAGTCTGGCTTGAGGGTAAAAGGCAAGGAGAAAAGTAGAATAGAAATTGGAAAGGTCAATGAAAGCGATTATGCAGGGCTTTGTAAACAAACAGAAAAGGTTTGGCTTTTACTGGAGTGCAAAGGGAGGCCATCCCATAAGATGCTTTTGATAGGGGAATAATTTTACCTTTGGAGAAAGACTGTGGGAGGCAAAGTGGAAGCAAAGCTTGTCTTAGAAAACCTGGTGACTGCCAACAAAGGCTCAGGCTAGTGAGATAGTAGTATAAAGAAAGTGGATGCATTTAGTACACATTTTGGAGGTAAAATTAACAGAATTTTTTGATGAATGAGAGAAAGAGGAATCAAGAATAATTTCTTTGCTTTTGGCATGTTCTGAAAAGATATATAGAGTTAGATTGAGCATATATCCATCCCCAATCTGCATAACTTATAGTCCTGGATTCATCTTTCAGTTCAGTTCAGTCGCTCAGTCATGTCCGACTCTTTGCAACCCCATGAATCACAGCACGCCAGGCCTCCCTGTCCATCACCAACTCCCGGAGTTCACTCAAACTCATGTCCATCGAGTCGGTGATGCCATCCAGCCATCTCATTCTCTGTCATCCCCGTCTCCTCCCACACCCAATCCCTCCCAGCATCAGAGTCTTTTCCAGTGAGTCAACTTGTCGCATGAGGTGGCCAAAGTATTGCAGTTTCAGCTTTAGCATCAGTCCTTCCAATGAACACCCAGGATTGATCTCCTTTAGAATGGACTGGTTGGATCTCCTTGCAGTCCAAGGGACTCTCAAGAGTCTTCTCCAGCACCACAGTTCAAAAGCATCAATTCTTCGGCGATCAGCTTTCTTCACAGTCCAACTCTCACATCCATATATGACCACTGGTAAAACCATAGCCTTGACTAGACGGACCTTGGTTGGCAAAGTAATGTCTCTGCTTTTTAATATGCTATCTAGGTTGGTCATAACTTTCCTTCCAAGGAGTAAGCATCTTTTAATTTCATGGCTGCAATCAGCATCCGCAGTGATTTTGGAGCCCCAAAAAAAAGTCTGACACTGTTTCCACTGTTTCCCCATCTATTTGCCACGAAGTGATGGGACCAGATGCCATGATCTTCGTTTTCTGAATGTTGAGCTTCAAGCCAGACTTTTCACTCTCCTCTTTCACTTTCATCAAGAGGCTTTTGAGTTCCTCTTCACTTTCTGCCATAAGGGTGGTGTCATCTGCATATCTGAGGTTATTGATACTTCTCCCAGCAATCTTGATTCCAGCCTGTGCTTCTTCCAGCCTAGCGTTCCTCATGATGTACTCTGCATATAAGTTAAACAAGCAGGGTGACAATATACAACCTTGACATACTCCTTTTCCTATTTGGAACCAGTCTGTAGTTCCATGTCCAGTTCTAACTGTTGCTTCCTGACCTGCATACAGGTTTCTCAAGAGACAGTTCAGGTGGTCTGGGATTCCCATCTCTTTCAGAATGTTCCACAGTTTATTGTGATCCACACAGTCAAAGGCTTTGGCATAGCCAATGAAGCAGAAATAGATGTTTTTCTGGAACTCTCTTGCTTTCTCCATGTTCCAGCGGATGTTGGCAATTTGATCTCTGGTGCCTCTGCCTTTTCTAAAACCTGATTGAACATCTGGAAGTTCATGGTTCACATGTTGCTGAAGCCTGGCTTGGAGAATTTTGAGCATGACTTTACTAGCGTGTGAGATGAGTGCAATTGTGCGGTAGTTTGAGCATTCTTTGGCATTGCCTTTCTTTGGGATTGGAATGAAGACTGACCTTTTCCAGTCCTGTGGCCACTGCTGATTTTTCGAAACTTGCTGGCATATTGAGTGCAGCACTTTCATAGCATCATCTTTCAGGATTTGAAAAAGCTCAACTGGAATTCCATCACCTCCACTAGCTTTGTTTGTAGTGATGCTCTCTAAAGCCCACTTGACTTTACATTCCAAGATATCTGGCTCTAGGTCAGTGATCACGTTATCGTGACTATCTTGGTCGTGAAGATCTTTTTTGTACAGTTCTTCTGTGTATTCTTGCCACCTCTTCTTAATATCTTCTGCTTCTCTTAGGTCCATACCATTTCTGTCCTTTATCGAGCCCATCTTTGCATGAAATGTTCCCTTGGAATCTCTAATTTTCTTCAACAGATCTCTTGTTTTTCTTATTCTGTTGTTTTCCTCTATTTCTTTGCATTGATCGCTGAGGAAGTCTTTCTTATCTCTCCTTGATATTCTTTGGAACTCTGCATTCAGATGCTTATATCTTTCCTTTTCTCCTTTGCTTTTCACTTCTCTTCTTTTCACAGCCATTTGTAAGGCCTCCTCAGACAGCCATTTTGCCTTTTTGTATTTCTTTTCCATGGGGATGGTCTTGGTCCCTGTCTCCTGTACAATGTCACGATCTTCTGACCAGAGTTCATCAGGCACTCTATCTATCAGATCTAGTCCCTTAAATCTATTTCTTACTTCCACTGTATAATCATAAGGGATTTGATTGAGGTCATATCTGAATGGTCTAGTGGTTTTCCCTACTTTCTTCAATTTCAATCTGAATTTGGCAATAAGGAGTTCATGATCTGAGCCACAGTCAGCTCCTGCTGACTTTTTTTTGATAACTGTATACAGCTTCTCCATCTTTGGCTGCAAAGAATATAATCAATCTGATTTCGGTGTTGACCATCTGGTGATGTCCATGTGTAGAGTCTTCTCTTTTGTTGTTGGAAGAGGGTGTTTGCTATGACCAGTGCATTCTCTTGGCAAAACTCTACCAGGCTTATAGGCACTTAAAAGATCATTTTTCCTACACTTACACCTACATTCCTACATCTGCAAGTCTCTACATCACTTGCTATATATAATTCAAAATAAGAATAATATTGAGCCAAAAAATAAGGGCAAGAATGTCCAAAAAAATTCTGATTTTCCTATAACAGTTCTCAGCTTAAATATAAAAGCTCAAATTCACTCCAAAAACATATTTGTAACTCCAGTTTGCTATTGCCCCAAGCACAGACTTAATCTGACTTTTGTGTAATCCAACTGCATACTACAGAGAGCTGGCTAAGAAAAGGTTAAGAAATGAGCAGGTTTGGATTTTTCAGAAATCCAAAAAAGAATAATATAGACAAGTAAGAAACTTTATCACCCACTCTGAGTTAAACAAGTGACAAATTGTTTACATTTAGCTCTTCCGATAAACATTTTAGATAATTATTAAGTAATTCCTATTCTACTGCTGAGTCTTTAGGATAGTAAGTTTCCTGGGAGCTAGATCTGATTCTACTGTCTCCATAGCCTGAGTGTTTAAGGCAGCAGCAACCTTTTTTGGCACTAAAGACCAATTAGTTTCATGGAAGACAATTTTTCCATGGACTGGGAGGGTTGGGGGGATGGCTTTGGGATGATTGAAGCACAATAGGGTTCACACTCCTACTAGAATCTAAGGCTGCTGTCGACCTGATAGCAGGCAGTGCTCAGGTGGTAATGTGAGCAATGGGGAATGACTGTAAATACAGACAAAGAAGCTTCACTTCTGTGCCCACCACTCACACCCTGCTGTGTGGCTGGCTCCTAAACATGGTACTGGTCCATGGCCCATGGGTTGGGGACCCTGGTTTAAGGCACATCCTGCCTTACAAACATAGTGTGGATGCTGTGCGTGCATGCGTGCCAGGTCGCTTCGGTCGTGTCCGACTCTGCAACCCTATGCCTGTAGCCCACCAGGCTCCTCTGTCCATGTGATTCTGCAGGCAAGAATACTGGAGTGAGTTGCCATGCCCTCCTCCAGGGGATCTTCCTGACCCAGGGATGGAACATGCGTCTCTTACGTCTCCTGCATTGGCAAGGAGGTTCTTTGCCAGTAGCATGGCCTGGGAAGCCCATTCCTGAGTAAACAGCAGAGCAAAAGATCTAAGATTTATCAGTATCTGAGTATTTTTATACCACCTTCAGAGAAGTGTTTTATATTTTCCAATAACTTTGTGGGATTAGAGATTCTCACTACGTGCTCAGAATATCTTTCCCATTTCAGACAGAATAAGACATGTATCATTTCCACAAGCCATGAAAAAAGACTAACAAATGGATGTTGCACTGCGCATTGATCTTCAAGTTACAGGAAAGCGTTCCTAAAGAACTGTCTCCATGCTACTGCTGCTGCTAAGTCACTTCAGTCGTGTCCGACTCTGTGTGACCCCATAGACAGAATCCCACCAGGCTCCCCTGTTCCTGGGATTCTCCAGGCAAGAACACTGGAGTGGGTTGCCATTTCCTTCTCCATAGTTACAGGCATATTCTCAGAAGCTTAGGTGGGGCAGCAGAGAAAAGGGACACACTCTTCTAGTTACTATTTGCAGAACATTTTTTCAAAAAGATTTTTCTGATGTGGACCATTTTAAAAGCCTTTATTGAAGTTTACTCAGGAATGGGCTTCCCAGGCTGTGCTAGTGGCAAAGAACCCGCCTGACAATGCAGGAAAGGTAAGAGACTCTGGTTTGATCCCTGGGTCGGGAAGACTCCCTGGAGAAGGACATGACAACCCATTCTAGTATTCTTGCCTGGAGAATCACATGGATGAAGAGCCTGGCGGGCTATCGTCCACAGGGTAACACAGAGTCAGACACGACCAAAGCGACTCAGTAAACATTCACTCACTGAGGAATAATGGCAATATTCTTTGAAAGACAGAGTGCCATAGACACTTCTTATATTATAAACTAATCATTCAAGGTCAAACTTGCAGGATTCTGATGTATTTTAGATTTAATGATAAATTATGACATTCCTGTAATATGCTGAGATAAGCAGTTCATTCAGTCCAATGACCATGAAATTTCAATTCTAAGTTCACTATTTAAAAGAGGGATCTTACACTTGAATCCTCTGCTCAGCGGTCAAATTAGTGCTTTCAAGATTCAGTTTCATGAACACATAGCATTTGGTAACAACAAGTAAAAACAAACCTAGTGGAAAGAACAGAAGAGAGAAAAATGAAACATGGTTTAAAGTATCATTACATGTGCACCGAGAATCACCTTTTTGAACAAGCCTTGATTGGTTTGTATAGGAAAAGCCAAGAAAATGTCCCCAGTCAAGCCATAGTTTCTTTGTCTTTATATATCTTTGTGGTTTGCATTATCACTCGTTATTTATAGAAAGACATACTAGTGACCTTGACACAAAACTTGCAGACTTTCCCTTGTGCATAATAACTCATGGTTGGTGCCTTCTTGGCTCCTGCAAGAACCAGCCAACTCCAATGGGTGTTTGGTACATGCCTGGGGAAGCTAAGTTACACTGAAGAGAATACAGCTCATTCTTTACTCATGATGAATTACAGTTTCCTGGTTGAGGGATGGTGCCAAAAACAAAGCAGCCTTTGAGACCCCTCAAGTTTTTCAAAGTGACCTGGGGGCTTTAGCAGTCAGAGCTAAAAATAAGGAGCTGTTTATAAGCCTTTCCGACTAGGAGGAGAAAGACTCAAAACTCCCCTTAACAGTCTCCTAACTATCCAGTTCCCTCCCATCAAGGAAAGTGACATTGACAATTCTGAATTACAAGAAATCTCAGCAACTGTAGAGTTCTTTTATTTTTTTAAAGATTTTTTTGATGTGGACCATTTTAAAAGTCTTCATTGAATTTGTTACAATGTGGCGTCTGTTTCACGTATTGGTTTTCTGACCATGAGGCATGTGGGAGGATATTAGCTCCTCCGCCAGGGATCAAACCCTCACCCCCTGAGACGGAAGGCCAAGTCTTAAACACTGGACTGTCAGGGAAGTCCCCACCATAGATTTCTTTAATCAGGGAACTAATACTAACAGAAATTGAAAAGTTCAAAAATATAATTGCGGCTCAAAATTATAGATTTTCTGGTATCTCTGCCATCATTTACGTAAGGTAGAGGACCATTCTGACAAAGAAAAGACAGCTTTGAAAAGCAACAATTAAAAAAAAAAAGAAAAACCCGACAGCTAGGGCTGTACTTCATTCACAAATATTTATCTAAGACTTTATTTCTACCTTTGTAAACTAGAAACACAATGAAGAAGAAAATATTCATTTTCATTTTCTCTTTACTAGAATTTTCTAGTTGTGATTGTGATTTGAGTTCAAGCATGAAACATCACTTTTTCAGATAAATTTCTGTCCAAAAAAAGTACATGTAACAAATTCCACAAGCTGTAATAATTTGCCTTGTCCTTTTCAGCTTCCCTGCCTGCTGGTTTGTTCATTCATTTATTCACTGCTCATTTAACAAATTTTCCATTATCTAACCTCACATCCTCATACGTCCCAGGGCCTCAAACATTTTTCAGTTGGTACCTTCCTACTTATTACCCACAGTATCTAGGAAAGATATCAGTCATCGTCACTCTTATCTCAGAAGAATTTCAGGAGACAGGTAGCAAGCATCCCTCCTGAGAGGAGTTTTGTTTTTTATGTGTCTACACAGATTTATTCATGCCTCTGTTGTATAGATGGGAAGTGTGTAATGATGGTTGCTGCTGCTGCTGCTACTAAGTCGCTTCAGTCGTGTCCGATTCTGTGCGACCCCAGAGACAGCAGCCCACCAGGCTCCGCCATCCCTGGGATTCTCCAGGCAAGAACAATGGAGTGGGTTGTCATTTCAAGCCATCATTAACTGGCTCAACCCAGAAGTACAAATACAAAAAACTCTGCAAGTAAAAACTTAAGAAGCTCAAATTCCTCTGGGTTCGGGTTCTTGAATCTACTCAGCTGACTTTAACATAACTATCATTTACAGGTAAGAGAGGAATTGAGTACCCTGGCAAAAATTCAGTGAAATACCTGAGTATTTCTTCATCCACAGTATACTACTTCATTCTACGTGATAATCACAATGCAAAACTGTTCCTCTTCCCTTCTTTCTCATCATCAAACTAATGACTAATGAACACCATTCATGGCTGGTGTCCCAAACATAGAAATCATCATTGACTCTTCTCCTGCAACTTCTAATCCAGGATTTCTCAGTCTTGGCATCACCGATATTTGTAGTTGAATAATTCATATTGCAGGGATGCTGTCCTGGTCACAGCAGGATATTTAGTGGCATCCAGGTCTTCCCAGGTGGCACGAGTGGTAAAGAATCCACCTGCCAATGCAGGAGACATAAGAGTCATGGGTTGGATCCCTGGGTCGGAAAGATGCCCTGGAGTAGGAAATGGCGCCCCACTCCAGTATTCTTGCCTGGAGAATTCCATGTGGAGAGAAGCCTGATTACAGTCCATGGGGCCATAAGAAGTCAGATGTAACTGAGCAACTGAGCACTGGTTGACTTCCCCGTGCTCACAGCACGTCCCCAGTCATCACAACCAAATATGTTCCCAGACATTTTCAAATATCCCCTGGGGGAGAGGGGTGAAAATCATTCCCAACTGAGAATCACTGAACCTAAAAGCAAGTCCTAAAAGCTGAAATTCCAAAATTTATCCTGAATCTAAATTTATCATCTGACCCAGATCTAAGCTCTCACCACTCACCTGGACCACAGCAACAGCTTTTCACTGCAACCCCTTCAGTCCATTTTCTGCTCTATAGTCAGCAAGATCTGTTAAAAACCTCAATCACGTTATATCATTTCTCTTCTTAAAACCTTCCAATGGCTTCTCACTACACTGGGAACTGCTCACCATATCACCTCCCAGCACTCTCCCCTTGATCATGGTTCTCAAGTGTCATTGCTTTTATACTATTTTTCAAACCTGCCAAGTTTTCCCACTTCAGAACATTCATATACTCTGCTTGGAATGCTGACTGTTTTAGTAGTATTCAAGAGTTTATTGAAGTATCATTTCTCAGCAAGCTTTTCCAGAATCATCATCTGTAAATAACTCCCTTCTCCCCGAAATACTATATGTCATTACCCTATATTAATTGTATTGCAGTCTCATCTAATCATCTTTATTTGCATTTACAAGTCACTTTTCATTTTATACTTTACTTTTCATTTCATTTATATTATTTTCATTTTACATATTTAAAATAATATATGATTTTTATACAATTGACTCAACTCAAATAAATTCAATGCAGTACATATATTGTGGCTCAGCTGGTAAAGAATCCACCTGCAATGCAGGAGATCTGGATTCAATCCCTGGGTTGGGAAGATTCCCTGGAGAAGGGAAAGGCTACCCACTCCAGTATTCTGGCCTGGAGAATTCCATGGACTAGAATTCCATGGACTGGGTCGCGAAGAGCTGGACACAACTGAGTGATTTTCACTTCACATATATACAATGAAATATTACGTGGCTGTTAAAAAGAATGAAGTGATGCTATTTGCAGCAACGTGGATGAACCTAGAGAGTGTCATACTAAGTACACCAGACAGAGAAGGAGAAATATCATATGACATCCCTTGTATGTGAAATCTAAAAAGAAATGATATAAATGAACTTACTTATAAAACAGAAAGAGACTCACAGAGTTAGAAAATGAACTTATGGTTGCAGGGGCAAGGGATAGTTGGGGACTTTGGAAGGTCTTGTACACACTGAAAAACAAAAACAATTCAGAGGATTCTTATCTCATCCAGAGTTAAAACAAAAGCCCTTCCAATTACCTGCAAGACCCTGCATGATCTGGACCACGTCTACCTTCCCTGCATGATTTCCTAACATTTGCTTTTCAGAACTTGAGCCACATGCTGGCCTTCCTTCTGCTCCCAAACATGCCCAGCACATGCCCTCTTCAGATCCTTGGCACTGGCTGCTCTCCAGTCTGAATGCTGGACCCTAGACGTCCCATGACTCTCACATCCTCTGGGTCAAGTGACGTCTTGTTTGAAGGGCTGGCCCTGACTACATTATATAAAAAATAAGAAAGTAAATGCAGCCTTCATCTACCATCAGCTTGGAGCTGTCCTCACTATAATAGCCAGGCAAATGCATTTTTCTCTTGAATTATAACAATTTTGCAGAACACCAACATTAGACGAGGCTACTTTGTGATGTGCTAGATCAAGACAAAAACAAAAGCACTCTGCCGCTGTGGTGAGTAGAGGCCGAGAGAGAGCAGCACTGTCAAATACTCTCCTTTCTCCTGCTGATGTGAGCGACTGTGCCAGCTTTAGCAGTTTCAGCTGTAGCTCCACTTTGTTCTCTACACCTCACATATTAAGACTATTAAGCAAATCATAGAATTGCTTTGACTTTCTAACAGTAACCAATCAAGAGCAAAACCTCACTTCCTTAAAAGTTCTCCAAAATCACACAACACAAGCTCAAACCCTGTAATAAGTCCCCTCTTAACAACCTCTTACCAAGACTTCCCAGTTTCCTATGGTGTGTAGTCTTCTTCACTGCTATGGGTTAATAAACCCAACTTTGTTTGACTATAGGTACGCTTATGTTAGATCTTGCCTGGGGCAGGGGGGCATCAACAATAGCATCACCAACCTCAAGAAGCATGCTCCATGACTTTAAGCAACATGTCAATAAACACCAGGTTGCTGGGAGAATTCAAGTGTACACCTCTTGTTTATGTGCCACTTGAAGTGTGCCATCTGTCACCCTTAAAGATGTCCCACTTTGGAAGATAAATCATGTGGTCCCCATATCTTTAATCTGCACTATTTTTCACAATAACCCTTATCACCGTCTACAACATGATACTTTTTGTGTGTTTCCTCTCTGCACCCCCTGCCCCCTGCTCCTACTCCTAAACTAGAATTTAATTCCCATAGTACAGAAATTTTACCTAATTTTTTGGCCTCACCATATGGCTTGTGGGATTTTATTTCCCTAGCCAGGGATTGAACCTGGGGCTATGGTAGTAAAAACTCAGAGTCCTAACCACTAGATCGCCAGGGAATTCAATTTTGTTTTTTAATTGTTCTATCCCTATTACCTAGAACAGTTCCTGGCATACAGAAGGCTCCCAGTAAATATCTGGTGAATGAATTAACTAATGAAAAGTTATAATACTACAGGAGGTCTTTGAACTAGGAACAACTTTTAAAAAATCATTCCAACATAAATATCAGTCAGATTTCTATATAGTAACCTGTAGAAACAAATCAAAATATAGCACCATTTATTCTGAAAGCAAATGAAATGCTTAGATTTACACTTTAAAATATGTGCAAGATCTGTATGTTGAAAATCACAAAATGCTAATGAAAGAAATCAAAGACAAAAAAATGGAAGTTTATGAATTGGAAGATTCAACATAGTGAAGATGTCAGATCTCCCCCAAAGTTGAACTACCAGCTTAATGCAATTCATAGACAAGTTTATTCTAAAATTCATGTGGAAAGGTACAGGCTGTAGGATAGCTAAAGTAAATAAGAATAAAATAGAAGGAATTATTCTGATACAAAGGCCCACTGAAAAACTATTATAGTAAGTGGAATAAACACACAGGTTCAATGACCAGTACAGATAATCCAGAGACAGAATCACACATTTATGCCCAATTGATTTGTTTTACAAAGGTGTAAAGCAATTTAAGGGAAGAAAGACAACTTTTTCATCAAATGATGCGAAAGCAATTGGACTTTCATGGGAAAAAAAAAATAGAACCTAAACATCACACATTACTCAAAAACTAACTCAAAACTAAGCATGCACTTCATGTAAAACATAAAGCTATACAACTTTTGCGCTTCCCTGGTGGCTCAGTGGTAAAGAATCTGCCTGCCAATGCAGGAGATGCAGGGTCGATCCCTTGGTTGGGAAGATCCCCTGCAGAAGGAAATGGCAATCCACTCCAGTGTTCTTGCCTGGGAAATCCCATGGACAGAGGAGCCTGACAGGCTACAGTCCATGGGGTCACAAAAGAGTCGGACACAACTTGGTGAATAAACAACAATAATACACTTATAGGGAAAAAAAAATAAAATCTTTGGGACCTACGGCTACACAAAGTTATTAGACTGGACATCAAAGGAAAACTTGGTAACGCAGATCCCATCAAAATTAAGAACATTTGTTCTGCAAAAGATCCTGTTCAGAGGATGAAAAGACAAGCTACAGAGTGAGAAAACTTATTTGCATACTACATATCCAACAATAGACTGTTACCTAGGTAAATAAAGTTCTCTGGGAATAACAGTTTTCTTAAATGCAATTTGAAAACAGGGAAAGGATATGAAGAAATGGGACTTCCCTGGTGGTCTAGGGGTCAAGAATCTACCGTGCAATTCAGGGGACACAGGTTTGATCCCTGTTCAGGAACTAAGATCCCATGGGCCACAGAGCAGCTAAGCCTGGATACCACAGCTACTGAGCCCACTAGACACAACTAGACAGCTTATGCACCACAATAAAATATCCTGTGTGACACAGCAAAGGTCCTGTGTGCTGCAGCCGAGACCTGATGCAGCCAAATAAATAAATACTTTTTAAAAAGACATGAAAGGGACACGATGGAATATTACTCATCTACAAAAAGGAATGCATTTGAGTCAGTTCTAATGAGGTGGATGAAACTGGAGCCTATTATACAGAGTCAAATAAGTCAGAAAGAGAAACACCAATACAGTATATTAGTGCAAATATATGGAATTTAGAAAGATAGCAACAAAGCTCCTATATGCAAGACAGCAAAAGAAACACAGATGTAAAGAACAGACTTTTAGACTATGTGAGAGAAGGTGAGGGTGGGATGATTTGAGAGAATAAGATTGAAATGTGTATGTGTAAATCTGATGACCAGTGCAAGTTTGATGCATGAAGCAGGGCACTCAAAGTCGGTGCTCTGGGACAACCCAGAGGGATCGGGTGGGGAGGGAAGTGGGAGGGGGGTTCAGGATGGGGGGACACATGTGCACCCGTGGCTGATTCATCTCGATGTATGGCAAAAACCACCAAATGTTGTAAAATAATTATTCTCCAATTAAAATTAATTAATTAAAAAAAATGAAGAGCCCTTTCACTGAAGAGAATGTACAGATGGCAAATAAGCACATGAAAATATGATTAACCTTTATAACTATTAGGAAAATGCACATTAAAAACACAACAACATGAGACATCACCAAACACCCATCAAAACAGCTAAAATAAAACTATCACAAGTGCTGAGTTGTGTCTGACTCTTGTGTGACCCCACAGACTGTAGCCTGCCAGGTTCCTCTGTCCGTGGGATTTTTAAGACAAAAGTACTGGAGTGAGTTGCCACTTCCTCCTTCAGGGGATCTTCCCAACCCAGGGGTGGGACCCACGTCTTTTGCATCTCCTGCACTGGCAGGCAGTTTCTCTACCACTGAGCCACCTGGGAAGCCCAAGATAAAAGTTAGTGATAACCTCAAGTGCTGGCAAGGATGCTGAGGAGCTGGATCCCTTGTATATTGCTGATGGGAATGGAAAATGTTCAGCCACTCTGGGAAGCAGTATTGTGGTTTCTTATGAAACAAAACATGTAATTATCATATGACCCAGAAATTGTGCTCTTCGGCATCAGAGAGATGAAAATTTATGTGCTCCCAAAAACCTATATATCATGTTCATAGAAGCTTTATTCACAGTAGCCAAACAGTAGGAGCAAGTCAGATGCTTTTAATAGGATAATGATTAAACAAACTCTGGTACATCATTAAACACTACTCAGCAATAAAAAAAAAAAACAACTATAAACTATTGATACACACAGAACTTGAATGCATCTCTAAGCTTGAAGGAATTCTTGCTGGATGACACAGCTTAACCAAGGCATGGGGTCTGGTGAAACAGAACGGTGGATTCCAGTCTCCCACATCCCTTTGGTTGGGTGCTCAATGGTAAGACACAGAGCTAGCAAAGAAGGGAATAGAGTTTACTCTGGCTGTTATCTGTATACAACAGTAGGGCTTCTTTGACTTGAGAAAAACTTGAATCGAAAAGCATAGAAAAGCCTTTTTAAAAATAAAAATATGAGGGACTATATTTTATTTGTTGTTAGTGTTTGTTTTGTTGCAAAGAATGATTCTGTGTAGCACATACTATCAGCCAGTGTCAGAAATAAAGCCACAAAGGCTATAGGAAATTCGAAGAAACTTCTCTTTTAATCACTAAGCGTTAAAGCAAAAACAAAAACCTCATATCAGTGAAATTCTCATGAAGGCTATAGTATGAATGCTGCTCCCACACTTTGGAGTGGACGCATGTAGATTTTTGTATTAAAGTCTTCTCTCGATATACAGACATACGCCCAGCTGTGGAATCACAGGCTCATATATAACTCTCTTTTTAGTTTTTTTAAGGAAACGCCATACTGTTCTCCACAACGGCTGCACGAATTTACATTCCCACTAAGAGTGTAAGAGGGTTCTTTTTTCTTGACATCCTCTCCTGCACTTATTGTTGGTAGACTTTTTACTGATGGCTGTTTAAAATTAATTTCTATTGGAGTACAGTAGCTTTACAATGTTGTGTTAGTTTCTGCTGCGCAGCAAAGTGACTCAGCTCGATGTATACATATATTCCCTCTTCTGGATTTCCTTCCCATGTAGGTCACCATAGAGCACTGGGTAGGGTTCCCTAAGCTATACAGCAGGTTCTCATAGTTATCTATTTTTATACACAGTATCAATAAGGTATATATATATATGTCAATCTTAATCTCCCAGTTTATCCCACTGCCCTTTCCCCCTGTAAGTGTCCATACACTTATTCTCTATTTCTGTTCTGCAAATAAGATCATTTATAACATTTTTCTAGATTCCACATGCATTAATAAGCAGTATATTTTTTCTCTTTCTGCCGCACTTTGCTCCCTATGACAGTCTCTAGGTCCATCCACATCTCTACAAATGAACAGATTTTGTTCTTTTTATGGCTGAGCAATATTCCATTGTATATATGTATCACATCTTCTTTATCCATTCCTCTGTTGATAGGCATTCAGATTGCTTCTATGTCCTGGCTATTGTAAACAGTGCTGCAATGAACAGTGCAGTGCAAGTGTCTTTTTGAATTATGGTTTTCTCTGGGTATATGGTGGACTTCCCTGGTGGCTCAGACAGTAAAACGTCTGCCTACAATGCAGGAGACCCGGGTTCAATCCCTGGGTAGGGAAGATCTCTTGGAGAAGGAAATGGCAACTCACTCCAATATTCTTGCCTGGAAAATCCCATGGACGGAGGAGCCTGAGGCTACAGTCCATTCGGTCACAAGGATTCGGACACGACTGAGCGACTTCACTTTCTTTCACTTTCTGGGTATACGACTTGCTGGGTCATATGGTAATTCTATTTTTAGTGTTTTAAGAAACCTCCATACCATTCTCCACCATGGCTGTATGAATTTACATTCTGACCAATAGTGTAAGAGTATTCTCTTTTCTCCACACCCTCTCCAGACTTTATTGTTTGCAGACTTTTTAATGATAGCCATTTTGGCGGGTGTGGGTGCTACCTGATTGTAGCAGCATAAAGAATATCTTTATATTTAACTCTGTATAGAGATTGCTAAAGAAACTATGCTTGATCAGATCTGAGACATAAAAGCTATAGTTCCTGGATTGTTAAAACCAGGGAGAAACTTTACTCCAAATGTAAGAAATAATACTCAGAAGATTTTGGCAAATTTCCCAGGGATATTTTAAGTTTTAATGCATTAATAGAGGGAGCAAACATTATTGATCACGTATGTTGTAAGTTTTGCAACCCCATGGACTGTAGCCTCCATCCATGGCTCCTTCGTCCATGGGATTTTCAAGGCAAATCCTTCTCCATTTGCCATTTCCTTCTCCAGGGGATCTTGCCATTTCCTTCTCCAGGGGATCTTCCCAACCCAGGGATCGAACCCGGGTCTCCTGCATTGTAGGCAAACGCTTTACAGTCTGAGCCACCAGGGAAGCCCATGATCAACATTAGGGACTTAGGAGACAAAGAGCTCTACATTCAAATCTAGGCTCTTTCATTTGCTAGGTGTGTGATCTTGGGTTATTACTTAATCTAAGTCCTAAATCCTATTCTTCGCTCAACTTCATCTCTAAAATGAAGATAATAATCCTAACGACTTTATCCAAATAAACTATCACTTTAGGAATTAGTGATAATATATTTGTCTATATTCTGTGAAAAATATTCTAAAGCAGAACATTAAATTATATTTATTTTTTCTTTTAAATTGAAACCAGACAATATTTTCCTGTCATGATGCTGAAATTTCCCATTTTGAATGTTCAAAGAACCTTATTCTTAATCATCCTCAATCTATTCCAGGCTCTGTCTAAGAAGTTTAAAATCGTGTGACTTGATCACCTTAGACAACTGCTAGAAAATCACTGTAGAGGGATTAGTTTCTCTTTTCCCACAAACTTAACATAAATCGATCTACACTCTGCTCACACTTCACAATCAAGCCAAGTCAAGCCTTAAATTTATATCACATGATAAAGTCAAGAAATATACCTTTTGATGTAAAATTTAAGTCAAGTTAATTTTTAAGTCATGTTACATATATATTTGTAAATTTTCTATAATATGAAAGTAGGATATAAAATTTTGTTTATATAAAAGAGTATATGTTTAAAAATCCTGAGAAAACTAATCTGACTCTATGAATATGGTAATAATCAGTACAATCCGAATCTGTTTATTCTGAGGACAACTTTCTTCTAACTATGCCAACTGAAGTTAATTGCCCCTGAACTTTCAAAGTTGAAACACAAGCATCAGAATGAGTATTTATATCAGAAAATGAAACTTTCTTAAAGGGCACATTTTTATACATCAGATTTGACCTTAGTCGCATATAGTTCCCAAACACATTCATAACACCTGAAAAATATTAAATTTATATAGCATTAAAAATTAAAGTGCATGAATATGTATATATTTAATCCTTTAAATTTTTTCTTAAATACGTCATTTTTTTTATGCCAAGCACCGTCTCTATAAAATGTAGAGCTGCTGTATTTCTCAAACCACACTTTCCAAATCAAAACCACTCATCCCAAGGGACAATTCCATTAGGTTCTATTTTCCTGGATGTGACCTAGAATTTACAAGTCTGAGTTAGCTTAAGATCTAAATATTTATGAGTCATTCCTGTATTATAACCAATTCTTGGATAGTAGAGTTTCCCGTGATTACTTGAAGTATTAAAAAGTGTAATCCATCACACAGAAAGCTATAAAATTCTACTTGTTAACATTCTGAAACTATTTTTACAATATAATGGATTTTTTTTGTTTTGCCAGTGGTGAGTCCTTTAACAAGGTAATTAATGTGAATTGATTGCACCATTATTAGCATTAATGGACATATTCATGGAGCACACATCAACACTCTTACAGAAGTCATGCATTTGTTAGGATGGCAAAATGAGGGAACCACAGGAAGGAAAATCTATTTACAGGCGAGAGCCCAGGAAAACCAGCTGGGAACACATGTACCACTTTGGATAACTATTCAAGACCATCGTTTTATTTAAAAAATTACCCAAGGTCAGAAATACATAGATTGAAGAACAGGACTTTCAGATAATCATTCAAGGACAGAATTTCAGACGCAGTCTATCAAATTAAGCAAAGGTTATATGCATATTTGAATTACTTTATATGCATTTGGGAAAAACCCAAGATATGCATAATCCTTAAAATTTCTTATCTCAAGCATTACTCACAAGGTCATCCTTTGATGAACTACAACAAGCAAGATTAGAGTTCTCTTTGAATTTTAGTTTGCAAAGGAAAACTGTCACATTGAGAAAAAGGTTAGATCTCTCCAGCAGCGCATATAGGGATATAATTAACGGTACAAAGACCAGGACACATTAGTTTCCTAGGTCAGCTCTGGGTTTTATATGAGATCACAAAGGTTTATTTTATTGGTAGGAGTAGTTACTGACCCATAGTTTAGCTAATCCCAAATTTGTTTTTAACTTTGTTCATCTGTTAAGTAATTCTGGCCAACTCACATCAATACATACAAACAAACCCTCAGGTGTCTAGTTATAGAACATCACTCTGGTCAATGACGATCCCCAATTATGACTCAATTTTCATATCTCCCCATCAGCTTGTGCCCTTTCAGAATCCTACTCTTTCAAGATACTAGCTTTTACTGTATGTGTATGTCAATAGGTGGTAACTGGTTAATTGATAATTAAATCAACTAATGGGTTACTTTGTCAAGCAATCTTAACTTCTAGCATTCAACTTCATAAAGTAGATACTATTATGATGATGATGATGATGACTTCATACCTGAGAAAACTGAGACAGAAAAATGGCATTCAAACCCAGGCCTTTCAACTAAAAAATCCTACTTACTTTTAAAAAATATTTGTTTACTTACCTATTTGTGTGGCTGCACCAGGTCTTCCCTCATAGCTCAGTCAGTAAAGAATCTGACTGCAATGCAGGAGACCTGGGTTCAATTCCTGGGTCGGGAAGATCCCCTGGAGAAGGAAATGGCAATGCACTCCAATATTCTTGCCTGGAAAATCCCATGGACAGAAGAACCTGGTGGGTTACAGTCCATGGGGTTGCAAGAGTCGGACACGACTAGCGGACTAAACCACCACCACCAGGTCTTAAGCACTCAGGATATTTACCTGTAGCATGCAAACTCTTAGTTGTTGCATGTGGGATCTAGTTCCCTAACCAGCGATTGAACCCTAGCCCCTGCATTGGGAGTGTGGAGTCTTAGCCACAGGGAGGTCACCCATGTACTTTCAATTATATAATTCTTTCCAAGTTGTGTTTTAGAATATTAATAGACTTTTTGCTCAAATAAATCACGAAAATGCTGGGTTGGACACAAATTAACAGTTTTTTCATCAATAGGGATCCTCAGAGCTCATGAGTTTTGTAAACATCTATGAAGTGGAATCGGCCTACAATGTAGGAGACCTGGGTTCGATTCCTGGGTTGGGAAGATCCCCTAGAGAAGGATATGGCAACCCACTCCAGTCTGGGAAATCCCATGGACAGAGGAGCCTGGCAGGCTACAGTCCATGGGGTTGCAAGGAGTCAGACGCCACTGAGCAACTATGAGGTAGACAATATATACATACTAGTTCCAAAATATACTAATATATGGCAACCTTTTCTCTCCACTCGGAATGTCATATAGGACTAGGGTTTTCTGAATGTATTTTTGGAAAAACTACACCAAAACATGTATTTTTCTGTTTAATTAATTTATTGTACTTATTAATAAAGAGCCTGTACACTTTTCAAACTGGTGTTCTTCCTCAATTCAGTTAAATTTTCTTCTCTTATATCTTATTAATTATCTTTGTCTTATCCTTTTATTCTCTACCTGTTTGGAGAATTCTTATTATATATTTATCTTTCCTCTCTTTTTATTTCATTGTGATAATATTTTTTGTCATAAGCTATGGACTTCCTCTCCCCTTCATGGACCACAGCCTTACGGTGGTAAAGGGGTTTACATAACTCAATGAAGCTATAAGCCTTGCCCTGCAGGCGGGTCCTAGTGAAGAATTCTGATAAAATGTGGTCCACTGGAGAAGAAAATGGCAACCCACTCCAGTATTCTTGTCTGGAGAACCCCATGGACAGTATGAAATGGAAAAGAGATATAACACCAGAATATGAGTCCCCTAGATTGGAAGATGTCCAATATGTTATTGGGGAAGAGTAGAGGGTAATTGCTCATAGATACAGTAAGAATGAAGCAAATGGGCCAAAGCAGAAACAATGTTAAGCTGTGGATATGTCTGGTGGTGAAACTAAAGTTTGATGCTGTAAAGAACAATATTGCATAGGAATCTCGAATGTTAGGATCATGAATCAAGGTAAATTGGGCATACTCAAGCAGGAGATGGCAAGATTGAACATTGATATCTTAGGTATCAGTGAATTAAAATGGCTAGGAATGGGACAAATTTAATTCAGATGACCATTGTATCTACTACTGTGGGCAAGAATCCCTTAGAAGAAATGGAATAGCCCTCATAGTCAATGAAAGAGTCCAAAGTGCAGCACTTGGGTGTAACCTCAAAAATGACAGAATGATCTTGGTTTGTTTCCAAGGTAAACAATTCAACATCATAGTAATCCAAGTCTATGCTCCAACCACTAATGCCAAGGAAGCTGAAATCAAACAGTTCTATGAACATAAGACTTACAAAACCTACTAGAACTAACACCCCCAAAAACTGTACTTTTCATCATAGAGTTTTGGAGTACCAAAGTAGGAAGTCAAGAGATATGTGGAGTAATGGGTAAGTTTGGCCTTGGAGTACAAAATGAAGAAGAGCAAAGGCTATGAGAGTTTCGTCAAAAGAACACACTGGTCATAGTAAATACCCTTTTCCAACAACCCAAGAGATGATTCTACACATGGACGTCACCAGATGGTTAATACTGAAATCAGATTGATTATGTTCTTTGCATCCAGTGAAGGAGAAGCTCTATTCAGTCAGCAAAAACAAGACAGAGCTGACTACAGCTCAGATCATGAACTCCTTATTGCAAACATCCAGGCTGAAATTGAAGAAAGTAAGGAAAACCACTAGACCATTCAGGTGTGATCTATATCAAATCCCTTATGATTATACAGTGGAAGTGACAAATAGATTCAAGAGATTAAAGCTGGTAGACAGAGTGCCTAAAGAATCATGGACAGAGATTTGTAACACTGTACAAGAGGCAGTGACCAAAACCGTCTCAAAGAAAAAGAAATGAATGAAGGCAAAGCGGTTGTCTAAGGAGGCTTTACAATTAGCCGAGGAAAGAATGAAAGGCAAAAGAGAAAGGGAAAGATATGTTCAACCGAATGCAGAGTTCCAGAGACTAGCAAGGAGAGATAAGAAGCCCTTCTTAAATAAACAATATGAAGAAATAGAGGAAAACAATAGAGTGAAAGAGACTAGAGATCTCTTCAAGAAGTTTGGAGAGATCAAGGAAATATATTACGCAAGGATAGGCACGATAAAGGACAGAAATGGGAAGGACCTAACAAAGCAGAAGATGAATACACAGAAGAACTATACAAAAAAAAAAAAAACTTAATGACCTGAATAACACAATGGTGTGGTCACTCACCTAGAGACAGACATCCTGGAGTGTGAAATCAAGAGGGCCTTAGGAAGCACTCCTACAAACAAAGCTAGTGGAGGTGAGGGGATTCCAGCTGAGCTATTTCAAATCCTAAAAGACGATGCTGTGAAAGTGCTGCGCTCAATATGCCAGCAAATTTGGAAAACTCAGCAGTGATCACAGAACTGGAAAAGGTCAGTTTTTATTCCAATCTCAAAAAAGGGCAGTGCCAAAAAGTGTTCAAACTACCATGCAAATGAGCTCATTTCACATACTTGCAAGGTTATGCTCAAAATCCTTCAAGCTAGGCTTCAGCAGCATGTGAACCGAGAAATTCCAGATGTACTAGCTGGGTTTAGAAAAGGCAGAGGAACCAGAGATCAAATTGCCAACATTTGTTGGATTATGGGGAAGCAAGGGAATTCCAGAAAAAATCTACTTCTGCTTCACTGTCAACACTAAACCCTTTGACTGTATAGATCACAACAAACTGTGGAAAATACTTAAATTGATGACAGTACCGGACCACCTTACTTGTCTCTGGAGAGACACTTGTATGCGGCTCAAGAAGCAACAGTTAGAACCATGCAACAACTAACTGGCTCAAAATTAGAAAAGAAGTACAGCAAGGATGTATATTGTCACACTGCTTATTTAACTTATATGCAGATTGCATCATGAGAAATGCTGGACTGGATGAATCACAAGTTGGAATCAAGATTGCCAGGAGAGATAGCAACCACCTCAGATATGCACTGATACCACTCTTAGAGCAGAAAGCGAAGAGGACCTCAGGAGCTTCTTGATGAGGGTGAAAGAGGGGAGTGCAAAATTGGCTTTAAACTCAAAATTCAAAAACCAAGATCATGGCATCCTGTCCCATCACTTTATTGGGAAAAAGTGGAAACAGTGACAGATTTTATTTTCTTTGGCTCCAAAATCACTGTGGACAGTGACTGCAGCCATGAAATGAAAAGATGCTTGCTCCATTGGAAAATAGGCTATGACAAAGCTAGGCAGTGTATTAAGAAGCAGAGCCACTACTTTGCTGACAGAGGTCCACATAGTCAAGGGTATGGTTTTTATCTAGTAGTTATGTACAGATGGGAGAGTTGGTCCATAAAGAAGGCTGAGCACCAAAGAACTGATGCTTTTGAGTTGTGGTGCTAGAGAAGACTCTTGAGAGTCCTTTGGACTGCAAGGAGATCAAAACAGGGAATCCTAAAGAGATCAACCTTGAATATTTATTGGAAAGACTGATGCTGAAGTTGAAGATCCAATACTTTGGCCACCTGATGGGAAGAGACAACTCACTGGAAAATACCCTGATGCTGGAAAAGATTGAAGGCAAAAGGGGAAAGGAATGGCAAATGATGAGATGTACAAGATGTTAAAAGCATCACCGACTCAGCGGACTTGATTCTGAGCAAACTCCAAAGACAGTGAAGGACAGGGAGATCTGGCATGCTACATCCATGGAGTCATAAAGTTATGGACATGACTTAGAGACTGAACAACAATATGGATTTCATATACCTTGCTAACTCAGTTTTTTGGGGGAGTATATAACTTGCTAATTATTACCTAATATTTTCTTTCATTTTTATTGTGGTAAAATATACATGACAGTTACATTCATCATCTGTCTCCAGAACTTTTTCATTTTTCAAATTGAAACTCTGGACACTTTAAACACTAACTCTCCATTCTATCCTTCCCCAGCTTCCAGAAACTACCATTTCACCTTGTGTCTCTGTGAATTTGACAACTGTTTTCTCAATGTGTAACTAGAAGCCTAGAGCATCTGTCCTCCTGTGAGTGGTTATTTTACTTAGCACAATGCCTTCAAGGTTCATCCATTTTATTGCATGTGTCAGAATTTCCCTCTTTTTAAAACTGAATAATATTCCACTGCATACATATATACTATATTTTCCATTCACCCATTAATGGACATTTGGGTGGCTTTCCTTTTGACTATTGTGAATAATGCAGCTGTGAAAAAGGGCTGCACATATCTGTTAGAGTCTGCTTTGAATTCTTTGGGGTATATGTCCAAAAGTGAAATTGCTAGATTGTGTATTTTTTTCTAAGCCTAATATTTTGAGGAACTGCTGTGCTTTTTTTTCACAGCAGCTACAACATTTACATTCCCATTAACAGTGCACAAAGATTCCAATTTTTCCATAGTGTCTCCAACACTTGTTATTTTCTTTCTTTTTTGTTTGTTTATAATAGCCACGTTAATGGGTGTGAAGTAACTTATGATTTAAGGAATGTTTCAAATATTGATCTTGTAGCCCCTCAAGGGCACACACTGTTTTATCACATAATCGTGGATACCTAGGAGAACATGTGATACATCCTGGATGCTTAGGAAGCATTTATCATATATAGTAAGAGAGAAGACTAGATTCAAAGAGAAAGCCTAGAACGGAAAGATGAGTTTGTACTTTGTCCACTGTTAAAGTGGCAGCCATTGTGAACTCAGATAAAAGTAAATATTTGAGGTAAGAAATGGTCATTTTTGTTGGAAATTTTTTCTGGAGTTGATCCCATATAAGAAATGACAAGACAAGTCATGACTTCATGAGAACAGAGTAAAATCAACCCAAAAGGGTTTGGTAAAAGAGAAGAAGGAGGGACTTCACTGGTGGTCCAGTGGTTAAAATCTCACCTTCCAATGTAGGGGGTGTGGATTCAATCCTTGGTCAGGGAGCTATGACCCCACATGCCTCATAGCCCAAAAAATCAAAACATAAAGCAGAAGCAATATTGAAAAAAGTTCAATAAAGGCTTTAAAAATGCTTCACATTAAAAAAAATTTTTTTAAAGAGAAGAAATTAAAGGTGACTCTAAGTTTAGTATCTTGATTGACTGTCTGGCAAGAAAGCCACTAAGAGAAATTTTAAAATCGAATATAAAGACAGTGTACTTTCTACTGTCCTAATATTATTCTTGGGCAAATTAGCTCAATACACCCTTAGTCCATCCATTCTACTCCTTCCCAAAGTTATATTGGGATATGAATGTGCTACTTTTTATTTTCACAAATTGGCAGGCTCTTTGACTCCATCACTGATCCATCTTACAAAACTCTAGCTTCTCTAGGAACCTTCTCAAACTCCTTTTCCTATTCATTTTGCCTAAAGCAGTGCTTCCAATAAAATATCCCCACTGGGCAAGCCATGCCTACATGTGCAATTAAAAGATTTCTTCAATACTTGCTCCTTTGTGCTTATATCCTCTCTATGACTTTCTTCAGAAATATTGTTTGTGAAACTGTGAACTCATATAGAAAAAAAGACCATTTTAGCATGCTTTCAAAAAACCTGATACTCTAGACAAAACCATGTTTAATGGGCTCATGCCTTTGCTGATGAGTTACACCTCAGAATACACTTGCAAACTCCTTCATTTACTTGAAAATCATCAATGGTAGGCATTCTGCCTTTCCCCTGGCCTATATATACTTAAGAATTCATCACACGGTTTTGAGGACAAACATCTGTGCTTAAAATCCAACATTTTTAGCAAAATAATAATATCAAATTTTGACTATACATGATTCGCTTGATTATCCATATTAACGGTAGACAAAGAAAACAGGAATCACAGAGAATTTCAAAATCATAATTTAAGAAAACAGTTGGCCTTTTCTATCATCTTGGATCAGAGTTCCAAGAAACAAGATTTATACACTCAAATTTTATTTCATTTCATATCCTCAGAGCTCTTCTCACCAGTTAACTATCTACAGTTAGCACAAACTGTGAGCTACTGTTAGAACACATTTTGCTCTGCACTTTATATGCATTATCATATTTAATTCTACTATCATATTTAACTTTTGGAAGTGGTTCTTATTATCCTCAGTTCACAAATTTAAGAAAAAACAAAACAAAACTGAGGCCTAGTGAAAAAAGTAACTTACTCAACATGAATCCCTAAGAAGTGGCAGGGCCACTCCAGAAATATATAAAAAAATAGAAGAATGGAATAAAGCATAATTTTCTGACAGCTTGGTTCCTAAAACATGGACCTCTGTCGCTGAACATAGAATGGTTTTCTCAGTCCAGCTAGAAACGGAGAAGGCAATGGCAACCCACTCCAGTACTCTTGCCTGGAAAATCCCATGGACGGAGGAGCCTGGTAGGCTGCAGTGCATGGGGTCACACAGTCGGGCATGACTGAAGTGACTTAGCAGCAGCAGCAGCAGAAATGAAATGATAGAGGAGAAAAGGAGCGAAACATAACAATGAAAAGTTTCAGAGGAAGACAAGCCCTCGGTCAGAGGTCCCTGCCTTGTTCAGACCTGTCTGGGTTGGCTGGCTTTGAGTCAAAAGGGATTGCAGAGCAGTCCACAGGGAATATAGTCCTTTCTTGAATGCAGAGCGCAGATGCTATGCAATCAGCAGTTTTGTGTCAAATATTTTAACTGACACTGCAACCGCCTTTAGAGGTTGACTCATCTGCGGAATATTATCCTCATCTGGTGTAACACTGGCAGGCACTGAAAACCGATAATGACTGAATCTCAATTAGACTTGAGAAAATGGGTTTGTTTGCCCAAAACCTCACAGCTAGCAAGTAGCTAGCTTCCTACCACATCATGTCAATTCACTTCTCGCGACAGAGACTTCCTCACTTCATAAACAAGAGACTTCCGCTAAGTGGGTCAGTCTTTTTGTTTACATTAAGTCCCAGGGTTCTCATTAGTCATAGAGTTGTATAAGAGAGGCTCTGAAGGGTTAACTAGCTTCCCCAGTATCGTACAGTTATCTAGAAGCAGAGTCACATCTGGTATAATCATAAAGAATAATGTCTTTAAAAGCAAATAGGCCTAGGTTCAGATTCTGATCTTGCCACTGAACTAGGAGTATGACTTAGGGCAAGCTGTGGAGCCAGCCATCTGCTTTGTCATCTGTGAAATGGAAGTAGTAACAGTGCTTTAAGTGTTTAAGTTAGGTTTAAGTGTTAAAGGTAATTGCAAATATTATGTAGCCCCGATTATGTGCCTTGCAACAAGTCTTATAGGTAGACAGAGTATTATTTTCCTAACTAATAAAAGGCAGAGATAGGTTAAATAAGTTGCCCACCATCTCATAACATTAAGTGAGGAGTTCAAATTCAAAACCAGACTGGTTCAGAAGCCTGTGACCATTACAATACTCTAATATAAAAAAGTTAGCACAGGAGCTACAATATATTAAACACTCAACTCAGAGCTACTTCAATTACACCATGCATATCCTCCCCCATTTCTAAAACTGTCCAAAGAATGACATTCTATACTGTTCTGCAAAGTGGCACAGCCAGATTGCTCAGTTCCTAGTTAATCGTGACGTGCTGCATAAAATCAGATCTTCCGGAAGAAAACAATGATAGAAAAAGTCTTCATTCATTACTCTTCTGTCCCAAACACCCGTCTCAGGAGGTTCAGAGTAATTAAGTTCTTCAGAGGATAAATTAAAAAATTATTAGAAAGCAAATTATATATGATAGCAAGGATCTAAATACTGAACTATGCATAACGTAAAAGAAGAAAAATATTTGTAGAAATAAAATTAAAGAGAAAACTTTCAAAATAGTCCATTAGATGCAATTGTGTTTGGTTTGTGACAATAATTTTTGAAATATTTTGAAGTCATATATTTTACCTACTATGCCTCAACTTCAAGCTAAATTTTGTAATTTGCCTTTCCATTTAAATTGTGTCTCTATCAATTTTCAAAATAGCTTACTTTCAAGTTACTTCTCTTCAATATTCAAATACTACCTTCTTTGACAATATTTATTTATAATTTGGAAGATAAGGAAGACATAACAAGCACGGATGAGTTTTATTGGAAAACTAGAAAAAAGATTCTCCCAAGTAGAGACTCAAAGGAAATTACTGTATAACTCAGTGACCTCTGTGATGAATGACTACACTTCATTTTTCAAGATTAATTTTGTGAGAAGTTTCATGAACAGATGGAATTGCCCCTGTCTTGCTGAAAGAATCATTATCTAAGTTATGGGCTAGCTTGTTAAAACAGAAGTATATTCAAGTTAGAGGGATTCCCAGGTGGTTCAGTGGGAAAGAATCCACCTGCAATGTAGGAGGCCCTGGAGATGCCAGCTCGATTCCTGGGTCAGAAAGATCCTCTGGAGGATGAAATGGCGGCCCACTCCAGTATTCCTGCCAGGAAAAGTCCATGAACAGAGGAGCCTGGTGTGCTACAGTCCATGGGGTGGCAAAGAATTGGATACGACTGAGCATGTAGCGTAATTTTTGTGTGTGATCCAATTCAACTGACAAAGATTAAAGAGCAGTCAAGACACAGATTGACACCCCTTAGCTTTATTGTATGGGTAAAATGCACACACTTAGCTCTACATTTGATTTTTATATTCTTACAGATAGTCTCAAAATGAAATGACTAATTACTATCTTTTTTTTTTTTAGGTAATTATTTTTTATTGGAGGCAAATTATTTTACAATATTATATTGGTTGGTTTTGCCATACATTGACATGAATTTGCCCAGGGTTTACATAAGTTCCCCCTCCTGAACCCCCCTCCTACCTCCCTCTTCCCTTTATCCTCCCTCTGGGTCATCCCCACATGCCAGCCCCGAGCATCCTATAACATGCATTGACCCTGAACTAGTGATTCGTTTCACATATGACAACATACGTGTTTCAATGCCATTCTCCCAAATCATCCCACCCTCACCCTCTCCCATAGAGTCCCAAAGACTGTTCTATACATCTGTGTCTCTTTTGCTGTCTCGTATACAGGGTTATCATTTGCATCTTTCTAAATTCCATATATATGTGTTAGTATACTGTATTGGTGTTTTTCTTTCTGGCTTACTTCACTCTGTATAATAGGCTCCAATGTTCATTGCAGCACTGTTTATAATAGCCAGGACATGGAAGCAACCTAGATGTCCATCTGCAGACGAATGGATAAGAAAGCTTTGGTACATATACACAATGGAGTATTATTCAGCCATTAAAAAGAATACATTTGAATCAGTTCTAATGAGGTGGATGAAACTGGAGCCTAATTACTATCTAATTTATACTTTGTTTTTCTTACGGTACAAAAAGCAGCCACGTTTTCATTTTTTCAACATTATCTGTCCAGCCTAATTTCTACCCTAACTGAAATATGAATTGTCTTATTTGATAACATAATTGCTTCCATGGCAACAATAAAAGATGTGAAAGTATTTCTTGCTGCAGGTGAAAATAATTATAACATATTGATAAGCCATTTTCATGTAAATGACCTTATAAGTGAAGAGAGAGAGGAGAGAAATAGAAGCAAACGAAGTGGTATTCAGCAAGCAGAAATGCTTGGAATACAATATTTTTCAGTGGTTTCAGGAATGTTGAGGAAGGGTCAAATTGAGAGAAAATATCAGATAGTGATGCCTCCTGATTAGAATTTTTAAATAAATAATATTTCTTTAAAATTTGCTGAGGAAAAAAGGAAAAGAGTTCCCTATTCCAGGAGTACAATTAACTGATTTGGCTTCTGTGTCCCTTTGCAAATTCTTTGAGGACAAAATGAAATATACAGAGTTAAAAATAAGAAGTGACTCTGGAGCTTGTCTATAGTACTAGAAATGCTGTGGGAATATTTAGATAGAGTCTTCTAGACAATGTTTACGAACTTTAAGGAATAAAATTTGGACCCTGAAATGGAAATTTGGACACCTTAACATTGGCTTGAAGCTCAACATTCAGAAAACAAAGATCATGGCATTTGGTCCCATCACTTCATGGAAATAGATGGGGAAACAGTGGAAACAGTGTCAGCCTTTACTTTTTTGGGCTCCAAAATCACTGCGGATGCTGATTGCAGCCATGAAATTAAAAGACGCTTACTCCTTGAAAAGAAAGTTATGACCAACCGAGATAGTATATTAAAAAGCAGAGACATTACTTTGCCAACAAAGGTCCGTCTAGTCAAGGCTACGGTTTTTCCCTTGGTCATGTATGGATGTGAGAGTTGGACTGTGAAGAAAGCTGATCGCCGAAGAATTGATGCTTTTGAACTGTGGTGCTGGAGAAGACTCTTGAGAGTCCCTTGGACTGCAAGGAGATCCAACCAGTCCATTCTAAAGGAGATCAATCCTGGGTGTTCATTGGAAGGACTGATGCTAAAGCTGAAACTCCAATACTTTGGCCACCTCATGCGAAAAGTTGACTCACTGGAAAAGACTCTGATGCTGGGAAAGATTGGGGGTGGGAGGAGAAGGGGACGACAGAGAATGAGATGGCTGGATGGCATCACCGACTCTGTGGACATGAGTTTGAGTGAACTCCGGGAGTTGGTGATGGACAGGGAGGCCTGACGTGCTGTGATTCATGGGGTTGCAAAGAGTCGGACACGACTGAGCGACTGAACTGAACTGAACATATACCAACTTCATTCACTTTCAATTCTTATGCTACCCTACCATCTCCTGAAGGACCAGCAGCTGTTGGTACCAGCAAGCAAAATATAATTAAAGGGCACGAGTCAATGAGTCATAAATCTGTTCCATTTGAGGCCTGACTCAAAGGACATCACTGATGGGCCCTATATCAAGGAACTAAGTGAGGTGGATCCAGGAGAAGGCTTGTCATTAAGCCCCTGGAAGGGTTTCCCTGGTGGTGCTAGTGGTAAAAACCTACCTCCCCATGCAGGAGACCTCAGAGATGTGGGTTTGATCCTTGGGTTGGGACGATCCCATGGAAAAGGAAATGTGAAGCTATTCCAGTATTCTTGCTTGGAATCCCATGGACAGAGGAGCCTGTTTGGCTGAGATCCATAGGTCATAAAGTTGGACATAACTGAAGTAACTTAGGGTGGATGGATGAAGACCCTGGAATGGGTGGGTGGGTCTATGATATCCTTAGTGAGATGTGGGGTCTCTTTGGTCTCTAAGATTTACAGAAGAGATAAACATGTCAACTAAGTTTTCTCTACCACTGAGGTTAGGAGAACAAGGAGAATGAACAGCTAGAAGCTTTCCTCTTATGTCTCAAAAGAGACATTGACAACCTACCAGTTGCTGTAACATACATAACTACTTCCTACCACCGTGAATATCTCTAAAAAAAAAAATAGAAAGAAAAAAAGAAAACACAATGACCAATATCAGAAATGAAAGAGATCATTACAGATTCTACAAACCTTAAAAGGAAACAGGGTATGTTAAAAAATATGATGCCAATAAGTGTGATAACATAGATAAAATTGATAAATGCCCTGAATGACACAGATTATGAGAACAGACTTAAGAAAAAGACTTAGATTATCATAATGTTAATATCTAAATACTAAATATTAACTTGTAAATAGTTGAATTAATAATTTAAAACCTTACCAAAAAGAAAACTCTAGGCTTGGGTAACATCTATGAATTCACCCAAACATTTAAAGAAGAAATAATACAATCTTACACAAATCTTTCCAAATATAGAGGAGAATGGAATACTTTATAACACTTTACAAGGTCAATAAGTACAACACATGAAAATATGACAATAATTTTACAAGAAAATAAAACTACAAGCCAATATCTATATGAATTTGGACCTATAAATCCTTAACCATACCAACAAGTCAAACCCGGAGATACGTAAAAAGTCAATTCATCACAAGCAATTAGAGCTTATCTTAGGAACATGAGATTGACTTACTATTTGAAAATCAGTCAGCATAATACACTACATTAAAATATTAAAAGAAAAATTAAAAAGTGATTATGCAGTAAATATAGAAAAATTATTTCACAAAGTTTTATACCCATTCATGATTAAAAAAAAATTGAAAAAGTTCTCAGCAACGTGAGAATAAATGGTAACTTTCTCAACCTGATAAAAGTAGTCTGCCAAAAACCTCAAAATGCTACAATTGTTACCAATATAAGGTCAATACACAAAGTCAACTGAACTCCTGCATATTAGTAACAAACAACTGGAAAATGAAATCAAGGAAATGATACCATATACAACAACATTAAAAAATACTAAAATACTAAGGGATAAGTTAAATGAAAAATCTCAAGGTCTATAAATGCTATAAAGTATTATTGAAAAAAGTTAAAGACAGTTAAAGTAAATGAAGTGTGATAGTATGTTCGAGGATTCAGTCTTGCAAACATGCAAATTCTTTCTCAGATAATCTATAGATCAAAGACAAATCAATTCAAACCTTAGTAGGTATTTTGAAGAAATTAACAAACCAATTCAAAAAATTGAAAATACAAAATAGTTAAAGCAATGTGGAAAGGAAAAACCAAGTTGGAAGACTTACACTAATGTTTTAAAATTTTATATAAAGCTATTTTTTATTAAGACAGTGTGATATTGATGTAATATAGAAAAACAGATCAAGGGAACAGAATAGAAATTCAAGATATGGACCCATATTTGTGTACACAATCTGGTTTTCAATAAACCTAAGTATTTCAGTGGAGAAAAGGAATATCGTTTCAACAAATGATACTGGAACAACTGAATATCCATATGGAAAACAAATGGACCTTATAGTCATGCTTGTCTTATCAAATACAAAAATTAATTTTAGATAGATTACAGATTAAAAGTGAAAATTAAAATTATAAAATTTTAGAACAAGCATAAAGTATTCACAAACCTGAAATAGCCTAAGATTTCTTACATAGTTCACAGAAAGCACTAACCACAAAAAATTAATAAATTGGAATTCATGAAAATTTAAAAATTATTATCAAAAGGCATTGCTGAGAAAATGAAGAGATAAAAAGTGAACTAGGAAAAAAATATCTGTGATGCATGTATCTCACAGAGGACCAGTGTCCAAAATACATAAAGAATTTTGTAAACCAATCACAAATCTGACAACACGGAATGATGAAGAGGAGGCAGAGCATGGAAACTATAACTCACTGCTCTGGGAAGCAGAATGCACAGTTGCTTTAAAAAGTAACTTGACATTTTCCTATAAAGGTAAACATATACTTACCAAAGAAACCAGAAATTCTACTCCCAAGAATTTATACAAGTGAGCTGAACATTTAGGTTCTGACAAAAACCTGTACACCAATGTCAATAGTAGCTTTATTCATTACAATCGAAAACTGGAAACAAGCAAGGTACCTTCCAACAGGTGAATGGGTAAACAAACTGTATATATCTATGCAATGCGCTACTACTCAAGTTACTCAAACAATAATATGGGTGAAACTTAAGTGCATTTTGCTAAGGAAAAGAAGCCAGACCAAAAGTCTACATATATAAACTTTCAATTATATGCTGGGAAAAAAGCAAAACTATAGAAATGGAAGACAGATAATGGTTTCTAGGAGTTAGGAAATTAAGAAGAAATTGACAATAAAGCTACATAAAGGAATTTTAGGGTGATGAAACTGTTCTCTATAGTACTGGGATGACGGATACATGGCCTTAGACATCTGTCAAATCCCCACTGAACTGTACAATACAAAGTAACTTTACCATATGCAAATATTAAAAACTCAACCAGATGTCAGGTGGTGACAGGATGGAATGCAGACTGTGATAAATGAGTCTGACTGTATTAAATACGTATGACATAACATCACTAAAGTGGGTATGGAAAAAAGTTGTTAACCTAAATAACTTTGGAAAACTGTGTGTTTACTAGACACTGGAAGTAAAAACCAAAACAATTTGTAAGCAAATACTAACTCTAGGTGGCAAATTTGTTTCTCACAGGGGTGTAGTTTAGAAATTCTGAAACTACATGTATGTTAAAGGTGAACAAATAAGTAAACAAATTTTGCTAACAGGATCCAGCTTTCTCACTGTCTGAGGAAGAAGTTACAAATGAGCAAGTGGTGGGGGCTGGGGTAGGTTAATTAGAATGAACTCTGTGATGCCGTATTAGAATCATCAATGTCAACATGAATTCATGCATGCTTTAAGGTATATACATATAGATAAATATAAATATATGGATGCATATTTGTCTAGATCTTGCTTTTCTAATATCTTTGTCCAATAAAAGGACCCAGGGCTCCTTGTGAAAAAGGTTGAATTTAGGGCTGATTCAGAGAAAATACAAGATGAGCCTGGAGCACCTCACGCTAGAAAATAAGAAAGTGCAAGAAAAATGGTAACAAGGAAAAAATGGAGAAGAAAAAGAATGTTGAATATCCAAAGGATGTAGGAGTCAAAAGAGTTCTCAGTGGCCAAAGCTGGAATAATGTGAACAAAAATAGTAATTGTATTAGATTATAATATAAATAAAATAAATATATACAAATCCATACAGATATAAATAAATAAGTCAATAATAAATAGTGGAGAAGGAACAAATTTTTCTTACAGAAAATTTCAAATAATATATATAGATACTTCTTCCAGGAGGTGATACTTAATTTCCCTCCCTTGAGTGTGAGATGGACTTAGTGAATGGAGTCTAAAAACAGAGTTTGGAAAAAGAAAATAGTAAACTTATAGTGGAAACTTGACACACTAAGCCAAGTGATCAAGGCTAACATCATCAGTAAGCCATGCTGAGATCGTGTGTAATCAGACATGAGGTGATTAGAAGGGAGCTTCATTTGTGTGATATCCTTCGAAAAATCTATAACTATAGTCCAATCATGAGCAAATACCAGACGAGCTCGAACTTAGGAACATCCTACAAAATACTTGCCCAGTAGAACTTCTCTAGCTATCAAGGTCATGAAAAATAAAAACAGAAGCAAAATGATCGCGAAGTGGTCACATATTGAAGGAGATTGAAGAGACATGACAACTCAATGCAATGTGGTGTTCCTGATTTAGTCCTGGAACGGAACAACACAGAGTCAAAATTAGAGAAATTTGAATAATATACAGATTTTAATGAATAATAATATATAAATATAGGTTCACTAATTGCAGCAACTGATGAATTTGAGTAAAGTCTGCAGTGTAGTTAAAGCACTGCACCAATGTTAACATTCTAGTTAAAACGGTTATACAGTGAAGATCGACATTCTAGGAATCAGCGAACTAAAATGGACTAGAATGGGTGATTTTAACTCAGATGATCATTTTATCTACTACTGTGGGCAAGAATCCCTTAGAAGAAATAAGTAGCCAGCATAGTCAATAAAAGAGTCCGAAATGCAGTACTTGGATGTAATCTCCAAAACAACAGAAAGGCAAACCATTCAATATCACAGTAATCCAATTCTATGCCTCAACCAGTAAGGCTGAAGAAGCTGAAGTTGAATATTTCTATGAATATCCACAAGATCTTCTAGAACTAACACCCCAAAAAAGATGTCCTTTTCATTATAGGGGACTGGAATGCAAAAGTAGGAAGTCAAGAGCTACCTGGAGTAACAGGCAAATTTGGCCTTGAAAGATAAAATGAAGCAAGACAAAGGCTAACAGAGTTTGGCAAGAGAACTCACTGGTCATAGCAAACACCCTCTCCCAACAACACAAGAGAAGACTCTACACGTGGACATCACCAGATGGTCAACACCGAAACAGACGGATTATATTCTTTGTAGCCAAAGATGGAGAAGCTCTACACAGTCAGCAAAAACAAGACCAGGAGCTGACTGTGGCTCAGATCATGAACTCCTTATTGCCAAATTCAGACTGAAATTGAGGAAAGGAGGGAAAACTACTAGACCATTTGGGTATGACCTAAATCAAATCCCTTAAGAATATACATTGGAAGTGACAGATTCAAGGGATTAGATTTGATAGACAGAGTACCTGAAGAACTCTGGATGGAGGTTCGTGACATTGTACAGGAGGCAGTGATCAAGACCATCCCCAAGGAAAAGAAATGCCAAAAGGAAAAATGGTTGTCTTATGAGGCCTTCAAATTACTGAGAAAAGAAGAGAAGAAAAAGGCAAAGGAGAAAAGGAAAGATATACCTATTTGAACGCAGAGTTCCAAAAAATAGCAAAGAAAGGTTAAAAAGCCTTCCTCTGTGATCAGTGCAACGAAACGAAATAGAGGAAAACAATAGAATGGGAAAGACTGGAGATCTCTTCGAGAAAATCAGAGATACCAAGGGAACATTTCATGCAAAGATGAGCAAAATAAAAGATAGAAATGGTACGGATCAAATAGAAACAGAACATATTAAGAAGAGGTGGCAAGAATACACAGAAAAACCATACAAAAAAGATCTTGAAGACCCAGATAATCACAATGGTCTGATCACTCACCTAGAGACAGGCATCCAGAATGCGAAGTCAAGTGGACCTTAGGAAGCATCACTACAAACAAAGCTAGTGGAGGTGATGGAATTCCAGTTGAGCTATTTCAAATCCTAAAAGATGATGCTGTGAAAGTGCTGCACTCAATATGCCAGCAAATTTGGAAAACTCAGCAGTGACCACAGGACTGGAAAAGGTCAGTTTTCATTTCAATCCCAAAGAAAGGCAATGCCAAAGAATGCTCAAATTGCCACACAATTGCACTCATCTCACATTCTAGCAAAGTAATACTCAAAATTCTCCAAGCAAGGCTTCAACAGTACATGAACCGTGAACTTCCAGATGTTCAAGCTGGGTTTAGAAAAGGCAGAGGAGCCAGATTTCAAATTGCGAACATCTGCTGGATCATCAAAAAAGCAAGAGAGTTCCAGAAAAATATCTACTTCTGCTTTATTGACTATGTCAAAGCCTTTGACTGTGTAGACCACAACAATCTCTGGAAAATTCTTTAAAAGATGGGAATGCCAGACCACCTGACCTGCCTCCTGAGAAATAGGTATGCAGGTCAAGAAGCAATAGTTAGAACTGGACATGGAATAACAAAGTGGTTCCAAATAGGAAAAGGAGGACGTCAAGGCTGTATACTGTCACCCTGCTTATTTAACTTATATGTAGAGTACGTCATGCGAAATGTCAGGCTTGATGAAGCACAAGCTAGAGTCAGGATTGCCGGGAAAATTATCAATAATGTCAGATACGCAGATGACACCACCATTATGGCAGAATATGAAGAAGAACGGAAGAGCCTCTTGATGAAAGTGAAAGAGGAGAGTGAAAATGTTGGCTTAAAACTCAAAATTAATAAAACTAAGATCATGGCATCTTGTCCCCTCACTTCATGGCAAATAGATGGGGAAACAATGGAAATAGTGACAGATTTTACTTTTGGGGGGCTCCAAAATCACTGCAGATGCTGATTGCAGCCATGAAATTAAAAGACACTTGCTCCTTGGAACAAAAGCTGTGACAAACCTAGACAGCATATTAAAAAGTAGAGACATTACTTAAACAACAAAGATCCATCTATTCAAAGCTATAGTTTTTCCAGTAGTCATGGATGGATATGAGAGTTGCACTGTAAAGAAAGCTGAGCACTGAAGAATTGATGCTTTTGAACTGTGGTGTTGGAGAAGACTCTTGAGAGTCCCTGGGACTGCAAGGAGATTCAACCAGTTCATCCTACAGGAAATCAGTCCTGAATATTCACTGGAAAGACTGATGCTGAAGCTGAGACTCCAATACTTTGGCCACCTCATGCGATGAGTTGACTCACTGGAAAAGACTCTGATGCTGGGAAAGAGAGAAGGCAGGAGGAGAAGGGGATGACAGAGGAGGAGATGGTTGAATGGCATCATCGACACAATGGACATGAGTTTTGGTCGACTCTTGAAGTTGGTGGTGGTCAGGGATGCCTAGCATGCTGCAGTCCGTAGAGTCGCAAACAGTCGGACACGACTGAGCAACAGAACTTAACTGAACATTAAGGCAAGCTGGAGAAGGATTCATCTTCATGGAAACTGACAGCAGAGAATACTATAAGCATGTGAAACAACCAGAACTTTTGCACTCTCTGGTGATGATGTAAAATGATAAAAACCCCTTCAGAAACGGGAAGTTACTTATAAAATTCACTAGTATTTAATCAAGAGAAATCATTAAACAGACCAGAAAAAGAAATACATGATTTTCATAGTAGCTTTATTCACATTAGTAAAGTAGATGGAAACAACACCAATGTCTATCAACAGTGGAGAGTATAAATAGATTATACTACTTCCATACAATTAATTGCTACTAATCAATGAAAATTATTGAATAATGGTGTATGTAGAAATATGAATGAATTTGAAATATTATTCTAAATGGAATAAATCAGAATTGTAAAAGAACCATTAAATTATTCAGTTTATATGAAGTCCCACAACAGGAAGATTAGTTTATAGTGACAGAAATCAGAGCACTGGTTGCCTAGGTGTTGTAAGGAATTTAGCAGAGAAGGACACGAGTGAGCTTTCTAGGTTAATGGAAATGCTCTAAAATCATACAAAATCCACAGATGCTCAAGTAACATACTTAGCTCTCTGTATCCCTGGATTCCACAAGCACAGATATGGAGGGCTTGCTGTATACTTATTGAAAAACAAATGTGTGTAAGTGGACTTGCACAGTTCAAAACCCTCCTGTTCAGAAGCTGACTGAATATTTTAATACTCATATGCTGAATGCATTTGTCAAAACTCTGAGAACTGTACACTTACAATCTATGCACTTAACCAAATATAATAAATCACAATTTTGAAAAATGCAAAAACCTATAAGTGAAAATTTTATCCAAAGGAAAATGCATAGCTTAAATGTCTCTGCTATTAAAGAAGAACTAAAATAACTTATCTTAGTATACTTCCTAAGAATTAGAATGACAACGATAAAACAAACCAAGAGAAAGTAGAAGAGAGAATCAAGAGGAAAAAAAATCTGTATTGAACAAAATTTCTCCCCAAACTGGGTATCCATCCTGAAAACATTAAAGTAATAATCCTAGTTCGTGTCGTATATTAAAAAGGTAGATTATTTTAAAGTGTTAAATATTGTTTAAATATCTTATCAGGACTTCTAGGGAATACATAAAAGTTAACAAAGAACTGTGGTATGGCGGAAGACAATAAAGGCAGTAAACAAATAAGAGACTTAGAAAACATGTTTGCAATGTAGATGACAGATAGGGTTTAAAAGCTATAATTATATAAAGGGAGCTTTAAAAATTGAAAAGAAACAGGCAGCAGCCTAAGAGGAAAATGAGCAACAGATATAAATAAGCAATTCATAGATGAGCAAATCCAAATGGCCAATAAATACATAGAAACATATTTTGAAATTCACTAATAAGGAAATTGAAGCAGAGTTAACAATGAACTATTGCTTTATGCCTAGCAGACTTGCAAAAATTTTAAATACTGGTAACATTGTCCATGGGATATGTGGAAAAGAGTCTTTTATATATTGCTAGTGGAAATGCAAATAGGTACAGCTTCTTTAGAAAGCAGTATGGCAGCATTTATTAAAATTAAAAACACAAACCTTTTGACAGGTAATCTATCTCCTAGGTATATATCCCATTACAATACAATCACCAGTAACGAAAGACATGTGAGCCCAAATCTTTATTACAGTAATCATGATAGTGGCAATAAATGTGTACACAAAGAGATAAACTATGGTAATCCATAGAATAGAATATTATTCAGAAAATTCAGGTAATCCACAGGGCACAAAATTATTGTTCATATATGCTAACCTTGAGGGGGTTCCTGAAAGCAATTAGTGCATGAGAAAAGTAAGATGTCAAAAAAATGTATATAATATGGTTTCACTTTTGCAGAGCAAACAATGCACAAACAGACACACAGGAGCATCTGTGTGCACACATGTATATTAAATGTATAAGTATACATGGGAAACCTGGTTCAACAGTCATCGGGGACTTGACGGACAATTCATGTACGATGACCGCAGTTAATGGTTTTTTTAAATGTATTTATTTGGCTGGGTCTTAGTTGCAGCATGCAGGATCTCACTGCATCACGCGGGATCTTCTGTTTTGGCGCACAGACTCTGTTGATGTGGTGTACAGGCTCAGGAGTTGCAGCCAGAGGGCTTAGTGGCTCTGCGCCATGTGGGATCTTCCTTCCCTGACCAGGGACTGAGCCAGTGTTCCTTGCATTGCAAGACAGATTCTCAATGACCACTGGACCACAGGGAAGTCCTGTTAAGAGGGTTTATACTTGCTAATGTTGATCTTACTTCAAGCGGTAGGAGCAAAAGAGGCAAATACGGGAAGAAAAAGAAATAGACTTAAAGGAGAAACAAAAAGGAAATGTTATACTGAAATGAAAGCATTTTGATAATCTCATTTACATAAAATTATATTTGGGTGTGTATATACATATTTTCTGACCCTCACAGGCAATGTGTAACAGCTACAGTCATTGAGTGTGCTCTTGTAAGCACTCTATATGTACTAACTGACTTAACCATCACAACAGCCCCAGGAGGTTCAAATGATTTATTACTGCTCGTTTAACAAATGAGAAAACTAACAGGTTAAATAACTTTCCCAAAGCTACCAATATTTAGCTCCTGGGCTTGTATTCGAACTCAGGCAGTGTGACCCTGAAGCCTTGGCCACTAGACATATTGCCTTGTAACCAGTTTATGTCCAGGGCTTATTGTTAAGCTAAATACACAATTGTAATGTCATGTGTATAATATAATTTTATTTCAGTAAAAAGATAAACCGCAAGAGATATGTATGCTTGTCTGAGCAAGAAAAAAAGTTGCAGAAGTCTGCTAGGTTGTGGGCTATTAATTTATTAGCTCTTGTAGGTGGGGCTGATGATAAAGATTTTTGTATCACTAATACATGTCTAATAAGCAGTCAGATAGTCTCCTACACAGCAAAAACAATTCATGAATCATTGAGGGGTTTTTTTATTTCTCATTTAGAGCTCTTTAACATTTAAGTAACATTTGTTCAGTGGGAATTTCAGACATGAAAAGCTTTACGAAGGAGGTGATATTTAGTGTATAGGTAAGATTTTGAGAAATCATAGAATAGTGTGAGAAAAAATTCAGCAGAAAACTGCAAGTCATCTTCAAAACCTACATTGCTGCAGGAACCTGGGCCAGCACAAGCGTTTTTTCATGAAAACAGGGTTGATAAGGGGCTTCCCTAGTGGTTCAGAGGTAAAGAATCCACCAGCAGTGCAGGAGATGCAGGAGACATGGGTTTGATCCCTGGGTGGGGAAGATTCCGCTGCAGGAGGGCATGGCAACCCACTCCAGTATTCTTGCCTGGAGAATCCCACAGACAGAGGAGCCTGGCAGGCTACAGTTCATAGGGTGGCAAAGAGTCAGACATGACTGAAGCGACTTAGCACACATGCACACAGTGTTGATAAACCTAGAGGAGTGCATAGGTCTATACAGTGCCAAATGCCAGGACCTTCTCTGGGCAGGTGGACCTGCAACCCTGAGCCTCTTAACACTGTGAACCAAACACCATGAGAAGATGACACAGATGCTGTGTGGGTGCCTGACATGGCGCCAGCCTGGAAGTCCCCGATAAATACGGGTCCCATCCAGAGATTGTCTTAGTACACGTGGCTTATGAGTCCATAGGGTGTCAGGGCAGGGCTGTGCCTGGCAGAAGCATTCACCGCATCAGGTCCCTACACCTGTCTCAGGAACTTCATGCCACCCCTACTTTGTCAGAATCAAAATAAATGCCCCCATCCTCAAAGGGGGCACATGTCCCTTCTCCTGCCTGCTTCTTGGCAGCAGCTGCTGCCCATGGTAGTTATACTTGCACTGGTGAGAGGCGGGCAGGGACCCCCAGCGCTGGGTATGCAGATTTGGCCCTTCTCTTCTGTGTCCTAATGACAAGACATCAAAAGCAACAGGGCGTAGTGGTGGGAATCAAAACAAAACAGTGCGTAATGTAAAATTTAGGGTCGGCTCCCAGGGACGGGGGAGCCTGGTGGGCTTCCGTCTATGGGGTCACACAGAGTCGGACACGACTGAAGTGACTTAGCAGCAGCAGCAGCAGCTGGAGTCAAGCATAGTCGCTACAATAGATTAGCCAAGCTTTGAGCTTCTCTCATCTAATTTTTCTCACCTAGAAAAGAGTGTCTTGTAAATTAAAATTTATTTTCTTTAGATGTATAATTGTTTTGTACCCCTCCCATCATTAGTCAACACCAGTGTCAAAACCAATTTAGGAATTTGGTGCTCACTAAAAGGCACCTGCTGTTGGATGGACTTTAGCTGTGATATATATCCTTAGATGCTAACTCTGCTTGCAATGTGCCCAGGTTCACTAACCAGGGCACTCAACTATGATGTGGAGTTATTTAAAGTAAAATACTGTCATGTCTTTCCATTCTCAAAATGTTTCCATGTAACTCAATTCAAACCATAAAATAATATTGAAGTGACATACTTATGGCCAGAGGGCAGACACTAAAAGGAGATTCATTAAAGAGTCACTGAACTGACACGTTCAGTTATGCACAGCTGGATAATACAGCCGGAATTCTCTTTGTTAAATAGAGGTACACAGAAAGATGTCTTTGTAATAGAGTTGGCTGAAGACCAAAGAGCCTGTGTATTTCCAAGAAGAGATTTCTTTCCTAATATAACTATACAGGGGGAAAAAATGCAACAACAAAAAGCAAACAAAGCCTCAGAGAAAGTTTTTAAAAGACAAGATCAAGATCGGTCAGTTGAAAGGGATTTCCACAGCTGTTTCACAGTAGCAATAGCTCCATTAAAGTGGAAGCCTCACATTTTAGGGTCACTTCCTTCAGTTTAAAACTCTGTAGGCTGAGGAACGCCATGCATACACAACCATACTCTTCCAACTTGGATATTATATCACTGGGTGGTCTCTCTTCATTCCTAGTCATTTCTTTTTACTCATGTCATTTCTTTCTACTCCCATTGATTAAATCAATTCTAAATTTACAGGATGCTGACTGCAGCCATGAAATTAAAAGACGCTTACTCCTTGGAAGGAAAGTTATGACCAGCCTAGATAGCATATTAAAAAGCAGAGACATTACTTTGCCAACAAAGGTCCGTCTAGTCAAGGCTATGGTTTTTCCCGTGGTCATGTATGGATATGAGAGTTGGACTGTGAAGAAAGCTGATCGCCAAAGAACTGATGCTTTTGAACTGTGGTGCTGGGGAAGACTCTTGAGAGTCCCTTGGACTGCAAGGAGATCCAACCAGTCCATTCTAAAGGAGACCGATCCTGGGTGTTCATTGGAAGGACTGATGCTAAAGCTGAAACTCCAATACTTTGGCCACCTCATGCAATGAGTTTACTCATTGGAAAAGAGTCTGATGAGAGGAGGGATTGGGGGTAGGAGGAGACGGGGACGACAGAGAATGAGATGGCTGGATGGCATCACCGACTCGATGGACATGAGTTTGAGGTAACTCCGGGAGTTGGTGATGGACAGGGAGGCCTGGCGTGCTGTGATTCATGGGGTCACAAAGAGTCGGACACGACTGAGCGACTGAACTAAACTGAGGAAGGAAAGAACAAAGTAAATCACTGACTTCTGAGTTTCAGAAGCCAAAGTCTGTATATAAACATTAAAGGTGGATGGACCTGAAACTATCACAACTTTGCTTGCTAATTGACTATACTCCAATACATAATAAAAAGTTAAAAAAAAAACATTAAAGGTGGGAAAATCATGATGTATGAAATTCAAGGTTTATTCTTTTCTATTCAGAGAATGTAAAGATAATCTGGGCTGGGAAGAGGAGACAAATAGCAGAGAGAGGAAGTGAGATTAGATGCTCTCTAATCCTTGGGAAGGGGCCCTGTACCCTCCCCCAACACCAGACCAAGTCAGCCACTGGGAGAATCCATCTCCTTAGATGGGTTTGGGGAATCCCACAGGAGCCTGTGACCTGAAACTCACTTCGCAGATTTCAGTAAGCAGCACATTTCTTTAAAATCCATTATGCTATGCTTGGCATGGTAGCATTTGAGTAGCAAAGGCTGCATTAAGGTTTCCAGCCAAAAAAGGATGGGCATGGCATCGGAGAGCCCATGTGGACCCAGAGTGGCACAAGGGAACAGCCACACATTTCCCGTGTCTCCTGAGAGGGGCTGAGAAACTGCCAAAACAGACTTGATGAATGCTGATGTTTAGGACAAGGAGGATACAACTTTTGAGGACTCAATAATCAGATATGGCACAATCTTGCCAGTGCTACCAAGACAGATGACAAAACATCCATGCCCAAGGACTTAGACTGCTGAAATCTGACAAATCCAGGATTGGAGAAGATCCTGAATTGACTGAAAAGACCCTGAAACAATGGAAGAAACTCCAAATTAACCCAAGATTAAATTTCTCTCAAGTAAAACAGGGAATGCAAACTAAAAGTTAAGTTCACTTTAAAGGAAAATCAAATCATATTTCTTAAACATTCAAATTTATAGGTTGAAAATCATAAGCACTTCACATGACTACCTCAAGCATAATTTTCTCACTGTCCAAACATAGATGACAATTACCATAAAGTTTAAAAAATGTTCTTAATATCCAATATCCAGCTATCATCTATCAATGAAAACATACATTCTGTGATTTTTTTAAATTGGATCATTTGAAGCTGTTGAAATGACAAAACCTTCTCTTCACTATCGAAATGGATTTGATTATTAGAGTTAGGCAGACCAGGAGTCTTATAAATGAAATTAAGAGGGGATAACCTATGTATGCGGAGAAGGCAATGGCAAGCCACTCCAGTACTCTTGCCTAGAAAATCCCATGGATGGAGGAGCCTGGTAGGCTGCAGTCCATGGGGTCGCTATGAGTCAGACATGACTGAGCGACTTCACTTTCCCTTTTCACTTTCACACATTGGAGAAGGAAATGGCAACCCACTCCAGTGTTCTTGCCTGGAGAATCCCAGGGACAGGGGAGCCTGATGGGCTGCCGTCTATGGGGTCACACAGAGTCGGACACGACTGAAGTGACTTAGCAGCAGCAGCAACCTATGTATGACATTTTAGTTAAAGGTTTTTTAATCCTAATTATTTGAGTGTATGTGATCGGAGGGCTTTGCAGACGGCACTAGTGGTAAAGAACCCCACTGCTAATCCAGGAGACATAAGAGATGGGAGTTCGATCCCTGGTTTAGGAAGATCCCCTGGAGAAGGGCATGGCAACCCACTTCAGTATTCTTGCCTGGAGAACTCCCATGGACAGAGAAGCCTGGCAGGCTACAGTCCATAGGGTCACAAAGAATCTGACACGACTGAAGCGAGTTAGCACTCAGGCATCCATATGATGGGAACAAAGAATAAAATATAAAGGAAACTTTCTAGAATTCCCACATTAAAATGATTACCATCTTGAAACAATCACACTGGAAAACCATTGAGATCTAAAGTATTGATGCTGAAAATATTCTTGGAATCCCTCTTTTGAAGTTGGCTTCTAAAATGGTATATAAGTCCCACAAGAAAATAGGTGCTGTCACTCAAGAAAAGTAAACATTCGAGAAAGGTAGTCTAAAAGTCTTTATAATCAGACTTTATCTTTGACTATTAATAATATTTCCAAGCTTGATGACGCTTTTAAGCTTGATACACTTACCCAATAAATTGGTCCCAAACAGTATTAATGGGGTTCACAGCGCAAAACTATCCTCAAAGAATGCCCCACGGAAAATATCCAAAGCATCACACTTCTGAAGGACAGCTAATGAGCTACCAAAGGATTGCCACAAATGATGAAAGATGCACACTCATTCAATAAGGGAGGAAAGACAGTTAATACTATGAACTTTGACCAAGTGATCTATGATGAGTCATGAACTAAATCCTCTTAACATTTTTTTTCTTTTTAAAAAACAAAACAATAATATCACATCAAAGAAAGAGAGAAAAGCATAACAGAGGCAAACCAGCTGGAGTATTCTCCAAGGAACATAACCAAGCGTTCTGAAAAACTGACAATGCAAAAAGAGATGACCTTAAACATCTTTAAAATAAGTTTGTCTGAAAAGCATTGAAACATGTATATTACCATATGTGAAATAGATCGCCAGTCCAGGTTCGATGCATGAGACAGGGTGCTCAGGGCTAGTGCACTGGGATGACCCTGAGGGATGGGATGGGGAGGGAGGTGGGAGAGGGATTCAGGATGGGGGACACATGTACACCCATGGCTGATTCATGTCAATGTATGGCAAAAGCCACCACAATATTGTAAAGTAATTAGCCTCCAATAAAAAAAATAAATAAATAAGTCTCTCTGACAGTCTTCCTTCCTTGCCCCCTAAAAGGACTGTAGGTGGTGTGTCTGAATGTTGCCTATCCTCAATCTCTAATTCCAACCATACAGAAGATGAATTAAATGAACTATATTCCAAAGGAAAATTCTAAATATTATGTTGATATTCATGAGTGGAGTGAGTTTTTAATATTTAACAAATATTAATGCTTCAGGGGACTTCCCTGGCAGTCCAGTGACTGAGTCTCCGTGATTCCAGTTCAAGGGGAGCAGGTTTGATACCTGATCAGGGAACTAAGATCCAACTTGTCAAGATGTGCAGCCAAAAAAAAAAAAAAAGACTGCATCAGCACTGACCAATGAGAACAGATGTGGCAGCTAACAGACACGAGCCACTCACAACAGACATTATCACTGTCGTCGTTCAGTCACTAAGTCTTGTCCAACTCTTTTGTGACCTCACAGACTGTAGCCTGCCAGGCTCCTCTGTCTATGGGATTTGCCAGGCAAGACACTGCAGTGGGTTGCTATTTCCTCCTCCAGGGGATCTTTTCAACTCAGGGATCAAACCTGTGTCTCCTGCATTTCAGGCGGATTCTTTACCACTGAGCCACCAGGGAAGCCAGACGCTATTGTACTGGCACAGCTCATGGCTGTTTCTTAATGGGAGAAATAGACCCTTTTCACATAGAGGTAGGTGTTTTTCCTTTGTGCGAACTTAATACAAAACACATCTCTAATTGCAACCTATCTTTTCAAGTCTGTTTTTTGCTTCAGCAAAGGTAAAAAACACATTGTACAAGTAGGTAGTTTTATCTGTTCAGAAGATTTTAAAAGTAAAATGATATTACCCTATCAAACAGAAAAGGGTCTCCTAATTTTTTTTTCCTTTTTCTTGAAATTGAAGTATAGTTGATGTGCTATATTATATGTAATAGGTATATAATATAGTGATTGGGAATTTTTATACTCCATTTAGAGCTACTATAAAACGTTTGCTATTTCCTGTGCTGTACAGTATATCCTTGTGATTTATTTTATACCTAATAGTTTGAACCTCTGACTCTCCTGCCCCTATATTGCTCCTCCCCACTTCTCTCTCCCCACTGTCTTCTTTATTCTCTTTATTTGTGTTTGCTTCTTTTTTATTATCAAAATTGCTTGCAGTCTAGGTTTTATTGGAGAAAACTATACTATCATCAGTTATTGATAATAGTAGAATAAGGATAAAAGAGCTCATTTTATAATATCAGATACTTAGGGCTTCCCTGGTGGTTCAGACAGTAAAGAATCTACTTAAGACAATACGGCTTCAGTGAAAGTTTACACACACAAATCAATGGGGCAAAATGGAGAGTCCAGAAGTAGACCCACAAAAATATAGTCAATTGAATTTTAATAAATGTGCAAAGGCAATTCTGTGGATAAAAGATAAGTCTTTTCCACAAATGGTGCTGAAACAATTGGATGTGTATGTGCTAAGTCACTTCAGTTGAATCAGACTCTGTGATTTTATGGACTATAACCCACCAAGCTTTTCTGTCCATGGGATTCTTCAAGCAAGAATAGTGGAATGGGTTGCCATGCCCTCCTCCTGACCCAGGGATCAAGCCCATGTCTCATATTTCCTGCATTGGAAGGCAGGTTCTTTACCACCCCAAACAACTGGAAACTCATATGCAAAATTACATGCCTCAACCCACACTTCATATCCTATTTAAATAATTAGTTTATAGTGGATCATGCACCTATAGTTTATAATTCATAAAATTATAAATCTTCTGATAAAACACAGGAGAGAATGTTCATGAGTTTGGGTTGTGAAGAATTCTTATGAATAACACTAGCGGCTTGATCCATAAGAAAATAATAGATTGATTATGTTGCATTATAACTAAAATCATCTTCTCTATAAAAGATGGTTAAGAAAGTAAAAAATAAGCTACAGAAAATATCTTTAAATCACGAATCCAGCAAAGGATTTAGACCCACAATTTAAAGAACTCCCAAATTACCAATAAGAAAACAAATGTCGTTGTTAAGTCACCCAGTCGTGTCTCTTTGTGACCTTATGAACTGCAGCACTCCATTCCTCCCTGTCCCTGTTCCACCACCTCCCAGAGTTTGCCCAAATTCACGTTCATTGCATCGGTGATGCCATCCAGCCATGCCATCCTCTGATGCCCTCTTCTCCTTCTGCCCTCAATCTTTCCCAGCATCAGGGACATCCAACGAGTCATCTGTTCACATTCGATGACCAAAATACTGGAGCTTCAGGTTCAGCATCAGTCCTTCCAGTGAATATTCAGGATTAACATCCCTTACGATAGACTGGTTTGATGTCCTTGCTGTCCAAGTGACTTTCAGGAGTCTTCTCCAGCACCACAGTTCAAAAGCATCAGTTCTTTGGCATTCTGCCTTCTTCACTGTTCAACTCTCACAACCGTACGTGACCACTGGGAAAGACCATAGCCTTGACTATGCAGACGTTTGCTGGCAGAGTAATGTCTCTGCTTTTCAACACACTGTCTAGGTTTGTCATCACTTTCCTGCCAAGAAGCAATCGTCTTCTGATTTCATCATTACTGTCATCATCCACAGTGATTTTGGAGCCCAAGAAGAGGAAATCTGTCACTTAGTTCAGTTCAGTCACTTAGTCGTGTCTGACTCTTTGTGACCCCATGGACTGCAGCACGCCAGGCTTCCCTGTCCATCACCAACTCCCAGAGCTTGCTCAAACTCATATCCATCCAGTTGGTGATGCCATCCAACCATCTCATCATCTGTCATCCTCTTCTGCCTTCAATCTTTCCCAGCACCAGAATCTTTTCTAGGGAATCATTTCTTCGCATCAGGTGGCCATCCCCATGAAGAGTATGAGAATCTGTCCCTAATTCCACCTTTTCCCCTTCTATATGCCGTGCAGTAATAGGGCCGGGTGGCTCAGAAGGTAAAACGTCTGCCTACAATGCTGGAGACCCGGGTTCAATTCCTGAATCAGGAAGATCTCCTGGAGAAGGAAATGGCAACCCACTCCAGCATTCTTGCCTGGAAAAATCCCATGGATGGAGGAGCCTGGTAGGCTACAGTCCATGGGATTGCAAAGAGTCAGACACAACTAAGTGATTTCACTTAAATGGGCCTGGATGCCATGATCTTAGTTTTTTAATATTGATCCTTAAGCTGGCTCGTTCACTCTTCTTCACCCTCAATTTAATACCTCTTCACTTTCTGCCATTAGAGTGGTATCATCCACATATCTGAGGGTATTGATGTTTCTCCTGCCTATCTTGATTCCAGCTAGTAACTTATTCAGCCCAGAATTTCTCAGGATGTGTTCAGCACATAGGTTAAACAAACAGGGTGACACAGATGGCCCTATTATACTATATATTGATATTATATTATGTCAATATTATATATTGATGGCCCTTAATCAATCTTGAACCAGTCACTCCACAAAGGTTTCTGTTTCTTCTTGACCCGCATACTGGTTTCTCAAGAGACAGGTAAAATGGTCTGGTATCCCCATCTCTCTAAGAGTTTTCCACAATTTGTCATTATCCACTCAAAGGCTTTATGTAGTCAATGAAACAGAGATAGATGTTTTTCTGAAATTCCTTTGCTTTCTCTATAATCCAGCGAATGTTGGCAATTTGATCTCTAGTTCCTCTTCCTTTTCTAAACCCAGTGTGGATGAATGGAAGTTCTTGGTTCACATAATGCTGAAACCTGGCATGCAAGATTTTACGCATGACCGTACTAGCACAGGAGATAAGTGCAACTGTCCGATGATTAGCACATTCTTTGATACTACCCATCTTGGGAATTGGGATGAGGATTGACCTTTTCCAGTCCTGTGGCCATTGCTGGGTCTTCCAGGTTTGCTGACATAATGAATGCAAAACTTTGATGGCATCATCCTTTAGAGATATGAAAAGTTCTGCTGGAATTTCATTGCATCCACTAACTTTATTAATAGCAGTGCTTCTTAGGGCCAACTTGACTTTGCACTGCAGAATGTCTGGATCTGGGTAACTAACCACACCATCATAGTAATCCAATTCATTAAGATCTCTTAAGATCTTTTTAATACACTTCTTCCGTGTATTCTTTCCATCTCTTCTTGATCTCTTCAGTGTCTACTAGGTCTCTACCACTTTTATCCTTTATTGTGCCCGTCTTTTGGTGGAATGCTCCCTTGATGTTTCCAGTTTTCCTCACGAGATCTCTAGTCTTTCCCCATTTGTTGTTTCCTTCTATTATTAAGCATTGTTCATTGAAGAAGGCCTTCTTGTCTCTTCTGGCTGTTTTTTGGAACTCTGCATTTAACTGGATGTACCTTTCCCTCTCTCCTTTGCTTTTAGCTTCTCTTCATTGGTCTGCTATTTGTAAAGCCTCCTCAGATATCCACTTTGGCTTCTCGCTTTTCTTTTTCTTTGGGATGGTTTTGTTCGCCACATCCTGTACATTATTACAGACCTCTGTCTACAGTTCTTCAGGCACACTGTTAACTAGATCTAGTCCCTTAAATCTGTTTGTCACCGCTACTGCAAATTCATACGGGATTTGATTTAAATCACACCTGGCTGGCATATTGTTTTTCCTTATTTTCTTTAGTTTAAGCCTGAATTTTGCTATGAAAAGCTGATGATCTGAGTCACAGTCATCTCCAGGTCTTGTTTTTGCTGACTGTATACAGCTTCTCTATCTTTGGCTACAAAAAATGTAATTAATTTGATTTCAGTATTGACCACTTGGTGATGTCCATATGTAAAGTTGTCTCTTGTGTTGTTGAGAAATGGTATTTGCTATGACTAATGCATTCTCTTGGCAGAATTCAGTTAACCTTTGCCCTATTTCATTTTGTTCTCCAAGGCCAAACTTGCCTGTTACTCCAGGTATATCAGGACTTACTACTTTTGCATTCCAGTCCCTGACAATGAATAGAAAATCTTTTTTAGGTGTTAGTTCTAGGAAGTCTTCTAGATTTTCATAGAACTGATCAATTTCAGCTTCTTCGGCATGGGTAGTAAGGGCATAGACTTGGATTCAGCATAGTGTGATGTTGAATAGCTTGCCTTGGAAATGAACCGAGATCATTGTGTCAATTTGAGGTTGCACCCAAGTACTGTATTTTGGACTCTTTTGTTGATTATGAGGGCTACTCCATTTCTTCTATGGGATTCTTGTCCACAGCAGTAGATATAATGGTCATCTGAATTCAATTCGCCCATTCCCATCTATTTTAGTTCACTGATTCCTAGGATGTTGATGTGTATTCTTACCATTTCCTGCTTTACCACATCCAATTTTCTTTCATTCATGGCCCTGTATTCCAGGTTCCTGTACAATACTGTTCTTTGCATCATTGGATTTTACTTTCATCACCAGAAAACAAATATCTAATAAAAAATGGAGATGCGTTTTGAACAGATGTTTCACCAAAAAAGATATTCAGATCACAAATCAGCACATAAAAAAAATGTTCACCATCTTAAAGCCATAATGAGATGCCATTACACACTTCTTAGAAAGGATAAGAAATAAAAAGAACAAAACAGACAATAAAACTGACCAACGATGCGAAGTGCTGACAAGGAGGCAGAGAAACCAGAACTCTTACATCTTGTTGGTGGGAATGCAAATTGGTAAAGTTGATTTGGAAAACAGTTTGGCAGTTTCTTATAAACTTAAATGCACATTTACCATATTAGCTGCAACCTCATTCCTATGAATTCATTTACCCTAGAAAAATGAAAACTCGCATTCACACAAAACCCTGTGTGGACAGTGCATCATGTTTACAGCAGCATTGTTTATAATCACCAAAAACTAGAAATAGTCTGAGTGTTCTACATTGGTGAAAAGTCAGCAAACTCTGGTACAATAAAATACTGCTAGGCAGTAAGAAGAAACAAACTATTGACAGACAGATGAATCCCGATTGCACTCTGCTAAGTGAAAGACACCAGACTCAAAAGGTTGCAAACTGTGTTGTTTCACTTGTATAACTTTCTGGAAAAGGTAAAATTATAGAGACTAAAACAGATAAGCGTTCCCAGGAGTTGGGGATGGGGAGGTTTTTACTACAAACTGGCAGCCTGAGGGAATATTTTGGCGATGAAGGAGCTGTTCTTTATCTTGATTGTGGTAATGGTTACAGGACTCTATACATTTGTCAAAACTCATAGATATATGCACAGAAATATTAGTTAATTTTATATTATGTACATTGTTTAGTAATCTAAGACATATAAACAATATAAAAATCTGTTTTTTTGTGAGCACCTATCTTAAACGTACAGGTGAGAATCCTGTGACATGAAATGTAAGTCACTCAGTCATGTCTGACTTTGTGACCCCATGAACTGGAGCCAACCAGGGTCCTCTGTCGATGGGATTCTCTAGGCAAGAATACTGGAGTGGGAAGCCATTCCGTTCCCCAGGGGATTTTCCTGACCCAGGGACTGAATCCGGGTCTCCTGAACTGCAAGAGGATTCTTTACCATCTGAGCTAATACTGAAGACCTAAAGAATCTTGTACCATTCTCAAAAACAAAAAAAATAAACAAAAAAACTTCAAAGCATAAAGAGAAGCAAGAACTTTCCCAGAATTGCACTACTCAGAACTCTTAAAATGTCCAGGTGTGAAAAGTTTATTGTCTGCTTTTATACATGACTGTTCAATTCAGCTTGACCTGTCACCTCGGATTTCAAAAGAACAAAAACAGCATAATGGGGAAAAAAAAAAAAAACAACATAATGGAAACAAAACACCTTGGCATCATGTTATTTAATGACCTGTAATTGCACCTCCATTAGCTCTGCTGCACCAAGTCTAATCTTAGAGGCTATTTCCCTCACAGGAGAAAGGAGTAATAAGGATACTGCTCTCTCAGCCATTTTCTCACAGATCAAGGCTTTTTCGAAGTTTCAATCTATTCAATTCAAAATGTGCCTAAGCCCTTGGTTCCAAAGTTTCCTCTTCAAGGCAATATTTTTCATGAAATGTCATCAACCAAAAGTATTATACAGAACATATGGCAATATTAAGCTTTTAAATGAAAAGAAAATTAAGAACTGAGCTAACACAATATTGTACAAAAGGGGTTGCTGCTAAGAAAAAATCAATGCATTTCATTTCAAAACCACCTAGTGGATAACTTGTGTAAGATATATGGACCTTGCTGCTGTATCGTTTTCTGATTTCCTCTTGTATCTGTAAATTGTGGTTCTTGCTGGCTAAAATCTTCAGTCACACCAAGAAAGACTTCTGATTATTAGACACAAATCAACAGATATAACCATTCCCTGAGTCTCTGTATCTATGCCTATAATATGTAGTTTATCAACCTTTGAATCTTTATATATATGCATATATATACCTATATATGCTTTTTTGCTTATAGAGCATATAAATGAAAAACTATAAGATATATAAAATTGTCCATATCCATGTAATTTTAGATAAGGAAGATGGCCAAGAGTGTTGACTGTGGCCTTGACTCCTTTGTAAAACAAAAAGCAAGTCTCAACAACTTTACTCTCTAGAAGTGTCTAGGATATACTAACAGTAGAGGATACAGAGAATTCCAACAACACAGGTTTTCTGCATGCCTCACCGGGGTTGAACCTAGCTGCAGTATCTCTTTTTGTGTGCCTGATTGGTTGGGCCTCCATAGAAGGCACAAAACAAGGTAAATTTTAATTACTGCTCAAGTTTAAGGGTCCTATTAAGATATAAGATAAGCAGATGAGTCTCATACTTCTAGATAAAAATCAGAGATAGTCATAAAACCATTAGATAAATTATACTAGGTGAAAAATCTTATTTCCTATTTAATCTCCTCCTTAGACAATTCTGCCTAATCTCTGACCTATTATTCATATTATACAGTAAACAAAATAAATTTAGCATCCCTGTCTACTTCAAAGATGAGAAAAAAATGAAATTATATATGTAGGAACATTTTTAAAAGAAAATGGCACTAGACAGATGCAAGATAATATTTTCTTTAATGGCTACTAATGTCACTCTCCTTAATACATAGTAACTGTCTATATGGGCTTCTCAGGTGGTGCAGCTGGTTAAGAATCCACCTGCTGCCAATGCAGGAGTCTCAAGAGACACAGGTTCTATCCCTGGGCATCCTCAGAAGTAGGTAGTGACAACCCACTCCAGTAATCTTGCCCAAAGAATCCCATGGAGAGAGGAGCCTGGGGGGCTAAAGTCCATGGGGTTGCAGTCAGACACGACTGAGCATGTCCACGCACACTCACAACTTTCCAGATAGTAAACCTATCAGCTAGATTGTTATTTCATATCTGTGATATGTGAACATTGCTTAAGCTAGTTTAAGCAGTAGTATAAGAATGATGGTTCTGCCAAGTGCTTTGCACTTATGCTGATAACACATGGACACAAATCATCAAAATATACCATCCCCTTAAAATGTGGACTTTCGTAGACACCATAGGAAGATGTCATAGGAAAAATTTTGAAGATGAACATTTTATGTCCTTAAACTCTCCAAAACCATTTCTTCTGAGAATGACTTTGTTGGCTATGGTGGGTTTCCTAAAGTGGTTAAAAACAGGAAAGAGAAAATTCATTAGCCAACGCCAACCAGTGTTTACAGTATCTTAGTCATTGAAGACTGTAGAACAGTCAATCAAATTAATTTAGACCACCTAATACTTCGCCACCTCATGCGGCGAGTTGACTCACTGGAAAAGACTCTGATGCTGGGAAAGGTTGGGGGCGGGAGGAGAAGGGGACGACGGAGAATGAGATGGCTGGATGGCATCACCGACTCTGTGGACATGAGTTTGAGTGAACTCCGGGAGTTGGTGATGGACAGGGAGGCCTGGCACGCTGTGATTCATGGGGTCACGGAGAGTCGGACACGACTGAGCGACTGAACTGAACTGAACTGAACTGAACTGAATACATCAAAATCAGTCCTGAATATTCATTGGAACGACTGATGCTGAAGCTGAAACTCCAATACTTTGGTCACCTGATGCAAAGAACTGACTCATTTGAAAAGAACCTGATGCTGGGAAAGATCGAAGGCAGGATGAGAAGGGGACGACAGAGGATGGGGTGGTTGGATGGCATTACCAGCTCGATGAACATAAGTCCGAGTAAACTCCGGGAGTTGGAGATGGACAGGAAAGTCTGGCATGCTGCAGTCCATGGGATTGCAAAGAGTCAGACATGACTGAGCGACTGAACTGAGCACATCAAAAACATCACAAAAACCCTTTTTTACGTTCAAATCATGCATTCTGATTGCCTTATTCTTTTACTACACTTGTAATAGCTTTGCTTTACAATTTTTTATGAGGAGTCCACTAGGTGGAGAATAGATATTTCTACTGAGTTGCATCTCCAAATAGCATTTCAGCGCAAGCAAGGAGTTTAGGTTATTTTAAATACCTAAGGCGTCCCAGGATGCGCTAGTGGTAAAGATCATGCCTGCCAATGCAGAAGATGTAAGAGAGGCTGGTTCCATCCCTGGGTGGAAAAGATCCCTTGGAGGAGCACATGGCAATCCACTCTGGTCTTCTTGCCTGGAGAATCCTACAGACCAGAGGAACCTGGCAGGTTGCAGGTCATAGGATTGCACAGAGTCGAAACTCGAGGGAAGCAACTTTGCACCACGCATGCAAATGTTTAGAGTTACTAGAATGAGAAAACTAGAAAGGTCTCCAAAGCTCACGTAGTTTAACCATCTTGCCAGGCCAAGCAGTTGACATAAATTATCTCACTTAATCTTTACAATTCTAAAAGGGAATAATTATTAACCCTATTTTCTGTATGGGAAACCAGACATTTAGAGTTTAACTAATTTGCTCAAGGTCACACAGTTTATAAATGAGAAATCTGGAATTCCAATGCACATTTGTCTGATTCAAAATATTTTCTTTTCCCTCCACGTTAAACCTCCTCATCTACCAGTAGTAGGAGTGGCAAGGAGTTTATTCCACCAAATACAGCAAATCTTAAACTGTTCGGCAATAGATATTTCTGATGTCAAACAACTAACTAGGAGAGATTACACTATGCCATAAAAATTCAAATTATTATTTGTTATCAATAACTATTTTCTAATCAGTACTGGCGGGGGTGGGGGAAGGGACACATCCTAAAGCTACATTTTCCTTTTGAAGATAATCCTCAAAATCAATCTGGCTTTCAGATTATGATCAGATCCCTTTCTGTTCCTTAAAAATGAAGACTTAAGACTCCTCCAATGTTGCATCATTTCTTGACTGAAGTCTCAGAATCTTGCCTAATCAATCAGGGTGAATTTAATGTGAAAATGTGCTCATGCAGACAATATCAGAATATCAGCCAACCTTTTAATTCTTGAAAGAACTTCTAAATGATTCCTATAGAATATCTTGTTCTAATTATAGTTACATTCTGATAGATATGCCTGGATAAATTACTTATAAAATACATAGAAAGTAGGAGACTAATCTGAACAGTTATTGGGATAATGTATGCTTATCTAAATGTTATATATGATTATTCAAAAATCTTTTACCTTGATGACAGCTGTTGCTTAGTTACAGCTTCCATCATCTCCTACTCAAAGGTTCCCATCACTTCTAATAAGACACAACAAAATCATGCGTATAGCATTCTTATTTTCTTCTTGTGGTAGTAGTAGGACATGTGTTTAGTTTGATAAGTGTCTATAGCAAATGACCTAGGAAAAAACTTAGGTACTAGAACAGTGTTTATCTGGCATTATATGAGACAGAGGTGGCATCTATAATGAGTTTCCATTACCTCTCCAGCTCTCTCCCACTCTGTGGCTTTCTCCATGTTTTTTGCTTCTCTTCTTTCATTCCAGAAACACCTGGCTTGACTTCAAGAATCTCTTCATTTACTCACCTCTCAGTTTATTTTCATGTCCCTTACACCTAAAAAACGATCTCCCCATTTGAGGATCTGGCCAGTGTCCTGACCTACCCATCAGTCCTCAGCAGAGGGGGCTCCAAAATTGCTAATTCCAAGTCTCAATGCCACAAACTAGCTCTTGGAAATCACATACTAATTGGAACTAAACTGATATTTTATATATTGAATTGCTCCAGAAGCATTATGATACCCCTTCAGATAAACAATGTTATACAAACCACCAGGAATAGAAATCCATTCAAAACTTGATTTTTAAAGCAATTCCTTATTGAAAACAGCAAAACAATGTAACACCATTATTCTACAGTTCTTTGTTAAACAATTTAATCACACATTCATGGGTGAGTTCATAAAGTGAAATCCCAATATGAAATGACTACTGTACAATCAGGATACTTGTTCTATTACCCAACATCAGCCTATACTCAACATGCAACAACTAACAAGTATGTACTCTGTGCCAGGCACTAAATATGGACTTAGCTATATTTAATAATTGCATAGCATTATGCTATTAATGAGCTTGATTCACATTTCCAAGACCGTTAACAATATTCATATGGAGTTAGAAGTCTTATATAGAGAAATCTAAATGATTTTCAGAATTACTTACCAGTATATTATGGAAATGTAAATATTTTTAAATGCCCTTGTTCTCAAGTTTAAAACTATCATACCTCTTCTTCCCCATTTTTAAAATTCTAACACACCTCTTCCCCCTACTGTATATAAATTAGATTCACTAAGGAAAGAACTAATATTCACTCTAAGCAAATTACAAATAATGTGTCAAATTATATATGAAAAAACACAATTGCAGGATTAAACATAACATGAAACCAAAGTAAATATCATTTATATAACTTGAATCCAAATGTAAGGGGATTTATAGATATAAATATTGATCAATTTTTCATTGCCAGAGTAATATATCACACATTAAAAGCCTGATATTAAATGCCTATTGTATGAAACATGCCCATGTCAACTTGCAATTTATTTATGTTGCAAGGTCATGGAAAAAATTCCAGTAACTAATCCTCTGTTGGAATCACCAAATGACTTTAATTATAGACTTGACTGTAATGAAGACTCCTTACATCAAGTACTTGCTTTGAAATCTAACTCCACATACTCTAGAAATTTTGAAAATATTTAGATACTTGATTATCACAAAAATACTTACAGTAGAAGTTCCTTTTTGCTCGTGGGTTCATCATTTGGGGATGTTTTCATCAGGAGTCATCATGCTTTTGATCTTTAATGCCGCTCTTCCTCCAAGGTTTCTTGTCCGTAATTTCCCAAACAGAGTCACTTGTACTAACAAGCCATCGTCCCATACTGTTTCCTTTTTGTGTGTGAATGTTACCCTGTAGATCGATTTCCTGTCCAGAAACACTCAAAAGTGAACAAACGCGGCTGAATGCAAGTGAAAATGTGCTACTCAAACACTGTTTTTGCGGTTTGGTCCAGGAAGAAATTCCCTCATTGAAAGGAGGAACTATATCACAGTTGTCCCAGAGAACTTAAAAGGCAGAAGTTTCTTCCTTATGAATGAGCATTTCCAAATTGCCAGTCATTTACTCGCATCAGTTTGTGGCTCGAGCACTACTGCACCCAAAGCATCGTGTGCTGTGTGCAGCCTACAGACACTCCCAATCTCCACAGTAATAATATCCCAACTATATTTTAAAATCAGGCTTAGTATGCTTTGAAGTACATAATGTTTTCCATTCCTGAAAGGACAAAGAGATCTACATTGTCAAAGTTTATTTTTAAGCTCATGTGCTTGCTAAGTGCAGTGGCGAGAAGGCTTTCCGTGCCTCTAGTACCATAGCTGGAACCTATTAATGCGAACAGATGAATCGCTGGCTTGGTTCCACATGGGCTTTTATTTCTTTTTTTAAAAAAAACCTTATCTAAATTGTGCTGATTATAATTTCTTAAATCAAGAATGCTATCACTTTTCTGAGCTTGCTTGTTTGAATTTGATCAGTACAGAAGCAATGCAAGCCAGGCAAATAAGAGGAAGGTTTCCAATAGCTTTTGCAGAGATAAGAAAGTTAGTAATTAGAGGCAGCTCCTGTTTCTGGGGTAAGTTGGAGGGGCATTTGGAGACAATAAAAATGACAACAAATCTTCAATGAAGAAACCAAAGATCAAGAATGAAAGGCAGAGTGGGAGAGAGGAGAGAGGAGAGGCCAGGAGAGAGCGCGAGCCAAAGCCAGAGAGAGAGACGGCGGCGCTTTGACCATTAACCATGATTCTTCACATACTTTCTTATTGTTGGGAAAGCAAATTGCTCTGGTTTGTATAACCCCCCACCGGTCTGCTCAACCCACCAAAATTAGCCCACATGTCATCTAATACCAGACTAAGACTTGTGGAAACACATTACTGCTCTATTAGAGCCATAACAAAATACAGCTGAGCAGTGAGCATAAGGCGGTAGGGTGACCCTGAGGTAATACAACCCGTGTTATGGAATTTCTAGCCCAAATTTTAAACATCTGGTTTTGATATGATAATAAATGTGATAATGTACGTTAAATACCAGGATTCAGGTAACCTAATCTTTCCATATGACTAAAACAATGCACGCTTTTCAAATCATGTGGGAGTGAGAGAAATTGGACAGACACATATTTATACCTGCATATACCAAAATAACCCTCGCCAGGCACAAACTCACGTGTATACATAAGCGGCCAGAGCACATAAACTGATTTCATTCAGAACTGAGTGAGTTTTCACTGAATCCTTTCCATGCTCTCTTTTCTGGCCATCTCTTTGCACAGTTGCACTAACTGGTAGGAGACTTGGCTGAGAGAGAGGGGAATGGAAAGGGAAGGTGAAAAATAATAATGCTAATTGGACCAGACAGAGATGTGAACCCCTGACCTTTGCTTCATAAGTACCATCTCATGCTACAATCTGATGAAGTACCCAGTCGCTGGCAACTTGAAAAATAAACTAATCAGATTATCCTTATCCTGTTTTAACTTTGTGGGAAAGAATTTCTGCATTTCAAGTCCAGATATTACCGTATTACTAGATGTCATGTAATTCAGAGCTGTAAATGGTTTTAGAGTCTAGAAGTTAAGATTTCTTTAAATTAGCATCTTAGAATTAGACCAGTGGATTAGACCAGTTAACTCATGAACATTTGCTACCTTATATATTTGCAAATGAGAAGGCTGATGAAGTGACCCAAGGATGGCGAGGGTGAAAGCTACTGGGGTGAAAGTCATGTTGGGAATGACGAACGGTTGGTTAATGTGGGATTGAGAGATAAGGAAGTGGTTAATGATGGTTGATGGTTTGTTTCCTCCTGATGCACAAAGTTCCATGATTCAGGTGAATGGTATTTGAAGGAGTTGGCACAAAATAAAACCTCAAATGCTCTTTCTTGGTTTGAGCCAAACCCAAACCTTTTCAAAGGCGTGAAAACATGCAGCCACACTGGTTTGGTTTTCCTTTGCTGGGCCACCCTTCTGCCTGGTGCTGGCCAGCACCACACAGTTCTTGTGACATGAGCCATTTCCACGGAATTTTAAATTATGCCAAAAAAAAAGAGGGATTGGAAATTTCATGAGAATGGTTATTCTTAGGAGATTTCCATCCCAGATTCCTAACTTGTGTGGCTCAGATAAGCATCTAAAAGGCACTGCCAAACCTTCTGAGGTCCCTGATGCATTTATTTTCAATCACATTTCTGCATAGCAACCTCAGAGTAACAGTGAACATAATGGTTTGTTTTGAAATATTTTCTGTGTGCCAGCCCATGATCCCCTTACCTATGTGGAAATGGGTTTGGAACACCACTTGCAACACAAGCATTGGGTTTGAATGTCCCCAGACATGTTCAATTTTTAGACGAGACATGTTCACATTCTCCCAAATGAAAACAACCTATCCCAAAGGAAACCTTCAATTAAACCATTTTACTTCTAGAACTTCAAAATATTATACGAATATTTTCCTGGCGTACTGTTACATGTGTAGCTGCCCAAGCTCTTCCTATAGGTTTGTTTCCATGAGAAGACTATATGGTAAGTATAACCAACATCTCACTAACTGGGACACTGTATCAGTTAGTCATTGCTATGTAACACATCTACTCAAAAACTCAGTGGCTTAAAATAATAGACAGTTATTGTTGTTGACTATTTCACAGGTCAGCATGATGATTCTGGTCATATCTGGGCAACAGCTGCTTGTCAAGTAGGTGACTCTGTGATCTTTATTATGTTTGGGAGGTTAGCTCTCTGCAAGCTGATGTAGAATAGACTCATATAACTCAATAGCTGGGAACACTGAACTCTTGTGTCTTCACTTGTACCTATTTTTCATAACCCTTCCATCAGTGAGCTCAGGAACTCTCTGGTCAGCTTAAATATGTTTTCAAGGCAATCAAAGCAAGAGAGGAAGTGTAAATGTACAAGTGCATTTTAACACCTCTGTTTGGGTCAACTTGCTGAGCCCAGAGTCAATGTGTGTTTTTAGAGGTGGCAGAGATTCAGTACCAAAAGATGTGGATACACAGAGGCGTGGAAAGTTGGGGCCATTCATACAATCTCTCTACCACAGGTATACTGAAAATAAGAAGTCAGTCAAATTCAATCACTTGGATGAATCCACAATAATTTCGGCTTTCTAGGTACCTCAGATGGAGAAGGCAATGGCACCCCACTCCAGTACTCTTGCCTGGAAAATTCCATGGATGGAGGAGCCTGGTAGGCTGCAGTCCCTGGGGTTGCTAAGAGTCGGAGATGACTGAGCGACTTCACTTTCACTTTTCCCTTTAATGCATTGGAGAAGGAAATGGCAACCCACTCCAGTGTTCTTGCCTGGAGAATCCCAGGGACGGGGGAGCCTGGTGGGCTGTCGTCTATGGGGTCGCACAGAGTCGGACACGACTGAAGCGACTCAGCAGCAGCAGCAGCAGATGCCTCAGAGGTAGAGGCTCTGCTTGCCAATGCAGGAACCCCAGGAGGTGTTGGATCTGCAAGATCCACTAGAGGAGGAAATGGCAACCCACTCCAGTATTCTTGCCAGGGCAATCCCATGAACAATAGTCTACAGGGTTGCAAAGTGTTGGACACGACTGAGTGATTGCACACACGCACACACAACATTGGGATGCATCAACCCATGAGACTAGAATTAGCTTTCAGTACCAAGAGAGAGGATGAAAGCCGAATCCCAAATAGAAGTGGGTGGACAGTGCCCTAAGAATGCGCAGGCAACACCCCAAAATGGCGCTTGCAAGAGAGACGAAGTTGGAGGGACGGCCAGAGATGTCAACGAGGAATGCATATGAGCCAAAGGCAGCCACCAGCCACGCTGAACCGAGCTAGCAAGCACTAACAGTTAACAAGACGAGCACTGGGGGTCTCTCTGGGTTAATTTTCCTCAAGGTGGTTGTTTGAGGAGGAGCACAGTTACAGATGTCATCAGCGACAGGAGACAATGACGTTTATTCAATAGAACAGTCACGAAAACGAGGTAACAGAAGGGCACCGGTGTCAAGGGCACACTTGTGGCACCTGCCTTCAGCCAGTACCAGCTGTGAACGACTGAGCACTTAGTATGGCCAGACGGTAAAGTTTTATACTAATTTTTCCTAATTGTGAAAATATTTTGAAAAACATAAGTAGGCATGATTTGCCCATAGGCCATAAACCTGAAACTCCAGATGTAGAGGTTTCATTTCTATGGGGCAATCTCTAACAGACGTTATAACATTAACAAGTTATAAGTGTTTTGCCACCAGAATATAAATAATGTAAAAATTGTTAGCTCTTCCTAGAGTATCAAACACATAGTTAAGAGGTTCCTAAAGATATTTTTGGCTTCCCTGGTGGCTCAGTGGTAAAGAATCCACCTGCAATGCAGGAGATGCAGGTTCAATCCCTGGGTCAGGAAGATCCCCTGGAGAAGGAAATGGCAACCCACTCCAGTATTCTTGTCTGGGAAATCCCATGGTCAGAGGAATGTGGCAAGCTACATTCTGTGGGGTCACAAGACTTAGATACGATTTAGCAACAAAACCACCAACCACCACAAAGATATTTTTATCTCCTGAAAGCTTTTGCATTTCAAGAGTTTGCATTTTTGTGTTCTTTATCTAGAATTCTAATGGGTACTTCTAGAATCCCTCCCCAAAGTTAATTGCCCCTTAATTTTTTTTATGTTCAAATCCATTTTATTAAAATTATTTGGCAATTCTGGTGACAGGACAAAATTTGACCACTGGACACAAAATAGACATGAGTTTCTAATTTTGGTTTGTTGTGGGTTTGGGTGCATGTACTTTTCTAAATCTTCTGCCCTTCATTTCATTACAAAATGGCAATGTGCCTTAAGTTTCTCTATCTACAATACTCTATTATTTATAGAACAGGTATTTGTTAAATAATATTAGAAAATAAAATGCACAGATGTAAAGAATTCTCTTAAAATATTAGGAACATACAAAGTATATTAAAGACATCTACATTTAGTCCTTGAAGTAACTAGACAGGTGGTTTAATGTCTGGCTTTTGCTGCTGCTGCTGCTGAGTCACTTCAGTCGTGTCCGACTCTGTGCGACCCCATAGACAGCAGCCCACCAGGCTCTGCCGTCCCTGGGATTCTCCAGGCAATAACACTGGAGTAGGTTGGCATTTCCTTCTCCAATGCATGAAAGGGAAAAGTGAAAGTGAAGTCGCTCAGTCGTGTCCAACCCTCAGCGACCCCATGGACTGCGGCCTTCCAGGCTCCTCCATCCATGGGATTTTCCAGGCAATGTCTTGTATTACATTTATTTATTTCTAAATACAATTCAGAGGCTAAAGTGTTTCCAAAAACTATGAAAACCTTCATCGACATTCACAGTATGGTTCCAGTGGGTTTTGAGAGTAAAAGCAGTGGAGCACCTGATTTGGTATTTTAAAATCACAAGCCTTTTTATCTTTAGTGGGATTTTTTTCTTCTATAGTAGCTTAGGGCACTATTTGCTTACTTCAGTTTAGTTCAGTTCAGTCGCTCAGTTGTGTCCGACTCCTTGCAACCCCATGAATCACAGCATGCCAGGCCTCCCTGTCCATCACCAACTCCCGGAGTTCACTCAAACTCATGTCCATCGAGTCGGTGATGCCATGCAGCCATCTCATTCTCTGTCGTCCCCTTCTCCTCCCACCCCCAATCCTTCCCAGCATCAGGGTCTTTTCCAGTGAGTCAACTCGTCGCATGAGGTGGCCAAAGTATTGCAGTTTCAGCTTTAGCATCAGTCCTTCCAATGAAAACCCAGGATTGATCTCCTTTAGAATGGACTGGTTGTATCTCCTTGCAGTCCAAGGGACTCTCAAGAGTCTTCTCCAACACCACAGTTCAAAAGCATCAATTCTTCGGCGATCAGCTTTCTTCACAGTCCAACTCTCACATCCATACATGACCATGAGAAAAACCATAGCTTTGACTAGACAGACCTTGGTTGGCAAAGTAATGTCTCTGCTTTTTAATATACTATCTAGGTTGGTCATAACTTTCCTTCCAAGGAGTAAGCGTCTTTTAATTTCCTGGCTGCAATCAGCATCTGCAGTGATTTTGGAGCCCCAAAAAATAAAGTCTGACACTGTTTCCACTGTTTTCCCATCTATTTCCCATGAAGTGATGGGACCAGATACCATGATCTTCGTTTTCTGAATGTTGAGCTTCAAGCCAAGCTTTTCACTCTCCTCTTTCACTTTCATCAAGAGGCTTTTTAGTTCCTCTTCACTTTCTGTCATAAGGGTGGTGTCATCTGCATATCTGAGGTTATTGATATTTTTCCCAGCAATCTTGATTCCAGCTTGTGCTTCTTCTAGCCCAGCATTCTTCATGATGTAATCTGCATATAAGTTAAATAAGCAAGTGACAATATAGAACCTTGACATACTCCTTTTCCTATTTGGAACCAGTCTGTTCTTCCCTGTGCAGTTCTAACTGTTGCTTCCTGACCAGCATACAGGTTTCTCAAGAGGCAGCTCAGGTGGTCTGGTATTCCCTTCTCTTTCAGAGTTTTCCACAGTTTATTGTGATCCACACAGTCAAAGGCTTTGGCATAGTCAATGAAGCAGAAATAGATGTTTTTCTTACTTAATGCCTTATAATTAACATCTGCTTTACAATATTAATAATCTAAGCATTGGCTTTGTAAAGTATATTACTGGACAGCAAATGGTAGGAGACCTTTTCCAAGGCAAAACTTTTCCTAGAACTTAAAATCTCTGAGGGTTTGGTGTTCCGTAGTTGTTCTCCAGTGATCTTAAAGTTGTAAGTGGAGTCCTGATTCCAGAGTTGCTATAGAATGTCAGGGTGACTGTTTTTACATCCTCTTCTTTGATCAAAGGCATAGTACATATTAAAAGGCGAACTGTTCAAGTGAAGGCTCAGGGCAGGTACTGTATGGGTGATATTCTGTACTCAATGTAAGCCAACGGAATTGTTGATGTAGGCACACTGGTTTTCCCTCAAGATCCATTCAAACTTCTTGATTTGAAGTTTGAAGAATAATGTCTCTTTTAGATTTCCCTGCAGCATATTCAGAAAGCAGCAGGAGTCGGTGTGATCATGGATACTGCTGCCATGTCTTTCACCCATAGAATTATGAGATTACATTTTTCATTTCCTTGATTCTCCAGGTTTCAGGTGCACTTATACTGGTCGAACTTGGCATACACTGCCCACTCAGCGGGGTTTGCTCTCATAGGCTTCCAAGATTGCCTGCATGTCCTCCACACTGACCTGCTCACCTGGGAAGAGCTGGCATGGGATGCCCATCAGATTGAACAGGGCAGGGAATGTGGCTTTAGCACCTCAGTCTGCCCACTCCATCCCTTGCCAAACTGTTTCGCTGCTGGGCTGCAATGGAGGAGCTGAGCGAGCTGAGGAGGGGGTAGGGAGGGCAGTGTCCCTAGCTGCTAGCTAGACAGTTACACACAGACACAAAAGCCCTAGATGCCCGAGTGCCACAGTATAAAGAAACCCTTGCCAAGACATCCACTGTGGTAGATCTGGGTATGCACTGCACACACATATAGGGACCAAACCTGCCCCTTAGGTATTTTTAAAATCAACTTGCTCATGACACTTTACTACATAATGACTTTCTGTTTATAACAGTATTGGTCTAATATTCTGAACCCTCATTGTGTTGATTTCTAGAAAGCATGTTTTCCTATATAGATCTCTTCCTACAGTACCTAGAAAGTACATATAAATTAAGCACTTTTAATTCTCAGCCTTGTTTATCTGAAAGATTGTTACTCACACTGCCGTTTTCTGAATTTCGAGTTTATTGATTCAACTTCTCCACTTGTATTGTTGGCTTCCTACCTCTTTTTGTTTACAGGCAGCCTAGGGGGAAGTTGTTTAAAATCCAAAGATCTATTTCTTCTGCTCTGGGAGACAGCTCTTACTAGGCATCCAATTCTTGGCATTGTTTGGGAGACTATCCTGTCTATTTCAAGACAAATTTTTACTGCAAGTGGTTAATCCAAGGAGTGAAAGCGAGGATGACAGATAAAGATGGTTTTCTTTAGCTTCCTAAGCCAGGGCTCCCAAATAAATCTTCATTACTCTGTTTTCAGACTTTTAACTTGGGTCTCAGGAAATATAAGCACCCATTCCAAAGCCTGGCATATTTTCATATTGTATTCTGCACAAGCTTATACATACTTCTTTCTCTTTCTTTAGTGCAGAGATTTGAGGATGCATTGTATATTATGTTGGTACTACTGCTGCATCTGAGATTGACTAGCTGATATTGTATTATCACATTTTATCCTCCTATCTATATTCTGTTGACCTCACTGACTCCCAGACCCTCAGCAACTTCCTCCATCCCGTTTCTGACCCCGAGAGCTACTTGTGGGTCTGATGTGTGATTTTATACCTGAGGCCAAACAAGCAAAAATATATGAAGCCCCTGGTTTCTTTCACCACTTCTAGAAGCACACACTGCATAGAGTGTGATGGCTTCCCCAAAGCTGCTGAAGGGACCAGGCGAGAGAACTTTCTAAGCATATGTGAATCAATTCTCACGAATCCAACTGTGATCAACAAGAAACAGAAGATGAAAGAGAGCAGGTAGATAAATGTCATCTCACTTCTTCCCTGAGATGAGCTGTTAGATATACCAGGTTCTGCTGTATCATCTGGGTAAGCCATACCACACACGGCCAAGCAGGTGCCCAGCTGATGGCATGGCTACGTCTCACTGTGGCTCTTTGTGAATGATAACATGTCAACTTGGATGTGCTTCCCATTGTTTGCTGCCACACTTGCCTTTTTCTTCACTCTAGGTAACGTGGAATCTTTTTTTTTTTTTTCAGTTCAGTTCAGTTCAGTCGCTCAGTCGTGTCCGACTCTCCGCGACCCCATGAACCACAGCACTCCAGGCCTCCCTGTCCATCACCAACTCCCAGAGTTCACTCAAACTCATGTCCATCGAGTCGGTGATGCCATCCAACCGTCTCATTCTCTGTCTTCCCCGTCTCCTCCTACCCCCAACCCCTCCCAGCATCAGACTCTTTTCCAGTGAGTCAACCCGTCATCCCTTCATTCTTCCTGGAGTTATTTCTCCACTGAGCTCCAGTAGCACACTGGGCACCTACCGACCTGGGGAATTCCTCATTCAGTATCCTATCATTTTGCCTTTGATACTGTTCATGGGGTTCTCAAGGCAAGTATACTGAAGTGGTTTGCCATTCCCTTCTCCAGTGGACCACATATTTATTCATTTATTTTGGGCTGCATCAGGTCTTAGCTTAGGTGCGTGAGCTCCAGAACACGTGGGCTCTGAAGACTGGAATGTGGGCTATCTAGCGGGGGTGTGTGAGCTCAATAGCTGTGGTGCACAGGCTCAGCTGCCTCAAGGCATGTGAGAATCTCAGCTCCCTGACCAGGACTTGAACCTGCCTCCCTTGCATTGGAAGGCAGATTCTTAACCACTGGACCACCAGGGAATTCCTTATCCTGGAGTTCTCTTTCCAAAAAAGCATTAGCACCACAGCCTTTTGTTACATTCAGTTTTCAAGGAAATCCAGGGGAAGACATCTGTGCATGTATATATGTGCATAATTTTATATATACCTATATATACTATATTATATAATTATACAGATACAGTTTGATATATAAATATATATGAAAAATTACAACCTATGATAAATTTATTTCCTTTTTTTATTCCATATAAAATTCCATACCACATAAAATCGCTAAGTACTCTATGGTGACATTATGACATAAGATACTTAAGTCATAAAGGATTTATAAACCCTAGAATTTTTGTTTGCTCTTTATGGTTTTGTTTTGTTCTTTGCTAGTGGAAAAAAAAAGCTTTACACAAAGTAATAAATATGAAGTTTGTAAAATAGCAGCTATAAATTTTGGAAAATGATCATTAAGAACACTAATCCTTTAGGAAAATGAGGTTTCAGACTCTCAAAATTCTATATAAATGAAATAAGTACCATGAAGACTTTTAGCTTAAGACATTTTTCAGCTTAAAATACTTCTCTCTTAAATGTTATGAAGTCTGAAACCAAAAATCTGTTTTAGTTGCTCTGCTAATAGCAGAGGCATATTCTAAGATTAATGTCCATTTGACAGTTTTTTTATGAGTGCTATTTTATTTCATGTTGGGTAGAAAATGAGGCAACTTCTAATGCCATTTGCAGTATACTTTTTTTAATATATATAGCAAAACAATACAGATGTTTAAATGATCTTGATTTTATCGTTATTTCCCATTTCTAAATCAAGGCATGCATATTAATTTGTGGATTGATAGTCTGGCATTATTGATCCTGATCAGTATCCTTTTCTTATGTCAGCCTTAGGGATCATTTCAGAAATCAGACCATTTGTAGTTGATTCATTGCTGTCTATAGGGGAAGGATAATTTCATATTCATTCAAGGCCTATCTAAGAGTCAACACACTTCAAAACACTAAGGAGAGATCATGGATGATACAGCCTTGAGATAAATCCTATAAAATAATTTCAATCACAACTTTTCAGAACTTACCAAGCAGAGAGATCAGGGAAGAAAAGCCACCAAGGCAAACTTTTCAAAGAGGAATCTTTTCAGATTGTTGGTCCTGGGCCATTTGGCTGAGAGTAAAGAGTGAAATGAAGTCCATAGAAATATCTATGGCGAAGGATGAAGGATGAAAGTGAAAGTGAAGTCGCTCAGTTGTGTCCGACTCTTTGCGACCCCGTGGACTGTAGCCCACCAGGCTCCTCCATCCATGGGATTCTCCAGGCAAGAATACTGGAATGGGTTGCCATTTCCTTCTCCAGGGGATCTTCCCGACCCAGGGATCGAACCCAGGTCTCCCACATTGCCGGTAGATGCTTTACCCTCTGAGCCACCAGGGAAGCCCCTGAGGTGAAGGATAAAGGAACTATATCTCTGGGCCACTGGGACAAGAGCAACTTCAAGAAGAAAGCAATCTTAGTATCCTGTCCAACAGTCCTTCCAGATGCTGGAGGGAGTGCCCTTCTCTTCTGGATCAGGCCTAGATCACCCCAAGTAGAAGAGAGATCCTACAGAGATCTGGAAAGGAGACCCAGGGGAAAGGAGAAAACAAGGCCCAGTGGCTAGCCTGGGACACAGCACACAGTAGGCATTCCATGTGTGGAATGTGACTGTGTAATAACCAATTGTAATTCTATGTGGGCAACATCTGTGCAACATTGAGCAAGTTAGTTTTTCACTTCTTTCCTTTGAGCCTTAATTTCTCCAACTGTACAATGGGGATAATAAAAATTCTTACTTTAAGAATAATTTAAAGGATAAAATGCCATAATAATAGTACTTTGGAATTCACTAAGTCATAAACAAACCCAGGAATGGAAAAACAGAGAGCAGCATCCATATTCTTCTTTTCAAATATGCACAGATTTTACCATTTGTCATCTTTAGTGTTGCCTACAAAAGCAGATCCTGATATGAGGACTTGTATCCAGGTAGTCCAGTTGAGGAGCAATTCTTAGAAGAAGGAGAGAGGGAAGAGGGAAAGTTAAGGAGGAAGGAAAAGCTAATTTTTGAAGTCACTTCCGTGGACAACTGGGGCTTGTTCTTGCAGGAGGGTTTATAAAAAGTATATTAATGTATCTTAGAACTATCCACATGGGGATGAATTTATCCATCTGTTCCCACACTCCATAAAGAATGCTCCTGGAAATTGTCCTTTCCCAATTTCCAAGTACATTCAAATCCTTGAGAGAGCAGGTTTCCACCAGGGTCTATAGAAAGAGATGTGCACATAACAGAAGATCTCATGAGGTGAACTGAAGTCCCAGGGAGTTAAGGCTCAGAGGATTTGAGTACAGTCACTGGAGATGACAGATGCCATTTTAGTAGCAAAAAAGCAGAGCCAATTTTCTCTTTGGCAGTCTTCTATTTAATATAGCATATAATTGAACATGGAGTATAACATTGATATTTGCTGAATCCTCTTGCCTCACAGAAATCTTATTGAACTTAACCTTAGTGAAGCCCAAAGAGACCCCAGCTTCACTTTTTGCAGATTCCTGACAGTTCAGGATCTCTTTTTCTTGGCCTATTACCTAGAATCACAAAGTCCAACCTCTATATCAATTTCTGTAGAAACACGCTGTGGGTTGAGTAGCTTGAAGACTTAACGGATCTGGGGGCATGGGGAGGTATCAGTCACTCAGTCGTGTACCACTCTTTGTAAGTCCGCAGACTGTAGCCCACAAGCCTCCTCTGTCCATGGAATTTTCCAGGCAAGAATACTGGAGTGGGGTGCCATTTCCTACTCCAGGGGATCTTTCTTCACCCAGGGGTTGAACCCACGTCTCTTGCGTTTCCTGCATTGGCAGACGGATTCTTTGCCACTGTGCCACCTGGGAAGCCCCATAGGGGTACCTCTCATATTGCCTCCTGTCTGTCATCTTGCTCTCTCCACTCACCATTCCCTCTTCTGATCCTACACCTTCAAGCCTGTTCAGAAATGTATCCCATTTTCTCACTCACACAGAAGCTCATCCATACTCAGTCCTTAGAAGCTTGGCTTCTCTCTACAAAACTGGTTTTCTCCTTCAAGGAGTTCTTATATAATCTACTAAATTGTTTTTCTCCATAGCATGAAATAAAGATATATGATTTCCTCTGTGTGACTCAATAAAACTGTTTTTGAGTTAAAAAAAAATCTTGTCATAAACATTTTCTTTTTCCTAAACTATCCCTAGCATAAAATAGAATACTCATGGTGGACTAGCTCAATTCTCCCTTTAAAATGCTTGCATGGCTCAAAGCATTTCCCCTAACTCTTTAAAGTTATTATATTTATACGTTTTTCTTTTTATGATTTTTGAATAATGCATACCTCGTCCCACTAGAATGTAAACTCCAACAGTTTTGCAACCAAGTTTTGCTGTGGTTGGCGCTAAATCATTGGTACCCTGTGATCAGTCTGGCACAAAAGTAGATGATCAATATGCAAGTTCAATGAACAAATGAATGAAACTTTATCTGTGAACTTGCATAGGTAGAAGAAAAGAATTAGAGAAAAAGAAAAGCTCGAGTCCCAGAAAAGTTAAGTGTCTTGCTGAAGGTCACAGAACTGATTGATAGCAGAGTTATTTAACAAGTCTGCCATGCTCATTGCTTCAGCCCTCTTGTAACATTAGACTGTAATTCATCGTGATATTGCCTAATAGGAACAGTATGATAAATCCAGTGTTTTCTCTCAAACCTCTATGCCTGACTTCAGAAATATCAAAGAAGTCTGGTCTGTGTTCTCTCTTTTTTTTCCTACTGAGAGACACCAAATGATTATAGTTTCCAGTGGATAATTCCCTGGGGCTATGTCCCTCCCCCATCTTTTGAAATAACTACTATTTTTTAAAATTTTTACTGGGGTACAGTTGATTTACAGTGTTGTTAGTTTTTGCTGTACAGCAAAATGAGTCATTTATACATGCACGTATATCCACTCTTTTTTAGATTCTATTCCCATTTAGGTCTTTACAGACTAAGTAGAGTTCCCTATGCTATATGGTAGGTCCTTATTAGTCATCCATACTACATAGAGTAGTGAACTGATGCTTTCAAATTGTGCTGCTAGAGAAGACTCTTTTCATGTGAAATCACAACTTTAAAACGCCTCTTTATTTCCAATGAAGCGTTCAGTGATTTAGGACAGGGATAATTCCTCACATACACCAAAAAGCAACAAGTTCTACTCTCAAGAACACACAGAACAAAACGGCACAGGAGGACAGCACTTACAAGGTCTCATAAAAACAACTAAGTAAAGCTGTTGGTCCGCTCTGGGACTTCAAAGAGCCCCAGAAAATCACGTAAAAGTAAAAGGGAAGTAAAAAAAAATCTGACTTTATTTCAACACCTCTTAAAAGGAGTCAGATCAGAATATAAAATTCCCCTCGGAGCCTGGGGGTGGATGCACTTTTATTTTCTTATTTTTTTCTGGTCTGCCAGGGTGAACAGCGTAGGAGCTCAGGAGGGTAAACCTGTGGCTTCAAGTCCAGGTGGAGCTCACTTTGCTGATGACTTTTGAGAAGGGCAGAGGGAAATCAGAAGTTGTCATCTAAGCGCCTGGAATTCAAAACCATGTCACTACCCAAATATTATGCAACTTGTCTTAAGGCAGAGCCTGCAAATACAAAAAGTGGACAGTCATGTCCAGCTCTTTGCGACCCTGTGGACTGTGGTCTGCCAGGCTCCTCTGTCCATGGAATTCTCCAGGTAACAAGACTGCAGTGGGTGGCCATTTCCTTCTCCAGAAGGTCTTCCCAACCTGGGGACTGAAACCGGGTCTCCTACATTACAAGGTAGATTCTTTACCGTCTGAGCCACAGTGTTAGCATACACGCAAACCTCACATGCACTAGGAAAAGGGACAAGAACAGTAATTTGATAGAAGCCTGCACCAGAGCTACAGGCCTCTCACATTATTTACCCTTAACCCATTTCTCAAAGATTTACTTATGTTACTGCCAATATTCACCAAATATGATAAAAGTTCACTGTTTTGCACAAAGCAAGGGGAGATGGTGCTTTTAGTAATGGCGTAGAGATGATATTCACTTAAATGTGTTAATGTTATTTCCTGAAAACTTGCTTACATGTTTTAAATGGTAAGCTATCTTTCTGATGATAAACGTCAACAACAGCCTTGAAGCACTATTCCAAATTAGTATGGCTAACACCAATGGTATTTGCTATGAGTGACTTACAAATAGTCTCTAGCACATAATCCCCACCTGGGGTCCTACCTGTTATATACAAAACCATTTAGAGCTTAGTGGATTGCCTGCATTCCCATAAGGGCACCGTGAATTATTTCTCACAGGGAAAAAACATTTTAAAAGGTATCTAATGATAATGAAGCTATCAGAGCAGCCCATCTCTGTTACTGTAAAGGGTGGGATAATTTACCTCCTTCCTCCACTCTTCTTTCTTCTATACTACACCCTGGGTCCTGAAGCCAATTGTAGTTAAAAAAAAAAAAAAACTAATGACCCTGCTTTGTAACGTGTTCCATATGTTTCACAGGCTTCATAAAATAATTCCACATTAGTTTCCCTAGCCTAGTGTTTAGATCGTGACATCTGTTTTTTCCTAGGTTTTCATGATTTATTTTGGTGTCTGTGTGAACTTGCTCTATAAAAGGAATTTGCTTAGATTCCCTTTTCCTGGAATGTATCCTGGTGCCGTGCAGACTATCAGACTTCCTATCCAGAGAAGACCTGCCACTATCAAGCCTAGAGCTGCCACTTACTATGAATTCACCCAAGTCATTTCCTCTCTCTGGACCTCAATTTCCACATCTGTAAAATGGGGATGATAGCAGAAGTAACTGTTTATAGTGTGTGGGGAATGTTTAAATTAATGAATTATACACACACACACATAACCTTTTGCCACCTGATAACCATTTGCTGCATGAACAAAGAAATGAAAGCCAGGAAAGGTACAAAGTATGAGAAACCTATCTCTTAGAGACCTTCCTTTGTGCTTTGGCATTAATAGCTAAAGCAACCAACACTTACTATGTGCCATGGTCTGATCAATCAATCAAATCCATATATATAAATATAGGTAAAAAAGGTAAAATTACCACCAAGTGAAGCCAAATTTGAGATTGAAGCTAAAGACAGTCAGGAATACTAATCCTATTTTTATTTAAAAATTTGATATGCTATTCACCAGATTTTTACATCTTAACACTTTAAAAACATTGTATCAAAATATTATATATCTTGATTACTTGATGTGCCCTCCTCCAATTAAACTTTATGTCCAAAGAACAAGCCTCAGTTGTCACAGTTGCTCCTGGACCACTGTGAGCAAATGAGACTCAGTTCCAGTCCTCATGCTACTCAGAATCGAGTTGGGGGAGGGACAGGCCTTAACAAATTCATCACAAGAATATTTATAAATCTTTTCCGTTAAAAGTGCAAGAGTTTTATTTTATCCCTTTGGCCTGTGGATGAGTACAGATGCTCTTTTTGAAATTATGAGCTTAAATTTTAGTTCACTCATTTCTCAGTAAAGAGATATTCAGTGCCTAGTACATGCCAGGCACTGCTTTAGGTGATGGGGAAGAGCAAAAGAGACACAAATTTCTACTTTCACCAAGTTATAGTCTATTATGGAAGAGAGACAATGAACAACACAGATAAAATATCATATGCCATATGGTATTAAGTGTAAGTTTGTGTTATAAATAAATGGAAGGGAGAGAGAAGCTGTCTGAGAGAATTAAAATGTTAGACAAGGAACATTGGAATTGTGACCTTGGGGGATGTGAGAGAGAGGAATGCAGAAAACTGCAAGGAAAAGTCCAGGCAAAGGCAGCAGTTACTGCAGGGCAGAGACCCTGAAGTGGGAATGCGCCTGTTAAGTGTTTAAGAAAAAAAGATGAGAATTCCGTGGGGTCCAGTGGTTAAGACTCCACACTTCCACTGCAGGGGGCACGGGTTCAATCCCTGGTCAGGAAACTAAGATCCTGTGTGCTGTATGGTGCGTCCAAACAAACAAAACTTTTCAGAAAGGAAGGAAGAATGAAAATAGCAAAAAGGCCAGGGAGCCAAGGAGAGAGTGAGCAGGAATTCAGATCAAAAACTTAATGGTGGACTGATCATGGCGGACCTCTTCAATCCTAAATGCTGTGCTTTGCACTCTGGCCGGGCGGGGCAATCACTGGAAGGATCTGGGTAGAGGAGTGGAGATCTGACTTAGGCTTAGCAGGATCAGCCAGTGCTGCGCTGAGATGGACTCTCCGGGAACAAGAGAAGTCAGACCATTTGGGAGCTCACCACACAATCCAGGCGAATATGACTGTGGCTTGGACCAGTGTAAGAGCTCTGGAAGAAGAATTCAGTCAGATTCTGATGTATTTTAAAAATGGACTTAACAATGTTTGCTGTTGCTTTGCATGTGACATGAAAGAGAAAGAAGTGTAAAGGTTATCAGGGTTTTTGGTCTAAGCAACTGGAAGAATGGAGTTATAATCAACTGAGATAAAAATGTAAAGAAGTAGGTCTGGGAGGGAACATACAGGCAATAGGTTTTGGATATGTTAATTTCAAGATGCCTGTTAATCACCAAAATGGATATGAGAAGCAGACATTTGGATATAGGTTTGAACTCTAGAGCTAGGGTACCATTTGGATCTAGAGATACAAATTTGGGAGTCATCAATATATGAATGTGGAAGTGTTGGTTGCCTGACTCTTTGCCATCCCACGACTGTAGCCTGCAGGCTCCTCTGTCCATGGGATTCTCCAGGCAAGAATACTGGAGTGAGTAACCGTACCCTCTTCCAGGGGATCTTTCTGACCCAGATCAAACCTGGTCTCTGGCATTGCAGGCAGAATCTTTATTGGTATTTAAAGCCATGGTATTAGATGTAGAATGGGCATAGATAGAATAGGGAAATGGTCAGTACTCAGAGAAGACGAACTATATGAGAAGAACTAAACACCGCTCATTGGATGTGGCAAAGTGAGATGACCTTGATTAAAGCAATTTTAGTAAAGCAGTGTCAGTAAAAAGCCTGATTTAGTGGATTCAAAAGAAAAAGGAGAAATTTTAGAGAATCCATTTTAAGTTCTGCCTTAAAAATAAGTTGAGAAATGGGAGAATGACTTGAAGGGAACAGAAGTTCATGAGAGAATTTTCAAATTTGTGATTTGCTTTTTATAATTTTATTTATGGGCTATTCTGGGTCTTCGTTGTTGCACGGACTTTTCTCCAGTTGTGGCAAGAGGGGACTACTCTCCAGCTGCAGTGTGTGAGCTTCTCACCGTGATGGCTTTCTTGTTGCCGAGCACAGTCTCTAGCGCATGTGGCTTCAGCAGTTGTGTCTCCCAGACTCTACAGCACAGGCTCAGTATTGTGGCACACGGGCTTAGTTGCTCTGGGACATGTGGATTCTCTGATCAAGGATCAACCCCATGTCTCCTGCACTGGCAGGCAGATTCTTTACCACCGAGCCACCAGGGAAGCCCCGTTTTGTTTTTGAAATGGGGAAAGCATACCTTGTTTGTGCAGAGGCAGAAGACAGGGATGATATCAAATGAGAAGGTACAATGGGTAATAAGTCTGGCCTGATAACCTGTGTGTGTGTGTGTGTGTGTAAGTGTGTGTGTGTGTGTGTTTCCATTGTCAGAGGAGGGAGTGAAAATGGCCTGAGAGGCAAGGAGGCTTAAGAATAACTACACCACTAGCTCACTTCAAGCCAGTGGTCTAAAGAAAGCAACTGGAATACAGCTTCCACTTGGGAGCGCGGCAGGGAAGCAGCATATCCCCTGGAGAGCCAGAGCGGGTTATAGCCAGCCATGGTTCTCAAACTTTCGTATGCGTCAGAATCACCTGGAGGAATTGTTAGAATTCAAATTTCTGAACCCCACCCCAGGACTTCCTTTTTTTAATTTATTTTTATTGGAGCATAGTTGCTTTACAATGTTGTGCTAGTTTCTACTGTACAGCAAAGTGAATCAGCCATACATACACACACATCCCCTCCATTTTGGACTGACTTCCCGCTCTGCTCACTATAGTGAGTTAAGTAGAGTTCCCTGTGCTATACAGCGTGTTCTCATTAGTTATCTGTTTTCTGATGCAGCAGATTGGGGCGGTGTCTGAGAATCTGAATGTCTAACCAGTTCCAATGATGTTGATGCTGCTCTTCCTGGGAGATCCAATCCACTGAGTTAGTGCAAGAAAGTGAAAGTATGTTCACAGAAGAGGCTCTTAAAGCTTGTGACTTTTAAAATTTGGAATCAGCTAAAGCCTGGCCCATTTAAAATTAACCCCAACTTTCAATGATTTTTAAGCCAATGCTTAAAAATTCATTATTATACATAGCTCTGTTTTTTTTTTTCTCTGTCCCTTTACACTATTGGTTTGTAAGACTGTTCATTTCAAATAGTGAACATAAATGTTATTTCAGGTTGAAAAAAGAAATATATACCTTCTTAATCCAATTTTGAGTATTTTTTAGCCGCTTACTTATCTATTCCTTTGAATCTGTTCCATTCACCTTGAAAACATTTTACTTGGAGCCAAGTTATGTATTCATCCATCCATTTATTCAGCAGATATTCATTGAGCACCTACTTAGTATCAGGTACCATTGTATCACTTGGGATATAGCAATGGAAAAAACATTTTGGCCTTTGGAAAGAAACATTGCAATTCAAAGAGAAAGAGATAATTAAATAAAATAAACACCTATAGTAATTCAGCTGGTGATAATTTTCACAAAGGATTAAAATAAAGCAGGAGAGGGAATAGGAATGCAACGCAATGAAATACATGATGGGTCATCAGGTAAGAAATGATACTTCAGCAAGAATGTGAGGGAGGTAAGGAAATGAGATATCCAGGAGAAGAGCGTCCCAGACAGAAAATGAAAGAGGCTCTAAGTCTGGGGCGTAACTAACATGTTTAAAGAAGAACAAGGAGTCCACTGAAGCGGCTTGTACGGGGGAGAGGGTGAGGAGTCAATGAGATCAGAAGGCAATGTGCAAAGTTAGGGCAAAGGACTGTGTCAAGTCTTTTACACCTTTCAGACAGTTTTGGCTTTTCTCTGGAATGTGAAGTCAAGTGGGCCTTAGGAAGTATCACTAGGAACAAAGCTAGTGGAGGTGATGGAATTCCAGTTGAGCTATTTCAAATCATAAAAGATGATGCTGTGAAAGTGCTGCACTCACTATGCAGCAAATTTGGAAAACTCAGCAGTGACCACAGGACTGGAAAAGGTCAGTTTTCATTCCAATCCCAAAGAAAGGCAATGCCAAAGAATGTTCAATCTACCGCACAACTGTACTCATCTCACATGCTAGCAAAGTAATGCTCAAAATTCTCCAAGCTGGGCTTCAACAGTATGTGAACTGAGAACTTCCAGATGTTCAAGCTGGATATAGAAAAGTCAGAGGACCTAGAAGTCAAATTGCCAACATCCGTTGGATCATCGAAAAAGCAAGAGAATTCAAAAATAACATCTACTTCTATTTCATTGACTATGCTAAAGCCTTTGACTGTGTGGATCACAACAAACTGTGGAAAATTCTTAAAGAGATGGGAATACTAGACCATCTGACCTGCCTCATGAGAAATCTGTATGCAGGTCAAGAAGCAACAGTTAGAACCAGACATGAAACAGACTGGATTCAAATCAGGAAGGGAGTATGTCAAGGCTGTATATTGTCACCCTGCTTATTTAACTTATATGCAGTGTACATTATGTGAAATGCCAGACTGGATGAAGCACAAGTTGGAATCAAGATTGCTGGGTGAAATATCAATAACCTCAGATAAGCAGATGATACTACCCTCATGGCAAAAAGCAAAGAGGAACTAAAGAGCCTCTTAATGAAAGTGAAAGAGGAGAGTGAAAAGGCTTAAAAAGGCTTAAAACTCAATACTCCAAAAATGAAGATCATGACATCCAGTCCCATCACTCCATGGCAAATAGATGGATAAACAACGGAAACAGTGACAGACTTTATTTCGGGGGCTCCAAAATTACTGCAGATGGTGACTGCAGTCATAAAATTAAGACACTTTTCCTTGGAAGAAAAGTTATGACAAACCTAGACAGTGTATTAAAAAGCAGAGACATTACTTTGCGGACAAAGGTTGGTCTAGTCAAAGCTATGGTTTTTCCAGGAGTCATGGATGGATGTGAGAGTTGGACTATAAAGAAAGCTAAGAGGTGAAGAATTGATGCTTTTGAACTGTGGTGTTGGAGAAGCCTCTTGAGAGTCCCTTGGACTGCAAGGTGATTCAACCAGTCCATCCTAAAGGAAATCAGTCCTGAATATTCATTGGAAGGACTGATGCTGAATCTGAAGCTCCAAATACTTTGGCTACCTGTTGCAAAGAACTGACTCATTTGAAAAGACCCTGATATTGGGAAAGATTGAAGGCAGGAGTAGAAGGGGACAATAGAGGATGAGATGGTTGAATGGCATCACTTACTCCATGGACATGAATTTGAGCAAGCTCTGGGAGCAGGTGATGGACAGGGAAGCCTGGCATGCTGCAGTTCATGGGGTTGCAAAGAGTCAGACATGACTGTGCGACTGAACTGAACTGAACTGAGGCTTTTCTTTATGTGAACTGAGCAGTCAGTGGAGGATTTTAAGCAGCGCAGAGCCATGAACTGACTTGCATTTTTAAAAACTGAAGTATAGTTGATTTGCAATGTATTATTTTCAGGTATATGCAGGTATATAATACACATATATAATCTTTCTCAGATTCTTTTCCATTATAGGTCATTATAAGATATTGAATATAGTTCACTGTGCTATACAATAGATCCTTGCCGTTGATCTAGTTTGCATGCAATAGTATCGCAAACTCTTAATTTATCCCTCTCCACCTTTGCCCTTTGGTAACTATGTCTGTGAATCCACTTCTGCTTTGTAAATAAATTCATTTGTATCATTTTTTAGATTCTACCTATAAGTGATATCATATGGTATTTATCTTTCTCTTTCTCACTCAGTATGATCATCTCTAGGTCCAACCATGGCATTTTTGCAAATGGCATTATTTAATCCTTTATTCTTATTACTCATTCTGAATAATATTTCATTGTATATATGTACCACATCTTCTTTATCCATTCATCTGCTAATAGACACTTACTGAAAAGCAGAGTATTTTGTAATGAAAATATTAATTCTGGATTAATCTGTATTGAAATAATATTAAAAGTCATGAGATTAGATGAAATCACCCAGGGAGTGAGTAGAGTGATGAGTATAGATAGAAAAAAGAAGAGATCTAACAATCAAGCCCTAGGTACTTCAACATTTTAGGGGAAGATTGAAGACTTACTATTCATCTAAAATGGGAAACATTACCCATCCCCAGCCAATCACTGGCCTGTGAGAAGGAAATGTCAAATATCTGATCTTTTTTCAAAACTGACAGAGCTATGAACTCTTATGAGAAACAATCAGTTTTTAAATGTTGGAAAATAATATTTTTTTGAACACTTTGCAGGCCAATCAAAATACGTTCACTGGCAAAATCCAGATCTTGATTTGTCAGCTTTCAATCTCTGATTTATACTTTTAAAAAGATTATTTATGCCCTCATTACAATGAACTCAGAAACAAAAGGGAAGCAAGTACAGTCTGCCTCTAAACTGTAGGAGTTAAAGTTGATATTACCTATAAAATCTTAGAACAATGTCCAGTGCATAGTAGAAAAATGTCAACTCTTGTATTATTATTATTATTGTAACTTATTTGGAGCTCTAGTTATATCATCATACTGCAAAAAGCAACAATAACTTATGCATTCAGAACGAAAAACAAAAGGGCCAAGGTGGCAGTTTTCGGAGGTCAGAACAAGGTTATGTATGCAAATTATGCCAACATGCTAAGGGGTGGCCAACAATTGACTCTCAACTTGAAAGGGAGGGAAAAAAAGACATAAAATACCTATTAAGTAGGTGGTTGCCAAGAATATACCTTATCATTTTCTAATTATACCTTAAATTTTGGCACTCACTTCTTTTAAGAACCTAGGAAAATTCCATCGCAATTTCCATGGCTCCCGGAAATCTATGTTTTCTCAAAGACAACCTGACATGCCTACATATCACTTAAAATCCTCTCCCACAAACATTTGCGGGGCTTTTAAAAGGTATAAAAAAGAAACACTGAATGCACAGACAATCACACAAGCACAGGCACGCGCACTCACATAGGCAGGTACATGCCCTTGGAGAAGGGAGTGGCAACCCCCTCCAGTATTCATGCCTGGAGAATCCCATGGACAGAGAAGCCTTGGCAGGCTGCAGTCCACGGGGTCGCAGAGAGCTGGACCCAACTGAGCAACTAACAAACGGAGAGGGCGGGGGGCATGTACACACATGTAAACAAAAATGCGTACACTTTCTCATTCACGCATCAAGGTTTCAGCAGAGTTTTTCCAGTTTCCTGTAAGTCTTTCACATGATTCTATCACCATTCTTTTTGGGGGAATTATCAATCATCTGTAGCATCCTCCCAGAGTTTTTGCATCAGGCAATGTTCAACATTCTAACACAGAAAGTTTTCCAACTTGTGGACAGAGCCTGTTTCTCCCCCGGATGCTCAGGCTCCTTAGGGCAGGTGTCCAGCAGTAACAGGAAGAGCCACCTTCATCTTCAGAGCTTTCCACAGCCATGCATCACAAGCCTTCCCAAGTCCTCCCAGTGCTGACAGTACCGTGCCACTGATGGCTGGCTTTTGTCACAACTCATTTTTTCCCATTGACTCTAGCCATAATTAGCTGGATCAAGAACTCTGTCTTCCCCCTCTGTAAATTTACAGAAGAGAATTGAAAGCAGGCTCCCCTGGGCTGTACATTTCAGTTATTTATAGTGAGGCTGTGGATCAGCAACTGAAGACATAGGAAGCATAATTTGTCTCCCAGGCATATGTCAGTGAGAGTCCTGGTGGCTGGACCATTCCTATTTAGTGCTAAAAAACTACAATGTGGGAACAAATAGGTTTGTATTGTTTTTCAATGATGGTATCAGAAAATCTCTTTGCAGGACTCACAGCTTCTGTCATGTGATTTCTCTGAATCTCAGTTTCCCTTCTGAGAAATGGGGAACCAAACTCATGAGCATGTTTTAAAATCCCTATTAGCGGAGAATTATTATCCCTGCTGTACAGATGAGGACACAAACATTTCAGGAGGTAAAGAGGGTTTTGTACTTTGGAAAATGCTTTACAACGTGAAACTACTCATATTACTATTTATCTAAAACTATTGAGAAGATTCCCTCCCCTCCTCCTTTCCTCATCAAGTACATAAATTTGGAACTTGCAGCCTGGTGATAACACAAAAGGGCATTTAATGTTGCAACTAGGGATAAATATGTCACAAGCCTGATCAGGGAAAAGTAATTTTCAGGGGATGAGCTAGCCAATGCTCTGATTTTGATGGAGGGATGATTGAGAATTGAATTTTCCATCATAAAATCTGTGAACCTACTGACAATCTCCCCATAGGAAAGCAGTTGAAGGGTGTTTTAATGAAAGAATAGTATGTCACTCTGGGGAGGAATCCCAACATTTAGATACCAGAGTGTCCTTTCAGACAAAAGAGACTGTGCTGAAAACAAAAAGAATTCTCAGAGGATCAAAGAAGCCATACCTAGAGTCTCAGATTTGAATATGTATCAGAATCTCCTGAAGGGCTTCTTAAAAACATAAAATTGCTGTGTCCCAGCTCTACAGTTGCTGATTCAGTAAGCTTGAGAATCTGCATTTTTAATGAGTTCCCAGTGGCCCTGATACTGCTAGTCTTTGCTCTGTACATGTTTGTGTCCTCATCTCCTCTTAGAATGACACCAGTCATATTAGATTCAGGTTCATCCTAATGGCCGAGCTTTGACTAGAGTACCTATTTAAAGACCTTAACTCCAAACAGAGTCACATTGTGAGGCACTGGGGGTTAGCACTTCATCATGTGAATTTGGGGGTTGGGGAGTTACCCATAACCGCTAGACAACTGAGTTATGAGCAAACTCTGCCAACACAGTGCCTTGGAAATCACAGCAAGTTAGAAGCCAGAGAGCAGACCCCACACATCACTCCATGGAATGTGGCCGAAGATGAGAGACAGCCCGGGGAAATATTTTGCAGGACTCTGTGAGACTATGGGAGGATGACACGGGTCTCAGACCTGAAAGAGTTCGTGCCTGAGTCACTAAAATATGTTACAGAACATTCTGGTTCAACCTAGTGTGAAAAGATTAAAGCCCAAATGCTTTTTAAATGAGGAGCATGGTTTAAGGGTCAGATGATTTCTGAGTCGGGGTTTATTTAAGGAGAACAAGACAACAAGCCTTCTAGGACTTAAACCTACAAGCTTCTGCTCAGGGCTCGAGCATTTCTGCTTTGCAGCAGCATTTCTCAGGCTCAGCAGTACTGATTACTTTGAGCAGAATAGTTCCTCATTTAGAGGGAGGGGGTTGTGGTGGTGGTGGGTATTCTATGCATTGCAGGATGTTGAGCGGCACCCTCAAGCCACTAGATGCCAGTAGTAATTTCCCCAGCTGTGACAATCAGAAATGTCCCTCAGTTCAGTTCAGTTCAGTGGCTCAGTCGTGTCCGACTCTTTGCAAACCCATGAATCACAGCACGCCAGGCCTCCCTGTCCATCACCAACTCCCGGAGTTCACTCAAACTCATGTCCATTGAGTCGGTGATGCCATCCAGCCATCTCATTCTCTGTCGTCCCCATCTCCTCCCGCCCCCAATCCCTCCCAGCATCAGACTCTTTTCCAGTGAGTCAACTCGTCGCATGAGGTAGCCAAAGTATTAGAGTTTCAGCTTTAGCATCAGTCCTTCCAATGAACACCCAGGATTGATCTCCTTTAGAATGGACTGGTTTGACCTCCTTGCAGTCCAAGGGACTCTCAAGAGTCTTCTCCAGCACCATAGTTCAAAAGCATCAATTCTTCGGTGATCAGCTTTCTTCACAGTCCAACTCTCACATCCATACATGACCATGGGAAAAACCATAGTCTTGACTAGACGGACCTTGGTTGGCAAAGTAATGTCTCTGCTTTTTAATATACTATCTAGGTTGGTCATAACTTTCCTTCCAAGGAGTAAGTGTCTTTTAATTTCCTGGCTGCAATCACCATCTGCAGTGATTTTGGAGCCCCCAAAAATAAAGTCTGACACTATTTCCACTGTTTCCCCATCTATATCCCATGAAAGATGGGACCAGATGCCATGATCTTCATTTTCTGAATGTTGAACTTCAAGCCAACCTTTTCACTCTCCTCTTTCACTTTCATCAAGAGGCCTTTGAGTTCCTCTTCACTTTGTGCCATAAGGGTGGTGGTGTCATCTGCACATCTGAGGTTATTGATACTTCTCCTGGAAATCTTGATTCCAGCTTGTGCTTCTTCCAGCCCAGCGTTCCTCATGATGTACTCTGCATATAAGTTAAATAAACAGGGTGACAATATACAACCTTGACGTACTCCTTTTCCTATTTGGAACCAGTCTGTTGTTCCATGTCCAGTTCTAACTGCTTCCTGAATGCCAAAGAATGCTCAAACTACCACACAACTGCACTCATCTCACACGCTAGTAAAATCATGCTCAAAATTCTCTAAGCCAGGCTTCAGCAATATGTGAACCGTGAACTTCCAGATGTTCAAGCAGGCTTTAGAAAAGGCAGAGGCACCAGAGATCAAATTGCCAACATCCGCTGGATCATGGAGAAAGCGAGAGTTCCAGAAAAACATCTATTTCTGCTTCATTGACTATGCCAAAGCCTTTGACTGTGTGGATCACAATAAACTGTGGAACATTCTGAAAAATGTTCCTAGAGATTGCCAAATGCCCCTAGATAGTGGGGAATACAAAACTGTTCCAGTTAAGAACCACTGCTCAATAGATCCTGTCTTAATCCATTTGGGCTGCTATAATTGGGTGATTTAAATAGCTCACATTTATATGCCACCATTTTAGAGCCTGGAAAGTCTAAGTTCAAGGCACCAGCAGATTTGGTGTCTGGTGAGGATCAGCTTCTTGGGTCATAGACAGTCCATCTTTTTGATCTGTCCTCACAGGGCGGAAGTGGAGAGTAAGCACTGCAAGGTCAAAGAGGGCACTAATGCCACTCACGAGGGATCCATCCTCACGACCCAATCACTTCCAAAGGCCATGAGTCCGCATGCCATCACCCTGGGGATTCGGTTTCAACATATGGATTCTCAGGGAGAACAAACAAACATCTCATAAACTCCAGGCACACTATCTCCATACTCAACAACTCTGTGAAACAAGTATCATACACACTTCTTTGGATTAAGCATCACTGACTCATTGATATCTGCTCACTTTCACTCACCTAAAAACTGTTCATCTGATTCCCAAATCTATACCTTTTTAATAAGCTGTCTTTGTTTACTTCATGTGCTTCCCCGGTGGCACAGTGGTAAAGAATCTGCCTGCCAATGCTGGAGACACCGGAGACGCAGGTTTGATCTCAGGATCAGGAAGATCCCCTGGAGTAGGAAACAGCAACCTGCTCCAGTATTCTTGCCTGGGAAATCCCACGGACAAAAGAGCCTGGCAGGCATGGAGTTACAAAGAATCAGACACGACTGAGCACGCACACACACACATATTAGAATAAAGGGACAATGAAGTTCCTATTTCTGAAAGTGACTCTAATTCCCAGAATTGGGGAAATAAAAATACCTCAGGTTCCAGGTCCAGAGATGAGATCACGCAGTAGTCAAAGTGAGGCTACTTTTTACCCCAAGCTTCACATACAGGCAACACCACCGGGCCTTCCCAAGGCTATTTTTTCTTGCCGCCACCCGACAGACATCTGTCAGGTAGATGCTCAAAACTGGCAGGGTATGAAAAACACACCTAGCCCTCTGAGGGCTTTCAGGCAAAGCACGGCTTGTCAGCCTGTCAGTTACTGTCATGATGGTGCCAGACTGATTTGGGTTCTTTCATCATTACACATGAAATACTTTGTGTTTGCAGGGAAACCCTTTTGGGAATCAAAGTCCTATTTCTCTTTTTGAATGTTTCTTGGATGTCAGAGAGAATTCATTGCTTCAGAGGAAGTAGAATAATAAGCAATCTGGCTAAAGAATACTCAAAGAAATGGGCTGAAAATCTGTTTGGCCATGCCAAAGGGTCACTAGTTTATTCATTCATGTCACAACTTTCAGAGAACTCCTAATGTGTGCCCAGTCTTGGGTCAGGCATAGGAAACTCACTGATGGACACAACAGGCTACATGCCCTCAAGAGTCTCACTAACTTGAATACAATGGTGCTCAGGTGTTCAGTCTCAGAAGAAAAGCTAAGGAACCATATTAGGAACAAAAAGCACTGGGGCTACAAATTTAGAGATGCCTTGCTCAATTAAATCATGATATGAACTGTTCTAGTTTGCTGGTAATTCAGAGTAAAAGAAACCCACTGGATTGGAATTACAATCCCCTTGGAGTCTTCCATCTCATTCAGCCGAGACAAGTGTTGAATCACTGGTCAGTAATCTTGTACCATTCTTTCAACAATTCTTTGCCATTTGTCTTATTTGCTAACTGTTAACCTATCTAGCTGTGATTCATGGGGTCACAAAGAGTCGGACACGACTGAGCGACTGAACTGAACTGAACAGAACCTATCTAGCAATTCTTTTCCTCCTATTTCTTGCTTTTCTTGTTTCATGTTTACCAAATGCTCTCACTTTCCTTTTGGTTTTAGTTGGTTTTCTATTGCAACTATGACATATCTCACTCCCACTGACAGTTCTCTTTCTCGTTTAGATTTTCTGGTACAAGCTGGCATTCTTTCAGCAAAAGACACTGAGGACTAAAAAGAGCCAGACATATTACTTCTGATTCTGCTCATTTTACTGTAGTGTGGCTATAACAGAAACTCAGGTGAGATTTCCACAAGGACTTGTTCAAAGCCTTGACTATGTGAAATCGAAATTAAAGATCTATTTTATTCTATGTGAAATTACATCTTCACTTTGAAGCTGCCATTTTTACGGCACTACAATTGACTTTGAGTTTAAAGTAGTTATTAAGGAAACAGATTAGAAGCCAACAGTAGGACTGAGCAAGTTAAATCAGTGAAGCTGATTTTGTCACAAATAAAGGGTAAGACAATTGGAACAGAGATGAGAGTCTATAAGCTAGTGTTTATGACGGGAAGTGGAAACATATGAGCCCTGTTTGTTAATAGCTTTTAAATTCAAATAATCTAACTTGATGTTCTGGCATAACAATGATGTATGTGGCTAGATCATCTTACACATAGCTCTGCTCCCCATTTGCCAAGTAAAGAGCAATGGGGGAAAAAAGGGTGTCCTTTCCCAGCCCCCAACTGGCCCAGCACATGTTCCCAAACACAGAATCTGGCTGAGTGATTCAGGTGCTCAACACATACGATAAGAAGTTGGAAGAAGTATAACAAAATAGTCCGTATTCTTCACTTATTTTTCCCTTGGTTTCTCTTTCACCTTGTGGGTAACAAGAGAGTGTTTCTCGGTTATTTTCACTCACTCAAGAGCAACAGGTAAACTCCAAAAATAAATGTCTAAAACTAAGTACTTCCTTCATCCTACAGGCATCATCTGCTCAACCAAAACAGCAAGACCTATCAGTTTTGAGGACTTACTATTTTCTAGCATGATTCTTAGCAGTTTTTCTACATTTATATACTTGGGAGAGGAACCAGAGATCAAATTGCCAACATCCGCTGGATCATGGAAAAAGCAAGAGAGTTCCATAAAAATATCTATTTCTGCTTCATTGACTATGCCAAAGCCTTTGACTGTGTGGATCACAATAAACTGTGGAAAATTCTGAAAGAGATGGGAATACCAGACCTCCTGACCTGCCTCTTGAGAAACCTGTATGCAGGTCAGGAAGCAACAGTTAGAACTGGACATGGAACAACAGACTGGTTCCAAATCGGAAAAGGAGTAAGTCAAGGCTGTATAATGTCACCCAGCTTATTTAACTTATATGCAGAGCACATCATGAGAAATGCTGGGCTGGAAGAAGCACAAGCTGGAATCAAGATTGCCGGGAGAAATATCAATAACCTCAGATATGCAGATGACACCATCCTTATGGCAGAAAGTGAAGAGGAACTCAAAAGTCTCCTGATGAAAGTGAAAGAGGAGAGTGGAAAAGTTGGCTTGAAACTCAACATTCAGAAAACGAAGATCATGGCATCTGGTCCCATCACTTCATGGGAAATAGATGGGGAAACAGTGTCAGACTTTATTTTTGGGGGCTCCAAAATCACTGCAAATGGTGATTGCAGCCATGAAGTTAAAAGACACTTACTACTTGGAAGGAAAGTTATGACCAACCTAGATAGCATATTAAAAAGCAGAGACATTATTTTGCTAACAAAGGTCCGTCTAGTAAAGGCTATCAGAGAAGGCAATGGCAAGCCACTCCAGTACTCTTGCCTGGAAAATCCCATGGATGGAGGAGCCTGGTGGGCTGCAGTCCAGGGGGTCGCTAGGGGTCGGACACGACTGAGCGACTTCACTTTCACTTTTCACTTTCACACATTGGAGAAGGAAATGGCAACCCACTCCAGTGTTCTTGCCTGGAGAATCCCAGGGACGGGGGAGCCTGGTGGGCTTCCATCTACGGGGTCACACAGAGTCGGACACGACTGAAGTGACTTAGCAGCAGCAGCAGCAGTAAAGGCTATGGTTTTTCCCATGGTCATGTATGGATGTGAGAGTTGGACTGTGAAGAAAGCTGATCGCCGAAGAATTGATGCTTTTGAACTGTTGGAGAAGACTCTTAAGAGTCCCTTGGACTGCAAGGAGATCCAACCAGTCCATTCTAAAGGAAATCGATCCTGGGTGTTCATTGGAAGGACTGATGCTAAAGCTGAAACTCCAATACTTTGGCTACCTCATGCGACGAGTTGACTCACTGGAAAAGACTCTGATGCTGGGAGGGATTGAGGGCAGGAGGAGAAGGGGATGACAGAAGATGAGATGGCTGGATGGCATCACTGACTCAATGGAGGTGAGTTTGGGTGAACTCCGGGAGTTGGTGATGGACAGGGAGGCCTGGCATGCTGGGATTCATGGGGTCGCAAAGAGTCAGACACGACTGAGCAACTGAACTGAACTGAATCAATACAGTTGATTGATTCAGTATCAATCAATACAATACAATCAATACTGAAAAATCCAAGAAGTAGGTCCTTTCGAAAAATATTTTTTATGTGGACCATTGTTAAACTATTTTTTGAATCTGTTTTATGTTTTCCTTTTTTGGCCATGAGGCATGTGGGATCTTAGCTTCCCAACCAGGGATGAAGCTGGCACCCCTTACACTGGAAGGCGAGGTCAACCACTGGACCACCAGGGAAGTAGGTCTTAATATTATCATTTTACAGATGACTCAGAGTATCTAATGAACTAACCTAAAGTCACTCACATCCACACTAAGTAATCAAGGTCATTGAGACTTTACACTGTCCTGAGGATCCCTGCTGGCATGCATGGACACAACCCTGGACTGCTTCTCTCTTCTGGGACCCCCTCATATGCAGTTCTCCTAGAATGCTACTCCTGTTCATTTCCATCCGTCTAGTCCTTTCTCTCAAGGTCTCAACTGTCACCTCTTTCACAGGGTTTAGTCCAGGCTTTCCAGTAATCAATTGCTCCTCTGAAATCCTTCTTTATTCTGCATTTAACAAACAGCCTTCTACTGTTCATTTGTTTCGCAGCAGGGGTTAGAAGCCAAGAGGGAGGGGACAGATGATGCCAAGAGGGAGGGGACTGATGGCTGCTTCATGCTGATGTATAGCAGAAATCAACACGATATTTTAAAGCAATTATCTTCCGTTGAAAAATAAATAAGTTTTTAAAAAACATAATCTGTTTATCTATGGACTATTCAGACAGTGTAGGGCTGTAATTCTTTCTGCCAAGATGCATGATAAAAGAAACTGGGACTGTTTCATCCACCAGTATATCGCCAAGGTCCAACAGAGTACCTGACACATAGTATATTTTATCAAATAAATCCACAGGTAGAGGAACATTAAGGTTGAGAGAGCACAAGATCTACATGCCTGAAAAGCAAAGCAGCATTCTGTGAAAGTAAATTATTGTCAGCAACAATTAATTCAAGCCCAGTGGGTCACGTAGGAAAGGAGGGGTAGTTTTAAGAGCCACTTGAAGTATGCTGTTCCCATTTTCTTTCAGCCCATCCATCACCATCTTACCTAATAACTCTAGCAGAACTTAGCCAAAATCCCAGGGAGTTAGAGTTTATAACATGATTAAATAAAGTGCTGCTTTATTAAGCTCCGTCAGGCACAGAGCAGACTGTGTGGCTTCTTTTTAGTCCAGGCAGGAGACCATAGCAACCAACTAGGGACAGAAAGCATTTTCTTCTCTTGAACAGAGCAAAAGGCAGGAAAGAGAGAACATGGTAGCCTCTCAAGGTGGCCAAGATACCTGTGCAGAAAGGCATGATGAAAGCTTTCCTGGCGGCTCAGTCAGTTAAGAATCCGCATGCAATTCAGGAGACTGCGGGCAATGCAGGAGATGCGGGGGTACAACCCCTGGGTCAGGAAGATCCCCTGGAGAAGGAAATACCAGTCCATTCCGGTATTCTTGCCTGGGAAATCCCATGGACAGAGGAGCCTGGCAGGCTACAGTCCATGGGGTTGTAAGAGTTGGACATGACTCAGCGACTAAACAACCAACCAGCCAACCAAGGCATGATGAAGAACTCCTGGAGTCTACCTCATAGACAAGAAACCCCCGTTGGTTAGCACAGGTGAGATACTCCCTCAGAGTTTTAGTTCTCAGCTTTAGTTCCCTCATTAGTTCCCAGCTAATTCAGGGAAAATTTGAGGTTGGATATAGCAGACCAAACTATATATAGTAGATGAGCTAGGGAAATATTGCTGGTTTGTTTTTTATTATCACTGTGAACTGTATTTTTCTGTGGAGCCTAGATATACTCTGGTTATAGTAATATATACTCTGACTTCTGTTCAGTTCAGTTCAGTTCAGTCGCTCAGTCGTTTCCGACTCTTTGCGACCCCATGAATCAAAGCACGCCAGGCCTCCCTGTCCATCACCAACTCCCGGAGTTACCTCAAACTCATGTCCATCGAGTCAGTGATGCCATCCAGCCATCTCATTCTCTGTCATCCCCATCTCCTCCCACCCCCAATCCTTCCTACCATCAGACTCTTTTCCAGTGAGTCAACTCGTCGCATGAGGTAGCCAAAGTATGGAGTTTCAGCTTTAGCATCAGTCCTTCCAATGAACACCCAGGATTGATCTCCTTTAGAATGGACTGGTTGGAATTCCTTGCAGTCCAAGGGACTCTCAAGAGTCTTCTCCAGCACCACAGTTCAAAAGAATCAATTCTTCGGCGATCAGCTTTCTTCACAGTCCAACTCTCACATCCATACATGACCACGGGAAAGACCATAGCCTTGACTAGACGGACCTTGTTTGGCAAAGTAATGTCTCTGCTTTTTAATATGCTGTCTAGGCTGGTCATAACTTTCCTTCCAAGGAGTAAGCGTCTTTTAATTTCCTGGCTGCAATCAGCATCTGCAGTGATTTTGGAGCCCCCCAAAATAAAGTCTGACACTGTTTCCACTGTTTCCCCATCTATATCCCATGAAGTGATGGGACCAGATGCCATGATCTTCGTTTTCTGAGTTCTGTACAAGATTGTAATTCTTGAAAAGTCGGGAGATACATTCATTTTGCTGTCCCCAAGTCTTGGCAAGATGTTCTCTATTAGATCCTACTAAATAAACATTTGATGCAAAGATAAGAATAGTGATGTGAATCTTAAAGGGTCATCAAAAGATACCTTGGTTTTCTTACATGCAGTTGTTATTGTTGCATTTTTAAATGTTTTGCTTCTGCTCCAAAATGTTCCTGTAATAGTATATTCATTATTACAAATAATTATACCTTAATTAATCAAGGACAACCCCCCTCCCCCCCAAAAAAAAAAACCTGTTGTATTTTTAAGAGTCTTCAGTGAATATTCTGTTGCCTTAGAGAATGACATTTGGAGGAATCCAGGGTCAAACAAACTTGCCAAAAACCACATAAACACAGTACCCCTAGACATCACAAAACAAAGTAGAGAGTTCAACCTTTTTCAAAGGAAAACAGATAAAACATGAAAACAATCTGGCCACTGCAGGGGCCCATTTGTCCCACAGTAGAATGTCAGATGCAGCTAAAGCAACAAGAGTTTATGAGATTCTGAGTTACCAGCAAACCAAGTCTCTTTGCTATACTCAAATGCCTTTTTAGCATGCTGTGAAAGCTGGAGTCATGATATTCAGACTCGGATGGGGGACTATGACTCTTAGTCACCCTTCTCTCCCAGAAGTTGAGATAGTAGTGTTCTAATCTGCTGCTGCTAAGTCACTTCAGTTGTGTCCGACTCTGTGTGACTCCATAGACGGCAGCCCCCCAGGCTCCCCCGTCCCTGGGATTCTCCAGGCAAGAACACAGGAGTGGGTTGCCATTTCCTTCTTCAATGCATGAAAGTGAAAAGTGAAAGTGAAGTTGCTCAGTCTTGTCCGACTGTTCACAACCCCATGGACTGCAGCCTACCAGGCTCCTCTGCCCATGGGATTTTCCAGGCAAGAGTACTGGAGTGGGGTGCCATCGCCTTCTCTGAGTGTTCTAATCTAGACTCTCCTAGAAATAGGTGGGCATTATTTGGCACTAGTGGTAAAGAACCTGTCTGCCAATGCAGGAGACACAAGAGACGTGGGTTCCATCCCTGGGTCAAGATGATCCCCTGAAGAAGGGCATGGCAACCCACTCCAGTATTCTTGCCTTGAGAATCCCATAGACAGAGGACTGCCAGACTACAGTCCATAGAGTTGCACAGAGTAGGACACAACTGAAGCAACTTAACACACATTTTGAATCAGAGCATTGATGATAGTGGAAAGCAGAAATGGTTAGGCCTTGTAAGAGGTTTCTCACAATAAAATTAAGTCTCTTTTATGATTCGGTGGATATTAAGTCACTAAACTTGCCAGATCAGCTTCTGCTCTGAATAATACAAACGTAACTTAACCTGGCAAAACAAATGGGGAGACCTTTCACCCAATAGGCCTAAGCTGAAGTTGTACTTAGAGAAAACAAGGGCAGGGGAGGGTGGAGGGCTAATAATATCATGAAGCTCTCCAGGCTCTCAAGATAGCTCCTCTCTTGATTTCCAACTTCCTTCTTTCATGCTGGCTTTGTTTAGGGGATCAGAGCACAACCGTTTACTATTCCATATATATATATGTATATATACACGCTCAATTGTGTCTGATTCTTTGTGACCCATGGTTCTGTTGCCCGCCAGGCTCTTCTGCCATGGGATTTCCCAGGCAAGAATACTGGAGTGGGCTGCCATTTCCTTCTCCAGGGAATCTTTCTAACACAGGGATCAAGTCTGCATCTCTGCATTGACAGGTGGATTCTTTACCATTGAGCCACCTGGGAAGCCCTGGTAGACAGAAATGATCCACTGTATTATATTCTAGTGGAGAAGGCAATGGCAGGCCACTCCAGTACTCTTGCCTAGAAAATCCTATGGACGGAGGAGCCTGGTAGGCTGCAGTCCATGCGGTCGCTACGAGTCTGACATGACTGAGTGACTTCACTTTCACACATTGGAGAAGGAAATGGCAACCCACTCCAGTGTTCTTGCCTGGAGAGTCCCAGGGACGGGGGAGCCTGGTGGGCTGACGTCTATGGGGTCACACAGAGTCGGACACGACTGAGGTGACTTAGCAGTAGCAGCAGCATTATATTCTAGAACTTTGATTTTTAAAAGAAGTGCTATATACTTAAAATTAACTTCATGTGCTATCCAGGAGATTCTATCTGGATTTCAATTTTTTTATTTTTTTAACCATTCTGCTATTAATCCAGGAAATCAATAAATTTTGGATCAAGCACCTTATAAGCACAAGATACAATCTTTAAAAAATAAGCAAGCACACCAAGCACTTTCTTTTTTAATCCTAAATGTTCCCTTCGCTATAGTCTAACCATCCATATCTCATGCCCCATACATACTTCTCACCTTTGCATATAGACCACTTTCTCTGAAATGTTTCTCATTGCTTCTTTTCGCCTGACCTCTCCTTTTGAAATCAGGCTAGATGCTAACCTTCTTCATGAAGTTTTCTATGATTAGTCTCACTACTCAGCTGCTCAGTGCTTTTGATGCAGCATTTTCTCTATTATGCTAAGTTTTTCCTTATAATTAGGAAGCTGTTTTTTCTATGACTATTGGAATCCCATCTCTTAAAAATGCTAAGTACTAAGTTTAAGAATTAAGTGCGAGCAAGTAAACATGGCTATTACTTATGGTTCAAAAAGAGAAAAGATAGTAAGGCAAACATATAAGGGTATATTTAGGAGAAAAAATATATTATTTTTCATAAATAATTGTCATTAAAATGAACATCCCTCAGTAGCAAACACAGTTCCAAACTTCAGCATATTTCAGACAAAATTCAGTATGATGTCCTAATTCAACTGTGGCTACTGGATGCCACAAAGTTCCAAGTACTTTGTTAGGCAACTCTGGGACAACAAAGATAAGGAAAAAGAATCTGCTTATCATGGTACTCTTAACATAGCAGAATTGAAAGATGATGGTGGAACAGCTGAATTAAAGGTGACTTGGAGAAGGAAAGTCTAAGTAGTAGAAGATAATGTCTTCTCTAACTTTCCCCAGCAGATTTAGTAAACACTTCCTCTGTATCTCCCATAGGGTCACAGAGGGTCAGACATAATTGAGCGCGCACACACACACACACACACACACTCCACTGTATCTTCTGCATCTTCCAATTACAGCCAGTGTAGTGGTTTTTCTCCTTATTTTTTTCCTTTCTACCTACTCCTTACCCAGAACCCTACTCCTCCTACCTGGGCATAAACTATGCCCATTAATCTTTGTATGTATTTCCATGATGCATTCAATAAAAATCTACTGGACAAGTGAGTGAATGCATGCATACATGCTGACATGATTTAGATGCAGATAGAAAAGTGCCTTATACAATTTGCTCAAAGGGATGGCGTTTTATTCTATAAGCAGTAGCCAGGCATCACAGCTTCCCAAGTGGGAAGAAAAGATCAGATCTGTATTTAATAAGAAATACCTGGGTGCACACAAAGTATGTACTGGGCAAGGCAGGAAGAGTCTGGAGGATCTTATAATATTATAGACAAGAGATAAACTAGTCCAGACAAGGGTCTGAACTAAGGCAGTAATAATGGGGATGGAGAAGCCAGGACAAATATTTGCAAGTTAGAATTTGGTTTCTGCATGGATATGGAGACGAATCAAGAGTCCAGGATTAAAACCATTTTGATGCGAACAAAAGAATCTGGGCAATTCCTTAAAGACAGGGCTTCTCTTGTGCAAACAAGGATGATTGATAATGTAAGTTGCACAAGCCCACATAATCAGCATCCCGTGTCAACGCCAAATTTTTCTCACCCTTGAATTCCCAACACCTGCAGGAAGACAGACTTGGCTTACATATTTTGTGAACTGCCGCAGTATGTGTTAATTTTATGACTTACATAATTATTCCCTTTTATGTGTCTTAAATGTCAAGGTTCCTGAAGTAACAGCAGAGTAGCAAATTAAGTAACTTTGACTGAACTTATGAAATCCTCAGTATTTAGGCAACCTTTCAACATCAGCAACTTCCACAAAATAATACTATGAATTTTGGGAATCTCCCCCAAAAATGATGCCTCCTGATACCTCCAACAAGGTGTAATTATTTCACTGAAGTTGGAAAATGATTTGTAAGCACAAACTGGAGTGCATATTTCATCTCATCATCCCCCCTTCCCAGAGATGTGACCTGCCCCAACAAGGCTGGGAGCCCTCAGGCCATTTTGCTCTAAGGGAGAGTGTCTAAAGGAACACCTGGACCAGGAAACTCAAACATTTCAGATCCATGAGTAAGACCGAAGGATTAGGAAGGAGATATTGTTAACTGCCTGGCGTGCTGTAGTCCCTGACATGACTGGGTGACTGAACAACCAACAACACCGTGAGCTTGGTTCCTTTCTTCACCCCTACATCAACCTAGAGAGAATTCTGCAGGCTGAGGTAGAAAAGATATGAGAGCTAGAATAGACACAAACCATGAGAGTCATCCATTAATGAGAGAGGCAGGAAGTGGTATCCTAACCCCTCCATTCTTCAAGCTCAGCCTCCTTGGGGAGCCAAAAATACCTTCAGCCTTTCAGTTAAGTCATTAAATTCAAAAAGGGGAGAAGCTGGGCCTCCATTCTCCTGGGGAGGACCTTGGAAAGGAATTGGCTATGCCAGTGTGGTGTGGGCACCATCAAGGATACAAGAGAGGGCTGGATCCCTGATGCTACACGGATGGACCTGAAGATTATCACACCAAGTAAAGTAAGTCAGACAGAGAAGGACAAATACCATATGATATCACTTATACATGGAATCTAAAAAAAAATAGAAATAGAAATGAACTTATTTACAAAACAGAACAGACTCACAGACACAGAAAACAAACCTATGGCTACCAAAGGGGAGAAAAGGGTGGGGGAAGGACAAATTAGGAGTTTGGAATTAGCAGACAAACTAAAATAGATAACCAATAAAGTCCTACTGCATAGCACAGGGGATTACACTCAACATATTGTAATAAAGTATAATGGGGCGGGGGAGGAGAGGGCTGGGCAGAGGAGACTCTTTTGACCCTGGAATCAGCAAGAACTCATTGAGAGGTTGCTGTGGTCCCCCAGGCTGGGAGCAGCAGTTGGCCAAAGTGCAGAGTGCTGGTAGGTGACAGAGGACTCACAGCAGGGCACTACCACAGAGACTGTAAAGTGGCCTGTCCAGCGGGGATTCCACTGTTAAAATGCCACAGGCACCATATTATGGTGGAGACAAGCTGGAAAGTCAAACGGACAACAGCGGGCCACCGAGACACATCCAAGTCAGAAAATAAAACACCTCCGTACGGTCTACGGAGCCTGCTGAACACAGCATTAACTCCAGGGAAAAGCAGGGTGTAGCAGAATAACTTCAAACCTGAAATGAGAGAGACAACAAAATTAAATACGACTGGATTTCCCTGGTCATGTCCAAATTAAAATGTTTGCATCAGAAATCAGAGGAGCTTGAGAGAGAAATTAAATTTTTTATAGACAAGTGAGGAAATATACATGTTTGCTCAGCTGAGTAAAAGTAACTATGAAATTTGCACATAAGTTCCTGACCTAAAGGTCAAGGACAGGAGCTCTAGAGGGAAGACAAATCTAGATTTGAAGCCAGCTCTGCCCACCACTAGCTATGTGGCTATGAGCACTTCACTTAACGCTCTGTAAAGCCTCATTTTCCTCTTCTGATGTGACATTCTCATCTGACTTGGATTTCTGATATTTACTCATTTGCAAAACTTACTGCCTTGCCCATGGTAAGTCAATCCCACATTGCGTTACTGATCCCTTTTCCTGCTCTACATCTGCAGCAGCCAAGATTCTTATTCTCCAGTTTTGCCTCTAATTTCAAACTGCTCATTTTCTAAGCCTTCCTAACCCAGAGTTACGCCGTCACAACAATTAATCCAGGCAGAAGTGCTCATCAAACCCTGTACCTGAAAACCAGTCTCTGACATCACCGTTAGATCAGCCTTCCTGGAGGGGATGGACTTTCAATTTAGTTGATTCTGATCTAATTTCGAGTGTAGAATTGCAAAGATTTTTAGGAGAAGATTAAAGTGATGGGATTAGATGGTGCCTGTAAAGCATCTGGTATTAAAAACTTTAGCTGTCAGTGCTGTTAATAGAACCCTGTATGTACACCGAGTTCCCAGAAAATGAAATAATGAGGACAGAAAGGATTCATACCAGCGAGGAACATACACAGTGTCAGAAGGTGCAATAGGAAGCGCAGAGAACCGCGTCACAAGCAACACATGCAGAAGCCAACCGTGCTTTAGAGCTCTCGTCACCTTTGAATTCATCAAATCGATCTTCGTAGACAGTCTTGATGCCAGTTTTCCCAGGATCACTCAACACGGAAGCTATGTCATGGTACTGAAGCCTGAGTCTGAGCAAGCTCTGGGAGATGGTGAAGGACAGGGAAGCCTGGCGTGCTGCAGTCCATGGGGCTGCAGAGTCGGATGTGACTGAGCGACTGAACAGCAGCAACTGAAGCCTGCACCCTGCTGTTTCCCCTCGATCCATCCCGTACGTTCCCAGGACAGCCAAAGCTTTCTGGATTCTCCTTCCCAAACTCCCTTTTCTTTCCCCCAGGGTGAATCAGCATCAATAGTTTGCTATTCTTTGCTGACACAAATTTCTTCATTCTTTAAGAACATGAGCATATATTCCTAAACTTTATATATAAAATGTTGTTTTATAAGTAGTTCAATTATGTGTATTTTATTGACTTGTTTATATCCTTAAGTTTTATACAGAAGATTTGGGGTGGCTTACAGTAAAACCAGACATCACAAAAATCCTAGTAAAATATATATTAGAATTAAAAAGTTAATAACAGAAAGAATACAGAAAGCAGCAAATTAAGATTTGAAAAAATTAGAGAAATAAGCAAAGTGATTATCATTCACAATGAAATAGAATAAGACTGAATTTCTATTAGAATATTATAATTTAGACATGTCAGACTATTCAGATTTTAGTTTAAACCATGGAGGTTTTCCTGAAATCTACATACATGTGAAATATCCCATACTTTCTCATGGAATGATGACAATTTATTCTGTTTCATCTCCCTCCAAGAATAGCCCATCACTGGTCCTTACCTTTGGAAGAAGAGGTGTGATCAGAGTGGTGGAGGATATAGTCAGGGTAGAGAACCCAGCTAGTAACAAGAATAATTACTAAGATTTACTGAACACCTAGGGGTTTCCCAGGTGACTCAGGATCCACCTGCCAATGTAGGAGACTCAGGTTCAATCCCTGGGTCTGGAAGATCCCCAGGAGAAGGACATGGCAACCTGCTCCAATGTTCTTGCCTGGAAAATCCCATGGACAGAGGGGCCTGGCAAGCTATAGTCCATGGGGCTGCAAAGGGTCAGACATGACTGAGCGACTGAACACTCATGCATGCAATGAACACTCACTAAATCAGGCACTTGCTGAGCTCTATAAATATCATCTTTGACACAATCCTCACAACAGTTCTTGGAGCTGCCCACAGAAGAGCAGACTGAGATGCAGAGAGGGTGGGCATTTGCCTGAGATTAAACAGTAAGTTGCCACCCTGGATTCCAAGATTTATTGGAAAGACAGATAATCCATGTACATGTGTTAGTTAAACCATTGTGCCAGCCTGCTTGGAATCTCCAGATTCTCTCCTCCACATCCTTGGGTGCATTTGTAACTTCTATCTTGGCAACTGAAGTCTGAACATAACCATGCTGACATATTTCACTAATATTTTTCAACTGAAGACTTTTCCAACTTCTGAACCGAAGGGTCAGACTCCTCTTACTAGGTGACAATGTGCATTCAGGTCGTCCTGAATCAGTGGGTGTCAAAGCCCTGGCAACTGTTTCCCTCGACCTCTCTTAGAGGCCTGAGACAAACTTACCAGAGAAAAATCAGAACCCTGTTCTTCAGCTTTAGGACAAATAACATTGGCTACAAAGTCTCTGTCCTGAAGATCATAGACCCCAGAATCTGACCACTATGCCCCTGTGACAAAATGTATCCTTTCAAAACTCTAGGGAGATTTTGCTTCTTTTAAGGAAAAAACAAATGAAAATGTTAAGAGCTTATTTATCTTACTAGAAAATATTTAACATTGAAAGTACCTCAAGAGGCACATCTGAAAAATCCAGAAATAGATATCTTACATTTTACATTCAGCCTATTTTCCTTTACTTAATTGATTCCATTATTCATGTTTTCCACACCCCCAAACTTACTGATTTTTTCATAGTGCTCATGCACTTCAAGAATGCATAGTTATTAATCAAAGGATCTATTCTTTACTTAGCCAAGATATCCATATTAAATTCTTTTCATCTTCTGCCATAAATCAGGTCTTCCAGCTCCTTCATCATTTTCATTACTCATGTCCATGTTCTTTCCAATTTATCTGAACCGCTCAAAAATTCCCATTGTTACATATTCCATACAAAGGAATACCTCACATGCAAAACTGTGGTATTGTGATTCCCAAGAGTAAAGTTAAATTGACATGGGTGCATTTTTGCTTTTTCCTGCTCAAATAAGACTGAATTTTCTACCTTTCAAGATGGCAACTTTTCAGATTTGGCTTCGTCATGACGAAACTTTCTGGTTACTGTTTTTATGCCTTAATTTGGGGGTGAGACCCTAACAGAAAAAAGACCCTAGTTGGGTGTTTAAGAGCTGAAAATGGCTAGAGATACAAAACATTTGATTAAACTAATTCACTAGAGTCCATCTCAATTCTAAGGGCAGTGAGTCTGGAACTTAAAATTCCTGCCTTTGTATAAGAGCAGAATCAAGTCACAAGATGGTCTCCAGTCAGTATTAATTCAGGTATCTGTATACAGTCATGTTCTCTGTCTCCAATCATTTCCATGACACCATAAGGCCAAATAGTATTTGAGGGTTAGTGGCAGAAGCATTTTTATGTGAAAAGGTGCCTCACTGGCAAAATTTGGTTTAGGAAACCAAGAGGTATATTTGTTGTTGTTCAGCTGCTCAGGTATGTCTGACTCTTGGCAACCCCATGGATTGCAGCATGTCAGGCTTCCCTGTCCTTCACCATCTCCTGCAGCATGCTCAAATTCATGTCTACTGACTTGGTGATCCCATCCAATCAACTCATCCTCTGTCATCCCCTTCTCCTCCTGCCTTCAATCCTTCCCAGCATCAGGGTCTTTTCCAGTGAGTCAGTTCTTCCCATCAGGTGGCCAAAGTATTGGAGTTTCAGCTTCAGCATCAGTCCTTCCAATGAAAACTCAGGACTGATTTCCCTTAGGATAAACTAGTTGGATCTCCTTGCAATCTAAGGGACTCTCAAGAGTCTTCTCCAACACACGTCAAAAGCATCAGTTCTGTGGCACTCAGCTTTCTTTATTGTCCAACTCTCATATCCATGCATGACTACTGAAAAAACCATAGCTTTGACTAGATAGACCTTTGTTGGCAAAGTAATATCTCTGCTTTTTAATATGCTGTCTAGGTTTGTCATACCTTTTCTTCCAAGGAGCAAACATCTTTTAATTTCATGGTGTAGTCACCAACTGCAGTGATTTTGGAGCCCAAGCAAATAAAGTTTCTCACTGTTTCCACTATTTCCCCATCTATTTGCATGAAGTGATGGGACCAAATGCTATGATCTTAATTTTTTGAATGTTGAGTTTTAAGCCAGCTTTTTCACTTTCCTCTTTCACTTTCATCAAGAGGCTCTTTAGTTCCTCTTCACTTTCTGCCATAAGGGTGATGTCATCTGCATATCTGAGGTTATTGATATTTCTCCCAGTAATCTTGATTCCAGCTTGTGCTTCATCCAGCCTGGCACTTCGCAGGATGTACTCTGCATATAAGTTAAATAAGCAGGGTGACAATATACAGCCTTGACATACTCCTTTCCCAATTTGGAACCAGTCCATTGTTCCATGTCCAGTTCTGACTGTTGCTTCTTGACCTGCATACAGGTTTCTCAGGAAGCAGGTAAGGTGGCCTGGTATTCTCATATCTTGAAGAATTTTCCAGTTTGTTGTGATCCACACAGTCCAAGGCTTTACAGTAGTCAATGAAGCAGAAGTAGATTGCTAGTTAATCCTACCATAGTTTAACATTAAAATTGTGCAATAAACACACAGTCCTGGTCATTTTCTTCTTCGTTCCTTAGCTTGATACATAGATATTCTTATCTCTGTCTAAGGATGGAAGTGAGTCATGAAAAGTATTGGGTTGGCCAAAAAGTTCGTTTGGGTTTTTCATAACATGTTATGGAAAAACACAAATAAACTTTTCAGCCAATGCAATAGTAAAACACACAGCAAAATCACTCTTCATTGATTTTATATTATGTTTCTTAGTTCTATGCCAACATAATAGTATTCTTTCAAATATTCAAGCCAACTTTCCTTGTTCCTAGATTTAGCAGAGAGAATTCCACAAAACAGAGCTCCACAAGTGACAACTAACCAAATATGGTATCAAGTTACCTCTAGACTGTTTATTAAAGTTAGTGTTACAGTATTTGGTTGTGTGTGCTGTGCTGTGCTAAGTCGCCTCAGTCATGTCCGACTCTTTCTAACTCCATGGACTGTAGCCCGCCAGGCTCCTCTGTCCATGGGATTCTTTAGGCAAGAATACTGGAGTGTGTTGCCATGCCTTTCTCCAGGGGATTTTCCCTGAACCCAAGATCAATCCCACATCTCTTGTGTCTACCTGAATTGCAGGTGGGTTCTTTACCACAAGCACCACTTGGCTATGGACAATCAAGAATAAGATATAAGTGAATCACCATTACTAGGAAAACCAGCTATAAATGACAGGATAGAGAATTAAGCATCATCTCCTAGAATCAGCCTAATAGAATAATCATAGTATATTAGGAATGGATGTTTTCTACTGAGACTCCAATTACTACTAAACATGCTAAATCTTGAGGCAGAGCTTTGGTCACTCATTAATGAATCTACCAGTTGTAAAGCACCACAGACACACCCCTGATGAAATTGTGCCATCTAAAAAATATAACACATGTGATTATAATCTGAATAAACTGACTCTCTTTTGAATCAGAAGTAATGTAATCAATGCAAGTGATTGTGAAGATAATTTTGTCATCAATTACCTTTCTCTTCTTTATACTTTAACCCCAAACTATTACAAGGTATAAGCAAATATTTAGTATACTTGTTTAAATAAGAAAGATACATAGTTTGAGTTATAACGAGGCTAAAATTTCTAATGGGATCTTGAGTGTAATTAGCAGTTACTCTGATTAGAGGAGCTTCTGAGGTGGTACTAGCAGTAAAGAACCCGCCTGGCCAGTGCAGGAGACCAGGGTTCAATCCCTAGGTGGAGAAGATCCCTGGAGGAGAGCATGGCACCCATGCTCCAGTATTCTTGCCTGGAAAATCCCTAGGACAGAGGAACCTAGTGGGCTACGGTCCACAAAGTGACAGAAAGTTGAACACGACTGAAGTGACTTAACACACACACACTCTGATTGGAAGCTAGATGCTTCCTACTGTGGTCTTGAAATTAATTACCAGAGTCAGGATCCACCTCTGGCAACTGATCTCCATGTTCTAAATGAAGCAGTGGTTACCAGTGCTGATTGGATACTTTTTTAGAAAATTTTTGAGATACCAGAAGTTTAAGAATTTAAAATCATCTCCGTCATCAGAATCTTCTGTGAGTGTTCATCGCTCACTCATGTCCGACTCTGTGCGACCCCATGAACTGTAGCCCACCAGGCTCCTCTGTCCATGGGATTCTCCAGGCAAGAATACTACAGTGGGTTGCCATGCCTCCTCCAGGGATTCTTCCTGACCCAGGGATTGAACCCAGGTCTCCTGCATTGCAGGCAGACTCTTTACAATCTGAGCCACAAGGGAAGCCTAGGCTACTCAAATATGAGGGCTAATAATGAATGTAATATTTATTTGGTAACTAAGGATCTAAGCAGATTTAGAGTCAATGTGCAAAACTTCCACTGATGAACCCTCTGCAATAATGTACATGTAATAAAGATCACTGTATACATAAGCCCTCAGTGCATGCCATGAAATTCCTTGTTCATTTCAGCTGATACAAGAGTCATGGACTAATTTCTGTCATTTATCTTGTTCTGCCAAAGCACAGGGTTGAAATTAATCTAGCTAATTAATAGGTCTCATTAGGTTTTTACTGGCCAGTAGTGCTGAGTTACTGTTCTATATATATTTCATCACGATTTCTGTTGGCATGACACACAGAACAGATGGCAGAATCATCCCTAAGGATGACAAGTTGTGACAATTGTTATAAACATAAGAGAAGGAAACACAATACCTCTGATTTGTCAAGTGATTTCTAACCATTACTTCACTTAATCCTCAAAGAAACTCTATGAGATATAAAATACTATCCCCATTTCTAAGACAAGAAAAATTAAGACTCAGCAAAGCTAATTAAATACAAGTTACCTTGGGGGGGGATTGTGGGGCATAGAAAGTTGGGTCAATGGTATAGCCATTAAAGAAATGATGCTTCCCTGATGGCTTTGACTACAAAGAATCTTCCTGCAATACAGGAGACCCGGGTTCAATCCCTGGGTCAGTAAGATCCCCTAGAGAAGGAAAGGGCAACCCACTCCAGTATTCTTACCTGGAGAATCCCATGGACAGAGGAGCCTAGCAGGCTACAGCCCTGGCTCGCAAACAGTCAGACAGGACAGAGCAACTAACAGCACAATTAATTAAATACAAGCTGTCTGGGGAGTGTGGGGCAGAAAAAGTGGGATAAATGGCATAGCCATGAAAAAGAGCATCTTTTCCTTGAATGAGTTCTTCAAGTAGCTGCTTTGGCCACATCTGACCATCCCAATAGTTAGAAGTCTGACCCAAACCCACAGGGACTCGGAAACCAGAAGCCCTTCTGAAAGTGCCTGATGTGGGTGAGCGAGTCCCAGAGAAGCCATATCCTCCACAAGCCAGTGCACAGGCTCGTCAAGGCAGGGCGTAGTGAATGATGAACACCCTCTGTACCACTTCTATCCAAGGCACAGCTATAGACCTAAAGGTTGGTGCCAGTTCTGTGGGTCCAGCCTTCCCTTGATGTTCTTTAACATGGGCCTGTATTAGAGTTCCAGGCTGGAGGTGAAGAACCTCATTTCTCTGACAAGACTGTCAGGAAAGCTGAAATAGCCAGAGCAGAAGCATGGCAGGTTGAAGGAATGATTTCAGGGTACACGGAGGCACTGCTGTGACAAAGTGGTCTCAGACACCAAGGGCCGATTATAACAACCTGGGAGTGGGGTGGTGGAGGAGCTGGGACCTGGCCCTTGTCAAGCAGAGGCTTCAGACCAACACCACAGGATGATAAGCCCTGCAAACAGATGTGGCCATACATCAAAGCACAAACAAGTCCCCTGCTCCAAGACATTCTGTGTAACACACACATCTCTCAACCCTTCAGGCTCAAAGGAGGCAGGTTTTTAGAAATGCTATCAGCCCTCTCACGCTGACACTCAACTTGAACTGTACTCCTTTATGTGTGTGCAGGTTTAGACTTAGTAATTGCAAGCCCTAGGACAATTACAAATTGTTCTTGTGTGTGTGTGGGAGGGAAGATGACAAAGGAGGGCTGATACGCACTGTATTTGTAGCACTTACAGCTCAGGAGCAGGAAACAAGACAGAAATAAAGGATTGATCCTCCTATGGGATGCCCCACGTTTCCCACGATGACTTCTCTCCTGCCCCGAAGGAACAAACTTAGGTTTATGGAGTCCTCATTTATCACAATCTGGATCTGCCCTCCTTTTAGCCCCCATCCAGACATTCTTATATTAAAAAAAAAAGAATTCCTCTCTCTAATAAGGATTTGGAGCAATCATTTGGGGTTCAGATTTTTAAGGGCTTCCCTGGAAACTCAGCTGGTAAAGAATCCACCTGCAATGCAGGAGACCCGGATTCAATCCCTGGGTTGGGAAGATACCCTGGAGAAGGGAACAGATACCCACTCCAATATTCTGGCCTGGAGAATTCCATGGACTACATAGTCCATGGGGTCACAAAGAGTCAGACATGACTGAGCCACTTTCACTTTTCAGATGTTTAAGACTATGGGAAAATAATAACAAGAGAGCAGTTTCCTCAAAATAAACATTAACTGCACTATAGAAGGACCTAACATTTCTCCCCTTTGCCATATAGTTCATCTTAAATTATGTTAGAATAGTTTCAGAACCAAAATCAGTTCAACCTCTTTTTTTAATTGGAGCATAGTTGCTTTACAATGCTATTTCTTCCGTACAAGGAAGTGAATCTGCTACATGTATACATATATCCCCTCCCTCGTGGACCTCCCTCCCACCACTCCATCCCACCCCTCTAGGTTATCACAGAGAACAAGGCTGAGCTCCCTGTGCTATACAGCAGCTTTGTGTGTGCATTTAGTTGCCTAGTCATGTCCAATTCTTTGCAACCCCATGGACTACAGCCCACCAGGCTCCTCTGTCCATGGGGATTCTCCAGGCCAGAATACTGGAGTGGGTTGCATGCCCTCCTCCAGGGGATCTTCCCAACCCAAGGATCGAACCCAGGTCTCCCACATTGTAGGCAGATTCTTTACCATCCAAGCCATCAGGGAAGCCCAAGAATACTGGAGTGGGTAGCCTATCCCTTCTACAGGGGATCTTCCTGACCCAGGAATCAAACTGGGGCCTTCTGCATTGCAGGCAGATTCTTTACCAACTGAGTTACCAGGGAAGCCTACTTTAGGGACAGTAGTGTATAAATGTCAATCTTCTTGAAGGTCTTCCTATGTCAAGTCTCCAGGCAGGGGCTCTAGCATACACAGTCTCAGGATTTTGTCCTAAAAACAGCTCTGTGAAACAAATCTTATGGCCCACTTCCACAAATGGGGAAACAGAGTCAAGGAGAGATCAAACAGTGGGAAGCGGGCAAGTTGGAGGAGCAGAAATCACAAACTGACTTTAAGCCCAGAGCTCTTAAAATCACATTACCCTTTGTTTTTATTTAAAACCAAGTTGTATAATACTTTTTAAAATAGCTTTTTATTCTTTGTGGTTTGGGGAAAATTAGAAAGTCTTTGAAAGCAAAATTAAAGGCTAAGTCTGCACATAAAGTTTTAATGCTTATGATCAGAAAACCTAAATACTTCCACCAAAAATACATGATGATGAAATAATGCCTTAATTTGGTGCCAACGTTTCGTAAAATTTTAGGATTTCTGTAAATGCCTCCTCTTCGATTGAGGGCCTGCTGTATCCCCAATTTGGCTGCTCCTTGCTTTTTAGAGGAAAGGCTATTCGTATTTACTGAACTCCCCTGGCACATGCTTCTTTGGCAAGTGCATGAAATTGAGTTCATTCTGAGCATGAAGTCAAACCAAATGCCCTAAAAAAGAAAGTCAAAGGAAAGAACACGCGTGTTCACTTGAATCATCAATGACTGCCTCATTTCCACTTTTCTGGACCTAAATAATTATGTACAGTGCTCAGATCATCAGTCATTTAAGGCCTCAGATTCTGGGCTTGTCGAGAAGCCTCTCAACCCTGCCTGGACCTGAGCTAATATGTCTGACTCTCACTTGCCGAACCCACTGGACCTTCATAAGCTGGGGCCATATGTTGGCTTGAGGTTTTTAGATAAAAGTGACAGAAGCTGTCTCTGACTGAGTAGGTAGAAAATGAGATTAAAGATATCATGTAGTTCCCAGAGGGCTTCCCTGGTGGCTCAGGTGGTAAAGAATCTGCCTGCAATGCGGGAAACCTAGGTTCTGTCCCTTGGTTGGTAAGATCCCCTGGAGAAGGGAATGACTACCCACTCCAGTATTCTAAAAACTCCGGGAGTTAGTGAAGGACAGGAAGGCTGGTGTGCTGCAGTCCATGGGTCCCAAAGAGTTGGACAAGACTGAGCTACCGAAAGGGCCATGGGGAGTGCTAGGGACGCAGACTCGAGGCCGCACTTCCAGGAAGAATGCTCGAAATTGCGCCATAGGACTGCTGTGGTGAAGAAAAGAGTCACAATGTCATTTCTGTGTCAAGAACTAAGCCTGGAAAGCATGGCTGATGCCCTGTTGACAGAAAAAGGGACACAGTGTGAGCATTTCTGCTGCGTCTCTAAGGTGCCTCTGACTGGCAAGCCCTTTGTCATCTCCCTGTGCCTGAGTATCAAGGCCATCTCCAGCATTACAGGGAAAGTAGGTCTTTGGCACATGGCAAAACTTGTAAAGAGTTCGCAAATGTCAAAAGGAATGGGGCATAGATGTGTTTTCAAAGCAAATGACAGATGTAATATCCATTTCTTGGCACAATAAAATAAATATAACAATTCCTATTTTTGAATTGAGAAGTCAAGAAAGGTATAACATACCTGAATTCATAATGACAAAGCCAGAATTCCTGTGTTTTTTTTTTCTGATTCAAAAGTCCATGCACTTTCAACTAAGCTATCCTGCCACTTTCTTTTAATAAAATAAGAATTGTTCTTAAAAAAAAAGGAAAGAGAATTGTCTTGATTCAATATTCTAGACAACACTGGAAATATCAGACATAAAAGAAAAGTAAAATATCTTAAACTGGCGATCATGTTTATTTGATTTAGGTTTAATATTCCCAGACAAAATAGTCACTGCTGTTCAACTGAGCTACCTACCTATATTTTCCTCCTTAAGTATGGATCAAACACTGAATCAAAATGGTGTAACTTTATATTTGTGATTCATTTATCTGTTTTCTTACAGGATATTAGGAGATGAGCTACAAAAGCAGTTTAATGTATAAGGCTGTCAGTAAGGAGATTTAGGTCTGTGTAGACAAAAGCATATACCTATTAAGCTTCTACTCTGTGCAAAGCATTGTTCTAGCCACTGGGGAATGAATGATTACTCTTCTGTGGAGAAGTTCAAAGTTTAGTAAATAATTTCAGTGGTGCAGTAAACGTTGCGATATGACCATATATAAGATAGGAGAGAAGCTCATAGGACATCAAACCAATATTTAGAGAATCTGGGAAGACTTGTCAAAGGAGACAAGTCACGAGAGAGGCCCCAGCCATGCTCATGATTCTACAAAATTCTGTGAGCATCTACGAATCACCTCATGTAGGCTTTGCTAAGGATTAGATGTTTAGCATTCAAATTAGTCTCTACTTAGAATCTAGTGAAGAAGACATAAATAAAACAATTATACTAGCACTTTATTAAATGTAATTGGAATAAATGTTACCAAGAAAAAATAGTCCCTTATACTGCAAGGAGATCCAACCAGTCCATTCTAAAGGAGATCAATCCTGGGTGTTCATTGGAGGGACTGATGCTAAAGCTGAAACTGCAATACTTTGGCCACCTCATGTGACGAGTTGAGTCACTGGAAAAGACTCTGATGCTGAGAAAGGTTGGGGGCGGGAGGAGAAGGGGACGACGGAGAATGAGATGGCTGGATGGCATCACCGACTCTGTGGACATGAGTTTGAGTGTACTCCGGGAGTTGGTGATGGACAGGGAGGCCTGGCGTGCTGTGATTCATGGGGTCGCAGAGAGTTGGACACGACTGAGGGACTGAACTGAACTGAACTGAACTGAAGAATTTATAACAAGAGAACCTACCATAATGTAGATGAGGTAGTGAAGGGGTATTGGGAGACCATCCTCCTTGGGTCTCTCACATTCACGTATATCTTGTGTCAGCTTTTGTCCCCTTCTTTCTTTTCATGGATGTTTGCATAAGAAGCAGCCTCAGAAGATAGAGATAGTGTCTCCCTCTGAAGCACAGGGAAGGTTTCCTATCAGCACATGCCACCCTCCATGGCAAAGGATGGGCAGGTTTGCCGGAAGTCCCCTTTAGACCAAGGTCCTTCGGCGTGAGTTTCCGCAGTGGGGCGGCAAACCCATTGTGTGTACAGCGCTGACCTGCTGTGCTCTGCACCATCCTCCTGAGACTTCAGGGACAAGAGGAACTGAGGTGAAAGGACAGCTGTTCTGCCTGCTGTGCTGTGAGTGATAAGGAAACTGAGGGACTTCCTTAGTGGTCCAGGGGCTAAGAGTCCACCTGCCAAGAAGGGGACACAGGTTCAATCCCTGGTTCAGGAAGAACCACATGCCACAGGGCAACTAAGTCCATGCACCACAACTACTGAGCCCGTGCCCTAGAGCCCGTGTGCCCCAACTGCTGAGCCTTCACGCCCCAGAGCCTGAGATCTGCAACAAGACAAACCACCGCGATGAGAAGCCCATGAACCGCAACTAGAGAATAGACTCCGCTCGCCTCAACTGGAGAAAGCCTGCACGCAACACTGAAGATTCAGTGCAGCCAAAAAAAATAAGAAGAAGAAGAAGAATTAAAAGAAATGAAACTGAGGGCAAATCTGATTAAGTCTGCCAAACCTAACCTGCCTCACTGGCTTTTAATTACTGGCTTCTAGTTGATTTTTAAGGAGAAGGCAATGGCAAGCCACTCCAGTACTCTTGCCTAGAAAATCCCATGGATGGAGGAGCCTGGTAGGCTGCAGTCCGTGGGGTCGCTAAGGGTCAGACACGACTGAGCGACTTCACTTTCACACCTTGGAGAAGGAAATGGCAACCCACTCCAGTGTTCTTGCCTGGAGAATCCCAGGGACAGGGGAGCCTGGTGGGCTTCCGTCTATGGGGTCACACAGAGTCGGACATGACTGAAGTGACTTAGCAGCAGCAGTTGATTTTAAACTCAACTCCCAAGAGCTTCCTTATAGAAAACACCTTTAACATATGGGTCACTGGAGTAATGATTGCTTGTCTTTCTGGAACCTGGAGCTAGATCTTGCCTTCTGGGACCAGTTGAGACCACGGACCATCTGAGTGGGCCTGAGTGAATGCTCGATGGATGACTTCTTGACAACACAGGGCCCAAAACTCCACCCTAACAGCAGCTAATGAAGTCATTCTCTGAACATGCGGTCTGTGAAGAGGCACAAAATCTGAGTACTCTTGTGCAGACCACCCATGACCTCACTTTCCTTACCTCCAGTCACTTTCCCCATGCCTCAGATCACCCTGCCCCTAACCCTTCAACGTGCCTAAACCCCGTCTTCTGGGCAGAGCTAAGACTTGCTCTCCTGACTCCTCACTTGGCTGCCTTGCAAGTAAATTTCTTCTCTGTTGTAAGCCTCAGCTTTTCAGCATCTGGCGTGTTGCATGTCTGGCAAATGAACCTGGTCTGGTAATAATAAAGACTGTCTCTGACCCACAAGCCTTGTGTCTTCTGCTAGCATCTATGAAAGTGTGGCAGGATAAAATGTTAGCTTACACAGAAGGGAGAACTTCAGACCATTCAAGGCACAGGGGTAGGATTAGTCTCCTTGAGGAAGGAAGGATTAAACTGAGACCTAAAGAATAAAAAGCTGATTTCCAGGAGAACCAACCACATAATTAGAGAGTGGTGTGTCTGGAGAAGGCAAGGAAGGAAGTGAGGAAGCATGTAGCCCTTTCCCATGCCTTCCCCTACGCATCTCTTCACCTGGCTATTGATTCACATCCTCTAATATCCTTTATAATAAGCTGGTAATCCAGTGAGTACACAGGTTTCCCAAGTTCTGTAAGCCACCAAGTTAATCAAACCCAAAGAGGGAGTCATAGGAACCTCTGATTTTTAGCCAGGAAGAGGAACCTGGGTTTGAGATTGGCACCTGAAAGGGGAGCAGTCTTGCTGGATTGTGGGGTCTGTAGAATGATGCTATCTCCAGGTATATAGCCTCAGAATTGAGTTGAACTGAAGGATACATCTGCTTCTGTTAGGTCCATGCCATTTCTGTCCTTTATCGAGCCTGTCTTTGCATGAAATGTTCCCTTGGTATCTCTAATTTTCTTGAAGAGATCTCTTGTTTTTCCTATTCTGTTGTTTTCCTCTATTTCTTTGCATTGATCGCTGAGGAAGGCTTTCTTATCTCTCCTTGCTATTCTTTGGAACTCTGCATTCAGATGCTTATATCTTTCCTTTTGTCCTTTGCTTTTTGATTCTCTTCTTTTCATAGCTATTTGTAAGTCCTCCTCAGAAAGTGAAAAGGAACTCAAAAGCCTCTTGATGAAAGTGAAAGAGGAGAGTGAAAACTTGGCTTGAAGCTCAACATGCAGAAAACTAAGATCATGGCATCTTGTCCCATCACTTCATGGGAAATAAATGGGGAAACAGTGGAAACAGTGTCAGACTTTATTTTTTTGGGCTCCAAAATCACTGCAGATGCTGACTGCAGCCATGAAATTAAAAGACGCTTACTCCTTGGAAGGAAAGTTATGACCAACCTAGATAGCATATTAAAAAGCAGAGACATTCCTTTGCCAGCCAAGGTCCGTCTAGTCAAGGATACGGTTTTTCCAGTGGTCATGTATGGATGTGAGAGTTGGACTGTGAAGAAAGCTGATCGCCGAAGAATTGATGCTTTTGAACTGTGGTGTTGGAGAAGACTCTTGAGAGTCCCTTGGACTGCAAGGAGATCCAACCAGTCCATTCTAAAGGAGATCTTTGGGTGTTCATTGGAAGGACTAATGCTAAAGCTGAAACTCTAATACTTTGGCCACCTCATGCGACGAGTTGACTCGCTGGAAAAGACTCTGGTGCTAGGAGGGATTGGGGGCTGGAGGAGAAGGGGACAACAGAGAAAGAGAAGGCTGGATGGCATCACCGACTCGAAGGACATGAGTTTGAGTGAACTCCGGGAGTTGGTGATGGACAGGGAGGACTGGCATGCTGTGATTCATGGGGTCGCAAAGAGTCGGACATGACCGAGTGACTGAACTGAACTGAACTGAACTGAAGGACACCTCGCTCATGCCAAAGAATTGATTGTTGGATGGTGTGGGGAAACTGCCCTCCCCAGAAACTGAAACTGTATACCGAACACAAGTAAAGGAGTCAAATATGTCCTGGGAGACAATTCTCCATGGTCCTCTCTTTTATCTACCATCTTGCAAGGTGCTTACCTACCCTTTGTTCTAGATGCCAGAGCTGAAATTATTTTGCGGTGAGTTTTGAAAACATTCTAGTCAACCCCGGTGCCCACTCTTTCCTGGCTCTAAGAACTGAGCCTGGCCAAGCCAGGCTTGCTTCCCATAACACTCTTTTCAAAAATGTTTGTATAGTGAATAGTTTGAGAAGATATTAATAAAATACAGTCTTACTTACTTTGGAGTAGAAACATGCCTGCTGTCTGTGCTATGCTTAGTTGCTCAGTCATGTCTGACTCTGTGACCCCATGGACTATAGCCCACCAGGCTCCTCTGTCCAGGGGGATTCTCAAGGCAAGAATGCTGGAGTGGGTAGCCAGTCCTTCCTTCAAAGGATGTTCCCAACCCAGGGATGGAACCTAGGTCTCCTGCATTGCAGGTGGATTCTTTACCATCTGAGTCACCAGGGAACCATAAGAATACTGGAGTGGGTAGCTTATCCCTTGTTCAGGGGAACTTCCTGACCCAGGAATCGAACCAGGGTCTCCTGCATTGCAGGCTGATTCTTTACCAGCTGAGCCACCAGGGAAGCTCAGAAGCGTGCTTACCATCCCATTATAGTTCCTTCCTATAATACAACTCATTGCATACAGAGGTGTTTCCTGGCCCTCTTGGTATCAACAGATAGGAAGCAGAACTTGGAGAAACAATATGAAAAATGTTGATGGCTACTGCTATTACTTTAAGAAATCTGTGTCTTCTACCAGCCTCTATGAAACTGTGGCAGGCTTACTTCATAGTTAGAAAGTAGGATAAAATCTAATCCTTAATTCATAGTCCTTAAAAGTACTCTGTAAGATGTTAGTCAATGGGATTTTTTTTTTATTGAATGATAATTGCTTTACAGAATTTTGTGGTTTTCTGTCGAACTTCAACATGAATCAGCCATAGGTATATATATATCCCCTCCCTTTTGAACCTCCCTCCCATCTCCCGCCCCATCCCACCCCACTAGGTTGATACAGAGCCCCTGTTTGAGTTTCCTGAGCCATACAGCAAATCCTCGTTGGCTATCTATTTTACATATGGTAACATAAGTTTCCATGTTACATCCCACCCTCTCCTCCCCTCTCCCCATGTCCTAAGTCTATTCTCCATGTCTGTTTCTTCAGTCAATGGGATTTTATAGTTCCATATTTTGGCTATAGTATATAGCCATATATCCATATTTATTTGGTATAGATACCTACACATCTCTAGAGAATAGTACCATAAACTGAGGAAATCAAGCCATCTACTCCCAGAGTGATATCTGGTACAATGAGGGGGGAAAAATGCTACAATTAATCACTTGTTTTCAAGGAGCCAGCAATATTGGTTGCATAACTGCAGGGTGGTTTAAAGGAAACCATATGGATTTGGTGAAGTCAAGTCCCAGTTTTGCCCCATACCACCTGTCTGAAACTGTACAAGCCACCTGATTTCATCTGCTCTGAATTTATCATTCACTAAACAGAGATAATACAACCTATACCATATAGCTCACATGAGTGTAAAATGAGATGATAGAATTTAAATAATAGTAATAAAATTTTCTACCAAACCACTATTAAAATTGACCAACTATAGCTCTCCTTAAGAAAGCTAGCTGTTGAAGAAGATGGGCAAAAATTTTCAAGATGATTTTGTTCTTGACCTAAAACTTTTTATTGTTGGGTCACTGACAGACATTTGTCCATTTGTGACAACCTTAGTTTGATCTTTCTCAAAGTTTTGCCAAACTCAGGGAAAATGGTGAGACCAAACGCATTAGATGTTAAAATACAACCCACTTCCAATCTAGAGGCAAACGGACTTTCTTTCCCATAATCAATAACATCATATATCCTGTAATATTGGTAGCCAATCCATGAAAAATTATTGCAGTAGAACCACTGTGACTGTCTGTATCTCTAGACAATCCTTAGAGGCACAGCCGCAGAAATTCAGGAAAATGAAGCCATATGTCAATTCCCCAAAACAGGCTGAATGCCAGTTTCTTATAATGCAAGTAGCAGGTGAGGTTTTTGTTTCTGCTTTTAAATAGCAGTGAAGCATCTTCATTCTCAGATTGATGAAACCTATGTACATGGCAAAGCCCAGTTCTAAGCTGCCTCTTTAGAGCTTTCAATCTTCTGTGATTTCTGAGCAAAGAAATGTGCCTTTCCATTCCACCATGATGTTTTTCTGGCACTTGCTTGAGATTATGATAAATCAGCAAAAACCTGATTAATTAAAGCCTCAAGCAGAAGATAATGAAATGCTTTGGTATGATGTTTCTTTGCTATTTTGTGGACAGGAACAATTAATCTGAGAGGCCAATGAACTTTGTTATGGGAAGCAAGCCTGGCTTGGCCTAGCCCAAGTCTTAGAGCCAGGGCTTAGCAGTCACTGGGGTTGACTTAGGGTATTTTAAAAACTCATCCAAAAGTAATTTCAAATTTGGCATTTGACCATTCTTCCTTTCACCTCCATTCCTTCACCCTGTATGTACTTTCTACCATGGCCTATCACTTCATGCAACTTACTGGTTTATCCATTAGTTTCCCTCCTTAAAATCAGGAACTGTGTTGATTTAACTATTAAACTAACATAGTTGTTTAATGAAGTTTTTCATTTTTAAGTAGAATGAATCAGTAAATAAAATATAGTAACTTGTCTGATAAAAAATTTACACTCCAAAATACAAGCAGAGAATCTGCCATCAGGAGGCTATGGGACAGTTTTGGGAGAGGACACTCAAGAGCTCAGGCATTCTGGCAGCAAGTTGAGTGAGTCAGATCTGCATTTCAAAACTCTAATTAAAGTTCTTTCTCTTTCTTCCAAAGAAAGAGTCTGGCCCTACAGCTATTTAGGAGAACCCAGAAGAAAAAGCTGAAGCCTTCGCCTTCTTTCTTGCACCTCTAATTACCAGAGCACAAAATAAAGCTTAGACTTTAGGATTGTGAAAGGCTAGAGTTCCCCGAGGGTGGCTGGACAAGTCCCTGCACCACAGAGCTCCTGGAGTCCAAGCAGGCAGAGACTGGAAGACTTGCTCCTCACAGAATTCTGAGAGAGAGCAGACCATGAAGTTCCTCCATCCTAAGGAAGTTTTCTCAAAATACTTATTCATTCTTCTAAGAGCCACATATCGGTCTGTAGTTCCAATGATCAGTGTGAGCATCAGAAGATCTTTATCCTGTTGCCATTTACTTTATTGTTTTGGGTTCGAGTTTATACACCCTTTCTGTGTTTCCTGTCTAGAGAAGATACTTTAGCATTTGTTGGAGAGCTGGTTTGGTGATGCTGAATTCTCTCAGCTTTTGCTTGTCTGTAAAGCTTTTGACTTCTCCTTCATATTTGAATGAGATCCTTGCTGGGTACAGTAATCTGGGCTGTAGGTTATTTTCTTTCATCACTTTAAGTATGGCCTGCCATTCCCTTCTGGCCTGAAGAGTATCTGTTGAAAGATCAGCTGTTATCCTTATGCGAATCCCTTTGTGTGGTGTTGTTTTTCCCTTACTGCTTTTAATATTTGTTCATTGTGTTTGATCTTTGTTAATTTGATTAATATGTGTCTTGGGGTATTTTGCCTTGGGTTTATCCTGTTTGGGACTCTCTGGGTTTCTTGGACTTGGGTGATTATTTCCTTCCACATTTTAGGGAATTTTTCAACTATTATCTCCTTAAGTATTTTCTCATGGTCTTTCTTTTTGTCTTCTTCTGGGACTCCTATGATTAGAATGTTGGGGTGTTTAACATTGTCCCAGAGGTCTCTGAGGTTGTCCTCATTTCTTTTAATTCTTTTTTCTTTTTCCCTCTCTGTTTCACTTATTTCTACCATTCTATCTTCTACCTCACTTATCCTATCTTCTGCCTCCGTTATTCTACTGTTGGTTCCCTCCAGAGTGTTTTTTATCTCATTTATTGCATTATTCATTATATATTGACTCCTTTTTTATTTTTTCTGCTGCTGCTAAGTCACTTCAGCCGTGTCCAACTCTGTGCAACAACATAGACAGCAGTCCACCAGGCTCCTCTGTCCCTGGGATTCTCCAGGCAAGAACACTGGAGTGGGTTGCCATTTCCTTCTCCAATGCATGAAAGTGAAAAGTGAAAGTGAAACCCCTCAGTCGTGTCTGACTCTTCGTGACCCCAGGGACTGTAGCCTACCAAGCTCCTCCATCCATGGGATTTTCTAGGCAAGAGTACTGAAGTGGGTTGCCATTGTTAAATCTTTCTTGCATCTTCTTGATCCTTGTCTCCAGGCTATTTATGGGTAACTTTGATTTGTTTTCAAGATTTTGGATCATTTTCACTATCATTATTTGGAATTCTATATCAGGTAGATTCCCTATCTCTTCCTCTTACAGGATCATACTTATCAATAATTACCTTAAATGGAAATGGGTTGAACGCCCCAACCAAAAGACAAAGACTGTCTGAATGGATACAAACACAAGACCCCTATATATGTTGTCTAAAAGAGACCCACCTTGAAACAAGGGACACATACAGACTGAAAGTGAAGGGCTGGAAAAAGATATTCCATGCAAATAAAGACCAAAAGAAAGCAGGAGTAGTGATACTCATATCAGACAAAATAGACTTTAAAACAAAGGCTGTGAAAAGAGATAAAGATGGACACTACATAATGATCAAAGGGTCAATCCAAGAAGAAGATATAACAATCATAAATATATATGCACCCAACATAGGAGCACCACAATATGTAAGACAAATGCTAACAAGTATGAAAGGGGAAATTAACAGTAACACAATAATAGTGGAAGACTTTAATACCCCACTCACACTTATGGATAGATCAACTAAACAGAAATTTAACAAGGAAACACAAACCTTTAATGATACAATAGACCAGTTAACCTAATTGATATTTATAGGACATTTCACCCCAAAACAGTGAGTTTCACCTTTTTCTCAAGTGCACACGGAACCTTCTCCAGGATAGATCGCATCCTGGGCCACAAATCTAGCCTTGGTAAATTCAAAAAAATTGAAATAATTCCAAGCATCTTTTCTGAACACAATGAAGTAAGATTAGAAGTCAATTACAGGAGAAAAACTATTAAAAATCCCAACATATGGAGGCTGAACAACACGCTGCTGAATAACCAACAAATCACAGAAGAAATAAAAAAAGAAATCAAAATATGCATAGAAATGAATGAAAATGTAAACATAACAACCCAAAACCTATGGGACACTGTAAAAGCAGTACTAAAGTGAAGGTTCATAGCAATACAGGCTTAACTCAAGAAACAAGAAAAAAGTCAAATAAATAACCTAACTCTACACCTAAAGCAACTTGAAAAGGAAGAAATAATGAACCCCAGGGTTAGTAGAAGGAAAGAAATCTTAAAAATTAGGGCAGAAATAAATGCAAAAGAAACAAAAGAGACCATAGCAAAAATCAACAAAACCAAAAGCTGGTTCTTTGAGAAGATAAATAAAATTGACAAACCATTAGCCAGACTTATTAAGAAACAAAGGGAGAAAAACCAAATCAACAAAATTAGAAATGAAAATGGAGAGATCACAAAAGACAACACAGAAATATAAAGGATAAAAAGAGACTATTATCAGCAACTATATACAAATAAAATGGACAACTTGGAAGAAATGGACAAATTCTTAGAAAAGTACAACTTTCCAAAACTGAGCCAGGAAGAAATAGAAAATCTTAATAGACTCATTACAAGCACGGAAATTGAAACTGTAATCAGAAATCTTCCAACAAACAAAAGCCCAGGACCAGATGGCTTCACAGCTGAATTCTACCAAAAATTTAGAGAAGAACTAACACCTATCCTACTCAAAGTCTTCCAGAAAATTGCAGAGGAAGGTAAACTTTCAAACTCATTCTATGAGGCCACCATCACCCTAATACCAAAACCTGACAAAGATGCTACAAAAAAAGAAAACTACAAGCCAATATCACTGATGAACATAGATGCAAAAATCCTTAACAAAATTCTAGCAAACAGAATCCAAAAACATACTAAAAAGATCAAACATCATGACCAAGTGGGCTTTATCCCAAGGATGCAAGGATTCTTCAATATCTTCAAATCAGTCAATGTAATACATCACATTAACAAAATGAAAAATAAAAACCATATGATTATCTCAATATATACAGATAAAGCCTTTGACAAAATTCAACATCCATTTATGATAAAAACCCTCCAGAAGGCAGGAATAGAAGGAACATTCCTCAACATAATAAAAACTATATCTGACAAACCCACAGCAAACATTATCCTCAATGGTGAAAAATTGAAAGTGTTTCCCCTAAAGTCAGGAACAAGACAAGGGTGCCCACTCTCACCACTACTATTCAATATAGTTCTGGAAGTTTTGACCACAGCAATCAGAGCAGAAAAAGACATAAAAAGAATCCAAACTGGAAAAGAAGAAGTAAAAACTCTCTCTGTTTGCAGATGACATGATCCTCTACATAGAAAACCCTAAAGACTCCACCAGAAAATTACTAGAGCTAATCAATGAATATAGTAAAGTTGCAGGATATAAAATTAACACACAGAAATCCCTTGCATTCCTATACACTAACAAAAAAAAAAGAAACAGAAATTAAGGAAACACTTCCATTCACCATTGCAATGAAAATAACAAAATACTTAGGAATATACCTGCCAAAAGAAACAAAAGATCTATATATTCAGTTCAGTTCAGTTCAGTTCAGTAGCTCAGTCGTGTCCGACTATCCGCGACCCCATGAATCACAGCATGCCAGGCCTCCCTGTCCATCACCAACTCCCGGAGTACACTCAAACTCATGTCCACAGAGTCGGTGATGCCATCCAGCCATCTCATGCTCCGTCGTCCCCTTCTCCTCCCGCCCCCAACCTTTCCCAGCATCAGAGTCTTTTCCAGTGAGTCAACTCGTCGCATGAGGTGGCCAAAGTATTGCAGTTTCAGCTTTAGCATCAGTCCTTCCAATGAACATCCAGGATTGATCTCCTTCAGAATGGACTGGTTGGATCTCCTTGCAGTATAAGGGACTCTCAAGAGTCTTCTCCAGCACCACAGTTCAAAAGCATCGATTCTTCGGCGATCAGCTTTCTTCACAGTCCAACTCTCACATCCATACATGACCACGGGAAAAACCATTGCCTTGACTAGACGGACCTTGGTTGGCAAAGTAATGTCTCTGCTTTTTAATATACTATCAAGGTTGGTCATAACTTTCCTTCCAAGGAGTAAGCGTCTTTTAATTTCATGGCTGCAATCAGCATCTGCAGTAATTTTGGAGCCCAAAAAAATAAAGTCTGACACTGTTTCCACTGCTTTTCCATCTATTTCCCATGAAGTGATGGGACCAGATGCCATGATCTTTGTTTTCTGAATGTTGAGCTTCAAGCCAATCTTTTCACTCTCCTCTTTCACTTTCATCAAGAGGCTTTTGAGTTCCTCTTCACTTTCTGCCATAAGGATAGTGTCATCTGCATATCTGAGGTTATTGATATTTCTCCCGGCAATCTTGATTCCAGCTTGTGCTTCTTCCAGCCCAGCGTTCCTCATGATGTACTCTGCATATAAGTTAAATAAGCAAGGTGACAATATACAGCCTTGACATACTCCTTTTCCTATTTGGAACCAGTCTGTTGTTCCATGTCCAGTTCTAACTGTTGACTCCTGACCTGCATACAGGTTTCTCAAGAGGCAGGTCAGGTGGTCTGGGATTCCCATCTCTTTCAGAATTTTCCACAGTTTATTGTGATCCACACAGTCAAAGGCTTTGGCATAGTCAATGAAACAGAATTAGATGTTTTTCTGGAACTCTCTTGCTTTCTCCATGATCCAGCAGATGTTGGCAATTTGATCTCTGGTGCCTCTGCCTTTTCTAAAACCTGCTTGAACATCTGGGAGTTCATGGTTTACATACTGCTCTAGCCTGGCTTGGAGAATTTTGAGCATGACTTTGTTAGCGTGTGAGATGAGTGCAATTGTGCGGTAGTTTGAGCATTCTTTGGCATTGCCTTTCTTTGAGGTTGGAATGAAGACTGACCTCTTCCAGTCCTGTGGCCACTGCTGAGTTTTCCAAATCTGCTGGCATATTGAGTGCAGCACTTTCACAGCATCATCTTTCAAGACTTGAAATAGCTCAACTGGAATTCCATCACCTCCACTAGCTTTGTTCGTAGTGATGCTTTCTAAGGCCCACTTGACTTCACATTCCAAGATGTCTGGCTCTAGGTCAGTGATCACATAATCGTGACTATCTTGGTCGTGAAGATCTTTTTTGTACAGTTCTTCTGTGTATTCCTGCCACCTCTTCTTAATACCTTCTGCTTCTGTTAGGTCCATACCATTTCTGTCCTTTATTGAGCCCATCTTTGCATGAAATGTTCCCTTGGAATCTCTAATTTTCTTGAAGAGATCTCTTGTTTTTCCTATTCTGTTGTTTTCCTCTATTTCTTTGCATTGATCGCTGAGGAAGGCTTTCTTATCTCTCCTTGCTATTCTTTGGAACTCTGCATTCAGATGCTTATATCTTACCTTCTCTCCTTTGCTTTTCGCCTCTCTTCTTTTCACAGCTATTTGTAAGGCCTCCTCAGACAGCTATTTCGCTCTTTTGCATTTCTTTTCCATGGGGATGGTCTTGGTCCCTGTCTCCTGTACAATGTCACGAACCTCCATCCAGAGTTCATCAGGCACTCTATCAACCAGATCTAGTCCCTTAAATCTATTTCTCACTTCCACTGTATAATCATAAGGGATTTGATTTAGGTCATATCTGAATGGTCTAGTGGTTTTCCCTACTTTCTTCAATTTAAGTCTGAATTTGGCAATAAGGAGTTCATGATCTGAGCCACAGTCAGCTCCTGGTCTTGTTTTCTCTAACTGTATACAGCTTCTCCATCTTTGGTTGCAAAGAATATAATCAATCTGATTTTGGTGTTGACCATCTGGTGATGTCCATGTGTAGAGTCTTCTCTTGTGTTGTTGGAAGAGGGTGTTTGCTATGACCAGTGCGTTCTCTTGACAAAACTCTATTAGCCTTTGCCCTGCTTCATTCCGTGCTCCAAGGCCAAATTTGCCTGTCACTCCAGGTGTTTCTTGACTTCCTACTTTTGCATTCCAGTCCCCTATAATGAAAAGGACATCATTTTTGGGTGTTAGCTCTAAAAGGTCTTGTAGGTCTTCATAGAACCGGTTAACTTTGGCTTCCTCAGCATTACTGGTTGGGGCATAGGCCTGGATTACTGTAATATTGAATGGTTTGCCCTGGAAACGAACAGAAATCATTCTGTCGTTTTTAAGATTGCATCCAAGTACTGCATTTCGGACTCTTTTGTTGACCATGATGGCTACTCCATTTCTTCTAAGGAATTCCTGCCCACAGTAGTAGATATAATGGTCATCCGAGTTAAATTCACCCATTCCAGTCCATTTTAATTCACTGATTCCTAGAATGTCTATGTTCACTCTTGCCATCTCCTGTTTGACCACTTCCAATTTGCCTTGATTCATGGATCTATATATAGAAAACTATAAAACACTGGTGAAAGAAATCAAAGAGGACACAAATAGATGGAGAAATATACCATGTTCATGGATTGGAAGAATCAATATAGTGAAAATGAGTATACTACCCAAAGCAATCTATAGATTCAATGCAATCCCTATCAAGTTACCAACGGTATTTTTCAGAGAACTAGAACAAAAAATTTCACAATTTGTATGGAAATACAAAAAACTTCAAATAACCAAAGCAATCTTGAGAAAGAAGAATGGAACTGGAAGAATCAACCTGCCTGACTTCAGGCTCTACTACAAAGCCATAGTCATCAAGACAGTATGGTATGGCACAAAGACAGAAATATAGATCAATGGAATGAAATAGACAGCCCAAAGATAAATCCACACACCTATGGACACCTTATCTTTGACAAAGGAGGCAAGAATATACAATGGAGAAAAGACGATCTCTTTAACAAGTGGTGGTGGGAAAACTGGTCAACTACTTTTAAAAGAATGAAACTAGAACACTTTCTAACACCATACACAAAAATAAACTCATAATGGATTAAAAATCTAAATGTAAGACCAGAAACTATTAAACTCCTAGAGGAAAACATAGGCAAAACACTCTCTGACATAAATCACAGCAGGATCCTCCATGACCCACCTCCCATGGTGGGAGAAAAGGGAACCCTCTTACACTGTTGGTGGGAATGCAAACTAGTACAACCACTATGGAGAACAGTGTGGAGATTCCTTAAAAAACAGGAAATAGAACTGCCATAAGACCCAGCAATACCACTGCTGGGCATACACACTGAGGAAACCAGAATCGAAAGAGACACATGTACCCCAATTGGAAATAAAAGCAAAAATAAACAAATGGGACCTAATTAAAATCAAAAGCTTCTGCACAACAAAGGAAACTATAAGCACGGTGAAAAGACAGCCTTCAGAATGGGAGAAAATATTAGCAAGCGAAGCAACAGATAAAGAATTAATCTCAAAAGTATACAAGCAACTCCTACAGCTCAATTCCAGAAAAATAAAAGACCCAATCAAAAAGTAGGCCAAAGAACTAAACAGACATCTCTCCAAAGAAGACATACAGATGGCTAACAAACACATGAAAAGATGTTCAACATCACTCATTATCAGAGAAACACAAATCAAAACCACAATGAGATACCATTTCACGCCAGTCAGAATGGCTGCTATCCAAAAGTCTACAAGTAATAAATGCTGGAGAGGGTGTGGAGAAAAGGGAACCCTCTTACACTGTTGGTGGGAATACAAACTAGTACAACCACTATGGAGAACAGTGCGGAGATTCCTTAAAAAACAGGAAATAGAACTGCCATAAGACCTAGCAATACCACTGCTGGGCATACACACTGAGGAAACCAGAATCGAAAGAGACACGTGTACCCCAATGTTCATCTCAGCACTGTTTATAATAGCCAAGACATGGAAGCAACCTAGATGTCCATCAGCAGATGAATGGATAAGAAAGCTGTGGTACATATTCACAATGGAATATTACTCAGCCATTAAAAAGAATACATTTGAATCAGTTCTAATGAGGTGGATGAAACTGGAGCCTATTATACAGAGTAAAGTAAGCCAGAAAGAAAACACCAATACAGTATACTAACGCATATATATAGAATTTGGAAAGGTGATTACGATAACCCTGTATACGATACAGCAAAAGAGACACAGATGTATAGAACAGTCTTTTGGACTCTGTGGGAGAGGGCAATGGTGGGATGTTATGGGAGAATGGCATTGAAACATGTAAAATATCATATGTGAAATGAATCGCCAGTACAGGTTTGATGCATGATACAGGGTGCTCGGGGCTGGTGCACTGGGATAACCCAGAGAGATGGGATGGGGAGGGAGGTGGGAGAGGGGTTCAGGAAAGGTAACACATGTACACTCATGGTGGATTCAAGTCAATGTATAGCAAAACCAATACAATATTGTAAAGTAAATAAATTAATTAAAAAAATGAGACAAAATACCAACCCAGAAAAGAAATATTTGATAAATTGGATTTCATCAAAATTAAGAACATTTGCTCTTTGAAAAGCATTGTGAGAATGCAAACATAATATCTGCAAATCAAAAATATCTGATAAAGGGCTTGTAGGCAGACTGAAGAATTCTCAAAACCCAATACAAAAACAAATTCAAAAAAAATAGATCTTTATCAAGCCAAGTGCCCAACTGTATTCATCTTTTCGGTTTTCACCTTCACAGGTAATCTTAACTATTAAAGATACTTCTTCATCTAATTCATGCTCAACATTTTCAGCCAGCATTCCTTTCTCCCATGATCTTATGTGGTTCTCAGATGTAAACATATTCAACCAAAACAAAACCAAAATGTATGGTTTGTACATGTGCCATGATTCATGGGGTCGCAAAGAGTTGGACACGACTGAGCAACTGAACTGAACTGAACTGAACATTTTCACAGCTCCACTGAACCAGAATTAGTGTCTTTACAAACTGAGTATTAGGGCTTCCTTGGTGGCTCAGACAGTAAAGAATCTGCCTGCAATGCAGGAGACCTGGGTTCAATCCCTGGGTCAGGAGGATCCCCTGGAGAAAGGAATAGCAACCCACTCCAGTATTCCTGCCTGGAGAAGTCCACAGACAGAGAATCCTGGTGGGCTACAGTTCATGGGGTCACAAAGATTTAGAAAATGACTGAGCGACTAACACTTTCATATACTTTCATAAGAGAGGGAAGCTTCTGATGAGTGAAGGATTCTTAATTATTTCCCACATCCCTTTTTACCGAAAACAACAGAAGTATAGGCAGCACTACATATCAATGAGACTGAGTAGGAAGTCAGGGGACTGTTCCAGTAGGCAGCAAACCCATAGCCAAGATGCACTGAGCATCAGGAGGACCTGATGGAAGAAAGCAGTGACCTACCAGGGGAAGGCATTCTAAGGAGAAAGCACAAAGGAGTCCCAGGAGCAATCCAGGATCCAAGGAACTGAGATACTAGGCAACAATTAGGACCAGGACCCTATTATAAATAAAGGCTTGATACAAGAAATAATGAGGAGCCCATTTAACTGAAAAGGGCACAGGGAAAAGCAGACTCATTCTCCTCAAGCAAGAAGCCTTTCTGGTAGGACCTGAGTTGGACTCTGTCTGCAAGTGAGTATTAGGAAGACCCGGCAGTAGACATTAGAGTCCTTGTAGTGATAGACCCTGCTGCCTCCCAAGTATTGGGATGGGAGAGACAGCAGATGAGCAATTTACCTGCTAAAAGACACCTTCTTGAAATAGGAAATTCGGAAAGTCTCTCAAAATGAGCATCACCATCTTGCTAAGGATGAAACATCACAGGCAGTCTAAGAACATATAAGTCCCCTACTTATGAACCTTTAATGTGGGAATTTTCAAAGATATGAACGTATATCTGGTTCCAGCAAGGAACCAGAACCTGTGTCATCCACATCAGGCCTGAGTGAAACTGCAGCTTGCCTTCTACTGTCTTCCGTCTCCTATTGCTGTTGCTCCTTCAGCTCTACCATCTCCCACCCCTCCCTAATCAGTAACTCTTCTATCCTGTTCACTGGATGCCAACCCCTGTATGCCAGCTGTTGTACTGTACTACTGTACTTTTCAAGGTATCATACTAAAAGATTAAAAAAGTATTATTTTTGTGTTTGTTTTTTATGTATTATTTGTGTGAAAAATATCATAAAACCATTACAGTACAGTCCTATTAATACCTAGGCTAACTCTGTTGAACTTACAAACACATTGGACTTAGGAGGGTGACCTCAGGATGGAGCTTGTCTGCATGCAGGGAACTTACTGTACTCGTCTGTTTGCAAACTGCCCTGCCTAGAGCCTCCCTCTCGCGGACCCCGCATCTCTCTCTTGGCCTTGGCACCTCTTCTTCTCTCACTTTCGCAGTCCTCTACCCCTCCTCTGGACCCCATTGACTCCCAGGTGCATAAGAAACAGATGCTCTGTCTAACCACCATAGAAAGCAGGTACTTGTCCTAACTCTGAAGTTCTGGGCTCCGAGTGAGCTCTTGTTAAAAACTTCCTGAAATTTTGAGGCAGTTTGAATGGAAATGTTGCTCATAGTCCCTTGTGAGATTAAAAAAAAAAAAAAAAGCTTCTTCTAGACTTCAAAAATAGCAGCCAACCTGGGAGAACACAACAAATTCCCTTCTGTATTTAAGCAGGTGAGCAGTCAGAATTCAAAATAAGCTAATTGAAGACTTCTGTTCTAGTCATTAGGATATCCAGGAAGGCTGGATACTCTCTGCAAGACTATAAGATAAATAAGGCCAATGAGAAATCGCTGACTTACTGATGCAAGCCCAGTGCCCACACACTGGCTTATATATAAGACACTCAAAAAAACGTTGCTTTAATGAGTTGATGAATGATTTTCTTTTATTGACCTTTATCTGGATTTGGCAACTTTAAGTAAGAAAATTTCTTTAAAACCTGTAACTAAGACCAATCTATAATTCATCTTTGTTGGAGATGAGGAGCACACCTGTGCCTCCATAGTACTCTTTGTTTACACACCTCCTCCTCTTCTATTGTTGTAAGTAAACCTCTCCCTAGTAGTCTCAGAACCTTGAACCCTTAGTTCAGAATGCACAGGCTCTTATATTCCCACATGCTCCCCATCTCACCCTGCATGATTTTCTTCACTCTAATTTTATGCTCCTCTCCCTGTAACCTTTGGTCTAGCAAATAAATCACTGCATTACTTTGTATTTTTCAATCTCTTTGATAAATTTAATTATTAATAAGTGGTATCAGATATTTTCTACATTCAGTTCAGTTCAGTGCAGTCGCTCAGTCGTGTCCGACTCTTTGTGACCCCCATGAACCACAGCATGCCAGGCCTCCCCCTCCCTGTCTACCACCAACTCCCAGAGTTCACTCAAACTCATGTCCATCTGGTCGGTGATGCCATACAGCCATCTCATTCTCTGTCATCCCCTTCTCCTCCCACCCCCTATCCTTCCCAGCATCAGAGTCTTTTCCAGTGAGTCAACTTGTCGCATGTGGTGGCCAAAGTATTAGAGTTTCAGCTTTAGCATCAGTCCTTCCAATGAACACCCAAGATTGATCTCCTTTAGAATAGACTGGTTGGATCTCCTTGCAAAGAAAAAGTAATTTGTGTGACTTGGAGTTCACATAAATAACTTACTTTGCTATGAATAAACTTATATATTGATTTTGTTATAAAAATCAGAAAAACATCTATTTCTGCTTCATTGACTATGCCAAAGCCTTTGACTGTGTGGATCACAATAAACTGTGGAAAATTCTGAAAGAGGTGGGAATCCCAGACCACCTGACCTGCCTCTTGAGAAACCTGTATGCAGGTCAGGAAGAACTGCACATGGAACAACAGACTGGTTCCAAATAGGAAAAGGAGTACGTCACGGTTGTGTAATGTCACCCAGCTTATTTAACTTATATGCAGAGTACATCATGAGGAATGCTGGGCTGGAAGAAGCACAAGCTGGAATCAAGATTGCCGGGAGAAATATCAATAACCTCAGATATGCAGATGACACAACCCTTATGGCAGAAAGTGAAGAGGAACTCAAAAGCCTCTTGATGAAAGTGAAAGAGGAGAGTGAAAAGGTTGGCTTGAAGCTCAACATTCAGAAAACAAAGATCATGGCATCTGGTCCCATCACTTCATGGGAAATAGGTGGGGAAACAGTGGAAACAGTGTCAGACTTTATTTTGGGGGGCTCCAAAATCACTGCAGATGCTGATTGCAGCCATGAAATTAAAAGACGCTTACTCCTTGGAAGGAAAGTTATGACCAACCTAGATAGTATATTAAAAAGCAAAGACATTACTTTGCCAACCAAGGTCCGTCTAGTCAAGGCAATGGTTTTTCCCGTGGTCATGTATGGACGTGAGAGTTGGACTGTGAAGAAAGCTGATCGCCAAAGAATTGATGCTTTTGAACTGTGGTGCTGGAGAAGACTCTTGAGAGTCCCTTGGACTGCAAGGAGATCCAACCAGTCCATTCTAAAGGAGATCAATCCTGGGTGTTCATTGGAAGGACTGATGCTAAAGCTGAAACAATACTTTGGCCACTTCAAGTGACAAGTTGACTCACTGGAAAAGACTCTGATGCTAGGAGGGATTGGGGGCGGGAGGAGAAGGGGACGACAGAGAATATGATGGCTGGATGGTATCACCGACTCAATGGACATGAGTTTGAGTGAACTCCGGGATTTGGTGATGGACAGGGAGGCCTGGCGTGCTGTGATTCACGGGATCGCCAAGAGTCGGACACGACTGAGCGACTGAACTGAACTGAACTGAAAAATAAAATCTGCCAGGAATAATGACAAATAGATTTAATTAATTTTGTGGTTTATTCCATTTCAATCAGTCTGTAAAGGTCATTTTCTTACTCACTAACAGTATTATGTGCATAGTCCAAAATACAACACATGGTAATAATTTATACTATTTCTTTTTCATTATGATTATCATAATCAAAATTGTTAGATTGATCATTTTCCTTTCTGCAGAGGAAAATATTTCTTTTAAATGTAGAAAAACATCCACTGAAATTCTTCCCTAACCCAGTAGCTTATATCCCTCCTGCTTCTGTCACTCCTTGGTGTTGTTTTGTAAGAAGAATAAAAATGTGACAAGGGATATTGGAGGTAGTAAGTGATGTAATCCTCTTCCAAGAGTGGGCTATAACCTAGAGAGCTGAGAGGCCCAAGCTCTGCTCCGATCAGTACGAGAGGTTCTTGCCCATTCTGCCCTATTGAAAGCCTTAGAATCACAAGGCAAAAACATAAGGTTCATGTATTCATTGGTTGTCTTATGGCAGGAAGAGGATCCTACCACAAACTCCAGTAATTATTACTATGCTAATTTTAGAGCAGGCCACCATATTACTCTCCCAATGCTGTTCATCCATTAGGTATAATCAGTATGAGTCTTTAATAGCATCTACATCCACTGCAACTTTCTTGCCCAACTAATATTGAGAACAGTCACCTTTACAATGAGAGCTTGGATTTTAGAGATGGACTTTCCTGCTTTGCAATCCTATCACTAAGCTTGTACCTAAACTCTCCTTGGGTCTGCACCCTCTTGCATAGACTGTCACCTCAGTGCCCATGTGAGTGAGGTTATTAATTTTATGAACTTCCCAGCACAACTCATGGCAAAGTGTAGGAGCAGTGAAATACTATTTTAAAATATCCATCCATGTGCTTTTTTTTACACATAATCCTACTGTTGAATCATTTCCTCAAGGAAAATTAGAGTTGTTCAAGGCTGAAGATGAAGAAGAAGCAACAAATTTTCTGAGGTTTTTTTTTCCTTTACAATTCTCAAGTAGGCTTTTGAAGCCCAAAGAAGCAAGATATATGGGGTTAGGTGATGAACTGTATTGCCCCCAAATTCATACGCTGAAGTTCTAATTTCCAGTACTTCAGAATGTGACTGTATTTGGAAAAAGGATCTTTACAATGTAGCTAAGGTTAAATGAGGTCACTAGGGTGGGCCTTCATCCAGTATGACCGGTGTCCTTAAGAGAGGAGGAGATTAGGATACACAGCTATGGAGGAGAGATTACGTGAAGAAACGGGAGACGATAGATACCTATAAGCCAAGGAGAGAGAGTTCAGAAGAAATCAACCCTGCTGACACCTTGATCTCAGACATTTAGGCTTCAGAACTGTGAGAAGATAAGCCGTTGTTGCTTAAGCAACCCAGCCCATGGTACTTTATTATAGCAGCCCTAGCAAACTAATACAGAGAGCTTAGGCCATGAAAATAGATCAAAAAGAATGGAGAATGCCCCAGATACTCTGGCCCTACAGGGGACACGCTGATCATCCATTGTTCAATCAGGCAGGGACTGGAAATGTGAAGGAGTGCATTAGAACATTGGAGAATGATCCTAGGATGAGGAGACCATATCTAGGGGATATACATGGCAGGCAGTCCCTCTACAGAGAGATTCAACAAAGGTTACTCTATCTTACTCCTCTCACCATCACCCCCCAGCACGGACATACATTTTAAGGCCAGCAAAGTACAATGTTGATCATGGAAGTCCACTATGGATTTGACTTAATATTTCACTTTTATCATAAATATCAAGAAAGGTTTTTTAAGCAAAAATTCCAAACAATATTAATCTAGAGGAAGAAGGAATAGGCGCTGTCCAGGCAGATGAATTGTTTAATTTAAGAGGTCCTGGGAAGAAGTGGAAATTTTATTTAAAGACTGAAAAAGAATAATTCCTAAAGAAAGGCAAGTTCATTAGAGTAGGTAGTGCTACACAGACACTTAGAAGAAAGCTCTGGAGATTAATATTCTGTACAAATCCAGAAGATTTAACGAACTTCTTGAAAGAAAATCCTGGGAGAGGGCCTATTTGAGACATTAAATTAAATTAAATTAAATTTTTTCTGGAATAGTTGAATTTTGAATGAGAACATTAAACTTGTCTGTAATCAGTCATTTTGTTGGTTTGGAGATATAAAAACACAATTTGTACTTCTTCATGCTAGTCAATCATGCAGATATATTTTTTAAATGTTTCTATGGTATTATATTTAAAACCACCCAGTCTGAAATTATCACTTTAGTGAAATAAGTGAGTGAAAGTGCTTTGCCTTTACCATATTCTACTTATTCATTATTCTTCATTTAACTGAGAATATTTTTTTTCAGTCACTTATTATATACTAGGCACTCTGTTAGGCACCAGGAGTACCCAATGGACTGGACAAGCACTTCTCTGCTTTCGTGATGCTTACAATCTCCCAGGGAGGCAGGCGTTTAAACAAAGTCACATGAAAAATCATTTAAGAAAAGTAATACTGGGTCAAAGTACAAATAACTAGGCCTAAATTTCAGGGGAAAAAAAACTTGAAAGAAAAAATCTCCAAACAAATTACATATCAGTTTTAATATATAAAAATATGTAATATAAAATTTAACAATATAAAAGTTATGTACCTCATGTATCAACTCTCCTTCAGGTTTCTTTTTAAATTATCATTTCTTTTAAAATTATCATCAGTTTCTTTTTAAATTATCGTCAAGAACTTCTGAAAGCTGAACTTTGCCTAAAATAGTATCTCTTGCTTCTTGTTTGTAAATTGGATGTATTTCTGAGCATAGATTCTAATCTTTCACATTTTGCTGGGAAGTGGAAGAGATGAAATCATTGCAAATCATGGGAGAATTCAGAAATGTTCTCCCATCTTGCAGGAAAGATCAGAGTGACAGGATCCCAACTAACAATCCAGAGGCTAATTTAAGGCTAAAACCTTAAAATGTTCTCTTCTTCCTCTTAGGAAGCACATTTTGTATTAGTCAGGATTCTTAGTTGCAAGTGATAGAAGTTGACTAAGTGAAAAAGCACAGCAGGAGAGCATTTGTTTGTTTAAATACATAGGGTTCTTTTCAGTTCAGTTCACTCAATTGTCTGAATCTTGGCGACCCCATGGACTGCAGCACACCAGGCTTCCCTGTCCCTCACCAACTCCTGGAGTTTACTCAGACTCATATCCATTGAGTGGGTGACACCATCCAACCATCTCAACCTCTGTCATCCCCTTCTCCTCCTGCCCTCAATCTTTCCCAGCATCAGGGTCTTTTCCAATGAGTCAGTACTTTCCATCGGGGCTGATTTCCATTAGGATGGACTGGTTGGATCTCCTTGCTGTACAAGGGACTCTCAAGAGTCTTCTCCAACACCACAGTTCAAAAGCATCAATTCTTCAGTGCTCAGCTTTCTTTATAGTCCAACTCTCACATCCATACATGATGATTGAAAAAACCATAGCTTTGAGTAGATGGACATTTGTTGGCAAAGTAATGTCTTTGCTTTTTCATATGCTGTCTAGGTTGGTCATAACTTTTCTTCCAAGAAGCAAGCGTCTTTTAATTTCATGGCTGCATTCACCATCTGCAGTGATTTTGGAGCCCAAGAAAATAAAGGCTGTCACTGTTTCCACTGTTTCCCCATCTATTTGTCATGAAGTGATGGGACTGGATGCCATGATCTTAGTTTTCTGAATGCTGAGTTTTAAGCCAACTTTTTTACTCTCCTCTTTCACTTTCATCATGAGGCTCTTTAGTTCTTCTTCACTTTCTGCCATAAGGGGTGGTGTCATCTGCGTATCTGAGGTTATTGATATTTCTCGCAGCAATCTTGATTCCAGCTTGTGCTTCATCCAGCCCAGCATTTCTCATGATATACTCTGTGTATAAATTAAATAAGCAGGGTGACAATACACAGCCTTGATGTACTCCTTTCCCGATTTGGAACTAGTCTGTTATTCCATGTTCATTTCTGACTGTTGCTTCTTGACCTGCATATGGATTCCTCAGGAGGCAGGTAAGGTGGTCTGGCATGCCCATCTCTTGAAGAGTTTTCCACAGTTCATTGTGATCCACACAGTCAAAGGCTTTGACATAGCCAATAAAGCGGAAATAGATGTTCTTCTGGGATTCTCTTGCTTTTTCAATGATCCAGCTGATGTTGGCAGTTTGATCACTGGTTCCTCTGCCTTTTCTAAATCCGGCATGGACATCTGGAATCTCATGGTTCACATACTGTTGAAGCCTGGCTTGGAGAATTTTGAGCATTACTTTACTAGTGTGTGAGATGAGTGCAATCGTGCGGTAGTATGAGTATTCTTTGGCATTGCCTTTCTTTGGACTGGAATGAAAACTGACCTTTTCCAGTCCTGTGGCCACTCCTGAGTTTTCCAGATTTGCTATCATATTGAGTGCAGCACTTTCACAGCATCCTCTTTTAGGATTTGAAATAGCTCAACTGGAATTCCATCACCTCCCCTGCTGCTGCTACTGCTGCTAAGTCACTTCAGTCGTGTCCGACTCTGTGTGATCCCATAGACGGAAGCCCACCAGGCTCCCACTTCCCTGGGATTCTCCAGGCAAGAACACTGGAGTGGGTTGCCATTTCCTTCTCCAATGTGTGAAAGTGAAAAGTGAAAGTGAAGTCGCTCAGTCGTGTCCGACCCTTGGCGACCCCACGGACTGCAGCCTACCAGGCTCCTCCATCCATGGGATTTTCTAGGCAAGAGTACTGGAGTGGCTTGCCATTGCCTTCTCCGTCACCTCCACTAGTTTTGTTTATAGTGTTGCTTCCTAAGGCCCACTTGACTTCACACTCCAGGATGTCTGGCTCTATGTGAGTGATACATAAGGTAGATAGGGTAGATCACAGAATTTCCAGCTCCAGGTAATCTTCCAGAGAAAACTGTTCAAAATCACACTGCAGAACTGGTCTGATAAGGAAACAACTGCAGCAACCACTTCCATCACCAACACTACTGTCTTTCTGCCTTTTGTCACCGGCCCCAGAGTTCATGTCTGGCATGGGTGCCACTGAGTGGCAGAGCCTGGATGACATGCCTATTTGACTGTCCCTGCATCATTACCGAAATGCTTTAATTACTCTAACTTTACAGAGAAGGTTTCAACATTTGCCCTGTGGATCTTTCTTTAGTCTTGTAATTTCTCTGTATCCTGAGATTTAGTTGCATCCCTTACCAATTCAGTTCAGTTCAGTTCAGTCGCTCAGTCGTGTCCGACTCTCCGCGACCCCATGAATCACAGCACGCCAGGCAATTGGAAGTGGTCAAACAGGAGATGGCAAGAGTGAATGTCGACATTCTAGGAATCAGTGAACTAAAATGGACTGGAATGGGTGAATTTAACTCGGATGACCATTATATCTACTACTGTGGGCAGGAATCCCTTAGAAGAAATGGAGTAGCCATCATGGTAAACAAAAGAGTCCGAAATGCAGTACTTGGATGCAATCTTAAAAATGACAGGATGATTTCTGTTCGTTTCCAAGGCAAACCATTCAATATTACAGTAATCCAGGCCTATGCCCCAACCAGTAATGCTGAAGAAGCCGAAGTTAATCGGTTCTATGAAGACCTACAAGACCTTTTAGAACTAACACCCAAAAAAGATGTCCTTTTCATTATAGGGGACTGGAATGCAAAAGTAGGAAGTCAAGAAACACCTGGAGTAACTGGCAAATTTGGCCTTGGAGCACGGAATGAAGCAGGGCAAAGGCTAATAGAGTTTTGTCAAGAGAATGCACTGGTCATAGCAAACACCCTCTTCCAACAACACAAGAGAAGACTCTACACATGGACATCACCAGATGGTCAACACCGAAATCAGATTGATTATATTCTTTGCAACCAAAGATGGAGAAGCTGTATACAGTTAGCGAAAAAAAGACCAGGAGCTGACTGTGGCTCAGATCATGAACTCCTTATTGCGAAGTTCAGACTTAAATTGAAGAAAGTAGGGAAAACCACTAGACCATTCAGATATGACCTCAATCAAATCCCTTATGATTATGCAGTGGAAGTGAGAAATAGATTTAAGGGACTAGATCTGATTGATAGAGTGCCTGATGAACTCTGGACGGAGGTTCGTGACATTGTACAGGAGACAGGGACCAAGACCATCCCCATGGAAAAGAAATGCAAAAGAGTGAAATGGCTGTCTGAGGAGGCCTTACAAATAGCTGTAAAAAGAAGAGAGGCGAAAAGCAAAGGAGAAAAGGAAAGATATAAGCATCTGAATGCAGAGTTCCAAAGAATAGCAAGGAGAGATAAGAAAGCCTTCCTCAGTGATCAATGCAAAGAAATAGAGGAAAACAACAGAATAGGAAAAACAAGAGACCTCTTCAAGAAAATTAGAGATTCCAAGGGAACTTTTCATGCAAAGATGGGCTCGATAAAGGACAGAAATGGTATGGACCTAACAGAAGCAGAAGATATTAAGAAGAGGTGGCAGGAATACACAGAAGAACTGTACAAAAAAAAAAAAAAAAGATCCCTTACCAATAGATGAGTTTTATTTTTTTATAGAGCCTGACGATTTATATCTCTTAAATGGAAAGTTGGTCCATTTATGTTTATTATGATGACTAACATATGTGGACTTGTTGCTGCAATATTATTTTGTACTTACATTTGAACTGTTTTTTTTTTCTTTCATTTTTGATCTTTCTCTCATACATGAAATTTTTATATTCCTTTTCTTCCTTCTCTAATTTGGAAGTTCAGCACTGTATTTCAGACATGACTTAGTGACTGAACAACAACTTTTAAAACATTTTTCTCCACCTACCCATTTCATCTGCACCATTCCCCACCTCAGTTTACAATCTTACATAATGTGTTTAACTGCAAATTTCTTTTAATTTACCATGCATGGGGATTTAATGAACTTCCTGAATCTAAGCATTGGTTCAGTTCAGTTCAGTTCAATTCAGTCACTCAGTCGTGTCCAACTCTTTGCAACCACATGAATCACAGCACGCCAGGCCTCCCTGTCCATAACCAACTCCCGGAGTACACTCAAACTGATGTCCATTGAGTCGGTGATGCCATCCAGCCATCTCATTCTCTGTCGTCCCCATCTCCTCCCACCCCCAATCCCTCCTAGCATCAGACTCTTTCCTAGTGAGTCAACTCATCACATGAGGTGGCCAAAGTATTGGAGTTTCAGCTTTAGCATCAGTCCTTCCAGTGAACACCCAAGATTGATCTCCTTTAGAATGGATCTCCTTGCAGTCCAAGGGATTCCCAAGAGTCTTCTCTAGCACCACAGTTCAAAACCATCAATTCTCCAGTGATCAGCTTTCTTCACAGTCCAACTCTCACATCCATACATGATCACGGGAAAAACCATAGCCTTGACTAGACGGACCTTGGTTGGCAAAGTAATGTCTCTGCTTTTTAATATACTATCAAGGTTGGTCATAATTTTCCTTCCAAGGAGTAAGCGTCTTTTAATTTCTTGGCTGCAATCAGCATCTGCAGTGATTTTGGAGCCCAAAAAAATAAAGTCTGACACTGTTTCCACTGTTTCCCCATCTATTTCCCACGAAGTGATGGGACCAGATGCCATGATCTTTGTTTCCTGAATGTTGAGCTTCAGGCCAATCTTTTCACTCTCCTCTTTCACTTTCATCAAGAGGCCTTTGAGTTCCTCTTCACTTTCTGCCATAAGGGTAGTGTCATCTGCATATCTGAGGTTATTGATATTTCTCCCGGCAATCTTGATTCCAGCTTGTGCTTCTTCCAGCCCAGCGTTCCTCATGATGTACTCTGCATATAAGTTAAATAAGCAAGGTGACAATATACAGCCTTGACGCACTCCTTTTCCTATTTGGAACCAGTCTGTTGTTCCACGTCCAGTTCTGACTGTTGCTTCCTGACCTGCATACAAGTTTCTCAAGAGGCAGGTCAGGTGGTCTGGGATTCCCATCTCTTTCAGAATGTTCCACAGTTTATTGTGATCCACACAGTCAAAGGCTTTGGCATAGTCAATGAAACAGAAATAGATATTTTTCTGGAACTCTCTTGCTTTCTCCATGATCCAGCGGATGTTGGCAATTTTATCTCTGGTGCCTCTGCCTTTTCAAAAACTTGCTTGACATCTGGGAGGTCACGGTTCACACATTGCTGAAGCCTGGTTTGGAGAATTTTGAGCACGACTTTACTAGTGTGTGAGATGAGTGAAATTGTGTGGTAGTTTGAGCATTCTTTGGCATTGCCTTTCTTTGGGATTGGAATGAAGACTGACCTTTTGCAGTCCTGTGGCCACTGCTGAGTTTTCCAAATTTGCTGGCATATTGAGTGCAGCACTTTCACAACATCATCTTCCAAGATTTGAAATAGCTCAATTGGAATTCCATCACCTCCACTAGTTTTGTCCATAGTCATGCTTTCTAAGGCCCACTTGACTTCTCATTCCAAGATGTCTGGCTCTAGGTCAGTGATCACATTATCATGATTATCTTGGTCGTGAAGATCTTTTTTGTACAGTTCTTCTGTGTATTCTGCCACCTCTTCTTAATGTCTTCTGCTTCTGTTAGGTCCATACAATTTCTGTCCTTTATCGAGCCCATGTTTGCATGAAATGTTCCCTTGGGATCTCTAATTTTCTTGAAGAGATCTCTTGTTTTTCCTATTCTGTTGTTTTCCTCTATTTCTTTGCATTGATCGCTGAGGAAGGCTTTCTTATCTCTCCTTGCTATTCTTTGGAACTCTGCATTCAGATGCTTATATCTTTCCTTTTCTCCTTTGCTTTTTGCTTCTCTTCTTTTCTCAGCTATTTGTAAGGCCTCCTCAGACAGCCATTTTGCTTTTTTGCATTTCTTTTCCATGGGGATGGTCTTGGTCCCTGTCTCCTGTACAATGTCACGAACCTCCATCCAGAGTTCATCAGGCACTCTATCTATCAGATCTAATCCCTTAAATCTATTTCTCACTTCCACTGTATAATCATAAGGGATTTGATTGAGGTCTTATCTGAATGGTCTAGTGGTTTTCCCTACTTTCTTCACTTTAAGTCTGAATTTGGCAATAAGGAGTTCATGATCTGAGCCACAGTCAGTTCCTGGTCTTGTTTTTGCTAACTGTATACAGCTTCTCCATCTTTGGCTGCAAAGAATATAATCAATCTGATTTCGGTGTTGACCATTTGGTGATGTCCATGTGTAGAGTCTTCTCTTGTGTTGTTGGAAGAGGGTGTTTGCTATGACCAGTGCATTCTCTTGACAAAACTCTATTAGCCTTTGCCCTGCTTCATTCCGTGCTCCAAGGCCAAATTTGCCAGTTACTCCAGGTGTTTCTTGACTTCCTACTTTTGCATTCCAGTCCCCTATAATGAAAAGGACATCATTTTTGGGTGTTAGCTCTAAAAGGTCTTGTAGGTCTTCATAGAACCATTCAACTTCGGCTTCTTCAGCGTTACTGGTTGGGGCATAGGCCTGGATTACTGTAATATTGAATGGTTTGCCCCGGAAACGAACAGAAATCATTCTGTCGTTTTTAAGATTGCATCCAAGTACTGCATTTTGGACTCTTTTGTTGACCATGATGGCTACTCCATTTCTTCTAAGGCATTCCTGCCCACAGTAGTAGATATAATGGTCATCTGAGTTAAATTCACCCATTCCAGTCCATTTTAATTCACTGATTCCTAGAATGTCTATGTTCACTCTTGCCATCTCCTGTTTGACCACTTCCAAGGGAATACTATTCTTTCAATTCCAAGAAAACAACATGGGCTTTCCAGGTGGTGCTGGTGGTAAAGAATCCACTTGCCTATACAGGAGATGTGTGAAATATAGGTTTGATCCCTGATTTGGGAAGATCCCCTGTAGTAGGAAATGGCAACCTGCTCCAGTATTCTTGCCTGGAAAATTCCATGGACAGAGGAGCCTGGTGGGCTACAGTCCATGGGGCTGCAAAGAGTCAGACACAACTGAGTGACTGAGCACACAAGGTCTAATAGTTTTCAGTGATACAGCTTGTTCAAGGTGTGATCTTCTAGAAGAAGACTTCTCTTTTTTCCATTTATTCTTTTTCTTCCTTTTTATAACATGGTTTAAAAGATATCTGTGGCAATCTATATGCCTTGGGAGTTAAGTTACCTATATAACAAATGTAAAAGTGGGTTTAATTAAAATCTGCAGTTTAACACGTTTATCAAGTTTATTTTTGGTATGTATATATGTTAAAGTTTGAACAGCTTGTTATCATACGTGAGAGGACCTTTGTTATAAGCAAATACCATCAGGAACTCCTCTCAGAACTGATACATGCATGTTAGGGAGGAAGGCTGCCTTTTCCTTCTAAACCTCAAGCCATAATGATTTAAGACTGGGGTTGTGAGGGCCATCTTTGCTACTACAAAACAACAACAACAACAGCAATAACACATCAGAAATTGTACCTAGACCACAAGGGAAGGAAAGTTACAAGATACAGCAAGATAGAATCCAAAAGATATTACATGAGTCCCTGCCATGCTTGAAGTTAGAACCACTCTGAAATTCCCAGTTAAACAAGTTAATAAATTCCTTCCTTTGCTTAAAATATTTTGAGTTGAGTGATTATCATTTGAAACAGAAGTTTCTGAAATATACATTTCAGCAGTATCAGCTATCAAATACCAAAAGATACATATATTTACCATTCTGGAGCATCATGCAGGAGACAGTCTTGATTTAATTTCTAGACTATTTCTGAGTCAGAAGTTTTGTAGAGGAAGTCATCAATGGGCAAATGGATAAATATTATATCTCACTGTCAGGAAGAACACTTGTGTTCTTTTAAATCATGCTAGATTCCCCCTCCTGTTCTTTTCCAAGAATCTCTCGAGTCCAAGATTTCCAATTAGTTAATAAACTGTCTCCAGCTGTCCTCTTGTCAAATTTTAATAAAAGGAGGAAAATCAATTAGCATGCACCTGAATACATTTAGACAAGATTTTCAAGTGGCTTTTTACTATAAAAACCTGAGCAGCCCTACAAAAATAAGTCAATAAGGTTTGGGAATACAAGGTTGGAAATGAAGGACTTTCACCTGGGTTAACAATAGCAAATGAGCTAAGTGATCAGAGAGGTGAATAACTGCTTAAGGTGAATTTTCCTATGGAAATCGGTTACATTGTCTTATAGTATTGAGAACAGTCTTTATTCTCAGGAAAAACCAAGGATAAAATGCCTCCTTACTACATGAATACATGGGGCAGAAGGAAATGATTGCTTTTAATCCTCTTGAAAGACCAATTAATTTTCAGTGGGTTCTATCCTCTTTTGACTTCTAGTATTTTATCCACTTCATGTAGGCAGTCTTAGGAATGATGTATTTGTTCTTATCGAAAACCTAAGACTTCTAAGGCAAAATGGGAATTCAACATTTAATGTTCATGAGTCCTCAAAAACTTTATCTTTCTTTATCTGATCTGTAAATACACCTTATGATAAATAAGACATAATACTTAATTTGTTTCCTCCAAACAAAACAAAATGACATTAAACAAGCCCTATGTTTCTCCATATCTGTGTTTTCGCATTGTTTTTAGCTCGGGGCATGTCTTTTGCCCTCCCTCTTATTTCTGAAACATACAAAATGACTCTTGCCTTAATACCTATACATCTTAAATGTACATGATTAGAACTTGCTATCCCCAATGAAATAATAATCCAAGTAGTTACATTTTATATAGTGCCAAGCACTGTACTGCTTCACTCATATTAATTCACTTATCATCAGGAGAACCCTATGAGGCAGATACTACCATCATCTCCACTTCACAGGTAAGAAAACAGAGGCATAGTAATTTGCCCAAGATCACACAGTGACTAAGCAGCAGAGCTGTGGTTCAAGTTGTGCTATACTGACTGTCCAGCACAGTATTTTTCACAGAAAATAAAAAACATTCCATCTTTAAGAGAACACTTGGTAAACTGTCACAAAATAAATAGATTTACATGAGTGTACACAATTTACTGTGCTCATAAAACTCAACTTAAAAACTTCTTTCTTAACGACAATTTTTAGATTTTCCTGCTGCTGCTGCTAAGTCACGTCAGTCGTGTCCGACTCTGTGCGACCCCATAGACGGCAGCCCACCAGGCTCCCCCATCCCTGGGATTCTCCAGGCAAGAACACTGGAGTGAGTTGCCATTGCCTTCTCCAATGCATGAAAGTGAAAAGTGAAAGGAAGTCGCTCAGTCGTGTCCAACTCTTAGCGACCCCATGGACTGTAGCCTACCAGGCTCCTCCATCCATGGGATTTCCCAGGCAAGAGTACCGGAGTGGGGTGCCGTTGCCTTCTCCAGATTTTCCTCTTACTTATCCTTAATTCCCACTTGGAAATAACTATACACTCTTATGTGATTTTCTACTTGTAAAAGCATTTTCATCAGACATCCTTGATTTTAATTGTGTGTATGATTTATTGGCCCAGTGAAACTGCAGGCTCTCAAAAGTTAGAGCATTTCAAAATTATTATCACAAAGCAGCTAATGCAGGGTTTTGTATGGAATACATGCTTAATAATCACTTGTTAATGGACTTAATTTATCCTTTAGGCCAAAACTGACTTCTACCTAAAGCATATAGTTCAAGCAATTGTCTCATATCTTTCGGGAAAAAGACAGGGAAGATGGTGATGATGGTGGTGATGATAATGATAATATCTTATGGAAAAACCCAAACAAATTTTTTGCCAACTCAAGAAAAAAGAGAATCTAGTACTGGGTAGTTCTTTGCAAAATACCTGTTTTCCACAATAATTTTAATAATTAGCTCAACTCTCTTGCAAATATCCACTACAAATACCTAAGTAACCACCTCCATATTCATCATTTACACTAGGAGAATAAATGTAGCTTCTTCTAATCTCTAATTAAGGAAAATTTAACCTAAACAGCATAATAGAAAGCAGAGACATTACTTTATCAACAAAGGTCCATCTAGTCAAAGCTATGGTTTTTCCAGTAGTCATGTATGGATGTGAGAGTTGGACTATAAAGAAAGCTGAGCACCGAAGAATTGATGGTTTTTGAACTGTGGTGTTGGAGAAGACTTTTGAGAGTCCCTTGGACTGCAAGGAGATCCAACCAGTCCATCTAAAGGAGATCAGTCCTGGGTGTTCATTGGAAGGACCGATGCTAAAGCTGAAACTCCAATACTTTGGCCAACTGATGTGAAGAACTGACTCATTGGAAAAGACCCTGATGCTAGGAAAGATTGAAGGCAGGAGGAGAAGGGGAAGACAGCGGATGAGATGGCTGGATGGCATCACCGACTTGATGGACATGAGTTTGAGTGAACTCCAGGAGTTGGTGATGGACAGGGAGGCCTGGGGTGCTGCGGTTCATGGGGTTGTAAAGAGTCAGACACGACTGAACAACTGAACTGAACTGAAGGTAAAATAATGAGATGATACATTTAAACCTTCCTGAGCTCAGTGGGAAAACAATACACCTGTGCATTAATTCTTACAACATATTTTAAAAATATATTTAGAATAATAATAATTAGATTGTAGTAATAATAGCAAGAAGTAAACATGATGACAGTTATCTAAATAGCAATATTCATCTGTCTAATTTTCTAACAGTTTAATACTTAAGCTCAAAAAAATACCAGTGATATTTTCTGGCCCCTTTCTCAGAGATGACATCATGGTGGAAAAGGTGCGCTCCTGAGTTAGATCTTTGGGCTCAGACTCTGGCCCTGTTTTCTGGGCAGCCTCAGTCAATCACATTGCCCTAGGGTTCCTCTCCCACAAGACAGTAACCACAATACCTATTTCATAGAGCTGTTGTGAGGTTTAGATGACGGGCCAAGCCCTGAGAAGAGCAAACTGTGTATGAAAAGCACCCAGATTCAGCTACTACTTCAAAGGTGTTCTATTGATAACATTCATATTTCCCTAACATTATCCAGTCACCAGGAAAAACCATTTAAAATCTAATTGTACCACAGAATTTGCATGCATGAGTAAAGACTTTGCCTGTTTGATAATGTTTTCCAAATGACCTCTTGGTCCATCATTTCCCTGTGAGCATTTCAGAGAAGGAAATGGCAATGATAATTATTTACTTTTTGATATAATTATTCTGTTTTGAATTCACATTTATTTATGTGCATTGTTATTTGCCTCATCAGGTCTTCTGTCAAATATGACTATCATGTTTAATATCCTTCTATTAGTCTCCTGATATAATCCATTTAAGACAGGCATGGTCATTTGTTCTGGTACTTCTAGGCAAGGAGATAATAAAATGAACCACAGAAGAAAAATCACATGGATTTGGAAAATCTGTGATGGTAAAGCAATATCTTTTTTTAATTCTAAAGGGTTGTATATTTTCAATTTAATTCATTCCTCCTGAGACTCTTAATGTAGTATAATTTACATATTAATCGTTGCCTCTCAAAGTCTTAATTTGTTACTTCAAATAAATTTGGTGGATTTTTAATTGTCCTAAGTGATGGGGTGAAAAAAATACAGTATGAAAATGAGCTACAGCCCACACAAAGAAGTTTCTGAAAGAACTTTCACAAGCTTAATGGATATTGAATCCATGGTTTTAAAAGAAATGAGCCTTATTTAGAAGCCAGTTTCCCCATCTTGTTGCAGTACATTTAATGCTTCATTGTGTCAACCCAGATGCCAAGGGAAGTCTCAAAGGCTAGCAGGGCCTCACAAAAGGCCCAGATCAAGCTGTTGGGTGATTCAGATCTTGACCTTAGTTATCATCTGGTTAAATACAGATTTGTAATTTGGATTACAGCCTAATACAAAGCTATATTCCAAGACTATGTCAAATATTTCTATGTGGATCTCATCTCTCTAGTAGTTTCAAGTGTCCTGATAGATCAATATTTTCCTTTTAGCAAACCCTAATTTTTTTCTTACGTATTTTATTGAACAAGTTACCAGTGAAGCTTCCATTTATCTTCTCTTGACATTTAGAAAGTCTGGACTGCTGAAACTGCTATGGGATTTTATGAATGTCAAATCACCTCGTAGTCATCAAGAAAAATAAGTGTATATTTGACTTGAGACTCTTCGTAATTTTGTTAATTAATGGATCACACTTGTTTTTTTCTTCCTAATCAAGAAACCAAATATAATTGCTTTTGCCGCAATTATCAATGTGCTATACTTCCAAGCTTTTTGACAAATGATTCTATAAAGGACATATTGATTTTGCCATCATAATGAGTAACATAAATGCTTGATCAAAATAATTACCTCTATATTTCTGGCATTTTCATGTTCCTTCCTTGAGAAAAAAAAAAAAACTAAAAATTTTCCTAGTTACCTTCTTCCCAAAAATGTGGAATCACTGAGTGAACAGATTTTTGCTCTTAAAACACCTGCAAAAATAGTTATGGTCTTATTCCAAAGAATTTTTATCCTGTGCAGCACTATTTAGCATTTAACACATCAAAGTCATGTCAAATTTTCCAATCTTCTAATCTTCCTTTTACCAGAGGTAGGTGGAATACTGAGTGGCATTATTACAATTTTTTCCTAAATCGGAGATACTAAGATCTGCAAATGCCATACATGTGTAATAACTCTTCTTCATCCTTGTCCTTAATAAAAAGCTAAAATCACATCTGCACAGGCAAAGTTAAGTCTCAAAAGGAGAAAAAAAAAATTTAAACTTCATATATGAGGCAAACAGCATGATCTTCGGAACCAGAAATGAGCATACCTTGTCATAAGTTACAGCTTAACTTTGTAAGCCTCTGACTCTTTATCCATGATATGCAAAATAACTATGAAATAATAATATCCGGCTTCAGAACTATTTTGAGGATTGTGCTGTGCTGTGTGTTCAGTCGCTGAGTTGTGTCTGCCTCTTTGCGACCCTATGGACTTATAGCATGTCAGGTTTCTCTGTCCAAGGGGTTTTCCAGGCAAGAATACTGGAGTGGGATGCCATTTCCTCCTCCAGGGGATCTTCCCAATGCAGGGATCAAGCCCGCAACTCCTGCATTGCATGCAGATGCTTTTACCACTGAGCCACTGGTTGAGATAATCTGCCATAGAATATGGGCACCTAATAGACCTTTCAATAAATGGCAGCTATTTTTATTAAACTTTTTCCTGGACAAAACTCATCAGTTCCACCAAGGTCATTTAATTTGACTAATGTAAACAAAACCAGGAGTTCAAGTGACAAAATAAAAGAAAATAATGTCAGTTTCACCTGAATCCGATCTCACACAGAACAGGAAAGGACTGTTCACAGAGGAAGGAAATAGAGCTGAGCTGATTACTCTCTGAACTGAATCCTAGAGTCATCTGGATAATTATTTATTTCATTCATACATCACAGAATCAGCAATTCAGCCCTTCCACTCAGCCACTTTCTTTGCTTTCATCCTTTCTTATATTTTCCAACTTCATAGGTATGTTTACATGAAAGTCAATCAACACTGTAGGAAATAATAAGGTAACTATATGTGATTTTGAGTTAGGGTGGTTTGAAATCAGGACTGAATTCTGAATTAGCCAGATTGCCTGCTTACATTGCCCGTGTACACCAAAGCCAAAATACTTGCTCAAATACTTTATTAGGACATTGTTTTTCCTAATCAGGGCTACCCTGATGGCTCAAATGGTAAAGAACCCATCTGCAATGCAGGAGACCCGGGTTCAATCCCTGGGTTGGAAAGATCCCCTGGAGAAGGGCATGGCAATCCACTTCAGTATTCTTGTCTAGAAAATTCACGGACAGAGGAGCCTGGCAAGCTATATAGTCCATAGGGTCGCAAAGAGTCTGAGTGACTAACACACAACATTTTGTAATTGATCCCAAAACTCTTATGATAGAGATAAGAGGTTATATGAAGTCTTCCTGTGCTTATTTAGAAGCTATATTATATTAAAATTATACATTGTCAACCCTGGTTTGTGGAGGTTTGCCTGGAGTGTATGCATAGTGAGGGCATAACTGGACTGGAGTCAAAGGAGAAAGATCTCCAGCCAGCTGAACACCACTGGAATACTGGGCAAGGGCCTGTATCACCAACATGATTCCAGCTCGTTCTATTAAACCTAGAGTGTCATTCACCACTGCTGACCCAACCAGGACCAGCTGTATGACTTTGCTGCCAATAAGGCTACTGGGAGGATACTGACCACACGGCAGCCAAGGATGGAAAATAGACCTCCTCAGACTGCAAAGATTCTGAAAACCTTTGATTGCTTACAGCTAAGCTGAAACTCCAATACTTTGACCACCTCATGCGACGAGTTGACTCACTGGAAAAGACTCTGATGCTGGGAGGGATTGGGGGCAGGAGGAGAAGGGGACGACATAGAATGAGATGGCTGGATGGCATCACCGACTCGATGGACATGAGTTTGAGTGAACTCCGGGAGTTGGTGATGGACAGGGAGGCCTGGCGTGCTGTGATTCATGGGGTCGCAAAGAGTCGGACACGAGTGAGTGACTGGACTGAACTGAACTGATGGTAGCCATAAGCAAGGCCTCATCACAGTCATCCATGACTCACTACAGGGAGCACTCTGATTCCTATCTTTTATTTCAACTGTGCTAGCACCTGATTTAATCATTTTTATATTTCTACAAAGGCTTAATAATTATATGTAATGGTCACATAGTACTCTATTAGAAGGTGGGGAACACATATTCCTCTACAGTTGGACATTTCAATTACTTTTCCTGTGAAGAATAATGTCCTTGATCAAAATTTCCTTCTCAGGGGGAAATAAAATACAAACTACTGAATCAAAGGATGTCACTTTTACAGTTTTTGATGTGAAGCAATAAAAACACTAACTCACATGACCATTTTATCTACTACTGTGGGCAAGAATCCCTTAGTAGAAATTAAGCAGCCCTCATAGTCAACAAAAAAGTCTGAAATGCAGTACTTGGGTGCAATCTCAAAAACAACAGAATGATCTCTGTTCATTTCCAAGGCAAACCATTGATTATCACAGTAATGCAAGTCTATGCCCTAACCAGTAATGCTGAAGAAGCTGAAGTTGAACAGTTCTAGGAAGACCTACAGGACCTTCTGGAACTAACACCCAAAAATGATGTCCTTTTCATTATAGGGGACTAGAATGTAAAAGTAGGAAGTCAAAGATACCTGGAGTAACAATCAAATTTGGTCTTGGGATACAAAATGAAGCAGGGCAAAGGGTAACAGAGTTTTGCCAAGAGAATGCACTGGTCATAGCAAACACTCTCTTCTAACAATACAAGAGAAGATTCTACACATGGACATCACCAGATGGTCAATACTGACTTCAGACTGATTATATTCATTGAAGTCAAAGATGGAGAAGTTCAACACACTCAGCAAAAGCAAGACTGGGAGCTGACTGTGGCTCAGATTATGAACTCCTTATTGCAAAATTCAGACTTAAATTGAAGTAAGCATGGAAAATAACAAGACCATTCAGGTATGACCTAATTCAAATCCCTTCTGATTATACAGTGGAAGTGAAAAACAGATTCAAGGGATTAGCTCTGACAGACAGAGTGCCCGAAGAATAAGGGACAGAGGTTTGTGACATTGTACAGGAGGTAGTGATCAAGATCATCCCCAAGAAAAAGAAATGCCAAAAGGAAAAATGGCTGTCTGAGGAGGTCTTACAAATAGCTGAGAAAAAAAGAGAAACTAAAGGCAAGGGAAAAAAAGAAAGATATAGCCATTTGAATGCAGAGATCCAAAGAACAGTAAGGAGAGATAAGAAAGCCTACCTCAGTGATCAGTGCAGAGAAATAGAGGAAAACAATAGAATGGGAAAGACTAGAGAGCTATTCAAGAAAATTAGAGATACCAACAGAACATTTTATGCAAAGATGGGCACAGTAAAGGACAGAAATGAAATGGACCTAACAAAAGCAGCAGATATTAAGAAGAGGTGGCAAGAATACACAGAACTATGCAATAAAGATCTTCATCATCCAGATAACCATGATGGTGTGATCACTCACCTAGAGCCAGACACCCTAGATTGCAAAGTCAAGTGGGCCTTAGGAAACATCATTATGAACAAAGCTAGTAGATGTGATGGAATTCCAGTTGAGATATTTCAAATCCTAAAAGATGATGCTGTGAAAGTGCTGCATTCAGTATGCCAGCAAATTCGGAAAACTCAGCAGTGACCATAGGACTGGAAAACGTCAGTTTTCATTCCAATCCCAAAGAAAGGCCATGCCAAAGAATGCTCAAACTACTGCACTATTGCACTCATCTCACATGCTAGTAAAGTAATGCTCAAAATTCTCCTAGCCAGGCTTCAGCATATGTGAACCATGAACTTCCAGATGTTCAAGCTGGATTTAGAAAAGGCAGAGGAACCAGAGATCAAATTGCCAACATCTGTTGGATCATAGAAAAAACAAGAGACTTCCAGAAAAACATCTACTTCTGCTTTATTGACTATGCCAAAGCCTTTGACTGTGTGGATCATAACAAACTGTGGAAAACTCTTCAAGAGATGGGAATGCCAGACCACCTTACCTGCCTCCTGAGAAATCTGTATGCAGGTCAAGAAGCAACAGTTAGAACTAGACATGGAACAACAGACTGGTTCCAAGTAGGAAAAGGAGTATGTCAAGGCTGTATATTGTCACCCTGCTTATTTAACTTATATATGCAGAGTACATAATGTGAAATGCCAGGCTGGATGAAGCACAAGCTAGAATCAAGATTGCCAGGAGAAATATCAATAACCTCAGATTTGCAGATGACACCACCCTTATGGCAGAAAGTCAAGAAGAACTAAAGAGCCTCTTGATGAAAGTGAAAGGAGAGTGAAAAAGTTGGCTTAAAACTTAACATTCCAAAAACTAAGATCATGGCATCCAGTCCCATCACTTCATGGCAAATAGATGGAGAAACAATGGAAACAGTGGCTGACTTTATTTTGGGGGGGCTCCAAAATCGGCACAGATGGTGACTGAAGCCATGAAATTAAAAGACACTTGCTCCTTGGAAGAAAAGCTATGAACAACCTATTACATCATATTAAAAAGCAGAGACAACACTTTGCTGACAAAGGTCCATCTAGTCAAAGCTATGGTTTTTCCAGTAGTCATGTATGGATGTGAGAGTTGGACCATAAAGAAAGCTGAGTGCTGAAGAATTGATGCTTTTGAACTGTGGTGTTGGAGAAGACTCTTGAGAGTGCTTTGGACTGGAAGGAGATACAACCAGTCAATCCTGAAGGAAATCAGTCCTGAATATTCATTGGAAGGACTGATGCTGAAGCTGCAACTTCAATAATTTGGCCACCTGATGCATAGAACTGACTCATTGGAGAAGACCCTGATGCTGGGAAAGATTGAAGGCAGGAGGAGAAGGGGACAACAGAGAATGAGATGTTGGATGGCATCACTGACTCAATTGACATGAGTTTGAATAGGCTCCAGGAGTTGATGATGGACAGGGAAGCCTGGCATGCTGCAGTCCATGGGCTCACAAAGAGTTGGACATGACTGAGCGACTGTACTGAAATGAACTGTACTAAAATTCTTTCCAAAAGAGTTGAGCCTCTTTATAATACAAACAAAATCAATTAAAAATATCAGTGTCATTTTGCATTCAACAACAATGGATTGTTTCAAATAGTTGATTAAAATATGCCAATTTATTGTTTTAGTCTGTATTACTTTGATATTATTATTTCTTCCTATTGCTTTCACAAATCTTCATATTTTAAATGTATTAACAGTATTTCTGATGTATGCTGAAAATATTCTTCCCCAATGTCTGCTTTGGCTTTTTTTTTGTAGCGGTTCTTTTGGTGCTTCAAATTCTAGTCTTAAATTAACAAACATTAACTAAGAGCTTACTGTGTGTCAGGCATTTAGGGAACATGCAGGGACCGCAAGATGGGCATGGCTGCTGTTCTCGTTCAGTTGCATCCAAGAGGAAAATGCAATGATCGAAGAATGCATTACCCACGGGATTGAGTTTCTGAGCTTCCCAGGAAACCATCAGTTTAAGACTCGCTGACTAGACCTGTATCACGCTGCCATACAAGTGGCAGGAGAACTCAGTGAAGCATTTCTATTCACCGGGGCACAATGACACTCTGAAGAATACCAGGGGCTTCGTAACAAGAAGAAAACTGCTGCTGCTGCTGCTGCTAAGTCACTTCAGTCGTGTCCGACTCTGTGTGACCCCATAGACGGAAGCCCACTGGGCTCCCCCTTCCCTGGGATTCTCCAGGCAAGAACACTGGAGTGGGTTGCCATTTCCTTCTCCAATGTGTGAAAGTGAAAAGTGAAAGTGAAGTCACTCAGTCATGTCCGACCCTTAGCGACCCCACGGACTGCAGCCCACCAGGCTCCTCCATCCATGGGATTTTCTAGGCAAGAGTACTGGAGTGGCTTGCATTGCCTTCTCCTAAGAAGAAAGCAAGAAGAGATATTAGGAAGGCATCTAACAGTGTCCACCTCAAGAAGACTATCTACAAAAAAATAATAATTGCAGTAATGAGTACAATATAAAAGGTATGAATGCTGCTAGTGAGTAATAAGGAGTAATGAGAAATGGAACTATATTAGATAGGATGTTTCTCTTATTACACAGGAAAGCCTCTTAAAGAGGTGATAAAGTGTGATGGCAAAGATGAGAAGGAGTCAGTCTTAGAGGCAGAAGGAAATAAAAATGCAAAGGTTTTGAGGCAGGAAAAACTTTGTTTTTCCACAGAACTAAAAGGCTACTGGAACCGTGAGTGCAGGGGGAAGGGCCACAAGATGAAGCTGTGTGTGATGTGCTTAGTCACTCAGTCATGGCTGGCTCTTTGCATCCCCACAGACTGTAGCATGCCAGGCTCCTCTGTCCTTGGACTTCTCCATGTAAGAATACTGGAGTGGATTGCCATGCCCTCCTCCAGGGGGTCTTTCCAACCCAAAGATCGAACCCAAGTCTCCCACATTGCAGGTGGATTCTTTACTGTCTGAATCACTGGGGAAGCCCAAGATGAAGCTGCAGAGGGGGTCAAAGTCTGGGTCTTAAAGGCCATGGTAGAGTGCTTTGATTTTCCAGTAAGGGACAGTCTTTGGTGTGATGTCTTACATAATCTGATTTAAATAGTAAGAAGATTGTTCCAGCTGCTATTTGGAAAAAGGGTTGTAGAGGACAAGAGTGGAAGTGAGGGTCTGGACCTTGTTCTGTAAAGGTCCAAATGAGAAACAGTGATTTTCTTGACCAAGATGGTGGAGTAGTGATGAGGAGAAATAGGGTCATGATAAATCTCAGGGAAAAAATTACCAGGATATGCTGACAGTTGGATTCTGAAAGAAGAGAACAAATCAAGAATGGGTCTAAGATTTCTGGTTTGAACATTCAGAAGACAGGTGGACTTGCTATTTACTAATAGGATTGGTTACTCAGAAGATAAAGAATCTGCCTGCAACGCAGGAGACTCAGGTTCGATCCCTGGGTCAGAAAGATTCCCGGGAGAGTTCAGTTCAGTTCAGTTCAGTCGCTCAGTCGTGTCCAACTCTCCGCGACCCCATGAATCACAGCACGCCAGGCCTCCCTGTCCATCACCAACTCCCGGAGTACACTCAAACTCATGTCCATCGATTCGGTGATGCCATCCAGCCATCTCATGCTCCGTCGTCCCCTTCTCCTCCCGCCCCCAACCTTTCCCAGCATCAGAGTCTTTTCCAGTGAGTCAACTCGTCGCATGAGGTGGCCAAAGTATTGCAGTTTCAGCTTTAGCATCAGTCCCTCCAATGAACATCCAGGATTGATCTCCTTTAGAATGGACTGGTTGGATCTCCTTGCAGTATAAGGGACTCTCAAGAGTCTTCTCCAACACCACAGTTCAAAAGCATCGATTCTTCGGCGATCAGCCTTCTTCACAGTCCAACTCTCACATCCATACATGACCACGGGAAAAACCATTGCCTTGACTAGACAGACCTTGGTTGGCAAAGTAATGTCTCTGCTTTTCAATATACTATCTAGGTTGGTCATAACTTTCCTTCCAAGGAGCAAGCGTCTTTTAATTTCATGGCTGCAATCAGCATCTGCAGTGATTTTGGAGCCCAAAAAAACAAAGTCTGACACTGTTTCCACTGCTTTTCCATCTATTTCCCATGAAGTGATGGGACCAGATGCCATGATCTTTAGGGAATAGCAATCCTCCCCAGCATTACTGCCTGGAGAATTCCATCGACAGAGGAATCTGGTGGACTACAGTCCATGGGATTGCAAAGAGTCGGACATGACTGACCAACTAACACACAAACAAAACAACAGCAACAACAACAAAATAGGATTGACAATGGCGAGAATAGAGAAATCAAGAGTTTAGGATAAGATGTGTTAAAACTAGAGCTTCTATTAACCCTTCAAATGGAGAGATCAATCAGGCAGTTTAAAATACTATAAGCCCAAAGCTCAAAGGAAAAATCAAGGCTAAATATATGGAGATGAAAATCAGCAAGATATAGATAACACTTAGAGGTATGAGTATCAGTAAGATAATAGATGGAGAAAGTATGCAAAACAGCAGAGGGCTCAGGAAAGGCAATAGAAATATTTAATGAGGAAAAAGTTCTCAGCAAAAAGACTGAGAAGGAGCAGTTGGAGACTTAAGAGGAATACCAGCAGAGTGTTGTGTCACTGAAGGAAAAAGAGGAATGTTTCAAAACAGAGACAGAGATAGCTCTTTTCAAAGTTCATAGGAGACAAAACAAGGGGAGAATGGAGATGTCTACTTATATAGATTTATCCATAAGTGTACATAAGAGGACTAACTCAGTAAAATGCTTAGAGTCATAAAAACACAGCAATGATACAAGTCTTAGAAGTTACCTCATCCAATCTCCTCAATTCAGCAAATAAGAAAACCCAGACCAACAGTGGTTAAGCAATTGGCCCATAACTTGCCCATAATTATTGGCTACTTAGGAGGAGATCTGAAACTAAAACCCATCCCATCACTTTACAATGTAATGTCTTTTTCCCATTTTCCAATATAATGTATTTTTCCCATTTACTTATTTATTTCCAATAAATAAAAAACTATTCATTTTTGTTTCCAGAAATGGACATGGAGGGAAAAGGAAAATGTTTAATTGCTTAAATGCAAAGAAAGCTTCCTGTAACTAAGCCAAAGCTTTAGATTTTCATTAGAAGGAATAGAGAGAGAAATTAAGTGTTGATAATGAACATTGAATCCATAGAGACATAATTATTATACACATATTTCCTAATAATAAAACATGGATGACTCAATGACATTGATGGGGGGAAAGCTAGAGACAGAAAGTCCTTGTTTCCATCAGTATATCTAGCAAGGTAAACAACTTACTTGCTTATTTGCTTGCTTCCTACTCACCCTATCCAGCTCAAGAACCATGTAAAGTTGAAGGCTCCAGTGAAAGAACATATTTTCTTACTTCCATTTGGTTTTAAACATTTCTGCTACCAGTCATAAGCAACACTAAAGAAGACATTATTGAAAAGTCAATGCAAGACTATTGTGAAACACATACCACACTAACAGCTTCTAATATAAGCTCTTTATAGAATACTGGACATCACCATGTTCTGCTGATGTTTCAATCATTAATCTAAAATGATAAGCAATGTATAACAAGTATAATATTTCTTACAATCTTTAATTTTACTGGCTCTTAATTCCATCACATAGTATAGAGTCATGTTCTTTCTAGGTAGTAAATCACATTGACAATTCACTGCAAATATTGACTAAGTCTTTAATGAATCATATAGTAAATTCTTAGATTGTTTCCTAATGAAATCTCTCCATAAGAGGTTAATTTCTTATATGATTTTTCTCTTACCCAGAGTTTTCACATTCTTGAGAAGTTATTGAAAAGTATGTCGCATAATTATGTATAGTGTTATATGAACCATAAAAATCTATCTTTGTTCTAAAATTTTCTCATTTGTTAGAAATTGAATAACTTAAAATGCTAAAGCATGCCATTCTCTGCTTCTGGAGGCACAAAGGAGCAGATGGTTCTGGAATAATTATTATGATACTTTAGACACATTTTTATATTATGTAAACAGAACCAAGCAGAGTGATTAATCTAAGTGAAAATTAACTACACATAAGTGCAGAATATCATGAAGATATTTTTAAGAAAGTTGTATTCTTATTTCTAGCTAAATTTATTCCATATCTATCTAGTGAACACATCTTGAACATGTTTTCCCTAGTTAATTCTTGAAAGATTTCCACTTTGAGGAAGAAAACTGACTCATAACTTTGATAGCTTTTCCAGTTGATTCTGTTGTCTCCAGAGGGTTCAACAGCTTAAAAGAACTGGATGGCACCTGTGTTTAAGCCACAAAAGATGAACTGACCAGAAAAATATCTTAAAGAAGAACACAATATAGATAAAATATGAAGCACAATTTGCCCAGGCAATCATAATACACCTTGCCAATTCTAGTCCTTAGTTCTTAAGAGAACTTTGTCCATAGTGAATAAACTGTTTTGTAATATGCCTGTCCATTGGAACAGTTGTTATCATACTCCAGCACTCAGTGGTTAGAGACAAACTGTTGCTTTCTTTCTCACTAACTCCAGGATAGACAGCTGAAAATCTTGGCTTAAATGGCTCTAGACTGTAGGGTAGCTGCTTATAAAGATTTGACTGTTATCAACTCACTCTGGGAGAAGTAGTCTCCGTGTCTGTCCACTCCAGACTCCTGGGACTAGACATGGATATAACCTAGGCTCTGGGACCTCCACTACACTGAGTCAGCTCCACATTTGTAGCACAGGATAAATATGCAGTGACAGTAACAGGAAGAGGGTAGCATCTGCACCACCTTCTCGTATGTCTCATAAATCTTTAGATTATCTACACAGAGAAAAGTGAAATATATTTAGATCTATTTTTCCCAAAGTAAATCCAGGCCCCTCCCAGGAAAGAAGAGCTCAATCTCTTGAGCAGATACTGAAAGACCATGTGATGATCCAATATGCAACATGGTACCACAGTATATTATATATAAAATCCATAATATAAATGAGTCACCTCCAACACAGGGTCAAGAATGTCTCACCAGACTAATGATCTTGATGTTGACAATAAAATCCTTAGAAAATGACAGCAATGTGGTCTTTTTCAACAGTTGAGTTCCTTCAACTTTGAACTCTTAGGTGAAATGCATTTTAGTGGTTATATGTACTTGCTGTGGAGTCATACTGCCTGGCTTAACACATGTCTCGACAGCACTGCTCTGTAGAGAGATGACTTTGAGCAAGTTCTCAAGCACTGGGAACCTTAGTTTCTTTATCTGCAAAATGGGATCTACTTTATAAGTTTGTTAGGAGCATTTAAGAAAGAAAACATAGATGAAAATATTTTTTACAACACTTACTGCAATTGAAAAAAAGTTAGTAGAGATGAAAAGGTACTAATTGCTTTTTGGGGCTTTATGTATAAATAAAGTCAGAACCAGAGCCCATCTCTGTTGAGTATTTTCTCCTTTGTTTGCTTCCCTATAGAATGGAAAGTTAATGACTGACACAATGAATCCTTCAGTGCTCACCAGAGCAGCCCGATCAAAGATAGTACTGATATAATTTCATGATCAAGTTAGATTCAAGTTTTCCAGTAGTCATGTATGGATGTGAGAGTTGGACCATAAAGAAAGCTGAGCACCAAAGAACTGATGCTTTTGAACTTTGGTGTTGGAGAAGACTCTTGAGAATCCCTTGGACTGCAAGGAGATCCAACCAGTCCATCCTAAAGGAATTCAGTCCTGAATATTCATTGGAAGGACTGATGCTAAAGCTGAAACTCCAATTTTTTGGCCACCTGATGTGAAGAACTAACTCATTGGAAAAGACCCTGATGCCGGGAAAGATTGAAGTCAGGAGGAGAAGGTGACGACAGAGGATGAGATGGTTGGATGGCATCACTGACTCGATGGACATGAGTTTGAGCAAGCTCTGGGAGTTGGTGATGGACAGGGAAGCCTGGCATGTTGCAGTCCATGGACTCACAAAGAGTCAGACATGACTGACTATTACAAGCTGCTGCTGCTGCTGCTAAGTCACTTCAGTCGTGTCCGACTCTGTGTGACCCCATAGACAGAAGCCCACCAGGCTCCCCCATCCCTGGGATTCTCCAGGCAAGAACACTGGAGTGGGTTGCCATTTCCTTCTCCAATGTGTGAAAGTGAAAAGTGAAAGTAAAGTCGCTCAGTCGTGTTTGACCCTTAGCGACTCCACGGACTGCAGCCTACCGGCTCCTCCATCCATGGGATTTTAACAGAAATTACAATAATTGCTGTTGTCCACCTTTGTTTGGATATGTTATTAATGTCCAATAATAAATTATCCATAATAAATTATCATGTTATTAATATATTTCATCCTCATGACCAGAAAATGTGTTTAAGTAACAAAAAAGAAATATTTGATTTTAATATTTTTCAATTTTTAGTACCCTAAGGCCTATATTTACTTTCCATGGTTACAGGGGTAGGTGTTCAATAAGCATAGACTGATATTCAAGCAGGTTTTAGAAAAGGCAGAGGCACCAGAGATAAAATTGCCAACCTCCGCTGGATCATGGAGAAAGCAAGAGAGTTCCAGAAAAACATCTATTTCTGCTTCATTGACTATGCCAAAGCCTTTGACTGTGTGGATCACAATAAACTGTGGAAAATTCTGAAAGAGGTGGGAATCCCAGACCACCTGACCTGCCTCTTGAGAAACCTGTATGAAGGTCAGGAAGCAACAGTTAGAACTGCACATGGAACAACAGACTGGTTCCAAATAGGAAAAGGAGTACGTCACGGTTGTATAATGTCACCCAGCTTATTTAACTTATATGCAGAGTACATCATGAGGAATGCTGGGCTGGAAGAACCACAAGCTGGAATCAAGATTGCCGGGAGAAATATCAATAACCTCAGATATGCAGATGACACAACCCTTATGACAGAAAGTGAAGAGGAACTAAAAAGCCTCTTGATGAAAGTGAAAGAGCAGAGTGAAAAGGTTGGCTTGAAGCTCAAATTCAGAAAACAAAGATCATGGCATCTGGTCCCATCACTTCATGGGAAATAGATGGGGAAACAGTGGAAACAGCGTCAGACTTTATTTTTGGGGGCTCCAAAATCACTGCAGATGCTGATTGCAGCCAGGAAATTAAAAGACGTTTACTCCTTGGAAGGGAAGTTATGGCCAACCTTGATAGTATATTAAAAAGCAGAGACATTACTTTGCCAACCAAGGTCCATCTAGTCAAAGCTATGGTCTTTCCCATGGTCATGTATGGATGAGAGAGTTGGACTGTGAAGAAAGCTGATCGCCGAAGAACTGATGCTTTTGAACTGTGGTGTTGGAGAAGACTCTTGGGGGTCCCTTGTACTGCAAGGAGATCCAACCAGTCCATTCTAAAGGAGATCAATCCTGGGTGTTCATTGGAAGGACTGATGCTAAAGCTGAAGCTGCAATACTTCGGCCACCTCATGCGACGAGTTGACTCACTGGAAAAGACTCTGATTCTGGGAAGGATTGGGGGCAGGAGGAGAAGGGGACGACCAAGAGTGAGATGGCTGGATGGCATCACTGACTCTGTGGACATGAGTTTGACTGAACTCCGGGAGTTGGTGATGGACAGGCCTGGCGTGCTGTGATTCATGGGGTTGCGGAGAGTCGGACACGATTGAGCGACTGAACTGAACTGAACTGAACTGAAGGCACTTCATAAAAACCAAAGCTGAAACACAATGCCAATGGTGTAAATAATAATAAAAATAAATGTATATACTATAAATTTAAGTATACTTTATGTATATACTTTATATATTTTTTATATTTATGTATATTTAATAGTATGTAAATAATATATACTAATTTATATATAGTATATAAATAATATATAAAATATATACTTTATAAAGTATACTTTAAATGTATATACTATACATTTAAGAATATTTTAAATGTATAATGGACAGGGAGGCCTGGTGTGCTGTGATTCATGGGGTCGCAAAGAGTTGGACATGACTGAGCGACTGAACTGAACTGAATTGAATACTATAGCATATACACACCTTACAAATGCATGCTATATAATTAAAATGTTGTAAGTATATAGATAAGGACTAGAAAAAGTTCAGGAAAAAAATTAAAACAATTAGATTTTGTTGAAGAGAAAATTTTCAGGAAAATAAAGTTTTTTTTAATGTTTCACTGTTATAATGTTTCTTACATGGCATTTTACACTGTTCACCTAACCATACATACTAAACACTTTTTAAAAATCGAGCTATTTGACTGTGGAAAGTTGCTCTTTTTTTTTTTTTTTTTAATCATACACATAAAAAATGGTAAGCAATCTCATTCTCCGAAGGACTGCTCTGTAATAGTTTATAAACCTATTAAAACATTATAAAAAATTCATAAAGAATCCTCAAATAGTTGAAAATGGTTATACTAGGATTCCTAATAGCAGATAATTGATTGTTAAACGTTGCAAATATTCAAAATAAATGTAATCATAAAAAGTAATATAAAAGTAAGCCTACTATAATGCTTATTTTTTCTAAAGTTGAGTCCACCAATACACACACAAACACACATTTAAGATTATCAGTTTTTAGTAATATTAAGTTATATAAGCCTTTAATCTAGAAATTAGATCTATTAGTTAGCTCTCTAATCTAGACACTAAAAGTGATAGACTTATTGAAAAATTATTTTTATGTACCTATTTCTATTGAGAAATATCTTTCAACATGGGTTAGATATTTATAGATGCACCATTTAATGTGTTTGAGAAAGTATTTACCCCTATTCACAACTTATTGAACATTATACGTGTGATTATACTCATTTGTCTATAAGAATACAATAAGGAGCATCTTCAGCATAGACAATTACATTTAAACACAATCTTTAACCCTAACAAAGATATATATATATATATATATATATACAAAGAGACATTCAAATCCAGGTATAGATTAACATCGGCCATCCAAGAATCTAAATGCATTAACCTCATGGTCAATAACACTGTTTAGGGATGTGCAGACAGTTTTACTATTATATCTAAAAATTGTCCCCCATCCCAACCCTGCAATGAACTTCTTCAAGTGTAAGCAAAATTATCTAAGGCAGTGATCCCCTAGCTTTTTGGCTCCAGGGACCTGTTTCATGATTCATGTTTCATGTTTTTCACAGACCGGAAGGGTGATGGTTTTAGAGGAGAAGGGGACGACAAAGAATGACATGGCTGGATGGCATCACCGACTCGATGGACATGAGTTTAAGTGAACGCTGGGAGTTGGTGATGGACAGGGAGGCCTGGCGTGCTGTGTGATTCATGGGGTCGCAAAGAGTCGGACACGACTGAGAGACTGAACTGAACTGAAGTATGTTCTATTTATTGTGTGCTTTATTTTTATTACATCAGTTCTACTTCAGATCATTATGCATTAGATCCCAGAGGTTGGGGACCCCTGATTTAAAGAACATTAGTATGAAAATGATTAGCCAGAGAGGAACTGAGCCAGTGGCCCTGTCTTCTGCTTGATAAGATGTGAGTGATTGAACATTTATCTAACAGGTGCCTAGAGTCTGTCATGGGACTACCAGAACTTCTGCACAAGTTTTGGCTGAACTAAGCATTCAATGAATAAAATTACAGTGATAAATCAAGGAACAAAAATTATTCTCTGTCCATTTCTTAATTATTTTAGGTGATTACCCTGAAAGTGTTTCAGATCTAGATTACTCAGAAGAGCACTTTAAATCTCCCCTTCACTTTGCAAATTTAGTTAATATAAGATTTCTAGCTAATACTCTACTGTATCTTTCTACAAAGACACTTTCAGTAAGGCAGTTTGAATACTGGTATGAAACACTTTCTTCTGTGAAAGTCAGGTATATGAAAGTCAGATATATATGAAAGCAAGGTTTCATCATATAGAGGGTGCAGCATATTTGGTGGGTCAACCAGAAATTGATTAGGCAAAATTTTAAAGGAAAAGCAATTAGGACATTATGGTATTTTGATGTTTGACTATTTCCACATGTATGATGCATGAAAATGAAGAATAGCTAAAGAGTCTAAATAATTCTGAAAAGTTGTTTTTTTTTAACTCTGAAAAGTTTTATCAAGGGCAACTCTAAATCACGCTTTGCTTGTTGTTCTTGTTGAAAGCATTCCTGAATGTTGATCTGTTTGTTCTTTTAGAATGTTGAGAGGAGGCGGGGGGATCTCAAGCTGATTAATAATGTTTTTCTTTGAATTTGTTTTCTTGAGTCCCACAGTTCAGTATTTACATAAATGGGTGTCCTGCTGCTGTTAAATCATTCATCCATGTTTGTCTAGAAACTGTTTCCTATAAAGCTAAGCCCATATGTTTTGCAAGGCTTTTTCTCCCTCTTAAAAATAAACTTGAATTTCCCCATTGCACCACCACAGATGAGTATTCTAGATATGATTTGCTATCATTTCCCCACAAAGGAAAATTAGAAAGTATGTAATAATAACCAATCTAACATGCCTCCGAAACTAGTTTAATATCAGGTTCTAATTCTTCTTCATTTACTTGAAGCTTCATCTGCTTATAAGGAGAGAGAAAAAACCCTCGGTAACTTGGCTACAAGAAAAAAAAAAAAAAAGTGGTTATTATAGTCAGAGTTTAGACCATAAAACTGCAACTAGCCCACTTTTTTCCAAGTATCATAAATGCTTAAATTTTATTTTTCCTAGTTTTGGGAAATATGAGGCAGGCACTTTTTTAGAAAACAAAATTCTTTTAAAAGCCATGATCATAAATTTGTAAGGTTGAAGCCCAAACTATTGAATTTGTTCGTGAAAAAGTCATAGTAGCCTTTTTAATGCTGCCAAAAGAAAGAAAGAAAGAAAATTCTGACTTGTGAAAGTATAGTAAATTTTAGGGACTTTTTCAGGACATCAATAATACTAGCTCCCAAATAAAATCCCAAGGGAGTTAGCCTTCCAATAATAAGGAAGAAGTTTAGGTTTTGCCAATGGAGAAAATTTTGAAGTCAGATAGTGATATATTTTCTAGATTCTTACTACTACCATTAGCAGCAGATAGGAAGCATCAAGGCTTGAAGACTTTATTTCTCTCTTCCGCCCCCTCAACTCATTCCCCTTTAAGCTATTTGATTTAAAAACAAGCTGTGTTTTTCTTCCATTATTCTCCACCCCAAGTTTGGGTGATGGGAGTACACTTCTATTTGGTCGAGCTGCAGTCCCTGCCTTTTCACTACTTTTCTTTTTGAAAGAGATAAACACGTTCTTGTCACCCACAGCTGTTCCTCCAGATGTTCCTGAACGAGGACCAAAATCAGCTCATCCGGGCCTTCAATGTGGTCTCCTCGGGCATTCCTGTGAGAGCTGCTGTCTTCTCTAGGTGAGATCTCTCTCAGTTCCAGTGCGCCTCAGGGGACAGACCTTTCCTTCTTCTCCCTCTGAAGAACATCTGCCCACCAACAGCTGGGCAAGCCTCTCTGACCAACTGGGCTCGGGAACTGGCAGCCCCACAGTCAAGTGACCCATCCCGGAGAAGGCAAGAACAACTGCTCTCAGCAGGGAGCCGGGCAGAGAGAAACCGCAGAGAGAGATTTCGTCCTAGGGAAGGAAAGCGGAGAGCTTGCCTGCTGTTGAATTCAGAGTTCATTTGTTGAGGATGTAATGTGTGCTGTGTAGTTGGCACACAGCATTTTATTTAAACCTTACTCTACGATGTACTGAATCTCATTACTGTTGTACAAATTGGAAAACCAAAGGGGTATATGAATAAGGATTCTTTGGGTAAACTGCCAGGAATCCAATTCAAACTATTTTAAGCAAAGGAATTTAGTTGGCTCAAACAACTGGAAAATCTACAGCGCTGCCTTCAGGCCTGGCTGAGGCCACAGGTTCAAAGGTTATCATATTCCTGGCTTCATCCTCTTTGCTTAGCCTTGTTTCCCTCTGTGTTGGCCCTGTTCTCAGACAGACTATCGCCATGTATGTCAAAGATGACCCCCAACGTGCCAGGCTGACATTAGCCTTAGAGCTCGCAATCCCAGAGGGGAGAAAGAGTGCATTTTTCCTGACAATTCTGGGGAAAAACGTTCCAAGGAAGTCTCTGGTTTTTTGGCTTGGATCACATCACTCTACCTGAACCAATGATTTGAACAGGGCACCCTGGCCAGGGTGGGTCACATGCCCATCGTGTAGTGAGAGGGTGTAATCAGACTCAACCAAACCACACAAAGGAGGTCCCCATGGAAAGAAGAGTTCAGTGACCAGAGAAAGTAAGGAAAAGAAAAGATGTTCAGGGAAAAAAAAAAAAAAATCTGTAGCTAATGCATTCTTATAATGTGAAAGTGAAGTCGCTCAGTTGTGTCCAACTCTTTTCAACTCCATGGACTGTAGCCTACCAGGCTCCTCTGTCCATGGGATTTTTCCAGGCAAGAGTTCTTGAGTGGGTTGCCATTCCCTTCTTCAGGGGATCTTCCCAACCCAGGGATCAAACCCAGGTCTCCCGCATTGCAGGCAGATGCTTTACCATATGAGCCACCAGAGTTTAAAAATAAATTCTTATAATAAGAGGTATAAATCCTGCCCAAGGTCACAGCACTAAGGTTCATTCTCATCTGAACTGACTCCACATCTGCTATACTCCCACCGAAAAGAAGAGAGAAACATATAGGCAAACTAGCTGAGGAGAGAAGACTTTCATTATATCTGCGAAATAACTCCAAAATATCATTACTTTGGAAGTAAATCCATGGTAGATTCAGGTGTTGATGGGCTTTGATGTACTCCACCATAAAAGTGGAGATCCACTGAAAAAAAGTGTTTTTCTGAATGATGGATTTATAATTTAGGTTTAACCTCATAAACATAAAAATGTTTACTATTCAATCTAACTTGTAATTAAAGCATTCCAAATATATATTTAAAGTGTTATCGCCATTTTTAAGAAAGGACATATATGGAATGGAATGGCTCAACATCATAACATAAACATCAACCAGTATAAACCACTGCTACACAGTTTCACCTGACAATCTCCTGAGGTTAGTGGAATTATTTACCCAAATCTTAAACTTACGTTTGCATATCAGATTTTGTTATTTTTCTGTCAACTCCCTCACTTGTCAGGACAATATATAAAAACTAAAATAAGATGATAATTTGAGTAGAATACAAGGTACCCATATACCACACCTAGCCTCCATCCGTGTGTTCTTCTGTCTCTTGTTTGATGTTTCAAAAGTACAGTGAACTTTGAAATCAGACCATCAGTCATATCAGGCAGGTATCAGTATGTTAAATTAAAGCCTTTAGGAATTGTCCTTTTGTAAATGAACTTGTAAATAAATTACTAGTGATAACTGTTTTATGGAGGAAGTATCACAAAATAATATTGTCCGTCTAGTCAAGGATATGGTTTTTCCAGTGGTCATGTATGGATGTGAGAGTTGGACTGTGAAGAAAGCTGATCGCCAAAGAATTGATGGTTTTGAACTGTGGTGCTGGAGAAGACTCTTGAGAGTCCCTTGGACTGCAAGGAGATCCAACCAGTCCATTCTAAAGGAGATCAATCCTGGGTGTTCATTGGAAGGACTGATGCTGAAGCTGAAACTCCAATATTTTGGCCACCTCATGCGACGAGTTGACTCACTGGAAAAGACTCTGATGCTGGCAAGGATTGGGGGCGGGAGGAGAAGGGGACGACAGAGAATGAGATGGCTGGATGGCATCACCGACTCGATGGACATGAGTTTGAGTGAACTCCGGGAGTTGGTGACGGACAGGGAGGCCTAGTGTGCTGTGATTCATGGGGTCGCAAGGAGTCGGACAGGACTGAGCGACTGAACTGAACTGAATAAAAAAACAGCAACTACACAGCCAATGCCTCAAATATCTGAAGAAAAATAAAATACAGGCTTCTTTATAGGGAGCAGTCTCATATAACGTTGTGGATGAAGAGACATGAATAGAGGCTGAGGTGATGTGGCAGATCTGGGTCTCCACCTCACTCGCAGAGTTGAAAGGTGGCGGAGAATCAAGTTTTAAAACTTGAAAGCTGGAGTCAGACAGATTTGGGATTGATTCAAAGATGAGTCATCTTTTTACTATGGATCCACAGACAAGTTCCTCACCCTCTCTGAGTATCTATTTATTCACTTATTAAACAGTCAATAATTTTTGGAGGGTACTTATGAAAATTAAAGAAGATAATACTTTGAACTGCTTGTCACAAGTGCTTGGAAAATAATATTCAAACTTTCTACTGTTGTTATTGCTGCTTGGAGCCAACAGACTATAGCAACATGGCATATACAGAATGACTAGACTGCAATAATATAACAAGCAGAAAAGTGCCAGAGCCTGAAAAACTGAGGTTTAGGGTTTTCGTCTTACATCTTCCTTAACCTTCTAACTCTGCTGGAAAAGATAGAGGAAGCAATGGGAGAATTTTGCTTCTTCAAAATTTAAAAAGTAAGATTTGTAAATGTATAAAATCTATGTATGTATACTATTCCATCTTGGAGACGGGAATGGCAACCCACTCCAGTATTCTTTCCTGGAGAATCCCATGGACAGAGGAGCCTGGCAGGCCACAGTCAGTGGGGTCACGGTCAGACATGACTGAAGCAACTTAGCATGCACCCATACAAGCCATGGTTATCACACAATTTGGTGCAAATAGTCAATGGTCCCATATACCAGACTTGCTTGAGCTGTGCATAGAAATCTATCATATTTGTATTGCAGATGATAAAAGAGGGACCCAAACTTTGGGCTTCTATGCTGCATAATTAAGGAAGTATGCCCCCTTTCCTGGTTTGAACAGGGGCCAAGGGACAACAGCAATGTTAGTTAACAAAACCTTGGTTCCAATCATATCCTTTCATCTTAAGTATTCACTGTTGAGGATAACTTCAGCACTTTCCTGCCATGATGGTACAGATGAAGATACAAGGTCAGTGTGCAAATTTGCAGTTGATTAAGACTGATCATCTTAAGCACTGACTCAAAACCAGTCTGCATGGAACTTCAAGGAAACTCAATTACTTAACTAGAAGGCCAACCTGCTGGGGATAGGTTCAGTTCAGTCGCTCAGTAATGTCTGACTCTTTGTGACCCCATGAATCACAGCACACCAGGCCTCCCTGTCCATCACCAACTCCCGGAGTTCACCCAGATTCATGTCCATCGAGTCGGTGATACCATCCAGCCATCTCATCCTCTGTCATCCCCTTCTCCTTCTGCCCCCAATCCCTCCCAGCATCAGAGTCTTTTTCAATGAGTCAACTCTTCGCATGAGGTGGCCAAAGGATTGGAGTTTCAGCTTCAACATCAGTCCTTCCAATGAACACCCAGGACTGATGTCCTTTAGAATGGACTGGTTGGATCTCCTTGCAGTTCAAGGGACTCTCAAGAGTCTTCTCCAACACCACAGTTCAAAAGCATCAATTCTTCGGTGCTCAACTTTCTTTATGGTCCAACTCTCACATCCATACATGACCACTGGAAAAACCATAGCCTTGACTAGACGGACCTTGGTTGGCAAGGTAATGTCTCTGCTTTTTAATATGCTATCTAGGTTGGTCATAACTTTCCTTCCAAGGAGTAAGCGTCTTTTAATTTCATGGCTGCAATCAGCATCTGCAGTGATTTTGGAGCCCCCAAAAATAAAGTCTGACGCTGTTTCTGTGATAGGCAAATTAATCGTTATGTCTCCATAGTTAAAGCCATAATTGTTTATAATCAAAACTATCCTTCAAAAACCCCTCAAACTGATCTAAAGCACAGTATACAAGGTTTATATACAGCAGTCTTCACAGTCATCTTAGTCACTAATATAGAAAATCAATGACCTCAGCTGAAGAAAAAAAGAGGAAAGTCTATCTATAGACAAATACAAGGGCATTCAAATAATTAAGCTTTTAGAACAAGACTGAAATCTCTAGGTAAATGAAATCCTGGCAGAGAGATCTAGAATGTTCCTACTCATGTACAGAGCTTACTCCATTCTTAGTAGAAAAAAAAAATCTCTGTAGCATTAATATGTTTGTCTGTTGTTGGAAGAATTATATCAGTTCTTAAATTAAATCGACTTTAGTTTCTAGTGAGAGCAGTTACTGATATATTAAAAACTACTGAATCATTTTTGTTTTTAGGTGGTAGCTGAGTTTTCCTTTATTTTATTTACATGTTCATTTCTAAAATTTCTTATCTCCTTATAGTTTATGGCATCTTTCCAACAATGAGGGAATCCCAAGACCCAAAGTTGATATTGATATTGCAAGGTGGTAAGGTAGTAACATGTCTCATAAATTACATGGTCCCCATAAAACATTATGGGAAAGAATCTATTTTTTTATTGAAATATAATTAACTTAATATGTTGCACCAATATTTGCTATACAGCAGAGTGACTCAGTTATAAATATATATATATATTCTTTTTTATATTATTTTCTGTTATGGTTTACCATAGGATATTAAATATGGTTCCCTGTGTGGGAGGGATCTTAATATTGTTTTGGTTGTTATTCAGTTGTGAAGTCATGTCTGACTTTTTTTTTTTTCTTTTAAAGTTTTATTGGGCTTTCCACTTGTCCCTTCCCCTCCAATTTTGGATCTTTAGATTAAAAGTAGTATTTGGGATAAGTGAGAGAAAATTGTTATTAGAATTTTTTAAAGTGGAATTTTCTCTCCAGGTAACCCCATTGCATGTCTGACTCTTTGCAACCCCATGAACTGCAGCATTCCAGGCTTCGCCATCATTCACTATCTTCCAGAGTTTGCTCAAACTCACATCCATTGAGTCGATGATGCCATACAACCATCTCATCCTCTGCTGGCCCCTTCTCCTCCTGCCTTCGATCTTTCCCAGCATCAGGGTCTTTTCCAATGAGTCAGCTTTTCTCAACAAGTATTGGAGCTTCAGCTTCAGCATTAGTCCTTCCAATGAATATTCAGAGTTGATTGCCTTTAGGATAATATTAATTTTGGTTACAGAATAATTGCAGTGGTGATGTTTACTATAAGCATTCAATAGATCTCTAAGTGCTTTCTGTAAATTAATTCTTTTAATCCTGTTTGGTTGTTCTATTATTACCCCTGTTTTGCAAATGTGGAAACTAATACAAACATAGACTAAGTATCTTGATCATAGTTCTAGCACAAGTAAGTATTAATAGTAAAACTTAGATTACACACCAGCTGCCTGGCTTTGAGCTACTCCAATGGTAAGACCTAGAAAGTATTTGGAATCATGAACCTCCTAAATTTTTAATAAACAGGACTAAACTAACAGAGCACTTAAACACCTAAATTCAGGGGCATTAACAGCTTGGAAGGCACAACGATAGGAGGCATTAATAGGAGAGAACATTTTCTATCAACCTAGAATGATTCCATCAGAGACATACAAAATAGATGTTTTAGTACAAGGGCATACAGAAGAACATGAGATAAGCCCTTAAAAGGGTGTCTGAGTAAAAATGTAAACTGTAACTGCACAAACATCTGCTAAAACTATAGAAGTTGATAGGTGGTTTCTCCTAGTCTCCACCTGTAAAAATGAAAAGATTCCTGCAGTTTTATGTCATTACTGCTCACCTCAACTAGGGGAAAAAGTAAAGATTTCACCTTACCTATGGGCTCACTTTCCCAGTGTAGTTCAAACAGTTATACTTCCTATATGATGGGGTTTATTTTGGTTATCACAATTCCCCAGAGGATGAGGAGTACCTAGGAATAATAAGAGCTGAGGGCCATCCCTGGTGGTCCAGTGGTTAAGACTTCACCTTCCAATGCAGGAGGTGCAGGTTCCATCCCCTGGTGGGAAGCTAAGATCCCACCTACATCTGGGCCAAAAAACCAAACATAAAACAGAAGCAGTATTGTAACAAATTCAATGACGACATTAAAAAATCTTAAAAAAAAAAAAAAACAATAAGAGCCAAACTGTGGTGAGGCCTTATTGTGTACCAAGGAGTCTGCTTGCATTAATGCTTTCCTGCCTTACAGCTGCTCTCTGAAGTCAGCCTTGTGTGAGAAGGAAGTTTTTTGCCTCCTGACCCCATACTGCTCTAGCTAACCCTCTCCTGTGCAGGAGGAGTTGCTAATCTGAATTCGGAGCTGGAGGCAAAGGCCATGCTAAGGTAGGAAAGATCATACTCCCTTAATGTGATTACAGGACCCATGTGAGACCACTTATGGTAAGTTGACCAGGGCAAAGTCTGTCTTCTGAGTCAGGTCATGGGCCACTTTTTTCTCTTTTACCTCTGCCATGAGATTAAGTGGGTAGTCAGGTCAAAAATCAGCTCTGCCAGTCCAACCAAGATTCAAAGGCAAAGGATGAGGGGCCTCCTACAGGCTCCCTGGACTGTGCTACAATCTCTACTGAGCTCTGAATAGCATCCTTGGTGGTGGGTTACTGGGGACTCTTCCAGATATTTATAAATTGGCTCTTAGTTCCTGTTATTAAACATCCTGATTGAAATCTCCCATGCTTTCGTGCTCAGTCACTCAGCTGTGCAACTCCATGGACTGAGGCCTGCCATGATCCTCTATCCATGGGATTTTCCAGACAAGAATACTGGAGTGGGTTGCCATTCCCTTCTCCAGGAGACCTTCCTGACCCATGTATCAAACCTGCGTCTCCTGCATTGGCAGGTAGATGCTTTACCACTGAGCCACCTGGGAAGCCTGAAAGCTCCCATAGGAATTGGCATGAGTGACAGGTTACAAAATCTACCCTCCCTTCGTGACCCAAAAAAATAAATGATTTTCTTATCTCCAGGAATCAGAACCAAAGTGTATCTGGGCTAGGTATCACTAGCATGAGGTTAATACAAAAAGGAGCATAAAAAGTAGGCCCTGGAACAAGAACTATTCAATCATAACTTTTTTTTTTTTTTTTTGTAGAAGAAATTTAAAGCCCTTAGTTCCATTGTCTGCAAAACACCTAGAACTCACCTAGAACCCAGAGTGGGCTTTTCCATCATGGGAATTGGGAAGAGAGGAATTTGAGACTCTGATGATCTGTTTTATTCAGAAAAGGGCACAGGCCAAGACCTAGTAGTGATGGTCAGATCTTCACCACTTAATCTCTCTAGAACGGGCTTCTTTTAATGTAAAAGGAACAGGATTAACCTAAATGACCTCAAGCTATCTTTCAGCTCCAGAATGTCATGGGTCTTAGAAACAGCATGGAAAAGAGAAAGCTCTAGTGATAGAATGGGGCCAGGAGAGAGGAGAAATTGACATTTTTAAAGCGGGACAATATGGCAGATGAGTATGGTGATAGAAGCCTCACTAGACAGAAGAAGGAAAAGTCCAACGATCTATAAGGGACTTTACCTTCATCAATTTAAAACAACCTAGTAAAATTGGCGAATTATAATTCTACAGTGTGCGAATTATAATTCCAGGCTAAAGCAAAGAAAATTGACATTTTAATTAGCATGGGCAGGTCTGCAATAATAATGAATCATTTCTACCGGCTTTTTGTAAGTACTGAAAATAGCTTCTAGTTATTTTAGGATCCAGGCATGCAGGGTTCAGAAACAGTCTCCTCGTCCTTGAAATTGGTCAAGTGTCTTTTTTTTGTACTCCCTTAGGTCCTTCTGCCGAAGTGACTTAGCAGCAGCAGCAGCAGGTCCCTCTGCAGGCCCTTTCCATCACACTTTCCACACTGTGTTGAAATTTTCTTTGTATACCTACAAAGCTAATGATCACTTAGCCACCGTTCCTAATTCCATAAGCATACTGAGTTTCTTCCAAATATGTTCCTTCTCCAAGAATTCCAATAAATGCTATTTCCTCCATCTCGTATCACCCGTATCTGTTTTGTTACATGAACATGCCATTCAACTATTGGCATGTTATATATTCAAAGAAATGAAAATTCCTTTTCTCCAATTCCCAACTTGATGAATAGGCAGAAGCAGATGGTTCAGGCGTCAGGTGAATGAAAAAATGGGGAAAGGCAGGGGAAGACAGAAAAGGTAGGGAAAATATTTTCATGTTGATCAATATATGAGCTTAGCCAGACAAAGACAAGAAAGTAGGCATCAATCATAGAGAAGAGAGTCAAACCAAGGACATGTTTATTACCTGCATTGAACTAGAGTTTAGAGACGGGAGAAAAATGACAAGAGATGTTGGTGCAGGTGGTAATAGATTGTGTGTTCACTGATGAGAAGCATAAATTCTATACTGATGAGAAGTGTCGATTCTATGTGGAAACTACAGGGAATCACTGAAGCATTTTGCAAAAGATGTGCTTGTACTTTAGAAAGCACAGTGGCTCTGATGACAGCGTGACCAATGTGTAACCCTGATGTCAGCAGCATTGACCCCGTCTAGTGACACAATAAGAATGCCCTGGGATTCCCCCAAGGGCAGGGTCCTCTCAGAGAGCTCTGCTAGTTCCCTGGGGAGTTTTTGTTTCCTGGCTTCTCCAGTCTCTCAGGCTTCTATTCCCTTTCAATATCAACCCCAGTAGATAATCCAGCTTTCTCCTTTGATTTCAAACACACAATAAAAACTTGCTTCATTTACACCAAGTCTTTGTTGAGTGTTAGTCGCTCAGTCATGTCTGACCCTTTGCGACCCCATGGACTGTAGCCCGCCAGACTCCTCTATCCATGGGATTCTCCAGGCAAGAATACTGGAGTGGGTTGCCATTCCCTTCTCCAGGGGATCTTCCTGACCCGGGGATCGAACCTGCATCTCCTGTATTGCAGGTAGATTCCTTACCATCTGAGCCACACCAAATCTTTAGTTTACTGTTTTTCTCTTATTTTGTTTTGAAAACAACACTGAAATTTTCTTAGGTAAGATGCAGAAAGGTTTACATGTCAACAACACAAAATCCCCTTGGCCATCCACTGCAGCCCACTAGAGTCTAACTGGGTTTCCTTAGACAGTTACCTGTTTCTCTTTCCTTACTGTATCACTGTGACTTTCTGACTCCTTTTGGGCATATTCTCAGAAGCAAGAAATGGTTTTCCTTCTATTTGGCCAGCATGCCCTCTGCTCTGCTGTCAGATTCCTGTACACTTCTCTGCCTGGGGTGGTTCAGCCACCCCCAAGCAGGCATATCAAGGCATATTCCCATAAAGAGTATTTCTGCCTCAGAAGAAACTCTCACAACTGTTAGAAAATTAGATCTTTTTCATCGTGTTAAAAATGATTGAAAGAAGGCAAAGTTGCAATGAAGAAAAAAAGACATAGTTGATACAGAGATATAAGGGGACAAGAAGATTGTTTTAAGGGATAGCAAGACAGAATAAACAGATTGGGCACCAGCTTGTGGCAGAAGAGAGGTCAAGGATGATTCTGTTTTCCTAGTTGGCCAACGGGGATGACCATAAATGATAATGACAGCCACCAAGATAGAAAACAGTGGACAATTATTATTAGTTGGTGTGTTCTATTTTATGTGCTGACTTGATACATCTGTGGAACATGCAAATGAAGTTGTCTAGCAGGCCATTGGACTTGCTCATCTAGAACTCTGTAGAAAGACACTTAAACATCCCCAGAACATCGGTGGGTTTGAAGCCATAAAATAAATTACATCATCCCGGACCAGTGCAATGTGGATGAAAAAGAAAAGTGACAATAACTCAGGGAGACATTCACACATAAAGAGTGGAGAGAGGAAAAGGAGTCCTTATAGAGCCTGGAGGAGCTGGGACAGTGGAGTAATGTAATAATCACGAAGAAACTAGTGTCTCAAAAGTCAACGAGGGCAAGTCTCCAGAAGGACAAACTGGTCATAGCATCACTGCTGTACAGAAATCAAGCAATATGGGACCACAATGCCCTCCTGGGTTTCTGTTTTATTGACGGAAGAAACCAGTGTGAGATGTAGCAGATCTGAATTAAGCAGCTGGTTTAATTCCTACTAAGTTCTAACAATTTATTTGTCTTAACCCAGTTCTCATTTTCTTCAGGCAAATGTATTCAAAATGTTCTAGAATATGACTTTCTTATTTTCACAGCTATGGAATAAGGATAATCATAGGGGTCTGAGGGGTCATACATCACTTCTATTCCAAAAAATATGATAAAGCTGAGAGTCCCAAGGAAGCAAATGTAACATTAGCACAGCTATTATCAAGCAAGAACCATTGCCTAGTGAAAATTAGGTATATTTTTTAGTAGCTGCATTAAATCTCTCAGGTCACTGGGTCAGATATTACAGTAATTGATATAAAAGAATAAATACAGATTACTGAATGTCTAGAAAAGTACTTATTAGAATCTGCCCTAGGACAGTGGTAATTTGATTTTTTTAATCTTATTTTCTTCCTCTATACGCTATTCGCAGATAGCCCTAACAAGATCTCCTTCAATATGATCTGCCTAGCTCCCTAATGTTAATGGATATTATTCTTTAGCAGAAAAGGATAACATGAAGACATATGTCCTACCTAAAAGAAAATACTCCATAGCAACTAGTGGGTGGGTGCTGTGGAATGTCACCCAGATCCCCCTTCAGGCTCTTGGCACCCTTTCCACAGGCTGCTGGGGCAGTTGGCTGCTGACCTCTCAGAGCTGAGACTCTGCCTGAGTCAGAGGACCTGCCTCATTCAAGTTTATGTCCCACTGACAAGGGCAATTCCTATCCAACGGCTGGCTGATGTATGAAGCCAGAGTTGCCTTACGTCACTCACTGATTCTGGGCCACTCTAAAGACTCTAGCTGAGGGCTCTGTGCATCACAGTTCAACAGGCCTGCTTCCCTCACTCCCTCATAGGCGCTGATCCCAAGAGTACCTCCTACTAAATCTCCTTCACACATTCTGTGTGTCTCTGCATCTGGTTTCCAGAGAACTTGACCTAAGATAACTGATAGTACATGTTTATTTATATACTTTAGATGAAGAGATAGTCAAATTACAAAGGAATTTAGCATTATAACTATCATTTTCTAAACTTTTCAAATGCAAAAGGACAAAATGATTTATAATATATATTTGTAATAGTCAATCATCCACATTATGTGTGCTAAAAGTTCAGTTAATAATTGTGTTCTCCATCATTTCTGGATAAATGCCATTTTGACCAAAGTGGTGAAAGTGAAATCGCTCAGTCATGTCCGACTCTTTGAGATCCCGTGGACTGTAGCCCACCAGGCTCCTCTCTCCATGGGATTCTCCAGGCAAGAATGGGTTGCCATTTCCTTCTCCAGGGGATCTTCCCGACCTAGGGATCAAACCCGGGTCTCCCGCGTTGCAGGCAGATACTTTAACCTCTGAGCCACCAGGGAAGCCCTACTACTACTACTACTACTGCTGTCACTTCAGTCGTGTCCGACTCTGTGTGACCCCTCAGACGGAAGCCCACCAGGCTCCCCCGTCCCTGGGATTCTCCAGGCAAGAACACTGGAGTGGGTTGCCATTTCCTTCTCCAATGTGTGAAAGTGAAAAGTGAAAGTGAAGTCGCTCGGTCATGTCCAACCCTTAGCGACCCCATGGACTGCAGCCTACCAGGCTCCTCCATCCATGGGATTTTCTAGGCAAGAGTACTGGAGTGGCTTGCCATTGCCTTCTCCGCAGGGAAGCCCTAGTGGTATTCTTCTCTTAATCTAACCACTTCCCTTCCCTTCCTCTTGAAAATTTCAGGAAGTCTGTTGTGTTTTTGCTTTTGATGGTGTCATTATTGACAATTTCAAAATGTGCTTTCATTAACTTTGATTCCTATTGTCCTTGTTCTCAGATGTTTGCCATTCACAGTTACTTAACCTTCTATGTCAATCTATAATCTTCATGGATTGCATTAGCTTACAGGAATATCTATTACGTTTCTTAAAATACTCTGTGATTTTGTTTCTTCATCTCTATTACTTGCTTCTTTTGAAAACATATCCCTTGACACTTCTGTCATTTATTAAAGAAGCAGTGTGCCCTTTACATTAATCATTCCTTTTATATTTTAAAGTTCATTTTACTAGTTAGCAGTTAAAATGAGACTTTAATGGTGTTAATTAGAGAAAGTAGAGGTGCCTTAATTGTGTGTGGTCAATCATTCTACACCCATGAATTCCTCCATGAAAACAAACATTCAATGAATTAAAATAGTATACAAGACACCATTCCAAATCAAAGATAGCAGCAGAGCACTTGACCTAAACTAAAAGCCTCATCAGAGGCTACCTAAGCTCCTATTATCCTCTAATTGGTTAAGTGGTGCAGGATTCTAAAAAGTAGCAAGTGCATCTTATAAAGGCAAGAAAAAAGGCGAAAAACAGCTGACCTCATACATCTGGTTATCTGATGGAGGTTGCACTAGAAACAACTCACGGGTAAATTAATGCACAGCCTTCCACACACAGTGAGTCAGTATTCCCAGCAATTTAACCAATAAATACACCAGAATGTTCTTCCGTGCAGGGTAAGCAGAGGAGGCAGCCCAGGAAAAAAAGTCCCCCTATTCCAAAATACGCACACGCACACACGCAGAGGCATGCTAACATACAGGAACTTTTTCATCCTAAGTTTTTGCTTTTGCTAACTTTCCCTGCTTTTAAAAAAAGACTCTGATGCTGGGAGGGATTGGGGGCGGGAGGAGAAGGGGATGACAGAGAATGAGATGGCTGGATGGCATCACCGACTTGATGTACATGAGTTTGAGTGAACTCCGGGAGTTGGTGATGGACAGGGAGGCCTGGCATGCTGTGATTCATGGGGTCACAAAGAGTTGGACACGACTGAGCGACTGAACTAAACTGAACTGAAGCTAGCCAAAAGAAAGAAGCATCTCCATTACACATTTCAGTAAGGGTTGCCCACTCTGATGTTGCCCGCTCTGAAAATTATAATTCTTTTCTAAATTCAGATAGGATCCACACTATTCATCAGGCTGTTATAATCCTGAAATGTTCAGTTCAGTTCAGTTCAGTTCAGTCGCTCAGTCGTGTCCGACTCTCCGCAACCCCATGAATCACAGCATGCCAGGCCTCCCTGTCCATCACCAACTCCCGGAGTTCACTCAAACTCATGTCCACAGAGTCGGTGATGCCATCCAGCCATCTCATTCTCGGTCGTCCCCTTCTCCTCCCGCCCCCAACCTTTCCCAGCATCAGAGTCTTTTCCAGTGAGTCAACTCGTCGCATGAAGTGGCCAAAGTATTGCAGTTTCAGCTTTAGCATCAGTCCTTCCAATGAACACCCAGGATCGATCTCCCTTAGAATGGACTGGTTGGATCTCCTTGCAGTACAAGGGACTCTCAAGAGTCTTCTCCAACACCACAGTTCAAAAGCATCAATTCTTCGGCGATCAGCTTTCTTCACAGTCCAAATCTCACATCCATACATGACCACGGGAAAAACCATAGCCTTGACTAGACGGACCTGAAATGTTATATCTTGCTTATAAATTGCTGTCACCTGGTTACCACGGCTGGAGTCCCCACAGGCTTCCCACCCCATCCACCTCATCCAAACACTCACCTCTCCGCAGTCCATTGACTAAAGGGATAACACTGGAAGGGACCCCAGAACCCTGCTCAAGCACTGTAGCTGGTGGCCACTCCTTGGTCACTGCAGATGATAAACTGGCTGTTAGATACTTTTCCTATCAGTCCTACTACACAATGCAGAAATTAGAGGAATTACTTAATTTGTGATTTTGTGAAGATGAAAAAAAGAGCTTGTTGAGAAGTACCATTATAGCAGTAACGTTTTCTGTGTGTCCTACACTCTTCTAAGAGCTTTGCATGCACAGTGTACTAACGAGGTGTCCCCATTAGCCATATTTTACAGCCGAAGAAACCAAGACTTGGGGATGGAAAGTATTGCTGCCGAAAGCACATTGTTATCAACTGTAAGGAGAAGTACATACAATGTGCCATGCGATGGAGTCCGACAAGAATTTCCCACGTCTCCTTGCCTGTGTGATGAAGGGAATAGAATCAGTTCCACCGGTCCATTCACAGAGTCGCCCCCTTGTTCACATCCCACGCAATCCAATCCCACTGAGATGCCGGCTTGTGCTTCCAGTCCTCCTTACTTGTCCTTCGTCATCATCGCCCCCAAAAGAAAAGCCATTTCCATTAAGGAGACACTTCGTACTCCCCTGACCCTCAGCCCCTGGTAATCACCAACCTGTTGAATCCCTAACGGGTCGAGAAGCTCTGCTGGAGAAGGAAATGGCAAACCACTCCAGTATTCTTGCCTGGGAAACCCCATGGAAAGAAGAGCCTGGCAACTTACAGAACCATGTGGTTGCAAAGAGTCAGACACAACTGAGCTCTCGTGCAGCTGTGCTGGTCTCCGTTGCTCTGCCCAGGCTTTCTCTAGTTGCAGTAAGCAGGGACTACTCTTCATTGTGGAGGTCTGGCTTCTCACTGCAGCAGCTTCTCTTGTTGTGGAGCATGGGCTCTAGGTACTCGAGCTCAGTAGTTGCTACTGGCAGGCTCTAGAGGAGGGGTTTCAGTAGTTACAGCACATGGGCTTAGTTGCCTGGGGCTTGTGGAATCTTCCTAGACCAGGGATCAAACCCATGTATCCTGCATTGGCAAGCAGACTCCATATTTTTGATACATGTCATGGTGTAGCATGCATCAGTACTTCATTTTTTTATGGCTGAATGATATTCCATCTATATATATAGCATAATCTGTTTATTCATTCAGCCACTGATGAACTTTTGTGATGTTTTCACCTTATAGCTATTGTAAAGAGTGCTGCCATGAACACGTGCATACAAATATTTGCTTGAATACCTGTTTTCACTTCTTTTCAGTATGCACCTAGGAGTATGAGTGCCAAGCCATATGGTAATCCTATGCTTCTTTTGAGAAGCCATTAATATATTTTTCATAGCAGCTGAACAATTTTATATTTCCACCAGCAATACAGAAGGGTTCCAATTTCTCCACATCCTATCAACACTTATTACTTTCCTTTTTTCATAAAGTATTAGTATATTATCCTAGTAGGTATGAGATGTAGTATTTCACTACAGTGACTAATGATGTTGAGCATCTTTTAACATTCTTCTTTTTATAATATGATTTATTCATTTTTTTACCATCTGTACATCTTTTTGGAGAAAAGTCTGTTCAAGTCCTTTGCTCACTTTTAATTTTTTTTCCTTTTATTGTTAAGTTATAGGAATTCTTTATATATTCTGAATACTAGACCCCATCAGATATATTAGAGGCTTCCCAGGTGGCACAGTGATAAAGAGTCTGTCTGCCGATGCAGGAGATACAAGAGATGTGGATTTGATCCCTGGATCAGGAAGATTCCCTGGAGAAGGAAATGGCAACCCACTCCAGTATTCTCACCTGGAGAATTCCATGGACGGAGGAGCCTGGCGGGCTACAGTCCATGGGGTTGCAAAGAGTTGCACATGACTGAGCACACACGTACACTTTATGCTTATCAGACATATTACTTGCAAATATTTTCTCCTATGCTGTTGGTTAGTTTTTTCTTTTTTTTAAACTTTCGTTTGATACATGAAAGCTTTCATTTGATGAAGTCCTGTTTTGTTGTTGCTCATAGTTTTGGGGGGTGGGAGTTTTTAAAACCACTTTAGTAGAAAGAGTTCCTTCCTAAAGTTTGGAGTCCAAACTCTAATCAAATTCTAAATGTGATCAGCACTACAACACATCCGTGTAACCCCATCCAACACCCCCTGACAGCAGTCAATCTGGACTTCACCACTCGTTCAGTTTATTCAGTCACTCTGTCGTGTCCAACTCTTTGCGACCCCATGGACTGCAGCACGCCAGACTTCCCTGTGCATCACCAACTCCCAGAGCTTGCTCAAACTCATGTCCATCGAGTCGGTGATGTCATTCAACCGTCTCATCCTCTGTCGTCCCCTTCTCCTCCTGCCTTCAATCTTTCCCAGCATCAGTGTTCTTTTCCAATGAGTCAGTTCTTTGTATCAGGTGGCCAAAGTATTGGAGCTTCAGCATCAGTCCTTGCAATGAATATTTAGGACTGATTTCCTTTAGGATTGACTGGTTGGGTCTCCTTGCAGTCCAAGGGACTCTCAAGAGTCTTCTCCAACACCACAGTTCAAAAGCATCAATTCTTTGACACTAAGCTTTCTTTATGGTCCAACCCTCACATCCGTACATGACTATTGGAAAAAGCATAGCTTTGACTAGAAAGACCTTTGTTGGCCAAAACTGACCTTTTCTAGTCCTGTGGCCACTGCTAAGTTTTCAAAATTTGCTGGCATATTGAGTGTAATACTCTCATAGCATCATCTTTTAGGATTTGAATTAGCTTGGAATTTCATCACCTCCGCTAGCTTTGTTTGTAGATATGCTTCCTAAGGCCCACTTGACTTCACCTCTAGGATGTCTGACTCCAGGTGAGTGATCACACCATCATGGTTTTCTGGGTCATTAAGGTCTTATTTTGTATAGTTCTTCTGTGTATTCTTGTCACTTCCTCTTAATATCTTCTGCTTCTGTTAGGTCCATACCATTTCTGTCCTTTTTTGAGCCCATCTTTGCATGTAATGTTCCCTTGAGATCTCTAATTTTCTTGAGATCGCTAGTCTTTCCCACTCTACTGTTTTCCTCTGTTTCTTTGCAGTTTTCACCTAGGAAGGCTTTCTTATCTCTCCTTGCTATTCTTTGGAAGCCTTACCACAGAGCATTGCTTCTCCACTCCTGCTGTTCTTTTCCTTGTGGAGCAAGCTTCCCTGTCATGAAGCTCCTGGGCTCTGTCCACCCCTGGCTCACTCTCCCCCATTATCCATAAGCAGATTTAGAAGTGATAAGCTGGCACAATTATCACTCCCCCTCCCTGTTACTCTTGACAGCTGGTCTGCCTTTGGAGAACACATGTCCTCCGGTGGCCTAAGGGGCCTTGCAACTAAGTGCATACATTTCCTCAACTCTCAAATATAATCTCATATCTGTAATACAGTTGATGTTTTTATTTTCATATGCCTTTCCCATTCATTCATTTATCCCTTTACCCATTCAACAAATAATTATTAAGTGCCTATTATAAACCAGGTTCTCTCTAACAAGGGGCTTCCCCAGTGGCTCACTGGTAAAGAATCTGCCTGCAGTGCAGGAGACATGGAGATGCAGATTCTGTCCCTGGACTGGAAAATGCTCTGGAGAGGAAATGGCATCTTACTCAAGTACTTTTGCCTGGAAAATCCAATGGATAGAGGGCCTGGCAGGCTACAGTTCATGGGGTCACAAAAGAGTTGGACATGGCTGAGCAACTAAACAACAACTATCTAACATGCTGAGGATTCAGCCGTGAGCAAAACAGACAAAAAAATATCCTGTGCTCATTGATCTATGGTACTGTCTCTAAGGTTGGAAGAGATAAGCAAGGTAAATGAGTGAAATTATATTGGTCAAAAACTTGAGCAAGGAATACAGAGGAGCTGTTTATTGGCCTGGTTATAGCCCAAGAAAGAACAATGTTGTATATTCTTTAGTCTCCTGACTCAAAAAGATTATCATATTCTCCTGTCTGCATCCTTGATTGCAAGCCGTAGAAAGGAACACTGACTCTCTTATGCATAGGTGACATTAATAAAACCATAGAGGGGTTCACAAAATATAGAAGCAGGCTTGATGTGTAAACAGGAGCCAAGAAAGCTCTGGAAGCTGACCACAGGGTTGGACATGCTCAGCCATGTCCAATTCTTTTGTGACCCCATGAACTGTAGCCTGCCAGGCCCTTTATCGCAACCACTCCACTATTATTGCCTGGAAAATCCTATGGACAGAGGAGCCTGGCAGGCTACAGACCATAGGGTCACAAGGAGTTGGACATGACTGAAGAAACTTAGCACTTGGTATATTAACACCATGTTATTTCATGCACCTTAAGTCCAGTTAATCATAGTTTTCTGCTTCCCTTTTTATAAGAAATGCTTTCAGCCTAATTTTTTTTTCTTTAATCTATGACCAGAAATTGGGAAGAAAAAAACATCATTTTAAAACTGCAAATACTTCTGCCTCCTGACAGATGAAGAATCGAATTAACCACTGAGAAAAATTGCCCCTTCATTTTCTGAGAAAAGAAAAAAAAACCACCTATTGCACAACAGAGCATCCATCCTGAGCATCCTGAGTACAGATGTTTCTAGCAGAGCTATGTCTCTGAAGATTTAGTTGGCTTTTGAGATAAATTTTTCTAGTTTTCTTTTTTTTATATATATATCTAAAAAAGAATTTTATTAAAAAAGCACAAATGCAAAGAAATGAACAGAGGAAAATTTATGCGTCGAACCTGGACTGGTCACTTATGATAATATACATGCTACAGAAACTGCCCTGTGTCTTTGTTTTTGCAGCAATATGTACCTGTGCATGTATACTCGAGTTCAAGCACTTTCTCAGAGGTAATTTGGGAGCAAAGACGCTAAAAACTGAAGAAATATGATATTTGCTGTGCGGAGACAAGAAACAGTAAAGAAACTGGAAATATAACGCTCAACATATAGTATTGTTCAAAAGGGAACAACACAAAGTTAGGAAAATCAACTTATTTTGGACAGTGTTTGGAGGTGATGATCTTTTGCAGGTCTCAGGACAAGATGGTGAGTTGTGCGTAGGCTCCCCTCTGGAGAGCGTACGTCCTGCTAGCCCCAGTTCAGCCACCGCTTCATTTCGCTGCAGCTACTACAACAGCTGCGTGCACTTCTACGCCCAGGAGCCCAACCTGACAGCTCCTGCTGCCTCTGCTCTGACCCTCCCCTTCCCCCTGTGTCACTGGCTCCTGACACAGTACCTGACAGGAGGGGAGCTGTGCAGTACACACTGGGTAATCTGCCCGCCCTCTAACTGCAAGGCAGTCTGACCAGCCAGTGGGCCACATCAGAAGGAGGTTGGTCTTTGCCAACAGTCCCCGGTCCCCTGCCAAGGTGGGGGATTCCCAAACGTTAGAAAGAGTTTGAATAAACAGTGACAAATGACCACCACACTTTCTAATGTTGTAAATACGGTGTTGTATTTAGAACAAGATCAAATGTTAATTAGTTTTGGCCACTGTTAGCTTCATTTTCTACCTTGAAATCATGAGATAACAACAGTATGATGGCCAGAAATTTAAATTTTCTGGCATTAAAATTTTTTTTCAATTTGTTAATTCAAGCAATCCAATAAGTACCTATTAAGTGCCAAATCTCAACTTGTGGTATTTAGTAATAATTCGGAGCTGTTTGAGATGAGAAGCAATGTAGAATGCCTTACATAAACATTTTATTAAACATTCGGAAATTACTCAAATTTTAAAATATCTTAGAAAAAGCATATCTTAGAAGCGTACTCTCTCCCTAAAATTTTCTGTATTTGCCTTCTAGTCCAATTTTCTTTCACATCTCTGATACTTCTTCATCTTAAATTCTTATAGAATTGTATCTTAAAATATTACAAATTTATAAATGAAGGCAGTAGGGGCATAATAAACAACATTGGGGTGTTTTTTCTTGATAAAGCACTCTAGAGACACAGAAATATCTCCTCTGAATCTCAAAACACATTTTCAAACATCACATAATAAACTCATACTACATGACAGAAAACACAGTTTGGTTTTGAGACAGACTTGTTAAATAGTTACACAAAAATAAAACACATTTTACCTTTCACAATTAAATAATTAACATGCGTGAAAGTTTACTTATGATGTGAAGTAAAACGTATTTTTACTTCCTTCAATATGAAAACCTGTCCCAGAGTCACTTGTTAATCATCTTTCTCTTTCTCCGTGATCTATAGCATAAGCATCACTGAACATCAAGCTGAAATTGAGCCAGGGTTCTCTACTGTGCCCACTGCACGACTGCTATCCCCGCATTAATGCCAGGCTCTCCAAGCACAGTGAACTGATCCAGAGAAGTCTTCTCTGGAGGAGGTTTAATGGGCTCAGGCACCTGGCTCCTGTCATGTAGGCAGGAGATGATCCAAAAGAGATCCCCAGAGGATGGGCCTGTGGCAGGGTCTATCACTTCTGAAACTGGCCCCATCTAGAAACTCCAGTACTTCAGCTGCCTCATGCGACGAGTTGACTCACTGGAAAAGACTCTGATGCTGGGAAGGGTTGGGGGTGGGAGGAGACGGGGACGACAGAGAATGAGATGGTTGGATGGCATCACCGACTCTGTAGACATGAGTTTGGGTGAACTCCGGGAGTTGCTGATGGACAGGGAGGCCTGGCGTGATGTGATTCATGGGGTCACAAAGAGTCGGACCCGACTGAGCGACTGAACTGAACTGAGAACCAACAATAAATTCCTCCCTGTGTTGTGCTTCCTTCCTGTTATTCCCAAGTCTCTGTTAAAAGTGTGCCAAATTTTATACCTTTGACTCACCTTTCACCCAGGGAAACCAGAGAAGGCACAAGGAGGTAACAGGATGAGAACGGTACCAGGACGCGCAGCTGTTGGGAGACAGTGTTCCATCAGTATTTTCATATTTCTGCGCTCAGGACCTTCTGAGTGAAGAGCACGGACACCTGTGTAAAAGGAAAACTGAAGGGCAACCCTAAAGATATGGACATCTGCAGAGAATGAAGCGTTATCACCCTGGAACCATTTGTATACACTGCTGAGTGAGGATTTGTTCACATTACAAAACAAAAACCATTTTCTCTTTCTTGCGTCTTCTTTCCCTCCCCCTACCCATCTCCTTCCTCCCCAGTTCCCCTTGAAGCTCCCAGAGGGCACGATGTGCAGTTGTGCCTGCAACTCTTATATAAATCCCAAGTTTCATAATCTGGGGATTCCTCGCCTACAGTGCAAACCTCTGCATGGGTGGGTACATACAGCACTCACCGTGTATTCACCCCCTGGAGAATGAGAAGGGTCCATTCCCTGATTCTGAGATGTTACGTTTATATATATAAAGATATAGATTACACACACGCACACACGGATAAGGGTTTGGAGACAGACATACGAGGACATAGAAAACTATGGCAGGGCAACTTGTTAGCTTGAAAGTACAGTAGCACTGCAGACTTTTCACAGCTCAGACTTAACCACTGCTACAATCCAAGTAAAATTTATTTGGAGATCACCGAAAGTGATCTTGAAAGGATACACAGTGACCCACGGGCAGCATGGAGACAAGAAACCTGGGTCTGGGAGAAGAATCCAGGACAGATTTGTTCTCAAAACTTCCAATAACTCTGGGGCAAGAAAACTAGTATTATAGATTGAATGTTTTTTATATAGATTGAACTTTATATAAAGTAAATTTATATAAGGTTAAGTGGGTCAGGTAATGAGGTTGGAAAAGTAGGTTGGACTATGACCAAAAGTACTATCACATTGAAGAATTTGGACTTCATTTTATAGGTACTTAATAATTTTAAGCAATGATCAGATCTGTGGATTTTTTAATTTTGTTTTTGTTTTAAGATCACTCTGACAACAATGCGCCTAGTATAAATTATAAGAAGTGACTGGCAAGAGGGAGAAAATACAGAGACTGTTATATTCTTGGGGGCGGGAGGAGAAGGGGACGACAGAGAATGAGATGGCTGGATGGCATCACCGACTCTGTGGACATGAGTTTGAGTGAACTCCGGGAGTCGGTGATGGACAGGGAGGCCTGGCATGCTGTGATTCATGGGGTCGCGGAGAGTCGGACACGACTGAGCGACTGAACTGAACTGAACTGAACTGAACTGAACAGATGATGAAGTCTTCTACTAAGGTCTACAGATTCTAGCCCTGTCTCTCTTAAATGGATGTTACAATTAGAACCAGCTTCTGTGGTGACTGTAACTGTATTCGTCCCTGACTCCAGAATTTGGATTATAACAAAGACACTTCTGCTCATCCAAACTGAATATCTAATCAGGCTCCACTGCATATGCCCTGGCTACACTGCTTCTTATAACTAGATGTTCAGCAGATTTTTAAGCCACATCTTTCCTTGAGAAGGTCTTGACATTCTTCCCCTCTTATCCTGCAGCCCTTACAGAACATAAACTGGGAATACCTACTTTCTTCCCTTGTGCCATTCTTTCATCCTCTGTCTTCTGATCATCTCCCTCCAGCTTCTCAATTTCTTCCTGTCATTCCAGCCCCGAAAATGAAAGTGTTAGTTGCTCAGTTGTGACCGACTCTTGGTGACTCCATGGATGGGAGCCCACCAGGCTCCTCTGTTCATGGAATTCTCCAGGCAAGAATACTGGAGTGGGTTGCCAGGCACTTCTCCAGGGGATCTTCCCAATCCAGGGACTGAACTTGGGTATCCCACATTGCAGGCAGATTCTTCACTGTCTGAGCCCCCAGGGGCATCCCTGAAGGCTCCCATTTGTAACCGATAGCTGACAGTGATGATGCCCCTTGCTAAGCCAAGGAAACAATATCTGGGGCTTCAGATACCTTACTGCCATGTGTCTGCAGTCCTAGGCCCTGCTATTGTTGACCTCGCAGTCTTTCTCCAGCAAGCTGTGTACAATTTGAGCCTCTACATTCACGTATCCTGACTCTTCATCTCTCTGGTGCCAATTTGAGATCCAGTGGATTTTACATCTATTAATGGATCTTCCTTCTTCTCTTCATTGCTAATGTCTCTGTGTCTTTATCCCTGGAAGCATTTGACCCTTAGAAAGAAGCTAAACTTACACTTGTAGTAACCTAGCAAAATAGAAATTTAAAAAATATCATCTCCATTTTATAGGTAGAAAAACTAGGTTGCAGAGACATGAGTCACCCAGTTAGTGGGTGTCAGTGCTGGGACAGACAGCCTGGCTGCCTTACCCTTCACTCACCACTATTTCTAGGATAACATCCTACCCAGTTAGAAACATTTTTCAAACCAAAGGCTTTCATTCATACCCAAGGACTTAACTAAAGCTTTCTATAATACTCAAAGCAAAAGGAAAAAAAAAAAGGAAAACCTGAGAACAGAGCTTATAATGTTATGATTCAAACTGTCTTCCTCTTTAAAAAAAACAAAAGCATAACACTTTCTCAGAACATTTGTACTATTTCAGACAGAAACCAGTGGATGTAAAATATTAGAGTTCAAGAAAAATCCTTTTAAAATGATTTCTAACAGTCCAGATAATAGTGGGAAAAGATTTAATGATTTTATTAGCATAATCAAAATAACACTTTTCATCACACTATACATACACAACTGAGGAAAAAGGAAATCTAAAAAATACTGTTATCATGTCATTATATGATTGGATAATTTTCCCCAAAAAAATATAAAGACTTGAGCCAATAGTTTAAAAGATAGGTGAATCTGCAATAGATTAGATAACTTGATGTTTCTTCCAAAAGCATTAAATACTATAGAAATTCCAACAACAAAAAAATGTCCTTGAATTTTCATTAAAACTTTTCTCTCCCATGATCTCTACAAATAAAAAGAGATGACTTGGTTTCTGTGCCTGCCAGAGACATTTTTCAGTAAGGTTTACAAACTAAACATTTTGTTTTAAATATTTTATATGTATTGAAATAAGAAACAGAATAGAGAACATTCATTATTCCTCTAAGGTATAACTTCAATATTCAATGAATGTATAAATTCTACATGGTTCATGATATTAAATAAATCCATATACCCTGAATACAAGAACTGTCAAGTGTGATCAGAGCATTATTTTTTCCCTTTCAGCTTACCTGAGAGATATAATTAAATATAAAATTGTGTAACTTTACGGTATACAATGTGATGATTTGGTGTACTTACATATTATGAAGTGTTTGCCACAATAAGTTTAGTTAATACATCTATCACCTCTCACCTCACAGAGGAGCTTTTGGTTTTTTCGCCTTTTAAGGAGATCTTTTAAGATGTACTCTTTCAGCAACTTTCAAGTATGCAATACAGTGCTGTTAACTACAGTCATCACGCTGTACATTATGGTAACACGTATTCATCTTATGCATGGACGTTTGTACCCTCTGATCACCTTCACCCATTTCTCCCAGCGGCCCTGGAAACAACCAATGCACTCCGCTTCCACATCCTCCTTACTTAAAGTTGCATCCGACTCTTTGTGACCCCATGGACTGCAGCACGCCAGGCTTCCCTGACCTTCACCATCTCCCAGATTTTGCTTAAACTCATGTCCATTGAGTCAGTGATGCCATCCAACCATCTCATCCCCTGTTGTCCCCTTCTCCTCCTGCCTTCAGTCTTTCCCAGCATCAGGGTCTTTTCAAATGAGTCGGTTCTTCTCATGGCCAAAGTATTAGAGCTTTGGCTTCAGCATCAGTCCTTCCAGTGAATATTCAGGGTTGATTTCCTTTAGGATTGACTGGTTTGATCTCCTTGCAGTCCAAGGAACTCTCAAGAGTCTTCTCAAGCACCATACCTTTGACTATATGGACTTTTTTCTGGCAAAGTGATGTCCCTGCATTTTAATATGCTGTCTAGATTTGTCACAGCTTTTCTTCCAAGGAGCAAGCATCTTTTTAATTTCATGGCTGCAGTCACTGTCTGCAGTGATTTTGAGTCCAAGAAAATAAAGTCTACCAGTGTTTCCACTGTATTTGCATGAAGTGATGAGGAGACCATTTAAGTAAGTGGTTTCTTCTTCCAGCCTTTACAGATTCACTGCTGCTGCTGCTGCTGCTGCTGCGTCACTTCAGTCGTGTCCGACTCTGTGTGACCCCATAGACAGAAGCCCACCAGGCTCCCCCGTCCCTGGGATTCTCCAGGCAAGAACACTGGAGTGGGTTGCCATTTCCTTCTCCAATGTGTGAAAGTGAAAAGTGAAAGTGAAGTCGCTCAGTCGTGTCCGACCCTTAGCGACCCCACGGACTGCAGCCCACCAGGCTCCTCCATCCATGGGATTCTCTAGGCAAGAGTCCTGGAGTGGCTTGCCATTGCCTTCTCCGACAGATTCGCTGCAGCATGGGAAAACATTCACTAGTTAGCTCAGTGTGGGGTACTGGGTGGGTCAACAGGCAGAGTCCCTGGGCAGGCAGGGGTTGCTCTCAGGGTCTCTAGTTGGTCAAGACCACTGCCCATGCTCTCAGGTCAAGGAGAGGTAGCGGATGCCTCTGGCTAAGCTCGATGGCTGAGTGAGCCTGCCGGCTGGCTTCTTTATTCTAGCAAGGCCACAGTGTGGTCTTTGTGTCCAGGAGGGGCTTCCTGTGGTGCTTCACAGTCAGGTCAGGCCACTAGCTAGGCTCTGGTCAGTGGGGCTACAGGTAAGTAACCTGGCAGGGCAGTGCCACTGGTTGGATTCTACCATTTGGCATGTCTGTGGGCTGGGCTGAACAACTTTTCCTGGTCTGGTGGGGCCCCAGGCTGTGCTAAACTGGATGGTGCCACTTGTAAGACACCATATTCAGGTGGGGTACACGCAGAGCTTTGTGGCTGGGGGGGACTCAGTCTGTGGTCTGTGATCGGGTGACGCCACGGGTGGTGCTACAAGGTCTGGCGGGGCCACAGCTGGGGCTTGGAACCTGAGTAGGCCCACTGGCTGTGCAGCTGTGCTGCCCTGCTGGGCAAGGTTGCTGGTCAGGGACTCTGACTGCGCATGACCTCCAGCTGTACTCCACAGCTTTATGGAGCTGGAGCCTGTGCTCTGCAGTAGGGCAGGGTCACTATTCAGGCTCCCAGGTACTGCAGGTTATGTTTTGTGACTGGACAGGGCCACTGGCTGGTCTCCTTGCCTGGGCAAGGCCACAGGCTACATTCAACAATTGAGTAAGGCTGCAGGGCTGGACTGTTGGCCACTTGGGATCATTACTGAGGGTCCCTGGTTATGCAGAGTCATAGACTATGCCCAATGGTTGGGCAGGGCTGCTGACTTGGCTCCTGGGGCTGTCGAATGGGTTCTGCAGCTTTCGCCAGGCTTCCTGATTGAGTGAGACAAGAGGCTTTGCTCAGCAATTGACTGGAGCTGCCTATTCATCTCTCTGCCCAAGTGGATTCATAAAACAACCTCCACAGTAGTAGGGCTTATTGTCTAGGAATCCAAATCAGACAGAGTTTCCATTTCTTGGCTAAATGGGTCCACTGACTTGAATCTCCTCATATGATTCAGATGGGAGCGTCCCATTAACTGAGATCCCAGCTAGAGATCTACTGCAAGGAGGAATATCTGAACAATATCTGAAGCCCAGTTGCTGTAAACCGTGTCTGCTCTGTGTCTATCTGATTGATCCCCAGTGTTTCTCCTGATGATCACCATGAACCGAAATTTAAGGAGACCTCTTGTGAAGGGTCCTGCAATGCTGAGAAAGCTAGATGTCCACTTTGCACTCCCACAGGAGAAATCACAGGCCAAGGGGTGGGGATTGGGTGCCATATTGCTGAAGTGCTATGCCAGCCTGGGGGCGATGGGAGCAATGCGGTCAAAGCAAAACTGCTTGTCAAACCCTTTTAATCCAGTTCTCCTCATCTCTGTGGACCAGTGAGTGCTTCAGCCTCACCCTAAGTTCTGGGCTTTTCACAATGGTGTCTTCCCTATGTAGAATTGATAGCTGGTCTTCTTAGGAGCATCTTTAGAGTATTTTACATTTAAGAGTATATTTGAATATTTAAGTTTGCTCTCATTCTTCTACCCCACATAACCCATACCCCGTAATCCACTGGATTATGCAAAACTCTGAATCCATATGTTTCAAGAAACTGAAGGTCAACCTGGCTTTGAATGGTGGTGCTTTCCATAGTTATTTCTTTTCATGTGCTATACTTGAAGCCACAATCAAGTATCTGTTAAATATGGCTTTTCAGGAAAAGCTAGAGAAGTGCCTCTCCCAGACCTTGCCTACAGGGATTAAGTCCTCCAGCGTCTATGAGCCACTCCCAGCGGTGGCCCATTACCTGCTGAGGAGCTCTGCAAATCTCTATCCACAGAGTCTATTACCCATCAACACAGCCTGCCTCAGTGAATCCCTCCTGAGAACACTCTCTTCTTCCTCCAAGCATCAGCCTATCTCCCCTCATTCTCTTCTTCTCTTGACAACTTCTCTGCCTCCCTTGTTGAGCCTGACTTCCCCAACAAAGGCTACCTAGCCAAACCTGCAGATAATACAAAAGGGAAGAGAAGGGGCCTTTGATCAATGATTCTCAAAACATACTGTGAAGAAGTATAGCTTGAAATACCTTTAAATGTATATATCTTAGTCAGTTTTGAGTGGATCCTAGAAATTTATAGGAAGGGCATTGAATAAGTTGGAAACAGGTGGTTCAAGGACCACACTTGGAAAAATATTGGCCTAGGTCTCACAGTGGGCTTCCCTGGTGGCTCAGACAGTAAAGAATCTGCCTGCCATGCAGGAGACCTGGGTTCAATCCCTGGGTTTGGAAGATGCCCTAGAGGAGGGCATGGCAACCCATTCCAGTATTCTTAACTGGAGAATCCCCATAGACAGAGGAGCCTGGTGGGCTACAGTCTATGGGGTTGCTAAGAGTCGGACATGACTGAGTGACTAAGAACAAGTAAGAACAAGGTCCTACAATACAAATGCTTGACTGATCCTCCAGAAGGGATAGAAATGGAAAAGTGCCTCTCAGCCTTTTATTATGAACCTAGAGTCAGTCTTCAATGTGGAAAGTAAGAGTTTTTTTCCCAAATCTGGTGGTCTAGCTAAATGTGCTTTGCAACCTTTTTTGTAAAATATAAATATTCTGGATGTCAGAATAAGAATCTATCCATCTGAACTAACAACAGCTAATAGATCAAATCATTTAGTGTGCAAGAAGCAAAAACAGTATTAACATGATATATATTCAAATAATTTACAAGTCTATATAAAACACAAGCTGGAATCAAGATTGCTGGGAGAAATATCAATAACCTCAGATATGCATATGACACCACACTTACTGCAGAAAGTGAAGCCTCTTGATGAAAGTGAAAGAGGAGAGTAAAAAAATTGGCTTGAAACAACATTCAGAAAACTAAGATCATGGCATCTGGTCCCATCACTTCATGGCAAATAGATGGAAACAATGGAAACAGTGTCAGAATTTATTTTGGGGGGCTCCAAAATCACTGCAGATGGTGACTTCAACCATGAAATTAAAACACACTTGCTCCTTGAAAGAAAAACTGTGACCAACCTAGGCAGCATATTAAAAAGCAACAACACTACTTTGCCAACAAAGGTCTGTCTAGTCAAAGCTATGGTTTTTCCAGTAGTCATGTATGGATGTGAGAGTTGGACTATAAAGAAAGCTGAGTGCCAAAGAATTGATGCTTTTGAACTGTGGTGTTGGCGAAGACTCTTGAGAGTCCCTTGGACTGTAAGGAGATCCAACCAGTCCATCCTGCAGGAGATAAATCCTGAGTTTTCATTGGAAGGACTGATTCTGAAGCTTAAACTCAATACTTTGGCCACCTGATGTGAAGAACTAACTCATTTGAAAAGACCCTGATGCTGGGAAAGATTGAAGGCGGAAGGAGAAGGGGACAATAGGGGATGAGATGGTTGGATGGCATCACCGACTCAATGGACATGAGTTTGAGTAGGCTCTGGGAATTGGTGATGGACAGAAAAACCTGGTGTGCTGCAGTCCATGTGGTTGCAAAGAGTCAGAAATGACTGAGGGAATAAACTGAACTAAAGTGAATTAAACTGCCTAGTTAATAAATCATGTCCGATTCTTCTGTGACCCCATGGACTTTAGCTCATCAGGCTCCTTGGTCCATGGAATTTCCCAAGGAAGAATACTGCATTTCCTTCTCCAGGGGTTCTTGCCAACCCAGTGATTGAACTTGTGTCTCTTGCATTGTGGGTAGTCTTTACCGCTAAGACACCAAAGAAGTCTATCTATGTAAATTACATATACATAATTTCAGACTACTTTATTGCAAGTGTTTTCATTGCCAACTTATTTTGTAAGCCAATATTGGGAGGACTGATGTTAAAGCTGAAACTCCAATACTTTGGCCACCTCATGCGATGAGTTGACTCACTGGAAAAGACTCTGATGCTGGGAAAGGTTGGGGGCGGGAGGAGAAGGGGACGATCGAGAATGAGATGGCTGGATGGCATCACCGACTCGATGGACATGAGTTTGAGTGAACTCCGGGAGTTGGTGATGGACAGGGAGGCCTGGCGTGCTGTGATTCATGGGGTCGCAAAGAGTCGGACATGACTGAGCGACTGAACTGACTGACTGACTGATGTTATGCATATGTCTTCTCAGGTGGTTTAGGGGTAAAGAATCCACCTGCCAATGCAAGACATGCCAGAGACATGGGTTCAGTACCTGGGTTGGGAAGATCCCCTGGAGGAGGAAATGGCAACCCACTCCAGTATTCCTGTATGGAGAAATCCATGGACAGAGAGGATCCTGGTAGGCCACAGTCAGTTTTTTATATTAAATATTCTCTCATTTAAATTGTGGTATATTTTCTATCTCCTAACTGGACCCTGACCAACACAACACCCAAGTGGAGGTGCCTCTTAATGAGCCGCAGACGCAGCTTTAAAGAGACATTTAAACAGGAGATTTATACTCAGAAGTCTCCAGAATACTGCTGGAATTTAAAGGAAAGGGTAGATGATTAATCATGGAGAGGATAAAACATTTACTTTGAAAGCTGCCCCATTAATTACTTTGTAGTTCTTACGTATTCCCATTCTTAAGTAGAAATGGTTCTTACTATAAAACTGGGCAAGTACTGTGAGGTGAGAGCAAAACAAGAAAGAATTTCTCTATGAGAAAAGTAAAGTTACTTTGTGGTTCTTTATGAGGCAAAAACAGATGTCTGTCCATAACATCACTTGCTTGTGTGTGTGCTCAGGTGGGTCCGACTCTTTGCAACCCCATGGACTGTAGCTTGCTCTTTGTATACTATGTTTCAGATGTTCAACTGTGTTTCACCTTATTTTAAGACACTGATGGGCAAGTTTATCATGTTTATCATAAAGTATAAAAAGGATTAACTCTAAAAAAAGAATACTTAGAAATGAATTGTCGTATACTATAGAGTCTCCTTCTTTTAATTCCTTTTCTAATAACAATACGCTATAGCCACCAACTATTTGTTCATTGACTACTCATGATCCAGGAAAAATGGATCTCAGCTACTGAGTAGGGACCCAAGTAGGTGATTTCCTCAGAAGAGTCATATAACTATTTCAAAGAAGAGGAGAGTATGGGAAAGACCTCTTAAAATAGAATTCAACAGAATAGGAAAGATGAAAAGAGATTTACTGAAAGACACACATTATTATTATAATGTTATATGTTTTTCAACATATTATTATGTATGTCTTTCATCATCATAGTAATCCAAGTCTATGCTCCAGCCACTGATGCTGAAGAAGCTGAAGCTGACCAATTCTAATAAAGACCTATAAGACCTTCTAGAACTAACACCAAAAAAAAAAAAAAAAAAAGACATCCTTTTATCACAGAGGATTGGAATGCAAGCGCAGGAAGTCAAGAGATATCTGGAGTAACAGGCAAGCTTGACTTTGGAGTACAAAATGAAGCAGGGCAAGGGTTAACAGAGTTTTGTCAAAAGAATACACTGGTCAAAGAAAAAACTCTTTTCCAACAACACAAGAGATGACCCTACACATGGACATCACCAATGGTCAACACCAAAATCCAGAATAATTGTATTCTGTGCAGCCAAAGATGGAGAGCCTGTATGCACAGCCAGCAAAAACAAGACCTGGAGCTGACTATGGCTCAGATCATCAGTTCCTTATTGCAAAATTCAGGCTTAATAAGAGAAAGTAGGGAAAACCACTAGGCCATTCAGGTATGACCTAAATCAAATCCTTTATGATTATACAGTGGAGGTGATGAATAGAGTCAATCGATTAGATGTAGACAGAGTGCCTGAAGAACTATGGACAGAACTTTGTCACATTGTACAGGAAGCAGTGACCAAAACTATCCCCAAGAAAAAGAAATGCAAGAAGGCAAAGCGGTTATCTGAAGAGGCTTTACAAATAGCTGAAGGAAGAAGGGAAGTAAAAAGCAAGGGAGAAAGAAAACGATATACCCAACTGAATGCAGAGTTCCAGAAAACAGCAAGGAGAAATAAGAAGGCCTTCTTAAATGAAAAATGCAAAGAAATAAAGGAAACCAATAGAATGGGAAAGACTATAGTCAGTGGAATGTTACATGCAAAGACAGGCACAGTAAAGGAAAGATACAGTAAGGACCTAACAGGAGCAGAAGAGATTAATAAGAAGTGGCAAGAATACACCGAAGAACTATACAAAAAATTTTTAATGACTGGGATAACCATGACAGTGTGTTCACTCACCCAGAGCCAAACATCATGGAGTGTGAAGTCAAGTGAGCCTTAGGAAGCATCACTACAAACAAAGCTAGGGGAGGTGATCGAACTCCAACTGAGCTATTTCATATCCTAAAAGATGATGCTGTTGAAGTGCCACACTCAATATGCCAGCAAATTTGGAAAATTCAGCAGTATACACAGGACAGAAGAATGTCAGTTTTCATTCCAATCCCAAAGAAGGGCAATGCCAAAGAATGTTCAAACTACTGAACAACTGCGTTCATTTTGCATGCTAATAAGGTTATGCTCAAAATCCTTCAAGCTAGGCTTCAGCAGTATGTGGACTGAGAACTTTCAGAGGTGCCAGTTGGGTTTAGAGAAGGCAGATGAGCCAGAGATCAAATTGCCAACATTTGTTGGACCATAGAGAGAGCAAAGGAATTCTAGAAAAACACCTACCTGCTTCACTGACTATGCTAAAACCTTTGACTGTGTGGATCACAACAAACTGTGAAAACTTCTTAATGATAAGACATCTTACTTGTCTCTTGTAAAACCTGTATGTTGGTCAAGAAGCAATAATTAGAACTGGACATGGAACAATGGACTGGTTCAAAATTGGGAAAGAAATAAATCAAGGCTGTATATTGTCACCTTGTTTATTTAACTTATATGCAGAGTACATCATGCAAAATGCTGGGTGGGATAAATCACAAGCTGGAACAAGATTGTTGGGAGAAATAACAACCTCAGATATGAAAATGATACCACCTTAATGGCAGAAAGCAAAGAGAAACTAAAGAACCTCTTGATGAGGGTGAAAGAGGAAAGTGTAAAACCTGGCTTAAAATTCAACATTCAAAGAACTGAGATCATGGCATCCGGTCCCATCACTTCATGGCAAATAGAAGGAAAAAAAGTGAAAATAGTGATAGATTATATTTTATTGGGCTCCAAAATCACTGTGGATGGTGATTGCAGCCATGAAATTAAAAGACTTGTTCCTCGGAAGGAAAGCTATGACAAACCTAGACAGAGTATTAAAAACCAGAGACATAACTTTGCTGACAAATGTCCATATAGTCAAAGCTATGGTTTTTCCAGTAGTCATCACGTACGGACATGAGAATTGGACCATAAAGAAGCTGAGCACTGACGAAATGATGCTTTCAGACTGTGGTGTTGGAGAAGACTCTTGAAAGTCCCTTGGAAAGCCAGTTAATCAAACCAGTCAATCCTAAAGGAAATCAACCCTAAATATTCATTGGAGAGACTGATGCTGAAGCTGAAGCTCCAATACTTTGGCCATTTGATGCAAAGAGTTGACTTTCCTTGATGCTGGGAAAGACTGAAGTCAAAAGGAGAAGGCAGCAGAGGATAAGATGTCTGGATTGTTTTCTTTAAAAAGAAAAAACCTTATTTTTTATTGCCTTATACTCTTGCTGCTGCTGCTGCTGAGTCACTTCAGTCATGTCCAACTCTGTGTGACCCCATAGACGGAAGCCCACCAGGCTCCCCGTCCCTGGGATTCTCCAGGCAAGAACACTGGAGTGGGTTGCCATTTCCTTCTCCAGTGTGTGAAAGTGAAGTCGCTCAGTCGTGTCCGACCCTTAGCGACCCTGTGGACTGCAGCCCACCAGGCTCCTCCATCCATGGGATTTTCTAGGCAATAGTACTGGAGTGGCTTGCCATTGCATACTTTAACTCCAATCCTGAATTATTTTGCTAAGTGATCGCCCTTAAAGGTATAACATTCAGAATTTCTGCCTTTCCTCCTCCTTGCCTTTCGAAAGCAGTTAATTACTTATTAGCCAAGATTTAAATGCATCAAAGGAAACTATTAATAATTTTGTAAAACAAAGTCACACTTTTAATAATGTTAATCCTCAAAATTTATGTAATTGTTTAGCAAATCTACAGTTTCTTAATCAATATTAATATGACTAAACAGATATAATTTATGCTTTAATCATTTCAGATGCCATTACTTAAAATTATAGTTAAACTTTTCCACTGAAATTATTTAATTATTTCTAAAATTCCAAAGAGCTAGTTTTCATTTATAGAAAGTTCAGAAAAGGTAAAATTAAGTAATATGTTGCTTATAGACACATAATACAAAGTTGACTTTAAAACAAAAAAAAAGTTTTAAAAGCAAGAGAATGATTAACAGGGAAGTCAAAATGTTGCCAGAATGGGGACAGAATTGGGAATGGGCTTACAGAGAATTTTTAAAGTGTCTGTGAAATTCTATTTTTTATTTGAGTGGTGGCTACACATTAGATTTTTATTAGGACTCTTTAAAAGATATGTATTTGTTTACACATCCTTATAGAAATATATTTTACATTTTTAAAAGGAAAAATAAAGTAAAAAAGAACACACAGCAGAGTCAATGTTGTGCTTTAGGGAGAGGAAAAAGGGAATAAAAGGAAAGAAAAAGCCTTCCCAAAAGGCTAGAAATGATGTTCAATCTATCAGCAAAGAAGCAGAGCCAAAGGTATCTGACTAGCAGAAAAAGCTGATGTCTGGAAGTAAATAAAAAGAACTACCCTTGTCTCCAAGTGTCTGTGCATAGTCCCAACTGGAGTATTATAGACTTCTTAGAAAGAGATCCAGACTAACTTCAAACATTTCTAATACTGTGTAAATATTCTAGGCAGGAAAAAGAATATTCTGGAAGATCAACTATGAGCACCAAGAGAGCTAAAATGGAAAATGTCACACAGCTAAAACGGAAAAACTACTCTTATATGTACCTATTGTATTATACACAGGGAAAAGGAATAACTTATTAGTTGGAAATTTGAGCTCAAATCTCAAGCAGGACCCTGATAAACTAGATCGACTCATCAGTTTACTTTTGCTAAGGCTTACATGAACCCAGGGAGCAAAAACAATGGTAGAAAAATAAACTAGGTTACTGTCTTCTACCTCTAAACTCACAACAGTCTCTTGTACTTCTGGTGAGGAAATTGAGAGAACACACACAGCAAGGAAAGAAGTTTGCAGAGATAGTTCTTAGCCCAAGGCTGGAAAAGCTACTCCCTTGGTCAACTTACCACACCAACACACTGCACTGAAAGAATCTAAGATACAAATAAGAAGCCAAAGTAAAAGGAGACTGTTGGGAGTTTCTCTTGAAAGGAAGCATCCCTGGTCAGTTTCACACCCCAGTCCCATTAGGCTGTGTGCCAGGAGAAGAACAAAATAAACGAAGCCAAGGGATCCACCTGTGGGAGCCTGTGTGGTTAGGAACACTGACCAAACTCTAAGGGAATCTACTAGAGAAATTAAAGGTGTTAATCATGGCAGGTGGATTTCATGCCACAAGGAACCAAGTAGGTAGAGTGGTCATGCATTCCCTTTTCCCCAGAAAAGTTAGATTTATATCATCATCCGGGTATATTATTAACAGCACTTCATCTTGCTCAGAAAGGTGTCTCTATTTTGACAATAAATTATATAATCCTTCCATACCTAAGGGGAGTTCAGAGAACTAAAGCTGAAAATGAGCCCCTGTTTGTTTCCAGTTTCTTCACCTACTTTTGATAAGCACCTCTCTCAGGACTTGATACCCTATGCCTGTCTGCTTTACTTTCTTTTCATCTCCCTTTTTTCATATTTCTTCAACAGAAATCACATCATCATTATTTTATTCCAAATGAATGGAAATCTAAATAATTTTGGTAGAGTGATTCATTGGATCATAATTTAATAGGAATCCCCAAATTATAGAATTCAAATTGTGGTCCAAGAAGGGGAGAAAGATGGGTTTGTGGCACAGGATAAAATATGAAAATTCCTGTAGTGGATATGTCTTGGTTTACATCATAGTCTTCTTGTTGTTCTTATAACATTCCTGCTCCAGTGCCAATAGATGCTATTTTTAATAGTTTTAGACATTCACATTTTACCTAAGTGCAGTGCATTAAACTGCATCTTCAATCCAGTAACTTCCATTTCATCTGCTCATGTTTCCTTTCATTCTCCACGTGTGCTGGGGTGTTCCCAGCAGCTAGACAAATGTTTTATCTCTTCTTTCTTAACTTAGAGATTATAAAATACTTCATTTACAAAATGCATATACTTAATACTAAAGATGACTGACAAGTTATCACTGTATAGAATTGAAAATATCTAAAATGCATTAAGATATCTTAGATACCAGGTTTCCTCCCTTAATTTCCATTCTTATGTGATTTTAGCACTAGGCTTCTAAAAGCTCCTATTTGTGTTTTTTTTTTTTTTTTTTGAAGGTGAGAACTCTACCATCTGTCTCTACAATGATCAAATTTTTCCCTAAAATATAGTACAGAACTTTCATTTTCTAATTCATAATTTTAGTCTTATTAAGGTAGCTGACATTTTATAGTTCAATCAGAAAGCAATTTATTGGAAATAGATAAATCTTTTCAAAATCCCTGAAGGATTTCAGATCAACAACCCTATAACCAAGGAGCAATAGCAGAAAAGAAGTGAAAATATCAATTTACTGATTGTTCAGTCCTTTTCAGACTCAAGTCTAAGCTTGTGATGTTAATTACTCCCGTCACTATTCCTACTCTAAACTTAGAATTCAGCATGTGTTAATTACCTTCAGAGAAAGAGATGGTCTGGGTCACAAGATGAGCCTTGAATTCTTTCAACTATTTAGTTACAATAAAATGAAAATGAATAAAAAACTTTCACCTATGGCCATGACTTTCCGAAGAAAGAGACAAGAAGGATATGTACATATAGTAGATAAAGACATAGATACCAGGTCTCCCGCATTGCAGGCAGATTCTTTACCAGCTGAGCCACCAGGGAAGACCATATAGACACACAGATATTATAAAAGAAGCTATGAGTGAGTGCTAGGTTTTAATGCCCTTTAACACAATAATGTAATAAATTGTGCCTCTGAACAGTTGACTTTTCAATTTCTCCTCCATTTTTGAAAGATAAAATTGGTTCCCTCCCCAGGCACTATGCTGGGTAAAGTGGTACAAGGATCAGCATAACAACCTCACAAACAGCTCACACTGTTGGAGTAAATGGCAGATGAATCAACTGTTGGCTCCTTCAAAGGCTAGACCTACATTAATTCTACTAAATATGCATTAATCTAACCAAGCAGTTTTAAAAATTTTTGATTCATATAGTCACAGGCTCTATAACAGAACAACAGATATTCACTAAAATTAAGTAAATTATTTAACTAGTTTGATTCTAAGATTTTCAGAGTCCATCCAACCCCCACACAAGGATGGATTTAAGCTTCTGATCAGTTTAAAGCAACACATAAAGGAATCATGGTTTCAAAAAACATAAAAACCACTGAGACTTTCATTCATTTATTCAATAAATACTGATTAAGCACCTAATATAGGGAGACACTAAGGATGCAGCAGTGAACAAGAAAACCAAGGATCCTTCCCCAAGGAATTTATTTTGATAAAACATAAACACGAAGTATGCATAACTCATAAAATCATTGTTTTGAAATAAGCATAGATCTGTAATGTTTCCTAGAATTGAATAAATTTATCCATAAGTTAAAAAGAACAAGGACTTTAAAGACTATTTTAAAAATAGTCAGATGAGAAATTCAAAAATGAGAAATAATTTGTACACATGACTACTCTCTTCACTAGCATGAATATGTGCTCCTCTTCTGCTCAAAAACAGATGTCACTCATCGATTATCACACTCTCTCCACCTGAGCCCAGATATAATCTCAGAATATTTCTCACAGTTCCCTAGGTAGCAAGTACAATCAATCATGGTAGTCACTTAAGGTGGAAACATTATCCTCACAGATATAGAGCATCTATCAAAGTGTTTAATGGGTATCTACCATATACCTCCAACTCCTGCTAACTGTTAAAAGGGAAAAATAAGATTAGAAGACAAACAGGTAAGGTAGAAATCTTACATGCATAAACAGTTACTGAACAAGACTTTCATTAGCATGGAGAGAACATAATAGAATTTAATGTCCTTTTCCTAGTCTGAAAACTTCCTACCCGTGAAATCTCAGGCTTGTTTTTAAACTGAGTCTCAACTTTCCCTTCAATGAAATGAGAAAAATGATGTTTATTTGGCCTATATCTCATAGTTATTGTACAGATAAAATGAGCCTTCCCTTGTAGCTCAGTCTGTAAAGAATCTGCCTGCAATGCAGGAGCTGCTGCTGCTGCTAAGTCACTTCAGTCGTGTCCGACTCTGTGTGACCCCATAGACGGAAGCCCACCAGGCTCCCCCGTCCCTGGGATTCTCCAGGCAAGAACACTGGAGTGGGTTGCCATGTCCTTATCCAATGTGTGAAGGTGAAAAGTGAAAGTGAAGTCTCTCAGTCGTGTCCGACCCTTAGCGACCCCACGGACTGCAGCCCACCAGGCTCCTCCATCCATGGGATTTTCTAGGCAAGAGTACTGGGGTGGCTTGCCACTGCCTTCTCTTCTCTTGCGATGCAGGAGACCAAGGTTCAATTCCTGGGTCGGAAAGATCCCTTGGAGAAGGAAATGGCAACCCACTCCAGTATTCTTGTCTGGAGAATCCCATTGACAGAGGAACCAGGCAGGCTACAGTCCATGGGGTCGCAAGAGTTGGACGTGACTTAGTGACTGAACAACCACCACCACTATACAAGAAATCACTTTGAAAAATAGAAAAAGCCGAATGAGCTTTTACATGTCTACAAACCCGACAATTGGATTAATTACTAAAACTAGCATAGGATCAGGCCTATGGTAGAAAAGCATTTGATTTATATGCAGAGGGCTAAGAAGTCAAGAAAACATTATAAATGATCATACAAATCAGGTCCAGCATCTTGGGCAAGATGGTCGTCGTCTTCTCATCCTGGTATAGTGTAGTTTCTTCTGAAAAAAGTCCTTCCATCCAGGTTGGAGACAGTCCTTTAAATTATGTCCTTTTTTTTTTTTTTTTTTTTTAGTCCTGGTTGCAGGTCACGAGGCATCTGATCTTCATCCAAAGATAGATCACCGAGATAAGCTTCAGAAACAAACTTAGGGTGTTCTTTAAGAATTCAATTAAATTTTACATTAATATCACATAACAGCAAGGAACTATCCAAGAAACGAGTCTTACTACCTCCATTGGTAGACCACCATTAACAAACTGGGTGGGATTTAACATTTATTGAAACATCCTTTTCTCCCTAAAATCACCCTCATTTTTACCAAGTATAACCAAATTAATACGTGTTTAAAAAATAGATCTGTTCTCAATAAACTTGACCTGATTATTTATATAACCATAGACCCCCCCCTTTTTTTTTTGCTGAGACTTTTATGGAGTCTCAAACTTAACTTTATTTATTTTTGACTTGTGCCATCCTAATGTCCTTAAACCATGGCAACAGTCTGCTTCTAAATTGGAAAATTAAAAACAATAGCTGGAAATCCGAGTCAGGGCTCTGGGAAATCCAAGATGGCTGCTTGGCTTTTCCCAGCTCCCTGACAAACCTCATTTTTTATTTGATGGGTTAAAGCCTCCCTGGCTACAGGGCCTCCATAATGAAAAATCACGGAATATTAAGTTTTATAAATTGTTAAATTAAGTTTCTAGTTTTCTTAATGTCTATGTCCACAGAGTCGGTGATGCCGACTCTGTGGACATGGGTTTGAGTGTACTCCGGGAGTTGGTGATGGACAAGGAGGCCTGGCGTGCTGTGATTCATGGGGTCGCGGAGAGTCGGACACGACTGAGCGACTGAACTGAACTGAGTGTTTACTAAGACTCACTGCTGAGACAGTTCCTTGTTATGTGATACTGCTAAAAGATTTAATTAAGTTATTAAAAAGGACACTCTAGGTTAGTTTCTAAGGCTTATCTCAGTAACCAATCTTCAGATAAAGATCGGATGCTCCATAATGTACAACCAGGAGATTAACACCAGAGTATAATCATTTAACAAATGAAGTCAGGTGACTTGGGGTGTACCAGGCTTTATCTAATGAAAGCTCTTGACTTATAATTCTTATTTTACTAATAACTGCTAGTCTAGTCAAGGCTATGGTTTTTCCCGTGGTCATGTATGGATGTGAGAGTTGGACTGTGAAGAATGCTGATTGCCGAAGAATTGATGCTTTTGAATTGTGGTGTTGGAGAAGACTCTTGAGAGTCCCTTGTACCGCAAGGAGATCCAACCAGTCCATTCTAAAGGAGATCGATCCTGGGTGTTCATTAGAAGGACTGATGCTAAAGCTGAAAGTGCAATACTTTGGCCACCTCATGCGACGAGTTGACTCACTTGAAAAGACTCTGATGCTGGGAAGGGTTGCGGGTGGGAGGAGAAGGGGACGACCGAGAATTAGATGGCTGGATGGCATCACCAACTCTGTGGACATGAGTTTGAGTGAACTCCGGGAGTTGGTGATGGACAGGGAGGCCTGGCGTGCTGTGATTCATGGGGTAGCGGAGAGTCAGACACAACTGAGTGACTGAACTGAACTGAACTGAATGGCTAAATTATTTTCTATGTCACTTGTTTCACTGAGCCTGTGATATAATGCTGAACTGACAGTTCCATATGAGATCAATAATTGTAATAATTTGACTCTGGGTATGGGAAAAAGCAGCAAGAGGAAATATTTTCCTGGACCAGGAGGCTAATAAGACAGTGGTCCAGAGACTTTTGCTACTTGCAAGGCCTGGTCCAGTTTTAGCACACTGAGTGGCCCATCACTTCCCTAGACCTGGGAATGAGCCTTCCCAGCACCGCGGGACACAATGGGCATGAAATGGTGTCACATGGTCAGATATGTGGCTATGAAGGGACCCTGCTGACTGGAAGTTGGTACTTGTCAGCTGCCTCTACAAAGATTACATCATGACCATTGCAAGCTGCTGACTTTCAACAACTCCTGAAAGAAGTTCAGAGTGAAAATCAGGAATGAGGCACTCTGTGCTCTGAAAAAAAAGAAACAAACTGGCAGAACAGGCCTTCAGATAGTTAGATCTTTTCAGAAAAAGGTTTTATGAGTTCCAATTCTTGCATCTTCTCATACCTAGAAAAACACTGGCGTCATTAATGGTGAAATCTGCTTTGGCTATTAAAAAAACAATTTTTTTTTACAATTAAAAGTCTAAATAGAGTAGCTATGGTTCAGACATCCTGGGAAATAACTATTTCCCAGATATCCTGAAAAATGATATTACGGGTGTGATTTCAGATTAAACGCTGTGACCTAATGTAGAACTTAATGCTCCTGTAATGCATTTTTGCTTCTGTACTTTGCTTGCTGCTCGTAAAACCAAAGTTACTCCATTTTAAGATAAGGTTGTTTTTAAGTAAAGATTCCTAAAATTGTTTTTGAAAAAATAAAAAAATTTAAAAAATTTTTTTAAAAGAAAAAGAAAAATAGAAAAAGCCACAGCGTATTACTAGAGTGTATATATGCAATGGAATATTCCGTTCCATTCCGTTCCGTCGCTCAGTCGTGTCCGACTCTATGCGACCCCGTGGACTGTAATATTACTAAACGATAAAAAAGAATGAGATATTGCCATCTGCAACAACATGGATGAACCTGAATGGTATTATGCTTAGTGAAACAGGTCAAAGAAAAATAATCTGTGTTATCATTTAAATGATGAATATAAAAAAATAAAACAAATAAATGAATATAACAATAGAAACAGACTCAGATAGGGAACAAATCAGTGCTTACCACTGGGGAGAGGAAAGTGGAGAGGGGCAAAACAGGTGTGGAGATTAAGAGGTACAGACTATTACATACAAAATAAGCTACAGGGATATAATGTACATCACTGGGAATACAGTCAATACTTTATGCAATTATGTGGTGTGCTATGTCATCAGACATGTCCAGCTCTTCATGACACTTTGGACTGTAGCCCACCAAGTTCCTCTGTCCATGGAATTTTCCAGGCAAGAATACTGGAGAAGGTTGCCATTTCCTTCTCTAAGGGATCTTCCCAACCAAGGAATTGAACCCATGTCTCCTGTGTCTCTTGCATGGCAGGTGTGGATTTTTCACCTGCTGAGCCATTGCTGCTGCTAAGTCACTTCAGCCGTGTCCAAATCTGTGCGACCCGATAGACACCAGCCCATCAGGCTCCCCCGTCCCTGGGATTCTCCAGGCAAGAACACTGGAGTGGGTTGCCATTTCCTGCTCCAATGCATGAAAGTGAAAGTAAAGTCACTCATCATGTCTGACTCTTTGTGACCCCGTGGACTGCAGCCCACCAGGCTCCTCCACCCAAAGGATTTTCCAGGCAAGAGTACTGGAGAGGGGTGCCATTGCCTTCTCCCGATGAGCCATTAGGGAAGCTCTATAATAAGAGTATAATCTATAAAAAATTTTAATCAGCGTATTGTTCAACTGAAAATAATATAATATTGTAAATAAATTATACCCCAATAAAAAAAGAAAAAAAAGTGAATAAGTAAAGAAAATGTTGGCAAGAATTTGAGGAAATGAGCACTCTCATATTGCACCAAAGGAAATATATACTGGTACAAAGGCCAAAGACAACAACTTCTTATTTTACATCAAAATTTTTATTGTGTTAAATATTCCCTTATATGACTGCCCACAACACTGATTATAATAGAAGAAAATTAAAATAGTTGAAATGTTCATCAGTAGAACATCTGATATACACAACTTATGATTTTCTACCAATGTAATGCTCTGTAGCTTATACAAAAAATAATATAAATCTTTACTTATTAGTCCATGTATTTAGGTGTCTATAATACATCACTCTGGATGGAGGTTCGTGACATTGTACAGGAGACAGGGACCAAGACCATCCCCATGGAAAAGAAATGCAAAAAAGTAAAATGGCTGTCTGAGGAGGCCTTACAAATAGCTGAGAAAAGAAGAGAAGCGAAAAGCAAGGAGAAAAGGAAAGATATAAGCATCTGAATGCAGAGTTCCAAAGAATAGCAAGGAGAGATAAGAAAGCCTTCCTCAGTGATCAATGCAAAGAAATAGAGGAAAACAACAGAATAGGAAAAACAAGAGACCTCTTCAAGAAAATTAGAGATTCCAAGGGAACATTTCATGCAAAGATGGGCTCGATAAAGGACAGAAATGGTATGGACCTAACAGAAGCAGAAGATATTAAGAAAAGGTGGCAAGAATACACAGAAGAACTGTACAAAAAAGATCACGACCAAGATAGTCATGATAACGTGATCACTGACCTAGAGCCAGACATCTTGGAATGTGAAGTCAAGTGGGCCTTAGAAAGAATCACTATGAACAAAGCTAGTGGAGGTGATGGAATTCCAATTGAGCTATTTCAAATCTTGAAACATATTGCTGTGAAAGTGCTGCACTCAATATGCCAGCAAATTTGGAAAACTCAGCAGTGGCCACAGGACTGGAAAGGTCAGTCTTCATTCCAATCCCAAAGAAAGGCAATGACAAAGAATGCTCAAACTACCGCACTATTGCACTCATCTCACACGCTAGTAAAGTCATGCTCAAAATTCTCCAAGCCAGGCTTCAGCAATATGTGAACCATGAAATCCCAGATGTTCAAGCAGGTTTTAGATCAGGCAGAGGCATGATTCGCTGGATCATGGAGAAAGCAAGAGAGTTCCAGAAAAACATCTATTTCTGCTTCATTGACTATGCCAAAGCCTTTGACTGTGTGGCTCACAATAAATTGCGGAAAATTCTGAAAGAGATGGGAATACCTGACCACCTGACCTGCCTCTTGAGAAACCTGTATGCAAGTCAGGAAGCAACAGTCAGAACTGTACACGGAACAACAGACTGGTTCCAAATAGGAAAAGGAGTACGTCAAGGTTGTATATTGTCGCCTTGCTTATTTAACTTATATGCAGAGTACATCGTGAGGAACGCTGGGCTGGAAGAAGCACAAGTTGGAATCAAGATTGCTGGGAGAAATATCAATAACCTCAAATATGCAGATGATACCACCCTTATGGCAGAAAGTGAAGAGGAACTCAAAAGCCTCTTGATGAAAGTGAAAGAGGAGAGTGAAAAGGTTGGCTTGAAGCTCAACATTCAGAAAACAAAGATCATGGCATCTGGTCCCATCACTTCATGGGAAATAGATGGGGAAACAGTGGAAACAGTGTCAGACTTTATTTTTTTGGGCTCCAAAATCACTACAGATGCTGATTGCAGCCATGAAATTAAAAGACGCTTACTCCTTGGAAGGAAAGTTATGACCAACCTTGATAGTATATTAAAAAGCAGAGACATTACTTTGCCAACCAAGGTCCATCTAGTCAAGGCTATAGTTTTTCCCGTGGTCATGTATGGATGTGAGAGTTGGACTGTGAAGAAAGCTGACTGCCAAAGAATTATGCTTTTGAACTATGGTGCTGGAGAAGACTCTTGAGAGTCCTTTGGACTGCAAGGAGATCCAACCAGTCCATTCTAAAGGAGATCAATCCTGGGTGTTCATTGGAGGACTGATGCTAAAGCTGAAACTGCAATACTTTGGCCACCTCATGCGACGAGTTGACTCACTGGAAAAGACTCTGATGCTAGGAAAGGTTGGGGGCGGGAGGAGAAGGGGACGGAGAATGAAATGGCTGGATGGCATCACTGACTCTGTGGACATGAATTTGAGTGAACTCTGGGAGTTGGTGATGGACAGGGAGGCCTGGCTTGCTGTGATTCATGGGGTCGCAGAGAGTTGGACACGACTGAACGACTGAACTGAACTGAACTGAATACATCATGGCTTTACCATTTTGCTATATTTCGATCTTTGTCTTTAAAAAATAAAGGCTTGAGTATGTCATGGCCTTACCATTCTGTTATATTTCTTTGTTTTTTAAAACATAAAAGCTTGAGTGTGAATGCACATGCACAGCAAAATAAAATTTTGAAATAAAAACATCAAAATTTGAATCATGACCATCTTTCCATGGTACAAGTGTTAAAAATTTCCTCTTTATATTTTTCACATCATGTTAATTTCTGCATTGTACATATTTCATTTTGTAATCAGAAAAATCAATGGAACATTTGAATTATATAACAAAAAGTAAATATATGTTTTAGATTGCTACATGAAAAATAATATTATATTTCTGATATAATTTAATGTACAGTTCTGTGGTTTAAAAGCATGTGTGTGGATTTCACAAAAGAGCAAATGAGAGAAGTGGAAGACATGACATTCTCTTTGTTTTCTTCCAAACATAATGACTTGTCGTTTGTGTACCGTAAAGAATGGACCCTGAAAAAAAAGAAAACCTGGCTTCAAGTTAAAGTTTTATATCTACTGCTTTACACCCTTGGCAAACCATGATCTCTTTCAGATTCCTTTTGCATTCTTGGAAAAGCGTATCCTTTCATTTTCATTATTCAAATGGAACTAATTTTTAAAATTTTCACTTTAAATTCTAAGGCTCATTTTGAAGTAAAAATGCATCTCAACTATCAGAAACCCTTTAAATCATTATCTTACAAATGGTTAATTTCCAAAGGAATCCTAAGCTCTAGTGACAAAATGCACTCCTGACATACATCATTCTCATCACTTGGATTTTCTTGTGCAGTAATAGACTGCTTCACTAAAGACTGGAAAAGTTGTTATTTGATGTTTCTAAAAGAAAACCTGATAGAAAAGAAAATTCTGTGATCTCTTCCAGCCTCCTGGCTGTAAATGTCAACTTATCATGGATGGTTCTGAAATTTCCATCTTCAACCCTGACAATGTGTTTAACTCTTATTGACATGTCCACTTTTTGCCTAATAAACTTATCAAAATATCCAAAATCAAATTTATGGCCTTTCCTCCCAAAACCCTATGGCAACACCTAACGCTCTGTTTCAGCAAGGATTCCTCTATTCACCCAGTTGCTCAGGCCAGTTATGTCTTCTCTTGCATTTTATGTTTGACTTCTCTTTCTCATGTATGTCATGTTTATTCCAGTCACACAGTGGATGCACAGACTTAGCTTTGCAGACTTCCCACCACGATAGCTCCATGCTCCCAGCCCAGGCCTCCATTATCTCTTACCTGAATTACTTCAATAGCTTCCTGCTTGTCTCCACTCTTGCTCTCCTTCTCCCTAGTTTAGGAAGCTCTTTTTTATAATTTGATACCTCACACTCAGAACGAAAAGCATTATGTATTAACACATTCAGTTTAAATTCATTTTAGGTTTTGCAAGAAATCAGAAAGAAAAAATATAAATGCCTGGAGGCAACTATTTCTTAAGCATTTTCTACACAGTGTGTTCAGCAGAATACTCGGGCATTCGTTTATTCGTTCCACAAAAATCAACTGTGACAGGCACAGTGACAGGCACTAGAAAGAGAGCGGGGAAGGCCTATTTCAACAAGCATTCTTAGAACATGCGGGTGGTGTCACGGGGGCAGAAGCGTAATAACCAATTGAAGAGCAGTAGAGGGTAAGAAGGGCATGACACTGGAGGGTGGCATGTAAGCTGACAACTGAAGGATAAGGAGGATTTAGTGAGATAAAGAGGAAAAGAGAGAACAGCATGTGCCAAGCCTGGGAAGGAAAAAACACCTGGAGCCACTGAGGAAATATGCTCAAAATATGCTCAGTTTGGGAGAGCAGGTTGAGGTGGGAAGGGGTGAGAAGTGAAGCCGGCAGCAAAGATCACTGATGACTTGCTGCTTCAGTACTTCATGCATTTTGAGATTTTGAGCACCTACATTATGACAGACTCTGTGCTGTGTCTGATGTTCTGCAGAACAGACATGACCCTGCTCTTGCTGGGCTTACACAGTGCTATGGGAGGTGGGTAATTGAACTTTTACAGAAATAGGAAGTGGGAGCACCCAATCTCAACTTAGGGGACAAGAATTCAGGAAAGGCTTCTTGAAGAACAGGGCCCTTAAGGGAATTGCTACAGAATGAATAATATTATTCATGGAAAAGGGAATGAAGAAGAACATTACAGGCAAGAGGACCAAACTTTGTGCCAAGGCTTGGAAGGAAGAGGACGCCTGGAGAGGGAGACTGGAAGACGTTCACTGCGGCTGAAGCGAGGCAAGGCATCAGGCGAAACTTGAGATAGTGAAGGCAGGTCTCAAACGGCCTCACCAGCCACCAAAAGGAGTTTCATGTTATCCCAAGGACAATGGAAACCATGAAGCAGAGGGGTGATATGAACAGACTTACATTTCAGCAAGGTAATTCTCATTGAGGTGTACAGAGTAGACTGGAAGAGGCCAAGAATGGGTGAAGAAAGACTGGTTAAGAGGATATGGTAATAATGAGGGATGAGAGGTGGTGATGGCCTGGACTAGGGCAAAAGCGGTGAAGTATTATTGGGAGAAACGTTGTTCCATAGAATTAATTTGTCTGTGATGGTCATCAACCAAAAAAATAATTAAGAATTAAAGAACAAACTTTCTATGTATATATGCAAGCATGTATAGAGAAAGCATCACCGATTCAATGGCCATGAGTTTGAGCAAACTCCTGGAGACAGTGAAGGACGGGGATGCCTGGCGTGCTGCAGTCCATTGGGTCACAGAGCGGGACACAACTTCCTGACCGAACAACATGGAGATATATATGCATATACGTGTATATATGTACATACATTACTCTTTACACTATTTACTATTTTAACACCTTATTGTATGTGTATATTTTAACAAGATGTTAAAATAGTAAGTACTGTAGTAAATTATGTGTACAAAAATATTAGGGTGATGATGATGATAATAGCTACCGTTTATTAAATATCTTCAATGTATTAGACACTAAGCTAGTTAAGTTACACTATTAATAACAATTGACTTCTCTGGTAGCTCAGACAGTAAAGAATCTGCCTGTAGTACAGAAGACCCGGGTTCGGTCCCTGGGGCAGGAAGGTCCCCTGGAGAAGGGGATGGCAACACACTCCAGTATTCTTGCCTGGAGAATTCCATAGACAAAAGATCCTGGCGGGCTACAGTCAATGGGATTGCAGAGTCGGACATGACTGAGCAAATAAAACACACAGATTAATAATAATTACAAAACCAGGTAGAACAAGTAATACCATTTGTCTTTAGTTTAAAGAAGAAGAAACAGATATAGGGAAATTGTGATTAATGCAAGTTTATCAAAGTAACTGGTGGAACGGGGCTCCAAACATAGAGCTGTAGTAACCCCAAACCTGCTCTATTTCCACAGGTTCCCATTTTAAACACAAAGCCAAAGAGATGCCTATTTTTAAGCTGATAATCTGAAAAAACTTTCTTGCTGAAAGAGATAAACACAGTGGACATTTTTAAATTATCTTTTTAAAAGCATTGCTGTTGTGGAAAGGAAGTAAAGACTGCTCAGAGGCTAAAAAAATTCGGTGAAAGGGGAACTGAAAAGGCAAGCAGAGCACTGATTCCGGTTTCACTCCAAGGGCAACAGCTGAACCCCGATGAATCAGAGCTTGAGTTTTGATGGCCCTGTGCATGCTAAGTCACTTCGGTCATGTCCAACTCTTTGTGACCCTATGGACTGTAGCCCACTAGGCTCTCTGTCCATGGGATTCCCCAGGCAATAATACTGCAGAGAGTTGCCATTTCCTTCTCCAGGGGATCTTCCTGACCCAGGGATGGAACCCGTTTCTCCTGCATTACCACTAGCGCCCTGGGTATGAGGCAAAAGAGACCAAGCCTGAGGGTAACCCAAGATAGGGAGTCAAATAGGGACCCGACATAAATGTGGGATATCAATGAGATTCACCTTCACTGTGAGGGAGAACTAGAAACAAACCCATGGACTGAAGGGTCTTTCAAGGTAACATACTTATCCTAACTTCAGTGAGGGAAATTCTCCCCCAGGAATTCAGAGACACAAGACACCATACAAATTCATACTATCTATGAGATTTAAAAGAAAAGAAAAATAATAAAGTTTTGAGCTGAGAATTAACTTTAAAGTAGTCTTGAGTTGATAGCCCTAATGAATAAACAGAAACAAACAAAAATCTTATTTGCTTCTATGGACCCGCAACTCAAACTTTAAAATATTCCTCTAGATCAAGTTTTAGAAAATGTGAGCTCACAGTCAAAACCAAAACATACAAGGAAACGTGGTGTCATGCAGGACACAACAAAATCAATACTAAACAGAATCAATCAACAAAATCAGCATTAACCAAAATATTCAGGTATTGGAATGATGAGAACAGAATATCAAACAGCTACCAATGGGAAGGACTGATGCTAAAGCTGAAACTGCAATACTTTGGCCACTTCATGCGACGAGTTGACTCACTGGAAAAGACTCTGATGCTGGGAAGGGTTGGGGTGGGAGGAGAAGGGGACGACGGAGAATGAGATGGCTGGATGGCATCACCGACTCTGTGGACATGAGTTTGAGTGAACACCAGGAGTTGGTGATGGACAGGGAGGCCTGGTGTGGTGTGATTCATGGGGCCGCAGAGAGTCGGACACGACTGAGCAACTGAACTGAACTGAACCAACATTATGGATTGAAGAAGTAAAAAGCAGATTGATAATATCACCAAGGGATTGAAAAATACCTAAGTAAATTTGTAAAAAGAACTTCTAGAAATAAAAACTTTCATAACTGAAATTAAACCTTAAAAGTCAAATTTAGTAATAGAGCTGAAAAACATAACTGAAAGATAAATCAGAAGAAAATATTCAACACAACAAAAAATGAGATGAGATTACAAGTGAAAGAAAAGATAAGAGGCATAGAGAATATAATGGAAAAGTCCAACATTTCTCTAAGGGAAGATGAGTAATTCAGAAGAGGCAATTCAAAAGGAGACGACTAGTGATGTCTATAAACTCACAGTTCAGATATGAAAGAAATCTGAGAGTCTTCCCAAATATAACATCACTCCCTGCAAGTACAGCACATTGTCCATAACAAGTTAGGGAACAGAAAGCAGATTTTCTAAACTAGCAGTAATAAAAACAACTTTTGTTTGAACATTCTTAGAGAAAATACTAAGTTATCTTTCTATTCTCCATGAAAAATTAAATTACATAGCTGTTACGAAAAGAGACTTTCAAAAATAAGTAGTTAAAAATGCAGGAAAACATTATTAGACATATGTATCAGATAGTCAATAATAACAAGTAATGTTATTAGTCCAGGTTTTGTGTTAAGTATGATTTTTCAGTTGTTATAATTTCTCATTCTAAATAAATATTTGCTTTTATACCTAACTTTATATTAATAATATTAATCCTGTTATTTTTTAAAGTAGGCTTCTCAAAATTATAAAATTTGGTATTCACAAAACCTAAATTCATCATGTGCTCAACTAATAGTTATTTTTCACAGAATAATGCATTATAAAGCTAAATATACATTTTGCATGATACAGCAACAGACATTGAATGTGCCAGCAAAAGTGTTACTTATAAATAATTTTAGGCAGCTAATTTGTAATTGGAGATAATTGTGAGATGAAATTGCAAGTGTTAAATCTGCTATTTATTTCTAAATGGAAAAGGTCAGTCTTCATTCCAATCCCAAAGAAAGGCAGTGACAAAGAATGCTCAAACTACCGCACAATTGCACTCATTTCACACGCTAGTAAAGTCATGCTCAAAATTCTCCAAGCCAGGCTTCAGCAATATGTGAACCGTGAACTCCCAGATGTTCAAGCAGGTTTTAGATCAGGCAGAGGCACCAGAGATCAAAATGCCAACATCCTTTGGATCATGGAGAAAGCAAGAGAGTTCCAGAAGAGCATCTATTTCTGCTTCATTGACTATGCCAAAGCCTTTGACTGTGTGGATCACAATAAACTGTGGAACATTCTGAAAGAGATGGGAATACCTGACCACCTGACCTGCCTCTTGAGAAACCTGTATGCAGGTCAGGAAGCAACAGTCAGAACTGGACATGGAACAACAGACTGGTTCCAAATAGGAAAAGGAGTACGTCAAGGCTGTATATTGTCACCTTGCTTATTTAACTTATATGCAGAGTACATCATGAGGAACGCTGGGCTGGAGGAAGCACAAGCTGGAATCAAGATTGCTGGGAGAAATATCAATAACATCAGATATGCAGATGACACTACCCTTATGGCAGAAAGTGAAGAGGAACTCAAAGGCCTCTTGATGAAAGTGAAAGAGGAGAGTGAAAAGGTTGGCTTGAAGCTCAACATTCAGAAAACAAAGATCATGACATCTGGTCCCATCACTGCATGGGAAATAAATGGGGAAACAGTGGAAACAGTGTCAGACTTTATTTTTTTGGGCTCCAAAATTACTGCAGATGCTGATTGAAGCCATGAAATTAAAAGACGCTTACTCCTTGGAAGGAAAGTTATGACCAACCTAGATAGTATATTAAAAAGCAGAGACATTACTTTGCCAACAAAGGTCCATCTAGTCAAGGCTATGGTATTTCCCGTGGTCATGTATGGATGTGAGAGTTGGACTGTGAAGAAAGCTTATCGCCGAAGACTTGATGCTTTTGAACTGTGGTGTTGGAGAAGACTCTTGAGAGTCCCTTGTACTGCAAGGAGATCCAACCAGTCCCTTCTAAAGGAGATCAATCCTGGGTGTTCATTGGAAGGACTGATGTTGAAGCTGAAACTGCAATACTTCAGCCACCTCATGCGATGAGTTGACTCACTGGAAAAAACTCTGATGCAGGGAAAGGTTGTGGGCGGGAGGAGACGGGGACGACAGAGAATGAGATGGCTGGATGGCATCACCGACTCTGTGGACATGAGTTTGAGTTAACTCCAGGATTTGGTGATGGACAGGGAGGCCTGGCATGCTGTGATTCATGGGGTCGCGGAGAGTCGGACACGACTGAGCGACTGAACCGAACTGAACTGAATTTATAATTGGAGATAATTGTGAGATGAAATTGCAAGTGTTAAATCTGCTATTTATTTCTAAATGTTTGGCAGAAATAAAAGAGTAAAGAAATATCTTCCTACAGAGAACCCCTTGCCAACAGTATCAGTTCCATTCAGTCACTCAGTCCAACTCTTTGCAACCCCATGGACTGCAGCACACCAAGCTTCCCTGTCCATCACCAACTCCCAGAGCCTACTCAAACTCGTGTGCATTGAGTTGGTGATGCCATCCAACCAACTCATCCTCTGTCATCCCCTTCTCCTCCCACCTTCAATTTTCCCAGCATCAGGGTCTTTTCAAATGAGTCAGTTCTTCGCATTAGGTGGCCAAAGTACTGGAGTTTCAGCTTTAGAATCAGTCCTTCCAATGAACACCCGGGACTGATCTCCCTTAGAATGGACTGGTTGGATCTCCTTGCAGTCCAACGGACTCTCAAGAGTCTTCTCCAACATCACAGTTCAAAAGCATCAATTCTTTGGTGCTCAGCTTTCTTTATAGCCAACTATCGCATCCATACATGACTACTGGAAAAATAACAGACATCAAATTAGCTCCATCTTTTTCTACCTGTAAGAAACCAGGGCAATTGGCCAATAAAATTGTATATAGACAGATACAGTCTTGGCAAAAGAAGAATTTAGATGAAGACATCAAATGCTCTAAAGATAGGTAGATGACAGAGAAGAGACAAAGCCAAATCTATACTTTGTGGATCCTATAAATTCCACGTTTAATTTCAGGTTGGTTTCTGCCCTCTATCCCAAATTCTGTGGGTCAGACCTCTCTCCACTTTCAACTAATATGTTCAGGGCATACAAACCAATTTCAAGACCTAAGGGAAAAATCTTTAAGAAGAACATTTGCAAGAATAAATCATTTAACATATTTCAATGCAAAATATAAATTATTCTGAACTCAGAGGAATCATCTACATCTCCGTGGACAGAATAAAGGAGAATGGCAAGTTGTACATGTCTGTGTTTGCATCACAGAAGTCAAAATATAGCATAATATAGCCATAAACTAGATAATCTGAAATTCTAAATACTACACTACAATAAATGCATTCAGATGAAATAGAGTCATGTATCATTTACTGAAAAATATATATCTTCTAGTATTAATATTTATCAGCAGAACAAGCTCCCATTAAAATTTAACACAACGTTTATAACAGCAAAATATTAAAATTTATCAAATATAGCATGACTAAAAAATGTAACACTAATAATGAATTTCTGTGCTTCTCCTTCTCTGCTAATATTACCTACCACCTACTTTTTACCAGGCCCAGGTTAACCGATTACTACTTCATAGAATGTTCTAAACCATAATTTCAAAAATTAAGAAAGACAGAGAATACTCCCATTTCAATAAAATGAGAAAGCAGACACTATAAAATGTGGCAAATAAAAACTAATTGGGTATTCTACTAGACCACTGAGAATGTCAGAGTGATCAAAGGAGAAAAAATCATTATTCTATGCTTTCTATAGTCTGCTGAAGGAAGCGTTTCTATAACAGTTTGAAATGATCCTTCTATTCACTTCTCAATTCTCCACTGATAACGAGAATAACGAATATCAAGAACGTGGTTTTTGAGAGTCAAATAGTAAAGAATGTGGGATTTGTTTATTTGTCCAGCTGAAATTTACTGAGATTTTGCCCTTATCCCCTGGTTCACACCGCTTTCATAAGGCCAAAGGTGGCTCAGCAGTAAAGAATCCGCCCGTCAACGCTGGAAACATAGGAGATGCAGGTGTTATCCCTGGGTCGGGAAGATCCATTAGAAGAGGAAATGACAACCTACTCCAGTATTCTTGCCTGGAGAATTCCATGGACAGAGGAGCCTGGAGGGGTCACAAAGAGTCAGACACAACCGAGCAACTGAGCACACACACAAAGGTGTCTAACTGCAAGCACCTGTAACTCTTCACCTGAGTGCATCTTTAGGGTCAGCTGGGATGGCCTTAAGTGCTAGGGAGCCCACACCTTCAGAGGTAACCTTCAACCCCACTTGAGAATTAGAAAATGGTCCCTCAGCCCCCTCACTCCTTGAGTGAGACCATTCTGAGTTCCATATGCACACCACCTCCCAGAGATGCCCACAGGGATTAGGTGCCAGTTGCCCATGGAGTTAACGGCTTATAAATGCACTCTGAATCAGCATCAGGCTTCCCAGCTGGTGCAGTGGTAAAGAATCTGCATGCCAACGCAGAGGACACAAGAGACATGGGATCAGTCCCCACAGGAAGATCCCCTGGAGTAGGTGATGGCAACTTGCTCCAGTATTCTTGCCTGGAGGATTCCATGGCCAGAGGAGCCTGGCGGGCTACAGTCCATGGGGTCGCAAGAGTCGGACATGGCTGAGCGACAGAGCATGAATCAGCATCTTTCTTTTTGCTTGTACTGTATATGGTTCAAGCACCTCCATCTAACTGTTTCTCAGGAGGGGGCCTTTAGGATATTCTCTTCGCAAAGACAGTTACCGTTGTCATTTGAAAAGGCTAGTAGCATCTTTGAAAAATTCTGTTCTGGATATCTTCTGTAATTTGGGAGTGACGGTGGGGGTGGGAGGATTTGGATTCTTTATAAAAACGGGGATGGTAGGATCCTGGGATGCAGAGGCAAAATGGCAGCCCTTGACTGACCAAGGCGAGATGGACATAATTACTGCAATGAATAGCAAAACTGGACTGTCAACCAAAGTGTTCTGTCTTACTAGGTTCTAAAGATGATGGTTAATGGATAATGATATTCTTTTCTTAAAAATTTATTTTTATTTATTACACTAATTGTAAGCGGAACTTTCCATTTATAGTTATTACAAAATATTGGCTATATTTGCCAAGTTGTACTGGAGAAGGAAATGGCAACCCACTCCAGTGTTCTTGCCTGGAGAATCCCAGGGATGGGGGAGCCTGGTGGGCTTCCGTCTATGGGGTCACACAGAGTCGGACACAACTGAAGTGACTTAGCAGCAGCCAAGTTGTACAATACATCCTTGAGCCTATCTTACATCCAATAGTTTGTACCTCCCCTATATACCCACCTACTGGTAACCATTAATTTGTTCTATATATCTGTGACTCTGCTTTTTTGTTGTTGTATTATTCTTTACAGTCTACATATAAGTGATATTATACAGCATTTCTCTTTCTCTGTCTGGCTAATTTCACTTAGCATAATGTCTTCCAAGTCCATCCATCCTGCTGCAAAGGGCAGATTTTCAGTCTTTTTTTATGTTCCAAGTAGTATTTCATCACATAAATATACCATATCTTCTTTATCTATTCAGTTATTGATGGACACTTAGGTTGCTTTCCTATCTTGACAATTGTAAATAATGCTGCTATGAACACAGGGCTTCATGTACCTTTCCAAATTAGTCTTTTTGTTTTCTACATAAATATACCCAGGATTGGAATTTCCGGGTCATATGGTACTTCTATTTTAAGTTTTGAGAAATCTCCACACTGTTTTTCACAGTGACTGCACCAATTCACATTCCCACCAACAATGTGCAAGGGTTCCCCTTTCTCCACATCTGTACCAACATTTGTTATTTGTGTTCTTTTGATGATAATCAGTCTGACAGGTGTGAGGTGATATCTCATCATAGTATTAATGTGCATTCCGTGATGATGAGCATCTTTTTGTGTACCTGTTGGCCATCTGCATTTCCTCTTTTTTTATAATTTACTTATTTTTGGCTACACTGGGTCTTTGTTATTGCACACAGGCTTTTTCTAGTTAGAGAGAACAGGGGCTACTCTTTGATGTTGTGCATGGGCTTCTCACTGTGGTGGCTTCTCTTGTTGCGGAACACAGGCTCTAGGTGCATGGGCTTAAGTGGTCGTAGCACAGGGGCTCATTAATTGTGGTTTGTGGGCCCCAGAGCATGCACATTTCAGCAGCTGTCACCTGAGGGCTCAATAGTTATGGCTCATGGCCTCTAGAGTGCTGGCTCAGTAGTTGTGGTTCATGGGCCCAGTTGTTCCATGGCATGTGGAATCCTCCTGGACTAGGGATTGAACATGTGTCCCCGCACTGGCAGGTGGACTCCCATCCACTGTACCACCAAGGACACTCTTGTATTTCCTCTTGGGAAAAATGTCTATTAAGTACTGCCCTATTTTTTAATTGGGTTGTTTGTTTTCTTGATGTTGAGTTGCATGAGCTGTTTATTAATCCCTTGTTCATCATATCATTGGAAAATACTTTCCCCCATTCAGTAGGCTGTCATTTTGTTTTGTCAATGGTCTCCTTTGCTGTGCAAAGGCTTTTAAGTTTAATTAGGCCCCATTTGCTTATTTTTGCTTTTATTTCCTTTACTTTAGGAGATGTATCCAAAAAAAATATTGCTATGACTGACATCAAAGAGTGTTTGTCCACTACAATAGCCAGGACATGGAAACAACCTGGATATCTTTCAACAGATGAATGGATAAAGATGTGGTAGATACTGTGGTAATGGAATATTACTCAACCATAAAAATGAACGAAATTGGGTCATCTGTATTGATGTGGATGAACGCAGAGACCGTCATACAGAGTGAAGTAAGTCAGAAAGAGAAAAACAAGTATCATGTATTAACACAAAAATACGGAATCTAGAAAAATGGTACTGTTAAACCTATTTGCAGGGCAAGAATAGAGAGACAGACATAGAGAACAGACTTGGAGACAAAGGGGTGGAGGGAGCACAGGCTGGGACACACTGAGAAAGTAGCACTGACATATAAATGACCATGTATAAAACAGACAGCTAGTAGGAAGCTGCTATATACCACAGGGAGCTGAACTCAGTGCTCTGTGATGAACTAGAGGGGTGGGAGTGGGAGGGAGGGACGAGAGGGATGGGATATATGTGTACTTACAGCTGATTCATGTAGCTGTACCGCAGAATCTAACACAACACTGTAAAGCAATTATATTCCAACTTAAAAAAAATACATTTATAAAAAGTGTTCTCTGTTTTCCTCTAGTTTTATGATATATGGTCTTACATTTAAGTCTTCAATCCATTTTGAGTTTCTTTTTGTATATGGAGTGAGAGAATGTTCTAATTTCATTTTTTGCATGTAGCTATCCAGTTTTTCCAGCACTACTTGTTAAAGAGACTGCCTTTTATGCATTTTATGTCCTTGCCTCCTTTGTTATCGATTAATTGATCGTAAGTGTGTGGGTTTATATCTGGGCTATCTATCCTGCTATACTGATCTGTGTCTGTTTTGTGCCATCACTATACTGTTCGGATTAATGCAGTTTTGTAGTATAGTCCAAAGTCAAACAGCATGATTTCTCCAGCTCTGTTCTTTTTTCTCAAGATGTTTTTGGCTATTCAGGGTCTTTTGTGTTTCCATACAAATTTTAAAATTATTTGTTATGTTTCTGTGAAAAATTTCATTGCTATTTTAACAGGGATTGTGTTGAATCTGTAGATTGCCTTGGGTAGTATGGTCATCGTAACAATACTAATTCCTCCAGTCCAAGAATACAGAATATCTTTCCATCTGTTTGTGCTGTCCTCAATTTCTTTCATCGGTGTTTTATAGTTTTCAGAGGGAGTATAGGTCTTTTGACCCTTTAGGTAGATTTTTCCAAGGTATTTTTTTTTTGATGCAATGGTAAGTGGGATTGTTTCTTTAATATATCTTCCTGCTGCTTCATTGTCAGTGAATGCAACAGATTTCTGTATATTAATTTTGTAAGATGCAAATTTAGAATAAATGAACTTAACATTAAACTGATTATGTAGAGCATTCTATCTGAAAGCACTAGAATACACATTCTTTTCAAGTGCACATGAACATTCTCCAGGATAGATCACATGCTAGACTACAAAACAAACCTTGGCAAATTTAAGAGAAATAAAATCATATCAAGCATCTTTTCTGACCACAGTGTTAAGAGATTAGAAATCAACTACAAGAAAAAAAAACTGCAAAAAAACATAAACACATGGAGGCTAAATAACATGCCACTGATAGGATCCCTGAAGAAATAAAAGAGGAAATTAAAAAATCCCTAGAGACAAATGAAAATGAAAACACAATGATCCAAAATCTACAGCTCACAACAAAAGCAGTTCTAAGAAGTATGTTTATAGTTATAGAAGCTTACTTCAAAAAACAATAAAAATCTCAAATAATAAAAATTATATTACACCTAAAACAACTAGAGAAAGAAGAACAAACCCAAAGTTAATAGAAGGAAAGAAATCAAAAAGATCAGAGCAGAAATAAATAAAATAAAGACTAAAAAAAGATCAATGAAACTAAAAGTTAGTTCTTTGAAAAGGTAAAAAAAAAATTTGATAAAACTGTAGCAAGACTCATCAAGAAAAAAAAAGGGAGAGGGTCCAAATCAATAGAATTAGAAATAAAAAAGAAGTTACAACCAAAACCACAGAAATACAAAGGATCATCAGAGACTACTAGGAGCAACTATAGACCATTAAAATGGATAACCTAGACGAATGGACAAATTCTGAGAAAGAAACAATCTCCCAAGACTGAACAAGGAAGAAATAGAAAATATAAATAAACCAATTGACAGTACTGAAATTGAATCAGTAATTTTAAAACTCCCAACAAACGTAAGTCTAGAACCAGATGACTTCATAGGTTAATTCTACCAAACATTTAAAGAAATGTTTAAAAAATAAATAAATAAATAATGAAGACTTAATACCTCGCCTTCTCAAATTATTACAAAACATTGTAGAGGAAGGAGCACTTCCAAAGTCATTCTGGAGACCAGAGTCACCCTGATACCAAAACCAGACAAAGATATCACAAATGAACATAGATGCAAAAATTCTCAGCAAAATACCAGCAAATTAAATCCAACAATATGTTTAAAAGATCATACACCATGATCAAGTAGACTTTATCTCAGGGATGCAAGAATTTTTCAATATACACAAATCAATGTGATATACCACATTAATAAATTGAAGAATAAAAACCATATGATCATCTCAAGAGATACAGAAAAAGGTTTTGACAAAGTTCAACATAATTTATGATTAAAATCTCTAGAAAGTGGGCACAGAGGGAACATGCCTCAACATAATAAAGGCCTTCCAAGGTAAGGTACAGTGGCTGCACTTTGCTGGAGCGGCTGTGAAGAGATTTTCCAAGACCAAGGTAAGAGAAACCCAAATAAGACGGTAGGTATTGTGAGGGGGAATCAGAGGGCAGACACACTGAAATCATAATCACAGGAAACTAGTTGATCTGATCACATGGACCACAGCCGAACGTGGTCCACTGGAGAAGGGAATGGCAAACCACTTCAGTATACTTGCCTTGATAACCCCATGAACAGTATCAAAGGGCAAAATGATAGGATACTGAATGAGGAATTCCCCAGGTCGGTAGGTGCCCAGTATGCTACTGGAGATCAGTGGAGAACTAACTCTAGAAGGAATGAAGGGATGGAGCAAAAGCAAAACCAATACCCAGTTGTGGATGTGACTGGTGATAGAAGCAAGGTCCGATGCTGTAAAGAGCAGTATTGCATAGGAACCTGGAATGTTAGGTCCATGAATCAAGGCAAATTGGAAGTGGTCAAACAGGAGACGGCAAGAGTGAACATAGACATTCTAGGAATCAGTGAATTAAAATGGACTGGAATGGGTGGATTTAACTCAGATGACCATTATATCTACTACTGTGGGCAGGAATCCCTTAGAAGAAATGGAGTAGCCATCATGGTCAACAAAAGAGTCCGAAATGCAGTACTTGGATGCAATCTTAAAAATGACAGGATGATTTCTATTCGTTTCCAAGGCAAACCATTCAATATTACAGTAATCCAGGCCTATGCCCCAACCAGAAATGCTGAAGAAGCCGAAGTTGAACAGTTCTATGAAGACCTACAAGACCTTTTAGAACTAACACCCAAAAAAGATGTCCTTTTCATTATAGGGGACTGGAATGCAAAAGTAGGAAGTCAAGAAACACCTGGAGTAACTGGCAAATTTGGCCTTGGAGCACGGAACGAAGCAGGGCAAAGGCTAACAGAGTTTTGTCAAGAGAATGCACTGGTCATAGCAAACACCCTCTTCCAACAACACAAGAGAAGACTCTACACATGGACATCACCAGATGGTCAATACCAAAATCAGATTGATTATATTCTTTGCAGCCAAAGATGGAGAAGCTGTATACAGTTAGCAAAAACAAGACCAGGAGCTGACTGTGGCTCAGATCATGAACTCCTTATTGCCAAATTAAGACTTAAATTGAAGAAAGTAGGGAAAACCACTGGACCATTCAGATATGACCTAAATCAAATCCCTTATGATTATACAGTGGAAGTGAGGAATAGATTTAAGGGACTAGATCTGATAGATAGAGTGCTTTGGACGGAGGTTCGTGACATTGTAAAGGAGACAGGGATCAAGACCATCCCCATGGAAAAGACATGCAAAAAAGCAAAATGGCTGTCTGAGGAGGCCTTACAAATAGCTGTGAAAAGAAGAGAAGTGAAAAGCAAAGGAGAAAAGGAAAGATATAAGCATCTGAATGCAGAGTTCCAAAGAATAGCAAGGAGAGATAAGAAAGCCTTCCTCAGTGATCAATGCAAAGAAATAGAGGAAAACAACAGAATAGGAAAAACAAGAGATCTCTTCAAGAAAATTAGAGATTCCAAGGGAACATTTCATGCAAAGATGGGCTCAATAAAGGACAGCAATGGTATGGACCTAACAGAAACAGAAGATATTAAGAAGAGGTGGCAAGAATACACAGAAGAACTGTACAAAAAAGATCTTCACAACCAAGATAGTCACGATAACGTGATCACTGACCTAGAACCAGATATCTTGGAATGTGAAGTCAAGTGGGTCTTAGAAAGCATCACTATGAACAAAGCTAGTGGTGGTGATGGAATTCCAGTTGAGCTATTTCAAATCTTGAAGGATGATGCTGTGAAAGTGCTGCACTCAATATGCCAGCAAATTTGGAAAACTCAGCAATGGCCACAGGACTGGAAGAGGTCAGTCTTCATTCCAATCCCAAAGAAAGGCAGTGCCAAAGAATGCTCAAACTAGCGCACAATTGCACTCATTTCACACGCTAGTAAAGTCATGCTCAAAATTCTCCAAGCCAGGCTTCAGCAATATGTGAACCATGAACTCCCAGATGTTCAAGCAGGTTTTAGAAAAGGCAGAGGCACCAGAGATCAAATTGCCAACATCCACTGGATCATGGAGAAAGCAAGAGAGTTCCAGAAGAGCATCTATTTCTGCTTCATTGACTATGCCAAAGCCTTTGACTGTGTGGATCACAATAAACTGTGGAAAATTCTGAAAGAGATGGGAATCCCAGACCACCTGACCTGCCTCTTGAGAAACTTGTATGCAGGTCAGGAAGCAACAGTCAGAACTGGACATGGAACAACAGACTGGTTCCAAATAGGAAAAGGAGTGCGTCAAGGCTGCATATTGTCACCTTGCTTATTTAACTTATATGCAGAGTACATCATGAGGAACGCTGGGCTGGAAGAAGCACAAGCCGGAATCAAGATTGCTGGGAGAAATATCAACAATCTCAGATATGCTGATACACTACCCTTATGGCAGAAAGTGAAGAGGAACTCAAAAGCCTCTTGATGAAAGTGAAAGAGAAGAGTGAAAAGGTTGGCTTGAAGCTCAACATTCAGAAAACAAAGATCATGGCATCTGGTCCCATCACTTCATGGGAAATCGATGGGGAAAGAGTGGAAACAGTGTCAGACTTTACTTTTTTGGGCTCCAAAATCACTGCAGATGCTGACTGCAGCCATGAAATTAAAAGACGCTTACTCCTTGGAAGGAAAGTTATGACCAACCTTGATAATATATTAAAAAGCAGAGACATTACTTTGTCAACCAAGGTCCCTCTAGTCAAGGCTATGGTTTTTCCCGTGGTCATGTATGGATGTGAGAGTTGGACTGTGAAGAAAGCTGATCACCGAAGAATTGATGCTTTTGAACTGTGGTGTTGGAGAAGACTCTTGAGAGTCCCTTGTACCGCAAGGAGATCCAACCAGTCCATTCTAAGGGAGATCGATCCTGCGTGTTCATTGGAAGGACTGATGCTAAAGCTGAAACTGCAATATTTTGGCCACCTCATGTGACGAGTTGACTCACTGGAAAAGACTCTGATGCTTTGAAAGGTTGGAGGCAGGAGGAGAAGGGGACGACCGAGAATGAGATGGCTAGATGGCATCACCGACTCTGTGGACATGAGTTTGAGTGAAGTCTGGGAGTTGGTGACGGACAGGGAGGCCTGGCGTGCTGTGATTCATGGGGTTGCGGAGAGTCGGACACGACTGAGCGACTGAACTGAACTGAACTGATGCAAAGCTACAGCTAACATCATAAACAATGTTGAAAATCTGCCCATACCATCTCTCCCTACTTCCTTGCAACCACTAATATACTTTTTATCTCTATGGATATTCTGGGCGTTTCATAAAACATGTGGCCTTTGGGACTGACTGCTTTCTCTTGGTACAATTATTTTGAAGTGTCATCTGTGTTATAGAATAAGCCAGTGCTTGATTTTTTTTTAATCCATTGTATGGATATTTTGTTTATCCACTTAAACCTTTTGTTTACTCACTTATCAGAAGTATCTTCCATAGTGGCTACACCATTTTAAAGTTCCTGAAGCAGTGTAACAGTGTTCCAAACTCTCCGCAACCTCATGAATACTTACTTTGCCTATCTCTTTATTTTGGCTGTCCTAGAAGGAAATGGTAACCCACTCCAGTGTTCTTGCCTAGGAAATCCCACAGACAGAGGAGCCTGGCTGGCTACAGTCTATGGGGTCACAAAAGAGTCAGACATGACTTAGTGACTAAACAACAACAACAGGAAGTGTGAAATAGTATATTAGTGAAGTGAAATCGCTCAGTCATGTCTGACTCTTTGAGACCCCGTGGACTGTAGCCCACCAGGCTCCTCTCTCCATGGGATTCTCCACGCAAGAATACTGGAGTGGGTTGCCATTTCCTTCTCCAAGGGATCTTCCTGACCCAGAGATCAAACCCGGGTCTCCCGCATTGCAGGCAGATGCTTTAACCTCTGAGCCACTGTGGCTTTAATTTGTATTTCTTAATGGTTAATGATGTAGATCATCTTACCATGTGCTTGTAAATCATTCATGTATTTTTTTTAGAGATATTTCTATTTGAATCTTTTGCCCACTTTGTTGAGTTTTAAGAGTGCTCTATATCAAATATATGATTCACAAACTTCTATGAACTATCTTTTTCACTTTCTTGATGGTGTCACTGCAACACAATCTTTTACTTTGAAAAACTGCAATTTATCTGTTTTTTTCTTTTGTTGCTTATGCTTTTGGAATCATATCTAAGAAGTCACTGCCTAGTACAAGATCCTGAAGATTTACTCCTATGTTTTCTTTCAAGAATTTTACAGTTTTAACCCTTACACTTAGGTCTATTATACATTTTGAGTTATTAATTTCTGAATACAATATGAGTTAGAAGTCCAACTTCATTCTTCTAAATGAGTATCTATAGATTTTCCAGAATCATTTTCTGAAAATACTATTCTTTCCTTCATTGAATTGTCTTGCTGTTTTTGTTGATCAGTTGCTAAGCCGTGTTCCACTTTCTGAGACCCCATGGACTGCAGTACACCAGGATTCCCTTCCTTCACTATCTCTTGGAATTTGCTCAAACTAATGTCCATTTAGTCGGTGATGCCATCCAACCATCTCATCCTCTGTCACCCCTTTTTCCTCCTGCCTTCAATCTTTCCCAGCATCAGGGTCTTTTCCAATGAGTCAGCTCTTTGCATCAGGTGACAAAGTACTGAAGCTTTAGATTTAGCACCAATCCTTCCAATGAATATTTGAGGTTGATTTCCTTTAGGATTGACTGGTTGGATCTCCTTGCAGTCCAAGGGACTCTCAAGAGTTTTCTCCAGTTCCACAATTTGACGGCATCAATTATTTGATGCTCAGGCTTCTTCATGGTCCAACTCTCACATCTGTACATGACTACCGGAAAAATAATAGCTTTGACTATATGCCAGACCTTTGCTGCCAAGATGATGTCTCTGTTGTTTAATATCCTGTCTAGGTTTATCATAGCTTTTCATATTTTGCCATAGCTTGTCTTGGGTCCCTTGTAAAAGAAAAAGCAAACAAGTTTTTATTTACATAACCAAAAATATCATGAGCTGGCAATAAAAGGTCTGAAAGCAGCCACCACATTTAGTGCTCACCGTCACTCTGCAAGGCTGTGCAACTATTGTTATCCTTAGTGTACATATTAAGAAGGACAAGCTGAAGCTTTTTAAATGATTTGCCGAAAATTGCACAACGATTAATGAAAAAATTAGAATTCAAATCGTTGGACTCTAGACTTGGTTCTCCAACTAAGCTCAATTTTAAAAAGAATTCATGATAAAACCTTTTCTGATCCTCCAACCACACATGATAATGTCTTCATGTACGTTAAAAAATATACCAAACATGTTCCTGGCACATGGTATGACATTATATCCCCTCACATTTAGTCTCTGATGTGCCACAGTTTTTCATGGCACATTCTTTTGACAATTACCTTAGGCTATAGTTTTAATACTGTCTTATTTCCTCTGATAGATTTATATGTACTTGAAAGCAGATTTGAGATCCTCTGATATCTTCAGCAGTTGAAATACTTCAATCTGATGGATCACTGAACCCCTATCCCTATAACTTCTCCCCAAAGGTGATATTTGCCTTACCGTGGTCATTATCTGTGATCTTTATTTTCCCAGTCATCTAAAAGTCATGGCTAGTGGAATCCCAAGACTACTATTTTTTACCTACTTATTATCTCAAGTGACTTCCAGCCACCAAACGATTATCTTTTCAGATCTAGGAACAGCACTTCCTCCTTCTCAGACCAGACCTAGACTCCACCACTATCGGAACATTCATCCATACATTTCTCCTCTATTACCACCATCTTCAGTTCAGTTCAGTCGCTCAGTCGTGTCCGACTCTCCGCGACCCCATTAAACACAGCATGCCAGGCCTCCCTGTCCATTACCAACGCCCAGAGTGCATTCAAACTCATGTCCATCGAGTCAGTGATGACATCCAGCCATCTTATCCTCTGTCATCCCCTTCTCCTCCTGCCCCCAATCCCTCCCAGCATCAGGGTCTTTTCCAATTAGTCAACTCTTCGCATCATGTGGCCAAAGTATTGGGGTTTCAGTCTCAGCATCAGTCCTTCCAATGAATACCCAGGACTGGTCTCCTTTAGGATGGGCTGGTTGGATCCCCTTGCAGTTCAAAGGACTCTCAAGAGTCTTCTCCAACACCACAGTTCAAAAGCATCAATTCTTCAGCACTCAGCTTTCTTTATGGTCCAACTCTCACATCCGTACATGACCACTGGGAAAACCATAGCCTTGACTAGATGGACCTTGGTTGGCAAAGTAATATCTCTGCTTTTTAATATGCTATCTAGGTTGGTCATAACTTTCCTTCCAAAGAGTAAGCATCTTTTATTTTCATGGCTGCAATTACCATCTGCAGTGATTTTGGAGCCCCCCAAAAAAAAGTCTGACACTGTTTCCACTGTTTCCCCATCTATTTCCCATGAAGTGATGGGACCAGATGCCATCATCTTCGTTTTCTGAATGCTGAGCTTTAAGCCAACTTTTTCACTCTCCTCTTTCACTTTCAACAAGAGGCTTTTTAGTTCTTCTTCACTTTCTGCCATAAGGGTGGTGTCATCTGCCTAAATCAAATCCCTTATGATTATACAGTGGAAGTGAGAAACAGATTTAAGGGACTAGATCTGATAGATAGAGTGCCTGATGAACTATGGACGGAGGTTCGTGACATTGTACAGGAGACAGGGATCAAGACCATCCCCATGGAAAAGAAATGCAAAAAAGCAAAATGGCTGTCTGAGGAGGCCTTACAAATAGCTGTGAAAAGAAGAGAAGTGAAAGGCAAAGGAGAAAAAGATATTCCCATTTGAATGCAGAGTTCCAAAGAATAGCAAGGAGAGATAAGAAAGCCTTCCTCAGCGATCAATGCAAAGAAATAGAGGAAAACAACAGAATAGGAAAGACTAGAGATCTCTTCAAGAAAATTAGAGATACCAAGGGAATATTTCATGCAAAGATGGGATAGATAAAGGACAGAAATGGTATGGACCTGACAAAAGCAGAAGATATTAAGAGGTGGCAAGAATACACAGAATAACTGTACAAAAAAGATCTTCATGACCCAGATAATCACTATGGTGTGATCACTCACCTAGAGCCAGACATCCTGGAATGCGAAGTCAAGTGGGCCTTAGAAAGCATCACCACCATCCTAATATCTAACAATATCCTTCATGCCCCTAGTAGAAAAGGGCACTCCTTGCACAATGTACACATGAACTGATTTATAAACTGGTGTGGTCTTGTGATCCTGTTTCTCAAAGTTCCAACAGACCAGCTGCTCCTGTATACCAACCAATCAAACATTAACGATCTGTGAAACACCAACTATTTGGATCACATGTGCCAGTCACTATGAGAAATATTTAGTATCTATATGCCAACTAACATTGCAACTTATTTTTTTGTTCCTTTCTAATTCCATTAAGGTCATGATTCCTTATTCTGAAGTTATACACTGCAGATTTACGACAGGATTAACTCAAAAGTTTGATAGCAAAATTGTACCATTGGTTAAAAGCCTTATTATTTTTCTGTGGGTTGTTACTGCTATTCAACACAACAGAAGGGTATCAGGGATATCACACTATCTGGGCTACACATCATATATTTTGAAACAGCAAGATGAATGCAACTGATATAATTGGTTAATCCAGAGTATGAGCTCCCCTATTAAGTAGCAAACTCTTGAAAGTCAGTTACCAAGTCTTATTTATTTGTGCCTCCTGCATTTAAATATTTTGCTGAATCAGTTAGGGAACAATATAAGATTAAAGTGCTAAAATGATTAGTATAAAGCAAACTCCTATGAAACTTGGATAGGGAATATATTCTAATTTCCAGAACTGATTATGTGAAATGCACTATTTTCACATTGTCATCAACATTATGGTAATATGGAAACAGGACTCCAAAATAAGTAAGAATAACTTCAAAAACAACACACAAAACTTCTACTGAAAATTTTATAGTTACTCGATGTCCCTTAGAGTCATTAACATTGATTTAGGTTTGGTATTTCTCATTGCTCCCCAAACTAATATTTTGCCCATTTTGAAAAATATTTCATGAAGGTATGCTCTATGGAAATTACTTGTCTTTCTTTCATTTATTAACATGGACTTTGTCCAGATGGCTCTATTCTGAGTAATTTAGCAGTATTATTTGAAATACATGAATTTTTTAGTCTCTTTTCCACCTGACATTCTAGTTATTCAGCTTACCCTAGATTCCACTGCCTTTCAAAAAAATGATGATCAGTGTGTTTTGAAAAATAATGAATATTTCTTTAATGGGTAGGCATCTAGACCTTCACTGCCTCTTACATCTTCTTCAGTTCAGTTCCTTTAATACTTCCTGAATGACTAAATGGAAAATTAATTTTATAAAGTTAGATTCCTATTAAAAAGAGTCTTATGTAAGTATAGTCATAATATCTTTTCCTTCCAAGAGGGATTAAAAATGCCTTACAAAAAATAAGAAAGAAGCATAAAATAAAATTAATAGAAATGGAAGTGGAAAACTAGCATTGAGGAGAGTAGGGAAGTAGAGAGTCAGTAGAGTAAATGAACTGAGTTATAATTTTCCTGACACCCCAACCTGAAAGGGATATCTAACATGTTACACAATGTACAACATCAGTGAGGAGGAAGTAAATTCTCCAAAGCATAAAAAGAGTGATTGGTCAAAAAAGTGTAATAATTTTCCAAAACACCTTAAGGTAGAAGTAATACCTTGCCATTCCTTTATTAAGGAATATTAAGAAGAAATATTACGCATGTAATTCAGGGACTTACACTAAGCATTGTACTGAATATCAAGATGCAGAAAACCCTAGTCCCTACGTATAGAATATGTATAATCCAGCTGGACAAACAAGAGGTGTCCTTACAAAAGCAAGTGACAGGAAGGCCTATGTATTTTAAATGTGAAATGAGTTCTGCAGCCATTAAGAGCTGGAGAAACTGAGAGGACAGAGAGACCGCTGTTCCAGGCTTAATAAGATAACCACATGACAAGCGATGTTAAGAAAATTAGTCCAAGAATTTGGGCATGCAGAGCAGAATGTCATCCTATGGGCAGAGATGAGGTCAGAATCCAGGGTATGAGGGCAAGCCTAACGATGCAAACAAATTTTAGTATCTAAGAAAACTAACCAAGTCTGACTTTCAGAGATCCAAGCCCAGCAGAAAAACACAGTAGAAGTAAACTCCAAAAATACATCCACACTCAGGTTTCAGTCCTCAAGCCAGCTATCTAGTAACAAGTGAAGAATGGGGTTTCATCCAGAAGACTTGAAGCCCTGTTTGTTTTCAGACTCTTTGGACGGAGTGGATAAGAAAGAAAGAGAGTCGGTGCTTCTCGAAGTGAGGCAATGGTCTCCAGAGGCTGGTGCCTGCTCAGAAAAACAACTCTGGGAGCCACCTTTTGGGAACCAGTAACCCTCAGATCAATTCCAGCTTTGTTCAGAGAATAGTAAATGAGATAACAAAGGATCTGGAAGTGACTGCGAGTGAGGACTTTTTAAAGAATTGATCATGTTTGTGTTAAAGGTAAAGAGATTAAGAGGAGTATAATAGTTATCTTCCAATATTTTAGAGGGTTGCCATGTTTATCTGTGCGTGCATGCATGCTCAGTGGTGTCTGACTCTTGGCGACCCCATGGACTGTAACCTACCAGGCTCCTCTGTCCATGGGATTCTCCAGGCAAGAATTCTGGAGTGGGTTGCCATCTCTACTCCAGGGGATCTTCCCGACCCAGGGATCGAACCTGCATCTCCTGCATTGGCAGGCATATTCTTTACCACTGCACCACCTGAGAAGCCCTACGTATATCTATAAATGTAAATTATTTTATTCTCCACTTGTGCATTATTTCTTAGTTTTAAAACATTAAATACATAATCTCAGTTCAAATTTTTCTTAATGGAATGAATTGTCTTTTTTAAAAACAAATGAGTTTTCCATCCAAAGAGCTGGAAGTTAGATGACCCTCTGTTAGAAATGCTATAGATGATATTTTGGCACTGAATCACTTTCAGGTATCTCTGCTTTATCTTCTGGTAAGCTTCATAGTTTCAACACTACCTTACTTTCAACCAAGGAATATCTTGATCCCTCTTAAACACATTGACTTGGAGAAGACAATGGCAAACCACTCCAGTGTTCTTGCCTGGAGAATCCCAGGGATGGCAGAGCCTGGTGGGCTGCCGTCTATGGGGTCTCACAGAGTCGGACACGACTGAAGTGACTTAGCAGTAGCAGGGGAAGAATGTTTCATAGCACATTCCTGATCCTCCTGACTCGAAGCCCTCCTAATCATTGAAAACCAAGGCTAAAAGAGGTCTGATAACTTGAGTCACAAGGTTAGTTAATGGAGGAGCTGCAATACCCACACTCCAGAGTCTTAGTGATTCTCTTTCCACTCAACCACTCTTCCTTTCTTGCAGGAGGAGGAACCCATGAGAGAGGCGTATTGTAAGGCAAATGAAAGGGACAGAAACATATCCATGTTGAATGAGAATCCAGGCAGGACACAAACCAGTCACCTTTTCAAAACTAGGGCATTTCCTTGCAGAATGCTGAGCTATCTCATTTCCTATTTGCTTTGTCCACACATAGACAAGTAGTCATCTTCCAAACTGGAGGTATACACCCTAAGTGAAAGTGTTAGTCACTCAGTCGTGTCCAACTCCTTGAGACGCCATGGACTGTAGCCCACCAGGCTTCTCCATCCATGGGATTCTCCATGCAAGAAAACTAGAGTGGGTAGCCATTCCTTTCTCTAGGGGACCTTCCCGACCCAGGGATTGAACTCAGGTCTCCCTCACTGCAGGCAGATTCTTTACTGTCTATTCCACCAGGGAAGTCCCCAAGAATACTGGAGTGAATGCTAAGCAACACACAAAACAACCCATCAGGATGGGAAAAGAATACAGCAAAAATTTATTTATATTAATTTTGATATAACCCATCTGTACTATTTTTACATATTTATATATATACACATATAATGTATTGTTAGAGATGCATGTGTATATAGTTTATACATTAATATACACATATTGAAGATATGCTCAAGAAGCAATCAGAAAAGTTTAGAGACCACTGTTGTTTTTTTAAAGATATTTTGATGCAGACTGTTTTTAAAAATCTTTATTGAATTTTTTACAACATTGCTTCTGCTTTATGTTTTGGTTTTTGGACCCCAAGGCATGTAGGATCTTAGCTCCCTGACCAGGGATCAAACCCATACCCCTCCCCTGGAGGGCAAAGTCTTAACCACTGGACTTCCAGAGAAGTCCCTAGAGACCGCTGGTTTTAAAACAAACTATGCATGAGATGCATCTGTAATGTTCACTGCCTTCCTGAGTTGCTGCCTTCAAATACTTTTTCCCTTGGTTACACAAAACAAAATATATACCCTATTAGCTCTAACTGGTCACCTCCAAAAAGTCCCAAGGTGCAAAATACATCAGAGATTCACCTCAAGGCTCAGAATTCAGAGCAAAAGGTGGACATCACAAGCAATGGCTTGATTTCTACAGCAGAGACAAAGTCCTGATGTCAAGGCTGAGCAATGGATGAAACAAAATAATCAGGCTGTTTATGTCTCCTCAGGGCACAAGCAACAGACTGGATTTACATCTGTTTTGAGATTGCTGCTGCTAAGTTGCTTCAGTCGTGTCCGACTCTGTGCAACCCCATAGACGGCAGCCCACCAGGCTTCTCTGTCCATGGGATTCTCCATGAAAGAGTACTGGATTTTGAGATTAGAGGACCATATTCACCTCTTGAACTGCATCTAAGAAAGGAGCAAGAACCTGTTGGTAAATCATTCCTCACAAAGTATACAGAATGTGTCTGAGAAAAAATGAGCTGAAATGAGCTGAAATACAAGTAGAAATAAATTTTCTCATAAAAATTCATGGAAAAGGATAACTTTACTCAGCCACGGCATCCACTGCATTTTGCTGGAAGAATTCTAATATGAGGAATTGCTGAGGGTCACTAATTCTTCCAAGTGATGTTGCTCCCAAGTGGGGAGGACAAAAGTCACTTGGAGCCCTCCAGGTCTGACACCAAACCCAGTCCGATCCACACTTCATGTGCCCTGCTTAGGACTACTAAGAATGCTTTCTCAGAAGGCAGCTTTTAGCTTCTTGCATCGAAACTTCACCATCAACTAAAAAAACCTTTCCCTCATGTGAAGTAAAGCCAGTCACAAGCCGGTAAGGCAACAGGGATCAACAAAATCAAGCTTCAAACTAGATGTCAGAAATAATGGGAACAACATGGGTGAGAAGAGATGTTATGCTCGCTCTCTAATGAATGAATCAATAAGGTCTGCTGGAGACCTCCTGGGTGGTCCAGTGGTGGAAAGTCTGCCTGCCAATGCAGGGGACACGGGTTCCATACCTGGTCCAGGAAGATCCTGGACATGCTGCAGGGCATCTAAGCCCGTGCACCACAACTACTGAAGCCCACATGCCCCAGAGCCCGAGCTCCTCAACAAGGGAAGCCACTGCAATGAGAAGCCCACTCACCACAACACAGAACAGTGCCTGCTGGCCAAAACTAGAGAGAGCCTGAGTGCAGCAACGAGGACTCAGCGCAGTCAAAACTAAAAGTAAATAAATACATAATAAACACAAACTTCTTTAAAAAGAAAAAAAAAGGATCTGCAAACAGAACCAACTCTGACTCCTTTACAAACACACGACTCCTAAATGAGAGTGGCAGGGAGTCTCAGAAAGCCAGGCTTAGAGGCTATGCTACTAGCACAATGCCCCAATTATACCATAGATTTTCCCTGGTGAAGATGCCACTGTTTTCCACACCTGGGCAGGGGACCCCACAGTTTTCCCCACGATGCTGTCACTGGACTTCCATCCTGCTGTCTCTTCTTCCACCCTCACCAGGCTGGATGCCCCACACCACCTGCTGCTTAAGGCCACTAGTTTCTGAACTGAAGTCTCTCATGAGTGAGTCTGATTGTGAGGGGCTTAGGTCACACAATTAGCCATTCTACCTTGAGGATGGAGTTATCATAAGTTGGGGAAGTTTCCAAACATCAAAAGGTATTCATAGTTGTGAGAGGCCACCATTTCAAATAGGTATCACATTGGAAACAAGCTACAGCTCCCTACTACCAGGCACCATCTGACATCTGGGGTGGGATCCAGTGAGACAGCCTCCCATTTGGCCAGATCAAGCTCTTCTCAGTGGGGTCAAAGGGTGTGCCTGCATCTTTTAATACAAATGGCATAAGGCAGCAGTGTGTAAACAGAAAAGTTTCTCTCCAGTGTCAGATTATTAGCCTTTAGCTGTGGAAAACACTAGGTCAAGAGTTTAAGCCAAAGCATAGGATCAGCGCACAGCTTATCTAATTTTGAGGAAATGGATAGATTCAGGTAAGCAGCTATTTTGATTTAATAAAGTTGCAGTTTAAACCCTCAAGTTGAGGCAAGTTTACAGTGCTACAATTTTTCCTCATTGTGTAAATAAATATCAGGCTACACATATGTGATTCTGAAGAGAAAGTCGCAAGTATAGAGTCATGGGCTATGGGCTCAGTTTGATATTTACTGGGTGAAGAACTGTATTATGGCTTTAAGATACATTCCAAGGATTTTTTTCATGGCAAAATAGATATTTCTGTCCATTTCTACCCTCATAAATTATCCAAAAGTGGCATAAAGTGTTAAGAATCAAAACTACAAACTTCATCTTTGGTAAAAAGAGAAGACAGCTAAACCACAATAAATGAAAATGGAAAGAAAATGAGAGAAGTGGCAAAAAAAAAGTGGAGCACAAAATGTTAGTGCCCAGAGATTTGTAACATGAATGATGAATAATGCTGTTTACTCCCAGAAAGTCTCACAAGAAAGTCTCGAGACTCACAGCATGAAGCTTATAACACAAAGCAATGTGAAGAGTTGTGGTAAAGAAACCTCAGAAAATGGATGAGGATTATACAAGCAACAATTGAAATGTCTCCTTTCCTTAATCCACCGTGCGTAGGAAAAGAACAATCAGAAAATAAGGAAAAAATAAATAATACACTAAAATAGAAGATACAGCCATGAAGCACAACAGAGAGGAGAGGACTAAATGCTGGACAAAAACAGAGAAACCAGGAAATGAGAAGATGACTTCAAGAGGCCCAGTATCCTACTAATGGAATTTCCAGAGTGAAACAATAAAAAAGTTGGGAGGACTTTATCAAGGAAAGACTACTACAACCTCTCACTTAACTGAACACAGAAGCCTCCAGATTGAAAGCACCCACTAGATACAAAGCTCATTGAATAAAAACAGGCCCATACCAAGACACATCATTTTGAAAAGTGAAACAATGAAATCATAAATACTTCCAGAGAGGAAAAATTGGACCACATACAAAGGATAAAAAAGAATGACACTTGACAAGTAATCAACAACATTTAAAGTTAGAAACAATGGAACAATTCCTTCAAGGAGGAAGGAAGATCATTTTTGAATTCTAAATCCTACCCCAAATCAAATTATAAATTAGATGTGAAGGTATCATAAGCACATTTTCACACACACAATGCCTCAGAAATTTATTTTCCACATACTTTTCTCAAGAACCACCTAAGGGCTACAATGAAATAAGCGGGGGAAAAAATCAAAAAAGAAAAAGACACAGGATATAGGAAGCAAAGAATAGGAAGACACTCAAAGGTAAATCCCAGTATAAACCCCAGGATGCCAAGAAGGCTAAAGAACACCGTTTGGATTGAAACAAGAAGTTGAAAAACTCCTTCAAGGGAAAACAAGAATCTGATTAATGACCTCATTCAATTCAAATACAGAAAACTGTATTGAAAAACCACGGAAGGTAATGAAAATACTTAGTAATGGGTACAAAGAAAACTCAAACAAAGAAAGGAGGCAATGATTAACTCCAGGAAAAAATATTTTTTTTCAAGAAAAGAAATTTTAGTATGTTACTGTCTCAGCAGTGAACAGTTTTTTGTATAACAGTCATAAGAATGTAAACTCTAAGTTTTGACTATCCCAAGTTGTCCTATAACTGTATTGGAAAGATGGGTATAAGGACTCAGAGTCTATGCAGGAAGTCAGATGACTGGGCAACAAGTCTATGTATACGAGACCTAATTCTTAATCATCCTCAGCCAAAAGTTGAGACAAAGTCTAAAACTGGTTCACCGTGGAATAGTATAAAGAGCATTTAGAAATACGAAGATAAATACAGAAAGAAGCTACTAAAAGACTATGCAGAATTTACCTCTGGAGAGTAGATCAGATGCCAGAAATTAGGGGGAGAGATGACCATTTTCATAAGCCTTTAGCACTCTTTCCATATTTGCTTCTTCTCTGTACATTTTTATTAAAATTTAAGTTACTTTTAGAAAGATATTCTCAGAGCTAGAGTTACATTGTCTTACAACCCATTGGAAAAGCAGTTTAAAGAGCAACAAGACATTTTATAAGAGCTGGCGGGGTCAAGTCTGGGCTAAATCCCCCCCAGGGCTCAAAGTTCTTTCCCAGCCTAGCTTCTCCCCCATCCTTGGTATGCCTACTGGAACCACGTGTGGCTTGGCCTCCTACAGACTTCCTTCACAGACCCCGCTTCCAGCCTGGGCTCTCACCGGAGCTGCGGATGCAACAACATGGTGCACTGTGACATGCTCCCTCCACCAGGATACCAGGCCTGTATCCTGCAGTTTTCACATGACTGCGTCACACCGCGAGTTGAATCTGTGTGGCAAATAAGGAAACACAGCCCAGGATTGAAAAGGCAGAAACAGTCTTCTGAGAAATCCATCCAAAATGCCCAGCAGCATATTTCTTGCTGAAAGCTTTTTAGTAATCACTGAAATTTTGTGTGCTAACTCCTGCTATCTAATGGCTTAAAGGCTCCTCCTGGGGTCTTCATTAAGTATCTGATCCTGCCTATTAGCTCAATAAATCTCAAATGACATTAAATTACATGCAAGGAAGAATGTTCTGATCTATGTGATGAAAAGCAACTAGCAATTTTTGCCTATCTTATGCACGTTAAAGTCAAAAGTTTAGGGGATTTCTGTTTACTAATAAACTTAATATCATTGGAAAAGACCCTGAGACTCTGGGAAAGACTGAAGGAAGGAGGAGAAGGGGACAACAGAGGACAAGACGGCTGGATGGCATCACCGGCTCAGTGGACATGAGTTTGAGCAAACTCTGGGAGGTGGTGAAGGACAGGGAGGCCTAGCATGCCGCAGTCTACAGGGTCATAGAAAGCCGAACATGACTGAGTGAATGAACAACAAGAAGAAGGAATAAATAGCCTAGCAATATTCCTCCTGGCTTCCCTGATAGCTCAGTTGGTAAAGAATCCACCTGCAATGCAGGAGACCCTGGTTCGATTCCTGGGTCAGGAAGATCTGCTGGAGAAGGGATAGGCTACCTATTCCAGTATTCTTGGGCTTCCCTGGTGGCTCGGCTGGTAAAGATTCCACCTGTAATGCAGGAGACCTGGGTTCAATCCCTGGGTTGGGAAGATCGCCAGGAGAAGGGAAAGGCTGCCCACTCCAGTATTCTGGCCTACAGAATTTCATGGACTATACAGTCCATGGGGTTGCAAAGAGTCAGACAGGACTGAGGAACTTTCACTTTCATTCTTCCAAGATTTGCTAGGGACAGGAGCCGTAGCAGACATGAGGGTGGCCTTGTGATCTGCTGTCTTCTCTCAGAGTGAAAGACATCAAGAAGGACACAAAAGAGCCCCCGCTATTGGTTAGTGAGGCCCTGACACTACGGAAGTAGAGATGCACCTGCTCTCTTCTGATAAGATGAAGGCTGGGATAAAATGATAATATAATGTGGCAATGTGTACAATGCAATATTGGCTCTAGTCTCATATACTATCTCAGCATTTGTCTGTGGAGTGAGCATAAATCTCACTCCTGATATGAGCAGAGGTCCTGAGCCCAGATCTCAACGTTACACTCACACGATGCACTGAGCCATGGCAGAATTTATAACTATTAGGAAAGTACCCTTCTCCTTTGTTTCCCTGGTCCCAGATCTCACACGGAGATCTAAGTCTTGCAGTTGACTCAGACTGATCATTTCAAGCTCTGGCCCGTAGCTGGTATCCACAGAGCTTTGCTGCGGCACAACTCTTCTCTGAGAAGCCTTTGCAGGGGCATCAGCATTAGATTTGCTTACCCTTCTCATTTACTAGCTTAATGTATTCATTCCACAAATGTTTGAGTACTTTAAATGTGAGTACACAGATGAAAATGAGGTTAACTGCTTTCAATGGGTTCTCAGACTAGTAAGGGAGGCAGACTTCAAACTGCAGCATATGTAAGTGTGCTAATACAACTATACTTGGGATAATCAGGGTCAGAGGAGGGCCAAGAACCTCATGAAGAGGGGTCAGGGAAAACTTGCCCAACTATCGAAGGGCTCAACACTAAGAAAGTCTAATGCATTTCAGAGAGAAGAAACAGAATACAAAAAGGGTGAAAAGAAAGGGAGGCTATGGCCAGTCTGAAGTCCTGAGAGTAAACTGGGTTGTCTAGAGCATAAGGCACCGTGCTGGGAGATAAAAGATTTAGAGCACTGAACAGTCTGTATACCATGCCACAGATTCGGGCTTTTTAGCCTATTACAGATGGGAAGTCAAGTGCTAAAGAAATTCAGAATTACATTTTAGAATGATTACTGTAGCATTAAAGTGAAAGATAAACTTTAGTGAGGGATAGAAGAGATTGCAAGTGCAAGTGGGGAGCTGAATTAGGAGGCAAAATGGAAAACCAAACAAAAAACAAACTCTAAGATGATGACTATGTGGGTAGAGATGACACACTTCAGATTTATCCACAGCAGGGCTGTTTCTCACTCCTCCATTGCTACTGCAACAGCACATAAAACACTGACCTGCTTGAACTGGTTTTGCCTCCTTACACAGACTGTTGATTAATCAAACTGAAACAGCACACAACTTTCTTAAATAGGTTGACTGATTAATCAAACCCTGAGTTATTTTACAGACAGCATGCACACGTGCAAGATGGGAAATCAGATCTCCAAGATGATCCTAGAACCAAGAATCTTCTCTCTGGGGAGCTCAAAGAATAACAACATTGCTACCCATCCCTTTACAGAGCAAGATGCCTGTGAATAGGGACTGTGAGGTTTCCAGCAGCAAGAGTACCATCTATGGACTGAATAGAAACGAACCAATCAGCTTCCAGCTTGTATTCCCCTAACCCTTAAATTTTGACCCAACCCTGGATGGAATAGACAGATTTGACTCTTCCCTCCTCTCCTTGCTTGTCGACCTCACAATAAAGCCCTTTTTGCCCCCTCAAAAGCCATAGTATTAGATTCTATGCATGTCGGGCCCCTGCTGCTAACACTGCCACACTGGGGCAAGCCATTATTATCTCTTGACTGGATTTTCACAAAAGCCTCCCAGCTGGTCTCCCCATTTTTCTCCTCACTTTGCCTTCACCCGTTCTCATTCAGCAACCAAAATGATTCTGCTGAAACTTGGAGCTGATTATGTAACTCCCCTGATTAAAATCCTCCAATGGCCTGGCATCACACTGCGAATACAAACCAAAGCTCTTTAAATGAGCCTCAAAGTCATACAGCCTTGTCCTCTCTCATCTCGCTGACCTCTTCTCCCATTATGCATCCCCAAACACACCAGGTACACTACTGACTTAGAGATTTTTCCCTTTTACTGGAATATTTTCCCCTAAATATTTCTTCCCTCTCCTCCTTCAAATCTGCTCAAATTCCACCTTCTCCATGAGGGTTTCCTCATGGAAGAGGGAATTTTCTAGAAAAGTACAATCCTTAACTTTCCTTATTCCCTTTCCCCTGTTTAATTTTGTCTATGGCTCTTTTTACCTCCCAATATACTGTATAATATTTTAATTTATTTTTCATTTATGCTCTTCATTTCATCCTGGATTGTAAGTTCCATGTGGGTAGTTTTGGTCATTGCTATGTATCTGCAGTGCCTAGAAAGATGCCTGGTACATAGCAGGTACTCAAGAGATATTTATTAAATGAATAAACATCTAGGAAGTGAAATCATTCAGACTTGTTGACTGATAAAATGGAAGGGTTAGAAGAAGAGTCTAGATTGCTTTACAGGCTTTCCATTTGCCTGACTGGGAAGATAAGTGATACCATTTAGTAAAACAAGAATCAGCAGATACTGTAATTAGCTCTGTTTTTGACAGATTGCCTTGGAGGTAATAGGGAACCATTTGTGCCAGGTATCAATTACTGTCTCTGAGCCCCTAAATCCACTGTTCCTTGCTTTGTGTACTAAAGCAACCCCTATAGACAAATATCCTTTACTAGCTGACTCAGTGTTAGGGTTTATCAGCAGATAGCACTGGAGGGACCCTTTGAGACCAAAGCAGCAGAAGTGAATCAGCATGTAGAAGGCCCAGGTCACTCACCTCAGAACCCCCCTCAGATCAGCTCCCATGCCCTCTGTCAAGTTTTTCTCTTTTCTCTGATAGCCAAAATCTCCAAAGGGGCCTGAGTCAGCCCTGGGAGGGAGGAAGGTAGCATTTTTAAATTCTGAATTTCTTACATTTTTGCTCTTCCACAGCCCTAGAAGTAGTAGTTGCTTTCTGCATTTAATAATTTCCTACTTTTAGAGACTAACATTTCCTTTTGCTTCCCTAGTGGCTCAGATGGTAGAGAATCTGCCTGTTATGCAGAAGACCCAGGTTTGATCCCTGGGTCGGGAAGTTCCCTTGGAAAGAAGGGCATGGCAACCTACTCCAGTATTCTTGCCTAGAGAATTCCATGGACAGAGGAGCCTGGTAGGCTACAGTCAGTTTTTTTTTTATTAAATAACCTCTTATTTAAATTGCTGGTATATTTTCTATCTCCTAACTGGACCCTGACCAACACAACATCCAAGTGGAGATGCCTCTTAATGAGCTGTAGATGAAGCTTTAATTTAAACAGGAGATTTAGGAAGGAACAAGATGGCGGAGGAATAGGACGGTGAGACCACTCTCTCCCCCACAAATTCATCAAAAGAACATTTGAACGCGGAGTAAAGTCCACAAAACAACTTCTGAATGCTGGCAGAGGACGTCAGGCACCCAGAAAAGCAGCCCATTGTCTTCGAAAGGAGGTAGGAAAAAACATAAAAGATAAAAAGCGAGACAAAAGAAGTAAGGACGGAGCTCCGTCCTGGGAAGGGAGGCTTTAAAAAGAGAGAACTTTCCAAACACCAGGAAACATTCTCACTGGCGAATCTGTGGCGAGCCTTAGAAGCTCAGAGGGCCACATAACCCTCTTTTTTTTTAAGATTTTTTTAAAACCCACAGATTACCCGCCAAACGGTAACTCCCAGGGGAGAAGCAGCGCAGACGCCTGCATACGCCATTAGCAAGCGGGGGCTGGGCAGGGAGGAGCCGGCTGAACTGCTTAGAGAGAGGACTGGGCTTGAATGCCGCGAGAACAATTTGAGAGAACCGGGGAGAGCAAAGCAGACTGTGGGATAGCTTCCCCACAAAAAGGCGGAAAGCTCTAACCTACGACTCGGCCAGCCCCGCTCACAGAATAAAGGACTGAGTAGAGCGAGCCGGCTGCGGCTGGCCCATCCCCCATCCCCCGCCGAGACAGGCAGGGAGCGCAGCCAGAGCCGGAGCGGGCAACCGCGGCCCCAGAAAGGCATCTGATACAAACTGCAGACAGGCTTGTTGCTATTCAGGACTTCTTGGGCTCGGGCCGGTCGATATCCCCCTGAGAAGGTGCGCCGGTTGTACACCCAGAAAACTGAGTGGCGGGGACTGGGGAGGCGATAAGTTGCAGAGACCGCGCTCGCCAAACACCTGGCCCCCTGAGCTGCTCGGACTGGGGAAGGCACAAAACGCAGGCCCAACCAATCTGCGCCTTTGTGGAGTACCCGAGAACCTGAACTTGAGCCGCTCAGACCTGGGAAGTGCATACAACCCGGCGCCGGCCTCAGACAGTTTCCGGCAGAGCAACCTAGAGCCTGTGCAGTATAGACCGGGACAGCATACGTGCTGTGAGCGGGGGCAAACCCAGTGTGGCCGAGACGCTGCGAGCACTCCCCACAGATGCCAGAGATATTCGACTGCAGCGTTCCTCCCTTCCCAGAACAGGACTGAACAACTGAGCCTTAAAAAGTGTCCACCCACCCCCTAGTATCAGGGCGGAAATTAGACACTGAAGAGACCAGCAAACAGAAGCTAAAACAGAGGGAACCACCTTGGAAATAACAGATAGAGACGTCTAGAGGCTACTCCAAGAATAAGACCAAAAACCAGAGGCAAGAGGCTTAAGGCCGAATCCTGAGAACACCAGAGAACTCCTGACTCCAGGGAACATTAATCGATAGGAGCTCATCAAACGTCTCCATACCTACACTAAAACCAAGCACCACCCAAGGGTCAACAAGTTCCAGAGCAAGACATACCACGCAAATTCTCCAGTAACACAGGAAACTAGCCCTGAGCTTCAATATACAGGCTGCCCAAAGTCACTCCAAACCCACTGACATCTCATAACTCATTACTGGACACTTCATTGCACTCCAGAGAGAACAAATCCAGCTGCACCCACCAGAACACCGACACAAGCTTCCATAACCAGGGAACTTTGACAAGTCACCTGTCCAACCCCACACACAGAGAGGAAACTACATAATAAAGAGATCTCCACAAACGGCCAGAAGAGGGAAAGGCCACCCCAAGCAAAGCATTATAAGCAAGATGAAGAGGCAGAGAAATACCCAGCAAGTAAAGGAACAAGATAAATGCCCACCAACACAAACAAAAGAGGAAGATATGGGGAATCTACCTGATAAAGAATTTCAAATTTTGGTGGTGAAAATGATTCAAAATCTTGAAAGCAAAATGGAGTTACAGATAAATAACCTGGAGAAAAGGATTGAGAAGATGGAAGAAAGGTTTAAGAAGGACTTAGAGGAAATAAAAAAGAGTCAATACACAATGAATAATGCAATAGATGAGATCAGAAACACTCTGGAGGGAACAAACAGTAGAATAACAGAGGCAGAAGACAGGATAAGCGAGCTAGAAGATAGAATTGTAGAAATAAATGAAACAGAGAGGAAAAAAGAAAAACAAATTAAAAGAAATGAGAACAATATTAGAGACCTCTGGGACAATGTTAAACGCTCCCACATTCGAATCATAGGAGTCCCAGAAGAAGAAGACAAAAAGAAAGACCATGAAAGAATACTTGAGGAGATAATAGTTGAAAACTTCCCTAAAATAGGGAAAGAAATAATCACCCAAGTCCAAGAAACCCAGAGAGTCCCCAACAGGATAAACCCAAGGCGAAATACTCCAAGACACATATTAATCAAATTAACAAAGATCAAACACAAAGAACAAATATTAAAAGCAGCAAGGGAAAAACAGCAAATAACACACAAGGGGATTCCCATAAGGATAACAGCCGATCTTTGAACAGAAACTCTTCAGGCCAGGAGGGAATGGCAAGACATACTTAAAGTGATGAAAGAAAATAACCTACAGCCCAGACTACTGTACCCAGCAAGGATCTCATTCAAATATGAAGGAGAAATCAAAAGCTTTACAGACAAGCAAAAGCTGAGAGAATTCAGCATTACCAAACCAGCTCTCCAACAAATGCTAAAGGATCTTTTCTAGACAGGAAACACAGAAAGGGTGTATAAACTCGAACCCAAGGCAATAAAGAAAATGGCTACGGGATTGTACTTATCAATAATTACCTTAAACGTAAATGGGTTGAATGCCCCAACCAAAAGACAAAGGCTGGCTGAATGGATACAAAAACAAGACCCCCATATATGTTGTCTGCAAGAGACCCACCTCAAAACGAGGGACACATACAGAATGAAAGTGAAGGGCTGGAAAAAGATATTCCATGCAAATAGAGACCAAAAGAAAGCAGGAGTAGCAATACTCATATCAGATAAAATAGACTTTAAAACAAAGGCTGTGAAAAGAGACAAAGAAGGAAACTACATAATGATCAAAGGATCAATCCAAGATGAAGATATAACAATTATAAATATTTATGCACCCAACATAGGAGCACCGCAATATGTAAGACAATTACTAACAAGTATGAAAGGGGAAATTAACAATAATGCAATAATAGTGGGAGATTTTAATACCCCACTTACATCTATGGATAGATCAACTAAACAGAAAATTAACAAGGAAACACAAACTTTAAATGATACAATAGACCAGTTAGACCTAATAGATATCTATAGGACATTTCACCCCAAAACAATGAATTTCACCTTTTTCTCAAGTGCACACGGAACCTTTTCCAGGATAGATCACATCCTGGGCCATAAATCTAGCCTTGGAAAATTCAAAAAAGTTGAAATCATTCCATGCATCTTTTCTGACCACAATGCAGTAAGATTAGATCTCAATTATGGGAGAAAAACTATTAAAAGTGCCAACATATGGAGACTGAACAACACGCTGCTGAATAATGAACAAATCATAGAAGAAATCAAAAGAGAAATCAAAATATGCATAGAAATGAATGAAAATGAAAACACAACAACCCAAAACCTCTGGGACACTGTAAAAGCAGTGCTAAGGGGGAAGTTCATAGCAATACAGGCACACCTCAAGAAACAAGAAAAAAGTCAACTAAATAACCTAACTCTACATCTAAAGCAACTAGAAAAGGAAGAAATGAAGAACCCCAGGGTCAGTAGAAGGAAAGAAATCATAAAAATTAGGGCAGAGATAAATGCAAAAGAAACAAAAGAGACCATAGCAAAAATCAACAAAGCCAAAAGCTGGTTCTTTGAGAAGGTAAATAAAACTGACAAACCACTAGCCAGACTTATCAAGAAACAAAGGGAGAAGAACCAAATCAATAAAATTAGAAATGAAAATGGAGAGATCACAACTGACAACACAGAAATACAAAGGATTATTAGAGAATACTATCAGCAATTATATGGCAATAAAATGAATAACCTGGAAGAAATGGACAAATTCCTAGAACAGTACAACTTTCCAAAACTGAACCAGGAAGAAATAGAAAATCTGAACAGACCCATCACAAGCACGGAACTAGAGGCTGTAATCAAGAATCTTCCAGCAAACAAAAGCCCAGGTCCAGACGGCTTCACAGCCGAATTCTACTAAAAATTTAGAGAAGAGCTAACACCTATTCTACTCAAACTCTTCCAGAAAATTGCTGAGGAAGGGAAACTTCCAAACTCATTCTATGAGGCCACCATCACCCTAATCCCAAAACCTGGTAAAGACCCCACAAAAAAAGAAAACTACAGGCCAATATCACTGATGAACATAGATGCAAAAATCCTTAACAAAATTCTAGCAATCAGAATCCAACAACATATTAAGAAGATCATACATCATGACCAAGTGGGCTTTATCCCAGGAATGCAAGGATTCTTCAATATCCGCAAATCAATCAACGTAATACACCACATTAACAAACTGAAAAATAAAAATCATATGATTATCTCAATAGATGCAGAGAAAGCCTTCGACAAAATTCAACATCCATTTATGATGAAAACCCTCCAGAAAGTGGGAATAGAAGGGACATACCTCAACATAATAAAAGCTATATATGACAAACCCACAGCAAACATTATCTTCAATGGTGAAAAACTGAAAGCATTTCCCCTAAAGTCAGGAACAAGACAAGGGTGCCCACTCTCACCACTACTATTCAACATAGTTCTGGAAGTTTTGGCCACAGCAATCAGAGCAGAAAAAGATATAAAAGAAATCCAAATCGGAAAAGAAGAAGTAAAACTTTCACTGTTCACTGATGACATGATCCTCTACACAGAAAACCCTAGAGACTCTACCAGAAAACTACTAGAGCTAATCAATGATTACAGTAATGTTGCAGGATATAAAATCAACACACAGAAATCCCTTGCATTCCTATACACTAATAATGAGAAAATAGAAAGAGAAATTAAGGAAACTATTCCATTCACTGTTGCAACGAAAAGAATTAAATACTTAGGAATATATCTACCTAAGGAAACAAAAGACTTGTACATAGAAAACTATAAAACACTACTGAAAGCAATCAAAGAGGACACTAATAGATGGAGAAATATACCATGTTCATGGATTGGAAGAATAAATATTGTAAAAATGAGTATACTACCCAAAGTAATTTATACATTCAATGCAATCCCTATCAAGCTACCAACGATATTTTTCACAGAACTAGAACAAATAATCTCACAATTTATATGGAAATACAAAAAACCTCGAATAGCCAAAGCAATCTTGAGGAAGAAAAATGGAACTGGGGGAATTAACCTGCCGGACTTCAGGCTCTACTACAAAGCCACAATCATCAAGACAGTATGGTACTGGCATAAAGACAGAAATATAGATCAATGGAACAAAATAGAAAGCCCAGAGATAAATCCACGCATCTATGGACACCTCATCTTTGACAAAGGAGGCAAGAATATAAAATGGAGAAAAGACAGTCTCTTTAACAAGTGGTGCTGGGAAAACTGGTCAGCCACCTGTAAAAGAATGAAACTAGAACACTTCCTAACACCATACACAAAAATAAATTCAAAATGGATTAGAGAGCTAAATGTAAGACCAGAAACTATAAAACTCCTAGAGGAGAACGTAGGCAAAACACTCTCCGACATAAATCACAGCAGGATCCTCCATGACCCACCTCCCAAAATATTGGAAATAAAAGCAAAAATAAACAAATGGGACCTAATTAAAATCAAAAGCTTCTGCACAGCAAAGGAAACTATAAGCAAGGTGAAAAGACAGCCTTCAGAATGGGAGAAAATAATAGCAAATGAAGCAACTGATAAAGGATTAATCTCCAAAATATACAAGCAGCTCCTGCAACTCAATTCCAGAAAAATAAATGACCCAATCAAAAAATGGGCCAAAGAACTAAACAGACATTTCTCCAAAGAAGACATAAAGATGGCTAACAAACACATGAAAAAATGCTCAACATCCCTCATAATCAGAGAGATGCAAATCAAAACCACAATGAGATACCATTTCATACCATCAGAATGGCTGCTATCCAAAAGTCTACATGCAATAAATGCTGGAGAGGATGTGGAGAGAAAGGAACCCTCTTACACTGTTGGTGGGAATGCAAACTAGTACAGCCACTATGGAGAACAGTGTGGAGATTCCTCAAAAAATTGGAAATAGAACTGCCATATGATCCAGCAATCGCACTCCTGGGCATACACACCGAGGAAACCAAAATTGAAAGAGACACATGTACTCCAATGTTCACTGCAGCACTGTTTATAATAGCCAGGACATGGAAGCAACCTAGATGTCCATCTGCAGATGAATGGATAAGAAAGCTTTGGTACATATACACAATGGAGTATTATTCAGCCATTAAAAAGAATACATTTGAATCAGTTCTAATGAGGTGGATGAAACTGGAGCCTATTATACAGAGTGAAGTAAGCCAGAAAGAAAAACACCAATACAGTATACTAACACATATATATGGAATTTAGAAAGATGCAAATGATAACCCTGTATACGAGACAGCGAAAGAGACACAGATGTATAGAACAGTCTTTGGGACTCTGTGGGAGAGGGTGAGGGTGGGATGATTTGGGAGAATGGCATTGAAACACGTATGTTGTCATATGTGAAACGAATCACTAGTTCAGGGTCAATGCATGTTATAGGATGCTCGGGGCTGGCATGCGGGTATGACCCAGAGGGAGGATGGGGGGGGAGGGAGGTGGGAGGGGGGTTCGGGAGGGGGAACTTATGTAAACCTGGGGCAAATTCATGTCAATGTATGGCAAAACCAACCAATATAATATTGTAAAATAATTTGCCTCCAATAAAAAATAAATTAATTACCAAAAAAAAAAAAACAAATGATAAGACCAGTATAGCCTTGGTAACCCCACCTCCTGGTCACCACTAAAAGACATTCTGTGTGGGAATTCCCTGGTAGTACAATGATTAGGGGACTTCCCAGGTGGCACTGGTGGTAAAGAACCCACCTGCCAATGCAGGAGACATCAGAGACATAAGTTTGATCCCTGGGTCAGGAAGATCCTCTGGAGGAGGGCATGGCAAACCACTCCAGTATTCTTGTCTGGACAATCCCATGGTCAGAGCAACCTGGTGGGCTACAGTCCATGGGTTTGCAAAGAGTCAGACATGACTGAGCGACTATCACTTTCACATGGAGAAAAGTAGATTCAAGTTCTTTTCCTGTTTTTTTTTTTTAACTGAATCATTGGCATTTTGTTATACAAAGTTGTTTCAGGTATTCTGGATAATAAAACCTTGTCACATATATGATTCAAAAAAAAAAAAAACAGGAGATTTATATGTGGAATTCTCCAGAACACTGCTGGAATTAAAACCAAAGAGTAGATGATTAATCTGGAGAGGATAAACAGCAAAGATATCATGAGCTAAAGAGGGAGCCCTGCATTGCCATCACTGGGGGTGAGGGGAGAGGGAGAGTTAGGAAAAGCGTGAAACTGGACAGTCAGGGAGCGGGGGAATTGGGAAAGCCAAATGGAGAATAAGAGAAAGCTGAGAAACTATTCGTCTCAGAGATAGAAAGAAAATCAAGGGAAGCCAGAGGCAGAGAGGGTTTCAAAGAGAGCTTGATCAATAATGCAAATACTACAGGAAACTCAATTAAGTTAACTGGAAACATAAAATGAAGTTAGGACTAATCTTTTCAAGAACAATTTTAGTACAGTGGTTTGAGAAGTCAATAAAAAGGGAGGAAGTAGGCATGACAGATGTAAACCACGCTTTGACTAAACTTGAAAGATCAGGCTGCGAGAAGGGCAGCTGCTGCAAAAGCACCAGGGTCTCAGAGCACAGGAGCTCTGCAAAAGCATCAAGGTCTCAAAGCCCTCCTGGCTTTCTGCTTCCCTCCTCTGTCATCACCGAGAGATGCCTGACCTTTAACATCTTAAGTCTCCATTTGCTTTCTGTCCACAGCCTCTCACCCTTCCCGGTTTTTCTCTCCCTTACAAGTGCACACTTGCCCTCTCCCAGCACAAAGCCCTTGCCCCAGAAGGCAGCAGTACTGTCGCAACTGAGACTTGAATCAGCCATTCTGCATGGGTCTGAGTGCAGGCTTTGGCAGCCAAGGCCTCATGTAGAGTTCTGCACCCCTTCTGATGTGCTGCCTCCATGCAAGCAATCCATCCCAGCAACCCTCACTCTATTGAGATGCATTCCGGGTCCAAGTCCAGGTCATATCCTTCATAACTGACCACTCCCCTCAGCTGGCAGAGGATGAAGCTAGGCCATGCAGCAAGCAGGGCTGCAGCGGGCACCTGGCTCAGGCTAGAGCACATGCCAGGGTGGTTGTGGGAAACTGGCCAGAGTTCAGTGCATTTCAATCTGCTTTCTCCACTTTGTTTCAATATGGTCTATAAAGGAAAAGAATCTTTAAAAAGAGGTGGATATATGTATACGTACAACTGATTCACTTTTCTATATTTCTGAAATTAACACAACATTGCAAATCAACTATATTCCAATGAAATTTTAAAATAAAAATAGTAAAAAAGTGGGTGCATTCTTTTTACAAGCAGGGTCTAGATTTCTCACAGCCCTCCAGTTAGTTCCACTGGTTTTCTAACTAGCTAAGGGGACTCATCTTCCCAGTGTCAGAACCCAGGGCTGGCAAGCCAAATATGTGGCTTGAACTCTGATCGCTTTTCTCCTCTTATCCTCCAACCCAATTCCATGTGGATCTTTCTTAGCCTTGGTTGTACAAGAGTCTTTCTGCTAGTCTCCAGGTGTTATTCCAAAAGAATTGCTCCACATGTAGATTTACATTCAATGTACTTGTGGGTGGAGTTTGAGTTCCATGTCCTCCTACTTGGCCATCTTGATTTGAATCCTTTTCATTGGTCACTTAAATCATCATTAGAGAGTGAACAGTAAAAAAGAAAAGGGCAATTTTTTGCAAAGTTAAGGGCAAATTTTTATCTTTTTTTATATCTATTTATTTTAATTGGAGGCTAATTACTTTACATTATTGTATTGGTTTTGCCATACATTGACATAAATCTGCCCAGGGTATACATGTGTTCCCCATCTTGAACCGCCCCCCCACCTCCCTCCCCATCCCATCCCTCTGGTTCATCCCAGTGCACCAGCCCCGAGCATCCTGTATCATGCATTGTAATAGCTCTAGGAGATAACCCTACCTAAACTTAATTGTTTTACATCAAACCACCTCCAAAACTTTTGGGTTTAATATAAACCATAGCTGGGTGCATCGAAATCAAGTTCAAAATTCAGACTTACCCTGGAGGAACCAGTATGTCATCTAAGGATTTTAATCAAAAAAATGGAAATGAACTTGACTGACCTGCGACAACAGTTCACAGAGTCAGCAATCTTCTTCTGTGAAGGACCAGATGGGAAATATTTTAGGCTTTGCAGATCATAAGTTCTCTGCATAACTATTCAACTCTGCCATCATGGAATGAAAGCAGCTGTGAACAACATGGAAGTGACTGAGCGTGAATGTGCTCCCAAAAACCTATTTATAAAAACAGGTAGAGGGCCGGATTTGGTCCTTGGGCCATAGTTTGCTAACCCCTGATACAGATGTAATAAAACCAAAAGGGGGGAAAATTAAGGGTAAACTTCTAAATTCGCGTGCTGCAACTTAGTTAACTTTGAAGACAAAAGGCTTTTTAAATTTTTTACTGATATGAAAAGACTAGCATCAAAAAGGTTGGGACTGTGTTTGTAATTCTTCTCTATTTCTCATACTGATCGATTGCAAACTGGGGAAATCCTGCATTCTATATCTTAGCCTTATGGTCTCCTGTTACCTGAGTTAACACCTCTATTTCCTGCTGCCAAAACGGCTGTTCTTGTTACTGTCAGGCCCATTCTTTCCTGACTGGTTTGTATTCACCTACACTGCAAATACACAGCTTTGAGGGAGATGGGATAACAATGCCTGGCACTCATGGTACTCCAAACACCCATTCCGCAAGCAACACATCAGTCTGCTCAATTAAAGAGCCCAGGACGACAAAGCAAATGTGTATCATGTGTATTACCACTCTGCCACAGACACTATTCAAATATCTGACTTTGAGAGCCCTTCGCTGCTTAGCCAGGTATTTTATCCTATCTTTTTAATTTAAAAAAGCACCAACAATATTCTTAGTAAAATTTCCCATGCTCACTCATATCACTACTTTATAGAAAAAAAAAACCGAAATAACTTCTTTTTCTCTCTTACTCTCAAGTTTCATTTCCAAATAACCAAGGAGACCTTTGAGTGTTAGAATGAAAATCAGATCTGGGGAAAACTGGCACAGTTAGTTTCAGAGACTGCCTCTTAAAACTATCTGCTGCTGCTGCTGCTAAGTCGCTTCAGTTGTGTCCAATTCTGTGTGACCCCATAGATGGCAGCCCAACAGGCTCCTCTGTCCCTGGGATTCTCCAGGCAAGAACACTGGAGTGGGTTGACATTGCCTTCTCCAATACATGAAAATGAAAAGTAAAAGTGAAGCTCAGTCGTGTCCGACTCTTAGTGACTCCATGGACTGCAGCCTACCAGGCTCCTCTGCCCATGGGGTTTTCCAGGCAAGAGTATTGGAGTGGGTTACCATTGCCTTCTCCTTAAAACACTCTCAGTTCAGTTCAGTTCAGTCGCTCAGTCATGTCCACTCTTTGCGACCCCATGAATCACAGCACACCAGGCCTCCCTGTTCATCACCAACTCCCGGAGTTCACTCAAACTCATGTCCACAGAGTCGGTGATGCCATCCAGCCATCTCATTCTCTGTCGTCCCTTTCTCCTCCCGCCCCAATCCCTCCAAGCATCAAAGTCTTTTCCAGTGAGTCAACTCTTCGCATGAGGTGGCCAAAGTATTGGAGTTTCAGCTTTAGCATCAGTCCTTCCAATGAACACCCAGGATCGATCTCCTCTAGAATGGACTGGTTGGATCTCCTTGCAGTCCAGGGGACTCTCAAGAGTCTTCTCCAACACCGCACTTCAAAAGCATCAACTCCTTGGCAATCAGCTTTCTTCACAGTCCAACTCTCACATCCATACATGACCACGGGAAAAACCATAGCCTTGACTAGATGGACCTTGGTTGGCAAAATAATGTCTCTGCTTTTTAATATGCTATCTAGGTTGGTCATAACTTTCCTTCCAAGGAGTAAGCGTCTTTTAATTTCATGGCTGCAATCAGCATCTGCAGTGATTTTGGAGCCCCAAAAAATAAAGTCTGACACTGCTTCCACTGTTTCCCCATCTATTTCCCATGAAGTGATGGGACCAGATGCCATGATCTTTGTTTTCTGAATGTTGAGCTTCAAGCCAACCTTTTCACTCTCCTCTTTCACTTTCATCAAGAGGCTTTTGAGTTCCTCTTCACTTTCTGCCATAAGGGTGGTGTCATCTGCATATCTGAGGTGACTGATATTTCTCCTGGCAATCTTGATTCCAGCTCGTGCTTCTTCCAGCCCAGCGTTCCTCATGATGTACTCTGCATATAAGTTAAATAAGCAGGGAGACAATATACAACCTTGACATACTCCTTTTCCTATTTGGAACCAGTCTGTTGTTCCATGTCCAGTTCTAACTGTTGCTTCCTGACCTGCGTACAGGTTTCTCAAGAGGCAGGTCAGATGGTCTGGTATTCCCATCTCTTTCAGAATGTTCCACAGTTTATTGTGATCCACACAGTCAAAGGTTTTGGCATAGTCAATGAAACTCTTTCAGTTCAGTTCAGTTCAATCGCTCATTCGTGTCCGACTCTCCACAACCCCATGAATCACAGCATGCCAGGCCTCCCTGTCCATCACCAACTCCCGGAGTTCACTCAAACTCATGTCCACAGAGTCGGTGATGCCATCCAGCCATCTCATTCTCTGTCGTCCCCTTCTCCTCCCGCCCCCAACCTTTCCCAGCATCAGAGTCTTTTCCAGTGAGTCAACTCGTCGCATGAGGTGGCCAAAGTATTGCAGTTTCAGCTTTAGCATCAGTCCTTCCAATGAAACTCTCTAGGCTCTCCTAATTCTTTTAGAAAGAATCAAAATGACTATACAAATGCTAATAATAGTAGCAATAATAGTTAACATTTATTGAAGGCTTCCTCAGAACTTTTCTTAAAATTCTGTATTTAATTCTCACAAGAAGCCTACCGGGGGTTCCTATTGAAATCTCTGTTTTACATGGAAGGAAAGCAAGGAGTTGGAGAGCCAGGCTTCGGTCCTCGGGTCACCAACTCTAAAACACACTGTGCGCTCTTGACAGCATCACCTTGCTTTCCAACACCTCACGCTGTCCTCACCTGTCATGGCTCGCCTATCAGGGAGCCTTTACTGCTGATGGGGTAATCAGAAAATAATTGCAGAAGTGAAACTTGGTTCCTTTATCAGACTTTCCAGAGTCAGACACGTTGGCGCATTCAACCAGATGTGGCAGGTTAAAGTAGAAGTAAAAAGATATTGAAAGGAAAACCATTATTTTCAAAGATGAGAAAAACAAGTGTTCATGGCCTCACAGACTGAAACCAGCAGAGCTGGGGCCTGAATCCAGACTTTCCAATGCCAGGTCCTTTCCAGGGACCGCTGCTCCTAACATGGACTTCCTCGGGAGTTCTCTTTCTCCAGGTTATTTAATGCCTTCCCATGATTAAAATAAATGATTTCAGAGAGCCCTTGAGAGTGAGTCTAAAGATAAGGCTGTGACATATCCCTGGAGTAGGTATTTGCTCTCCAGACCACAGGACCTACTTAAATGAAGAGCTGACTCTAGTTTGGGAACTAAATTTAATATACTATCTAAATAATCTAACAGAAAAATCTGGAAGTATTTTTATATACTGACTTTATCTATTAAATATATATTTATTTATGTCAATTCTGCCTAAGATTTCTTTCTGGAACTCTTAGAAAATTATGCTACGACTCTAAGAGAAATAGACAAATCAAAACCATCTAAATTATAAATATAGTTATTATCATATTAGTTGGGACTGTGATAGTCATGTAGCAAGCCTGTTGTGGTTATCTCACAGAAAGGATGGACCCACCTCCCCAAACTGTGTTTGCATGTTGAGGCTGATCATGCCAGAAATGAGAGGGTATGAAAAGGCTTATCACTCACACCGTTCTGGGAGACCAGTGTATCCTCCTGACCAAGTCCTAAGAAAGCACAGAGGGGCAACTGGCGTAGGATTATATGATGGTTAGGAGGAACAGGACTGGATGAGGGTTTCCTCTCAGAGATGGGCCTGGCATTGTTTGAACTCCCTGCCAGCAATAAATGCAGGAGCACCCAACTTTATTATTATAAAGTTTATAGCTCAGATGTGGGACGAGGGAGGAAAGAAGAGGTGTGGGGTGTGAATGCTGTCCATGGTCAAACATTAAAAGCGGAGTCAGACTCCTTAACAGAAAGTCCCCTCTAGATCCTGCTTGTTTCCTTTATATGGTAGTCCGAATTTGCCACTATCCACTGCTTCATTGCTTGTTATATCTCTCTCCTCTCAACTGTGAACTCCAAGGACCATTACTTTATCAGTTTCCTTCATTAGTAGATACCCAGAGCTGATCACAATGCCTGGCACAAAAGATATGATCAAATATAGTCACTGGAAGCCAACAGATACATGAATGATGCTCAACATCACTAATCATCAGGAAATGCAAATTAAAACCACAAGACATATCAATTCACAACCGTTAGGATGGCTACCATTACAAAAACAAGAGACAAGTACTGAGCACAGATATGGAGAAAGGGGAACCTTGGAGCACTGTTGGTGGGCATGTATATTGGTGCAGCCACTATGGGAAACAATATGGAGGTTTCTCCAGAAATTAAAAACAGAACTACTACACCATCCAACAAATCCACTTCTGAGTATATATCCAAAGGAAATGAAAACAGGATACCAAAGAGACACACACCCCTCTATGTTCCTTGCAGCACTATCCATGACAGCCAAGATATGGAAACAACTTAAATGTATATCAGTGGATGAATGGGTAAAGAAGATGTACATATACACAATGGAATATTATTCAATCATGAAAGAGAAAGGAATCCTGACATTTATAACAAGGCGGATGTATTTTTAGGGTAAACTGCTAAGTGAAATGAACCAGACAAAGGCAAAAACCACATGATATCAATTATATGTGGAATCATACAAAAAAAAAAAAGAAGGTAAGGGAGGTAAGAAGAAGTTGGAAAGGGTACAAACTTTTAGCTCTAAGATGAATAGGGTCTGAGGATCAAATATAAAACATGGTGATTGTAATAACACTCACACAAGTGTTATTAATAACACTTATACAAGAAATTTGTATAATTGAAATTTACTAAGGAGTAAAACTTAAAATGCTCTCACTACAAAAAAAAAGTTAAATATGTGACATAATGACTGTGTTAATTGACTGGAAGAAATCCTTTCCCAATGTACACATACATCAAATCACCACAAAGAAAACTTTGAATATCTTATAACTTTATATGTCCACTACACCTCATGTCTGAAATAAAAAGCAAAAGATTAAAAATATTTTTAAGCAATAGTAAAACAAAGATGCATCTGTAGGCTTCATTTAGCTATTCTACGTGTACCTATTAACAACATCCTTAATAACTCACCATTTGCTTCATGCATCACTCCCCTGTACTTAGCGCAGGAGGGCTGCAGTGCATACTGAATAAATCCTGGGGACTGGTGAGACTTTGTCATAACTGCTGCTTCAATTGGTAAAACATTCTTTTCAGTATAAATTTGATGGTGAAGTATACAAAATGGTTTCAATTATAATCCATGTTCACATGTTCATAACTTGATGAAAAAAATGTCTTTGAGGCTGAAACTTTCCATTTCATGTTCAAGCTCCACCCAAATATAGTTATTTTTTTCCTCTCTGGAAAATTTGAGAAAATCTGTATGACCACTTATGAATGTGGAAAAAATGCAATCTTTCAAATGTTTAATTAAATAAAAGGATCAACAATGACAAAATCTTTAATATAAAGATTAAATGCACATTTATAAAACCAAAATATAAATATAGCAGGCCTCAGAAAAGAGATCATACTTTTTTTATCCATTTAGAGAAAAATCTTAATTTTGAATGACTGCTAACTTGAAGCTTAGAAAAAGCTGTATTATGCAAGCACAATAAAAACTTCCATGTTAGTGTGATCATTTAATATGCCTTCATTATATATTTACTTTATTAATTTTTGCTAAATGATAAACCATGGGCCAAAGAATAGAACCGAGGATAGAGACTGTTTTCTGGTTTTCAATGCTCTGTATATAGTGTGTACTCAGAAATATTTACTTAGCAAATAAAATACATACAATATGGCAAATAAATTTTTTAGTGCTTAAAGTTAATTTAACTTTCAGAAGTGATTTTTTACCAAATCTTCATAACAACTTACTTTGCAAATTTTTGAAAATTCCATTGTTTTTAATTCAGAATATTGCCTAGTTGATGCTTAGTTTGGGTGAAAGTCATCAGTCAGAGCTCCATAATCATTATTCAAAAGTTTAATTTATTTAATAGCTTGGACCCAAGTATACACCCTACCCAAAGACAAAATGACCTGGAGACTGATTTAAAATAATAGAATGCTTTTCACATCTTTTTTATATTCAGTAAAAATATAGTATTACAATGTTGCTCAGTCATGCAGTTGTTTCTGACTTTTTGCAACTCAGCAGACCGTAGCCTGCCAGGCTCCTCTGTCCATGGGATTCTTCAGGCAAGAATACTGGAATGGGTTGCCATTTCCTCCTCCAAGGGATCCTCCTGACCCAAGGATCAAACCAGCATCTCTTAGCTCTCCTACTTTGGCTGGCAGATTCTTTACCACTAGTGCCACATGAGAAACCTCAACAGTATTATAATCAGTTCAGTCGCTCAGTCGTGTCTGACTCTTTGCGACCCCATGAACCGCAGCACACCAGGCCTCCCTGTCCATCACCAACTCCCAGAGTTCACTCAAACCCATGTCCATTGAGTCGGTGATGCCATCCAACCATCTCATACTCTGTCATCCCCTTCTCCTCCTGCTCTCAATCTTCCCCAGTGTCAGGGTCTTTTCAAATGAGTCAGCTCTTCGCATCAGGTGGCCAAAGTCTTGACGTTTCAGCTTCAACAGCAGTATTTCCAATGAACACCCAGGACTGATCTCCTTTAGGATGGACTGGTTACTGTTTTTTGACGTCTTACAGTGGAACAGGCATTTTGCCTAGCACTTTGCACAAATTATCTTTACAACAATTCATGAAGTAGGTATCATTCCCATTTTACAAATGGGGAAAATGAGGTTTACATTGCTACACACCTATTAAGAATCACAGGTAAAACTGACCTGACTTCAGAGTACTATGGCCCTCTTATCCACAGAATACAGCTCTAGAGTCTGATATGAAATGCTAAAACCCCAATGGTACTGAACAAAGGACATTTAGGTTTCTTCCATGACTTGGCTATTGTAAATACTGCTGTGGTGAACATCTTTCCAAGTTTGATTTAGCAACTTCTGAAATAATTTTAAAACATTAACATTTGCATATATAGGCCCATAATCTCTCCTCTGAAGTCCTTGCAGTCAAGTGTGTTTCAAATTCTGTGTGTTTCTGATTTTAGGGAAATATTACTTGGTATGCACTGTATACCACATAATGTCTCCAATGGCATCTGAAAGCCCACTTGCAGTCAAATGCATTCTTATGTCTGCAACGAACACTAATACGTATTCTAAGGAGCATCACATCAGTTTAGGTCAGATCAGTTGTTGGATAAAAAAGATGTGATGCATATGTGAATGGAATACTACTGAGCCATGAAAATGATACAAATTAATTTATATGCAAAGCAGAAGCAGAGACACAGACATAGAGAACAAATACATGGATACCAAGGGGGAAGGAGGGATGAACTGGGAGACTGAGACATATATACTATTATCTATGTTCATAAAATAGACAACTAATAAGACCCTACTGTATAGCACAGGAAATTTTATGCAATGCTCTCTGGTGACCTACATGGGAAGGAAATCCAAAAAAGAGGGGATAGAGGTAAATATATAGCTGATTCACTTTGCCGTACAGCAAAAACTAACATAACATTGTAAACAACTATATTCCAATAAAAATTTAAAAATGAAATAATACCATTTGCAGCAACGTGGATGAACCTAGAGATTATTGTACTAGTGATAGTGAAGTAAGTCAAAGAAAAATATCATATGATAACATTTATATGTGAAATCTTAAAACAATGATACAAATGACCTTATTATTTATAAAACAAGAATAGACTCACAGACTTCAAAAAAAAACTTATGGTTACCAAAGGGGAAAGGTGGGGGAAGGAATAAATTAGGAGGTTGGCATTAACATATACACATTCAGTTCAGTTCAGTTCAGTCGCTCAGTCATGTCAGACTCTTTGTGACCCCATGAACTGCAGCTTGCCAGGCCTCCCTGTGCATCACCAACTCCCAGAGCTCACCCAAACTCATGTGAATCGAGTCTGTGATGCCATCCAGCCATCTCATCCTCTGTCATCCCCTTCTCCTCCTGCCCCCAATCCCTCCCAGCATCAGGGTCTTTTCCGATTAGTCAACTCTTCGCATGAGGTGGCCAAAGTATTGGAGTTTCAGCCTCAGCATCAGTCCTTCCAATGAACACCCAGGATTGATCTCCTTTAGGATGGACTGGTTGGATCTCCTTGCAGTCCAAGGGACTCTCAAGAGCCTTCTCCAGCACCACAGTTCAAAAGCATCAATTCTTCGGCGATCAGCTTTCTTCACAGTCCAAATCTCACATCCATACATGACCACTGGAAAAACCATAGCCTTGACTAGACGGACCTTTGTTGGCAGAGTAATATCTCTGCTTTTTAATATGCTATCTAGGTTGGTCATAACTTTCATTACTACATACAAATTAGGGGCTTTGCAGGTGGCTCAGTGGTAAAGAATCCAGCTGCCAATGCAGGAGATGCATGTTCCATCCCTGGGTCAGGAAGATATCCCTGGAGGAGGAAATGGCAACCCACTCTAGTATTCTTGCCTGGAGAATCCCATGGACAGAGGAGGCTGGCAGGCTACAGTCCCTGGGGCTGCAAAGAGTCAGACACAACTGAGTGACTGAGCATGCATGCATGCATATATAAAATAGATAATCAACAAGGACCTACTATATATAGCACGGGGATCTCCACTCAATATTATATAATAACCTTATGGGGAAAAAATCTGAAAAAGAATTGTATGTCTTGTACGCTCAGTTGTGTCTGATGCGTTGCAGCCCCAGGGACTGTAGCCTGCAAGCCTCCTCTACCCATGACATTTTCAGGCAAGATTACTGGAGCAAGTTGCCATTTCCTACTCCAGGGAATCTTCCCAATCCAAGGATCAAACTCTCTTTGCACCTCCTGCATGGGTAGGTGAATTCTTTACCACTAGCGCCACCTGGGAACCCCGAAAAAGAATGAATATATGTATATTTAATAACTGAATCACTTTGCTGTCCACCTGAAACTAACACGGTATTGTAAATCAACTATACCCCAATATAAAATAAAAATTAAAAAAAGTTGGGAAGACAAATATTTATAAAGTAAATAAGAAAGACTGGGAAAAATCTATACTGACCTGAGTAATATAGCTAGGAATATACCTTTTAAAGTGGAAAGAACTTTTAACAAATGTTCAGTTCAGTTCAGTTCAGTCACTCAGTCGTGTCCAACTCTTTGCGACCCCATGGACCACAGCACGCCAGGCCTCCCTGTCCATCACCAACTCCCGGAGTTCACTCAAACTCACGTCCATCGAGTCGGTGATGCCATCCAGCCATCTCATTCTCTGTCGTCCCCTTCTCCTCCCACCCCCAATCCTTCCCAGCAGGTTTTCAATTATCTGTATTATAGGAAACTAGAATTGTGAACGTGCAAAAAAAGAGATTTCTTTTAAAAATGTGCTTGTTATTTGAGCTGTAATTAAACGGGGAAAATCTTTGCAAATATATTTGCCTCCTACTTGCGAACTTTTAAAAAGTGAAAATTTGTCTTTTCACAAAGTTCAAATGAGACAGAACAAGTGATTATGACCTTCTTCTGGTGTGGATGTGACACGCTGATTTTGCTTAAGCCAGGAAGTGTTTGTGTTTTTAATTAACCAATTAAACAAAGAAAGCTAAAAATAAATATGGAGCTACAGCATATTAAACCAATTATATAAGTGTTTTTCCTAGTAAACAGACTTAGATATTATTTCCCTTCCTACATTTTTTTTTTTTTACAAAAAGTACTAACACATGAAAAGCAAACAGCATAATTTTGTGGCATAAAATGACACTTTCATGTAAATTGCTTGGTGGTATTAAGCTGGCCCTGTGTATTTACTACATTCATTTGTCATATACTGATGCTGGCATTACCACTGGGCTCCTGTGAACTCAAGTGAACTCTTTTTTAAACTTTTTATTATAAAAGGGTTTAAATAGATACCAGGTAGAGAGAACAGCACAATAAACCACAGCTTATCTGGCACCTCGATTCAATGATTGCCAGTATTTTGCCATATTTCATCTCTCTCCCTCTCTCATGTTTGCTCACTATTTCTTGCTTTTTCACCTTCTCAGCTATTGAAAAGCAAATCCAAGATACCATGACATTTAACTCCAAAGTACTTCAGGGTGAATTTTTTAAAATAAGAATATTTTCTTGCATAACAACAATACATTAAAAAAAAACTTAACACAGCTATGATCCTTTAATTTCATCTAGTACCCAGTCATATTCTAATTTTATTCATACCTATATAGTCAAATAAAGTCAAAACTGCATCCTCACTGGGCTTCTCTGGTGATAAAGAAGCCACCTGCCAAAGCAGGAGACATAAGAGACGCAGGTGCAATCCCTGAGTCGGGAAGATCCCTCGGAGAAGGAATCGACAACCCACTCCAGTATTCTTGCTTGGGAAATCCCAAGGACAGAGAAGTCTGGTAGGCTACAGTCCATGGGGTCTCAAAGAGTTGGACACGACTTCACGACTAAACAATAATAACAATAGGCTAGTACAGCGTTGGGAAACAAAGGGGAAGTGAAGTAAATTCAAGTACCTTTAGGCAACACATGCCTGTACCTCAGTTCTTACTTACTTTATTTTCTTTTCTGGTAGATTTCCATATTCCACTTTCTGATCTTGGCTTCTAATATTTACTAGTTGTGTGATGACTTAAGAGAAGGCTGCATAATCACTCTTGTTATCAGTTTTCACATCTGCAAAATGGATCTGATAAAACTTGCCTCAGGGGATAGTTGTGAAGATTCAGTGAAACAACACCTTTAAGCACTCAATGATGGTGCAAGTGCTCCTTAAATGTCCACCTCTTGTCCACTTTGATTAAATTAAGGTTGCTCCATTTATTATGGGAGTGACATCCTACACCCTTACAAGTCGTTCTTGATCAGTTCTCTTACTCTGTCCCAGACACATTCTTTCCTCTCCTACCGTCTTTCTCCCGACTTTTTACTTTTCTCTCCACTGACATTGCCTGTACCTTCGGCTGAGGAAGATAAGGTATTAATATGACTCCCATTCTTACACCATCTAAAACTATAATCACCAGTACCAAAACAATAACAGTGACAATAACTGCTTATATTTAATATTTAAAATAGTTTTCACAGGCCATATTTGATGCTGTTCACAACCCTATCAACAAGATATTACTATCTCCCTCTTTATAGTTAAGACAGCCAAAAAGCAAAGATTTGTTTGCGGGTTCAGGGAGAAAAAAAATGTTGTTACCAGTATTCTGACCAATTATCAGCCACTCTTCAACTAACAAAGTAGACTGATGACTTTTCATTTGTTCTTTCTTCTTTGAAGCTGATTTTGAGGATTGGGGAGGCACCAGTTGGGAGGACTGTGGCTCCAGGTTAGAGTTTCTTTTTAAGTGTTGGTTAAAATAACTTAACTTTGAAGAATGTTGTATCCTTTAGGAAACTGGTTCTGATTTAAATGAATTCTGCCACTCCATATTCTGTCTCGGAAGCAGATTTTACAAGAAACTATAGCTGAAGGAACTGGAGCATTTCTACTTTAGCTTATGTAAGCCCTGCTAAGGGCTTTAATTGGAGAAGGAAATGGCAACCCACTCCAGTGTTCTTGCCTGGAGAATCCCAGGGACGGCGGAGCCTGGTCGGCTGCCGTCTATGGGGTCGCACAGAGTTGGGCACGACTGAAGCGACTTAGCAGCAGCAGCAGCAGCAAGGGCTTTAATAGAAAGTTAAGGGCCAAAGCAAAAATAATCAAAGTTTGTATGTGATAATCTCTCTGTTTCTGTAACAGAAAGATCAGAGAAAGAACAGGGACTGTGGAAAGCAAATGAAATTCCTAGCCTTGATATTTGGAGAAGGCAATGGCAAGCCACTCCAGTACTATTGCCTGGAAAATCCCATGGATGGAGGAGCCTGGTAGGCTGCAGTCTGTGGGGTCGCTGAGGGTCGGACACGACTGAGCGACTTCACTTTCACTTTTCACTTTCACACATTGGAGAAGGAAATGGCAACCCACTCCAGTGTTCTTGCCTGGAGAATCCCAGGGACGGGGGAGCCTGGTGGGCTTCCGTCTGTGGGGTCACACAGAGTTGGACACGACTAAAGTGACTTAGCAGCAGCAGCAGCCTTGATATTAATACTTAGCATCGTGGTCTGTGCACAGGCTGGGAAAGAATTTCCAGACATAAGACACAATGAGAGGAGAATAAAGTTTACCAGTGTGGGAGACGCTGTTAGAGGAGCAGGCCAGACTAAGGGAGAGTCGACCCCTTTCATGGGCTACTAGCCAATTTTTTATAGCGTCAAGACAGAGAAAATTCCTATTGGAAGGGTGGCATTAGGTGACTGGTTAGGATGCTATATGGTGGGCAATAGGGTGGTTATTTTTCCCAATATGGGGTCAGGGAACTGGCAGGTTTAGAACTGGAGGCTCATAGCAACAGCTGCTATGGGGATTGGTTAGTTCCAGAGATTTTTGTCCTGTGACCTTGGTACAGGGCTACACACCTGTGACTTTGCTATCGGGCTCCACAGTAAGGAGCCATCCAAGGATTCACCTTAACTGAAGGGGGATTCAGCTGAGAAAAGCTGCCCACAGGGGGTTCACTATGGCAACTCTGAATCTACAGTGTTCCTCTAGAATGGAATTCTTGGCTGTTAAATAATAGAAGTAAGGTAACCCCTCCTCCAAATAACAATCGTAAAATTATACTTGTAAAAATTTCAATAACTCATTAGAGACTAATGTAACATACACTAGTATAAGATGATCAGAAATATATTTAATTAGGATAATTGGCTTTATATACTACACTCTTTAACTGCCACACCAAAATTATCCTTAGAGGAATCCTGTTAAATTGTATAAAAGTGAAAGTCCCTCAGTCATGTCCGACTCTTTGCAAGCCCATGGAATAAATAGTCCATGGAATTCTCCAGGTCAGAATACTGGAGAGGGTATCCGTTCTCTTCTCCAGGGGATCTTCCCAACTCAGGGATCGAACCCAGGTCTTTCCACATTGCAGGCAGATTCTTTACAAGCTGAGCCACCAGAGAAGCTTTAAATTGTATAAATCCCTAAAATAATACCTACTCTAGTTGCCCCTTTATTAAAAAAAAAAATCCCCAGTGGAAATTGTGAATAAAAGTTGTAGAAACTGGCCAAATATTTGTGAGGTTAATATATACTGAATATCAAACTCAGATCTTTTTTTCCATTCTTCTCCCAAGGATAAGGTAGTTCAGGGCACTGTAAATGATACTGGAGGATAATAATGTTTGTAATGGCAAAAACTCAGATGGTGCCATATTTAAAAAAAAAAAAACAGACTGAGGAAAATATACAGAGGAAAAGGATATGAGAAAGGAAACAATTAAAACTCCAGCCAAAAAGAGCAGCTGTGGGATAAGCATGGAAATGGAAGTGAGATTTTTAAAGAAAGCAAATGCTATTTTCATTACTCTTTTATAAGTATTTATTTGTTAGAAATATCAGAGTGTTCTAGAATTCAAAGAACCAGACAAAATTCTTGCCCAGGAGAAAAAAAACCAAAGACCTAACAGTGCCAATGTGCAGACTCCATGGACTGTAGCCCACCAGGCTCCTCTGTCCATGGGATTCTCCAGGCAAGAATAGTGGAGTGGGTTGCCATTTCCTACTCCAGGGCATCTTCCTGACCCAGGGATCAAACCTGGGTCTCCTGCATTGTTTACCAGCTGAGCCACCACGGAAGCCCTAGAAACTCATTACCTGGACTCTATTCTTTTATCAAATAGCACTGGGGAGCTGTGGTTTGTTTTTATCCTACATATTATAACCACTGCTGTGATTTAATGGTGCTTTGTATCTTAGCTAATCTTGCTGCTATAGGTTTGAATGTCTGCGTGACTCCCGAGACTCATGTGTTGAAGTTCTAACGCCCCATACTTGCTCTGTTTCCCGTTTTCTCTCTCAACTAAGAGAGTCACAATCCAGTGGCTCTCAATGTAAAAATATGGTGGCCATCTTGATTTTTCCCTTTCCTTGCATGTACATCATACTGCTCAACAACAACAAAAATCAATTCGTTTTACTTTTCAAATGTCTCTCAAGTCTACTTTCCTTCTCAATCCTCCCACAAGGCCCAGATTTTTATTTCTTTTTATTTCTCACTTGTGTCTTAACAGTCTCAAATGGACCTCTAAGACACACATTTTCCCTGTGTGTCTCTCAGTAGAAAGATAAACTTGAAAAATTCAGACTATACTGCTAAATAAATAATAAAAATCAGAGGTTTCTGATCAACTGGGAGTAAACTCAGCCTTTTCTGCAGGACACCCAGATAACCCATGGGCAGATTCTAGTGTCTCCCCTCAAATTCCTTTTTCATCCACACTCCTACACTCCTCTCAGCTGAATTTCCTTCTGTCCGTCAAATACATTAAACTTGCATTCCCTTACATATGCTGCTCCTTCTTCCTAGAATGCATCCCTCTTTTATTCAAGGCAAAGCTCTGTTCACTGATGCAGTATCATCTCTCCTGAAAAACATTTCCAACTCCATATTCTCACAAGATAACGGTCACATTTGAGCATTAATCATTTGGTAACAATATGCTGACCCTTCCATGGGTTCTGGCTTCCCAAGAGCCAAGACTGCTATACCACTGACCCTCAATACAAGTTCTATCAATGCCTAAATAAAAGAATAAATTGATCAATGAAAAAATAAATACAGTATTAGAATTTCTAAATAACTTGAGAGAGAAAATTTCTCAAGCTATCTTAAGCACCATTTACAGGAATACTAACTATAAACTTGCAATCAATAAATCTTAAGTAGATCACTCCAATAATTTAAGAGCATTAGGGTTATGGCATTATAGTGTTAGTCACTTAGTTGTGTTCTACTCTTTGCAACTGCACGGACTTCAGCCCTCCAGGCTCCTCTGTCCATGCTATTCTCCAAGCAAGAATGCTGGAGTGGGTTGTCATTCCCTTTTCCATGAGATCTTCCTGATCCAGGGATCGAACACAGGTCTCCTGCATTGTAGGCAGATGGATTCCTTACCATGAGGGAAGCCTGATGGCTTTTAATTACTTGGCTTTTAATCACTTTAAAGTTATTTTAAGTAATTAAAAATTAAGTTATTTAACTTTTAATTACTTAAAAGTTATTATCCCAAAATTCATACTGAGTTAGACTGCCCTTCCTCTTGCGTTCTATAACTTTATTTATTTGCTTAAGAAATATCTTCCTCATGAGATTCTAAAGTCCATCAGAAAGTACACCATAGTCGTTTTGTACAGCACTCAATTTGCAATACCTACTCACAATATCTGACCCAAAGTAGGCTGTCAAACGATATTTAGAGAACAAATGAATAGATGGATCGATGCTTGTCAACTGCTAAAGACCCTAACAAATGAAGACTTAAATATGGTTTAAAACGGGTGGACTGGGCCTTAAATTGTATTGTTAATTATCTGAAGACAACAAACCAGTATAGTGGCTCACTGACAGAAAAGATTCTATCTTTTCAAGAGCAGTTAAGACATAAGAAGCTAAACTAAAAAGAGGCAAGGAGCTCATTACCACTCTAGTTGATTATAAAATTTTACACTTTTCATAGAGAGTCACTGAAGTTTCTAGTTCTTCCTGAGAAAAAGATGCATTGGTCTTTCAGAAACCTGACAATCAATGTTGTCATCCTAAATCACTTCCTAATCACAAAAATAAATATAATTGTTGCCATTTTAAAAGACTAAATTAGAAGGACTGTCTTTACATGTTTAGATGATTGATGAAAAGACTCCCCATAAGATTCCTTTTAGTAGGAAACTCCTTAGCTCTTTTCAAATAATTATTGATTTATAACAGTTTAAAACATATAAGTCATTAGGCAAGCGGTATTACATTACAGAACGCTGAAGTCAAACAGGTCTAGTTTGAATCTAGCAAGTTAGTAAAACTTTAAAATAAACTTCAGTTTCCTTATCTGCAACATGCAAATAATAACTCATACATCCTAAAACATGTAAGGGTCTTATCTCGGTGACATGCAAGTAGAAAGTGCTCAACAAACAGTTGCTTTAAGAAAAAAATGTATTTAGACTCTTCAGCCAAACATCTGCCCCCAAGTTATAGGAAAATTTTACAAACTAGGTTGTATGATTTCTATTAATGTTGAAAAACATATACATCTTTCTTTCCCAAATAAAGCCTCTGATGGAAATTCATTCCTGGAACACATATTTGGCTGACACCCATGAGTCAATTTAGCCTATACATGAATGAGGCTGCAAGTTTCTGGAACTGAGGATTCACCTGTTTTCACTAACAAAGAGGAAAATCTATGTTTGATGTAGACATTTATTTAATCTTGTATTTATAAAAGCTTATATTTATGTGGCTTAGAATCAATGTTATCTTATTTTATCAAAAAGAATTATTAAATGAGATTAACTATTATCAAGTGAAAAACAGTTATTAAACAGAAGGGGTTAATCTGTGTTAGGATAGAAAGTTCGCAATAAGCAATATTACCCCCAAAATTCTCCATGGATCTTCTATGAGACAGTAATGGGTTTTGTGCTTTCTACTGGTGATAATACTTATAAATCAAAGATGTAGATAAAAAAATTAAGTTGTTCATTGGGTAGATCAATACTTACTATCCAAAACAAACTTCCTTTATCTTCAGAAGTGGTGTTTCCCATCTGAATCACTTAACTCACAGATATAACTTGCATTTTGCACAAGAAATTCCACTTATAACATAGATTTAGAAATCACTGACCTTCGGGACCTCACATGAATGTGTGTACCATGCTGTGTTCATGTCTGACATGTGCTGTGTACATGCTAAGTCTTGTACAACTCTGTGACCCCACAGACTGTAACCTTCCAGGCTCGTCTGTACACAGGATCTTCTAGGCAAGAAAGCTGAAGTGGGCTGCCATTTCCTCCTCCAGGGGATCTTCCCAAACCAGGAATCAAACCTGTGTCTCCTGCAGCTCTTGCATTGGCAGATGGATTCTTTACCCTGAGCCGCCTGGGAAGTCCCCCTTATATGCATGACCGTGGCTAATATCAAAGTGAATATCCTCACCGGAATTGACAGGACTCCAGAAAAGTTCCCTCCCTCTGAGAAAGAAAAATGAAAGAAAGAAAAAAAGAAGTGTATAGACAACTCTATGGTGATAATAATTTTGATAATAATTATAAAAATTTATAATATTTATAAATGTAACAAATCAAACCTTAAGCTTATACAATGTTACATGTGGTTTGTTTAGTCACTAGGTCATGTCTGACTCTTTGTGACCCCATAGACTGTAGCCTGCCAGGCCTCCTATGCTCATGGGATCTCCCAAGCAAGCATACTAGAATGGGTTACCATGTTCTTCTCTAGCTATATGTGGTCATATCTCAATAAAGCTATGAAATAAACTGTGTGCAGCAAATGAAGAGCAGTGGCAGCCTCTGGAGGAAGGGTCTGGGAAGCTGGCAGACAGGGTGGACAGAATAAGCATTCCTTAAATGGTATATCATTGGGTACTTAGATTTTATGCAACTACACAAATAACCTATTCAAAAACAAATGGATAATTGTTTTATTCAGTTCAGTTCAGTCACTCAGTCGTGTCCGACTCTTTGCGACCCCATGAATCACAGCACACCGGCCCTCCCTGTCCATCACCAAATCCCGGAGTTCACTCAAACTCATGTCCATCGAGTCGGTGATGCCATCCAGCCATCTCATTCTCTGTCGTCCCCTTCTCCTTCTGCCCCCAATCCCTCCCAGCATTGGCATGAGGTGGCCAAAGTATTGGAGTTTCACCTTCAGCATCAGTCCTTCCAATGAACACCCAGGACTGATGTCCTTTAGAATGGACTGGTTGGATCTCCTTGCAGTCCAGGGGACTCTCAAGAGTCTTCTCCAGCACCACAGTTCAAAAGCAACAATTCTTCAGCGATCAGCTTTCTTCACAGTCCAACTCTCACATCCATACATGACCACGGGAAAAACCATAGCCTTGACTAGACGGACCTTGGTTGGCAAAGTAATGTCTCTGCTTTTTAATATGCTATCTACGTTGGTCTTAACTTTCCTTCCAAGGAGTAAGCGTCTTTTAATTTCATGGCTGCAATCAGCATCAGCAGTGATTTTGGAGCCCAAAAAAATAAAGTGTGACACTGTTTCCACTGTTTCCCCATCTATTTCCCATGAAGTGATGGGACCAGATGCCATCATCTTCGTTTTCTGAATGTTGAGCTTTAAGCCAACTTTTTCACTCTCCTCTTTCACTTTTATCAAGAGGTTTTTTAGTTCCTCTTCACTTTCTGCCATAAGGGTGGTGTCATCTGCATATCTAAGGATCTCCTTAGGATAGTGCAAAAGTAATTGTGGTTTCAGACCATGAATTTTAAATCATTATAACTAGGCTCAAACACATTTTTATTCATCAAAATAGGAACCATTACAATCTACACATTTTTGCCAATGAGAAATAAGTTTGTTCATTCCTGTGGCATGAAAATCCATGCTTTGGGATTCAACAAACTCTTGGAAAGCATTTTCTGCTTCCTGCTGGCTGTGGAAGCATTTTCCCTGCAAAAAGGTGCTGAGGTACTTGAAGAAGTGGTAGTCAGTTGACAAGAGGTCAGGTAGATGAGGCAGAACTTCATAGCCCAATTTGTTCAACTTTTGAAGCATTGGTTGTGTGGTGTATGACTGGGTGTTGTTAAGAACTGGGGCGATTCTGTTGACCAATGCCAGCTGCAGGCATTGCAGTTTTGGGTGCATCTTCTCAGATGTAATGGTTTTGTCAGGATTCAGAAAGCTGTAGTGGATCAGATGGGCGGTAGACAACCAAACAGTGACCATGATCTTTTCTTGGTGCAAGTTTGGCTTTGGGAAGTGTTTTGGAGCTTCTTCTTGGTCCAACCAGTGAGTTGATCATCCCCAGTTGTCATATAAAATACGCTTTTCATTGCATGTCACGAACTGATTGAGAAATGGTTCCTTGTTGTTGTGTTGAATAAGTGAAGACGGCACTTCAAAAAGAAGATTTTTAGATTTGTGGTCAGCTCACAAGGCACCTACTTACTGAGCTTTTTCACCTTTCCAATTTGCTTCAAATGCCAAATGGCCTGAGTTCTTTGACAACTTCTCAAGCAGTTGTAAGAGGATCAGCTTCGACGATGGCTCTCAACTGGTTGTTGTCAACTTCTGATGGCTGGCCACTGTGATCCCATCTTCAGGGCTCTCATCTTTGACCTCTCAACCTCAATAGATGCCTGAGTTAAACCTCTGTCTCTGCCCTTACCAGCTGTGCATCCTTCAGCAAGTTAGTTACCTTCCTCGTGTCTTGATTACCTATTCCAACCTATGGTGAGCACAATTGTTGCTACCTCAAAAAGTTTGAAGATGAAATGAGTTACTACAAGCAGAGCACTCATAACAGATCATGACACACAGGATGTGTGATGGGTGAGCTATCACTATTAAGGCAATAACTACTGTTTCATGTTGTTATCATCATCACTGTATGTCACACACGATGCCTTATCTGTTACAACAGCATCAACAAACTTTTTCTTAAAGGGCCAGACAACAAATATGTTAGACTCTGGGCCCAGAAGAAAATCAAGGCTATTATATAGGTATATACAAAAACATTTAAAATGTAACCATGAAAATAATCAGAATGAAACTGGAAAAAAAATTTTTAAAAAGAAAATTATTGTGTTGTTGTTAATAGACATCAATAAACAGGTGACTGGTCAGATTTGACCCACCTGCCTGAGTTTCTCAACTCCTGTTCTAGAATCACACTGTCCAAGAGAAATATAAGGTGAGCCACAAATGTGAAACACACAAGTAATTTAAAATTTTCCAGTAGTCATATATTTTAAAAAGCAAAAACAAATAGACAAAATTAAATTTTAATCTATTTTAGTCATATATTTAAAATAGTATCATTATAAAAGCATAATCATGTAAAATTATTAATGAGAGAGGACTTAGCCTTTGAAATCTAGTGTATATTTTACACTTACAGATCATTTGAGTACAAAAGAGCCACATTTCAAGTGTTTAAAGGACAACTTGATCAATGCAGTCTAGAAGTATAAAATGAAAGAGCTGGACTAAATAACAAAATTATATATAAAATTGATATAAATAATATATAAATTCAAAATAATACATAAAAGTTTCCTTTTGCTCTAAAAACATCAATTCTGAAGTTAATCATTTTCTAAAATCCCACCAATATGTATTTATCTCTGAAATTGAGTATCCCGTATGTAACAGGTACTGTACTGAGCCTGAACAAAAGACAGACAACTTAAGAATGGTATTCCTATTCTACAGAAGTTCACCATCTAACATGGGAAGAACAATTTCTAAGACTATCAAAAATACAGAGCAGTGAGAAAGTCACACAGACATAGACAAAAGTGGTATTGAAGGAGGGTGTCGCACCAAGCAGGACACGGCCATTCCCCCTGAGAACAGAGAAGGGGGCCAGAGTAGCATCACAGAAGCGGTGGTGTCTGACTGGAGTCTGCAGAGTGGCGAAGCATTTCAATTCCAGGACAGGAGGCAGCATGATGAAAGGCAGGGAGGGAGGTATGAAACAGCCAGGCTCCATCAGAGACCTGAAGGTCTCCTTCTGACTGACTAGACTTAAAGATGCTAGAAGGAAGAGTCCTAGCCAGAGATCTCAATGAAGAGCCACATGCTGGCTCTTATTATTTACTGGTGAAGGCTCAGAAGTTTGGACTGTACCCTGCAGGGAATGAGGAGGTATCAAATAATTGGGAGGCTGGAGTTGGTGATGATCAGCTCTGCATTTTGAAAACATCATTTGCCTGAAGTTTGGAGCCTGGATTAGAGGGGGACAAGGAGACATATTGGGAGATCACGGTAGTAACCTAGACTCGTGATGGTGAAACCTAGAAACAGAGGCGGATACAGACATGGGAAACAGTAAAGCAACAGGTAGTTGTTAGATGAGGGAAAGGAGAGGAGGGAAAGCTGCAGAGGCTCAGATTTCTGACATAGATAACTGGAAATGCAACTGGACTTCTCTTTACCACCACAGGAAACACAGAGGGAGGCTCTCCAGAGAGAGAAATTCCTTTATAGAAGCTTCCAGAAAGACCCATCTTACATGGAATGCTTCTCTGTAGCAAGTCTGTCTTGGTCAAGTTCAGTCTAAGGGACTTGGTTTGTTTGTCCTTTCATAAAAAGCTCAGTGGAAGAAACAGATTTTTTTGAAATGCTTTGTATGAGTTTCCAGCCCGACACGGGAACAATGATGCCAGTGTATTGTCCGATGCTTGTTTTCCGACAGAACATCTTAAGTTCATGATCTAATGTTCCTGAATCAACCACAAACTCCCTGCAGAAAACTAAATTTGCCTGAACTGCAAGTTCAATGCTTTTTCTTTACAATTCCGTAACAAATATATCAAGCTTCTCTTCGCCTCAAGCAGTCATTAGCTGCTATTGGTCAGTCCTTCTGACCACACTTTTCAGTCTCTTATTACCACAGATTTCATCACCATGATTAGCAAGTCTTTCAGTACAGCTTCAACCATTTAAACCTCCCTTAACTTTGGTCAGGGCAGGCAGGAAGGGCAAGATTTCTCATCTCAAAAGCTCTTTATAGAAAGGAGCAAAATTCTTCCCAGGAAGCCTCTTTACCATCAGTCTTCCCTTTATACCTCACTGAATGGAACTGGGACACAGGTTCATTTCTAAACCACTACCAACAAAGGCCAATAGGTTTACCATGCCCTGGCTTAGATCAAATACATTCCATTTCAGAGCACCGAGGGACAGGAGTCATCTTTCCTTTCCGTGCGCTATCAAAATATTAACAGTCATCAGTGTATCCATTTGTTATGGCTGCTGAAATAATTACCACAATCTTAGGGGCTTAAAACAACACAAATCTATTACCCTACTGTTTGGGAATCAGAAGCTCAAAATGGGTGTCACTGGGCTGAAATCAGGAGAAGGCAATGGCAGCCCACTCCAGTGTTCTTGCCTGGAGAATCCCAGGGACGGGGGAGCCTGGTGGCTGCCGTCTATGGGGTCACACAGAGTCAGACACGATTGAAGCAACTTAGCAGCAGCAGCAGCAGGTCTAAAATCAACATATAGGCAGGGCTGTGCACCCTCTGGAGGTTCTGGGGAAAAAAATTTGTTTCCTTATTTCTTTTTTTCCAGCTTCTAGAGGTCACCGGAGAAGGCAATGGCAAGCCACTCCAGTACTATTGCCTAGAAAATCCCATGGATGGAGGAGCCTGGTAGGCTGCAGTCCGTGGGGTCACTAAGGGTCGGACACGACTGAGCGACTTCACTTTCACTTTTCACTTTCCACTTTCACACATTGGAGAAGGAAATGGCAACCCACTCCAGTGTTCTTGCCTGGAGAATCCCAGGGACGGGGGAGCCTGGTGGGCTTCCGTCTATGGGGTCACACAGAGTCGGACACGACTGAAGTGACTTAGCAGCAGCAGCAGAGGTCACCAGCATGCCTTGGCTGACAGCCCCATTTTCCATCTTCAAAGACACAATATAACATCTTTCTATCTCAGTTTATAAAAAGAAAAGGCGTCTCATTTTGAAGTATTATTCTACTATGTTGGAATTATGCTGAATTACATTAGCATTTCACCGAGTCTGTATTTCATCACAAGTACATACAGGACTAATAGATTTCAGTACATACCTCAGGGACTAGAAGAGTTTAAACAGAAGGCCAGATTTAGCATGTGTGCTGGAGATTTACCACTGTAACATGAATGTGTTTTTATTCACTTTCTAATGTCAGTCAATACAGTGTTATTCCATTGTCCTTCTCAATATAGATACCTTGGTTAAAAGTTAATAACAATTTAACTTCAATTTATTTCTGAGGACTTCGTCTTATAGGAATAATCAACCCCTACCCACTATTTCCATTGCCTGTCTATGCCTTTCAAGGTCACAAAAGTAAAGATTTTTAGAAAAATAATTGTTTTAAAATAATGTTAGCAGTAATATCTACTGGGTTTATTGTTTTATTTCCTTTATGTTTTAAAATCTCAGGCCAATGACAGTTGCATTTAGATAATTCTAACAAGTAGTCTCCCTGGGAAGATTTCCCTTATCTATTCAAAGGTAGACATACAATAAAATATAAAAATAGCATTTGTGGTAAACAAAGTGTTCAAAATGAGTTTATAGTTTTGAAAACTGGCAACACCGACACCTGGATTTTAACACAAATGATGATAACTAGCTGTGCTAGCATATTAGTGAACAAAGACAGTTTCTTAAACTAACAGCACCCATTTGCAGAAAGGCAAAAAGGTGATGAGTTAGAGAGATGATTCTTAATTTTTACACATGATGAATTCCTCAGAAGACACATGAATACCAAATATAGAAAAGTTGAACAACGGCCTTACATTTTACAAGGGGAAGATCTATTCCGAAAAAGCTAAAAGACAAAGGAAAATCCCTAATTACACCATGCCATTTAGACCATCTTCAACATATTCCCAACTTGTCCTTTATTTTTCTCCCCTTCCTTTACAGTTGAACATCGCTGGCAGCTCAGGTCTGATGAGCATCGATTGAAGCTAAAAATTAAACACTCTGGGGGTGGGGGCGAGAATAATCCTCATCTCAATGTCACTAATGTCAACAATTCGGCTTCCCTGTTTTCCACACGTTTAAATATTAAGGATTATATACAATAAAATATTTATTTAAATAATTACAGAAACAAACACTACTATACAGACACCACTGAACTACTGCTTGGCAAGCAACAGTGACAGCCAGTTAGACATCATGCCAAATTCAGCATAATAAGAAAGGCAGTTTGAGTGTACTACTGCATAGTTTATGAAAAAGAATTAAAACATCAGGCAGAAGAGAAGGAAGACCTGTAGTCCTATTCTCAAGAGTTAAACTCTTAAACTCTCAACTGGGACATACGACGGTTTCATGTGTGTAATAGGGCAGCGTGTCTGAAAGGCAGAGGTTCTATCTTTCTCTCCATGTCTGTCTGGGAAGTGAGTTTGGCTTTGTCTGAATCTCAGACAATTTTTTTCCATTAAAATGCTTCCAGAACAACGCGGGCCCAACAATATAGGACCCTCTTCAATGTCCCCGCAAGTCCCTGTCTCTCCTTTGTCCCTCCGGAGTCAGAATTCGGGACCCAGCCAACTTCAGGTGCACGGGACATGTGTCAGCTAGGATACACCTCACCAACAGCTATCAACCCTCCTCTTTTCCAGATGTGCACCCATTCACTGAGGGCCAGTTTTGCTACTGCAAATTTGGAAGCTTACAAGTGAGTCATGAAGTAAAAATGACTAGGAAGCTCTGGCCTAAGCCATGGAAATCTGAACTATCGACTTATTTCTCCCTTCAACGTATTGATAAAGAGGACTGCCTTACCACCAAAGCCACATTCAGTATTGGGCAGAAGCTCGTGGAGAGTTTTTCTCAGGCCTCTGGGAATATCAGAAGGTTCTTATTAAAATGAACACTGAGTAATAAACTTTAATAGTCTCCAGAGGTACATAACGGCAGAGAATGATACATTTTAAAAAAATGCTGATTTAATAAGAATACTTATAAACTCATAAATCACTTATTGGAAAGGATAATTTTGGATTACCTAAAAGACACTAAAACTATGATAAATTGTAACTTGTGCTGAACTAAGCCTTATGTCTCCACTGTCAAACAAATGCATAAATTAATGTCCTTAATTAGCAGCTGATGAGAAAAAATCATGCATAGCTTTAAAAGAACGCTATAACGTCTGTGAAATTTCCAAATCTGATGCTAAAATAAGCTTTTCCCTTTCACAAGTTTTTTTTTCCCCTGGATCTCCCTGCAAGATGTCAACTCAATATATTATGCACACTTCTGAGGCTGCCCATCTCAGGAAATTGCTGTCTGACAAAGCTATTTCCAATCTGTAATGATTACTGTATCTGTCAAGCAGGTAGTTAAAGTAATATAATAAAAGCAAGAAAATCCGATGTTTCCCCAAACGTCTGGGCAACCAGTCTTCTCTCACACATGCGCTTCACAGATGCACTGTATTTGTCAGCAGAATACAAAATAAAACATAACAAAGCCCATTTTCTCCAATTTGCATAAGCAGCATCAGTGGAAGGGGGAGCAGGAATGAAACAGTCTGGATTTCTTTCACTTGTATCTTCCAGTTGTCAAAATCTGAAAAGGTATAATAACCCTGACAAGAAAGGAGTCAGCGGTTCCCATGGCAATGCTGAGAAGGGAATGGCAAAGAACGGCCAGAGGAGGTAAGAAAGGGGTCAAGTTTATTACTACAATCTCCTTCTGAATCTTGTTATTTTCGACATTCTGACTGAAAAAAAAATCCAATTTTAAGTGACTTTTCTTGATGTTTCATGGGTAAGTGTCAAACTGCAAGATACGGAAAAGAACGTCTGAGTGGGAGTGAAGGGGAGGGAGATTCTCATAATGGGATCAAACTGCTGAGACCGAGGCTGACAGACGAGTTCCAGGAGTTTTATTCACTGCTCCAAAGGCAGGCAGACCTCACACCTAAAATCCAGGCTTTCCAGAGAAAGTGAGTGGGAGCGGGGACAGAGCTCATGGAGTATCATTTGTCACGCATTTTTTCAAGTGTGGGCAAGACAGAGTGGCAGTCTACCAAGTCCCTGAATGTCATCCCAGAGAATTTAATTTCCTTCTATTTAGCTTGTTATGGAGTTACAGAATTTGGAAAAGTTTTCAACACATGGACAACCTGTGACCTAAGACTTCTTCATTATAAGAATGGCTCACTGAGGCAAGTACTTCATTTTAGGGCTCCAGTTTCCTTCTATTCAACAATGGGCATTAAAAATGCTTATTTCCTCTCCGATTGCTGCCAAATCTAATGGAAGAATTGAGCAAAGGTGAGTGGGACAGAGTATGCTGAGAAGAGCCTCCTCTAAACTGAACTTGGCTTTTGAGGAACCAGAGTCTGGGTACATTGAGGTTGGAGGGGTACCCAGGTGCCAAGGCAATAGGCAGGGTACAGACAGAGTGAAGTCAAGAGTAAGTATCGGTGGGCTTCCCTGGTGGCTCCGTGGTAAAGAATCCACCTGCCAATCCAGGAGACAGGGGTTCGAGTCCTGGTCTGGGAAGATCCCATATGCCCTGTAACAACTAAGCCTGTGTGGCGTTGAGCTTGTGGTCTGAAGCCCGGGAAACTGCAACTATTGTGCCCACACACTGCAACTACTGAAGCCCACGCACCCAGAGCCTATGCTTTGCAGCAAGAGAAGCCACCACAATGAGAAGCCCACACACTGCAACTGGAGTGTAGCCCCCACTCGCTAGACAAAGTCCACGCAAAGCAACAAAGACCCAGGAGAGCCATAAATAAATTATTCCTAAAAAGAAAAAAGTGAGAATCAGAGAACTAAGTTCTCCCAGCAACCCCCACTGAATGTATTAGAGAAGAATCCACGGATGTTCCTGGCGTCAACACATTTTTGCAGGCTAATTCAGTTCAGTTGTGACAGACTCTTTGCAAACCCATGGACTGTAGCCCGCCAGGCTCCTCTATCCACGGGATTCACCAGACAAGAACTCTGGACTGCCATTTCCTCCTCTTGGGAAACTTCCCGACCCAGGGATTGAACCCACATCTCATGTCTTCTGCATTGGCAGGAGAGTTCTTTACCACGAGCACCATTTTTATTAAGCACTTATTATGTGCCAGGCACTGTGCCAGGTGCCAGAAATGGTGAACCAACTAGAAAGTGTCTCTTCCCTGAGGAACTCCTGTGTCCAGAAGGGACAAAAGTTGTGACAGAGAAAGTAGTATCTGCCTCAGGAGGGTCTAGCAAGAGGGCCTCATCTAGGCGGAGAGGACAGGAGAGAGATCCTGGGAGCAGTACCCCTTTGGTCAGCCTGAAACATGAACAGAAGATGGCCAGATGAAGTGGGTGAGAAACAGTATCCCAAACCCAGAGGCATCCGATGACTTTAAGGAAAAAAAGAGTCCATGGGGCCTGAAGGACTGAAAGATCACAGCCAGAATTTAGAATATGCCAGCTGGAGGAGAAGGGGAAGTAATACAAAAGGAGTGATAAGGGCCACTTCCTAAGGTTTTGTGAGTCAGGTGAAGACTTACCTAAGTGTCAGGAGAAGTTACTAAGGAATGTAAGCAGAGGAGAAAGGGGATCTGATCTACATTTTTTTCACATCACTGGCTTTGGTGTCAAAGAAGCATTTGATTACACCTTAACTCAAGGCTCCAAGACTGTGGGATGCTACTAAAGTAGTCCAGGCAGGGACACTGGTGATATGGAGACTAGGGTGATGGACTTCCCTGGTGGCTCAGATGGTAAAGCGTCTGCCTACAATGCGGGAGACCCAGGTTCAATCCCTGGGTTGGGAAGATCCTCTAGAGAAGGAAATGGCAACCCACTCCAGTATTCTTGCCTGGAAAATCACGTGGACGGAGGAGCGTGGTAGGCTACAGTCCACGGGGTCGCAAAGATTCGGGCATGACTGAGCGACTTCACTTCACTTCACTTCTTCAGACTAGGGTGACAGTGGAGGTAGATGGAAGTAGAAGGGTCAGGCTCCACATTAGGAAGTGGGTGTAAGACATCACAGTGGCTGATTAACTAGGTGTGGAGGAGAGGAAAGACAGAGCTAAGGCTGAAACCTGGGTCTGCTACTTCAGCTGCAAGGTGGGGAGAGTGGGTGTTTGAAGAGCCAAACAGTCACCACACATTCACCCTGTCTGCAAGTAATAGGGCCCGAAGGTTCAGAAAAGGAAATCCAGATATAGAAAAATCCAGGAGCTGGCCAGGCTCCTCTGTCCACAGGATTCCCCAGGCAAGAATACTGTAATGGGTTGCCAGGCCCTCCTCCAGGGATCTTACCAACCCAGGGATTGAACCTGTGTCTCATTATGTCTTCCGCACTGGCAGACAGGTTCCTTACCACTAGTGCCACAGACAGCGAAGTCATCATCAAAAACCTGCTGAGATGAGCCAACAAAAGATCAGGAAACCAGATGTTCCCTCTAGTCGCTCGCTCACTCATTTGTTCCCTCTCTTAATATTCACTGAGGCACTCGACCAGTATTTTAAAAGCTCCTTTCAATGTTCTACACTGTTGGGCACTGGGGAGAGAGCTGTGAACAAGATAAGCTGTCTACCCTCACAGTGTATACATTCTTGTTCAGTTCAGTTCAGTGGCTCAGTCGTGTCCGACTCTCTGCGACCCCGTGAATCACAGCACGCCAGGCCTCCCTGTCCATCACCAACTCCCGGAATTCACTCAAACTCACGTCCATAGAGTCGGTGATGCCATCCAACCATCTCATTCTCTGTCGTCCCCGTCTCCTCCCACCCCCAATCCTTCCCAGCATCAGAGTCTTTTCCAGTGAGTCAACTCGTCACCTGAGGTAGGGAAGACACTAAATAAGCAAATAAGTATTTGTTTGGGAAAGTGTTTTAAAGAAAATAAATGGGGTAATGATCACAGAGACCCTGGGGGTAGCCATCTTATCAAGAGTGGTCAGGGAAGGCTTGAGTCTCTAAGAATGAAACCAGTCATGCAAAGAGCTGGAGAAAGAGTATTCTAGGCAGGTGGAACAGCATAGATAAAGCCTGGGAGTAGGAAGGGCTTTGAATGTTGAGGAAGAGGAGGGTTGTCCAGGAATGTCATGAGCAAGTAGGCAAGTGTTTTAGGCTGAAGGTAGAGAGGTGGCTAGAAGCCCTGTGAGGTCAAGGCCTCATAAGTCATGATTTAAAAAATGCTGGGGTTTGCTCTAAGTGGAAAGGAAATCACTGGATGTCTCAAGCACATTGATAAAACCTGGTGTATTCGTTATATGATCACTCTGGACATAATGTGGAAACAAGCTGGAACAGAAGCAAGAGATTATGTCCAGAGGTTGCTGCAGGAGTCCTGATGAGAAATGGGAAAGTGAAAATGTGTCCAACAGTCAGCAACACTAATCATTGTGGAAATGCAAATCCACGATGAGACAGCCGCTTAGACCTGTTGGAATGGCTGTCATCAGAAAGAGAAGAGATATGTAGAGAAAAGGGGTTCCTTGTGCACTGCTGGAAGGATGCAAACTGACACAGCCACTGTGGAAAACAGTATGGAGAGTCCTCAAAAATTAAAAATAAAGCTACCATGAAATTCAGCAATCCCACTTCTGGGTACATATCTGAAGGAAACAAAATCTCTATCTCCAAGAGGTATCTATACAACTATGTTCACCGCAGCATTATTTATAACACTCAACACATGGAAACAACCTAAGTGTCCATTACAGATGAATGGACATAGAAGATAGTGTGATAGAATGTTTCTCAACCATAAAAAGGAATGAAAGCCTGCCATTCGCAACAACTCACACGGACCTTGACAGCATTATGCTAACTGAAGTAAGTCAGAGAAAGACAAATACTGTGTGATCTCACTTATAAACTAATACTAAAAAAACAGACATGTAAACAGAGAACATATTGGTGGTTGCCAGTGTCAGGGCGGGAGGTGAGGGAAAGGAGTGAAGGTGGTTAAAAGATACAAAATTCCAGTTATAAGATGAATAAGTTCTACAGGACCAATGCAGAGCAATGGTGACCACAGTTAACAAATATTTTATATTCAAAAGTTGCTAAGAGAGTAGAAATCAAAATTAAAAATAAAATAGAAATTAAAAGTAATGTTGACATTACTTTGTCAACAAAGGTCCGTCTAATCAAGGCTATGGTTTTTCCAGTAGTCATGTGCGGACATGAGAGTTGGACTATAAAGAAAGCTGATCGCCGAAGAGTTGATGCTTTTGAACTGTGGTGTTGGAGAAGACTCTTGAGAGTCCCTTGGACTGCAAGGAGATCCAACAAGTCCATCCTAAAGGAGATCAGTCCTGGGTGTTCATTAGAAGGACTGATGTTGAAGCTGAGACTCCAATACTTTGGCCACCTGATGTGAAGGGCTGACTCCTTTGAAAAGACCCTGATGCTGGGAAAGATTGAGGGCAGGAGGAGAAGGGGATGAAAGAGGATGAGATGGTTTGATGGTATCACTGACTTGATCGACATGAGTTTGGGTAAACTTTGGTAGTTGGTGATGGACAGGGAGGCCTGGTGTGCTGCGGTTCATGGGGTTGCAAAGAGTCAGACACGACTGAGCAACTGAACTGAACTGAAGAGAGTATATTTTAAAAGTTAATTATACAAGAAAAAATTTGTTACTACGTGAGATGATGGACATTAACTAAACTCAAGGGTAATCATTTCACAATATCTACATATATCAAATTATTTTATTGCCCATCTTAAACTAAAGCAATGTTATATGTCAATTATATCCTAATAAAACTGGGATTTGATGGGGAAAAAGAAACAAATGGGGAGTGGGGTCAGGATACAATGCAGATGGAAAAAAGTGCAACAGCTTCAGAGAAGGTTGCGGCAAGCGGATGGACACTGGGGACCAAGGACAATCTCTCCTCTGTGCAAAGCACACACTTTTCAGTACCAACTGCCCATTTTAACTCTACTAACGGCTTGTGGAAACTATTCCCATGTGGAATCACAATTTAGCCAATATCATTGGATTCAGCTCTACTTAAGTCTTATTTTCATGTCCTGGCCTATGTGTCAGGTGTATTTCAGGTCACAAAGGAAGGATTCTGTACCCAGCCATAAACACGGGTGGGTAGGTTTTTCACTGCTTGGCCCATTATCCCTTGTTTTCCCTCAACCCCACCCTCCTGGAAAGCACTGCACTTGCACAGCTGGAAAAGGTGACTGTTGGGGGCCAGGATACCACTACCGCCCAGCAGGCCAAGGAACTGCTTTAAAAATAGAATACTGAACCACTTTTTAGCCCAGTAAAAAGTCCAGATGCCGCTGGACTTGAGAATGATCAAGAGAGGCTTTGGGGCCCTTCTAGACATTTACTTGCCCTGTTCCTTCTTAGTCTCTAGTTCGGGATACGCTAAGAAAAACAACCAGTTCAGCACTGCCTCTGTAGGCTAACCTCGAATAGCATGGAGTCATTCGTACCTGAGGGCATCATCACACATGGCGCGGGCTCATCTAAGGAGATAAAACACAGTGTCTGTCTCTGACTCAGAAATTTCCTTCAGTACAAACACAGTGACTGAGCTCCACTTCATCTGCCTCTCCAAATAAATCTTTGGGTTTTTTTTTTTTTTTTTGTCTTAGAACATTTGCACCGTGTGCAGGTACAAAGTCGAATGAATGCCGTTCAACCGTTTGGGGTTCCCCTCTAGTTAAACCCGAGCTGGTCTCGCTTCTCCTGGAGAGAGACCCAGAGTAGCTTGGGGACAAGGCATGGAATTACTTGAGGATTTTTACGTGGGTATTCAAGTGCAGAACTTTCTTAGCCTGTCCCTGGAAAGAACATTGATGCAGGTTAATTGGTGACAGCATAAGAGCCTTGCAGGGCTCTCCATCTGGTGGGCTGAGCAGATTGCAGCTTTATTTACTGGGATTCTGCATTTCAGCTGTCTCATTCGGGTGCTACCCAGAGCTAAATACTCCCTCCAAAACATTTTCATCCCTAATAACAAAAATAACTAAATCAATTATATATAAAGACTTTGAAAATTACATATCTCAACTGAGATTTCTGGGAGAGGGGAAATTGGTTCTTTTATCCCTATGTTATCCCTACAACAACTGTTATGCAGCAATTTATCTGGCATATTAACATTTATGTACCAGAAAGAAAAGAAGCTAAAAGCATGACTTACCTTTCTGTTGGTTCTGACCCTCTCCAAACGTTTCCAGGAGTAGATATTAAGATGGAAAAAACTACACCAAACTCAATTGTTCAGACTCTTCTGTTCCCTGTGTTGCCTTTCTAACACAAGTACTTGTTTAAAAACTGGGAACCAGACTATGTATCCATGAAGGGGAATTAAGCTATCTTTTATTGAACCACAAAACTGAGTTTCAGGAATCAAGATAATTGTATTTTCCCACTTTCTAATAGAAAATACAGATTTAGACTGACAATTTTCCCCCATTAAAAAAATTATTTCTTAATTTATATACCATAAAATTTTCACCCTGTGATATACAGTTCTATGGGCTCTGACAAATGCACAGAGATGTATGCCCACCAGAATTATGATGTAGATCAGTTCCGGACTCCCCCAGATTTTCTCAGACTGCCCTCTATAGTGAATCCATTCTGCAGTCTATATCCCCTCTCTTTTCTCTCTCTAGAGTTTTCCCTTTTTTCTAGTGACACGTGAATGAAATCAGACAGTGTTAAATCTTTTGGATCTGGCTTTTTCACTTGGCAAAGCTCATTAAAGATTCACGCACACTGTCACGTGTATCAGTAGTTCACTCCTTTCTGTGGTTGAGTGGTACTGCCTTACATGGACATACCACAGTTTCTTTACCTGTGCATCCACTAAAGGGCATTTCAGTTGTTTTCAGTTCCTAGAGATTATATATAAAGTTTCTATAAACATTTACACATACATTTTTACACAAACTTAAGTTTAAAATTCTACTGGGTAAACACATAGAAGAGATAGATAGATCACACCTACCTAGTACGGGTAGATTAAAATTTCTCAGAAAACTTGAGTTGTTCATTTTATCTTTTCAAAGTATGAGAGTTCCAACTGCACCACATTCTCTTAGTACTCTCTTCAGTTCATTTGCTCAGTCCTGTCTGACTCTTTGTGAACCCATGGACTGCAGCACGCCAGGCTTCCCTGTCCATCACCAACTTCCAGAGCTTGCTCAAACTCATATCCATCGAGTCAGTGATGCCATCTAACCTTCTCATCCTCTGTCATCCCCTTCTCCTGCCTTTGATCTTTATCACAATCTGGGTCTTTTCCAATGAAATCAGTTCTTCACATCAGGTGGCCAAAGTATTGGAGTTTCAGCTTCAGCATGAGTCCTTCCAATGAATATTCAATACTGATTTAGTTTAGGATGGATTGGTTGGATCTCCTTGCAGTCCAAGGGACTCTCAAGAGTCATCTCCAACACCACAGTTCAAAAGCATCAATTCTTCAGCGCTTAGTTTTCTTTATGGTCCAACTCTCACATCCATACATGACTACTGGAAAAACCATAGCATTTGGCTATATGGACCTTTGTTGACAAACTAATGTCTCTGCTTTTCAATATGATATCTAGGTTGGTCATAGCTTTTCTTCCAAGGAGCAAGCATCTTGTAATTTCATGGCTGCAGTCACCATCTGCAGTGATTTGGGAGTCCAAGAAAATAAAGTTTCTCACTGTTTCCATTGTTTCCCCATCAATTTGCCATGAAGTGATGGGACTGGATGCCATGATCTTAGTTTTTCGAATGTTGAGTTTAAGTCAATTTTTTCATTCTCCTCTTTCACTTTCATCAAGAGGCTCTTTAGTTCCTCTTTGCTCTGTGCCATAAGGGTGGTATCATCTGCATATCTGAGGTTATTGGTATTTCTCCCGGCAATCTTAATTCCAACTTATGCTTCATCCAGCCTGACATTCGCATGATGTACTCTGAATATCAGTTAAGTAAGCAGGGTGACAATATACAGCCTTGGTGTACTCCTTTCCCAATTTGGAACCAGTCCATTGTTCCATGTCTGGCTCTGACTGCTGCTTCTTGATCTGCATGCAGATTTCTTAGGAGGTAGGTCAGGTGGTCTGGTATTCCCACCTCTCTAAGAATTTTCCAAGTTTGTTGTTTTCCACACAGTTGAAGGCTTTCATGTAGTCGCTGAAGCAGAAGTAGATGTTTTTCTGGTGCTCTCTTGCTTTTTTGATGATCCAGCAGATGTTGGCAATTTGATCTCTGGTTACTCTGCTTTTTCTAAATCCAGCTTGAACATCTGGAAGTTCTCGGTTCCTGTACTGTTGAAGCCTGGCTTGGAGAATTTTGAGCATTACTTTGCGAGTGTGTGAGATAAGTGCAATTGTGCAGTAGTTTGAGCATTCTTTGGCATTGCCTTTCTTTGGGATTGGAATGAAAACTGACTGTTTCCAGTCCTGTGGCCACTGCTGAGTTTTCCAAATTTGCTGGCATATTGATTGCAGCACTTTAATAGCATCATTTTTTAGGATTTGAAAAAGCTCAGCTGGGATTCCATCACCTCCACTAGCTTAGTTTGTATTGATGCTTCCTAAAGCCCACTTGACTTCGCATTCCAGGATGTCTGGCTCTAGGTGAGTGATCACACCATCATGGTTATCTGAGTCATTAAGATCTTTTTTGTATAGTTCTGTGTATTCGTGCCACCTCTTCTTAATATCTTCTACTTTTGTAGAAGGTTTGTTAGGTCCATACCGTTTCTGTCTTTTATTGTGCCCATCTTTGCATGAAATGTTCCCTTGGTATCTCTGATTTTCTTGAAGAGATCACTAGTCTTTCCCATTCTATTGTTTTCCTCTATTTCTTTGCACTGATCATGGCTATCTTATTTCTCCTTGCTATTCTTCAGAACTCTGCATTCAAATGGGTATATCTTTCCTTTTCTCCTTTGCCTTTTAGCTTCTCTTCTTTTCTCAGTTTGTAAGGCCTCCTCAGACAACCATTTTGCCTTTTGGCATTTCTTTTTCTTAGGGATGGTCTTGATCACTGCCTCCTGTACAGTGTCACGAACCTCCGTTCATAGTTCTTCAGACATTCTGTCTATCAGATCTAATCCCTTGAATCTATTTGTCACTTTGACTGTATTTGATTTAGGTCATACCTGAATGGTTTGGGTTTTCCCTACTTTGTTATTTAAGTCTGAATTTTGCAATAACGTGTTCATGATCTGAGCCACAGTCAGCTCCTGGTCTTGTTTTTGCTGACTGTATAGAGCTTCTCCATCTTCAGCTGGAAGGAATATAATCAATCTGATTTCGGTATTGACCATCTGGTGATATCCATGTGTAGAGTCATCTCTTGTGTTGTTGGAAGAGAGTGTTTGCAATGACCAGTGCATTCTCTTAGCAAAACTCTATTAGCCTTTGCCCTGTTTCATTCCATACTCCAAGGCCAAACTTGCCTGCTACTCCAGGTATCTCTTGACTTTCTACTTTTACATTCCAGTCCCCTAATATGAAAAGGACATCTTATTTTGGTATTAATTCTAGAAGGTCTTGTAGGTCATCATAGAACCGTTCAGCTTCTTCGGCATTAGTGGTTGGAGCATAGCCTTGAATTACTGTGATACTGAATGGTTTGCCTTGGAAATGGACAGAGATCATTGTGTCATTTTTGAGCCTGCACCCAAGTACTGCATTTCGGATTCATTTGTTGACTGTGAGGGTTACTCCATTTCTTCTAAGGGATTCCTGCCCACGGTAGTAGATATAATGGTCATCTGAATTAAGTTCACCCATTCCAGTCCATTTGAGCTCACTGATTCTTAAATGTCAATGTTCACTCTTGCCATCTCCTGTTTGACCACTTCCAATTTACCTTGATTCATGGAGCTAACATTCCAGGTTCGTATGCAATATTGCTCTTTACAGCATCGGACTTTACTGCATCACCAGTCACATCTACAACTGAGTGTTGTTTTTGCTTTAGGTCTGTCTCTTCATTCTTTCTGGAGTTATTTCTTCACTCTTCTCCAGTAGCATATTGGGCACCTACTGACCTGGGGAGTTCCTTTTTCAGTGTCCTATAATTTTGCCTTTTCACACTGTTCATGTGGTTCTCAAGGCAAGAATACTGAAGTGCTTTGACATTCCCTTCTCCAGTGGATGTTTTATCAGAACTGTCCACCATGACCCGTCTGTCTTGGGTGGCCCTCCAAGGCATGGCTCATAGTTTCATTGAGTTTAGACAAGGCTGTGGTTCATGTGATCAGTTTGGTTAGTTTTCTGTGACTATGGTTTTCATTCTGTCTGCTCTCTGATGGAGAAGGACAAGAGGCTTATGGAAGCTTCCTGATGGAAAAGACTGACTGTGGGGGAAACTGGGTCTTGTTCTAATGGGTGGGGCCATGCTCAGTTCAGTTCAGTTCAGTCGCTCAGTCGTGTCCGACTCTTTGAGACCCCATGAATCACAGCACGCCAGGCCTCCCTGTCCATCACCAACTCCCGGAGTTCACTCAAACTCATGCCCATCGAGTTGGTGATGCCATCCAGCCATTCTCTGTCGTCCCCGTCTCCTCCTACCCCCAATCCTTCCCAGCATCAGAGTCTTTTCCAGTGAGTCAACTCGACACATGAGGTGGCCAAAGTGTTGGAGTTTCAGCTTTAGCATCAGTCCTTCCAATGAACACCCAGGATCGATCTCCTTTAGAATGGACTGGTTGGATTTCCTTACAGTCCAAGGGACTCTCAAGAGTCTTCTCCAGCACCACAGTTCAAAAGCATCAATTCTTCAGCAATCAGCTTTCTTCACAGTCCAACTCTCACATCCATACATGACCACTGGAAAAACCATAGCCTTGACTAGACGGAGCTTTGTTGGCAAAGTAATGTCTCTGCTTTTTAATATGCTATCTAGGTTGGTCATAACTTTCCCTGTAAACCTTTAACTCAATTTTCCTTTGATGGGTGGGGCTGTGTTCCCTCCCTGTTGTTTGACCTGAGGCCAAACTATGGAGGGCTAATGAGGACAGTAATGGGGAGCTCCTTCAAAAGACTTGTATTCAGCGTCCCTGACCCCACAGCAGGCCACTATCAACCCACCTCCCTGGAGACTCCTGGACACTCGCAGCAAATCTGGCTCAGTCTCTTGTGGGGACACTGCTCCTTTCTCCTGGCTCCTGTTGTGCACAGGGTTTTGTTTGTGTGGCAGTGTTCTCTTAGTACTATCATTTTTCTTAAATTTTAGTCATTCTGATAGGTGTGAGTAGTTATACCCCTATTTTTCTAATTAATATGTAGTTGATTTGCAATGCTGTGTTAGTCTCTGCTGTATGGCAAAGTGATTCAGTTATACATATGTATACATTCTTTTTTACATTCTTTTCCATTATGGTTTAATCACAGGATATTGAATATAGTTCCCTGTGCTATAGTAGAACCTTGTGTTTACCCATCTTATATATAATAGTTTGCATCTGCTAACACCAAATTCCTAATCCATCCTTCCCCCCACATCCCTCCCTTGGCAACCACAGTCTGTTCTCTACATCTGTGAGTCTGTTTCTGTTTTTTATATAGGTTCACTTGTGTCATATTTTAGATTCCACATGTAAGTGATATCATGTGGTATTTGTCTCTCTGACTCAGTTCACTTAGTATGATAATACATGTCTAAAATCCATACACATCTTTGCAAATGTCATTATTTCATTCCTTTTTATTGTGAGTAGGATTCCATTGTACCTAAGTGTCACATCTTCTTTATCCATTCATCTGCCAATGGACATTTAGGTTGTTTTCATGTCTTGGCTACTGTAAATAGTGCTTCTATGAACATTGGGGTGCATGTATCATTTTGAATTAGTTTTCTTCTAGATATATGCCCAGGAGTGGGACTGCTGGATCATTTGGTAATTCTATTTTCAGTTTTTTAAGGAACCTCCATACGGTTCTCCATAATGGCTGTATTAATTTATATCCCCACCAACAGTGTAGGAGTGTTCCCTTTTTTCTATATCCTCTCCAGCATTTGTTATTTGTAGATTTTTTGATGATAAGTCATTTGACTAGCATGAGGTTGTATCTCATTGTAGTTTTCATGTGTAGTTCTCTAATAATTAGTGGCATTTAGCATATTTCATGTGCCTCTTGGCCATCTGCACGCCTTCTTTGGAAAAATGTCTGTTTAGGTCTTCAGTCCATTTTTCAATTGGGTTGTTTGTTTCCTTGTTGAATTGTATGAACTATTTTATACCATTATGTTTTTAAATTGTATTTCCCTAATGATAGTTCCTTTGGTTCCAACCATCATATTCATACTTGATGCAGGAAGAAGTGAAAGACGACAGACAAAAAGCACACGCTAGCAGACGCAGCACCCTTTCTAGGTGGCATTCTAGAAGCCCCTCCCAACAACTTCTGATGACATTTCATTGGCTAGAAATAGCCACAAGACCTCCCCTATGTGCATGGAAGATTGGTTAATGTAGTCTGGGGAAATTTTTAATCTGAGTTCATTATCACTTCTGTTAATTCAGTTCTGGGAATTTCTAAACACAAAAAAAGAGAGAGAAGGGATCGTAGTCAGCAGCTCACAGACTCATCACATTGACCCTCTTCTCCTCTCTGTGCAGACTATTCTTCCCCTGCAGCCAGAGAGAGCCTCATTAAAATTCATTAGATCGTGTCACTCCTGTGCTTGAAACAATTCAATGCTTCCAATTTCTCTCAGAGCAAAATCAAAAGTCCTTTCAATGGTTCATAAGCCCTTTCCAGGTCTGCAAGCACCCCACCTTTCAGAATCCATCCCCTACCAATTTTTTCCTTGATCGCTATGCTGCAGCCATACTGCTGTGCTTCCTTTACTGTGAGCAAACCACCTGCACTCTCACTTCTGGGTCTTCCCATTTATTACTCCTTCTGTCTGGATGGTTCTTCCCTCAAACAGCCTCCCTGTTCTCCTCTCGATTCCCACAAGTTTACACACAAATATTCCTATATCAGAGAGGTTTTCCTCTGCTATAAAAATCAACCCTTCCCATATTGTTTTATTGTTCTTAGCACCAAATATCATCTGACATATTATATATTTTATTTATTTGTTAATAGTTTCTGTATTCATCTCTAGACGACAAGGGAGCAGGAACCTTGTTTTGTTAATGCCTCGGGCCTGACACGCAACAATATTTGCCAACACAACGAAGGTAAAGAGGAGGACGCATGAATGCAAGGAGGCGTGTGATGAACGCCAGTGAATGGCAGGAACTTGTTATTAGAGAACATTGCCTTTACCGTGGGTTCCTCAGTCTTCACTTCTCAGTTGAGTGAGGAGGACTCCAAGGGAGTCTGGGGTTTTTGCAAAAGGGGAACGTGACATCACTCCCCTGGCTGCATATTTGCTGAAATGGAAAATTCTGAGAAGAGGAGGTACCTGGAATCTCCCGATACTACAGAACATGGAAACAGAGGGAGGGATTGGGAGTTTGGAAGGACAAGATGGCATGTGACTTCCTGTCTGCCGAGCCAAGTGGACACCATGAAGGCAGCCAGGCGAAGGCCGTTCTGAGAGAGTTCCACCAAAGTGCCTTTCAGGGAATATCAGTTTTCTAGGGCTGCCATATCAAAGTACCATGGACTGGGTGGCTTAACCTACACAGATTTATTATCTTGGAGCTCTGAAGGCTAGAAGTCCTAAATCAATCAGCAGGGCTGTTTCCTTCAAAGGACTGTGAGGAAGCATCTATTCCATGAATCTCCACTGATTTGCTGGCAATCTTTGGTGTTTATTGGCTTATAGAAGCATCAGCCCAATCTCTACCTTCATCTTCACATAGAGTTCTCTCTGTGAGCATGTCTCTGCGTCCAAACCCCCCCTCCTTTATAGGGACATTTGTCATATTGGATTCAGGCCTCACCCTAAATGACTCATCTTCACTAACTACATCACAAAGATATTATTTCCAAATAAGGTCACATTTAAGGTACAGAGGGTTAGAGCTTCAACATATGAATTGGGAGAAGGGTAGAAGATGGATACAGATCAGTCCATAACAGTCTCTCTCCAAAGGAAAAACATTTTGTTTCTTCAGGACACCCTACTGGCAGGACACCATCTACTTCAAATATGGTTATGATAAAAACTAAAAAGTCATGTGAAAGCCTGGCAAGAAATCTCACTCAAGTGAATGACCCACAACTTTAGCAAATAAATAATCAACTCATACAGCAAGACTGACACCGGTACCAAAATTCTCTTTTTTCTAAGTCTACTAATAGCAAGCAATAAAATTGAGAACACTTTTTAAGTAAAAGACAATCATTTCATTTTTAAAAGTCAGCAGCAGCAACTTTTGCTAGTCAAATCTAATTTCCATTTGTTGAGAGAAAAATGCATGACTTGAAGTTTCCTTCTTTGAATGGGATGGGAAGGCTCATATTGGGATATGAGGCTTCATATTTTATTTGTTAACTTAGCTGCTGTTGATTCATCTGTACCCAAGAGTTTACACACTAGGATTAAATGTGAGAAGAGCTTTGCTTTGACGTCAAAAGTATGTTGGGGGCTTTTATTTGCTTTGTTTGGAAATATTGTTCTTGGACCGTCTTATTTGATTTCCTATTATCCAGGGAATTTAGAAAAGTCAGAAACACATCAAAAGTTTATTTAGTGCCCTCTATCATCGAGTGACATTAGCACTGTCTTTAAGGAATGGTCCTTGTGTGGATATGGTACATTTATTCAAGACCTCAGAGTCTTTTACAACTGATATTATTTTCTAAGTTATGGCTTCAGAGGTGATTGGAGGCTAGTCCAAGGTCTGCGAATAGATCTGGGAGGAAAAATCAAGGAGTGAAGTATTATGATTGAATTACTAGCCAGTAGGCTTCACTTGCGGAGAAGGCAATGGCAAGCCACTCCAGTACTCTTGCCTAGAAAATCCCATGGATGGAGGAGCCTGGTAGGCTGCAGTCCATGGGGTCGCTAAGGGTCGGACACGACTGAGCGACTTCACTTTCACTTTTCACTTTCACACATTGGAGAAGGAAATGGCAACCCACTCCAGTGTTCTTGCCTGGAGAATCCCAGGGACGGGGGAGCCTGGTGGGCTTCCGTCTATGGGGTCACACAGAGTCGGACACGACTGAAGTGACTTAGCAGCAGCAGCAGCAGGCTTCACTTGGCAGAGAAGGCAATGGCAACCCACTCCAGTACTCTTGCCTGGAAAATCCCATGGACGGAGGAGCCTGGTAGGCTGCAGTCCATGGGGTCGCGAAGAGTCGGATATGACTGAAGTGACGTAGCAGCAGTAGCAGCAGCAGGCTTCACTTAGAAAAATAGACTCTCTTTAACACAGTAATCATCATCAGCTGCAATGTATCTGGGCATCTGCCACCTAATTAAAACCTAGTCTAACCAACCAAGAGTATTATTTATTAATAAACATCACTAAGCCCTACCACGTGTCTCAGACTATTCTATGAACAGGGATGTAGAGATGAGCAAAGTTCTCCCAAATGTACCTTTCAGTGAGGGAGACAGTAAACAAGATAAATGTATTAGTGTACTGAATTTAATAGTGTCACTTTCCCTTAAAATTTGTATCCATCTGGAATCTATGACTATGACCTTATTTAGAAACACGGTCTTTAAAGATGTAATCAAGGTAAGATGAGATCATACTGGATCAAAAGGAGAAAGGGTGGCTTTGAGGACCAGGTGTACACGCTAAGTCCCATCAGTAGTGTCTGACTCTCTGTGACCCTATAGACCATGGCCCACCAGGTTCGTCTGTCCACGCAATTCTCCAGGCAAGAATACTGGAGTGGCTAGCCATTCCCTTTTCCAGGAGATCTTCCCAACCCAGAGATTGAATCCATGTCTCTTACATTTCCTGCATTAGCAGTTGGGTTGGCTCAGATAGTAAAGTGTCTGCCTACAATGCGGGAGACCAGGGTTCAATCCCTGGATTGGGAAGATCTCCTGGAGAAGTAAATGACAACCCACTCCAGTACTCTTGCCTGGAAAATCCCATGGACGGAGGAGCCTGGTAGGCTACAGTACATGGAGTCACAAAGAGTTGGACATGACTGAGTCACTTCACTTTCACTTTCTTTACCACTAGCGCCACCTGGGAAGACATACTCAATTAAAAGGTGAAGGCGAAAGCTGCTCAGGGGTGTCTGACTCTTTGTGACTCCACGGACTGTAGCCCGCCAGGCTCCTCTGTCCATGGAATTCTCCAGGCAAGAATACTGGAGTGGGTTGCCATGCCCTCCTCCAGGGTATCTTCGCAACCCAGGGATCAAACCCATGTCTCCCACATTGTGGGTGGATTCTTTACCATCTGAGCCACCAGGGAAGCCCATACTGATTTAAGGTGGGCCCTAAATGCAACATGACTCATGTCCTTCCAAGAAGGGGAAAAAAAAACATGGCAAGAACACCATATGATGATAAAGGCTGAGACTGCAGTGATGCAGCTTCACACCAAAGAAGGCCAAGGATGACCAGTAACCACCAAAATTCAGGAGAGAGGCACGAACAGATTCTCCATCAGAACCTCCAGAGGGAACCAACCCTGCTACACCTTCATTCTGGACTCCTATCCTCCATAACTGTGGGAGAACAAATACCTGCTGTTTTGAGACAGCTGGTTGTGGTTCTTTGTTGCAGCAGCCCAATTTGTGAGTGATAATAAAAGATAAGGAGAAAAAAAGCAGTGAAATGGAACAGAAAGTACCCGGGAGAGAGTGCAATATTACATTGGCCAGGAAAATCCTCAATGAGAAAATGACAGTGATTAAAGTCTAAAAGTGATGAGAAAGTAACAGATGATGTTACCTGAAGAAAGTGGTCCAGACAGTATGCCCTCAGAAGACAGTGTGGCTGGAGCAGAATGACAAGCAGGAGAGGAGGAGGAAGAAATGAGCTCAGAGAGGTGATCCACAGCCACATCACGGACATGCTATGGACAACTGAAAAGGCTCTCTCTAGCTTTCACTCCGTGTCAGAGGGAAAAGGAAGCTCTTGGAGAGTCTAGAACAGGGAAGTGGCACAGAAGAGTTACAAGATCTGACCTTGATTTTCACAAGATCTTTGCATTTCTGAAATCATTCTGAAAAGAATAACTTGAAAGTGGGTTAGAAAAGTATTGCAATAATCCAGGTGGGAAATGACTTAGACCATGGCAGTGATAGTGAAAGTGATCACTATTACAGGTTTATTTTCAGATTGTATTTTGTAGATGCAATGATAAAATTTACTGTGGATCAGATGTGGGATGTGGATAAAAGAGAAGAGTCAAAGATGGCTTCGAGGTGCTTTGTCAGAGGAACTGGGAGTATGAACTTGCCGTTTATTGAAAAGAGATGGGCATGGGAGGATGAGGCATGGTGAGGACGGCCAAGAATCAGTTTAGGACATGTTAACCATAAGATGCCATTTAGATATATGTGAGAAAATTCTGGGAATACAAGATGGAGTTAGGGAGAAGTCTGGGCAGGAGATGCAAATGTAGAAGTTGTTGGAACAGAGGCAACATCGTATGTGTATGTATTCATCACTCTCCTGAGTAATACTTCTTGTTTTCCTGCAGAAATAGTATTTAATTTGACCATGCAGAGAGGATGACCCTGCCTTCAACTTGTGATGGCTCTACACTCTTCTTGGGGGAAGAACTATAAAAATGCCTTAACAATCTAAAACATTGAACAGGTTATGGTAAGTATTTTTATAACCCCTCTTTTTTAAAAAAAATGTTAGGCAGTTCACAATTTTAGGAGACATAAAATAAGAAAATTACAATCAAAAAAGGAAAAATGGCAATTAGAGTAGCTGAGAAGGAAATGGCAACCCACTCCAATGTTCTTGCCTGGAGAATCCCAGGGACGGGGGAGCCTGGTGAGCTGCCGTCTACGGGGTCGCACAGAGTCGGACACAACTGAAGTGACTTAGCAGCAGCAGCAGCAGGTAAGTCAAGCACCTATGAGTAGATTTCTTTGAGTTTTTTTTATGGTCATCACACTTTGCAAGAATAAGAAAAGATATCAAATATAGCCTCCATAAGAAATTTTGTATCTTTCTATTTTTTTATCTCTTTGGGAAAAAAATTAATGTATTATTTTGACAGTGAATAAAAGGTTTATACCAGTCAATGAGATCTAACCACAAAATTGCTTTGATTCCTAGTATTGACTAAGAACATTATCTTCAATGACCCGAATGTATCAATATTAAAAAATGACTTAAAAGAGCACTAAAGAAGGTGGACCAGTGACAAACTCAGGTGGATCTATGATGACCCAACTGGAAGCCAGAAAGAGGTTCAGAGGACAAAGTGAATTCAGTGAGGGCTACACTTAGAGGATTAGGACTACTATGGTGCAGATTTTCCATATTCTTACTCAGATGCTGCTTTGAGATCTGATATATCATCTATGGTTTCTGCTTTTAACCAAAAACTCAGTCAAGTCATGATCCAAGAGGAGTTTCTTCCAACCCATCATTACTAAATACAAAACAGAATCCTGGGCTAAGAATGCTCCACTTTGGAACCAGTGGTGTGGAGCAGGTAAATCATATCACTTGCCTTTAGTTTAAGAATCTGGTGTTGTGTGTTCAGTTAAATGGAGCTTTCAGTGGGTAACAGTGAAAATGTTTTTATTAATTTCTTTCTTCCCAATCTCTCTAGCCAATTCAGAAATGAAAATAAAAGTTATTCAGTCCTGTCTGACTCTTTGCAACCCTATGGACTATACAGTCCATGGAATTCTCCAGGTCAGAATACTGGAGTGGGTAGCCTTTCCCTTCTCCAGAGGATCTTCCCAACCCAGGGATCAAACCCAGGTCTCCCGCATGGCAGGTGGATTCTTTATTAGCTGAGCCACAAAGGAAGCCCAAGAATACTGGAGTGGGTAGTCTGTCCCTTCTCTAGTGGATCTTTCCAACCAGGGATTGAACCAGGGTCTCCTGCATTGCAGGCAGATTCTTTACCAACTGAGCTACCAAAGCTATCTAAAGCAACTGGTGTAAGTTAGATATTACAACTGAATGTTAAATTTAACTTTGAGCTTCATGGTAACTAAGTTTTAAAAAGTTCAAATTCTTGAAAGACCTATATATTTGAAAAAAATGTACTTTTTTTTCTGGGGAAATCTATGAAATGTTTATTGTACAGGTTTTAATGTCAGGGACATTGGATAAGAGTAGGAAACGCTTGCTATCATGATATTTCAAAAAACACAAACTATAAATGATCACTGTAGTATCATCCTTATACACAGTGGGTAGTATTACATAAAAATCAAAATGTATCTTCAAGGAATTAGAACCACGCAAACTGACTTCTGATTATGTAACTGAGAAATAGAGAGGTTTAGGAAAAGTAGAGAAATTCATAATTAAAAGTCTATTAGATATCTCCTTTAAAATATCAGATGACTCAAAATTAAAATTTTGGAAAATGCTGAACCATCAGCTCATCATGCCTCAAGTGTTGTCATTCTGTAATGTTGATTAAGAGACAATCCTATGATTTATACAAATCTTACAGAAAAATCAAGAAGGAAATAGTTCTCAACTCCTTTTGATGCCAGCATAACCCTAATACAAAAATCTAACAAAAATAAGAAAATTATAAGCCAATATACTTTATGAATATATATACAATAAACACAAAATAGTAATAAATTGAATTCAATAATATACAACAAACATAAACATGGAACGCAAGTTGGTATAAAAATTAACTGATATTAATTGACACATGAACAGAATTAGAAGAACAATTATAAAATTATCACTAAAAATAACAAAAAAGCAAAAATTCAGCAAACAAAATTCAGCACTTATTCATGATTTTAAAAAGAACACTCAGCAAATAAGGAAGAGAAGAAAATCTAATAAAGGGAATAGAAGGAAATAGGAATAGAAAGAATAGAAATATTCTAAATGAGGAAAAGGAAATCTAATAAAGGGAATATTAGTAATAATAATAATAAAAAGTTAACAGCTAATACAATAATATAAAAGTGAAGCACTGAAATCTTTCTCCCTAATACAGGGAACAAGGAAAGATACTAATTCTCACCATTTCTACTCATTTTTCTATTCTGGTACATTAGAAATACTGTACTATTATCGTACTAGAATTCATAGGCAAATACAGCAAAAAAATCAAAACAAGCCATACGGTTTTGATAGGAAATAAAATTATCATTATTTGCAGTTATGACTGGGTACCCAGAAATTCCTATAGAAACTGCAAAAACAAATTAGAACGGACAAGTAATCTAGCAAGTTTGAAGAATATTAGGGCAAAACATATAAATCAATTGTACTTCTACATACAAACAACAAACAATAAGGTGCAATCTTAAAACAATACCATTTACTATAGCAGCACAAAACATCAAGTACATAGGAATAATTTTAGCAAAAAATTCACAAGCTGTATAGATTAAAATCTATAAAAATTTCTGAAAGAAATTAAAGAAGACCTAATAAATGGAAAGATACTATGTTCATAGATTGAAAGACTTAACACTGTCAATATACATTTTACCCAAATTAATGTTTCAGTACAATCCCAGAATTCCAGCAGAAAAGCTGATTCTAAAATGTTTACAGAAATGCAAAGAATCGGAAGTAGTTTTTTAAAAAAAAGAACAAAGTTGAAGATGTATACTGCCTGGTTTAAAAACTCACAATGTAGTAATAGTAATCAGCAGAGTCTGGCAGTGCTACAAAGGTAAACAGATTAACAGAACTAAACAGAGATTACAGACATAGATCCACACACATATACTGTTTGGTTTTCCAAAAAAAAAGGAATTTCTTTGAGGGAAATAAAGTCTTCTGTACAATACTTTAAAAATGAATAAATACATAAACTTCAGCTGCTATTCCACTCTACACATACATAATTAATGTGGGGTGGATTATAGATATAAACCTGAAAACTAGAGCCATAAGGCTCTAGAGCAGATGAAGATTTCTTAGATCACAAGAGCACTAGCTATGGAGGAAAAACTTGATAAACAGACCCATCACAATTTTAAAATTTTGCTCCTTGAAAACCACCAGTTAAAAAATTAATAGGCAAGCTACACACTAGGGAAAAAATATCTGCTAAATATGCTTTTAAATATCTGTACCCAGTGTATGCAAAGAACTCTTACCAATTAACACTTAAGAAAAAGAAACTAACAACCTAATTTTTTAAATGGACAAAATATTTCAACAAACTCTCCACCCAAAAAAAGCTATACAAATAAGCGATCAATAGGATACAAAAAGAAGTTCATTATTATTCAAGTGAAATTAAAAATAAAATCAAAACGAGATACTATTTCATATCCACTGGAATAGTTAACATCAAAAATCACACACTGGGACTTCCCTGGTGGTCCTGTGGTTAAGAATCCACCCATCAATGCGGAAGAGACAAGTTTGATCCCTGGTCCAGGTTGATCCCACATGCCACAGACCAACAAAGCCTGTGGACCACAACTACTGAATCTGTATGCTACAACTACTGAAGCCCACATGCCTAGAGCTCGGGCTCTGCAACAAGAGAAGCCGCTGCAATGCAGAGTAGTCCTCACTCACCACTAGAGAAAGCCTGTGCACAGCAATGAAGACCCAACGTAGCCAAAAATAAATAAATCTTTTTTTTTAATAAAAAACTGATATTACCAAATGTCGGTGATGATGCAGAGCATCTGGAACTCTCATACACTGCCATGAGAATGTGAAATGTGTACAATATTTTGGAGAACTGTTAGACAGTTTCTTACAAATATACATCTACTTCATGGCTGGCAGTTACATTTCTAGGCATTTACCCAAGAGAACTGAAAACATATATCCACAGAAAGATGTGTACAACAATGTTCGCAAAACTTACCCATCGCAGCAAAGCTCTGGAAACAATTCAAATGTCCAGCCACAGGTTGCCTGCTGTAAGAAGAGGCATGTGAGGACTAAAAAGAGACACAGGGAAAGTTCCTGGAGGAAATGGAAATATTCCACATTGTTTTTGTGGATGGTGGATGTACACAGTTATTAACTAATAAAACTGAATTCAAAATCTGTGTACTTTACTACATGTAAATTATACCTCAGTTTCAAATTCTGAAAAATTTTATAACAAACTTTTAAACTTAAGTTCCTGTGTGTTTTCTTCTGCTGTAAAAGACAGAATGACCGAGATTTTTCTTTTTAAAAAAAGGAAGGAAGTATTAAATCTGCTTCAGCACTTTAATACTTGGTAATAACTTCATAAATTTATGTCATTTAACAGTAATTTTCAAATGGTATTAAGCAACAGAAAGTAAAATCATATGTGGGAGCCAAATATTTTAAGGAAAAAATAAAAACTGAAAGTTCTTATTAACTCTTTCTTTATCCTTAAGTCAGACAGCTCATGCACTTTCAGTAAGAAATTCATGTGATCATCAGTAGAGTTTGAGGGTCTCTAACAAATAGCAAATACTACTTAATATGTGACTTTAAAAGAAGCTTTGTTACAATCTCCCAATGAATGAGTTGCACTGCCAGTAGGGCTTTTTCTTTATTTTGCTATATTCTGCTGAAAGATAACTGTAGGGGTGCAGTACACTTATATTCGGAGAAAATTTTAACCAAGACTATAACTTGCCTTAGTTAGCTGATGTCAAGCCCACCTTACTGACAACAATGAGGGCACAGGCTCAGTTGTTTCTTAAGGTCATCCTTTCTTCCTAACAATAAACCAGGCTGTCAGCATGGAAGAGGTTATTTGAAGCACACTGAAGGCATGCACCAAATTAATTGAAGACCCTCTCCCGATTATTTAAATTACACTAGTAATAAGAGAAGAAATGACAAACTCCAGTCCTGCAGCATTTAGAAATGAAATTCCTTTTGTAAGAAGGCAATCCTTACCTGCCCTAGTCTAGCAGCATTATCATACTAGAAATTTTGAAAAAGTGATATAAATGTTGAAACATGTTCTAAAGAATATTCTTTGTTATTTCATTGAAATCTATAGAGAAAATGAAAGCAAAAAGCACAATATCTTTTTACTCTCTATCACTGCTATCCATTAACTTGGGCAATGAAGTACATTATAGCAGTTATCAACAGTGGAATAGTTGCTTTTCTCACACACGGCAGGAATAGTTGCTTTTTTCATGCACGGCATCAAGTCAAGTGATTGTTCTGCACCATTAGTTTTGTTCTGTTTCTTTCTTTTTTCAGAAAAACTTGTCCACAGTTTTGAAGGACTATACAAGGCACTAGTAGCTCGGTAAATTGGGATCAACCAGATTATTTTGTACGAACTGAGTAACAACACTTCAAATTCACTCTGATGTAGACCTACTGAGGAGGTATTTAAGGCAAAGTCTGAAAACAGCACTGGTGCGCTTCCTGCTTTCAATTCTAGCAGTGAGGAACAGGAAAAAAGCAATTTCTTTGCTACTATTCCTAGTATTAAATATTCACAGCTGTTCTAAGATGCCAAAGAAAACAACTGATAAAGTTAATAACAAAATTAAAAATTCTTCCTGGAAAAACTCATTATTAGAAAAGTCAAACTACAAATGAAAAATAAAGAAAAAACAGCGAAAACAAGTGAAAGACAAAGGGACAGTTTCCTTTATAAAGGCCTCAGAAAAATCAATAACACCAACAAACCAACAGAAGAATGGAAAAAAGGACAGGAACAGATAAGCTACAAAAACAATAGAAAGAAAGAACGAAAGTGAAGTCGCTCAGTCGTGTCCGACTCTTTGTGACCCTATGGACTTGTAGCCCACCAGGCTCCTCCATCCATGGGATTCTCCAGGCAAGAATACGAGAGTGGGTTGCCATTTCCTTCTCCAGGGGATCTTCCCGACCCAGGGATCAAACCTAGGTCTCCCGCATTGCAGGCAGACGCTTTAACCTCTGAGCCACCAGGGAAGCTCATAAAAAGCTCTTAAATATATGATCAAAAAGTATCTTATCTCAGAAAACGAGAAATAAACATCGAAACTAAAATTATATGCAATATTTTATCTACAAAATTGTCAAATATCAAAAAGATTGACAGCCCTCAATGTTGGTGAAACTGGTGAATTGTAGGATGCAATTCATACAGTGCTGAGGACAGCACAGAGACAGGGAGACACTGCACACATAGTATGTGGATCAGTTTGCAAATGTCCATCAAATGGACAAGGATATTCACTGCCATACTGTTTGCAATAGCAAAAGATATCCATTGGTGTGATACCAGTTAAATACATTATAGAATATACACAGAGTGGAATATGACACTGGAAAGAATGAGGAAGTTCCATGTGTCTGGGTAGTGGAGGCAGTGGGTCTCCATCTTTAAAGAAGGGGCTTTTAACCCTACATCTCCAACCCAGAATCAGGTCTTAGTATAAAGGAAAAGAAAGATGAATAAATGCCCTTCAGATAATCCTGGTATTCAGAGAGCAAAGGTGGACTGAGCTTCTTTCCAAGCGGGGCCCAGAGAGACAAGCAAAGGCGTTATTTTAGTCTGTAGAAAAAAAACAGGCAGTAGCAGAAGCAGCAGCAGCGAAGGTTTATCTGCTACACATTTTAGGGAATACAAAAAGCAGGCATGAAAGACAGGGAGAAGCAGGGAAGATTATAACAGAAAGCATTATCAAGCTTGGCCATGACAAAACATGACTGATTACTGCATTTTTCTGAACCAATCTCTGAGAAGTCATTTGGGAAGGTAAAGTCCCCAAATGGACCTAATCTGAAATACTTAAAACTAGAATTAACTGGGTAAATTTTCTGCCACCAGGCAGAACTGAGGCTCAAGACAGAAATAAGCGTGAGTGATAGAAAAAAATAAAGTCGTATTTCTAGCGTCCCTGAGGACACGGCTTGAAAATATTGATCATGTCACTTGTATATTGGCTGATTCAGTGACAGCAATATTGAGGCTCAAAGCACATCCATACTGGTCTAAAAAGTCTATCTCAAGAGTAGAATTTGCAAAGAAACACTGACTATTAATTAATCAATAGGGCTGATCTCTTGAGGTAAGTAAAATTTTCTCTAGCAAATATATTAGCTTGCTAAGGCTACAATAACAAATTACCACAAGCTGAGTGGCTTAAACCCCAGAAGTTGATTTTCTCACAGTTCTAAAGGCTAAGTCTAAGTTGTCAACAGAGTTGCTTTCTTCTGAGGTCTCTCCTTGGCTTCTAGATGACTGTCTTCTCCCTGTGTCCTCAGATGATCTTCCCTTAGTACAAATCTGTGTCCAAATTTCCCCTTTTTATCAGATTGGATTAAGGTCACCCTAATGACCTCATTTTAACTTAATCACGTCTATAAGGATCTACTCTCCAAATATGGTTTCATTCTAGTTAGGACAATAACACAAATTGTTTTTGTTGGGGAAGATGACACTAATGAGCCCATAACAAGTTACCTGTCCTTCTTTTTTCTCTTCTTTTTCTTTTCTTCCTTTTAAAAATGTGTGTTAAGTGCTATGAGGCCTCCAGACGTAGGGAAGGATCTATAAGGGCATGGCCTGAGCGGGTGTGTAGAGAGGCTGAGGAAGGTAAACAGTGAAGAGGCTGCTGCAAATTATCATGGACATACCAGGCCTCCCGAAAGAAACAATTCCAGGAATGGGAAGGCATTCTCCAGAGAAGGCACTGGCACCCCGCTCTAGTCCTCTTGCCTGGAAAATCCCATGGATGGAGGAGCCTGGTAGGCTGCAGTCCATGGGGTCGCAAAGAGTCGGACACGACTGAGCGACTTCACTTTCACTTTTCACTTTCATGCATTGGAGAAGGAAATGGCAACCCACTCCAGTGTTCTTGCCTGGAGAATCCCAGGGACGGGGGAGCCTGGTGGGCTGCCGTCTATGGGGTCGCACAGAGTCAGACACGACTGAAGCGACTTAGCAGCAGCAAAGCATTCTCTGTTCTTGGTTAGGTGACCTGGCATTAAACATGACAGTTTCCCTTATATTAATTTATTAACTCAATGTCATCCTAATAAAATTACCAAGAAATTATTTAACAGAGTTAGAGAAGTTGATAACTAAAATTTACATAGAAAAACAAATATGCAAGAATAGCTAGGAAAACACCCAAAGAGAAAAATTACAGAGGGAAACTAGCCATAGTACACATTAAAATACACTGTAAAACTTCTGTAATTAAAAGTGTGGTATTAGCACATGAACGGACAACTAGATCGATAGAAATGGATAAAAAGTCCAGAAACAGATACAAGTATCCATGAGCACTGAGCATATGCTAAAAGTGGCATCTTTAATCACTGAGATAAAAACGGACTTTTTAATAAATGGTGCTGGGACAACCTATGGATGCTGACAAGTTGCTTAGAAAAGGTAAAATTAGACAAAGATCTCACACTGTACACAGAAATATTATACACTATTTAGCAAATCCATTTCTCATAGCAGTATGGGCTAGCTATTCTATAGTCCTTTATGTGTATTCTAGGACTGAACAAATCAGTGAAGGTATTGCTCATATTCAGATCCAGCTTTCTCACTGTGGGGGAAAAAGAAGTTAAAAATAAGAAAGGAGCAGACTTCCTTGCTAGTGCAGTGAATAAGAATCCGTCTGCCAGTGCAAGGGACATGGGTTTAATCCCTGGTCCAGGAAGATTCCACATGCCACGGAGCAACTAAGCCCATGTACTGCAGCTTCTGAGCCCCAGCTCCAGGACCCACAATCTGCAACTAGTGAAGCCCACGCGCCTAGAGCCTGTGCAATGCAACAAGAAGCCCACTCACCACAACCAGAGAAAGTCCGTGCACAGCAGTGAAGACCCAGTGCAACCGTAAACATAAACACATCAAAATGAGGAAAGGAGAAAGGCTACAAAGACCTTGGACTGGAGTCAGAGATACCAGGATTAACTCCGTTTTTACTGTATATGCAGATTTATGAATGTAGACATAAATGTAAATAAATATGTGTATGGTTGGGTTAGTATACATCTGCCCCCCGAGAGGGCCTGGGATCAATGATACTACAGTATCAATGATATACAGATACTACAAGGAGCACACCCAGTACCCAGATCTTCATCCTCTAAACACTGTTCTCCAAAAATGAAAGCAGGCTCCTCAGAGGACTAGCTGATATCAGGACTGGAGCAGAGAAAATGTAAGGTAAGCCCAGGACACCTCATGATGCTAGAAAAATAAGGAAGTGTGCAAAAAGAACAAGATATGTCAGAGGGACACAATAGCCAGTGGCAAGGAACTCCAAACAGCCAAAGTTTGAACAATGAAAGAAAAAACAGAAGAAAGGCAGAAAGGGAAGGAGGAAAGGAGGGAGGAAGAAAATAAGAGAGGAGAAGAGAAAGTGTTGGATTTATAAGCCATATTAGCAAAATAAATATCCAGGAGTCCCTACAGATTATAAATACTTGAATAAATAAATAAATTGGGGATATAGGATATCTCTTATCAGAAAAATTCCCACTAATAAATGTAAAAATAAAGAAGGAATTAGAAAATTACCATGATCCCAACACAATAATAATATCTGTTACAGACAAGTTCCACCAATGGATGCTAATATTGTTGGGCAAAAGTTTGATGAAAAAGATACTATTCCACTCTCAAAATTTCTCCCCCATTATAATTATCAATTTCCAATGCATAAATAATAACTTTACAGTGGAAATCCAGCAGACACTACCTTAACCATGTGATGAAAATTATTGCTGGGATGCGCTGAGAAGGATGCAGCATCACTGGTGGCATTTTTGTTGAACAAGCGTAACCTTACTCTAATGATGACAGGACATCAGACAAACCCCAAATGAGAGAGAGATTCTGCAAAACATCTCGACAATACTCATCCAAATTGTCGAGTGGATGAAAGACACAGAAATAACGTGTCACAGGTTGCAGGAGACTAAGGAGATGGATGCACTAAGGCCAGGTGACATTCTTGACAGGGTTCTTGGACAAGAAAAGGATATTTTGATGACAGGGAAACTGGTGAAATCTGAACCACAACTCTGTGTTGATCAGAGGTGTATCAGTGTTCATTTCTTGATTTTGGTCATTGATTTTGATCACTATACTGTGGTTACATAAGTTACTGACATCAAGAAAACTTGGTGAAAAGTGTATGTGAGCTAGACATAATATTTGGTCAAGACAAGTGCAAGTCAAAAAATGGTGTGCTGGCCAGATTAATGGCCCCACAAAGATGTCCATGTCCTAATCCTGGAACTTGTGAATATGTTACCTTACATGGCAATGGGATTTTGCAGATGAAGTGATTAGTATTATAGACTTTGGGGCAGTGGGATTATCCTAGATTATTCTGGTAAAGCCAATCTAGTCACATGAGTCCTTAAAAGCAGAAGAGGAAAGCAGAAAGATCAGTCAAGGAGATGAGAAGACGGAAGCAGCATCAGGAGAGATCTGGAGCTTGAGAGGGACTTGACTTTTTGTTTCTGGCTCTGAAGGTAGAAAAGGTGCCACAAGCCAAAGAATGCAGGTGGCTCCTAGAAGGAGCTTTCAGTTGACCATCAGCAAGGAAAGAATCCTTAATCCTACTATTGCAAGGAACTGAATTCTGCCAACAACCTAAATGATCCTGCAAGTAGAATCTTCTCGGGGACCTCCAGAAAAAAAAAAATGTAGCCCTGCTGACACCCAGATTTAGTCCAATGATACCCATACAGAACTTCTGACCTAAAGAACTATAAAATAATAAATTTGTGCTGCTTTAAGCTGCTAAATTGATAATTTATTACAGCACCAATAGAAAACTAACTAATATGGGCACAGGTCCCAGAGCTTGTTTGGGGAACCTCTCTCAAAGCCATTATTTCTATTTAGGTCTTATGCCCATTTTTTGATTGGGTTGTTTGTTTTTTATATTGAGCTACATGAGATGCAGAAAAACAAATATCCACCTCATGCGAACAGTTGACTCACTGGAAAAGACTCTGATGCTGGGAGGGATTGGGGGCAGGAGGAGAAGGGGATGACAGAGAATGAGATGGCTGGATGGCATCACCGACATGATGGAGGTGAGTTTGAGTGAACTCCGGGAGTTGGTGATGGACAGGGAGGCCTGGCATGCTGTGACTCGTGGGGTCGCAAAGAGTCAGACACGACTGAGCGACTGAAATGAGCTGAATGCATATATGTGGAATATAAAAGAATGGTATAAATTATCTAATTTGAAAAGCATAAATAAGGGAAACAGATATAGAGAAGAAATACATGGATACTAAGGAGCAAATGGGAGTGGGGGAAGCGATTGGCAGACTAAGATTGACACATAACATACACTATTGACACTATGTACAGATAACTAATGAGAACACACTGTATAGCATGGGGGGACTCTACTTAATGCATTATGGTGGCCTAGTGGGGAGGAAGTCCAAAAGGAAGGGCATACATTGTGTGTACATGTATCAATGTATTTGCAGTCTTTCCAGGTGGCTCAGTGATAAAGAATCCACCTGCCAATGCAGGAGACTCAGGAGATTCAAGTTAAATACCTGGGTCAGGAAGATGCCCTGGAGTAGGAAATGGTGACCTGCTCCAGTGTTCTTCCTTGGAAAATTCCGTTGACTGAGGAGCCTGGCAGGCAGCACAGTCCTTGGGGGTCACAGTTGGACACGACTAAAACACAGATGCAGATATGTATATGGATAGCTGATTCATCCTGCTGTACAGCAGAAACTAATGCAAGATTGTGAGGCAAGTATGCTCCAATAAAACTAAAGGCAGAAAAAAAAATTTTTTAATCTACTTATTTCTCATGGGCTACGCAGCCCATTAGGAGCACCATGAAATGTGACTCTATTTACACTGCCCCAGCTGAGAGTCCTCAAAATGGCTGCCATAGACTTAGCCCACCTCTAGACTCCTGACATATAGGTCTCCATGCCCTGAAACATGTAGCCCTAATACCTTGAGGGGGATTCAATGAACAGAGAAAGAAAGGATATCTGACCAAAGGCAACCAAAATAGTTTACCAGATGTCTAGCAGGTGACCCAGGAGCATGCTGTATTCCATGATGAATGGGTGATAGAATCAAATCCTCTGCTCCACCCCAAAAGACAGACAGTTGTTAGAAAAAGCAGACAAAGAAAGAAAAGCAGTAAAAAATAAGTTATTCAGAAGCTAACAGAAGGCACAACTACAAGTCACAAGTTGGCAGAAACCATGCAATTAAAGGGGGAAAAAAGAAGGGAACATAGGAACTTATGTGATAATAGTAATAGCAGTAGAAGCACAGTGTCCAAACTTATGCAGGAGAAAACAAGCAAAAACTTCTGTTGACGAGACACAGAAGGAATAAGATGGCATGAACAGTGTTGCACTTGAACAAACTTCTGGATTCCATGAAGCCTTCTGTGAAAGCTTCCCACCGTTCATCTCCTATTCTACGCGTCCTTGCAATAAGACTTTTTTCTCCTTAGGTGACCAGACATCTCTCTTACCTTGCAACCTGTAAGAGATGAACCAGCTCACAGGTTCATATGACTCACCTTATTACTTCCTGAGGGTGACCTGTTTTGCCAAATGAAAAGAGATTTATTTCTCTGTGACAACCTAGAGGGGTGTAAAGGGGTGGGAGGTGAGAGGGAGGTTCAAGAGGGAGGGGACATGTGTATACCTATGGCTGATTCATGTTGATGTATGCCAGAAACCAACACAACACTGTAAAGCAATTATCCTCCAATTAAACAAATTTGAAAAAAAATAAAAAGAGATTTATTGTAAGGGACTCTTGACTTCTGACCTCTGTAGATTTCATTTATTGTTGTCCTTCAGGTTATTTATTGAGAAATTGGCTATGATTTCCCAGAAACTACCCTGATAACCAGCTATTCAAAATACCAGTATCAGAAGTGAGCAGAGCCAGATTAGATGAGCAGGAAATAAAAAACTTCCCTTAATCCTACACAGAAGTGTCATTTAGCAGCTAACTGCATAATCATAATCTAGTATTTTCAGTTGTTTCATGGTTGATAGTTCTTTTTCCCTTATAACAATTAAATTTTGAGAAAGAATTTCTATGCTATTTCAAGCATGTAGAATACTTAGTTACATACCTAATAAATGTGCATTAGTTCATTACCTTGGGGACTTTTGACAGAATCATGTTGTTTATCAGAAAGATGATGAAAGCCCTCACAGCATAATCAAAGGCCATCTGTATTCTCTTTCTACCTCTTACTCCTCTCCCTGTCCAACCTTCATGAAAGAATCCTCTGCTGAAGAGTCCAAAATTGCAAGAATAATACCCTGCCAATAGTAGACACTGGACTCATTACTTGAATATGTTTTTCTGATAACAAATGGGTAGGTAGAGAGATGATGGTATGATCACGGTTTCCTTATCATGTTTCAGTTCAGTCAGTCAGTTCAGTCGCTCAGTCGTGTCCGACTCTTTGCGACCCCACGAATCACAGCACGCCAGGCCTCTCTGTCCATTACCAGCTCCCGGAGTTCACTCAAACCCACATCCATAGAGTCGGTGATGCCATCCAGCCATTTCATTCTCTGTCGTCCCCTTCTCCTCCCGCCCCCAATCCCTTCCAGCATCAGAGTCTTTTCCAGTGAGTCAACTCATCGCATGAGGTGGCCAAAGTATTGGAGTTTCAAAGTAAATATAACTACCGTTTGCTGAAAAGCTGTGTAGCTGGCCCACAGTCAGGCATTATGACTAACCTTCACAAAAACTTCTGTGAAAGTTCACTTCCCTTGAGAGGTGAAGAGCCGGAGTTGAGGGGGACTTTGCTGCTTGTCCAAAGCATTCAGCAATGAAACGCAGAGTGGGTATTCCCAAGCCATTACATTCTAACATCCTCATGCCTTCTACTTCCTTATTTACTGATTTTAAGTATGTAAGTAAACAGATCCTGATTATCTCAGGAAGGGGGGAAGCAGGGTTATGAGCCTCACTAGTCTGCCAAGTTTAACTGAAGGTCAGTGGTCTGTGCTATAGCTTCAAGGAGAAAAGGTTTGTGTTGGGACGTGGTGCCACCTGTCGGTTAATCCATGAAACTGGTGATGCAGGTATTTAATAGTTTCACACCCACACCCACACCCCCATGCAAGAATTCTTTAAAAACAGGAGCCATATGAAGAACTTGACTCTCAGTCACATTCTTTTCCACCTCCAGCCTCCAGAGTCTGTATGCAACCAGCTGGTGCTACACAAAAATTACTGAATTTAGAAATCAGTCCCTGTTCTCCCACTCACTGCTAAGAACCCTGAGGAGGTGAGTTAATTTCCTTGAGTTTGAATTTCTCACTCATAAAATTAAATGATACCTTCCTACATTTCAAGTTTATTGTGAGGATCAAATGAGATAATGTCAAATAAAGTGTGGTATAAACAGAATAACATTCTACAGGCCTTAGGTTATCGCCACACTTTATTGGAACCTACACTGCTTTTCATTTAGTTTGACTTATTTGGGAGTTCCTCAGATGTGCCCCTCCACCACTGGATCACAGATTCCCTGATTTTATTCCTATCTGCCTGCGTCAGAGTAATCTCTGTACGTAACAGTCTCTTCTCCTGGATTATAAATTCCCAAGGATTGGGCAGACCATATCAATCTTTATATACTCATGGTATATAGCCCGATGTCACAGGAGTTCAAATATGTATTTAACTTTAAATTTTTTTTTCCTCAATAATGATGTGGTCCTGAATGAGAATCATCTGTAAAATGCTTCATTAAAAGAAAAGGGATGACCTTTAATTAAAGGTAATATTGAGAGAGACAAAGGAGGAAAAGTGGATTTTAAATAGGCACAGGCACAAAATCTTGTGTAAAAGAGCAGAGGGTAGAAATGCTGATTGCTGGGTGCCGATAATCCCCTTAGAATTGTCATGATTTTTTTTCTCCAAATTCTTTCATGAAACAGTCTGCAGGACAGAGATGCTAAATGACTTACCCCTAAGTTATAATGTACAAATCAGGACAGGAACGTGTTTTTCTTGGTTTTCCACCCAGTATTCTTTCGCTACATCACATCACCTCACCACACGCAGAGAGCTCAGATAATCACGATGCAGACGTATGTATGCATACATATTTTATATATATATAGTTTGTCAAACTCCTATTCACCCTTCAAAACCCACCTCAAATGTCACTTTTTGAAAAGCCTTTCACGATGCCCTCAAGTAGAGGTCATGGCATCATTCTATGTAATCCTATGAGTAAAAGCAACCCATTTTCTATTTACAGGGCTTTCTTCCCTCGCCGCCCCCCCCCACTTAAATTGTTTGCATGCTATCCTGCAATTTAACACAATGTTTGGCACATATTAGATGACCAATAATCATGAATGCATACATATATATATAATAATAAACCATGCATTTATACAGAAGTTTATAGACATTATAAAAATCCTTGAGATTACATTTTTTTGTTGTTGTTCAGTCTCCCAGTCATGTCTGACTCTTTGCGACCCCATGGACTACAGCATCTCCTGAAGTTTGTCCAAGTTCATGTCCATTGAATCAGTGATGCCATCCATTCATCTCATCCTCTGATGCCTTCTTCCCCTTCTGCCCTCAATCTTTCCCAGCATCAGGGTCTTTTCCAATGAGTCAGCTATTCACATCAGATGACCAAAATACTGGAGTTTCAGCTTCAGCATCAATCCTTCCAACATTTCACGCCAGTTAGAATGGCTGCTATCCAAAAGTCCATGAATGCATACTTATTCAATGCTGTTCTGGGCATAGCTGCCTTCTGGGAGCTCACTGTTGATATAAGGCATGATGTTCTCTTTTACCTAGTTATATCTAGGGAAGTATAGAAAAAGAAAGTGACAGAAAAATAAATATCGTGATTTAAAAGATTAACCAAGACTCTGAATGGTACTTAGAAATTGCCCATTTTTAGAATGTTAAATATCAGTCAACAGTGAAGGACTCTAATAGAATCAGGCCATAAATGTTATCTAGTGGACAAATGTGGGAGTAGGGGGTTCAGGCTCTGGAGTTTGCGGTTCAAATCCTAATTTATTTTCTATGAACTTACATATGTGACTTCAATTCTCTAGGCCAAAATCTAATACCTTTGGTCCCCTTTTTAAAAATCTTGTTAGCAAACCATATTCAGGCTCACTCCTTTTATCTTATAAGCATATTCTTAACAAAAAAGCCCAGCGATCCCTTTAACATGTAAGACATTCTGTGCAAAGCCCCCAGTTCCACTCTTGGGGGTGGGGGCTAGGGGACAGAACTATCCAGACACAGTTCCAGGCAAAAGCAGAGCTTTATCATTACTCTGAAATTCCTGATGTGAAAAAGTCTGGATTCAAAGCCTATCCATTCTCATATGAAATTCTACCATTGACTATTTCAACATGATAAAAGGAATCCTTAGAGTTACTAAATATAATTCAGTTCAGTTCAGTTCAGTCACTCAGTCGTGTCCGACTCTTTGCGACCCCATGAATCACAGCACGCCAGGCCTCCCTGTCCATCACCAACTCCCGGAGTTTACTCAAACTCATGTCCATCGAGTTGGTGATGCCATCCAACCATCTCATCCTCTGTCATCCCTTTCAGATAGAATTGATTATTAAAATGAATTCAAATTTTTTCTCCTGTTTGTTTGTATAAGTTTCTAGTTGATGATCACCATCAAGAATTTGAAGCAACTGTCCTTAAAAAAAAATTTGGTCAGAAATTATGTTTCAAGCCTAAAATCTGATGCCAAAATTATATGGTTATAGAAGTGAGCTCATGTCCTTTTTTAAAAACATGCCAAGAGCAGATGCAAACTATTATACTAGGCTGGTGCAAAAGTAATTGCTGTTTTTGCACTGCTGAAATTTGCCATTTGATACTTGAATACATTCTTAAATAAATGTGGTTATGTTTTATATATCATTTTAATGTGCATTTCTCACTTTATGCTTTTTTTGCTGCTGTTGCTGCTGCTAATGACTTATTATTTGATTATTTTATATGGATGTGTATTTCCATTTATACGACTGTGGAAATGATGTTAAGTGATGAGCAAATTTGAGCACATTTCTTATCCGAGTTCAAAATGGGTCATAAAGCAGTGGACACAACTCACAACATCAACAATGCATCTGGGCCAGGAACTGTGAATGAACTTACAGTGCAGTGGTGGTTTAAGAAGTTCTGCAAAGGAGACGAGAGCCTTGAAGGTAAGCAGCACAGCAGCTGGCCATCAGAAGTTGACAAGAACCAATTGAGAGCAATTATCAAAGCTGATCCTCTTGCAGCCACATGAGAAGTTGCCAAAGAACTCAGTGTTGACCATTTTATGGTCATTCAGCATTTGAAGCAAACTGGAAGTTGAAAAAATGGGTGTTGCATTAGCAGACCGAAAATTTTAAAAATTGTCATTTTGAAGTGTCTTCTCTTACTGTATGCAACAAAGAATCATTTCTCAATCAGATTGTGACGTAGAACAATAAGTGATAACCGTTGACAAACAGCTAAGTGGTTGGACTGAAAAGCACTTTCCCAAGCCAAACTCGCACCAAAAAAAGTCAAGGTCACTGTTTGGTGGTCTGCTGCCCATCTGATCCACTACAGCTTTCTGAATCCCTGCAAAACTCAGCAAATTGATGAGATGCACCAAAACGGCAATGCCTGAAGCCAATACTGGTCAACAGAAATGGCCCAATTTTTCTCCACAACAACACCTGACCTCATGTCGCACAATCAGTTCCTCAAAAGTTGAACAAACTGGGTTACAAAGTTTTGCCTCATCCACCATATTCACCTGACCTCTTGTCAACTGACTACCACATTTTTAGGCATCTCAACAACTTTTTCCAGGGAAAATGCTTCCACAATCAGCAGGAGGCAGAAACGCTTTCCAAGAGTTTACCAAATTCCAAAGCAAGGATTTTCATGCTACAGGAATAAACAAACTTATTTCTCGTTGCCAAAAATGACTGTAATGCTTCCTATTTAATTAATAAAACCATGTTTGAGCCTTGCTGTTGGTGTTGTCCAGTCGCTCAGTCGTGTCTGACTCTTTGCGACCCCGTGGACTGCAGCACACCAGGCTTCCCTGTCCTTCACCATCTCCCGGAGCTTGCTCAAACTCATGTTTATTTTGTCCGTGATGCCATCCAACCATCTCATCCTCTACCATCCCCTTTTCCTCCTGCCTTCAATCTTTCCCAGCATCAGAGTCTTTTCATCAGGTGGCCAAAGTATTAAAACTTCAGCGTCAGTCCTTCCAATGAATATTCAGGGTTGATTTTCTTTAGGATTGACTGGTTGGATCTCCTTACAGTCCAACGGACTCTCAAGAGTCTTCTCCAACACCACAGTTCAAAAGCATCAGTTCTTCAGTGCTCAGCTTTCTTTATGGTCCAACTCTCACATCCATACAGCTTTGACTATATGGACCTTTGTTGGCAAAGTAATGTCTCTGCTTTTTAAGCCTAGTTATAATGATTTAAAATTCACAGTCTGAAACCACAATTACATTTGTACCAAGCTAATATGTAGGATGGACAGACAACAAGGTCCTATTGTATAGCACAGGGAACTACATTCAATATCCTGAGATAAACCATAATAGAAAAGAACATGAAAAAGAATATACATATGTATAACAGAATCACTTTGCTCTACAGCAGAAATTAACATAATATTGCAAATCAACTATACTTCTCTAAAATTGAAAAAATAAAATGGGACAAGATTTATTGTTTTTATTAAAAGTCCTTGTTCTTTTGTTTTTATTTTTCTTCTAATACTTATATAACAGGGGGAAAATATAATAACTTGTTTTCCACCAAGCCCCATTATAGATATTCCCAAATCCCCTTCAGTTTTTTCAAGTCTGTATGCAAGTATTGTCAATTTCTATGCATGCTGCTACTCATGTATTGGAAAGTTCTGGAGTAATGGTTTGGAGAGACTGAGGCAGCAAGCTGGTTCAGATTCACATTTCAGTACCCATTAACTTGGATGAACCTTTCTAAACTGTAGTTTCCTTACGTATAAAAATGAGGATAACGATAGCTACTCTATCCGTTTCTTGTGAGGACTGCATGAGTGATGCATGTAAATCGCTTGGCACAGTGCTCAGTCTGTAGTAATTGCTGTGACTACAACCCCTGGACTATACAGTCCGTGGAGTTCTCCAGGCCAGAGGACTGGAGTGGGTGGCCTTTCCCTTCTCCAGGGGATCTTCCCAACCCAGGGATCAACCCCAGGTCTCCCACATTGTAGGTGGATTTTTTACCAGCTGAGCCACAAGGGAAGCCCAAGAATACTGGGGTGGGTAGCCTATCCCTTCTCCAGTGGATCTTCCCAACCTAGGAATTGAACCAGGGTCTCCTGCGTTGCAGGTGGATTCTTTACCAGTTGAGCTTTGAGGGAAGTCCACTGTAATTGCAGGAAATAACAACTGTATCTCCATGAGAGTGGTGAGGAAGTTATTGGTTGATGCTGATGAAAAGCCTCGAATTATAAAACTGATTTTATATGTTAGTTCCTTAGACATCCTCAGATAACCAAAACTCTGACTCTCCTCTATCTGGAACTTTATGAAACACAGTTAGAAAAAAAAAATAAAGCCACACACAGACTACAAGAACACAAGTTGAGAACCTTATTCCCCACATACTGTGCTGAATGTTCTCTTCAATGTATTAAACTGGGCTTGGTACTGAAATGGTCTCAGCAAACTTGCAGACATTTCAGGACACTAAATAAGGATATCTTTAATTCAACCATGAAACCATGAAATGTAGCTTAAAGAACATATTTCATTTTACTCTGTCATTCTGCTCACTTTTCTCAGGGTTAAATATAGATAAGAAATAAAAATGGCATCATCACTCTATGAAAGAATCTCATGCATTTTTCATAGATGTGTGACATTAATATACCTTGAGTATCCTGAGTCTGTTACTGGGGTTTTTTTTTTACTTATATTTATGACATTCTACCATCTGCAAGTGAGATTCCAACTAGAAGGAAATATTTATATACACCAGGGAGTCATACATAATTTAATGCTGGAGCAGGAAAGAAGAAAGAAAGTGTTCCAGCATGTAGTACAACATCCCTTACAAGGATATATATTTGAGTAGGAGTTGAAGATCAAAGAATGAATTTTCTTCTTGAGCAACACCAGATATTGAGAATAAGAATAAATTTAATTTGGATTTTTTCCATTGACTATTCCCTAGAAAATCAGGACTTACTTTACCACTGAATTAAGGGATAACACTGAAATTTTCCTTGGGATATTTACAGAGAGAACTTTTTATATTGCACATATATTTTTCAGCTCCAATAAAGTCTAGTGTTCTTGCCTGGAGAATCCCAGGGACGGGGGAGCCTGGTGGGCTTCCGTCTATGGGGTCACACAGAGTCGGACACGACTGAAGTGACTTAGCAGCAGCAGCAGCAGCAACAGAACAGATTGATACATGTTATCTGTGTAATAATGAACTCAAACAAACTTTGGCAATAATCTCAGACTTTCTAAGAGTCAGCATTAAGTACATTTGTTGCAATACTGGACAATATATTTACACTCCTAGTGCTTTTTCGAAACTGATGTTATCTCAGAATTTTATAGTTTTTTCCTATTTTTGATTTTGCAATTCATAGTACTTGTTAATAGCATGAAAATTATAAGTTAAACATTTGAGACTATATGATAAGATATAATGCAGCAATTTACTCTATGACACAAGGAACCCAAAGCCGGTCCTCTGTGACAGCTCAGAGGGGTGCAAGGAGGAGAGAGTTGGGAGGGAGGTACAAAAGGGAGGGGACATATGTATACCTATGGCCAATTCACGTTAATGTATGGCAAAAACCATCACAATATTATAAAGTAATTATCCTACAATTAAAATAAAATATAAATCGTTATATACATATATATATAACAGCAATTTAGCAATGAAAATATGTCGGTATAAAGGATAAAGACATTAAATAATGCTAAGTGAAGAAAATGGGATGCAAATTTTTCTACAAACTGGAATTAAAATGATGTATATTTTACATCAATAAAGACACTGTGATGGTCATTAACGCTGTTTATAAATATTCCAATCTTCCCCTCCTTGATATACAGGAGGTATATACAGAACTGCTGTAGATATACAGTAGATGTATTAGAACTGCTGTAATAAAATATCACAAACTGAGAAGCTTCAAACAGCAGAAATCTATCACGTCATAGTTCTGGAGGCCGGAAGTCTAAACTCCAGGTGTCTACCAGATTGGTTCCTTCTGAGAGCTGTGCAGGAGACTCTCTCCCAGCTTTTGGTAGCCTCAGGAGCATCTTGCAGTTAATGTTCTCCCCGTGCTTTCACATAGTCATTCCTCTACACATACTTATCTCTGCACAAATTTCTCATTTTTAAAAGGACATCAGTCATATTAGATTACAGCCCACTCTAATGACTGCATTGTAATTTGATTATCTGTGTAAAAAACCCATTTCCAAGTAAGGTCACATTCATAGGTTCTGGGGTTAGGACCTCAACATATTTTGAGGAGTGGTATTCAACCCACAACAGAAGGACAGCATTTCCCCACTCACTCTGAAATTAGGCCTGATTACGTGATTTATAATGACCAATCCAATGTTAGGGTGTCATTCCAGGACACAATCCTATACACCCCTTTCTTGCCTCAGCAACCATCCAAGGAAGTGCTCAGATGGATTCCCCATTAGCCTGAAGCCCTAAGACATTATAAGGCCCCAACCCTCTTTGGATGCTATGAACAAGAAATAAATTTCCCCCATGTCAAGTCATTGGGATGTCAGAGCTGTCACTACACCATAACTGAACCTGTACAGATAGATATAAAAATTGGAACCTAAAAGTAGAATGTACTGCAGTAGTACTATAAACTATGTGATATTGGCTTCATGGTCAATTGGCAGACAGCAGGAAAACTGTTAATGGAGGGAGGTGAGGCGGCAATCTGTGCTAGAAAAACTTGGGAAGCAGACCACACACCTACTAAACTTAGAGCTGCAGAGGAAGCCATGAGGGAGCAAACTGTTGATACTGGGAATTGGTGCTGTCATTGCCTTTGGCAAGGTTTGCAAGAGGGAGGTGACAAACTGGCCACAGCAACTAACTGGCCCAGTTTGAAGACAAGAAAGATAGGTAATAGAGTCCATGAATTCAGAGAGTTGGAGAGTGAAAAGAGGCAACTGCCTCTCAGACCGAAATACTACAATGGAAAATTTAGAAATGCTTCAACTAACAAAGCTGATTAAAACCCAGCCTTGATCAACCCTAGCTAACAAGTCAAAAGAATCATACTCATTGCTAAAATCTCTGAATGGATTAGCATCCCTGACAGCAATAGTCAGCTAAGAGCATGATATTTAGTAAAGATTTTCAATAGGAGCAGACAGCTTTTTTAAAAAGAGAGAAATGAAAGATTAGGCAGAGCACACTGCTGACCCTCTTTGGACATGATGCACTAAAATAAATAAAGATTTGCCAATTAATAATTTAGTCAAGAGAGAGAAGAGAAGCAGAAAGCCAAATATATAGAGAGAGAAGCATAAAAGTACAGAAGTCTAGAAACGACCTGTGATACACTTACTGATACATGGAAATTGATTGGCATCAAACACAGGGAAAGCTTACTAAGTGCCTGAGAAATTTAAGCTGCCCAAGAAGCCCCTAAATTTGTCCTCATTCAGAAACGAAAGGAACACAAGAGAGAATGAAAATAGCTGCTGTGGTAGGGAGTTAAGTTACAAGTGAAACTAGAGTTTTATTTCCTTTCATAATGTTTTATAATTGTTTTAACAATGTCTTTATAAAAACTAAGAAATAATATTAAAAACTTAAACTCTGGGGGCAACTTTGTTCTTTCTTAAGTAAACAATATTCTCCCAAGCAGTATCAACCCAAGGTCAGGGGTGTGAGAAGTGACTTGGCATCATAAGAATCTCAGCAGGAATCAAAAGAACTTGGCTCTGCTGCAAATTTCCACAGATCCCCAGGCAAGTGAATACAAATTATACTCAGGCAAAAGAAACTCTACTGGGTAAAATTTTGGATAGAGTAGATTCACGTCTGCATGTTTTGTTTGCTAATATTTGTTACTGAAGGAATATGTCATTTATTATACTCTTTCAGGGTTCAGTTGATCATTTTGTGCAAAAATAAACACTATAATAAATGATGGATCAGGGCTTCCGTTTCTACTTTTAAACAATTTACTAAAATCCTTCTTTGATTCAAACTTGCAATTACATGCTTGTAAACCCAAAAGAGTATGAAAAATTGAGTTCTTATTTGAGTCTATTATGTTATTATCTATGACAAACAATAGATGATTGTTTATCAAATCCTTGAGAAGATCAGATGATTTGATGCAAGAAAAAAAGAAAGAAAAAGCGAGGTTATAGAGAGCAGAAAGGAATCTTTGATCACAAGGACTATCAGATTCAAGGCAAGGTCTCAGTGGAATTATTTGGTCTTGATTTTGATTTAGAAAGTAAGAGACCAATTCTAACCCAGCCAAATCTAACCCCTTTGATCCAGTGAAATCTTCCTTGGTCAGGAAAAGAGATTTTATGATAATGAATCCCTGGGGAAATCAGACTTCAACAATTTGGCAACATTTTCTGAACAGTCATTATTCTATGTTGCTGCAGTTTACATATCAATCTGCAAATTCAAACTGGATACTCATATGTAGAATACATTTATAGAATATCTTCCTTACCTCAGAGACTTACCTATAAAGATGAAGTTAATTCTTCTCACGCTCCACCCCCAATACATATGTGGTAACAGGCAGGCACTCATACACAAAACACCCCTTATGGTCACCAGTCTTACTACTACAGCCAGATCCAAACGGATCCCAAAGGGCCAATAAAAAAACAAACCCAAGAAAAAAGAATTACACACCAAAAACTCTTCAGAATGTGGCTTGCTGATTTTGGCAAAACCTTGGGGAATATGTACAAGAATGTATTGTGAAGTATTTGACCAAGGAAAAAAATAAAGTAGTTTTATATTGGGGCTAAATTTATCAATATAAGCACACTTAACAGAAATCCTGGATTTGATGTCCTTGCTCAATAGCTGGCAGTAGTCCTAAAAGTGTGCTTGGCTGCTTCACAGAAAATTTCTTTTCCGGTTTTATTGAGAAATAATTGATACACATCACTGTAGTAACTTTAAGGCATATAGCATGATGGTTTGATTTATATATATTGTGACATGATTACCACAACAGGTTCATCTAACATCGTCTTCTCATATAGATACAACAAAGAAAAAAAAAGGAAAAAAAGTCTCCTTGTGCTGAGAACTCTTGAACTCTTCTTCATGTTGTACACTACATCCATAACACCTATTTATCTTATAACTGAAACTTTGTATCTTTTCGCCACCTTCCTCTAATGCCCTTTCCACTTTCCCTCTGGCAAATATGAGCCTGATCTACTTCTCCATGAGTTTAGTTTAGTTTTGTTTTAGATGCCTTTTTCTGTCTGACTTACTTCACTTAGCAAAATGTCTTCGAGGTATTCACTGAAGTAAATGTTATTGAAAATGGTAGGATTTCTTTGGATTAATGGCTGAATAATATTCCACTGTATACTTTCTGTGTTGTATCTATTCATCCATTGATGGGACATCTACATTGTTTTTATTTCCTTTCCCACTCTTTTTGACCCCAAGGGCTCCTCTATCAACGGGATTTTCCCAGCAAGAATACTGGAGTGGGTTGCCGTTTCATCCTCCAGGGGATCTTCCCAACCCAGGGATCGATTCGTGTCTCCTGCACTGTAGGCAGATTCTTTACCTCTGAGCCACTGGGGAAAACCTTTCTATGTCTTCAGTTCAGTTCAGTTCAGTTCAGTCGCTCAATCGTGTCCGACTCTTTGCGACCCCCTGAATCGCAGCACGCCAGGCCTCCCTGTCAATCACCAACTCCTGGAGTTCACTCAAACTCATGTCCATCAAGTAGGTAAATAACGCTGCTATAACTGTGGGGGTGTAGATATCTTTTCAAGTTAGTGTTTTCATTTCATTTCCTTTGGAATTGCTGAATAGTATGGTATGGTTCTATTTTAACTTTGGGGAGGATCCTCCATACTATTTTCCATACAGGCTATTGAACTGAAATACCTATTTACAACCCCACCAACAGTGCAAATGCTCCCCGATGCCAACGTTTATTATCTCTCATCTTTTTGATGATGACCATTCTAACAGGCCATTCATACACTCAGTGACAAAATCACCAGCCACCAGCACCATTCTAATAGGCATGAGGTGGTAACTCAATGTGGTTTCAATTTGCATTGTTCTAATAACTAGCGATGTTGAGCATCTTTTCACGTACATGTTGACCTTCTGTGTATCTTCTTCGTAGAAATGTTCATCCAGGTTCTGTGCCCATGTTTTTAATTGGGTTATTTGGATTTTTTGTTTTTACTGAGTTCTACAAGTTCTTTATATATTGTGCACATGAAACCCTCATCATATGTATAGTCTGCAAATACTTTTTCTTATTCCATAGGCTCTCTTTTCACTTTACTGATGACGTGTTTTTCTCTGCAGAAATTTTTTAGTTGGAGGTAGCCCCACTTCTTACTTTTATTTTGGCTTATGCTTTAAGTATCATATCCAAAAATTATTCCCAAGACCTATGTCAAGGAGCTTTGTGTGCATGTGTGCTAAGTTGCTTCAGTCACGTCTGACTCTTTGCGACCCTATGGACTGTAACCTATCAGGCTCCTCTATCCATGGGATTCTCCAGGCAAGAATATTGGAATGGGCTGCCATTTTCCTCCTTCAGGGGATCTTTCTGAACCAGGGATCAAACCCGCATTTCTTAGGTCTTCTGCATTCAGTTCAGTTCAGTTCAGTCGCTCAGTCGTGTCCGACTCTTTGTGACCCCATGAACCACAGCACACCAGGCCTCCTGGAGTTCACTCAAACTCATGTCCATCGAGTCGGTGATGCAATCCAGCCATCTCATTCTCTGTCGTCCCCGTCTCCTCCTACTCCCAATCCCTCCCAGCATCAGACTCTTTTCCAGTGAGTCAACTTGTCACATGAGGTGGCCAAAGTATTGGAGTTTCAGCTTTAGCATAAGTCCTTCCAATGAACACCCAGGATTGATCTCCTTTAGAATGGACTGGTTGGATCTCCTTGCAGTCCAAGGGACTCTCAAGAGTCTTCTCCAGCACCACAGTTCAAAAGCATCAATTCTTCGGCGATCAGCTTTCTTCACAGTCCAACTCTCACATCCATACATGACCACGGGAAAAACCATAGCCTTGACTAGACGGACCTTTGTTGGCAAAGTAATATCTCTCCTTTTTAATATGCTATCTAGGCTGGTCATAACTTTCCCTCCAAGGAGTAAGCGTCTTTTAATTTCATGGCTGCAATCAGCATCTGCAGTGATTTTGGAGCCCAAAAAATTGAAGTCTGACACTGTTTCCACTGTTTCCCCATCTATTTCACATGAAGTGATGGGACAAGATGCCATGATCTTCATTTTCTGAATGTTGAGCTTCAAGCCAACCTTTTCACTCTCCTCTTTCACTTCCATCAAGAGGCCTTTGAGTTCCTCTTCACTTTCTGCCATAAGGGTGGTGTCATCTGCATATCTGAGGTTATTGATATTTCTCCCAGCAATCTTGATTCCAGCTTGTGCTTCTTCCAGCCCAGCATTCCTCATGATGTACTCTGCATTAACAGACAGATTCTTTACCACTGGCGCCACATGGGAAGCTTGAAGGAGATTTCCTCCTGTTTTCTTCTAGGAGTTTCATGATTATAGATCTTATATTTAAGTATTTGATCCATTTTTAGTTAATTTTGTGAGTGGTGAAATATATGAGTCCAGATTCTTTTTACATGTGAAATTCAATTATCCCAGCACCATGCATTGATTCGCTAGTATTTTACTGAGAATTTTTGCATCTATATTCCTTGGGGATATTGGTCTGTACTTTCCTTTCCTAGAAATTTCCTTTTCTGGTTTTGGTGTCAGAATAATGCTGACCTTGTAGAAGGAGTGTAGAAATGTTCTGTTCTCTTTGAATTTTTAGAAGAATTTGAAAAGAATTGGTTTTATATCTTTATTAAATGCTTGGTAAAAAATCAACAGTGAAGCCATATAGTCCTGGGCTTTTCTTTATTGGGTGATGTTTGATTACTGAATCAATCCCCTTTCTAGTATTGGTGTAATCAGTCTATCCTCCACTATCTTCTGGAGTTTGTTCCTATTCATGTCCATTGAGTCGGTGATACCATCCAACCATCTCATCCTCTGTCATCCCCTTCTCCTCCTGCCCTCAATGTTTCCCAGCATCAGGGTCTTTTCAAGTGAGTCAGCTCTTCGCATCAGGTGGCCAAAGGATTGGAGTTTCAGCTTCAACATCAGTCCTTCCAATGAATATTCAGGACTGATTTCCTTTAGGATTGACTGGTTGGATCTCCTTGCAGTCCAAGGGACTCTCAAGAGTCTTCTCCAACACCACAGTTCAAAAGCATCAATTCTTTGGTGCTCAGCTTTCTTTATGGTCCAACTCTCACATCCATGCATGACCACGGGAAAAACCACAGCCTTGACGAGACAGACTTTTGTTGACCTTTGTTGCTCTATTTAGGTTCAACCTATTTTGCCTCATCGATCTGGGATGTTCCTTTCTAGCCTCAGATTCAGAAGCCTTTAGTCATTATTGCTTTAAATATTCTTTCTGTCCCTTCTCTTTTTCTTCTTCTGGAACTTCCACATTTTCATTGTTTCCATGTTTATTTTCATTGTTTCTATGTTTATTTTCATTGTGTCCCATTATTCCCATAGGTTTTCTTCACTCTTTTTCATTCTCTTTTCTTCTGCCCTTTTTACTGGGTATTTCCAATGTCTTATCCTCCAGGTCACTGACTCTTCAAGGTCAAGTCTACCTCTCTATTGAATTCTTCAGTTCAGTTATGGTATTTTTCAACTCTAGAATTTCTGAGCATTTTTATGGTTGCTATTTCCTTGTCAAATTTCTCATTTTTGTTCATGAATTGTTCGCTAATTTTGTTTAGCTATTTGTGTTTCCTTGTAGTTCACAAAACTTCCTTAAGAGAATTATTCTAAATTATTTCATAGATCTCCATTTCTTTAGGGTTAGTTAATTGAGCTTTATTTTGCTTTTCTTTGCTGGTGTCATTTTTACTTTATTTTTCTGACCCTTGATTCCTTATTGCACATTTGCATAATCAAGTCCCTCCTCCAGAATTCACACGTTGCTTTAGCAGAGACTTTTTTTACCAGTAAGTTTAGTTTGCATTGCGAGATGTGTCTTCTGATAATGTCCTTAGACTAGTAGGGTCTGCTTGCTATTATGGCTTACTTGAGGGCAAGTCTGCTATTCAGATTCTAAGGACAGGGATGGGTGTTGTGCTGAGGCTGAGGATAGTTGGAAAAGACTGCTGGCTTGGCCCCTACCCAAGGAAGGCTGCAGGATGGGCTCTGGTTGTCTGGATTCTCTGGTCAGTCCTACTAGTTGGTTAGGATTGAACACCACATTCAGCAGTAGTGTGTGCGTGCATTTGTGCTCAGTCGTGTCCAACTCTTTGCAACCCCATGCACTATAGCCCACCAGGTTCCTCTGTCCACGGGATTCTCCAGGCAAGAATACTGGAGTGGGTTACCATTTCCTCCTCCAGGGGATCTTCCCAATTCAGGGATCCACCTGCATCTCTCACGTCTCCTTAACTAGCAGGCATATTCTTTACCATTGTGACACCTGGGAATCCCCATTCAGTAGCAGATGGGGCTATAAATTAACTGTGCTGCTCTGGACCCAGGGCCTGTGCAGCCCAACACTTGGGGACCGAATCAGTCCACAAGAGGCACTGAATTCCCTGACCAGGTGAGACCACCAGTTTTGCTCTGCAGACGGTGAACTCATAGATTGTGAACTCTGTTCAAGTGCCACTGTAGCAAAGCAAGCAGTCAAAATGGTCCAATTCTTTGGCAACGACCAGGGGCCCGTAAGAAGAAAATATATGGGCAGCTAAGATCTTATTTGATTTTTTTTAATGAAAAATGTTCCAAACCTAATAAACAGAAGTTTGGTGTGACAATAATAAATGGAGTTCAGACATGGCAATCTCAGTAAATCACCCCACACATTTTGAAGTTATTTCCCCCATTTCTAACCCAATGGCTGAAATAGATCTTTTCAGGAATTGGGAGGCTCTCTAGACTGGCTCACTAGACAAAGGCATATACTCTTGATATCTCAGAAACAGATGCATGTACTAGAGAGCAGGGGCTAGATCCTAGACAAATAAAGAGGCTTGACAACTCAGTAATGAAGACAAGTCAGCATACAGTGGTTTCAAGTGACTGAATATCTCCTCTAAAGAAAAAAATCCTTCACCCCACCAATAAGAAGGAGAGGCACAATATACTGTATGCCTCTTTCCATGTGAAAGGCAAAATAAGTTACACTTGGAGAAGATGCTCTGATGCATTTACTAAGTGACCTATCAACCACTGGCCTTGAGTGAGGTCAATAACAAGATAACGTTTTCTGGCTGGTTAGATAGCAGAACCAGCCAGCAGAGTCAGAACTTTTGCCATCAACGTTATGACCCAAAGATATCAGGGGACTCAAAGGGTCTTGGGTAGATCAAATTGTTTTATGGAGATTGTAACAAATTCCTCTGGGACAATCAGAGAGGAGGCCCCTCGAGTTCCAAAGGAAAGTCCTCTTTATCTTTTTTTAATTTGGCTAAGATCCATATTTATTGTTTTCAAAATAGATACAAAATTAGGAAGAGGCAGAACCAGAACTTGAAATTAGGTCTGACTGGTACCAAAGTCTGTATTCTCATTACTAAATCATATTGCTCCTCTTGGGACTATAGAAAGGCCCATATAACTCATCATTGAAATGACTGATTGACCATATCACCTAGAAAAAAATTCTATTATACAGGGATTTTCAACTATATACAAAAGGTTTACATTTTACACAGAATGCTAAATGTAGAATAGTTGAAATCAGTGATCACAAGGTGCCTATTAATCAGATGACAATGGGATTTTGTTTTTAATGATAACTACATAATAATTAATCAATCCTTATCAATACTAAAAACAGTGCAATCTACCCTCTTCCCCTCTTTGGGGACATGTGGAGTAGGAAAAGGGAAGCCAATAACAGGCAGGCTGCACTTAAATCCAGCTACACTCACAAAGCAAGGCAAGTGGATTTTCCTTCTCAACATACAAATATGCTCTTGTAAGTCCAATATGAAACAAACAACAAAAAAAAAGTTTTCCTTGACCCACTGACAGAAGGCCCTTTTTAGAAGCTACTGCCTTGCTATTCAGTTCAGTTCAGTTCAGTCGCTCAGTCACGTCCAACTCTTTTGTGACCCCATGAATCACAGCACGCCAGGCCTCCCTGTCCATCACCAAATCCCGGAGTTCACTCAAACTCATGTCCATCGAGTTGGTGATGCCATCCAGCCATCTCATTCTCTGTTGCCCCCTTCTCCTCCTGCCCCCAATCCTTCCCAGCATCAGAGTCTTTTCCAGTGAGTCAACTCGTCGCATAAGGTGGCCAAAGTATTGGAGTTTCAGCTTTAGCATCAGTCCTTCCAATAAACACCCAGGATTGATCTTTAGAACGAACTGGTTGGATCTCCTTGCAGTACAAGGGACTCTCAAGAGTCTTCTCCAGCACCACAGTATTAGGTTGGTGTAAAAATAATTGCAGTTTCATATTGTTGAACACAGCCCTCTGATATTAAAATACACTCTTAAATAAAAGTGGTTATGTTATACATCATTTTAATGTGCTTTATATCTCTTTGTGAACGACATTACTTGTGTATTTTATAATAATTTTAGGCTACAGAAATGATATTAAACAAAAAGCAAATGAGCAAATTAATTTGTTCTTGTCATTCAGTCGTGTCCAACTCTTTGCAAGCCCATGGACTGCAGCACTCCAGGATTCCCTGTCCTTCACTGTCTCCCAGAGCTTGCTCAAACTGATGTCCTTCGAGCCGGTGATGCCATCCAACCATCTCATCCTCTGTCATCCCATTGCCCTCCCACCTTTAATCTTTCCCAGCATCAGGGTCTTTTCCAATGAGTCAGGTCTTCATATCAGGTAGCCAAAGTATTGGAGTTTTAGCTTCAACATCAGTCGTTTCAATGAACATTCAGGACTGATTTTCTTTAGAATGGACAGGTTGGATCTCCTTGCAGTCCAAGGGACTCTCAAGAGTCTTCTCCAACACCACAGTGCAAAAGCATCAATTCTTTGGCACTCAGCTTCTTTTTGGAGAAGAAAATGGAGACCCACTCCATTATTATTGCCTGGAAAATCCCATGGATGGAGGAGCCTGCTCGGCTACAGTCCAAGGGGTCGCAAAGAGTCAGATACAACTGAGCAACTTCACTTCACTTCACAGCCTTCTTTATGGTCCAACTCTCTCATCCATATAAGACTACTGGAAAAAACATAGCTTTGACTAGATGGACCTTTGTTGGCAAAGAGATATCTCTACTTTTTAATATGCTGTATAGGTTTGTCATAGCCTTTCTTCCAATGAGCAAGCATTTTTTTAGTTTCATGGCTGCAGTCACCATCAGGAGTGATTTTAGAGCCCAAGAAAATAAGGTCTATCACTCATTCCATTGTTTCCCCATCTATTTGCCAGGAAGTGATGGGACTGATGCCATGCATGATCTTCGTTTTTTGAATGTTGACTTGTAAGCCAACTTTTTCACTCTCCTCTTTCATCTTCATCAAGAGGCTCTTTAGTTCCTCTTCGCTTTTTGCCATAAGAGTGTTCTTATCTGCATACCTTATCTGCAATTTTCTTATTTGAGTTCAAAATGGGTCATAAAGCAGCAGAGACAACTTGCAACATTAACAACATATTTGGCCCAAGAACTGCTAACAAACATGCAGGGCAGTGGTGGTTCAAGAAGTTTTGCAAAGAAAACGAGAGCCCTGAAGATGAGGAGTGTAGTGGCCGGCCTCTGGAAGTTGACAACAACCAACTGAGAGCAATCATCAAGAAGCTGATCCTCTCACAATTACATGAGAAGCTGTTGAGGAACTCAACATTGACCACTCTATGGTCATTCAGCATTTGAAGCAAATTGCAAAGGTGAAAAAGCTTGGTAAGTGGGTGACTCATGATTTGACCCCAAATCAAAATTATCATCTTGAAGTGTTGTCTTCTCTTATTCTACGCAGCAACAATGAACCATTTCTTGACTAGATTATGATGTGCAATGAAAAGTAGATTTTATATGACAACCAGCTAACTGGTTGGACCAAGAAGAAGCTCCAAAGCACTTCCCAAAGTCAAACTTGCACCAAAAAAGGGTCACAGTCACTGTCTGGCAGTCTGCTGCCTGTATGATCCACTACACCTTTCTGAATCCCAGTGAAATCATGACATCTAAGAAGTATGCTCAGCAAATCAATGAGATGCACTGAAAACTGTGACACCTATAGTTGACACTGGTCAACAGAAAGAGCCCAATTTTTCTCCACGACAATGCCTGACCACACTTCACATAATTAACACTTCAAAAGCTGAACCATTTGGGCTCCGAAGTTTTGCCTCTTCCACCATATTCAACTGACTTCTTGCCAACCGACTACCACTTCTTCAAGCATCTCGACAACATTTTGCTGAGAAAATGCTTCCACAACCAGAAGGAGGCAGAAAATGCTTTCCAAGAGTTTGCTGAATGTGGAAGCATGGATTTTTATGCTGCAAGAATAAACAAACTTATTTCTTGTTGGTAAAAATATGCTGATTGTAATCATTCCTATTTTAATTAATAAAGGTGTATTTGAGTCTAGTTATAATGATTTAAAATTCACTGTCCAAAACTACAATTACACTTGTACCAACCTAACATATACCCAGTTTCAGAGTGTATAATTTATAGCAAGATATGAATGACCATCTCATCTGAGCTGTATGTGATCTGGATGGTATAAATTCTGGCATATCCATCTTCAAGAAAAAGAAAAAATACACAAGTCACTGTGTATTTTGTATAGTTGGGCTCCAGCAAGTCCTGAAGACACAGGAAAGTTGCCTGAGCAGGTTGCTTATGCCTGATACTCCAGTTGGCCTAGTCCTACTGCTCTGCCAGCTCTTTTCAACTCGCATGGTAAGAGTATACCAAACAACATTCCTTCTGAACAGTCAAATCACTTAATAGTAAAGGAAAAAGTTGGGGCCCATGGGATTCACTGGTATGATCATATTCCACAACATTTACATGCACAGATATTAGACAATCCGTCATTAGAGACTTGTTCACAGTATCCAAAGGGATCCAACAGTTGAAAAGTTGGAGCGCTACCATGTAAGATACAGTAAATGCTCTGAAATAGAAGCAAATCTATGGAACCTAACAATGGTTTCATTTAGTTGGAAAATGACAGCTTCAGACATCTTCCAATAATGAGTAAAAATGAGGGAAATTACAGTATGGCACTGGTGATTATTTCTGATGAGCCAAAATAAACTGGCAGCTACTGTCTGGAGGACAAGAAAAAAAGTATGGCCAGAAGCCAGATTATCTTTTGTAGAAAGCCCCTGGTATAGTCAAGTCTAGGGGAAGAGTTAGTTAATTAACCTACTCTGTGCCAGGCACTGGAATAGGCATTTGGGGTACTGAAGGGAAAAAAATGGGCAAGATTGGATCATCCTGACCCCAAAAAAAGACAGAGGCAAGGGATTATCTAAAGAGTTATGTAGAAGCATAGCATCAGCATCCCTCTGTTCTAAGCAATCCAAGATATTTAAACCAGAATATTCTAAGTCTGGACTCTGATCATTTCACTGTTCAAATCTTAGTAGCCATCTCCCAACATACCTCACCTCTATCACCTACTGAATTGAGTGAGACCCTCTCACCATAGAGGAGCTTCCTGGCATTATGCTCACTGCCTCTCTGTCTCTACAGGATGCAATGACTTTCTGTTCTCCAAAGCACACACCATGTTTTTATGGTACTGCACCTTTGCTTACCCTGTGCTCTCCATCCATATGGTTACATCTCTACCCATTAAAATTCCGTCCAGCAGTTACAGCACATTTCCAATGGCACCTCCTACACAACACCTTGCAAACCTACCACCCAAAACATATAATCTCTTTTTCTTTTGAATTTTTTAGAGTATTTCTCATTTCTTCTCTTATATAAGTCATAGTATTCCATATTATAATTATTTGTGGACTTCTCTTCTCATTTTAGAATGGAAATAATTTAAATATTTTTCTTTGTGGGCCCTAAAGCACCTTCAAGGAGATCCAACAAGTCCATTCTAAAGGAGTTCACTCCTGGATGTTCATTGGAAGGACTGATGCTAAAGTTGAAACTCCAATACTTTGGCCACCTCATGTAAAGAGTTGACTCACTGGAAAAGACTCTGATGCTGGGAGGAATTGGGGCAGGAGGAGAAGGGGACGACAGAGGATGAGATGGCTGGATGGCATCACCTACTCAATGGACATGAGTTTGAGTGAACTCCTGGAGTTGGTGATGGACAGGGAGGCCTGGCGTGCTGCGATTCATGGGGTCACAAAGAGTCGGACATGACTGAGCAACTGAACTGAACTGAACTGAAAGTACCTGGTAGGTATCTCCTCCCAAAATATGACTGAATAAGATTATTGGATGAATTCAGCACATTATGCATCAACTGCTAACACATGAAATGACACATGTTCTGTGTGAAGAAAAGTTAAATCACATTTGTCCAATATGACAAATGTGCTTATTGGAAAGCAACTAGCCTTCTAACATGGCTTCTTGTACTAGAGAGGCTGGAAAACTGGGACCTGGGGACACATGTCAGCCAGAGTTTTTGTACTTCCCAGATTCTATTATATATATACATACATATATATATATATATATAATGACTTGGGCTCCTCACATGACTTGGATGCCAAGAAAGCAAACACAATCACATTATAGTTGGAAGTAGGTATGAGTGATGGAGACAATGCCTCACTAAAGGAAACTGGCCAGAGACTCGTTTGCCTGCTTACAGCAATGTCCTGTGCAGGCCCAAATGCAGCAAGTGTCATGTGCCATTTATTCAAATGGTACTTCTCTTTCTTCCAGTTCAATTTTATAACTACATTTGGCTGGGATATTATGTCTGTAGTTTTTCACTGTGCATTTCCTAGAAAAGACACATCAACCAGTTGTTAGAAGGCATCATTACTTGTTTTCATGGAATCTGAAATGAATTTTTTTATTAAATTTCTTTGACTTATTTATAACATGTCACACTGAAGTATTTTCCCCAGACAGTAAGGCTTTAATGAATTTTAAATTCTGGGCTTCATAAGAGATTTTAAATATCCAAAGCAATTAAATTCTTTATAAATTAAATCTTTCCTGTGTAATGTGTCGAGGTTCTAGCCATTGTTTGAAAATAATTGTTTTATTTGTTCAGCAATATGTTACAGAGCTTTTGTTCTTTATTGTTCCTGACTTTCACTAATAATAGTGGAATAACAATACAGAATTCTATCATTTTTATTATGCTATATGCCCTCACTTCCTCTTATTTTATATTCAATACAATGGGTAGAAAATAATCACACCATCAAATCTGCTGACAGAAAACCATAGTAATGCATTCATGCCTGACTAGAAAACACTGATTGTTACCATCCTTCAAAATCAAAAAACAGTAATACTGCACTGCAGACACTTAATATGAAGGGGTCTTAAATTCCTACTGCACCAAACTCTCTCAGCTTCTCAAGAAGATAGCCAAACCTTCAAGATTCCATCTTAAATTTCTTTCAGTATCAGATCATACATCATATTGCTAAGTAATAAAACTCAATGACAGAACACAGGCTTTTATGTCAGTGAAAAGCTTTTGCAAAGTTGTTCATGCAGACTATTGTTCTGTGCCCTTATTCTAACAAATGTATCAGGCACACATGCCTGGTGTATATCTCTCTAAACACAGCTCCTTAATGGCTCTCTCTGGGGGGCTGAGTTAATTATTGGTCTTAATTGATAGTGCCCTCCTTTCAAGAATTACAGTCTTCTCCACTCATAAACTTACTGGCAGGATATACTGTTCCAGTATTTCCACAGAATATCCTGACAATGGATCAAGCCTTAACGCAAATTTGAAAGCCTTAAAAAACAACAAAAACTGCATACTTTTGTCCAAAACCTGAGACTTCTAGAAATATATCGGAAGAAAAAAATTACTGTCAAAGATGGCATCATACATGTGCATAATAATGTTAGATGCAGCATTGTTAATCATATTAAAAATTAGGAAAAACCTAAATATCTAGCAATAAAGACTGGCTAAGACAATGACAGTACATTTTGTTATACGGTGGTTATCAAGCATATATTAAATATGTTCTAGAAAAATACTTGTTAGCATGCAAAAAAGTCACAATAGATTGCTGAGTTCAGTTCAGTCACTCAGTCGTGTCCGACTCTCTGCGACCCCATAAATCACAGCACACCAGGCCTCCCTGTCCATCACCAACTCCCAGAGTTCACTCAAACTCTTGTCCATCGAGTCGGTGATGCCATCCAGCCATCTCATTCTCTGTCATCCCTGTCTCCTCCCGCCCCCAATCCCTCCCAGCATCAGAGTCTTTTCCAGTGAGTCAACTCTTAGCATGAGGTGGCCAAAGTATTGGAGCTTCAGCTGTAGCATCAGTCCTTCCAATGAACACCCAGGATTGATCTCCTTTAGAATGGACTGGTTGGATCTCCTTGCAGTCCAAGGGACTCTCAAGAGTCTTCTCCAGCACCACAGTTCAAAAGCATCAATTCTTCGGCGATCAGCTTTCTTCACAGTCCAACTCTCACATCCATACATGACCACTGGAAAAACCATAGCCTTGACTAGACGGACCTTTGTTGGCAAAGTAATGTCTCTGCTTTTTAATATGCTATCTAGGTTGGTCATAACTTTCCTTCCAAGGAGTAAGCATCTTTTAATTTCATGGCTGCAATCAGCATCTGCAGTGATTTTGGAGCCCAAAAAATAAAGTTTGACCCAATAGATTGCTAAATGAAAAAAAAAAAAAATCACATCACTCAAATACTATTGTGTTCAAATATGTATCAAGAAAAGGCGTGGACTGCTTACAAAACCAGCATACTTCAGTTCCAACCCCGACTTTGCACCAGCTCTTCTAAAGTCAGGCAGATCTTTGTTCAAGAAGAAAGGAACAGATTCAATCACTATTCTAGACTGGAGGTCACAGTCTATATCCCAGTGATCATCTGGGAGTTCATGAGCCTGCAGACTACCAGACCTACCTCCATATCCACCAGGTCTGCAAACACATACCTTCGAGAATCTTCTACAGCATTTAAATCCTATCTTTGTCTCTAAAAGAAGGATCTGAATGAGTCTCCGCCTAGTCACTGCCTAGACAGAAACACCTTTCTAGATTTTATATAGAATGTTGTTGTTGTTGCTGTTTAATCACTAAGTCATGTCTGATTCTGTGCGACTCCATGGACTGCAGCCCGCCAGGCTCCTCTGTTCACACGAGTCTCTAGGCAAGAATAACAGAGTGGGTTGCCATTTCCTTCCCCAGGGGATCTTTCTGACCCAGGGATCGAACCCTCGCTTCCTGCTTGGCAGGAGGATTCGTTACCACAGAGCCACCTGGGAAGCCCGTTTCTATAGAAAATGTTATTTCAAAATTGTTGTCTTATGAAGAAGCAATAAATGAGTGCTCAACCCAAAATGTGGCAGGGGGGAGGATAATTGAACAAAATATTAAACAGTAATTTGTTATTTTTCTGGATTGTGTGACATTTGTGGTCATTTTCAAGTTTATAAAATTCGTGATTTCTGTGATTTCCTTTACCTTTCTATATAAATATTCACTTTTGAATTCAATTTTGTATCTATACTTTTGTATTCCTTTTCTTAAAGGTCCTCCAAAGTGTAAAAGTTTGGGTCTCATAAAAGTTCTAGATTCATTCCTGATCTAGAAAAAGTAGTGAAAAGACCAACATACACCATGGTATTAACAATGAAGAAACCAATCATGTTACAGGGGATTCTTATCTTGCTCTGCTTTTCCATGTTTCCTACACTATGTAATTATACTTAAAAAAAAAAAAATACAATAGGAAATGTTTAGAGAACTGCAGTATTTTTGTACCCTATCATACATCCTATATATTAACTAACCCCCTAGGCTGAATTTAAAATATGATTAAAAAAATAAGCACTGCACACACTCTCTCCACCTGGACACAGAAGAAGGATGCCGGACGTTCACTGGGATGCCTGGCGTTCAGGTAGCACTCAATGACTGAGTACAAAACACTGGGGAAAAAATTCTTTAAAAATATTGTCTTTACATTTAATTGAGAGAAATATCTTGAGAATGACATTTTTAACATTGGAAGCTTATTAAATTACCTAAATTAGCCTGTGGATTAACCTGCCCATAGATTAATTAAAAGCTATTCTGGGAAAACATAAAATTGCAAGCAACCCAAGAAATGATTAACCACCTCTCACAGATACAAACCCTTCTTTAGGTATGAAGGAACACAAAATAATTAAACTGAGTTTTCTCTGTGGAGGTTTATAATATAATTGGAGAAATGAGAATATACAATGAAATAAGTCACGAACAAAACTAAAAGCCACTACCACTGGTGTAAAAGTACATGGCAGAAACATCTGAAGAACAAGGCAGTATATATTAAGATTCTGATTAGGTAGCACAAATTTGGAACGAATTAAAGAGGGAAATAAATCAATGTGTGTAGATATCCTGAATGAGGTCTTACAGAATACGGTAAAACAGGACTGGAAAAGGCCTTCCAGATTATATAAATGTATTTTTTTTTAAACTCAAGGTAAAGGTGAGCATAGCAGGGCTAAGAAACAAGAGGGAGACCAACTTGAAGGAAGCAAACAGTATTTGTAGAGGAGAGTTGGACTGTGAAGAAAGCTGAGCACCGAAGAATTGATGCTTTTGACCTGTGGTGTTGGAGAAGACTCTTGAGAGTACCTTGGACTGCAAGGAGATCAAACCAATCCATCCTAAAGGAGACCAGTCCTAGGTGTTCATTGGAAGGACTGATGCTACAGCTGAAACTCCAATACTTTGGCCATCTCATGCGAAGAGTTGACTCATTGGAAAAGACCCTGATGCTGGGAGGGGTTGGGGGCAGGAGGAGAAGGGGATGACAGAGGATGAGATGGCTGGATGGCATCACTGCCTCGATGGAGGTGAGTTTGGGTGAACTCCGGGAGTTGGTGATGGACAGGGAGGCCTGGCATGCTGCGATTCATGATGTCGCAAAGAGTCGGACATGACTGAGCAACTGAACTGAAAGATTCACATGGACTTTTTAAAAGATGACTAGAGAGTGACATTTGAAAAAATTCATCTCTGGTGTGAAATATAAACTAAGAAAGTCAGTGACATAAATAAGTTTTAACTGAGGAGATGCTCTTGATTAGAAAAACAAAAATGCAAATTATTGTAATTATTCATCCAAGTCCAGTTTTGTTAACCTAGGTTTATTTGCATAACTAACTCTCTTTTGTTGAAACCTGAAAACATGGACGTATATTAAAATATACACATATATCCTTTATTTATTAGCAAATGTCAATAACTGAACCAGAATAATTTGCATGTTTTATATAGATATGGATAGATTAAAAAATCAAGCTTATGAGAATCCATTTCATGGTAACTTGGTGTACTCTGACCAGGCATAATTCTCCTCAGTAGTGAAAGGGAATTATTTTTCACATATCCACCAGGTTCTCTATTAAATCTATTTTAAAAAATTATGATGGTTAATTCATTTCCTGATAGAGAACATTTTCTCCTCTAGTTTAGGGTTTCAGGAGATAATATGGTATACTAGAGAATTTCAGCCAAAAAAAAAAAGAAATTTCTGATTCAGAAGTGATGCAGATTTTGAGCCACTTAACTATATGTTCAAATCAAATATTATGGCTCTTTCATAGGAAAGTTTAAAACTGTCAAAGTGGAGTATAAAACATAAGAAAATGAAAATATGACATATGCTGAAAACAGAAATAAGAATATGAAAATAAACAGAACCTGTTCTTTCATTCCTAAATAAAGGAAGACTTATTAGATCATAGAGCCCATAAGTACAACACAGGCACATCGAGACTATGAATTTTTTGCTATCCTAAATTTCTCTCAGATTCATGAACATCGGTCTTTGTGACCCAAATCTCCCCCAAATAAACTCATCAGAGGGTACAAAAAGATCAACATTAGAGTTAACAAGAGCCACTTCTAAGTTCACTGATAACTAGTATCAGGCCCAGGTCAAAGGCCACCTGGGGCCTCTCTCACAGGCATACAAATGGCATGAATGCCACCACACTTCCCTCACTACTCCTATTCTCAAGAGGTTCCCAGGTGCCAAAATAATGGCCCCAGCCCTAATCCTCCCACCACTCATCATGACTGGGGTCACACAGAGGAAATTCACTTGCACTGCTACCCATCACCAACTCTGGATAGTCACTCAATTTCTTAAAGAAATGCTTAATGGTACAAATTTTACTTTACTTGATTTGATTTAGTTTTTACTTCTTATTTAGCCCCTCCCCCTAGGTCACTGGCAAAGCTCCCTTGGGAGGCAGGGCCATTTGCTACTCTGGGTTTTTATACCTTTAGCCAGGTATTTACGGCTGGCTGACCTGGCAAGGAACACAGACAGGCATCACTTTTCTGCCCCATCCTTAATTCCGCATTTTACCTCTACTCATTACTCAAGTATTTATTTGCGATACTAACAGAAGTATGGACTTCCCTGGTGGCTCAGATGGTAAAGAATTCGCCTGCAATACAGGAGACCTGGGTTCGATCCCTGTTGGGAAGATCCCCTGGAGGAGGGCATGGCAACCTACTCCAGTATTCTTGCCTGGAGAAGCCCCATGCACAGAGGAGCCTGGTGGGCTGCAGTCCATGGGGTCACAAAGAGTCGGACACGACTGAGCAACTAAGCACAGCAATAGAGGTATACTCCCACTTTACAGGCAGGAGTTGAGGGTCAAGAAATGGGGTAAGAAGAGAGCAGGCTGGTGGGGGATGGAGTGGGAGGTATAGCTTCTATTCCCTAATAATCCTCTTGATAATCCTCTTGGACTCTGTCGGAACACCTGGCTTGGTCAATTAGGAGGGGAGGAGGAGCCAGGCTTCAAGAGCTGCTGCCTGGGTGACATCTTGGCTCTTCTGCTTTTTCATCTATAAAATTGCTGTGATGATTAGATCATTATTTTATAGTCTGATAAACACTAAGCCCTCTGGATACAAAAATTAGGTCTTGAGAACAAAATTTTTCCTTTGAATTGCCTACTTGGCAAGTTAATGTGAAAATCAAAAAAATATCTTGCAGATCTTCCTATGATATAGAATATTGCCTTTCTAAAGTACATACATAATTGAAAACTGTGTGAACAGTGTCAGAAAATCCTCAGTTCTTGCTCTCCCAAGGCCTAGTTCATAAAAGAGAAAACTTAATGGCTGGTTTCTGCCTAAGGAGAGAAAAGTCCATTGCAAAGTTGAGAAATTTTTGCTTAAAAAGAAAGTGAAAGAAAAAATATAAGGGGAAAAAAAGGATATTATTAGCAGAACACTGTTCCCACTATCTGAGATTATCACATGAAGAATCTGAGCAAGCCATTTTGGGGGGACAGCTCAACTTTTCAACGTCAGCTCTTGGAGGTCATTAAAAAGTAAACTTCAATAATAAAGGATGTTTATTTAGGATAGTATCTACCAAAAAAAAAAAAAAGAAAGAAAGAAACTTAAAAATGCTTCCAATAGAAGATAATCATAGCCATAACACAATGTAAAAATAGAAGCAATTTCTCAGATTCAGAAAAGAACCTCAAAACTTTAAAAGTGGCAACCAGGCCTCAACTTGCAACATATGATCTCTAATGAATAGGAGTTTTGTCATTTTCTGACCTCTGTAAAGAGTAAAAAATAAAATCTCTCAGCTACACAATGAAAAACGATATAGTCTGATTTATTTATATCTAGTTCCACCTAAAGGATCCTGTTATGCTGAAATTTTTCTTCCAAGAGGCATGCATTTAGAATGAAAACAAGTTGTCAGCTTCTCTCCAGCATACCAATTAAAACTTCCACACTTGGTGGGAGAAACTGTGGTTTGAGGCTTTAGGTTGCAGGGAAAATAGGAAAATTTTAAAATCTGACTTTATTTGCTTCATTATCCAAGCATCACACTGGTTAGCCAGTTATTATTTTAGTAACTGTCATTATCACAAAACACTGATTTCTAGTAATATCTATCTCACTTATTCATAAATGTATTCTAACCCCTCTTCATCTTTTAAAGAACATTCTGTTCATTGGAATAGGTTACAGCATTTTGACACAAGACTAGAACCTAATAAAACTAAATTTTTCTCAAGGATAGTCTTAGAAACACACTTAGTAATCAATCCTACAGGATGTAAGCAAATAACACTTAAGTGTAGAAAATGCTACAAGTTATGCCATATTCAAGGCATATCAAAAGGTATGACAAGACCTGCAGTAGAGAACACTTAAGTATTTTTAATCTAGTGCTTGTAAATTTTGTTTTTGCTACAAAACTTTTTTTGCACAGAACATCTGTAAACATCTTAAACATTGATCATATTTGGCCAGCCCATTGGGAATTGCTGGATTAGAGAGCAGTAAGGCAGAAAGCTGTATAGACGATATTTTAGAGTCCTAGGATGTGACCCATGATTCTTTGATTTATGGTGTTCTAGGACTTTTCAAGAAGGAATGCACTTTTATGTTATTCTTTAATGAACTTTCTGGATCACGACATAAATCTCAGTAACAGTTCATTTGTATTCCACTTTCATTTCAACCAAGCCATTTATTATGCTCACCCTAAGAACAAGGCATTTACAACAACCCTGTGTGGGTAGCAATTATTATTTCATTTTACAAATGAGGAAGCTGAGTTCAGAAAGGTTAATTAATTTGTGTAAGATCATGTTGTCATTAAGGGGCAAAAGCAAAGTTTGTTTCAAAAGTCAGTACATTTTCTAGTACCTTAGAATGCAAAATGAATATGAATATTACTTTTTTGAGCACTTATTATAGAGTCTTCCTGCATTCAGCTCTAAGGATTCAATATTTAGCAAAAATAGACAAGACTCTTGCCATCATGGAGCTGGAGGCCAGAGGGTAAGACCAGCACTAGTCAAGTAATCATGAATATGAGCAAGGCACTATGCTATTGATTCAAGGAAATATAGATTATACATTTCATTGAAGATGTTACCAACTAACTGAATGCTTTATAAAATGAGAAACTAACAATACATAGTAGTAAGTAACAATATAAACTTAAAATACAATGAATCTTCAGTTCAGTTCAGTTGTTCTGTCGTGTCCGACTCTGCAACTCCAAGAACTGCAGCACACCAGGCCTCCCTGTCCATCACCAACTCCCGGAGCTTATTCAAACTCATGTCCATCAAGTCAGTGATGCCATCCAACCACCTCATCCTCTGTTGTCCCCTTCTGCCTTCAATCTTTCCCTTTTCCAAAGAGTTAGCTCTTCACATCAGGTGGCCAATTAATATTCAGGACTGGTTAGGATTGACTGGTTTGATCTCCTTAACAGTCCAAGGGACTCTCAAGAATCTCCAGCACCACACTTCAAAAGCATCAGTTCTTTGGCACTCAGCTTTCCTCATGGTTCAACTCTCACATCCATACATGACTACTAGAAAAAACAATAGCATTGACTATACAGACCTTTGTCAGCAAAGTAATGTCTCTGTCTTTTAATATGCTCTCTAGGTTGGTCATAGCTTTTCTTCCAAGGAGCAAGCATCTTTTAATTTCATGGCTGCGGTCACCATCTGCAGTGATTTTGGAGTCCAAGAAAATTAAGTCTCTCACTGTTTCCATTGTTTCCCCATCTATTTGCCATGAAGTGATGGGACCAGAGGCCATGATCTTCGTTTTTTGAATGTTGAGTTTTAAGCCAGCTTTTAAGCCAGTTTTAAGCCTCCTCTTTCAAGAGGCTCTTTTTTCTTAAGAGGGGATATATGACTTCCAGAATCAAAACTGACTATATGAATAAAACCTCCAGATATTTATAAGAGCTTTGGGGAGAACATTGGACTTTCCAAAGGACACGAGATAGGGGATTGTGACATACTTTCCTAAGCCTTAAAGACAAGGTTACTCAGCTGAGAGGACACAATAGGTAGGCAAAACAATGAGCCAACCTTTATTGCTAGAGTATAGATGTAAAGATATAAAGACACTAATTTACTCATCAACGAATATTTACTGAGTCACAATTATGTGTCAGGCACTATGTTGCATTTGGAGCAGATTGTAAAGGGCTTTTTTAAACTAAGACAAAATGTTTAACCAGTCAGGCAAATTCTCATTCCTGGCTCCACTATACAGAAGGTGCGTGAGGGTGGACAAAAGACACTGTAAGTTTCATTTTCTTCATCTATGGAATAGATGCGGTAGGAAAATAGACTTCATTGGAGTATTCGTGATATTTAAACCAGAAAGTGTAAGGGAACAGCTTTCCACAGTGACTGGAGTACAGTACAAGCTCAATAAATAGCAGTGATCTGTAGTCAACAGAAGTGCAGAGTCATAGGAGTTTTCTGAGGACAGACAGGACAGGACCAATGAATGACTGGAAAAGATTAATTGGCAGTGAGGTTAGAATTGGTTGGAGTAGAGAAGGGTGAAGCCATGTGCTCTACCGTACCAGACAGAAGGGCAGGCTGGGTATGGGACGAAAAGAGAGTGGAGGCTGCGGTCATGATCTTCAGAACTACAGGTGAGAAATGTATCAGGGGAGAATGGATATGACAGTACTGAATCTCAGACAATACTGAATGCTTACTGGTCAAGGACGTTTTCATTGACTGTCAAGTTGTTAAATATTTGAACATGGTGATTTCGCAGCATACCCTGCCCCTCCAATAGCAGGGTCCCAGCCCACTGCTTGGTTCAAAATGACTCAAGATTCAACAGAGACCTGTGAAAAAACAAAAAGCATAACTTTTAAAAATCACATAGGCACTATTACATACCAGTTTTTCTGTGTACTTTTCTATTTAACAAATTAGACAGCAGAGGAAATTAAAAACTGAGCTCACCATTTAAAATCCTTCAAAAGAAATGCTTTAGTGTTTCTCTTCATCCCTACTTAACTTCAGAAATGTTTCCCAGGAGCCCCACAAAATGAGCAAGGGTGTTCAGGCGGTTTTATGAATTATGAGTCCTGATTATATTCACACCCAATGCAAGGCAGGCAGACCAACAGTGCCATCAAAGGGACATTTAGGGTGACAGCCAGGCCAAGGGGCAGTGTGTTGGAGCACTGTGTCAGAACTAGGAGGGACTGGAAAGATCATCCATTACAATTTCTCACCCACTGTTCCTGCGGCCCTCTACAACATGTTCAAGGATGCAAAGATTTACCTGAAAAATGCCATGAGGGAGACCACAGATATCTTAGAGTTTGTGAAAGTACTGGTTGTTAAAGAGTTTCACTTCAATAGTTTGAAATTCTGTACCCACATGCCTTGGCTGAAGGCACCTTAGAACCTGGTGTTCTCATTGCCAATTTCCTCTGAATTCTTTCAGAAGACAACTTCAATTCATTTACGATAGGTAGCAAATGAAGCATTGTACTTTCTGTGGTTCTCTAATTATGTTTCAATCCCAGTATATTCAGCAAACAAATTGTATTTGCAAAACAAAAGCCACCATTTACAAAATGGAAATAATAACAAAAAGGAAGAAGAATGACAGAAGCATAGTAAGAGACAAAGGGGTAAGAGTAGCTGAAAAAAAGCACTTCGTAAAAGCAAATATTGGTAACTTTTAAAAACACATAGGATTTCCATTAACAGCATATAGGAGATTGAAAGCCATGGGCCATAAAACATCTGGAAATGCTAGATAAGAGAGTTTAAACACTTTTAAATGCATTGCTGAGCTTGTAAGAAAGTAACAAATCTCCAGATGCCATAAATAAAGTCATGAATACAAAATCCAGCCCAGCAGCTGCCTATTTCCAGTAAACTTGAACTTTCAGTTTTAGTAGGTGGCTCTTTGCATATAAGTAGCAAATTAATAAAGATAAGAGAAAGAAATCACAAAAATAGGACAACAAATCAAAGCAGATTTCTCAGTTATGTGCAAACAAGAAAACATAGATGAAATGAATTGCTTTCTAGAAGAGTCAAAAGCAGTAAGATAATTTTTATTCTCTGATATGAACAGTCAACTCATTTGGAAAAGACCCGGATGCTGAGAAAGACTGAGGGCAGGAGAAGGGGGTGACAGAGGATGAGATGGTTGGATGGCATCATCAGAACAATGGACATGAGTTTGAACAAACTCCAGGCGATGGGGAAGGACTGGGAAGCCTGGTGAGTTGCAGTCCACGGGGTCACAGAGTCGGACATGACTTAGCTACTGAACAACAATTTTCATTAGGTCAAGGATAAGTCTTGGCTTGTTAACTATCGCCACAACTGACTAGCAGAGTTCTCAACCTACTAACCAAGGCAATTAACCAAAAGAAAGAAATAAGTCAGGCTCGCTGACTACACATGCGCAGAAGGGCTCCTTGGAGGTCAAAAGGAAGGGGGCGTCACCTCATAGTAAGTGAGGTGGACTACCCATAGGCCTCATCACTAGAATCCATCTTGGCTAAGAGATACGTGTGCACATATGGGAGGACCCTGAGATAAACCAAATACAGACTCGGAATCAGGCAAGGCAAGATGACTGGCCAAAGGAAACCCGGAAGAAATGCCCCATAAACGTGATTGAAACTGTCATAAGGGCATGACTCTCTCTGAGCCTACCCATGTGTCTACTTCCATGTGTCTATGGAGACAGACTCTTTTCCTCCTAATAAACACTTCCTTGTTTCACTACTTTCCATCTCTCTGTGGAAATCCATTTCTATACAGCTGACAGGCCAGGGTCTCGCCACTGACCATGGTCCCTGGTGATCTAGTGGTTCAGTGCTCTCCCTGCCTCTGCCCAATTTTGACCTCTGGCCAAAACCTTTGCTTCTAGCCTATTCAGGCCAAAGTCACCGGAGATCAGTAACATTTACATTTTTTTCAAGATGAGATCATTCCGTTCCATTCCGTCGCTCAGTCATGTCCGACTCTATGCGACCCCATGGACTGTAGCCTACCAGGCTTCTCCGTCCATGGGATTCTCCAGGTAAGAATACTGGAGTGGGTTACCGTTTCCTTCTCCAGATCATTATAAACCTGGAAAATCCAAGAGAATTCACTAGAAAACTATTATACTGCAAAAATATGAGAATTCAGAAAGAGGACGGAGTTCAAAATTAATTCAAACAGTAGGCAAAATCACGAGGCACACACTAGAGGAGAAGATACTCAAAATAGTATCAAAAAAGGCAAATATCTAAAAATAAACGTAGTCCAAATACAAAAACTTTCTATGCATAAATATTTTAAATATGACTGAGAGACACATTAGACCTTGGTAAGTGGGAAAATATACAATGCTATTATTAGATAGGAAAATTCATTGTTACCAAGATGCCAGTTTTCGCTAAATAAATGTTTGTTAGCATTGCAACTATTTATAAAACAAAATGGGAACTACTTTTTATATAAGCAAGCTGATTCCAAAGTTCCCATGGAGGGGAGAAAACAAAAAAATTCTGAAAAAATTTAAGAGAAATGATGACGTACACCCAGCAGGCCCACCAGATATTGAAGTCTATTTTAAAGGTGCAATAATCAGTGGATCAGAACACAGGATCCAGAAATAGGGGCAAATACACTGAGGTCTTTGGGTCATTATATTCCCCAAAATAATGATGGATTACTGGATAAATTTATTACTCAATAAATACTGCTGTATCAACAGGGTAGCCATATAAGAAAAACTACTTCACTCCTCTTCCATTCTTTGTTCATGCTCAATTACGTCTGACTCTGTAATCCCATGCACTGTAGCCTGCCAGGCTTCTCTGAGGATTTTTCAGACAAGAATACTGGAGTGGTTTGCCACTTCCTCCTCCAGGGAATATTCCTGACCCAGGGATGGAACCCACTTCTCCTACAGCTCCTAAATCAGCAGATTCTTCACCACTGAGCCACCTGCAAAGCCATTTTATTCTTTATATCCAAGTAAATATCAGATGGAGCAAGGCTTTAAAACATTTTTTAAATAAGTAGAAAAGAAAAGAAAACCATAAACCATTAGCAAATATCAAGGGAAAAACAATATTTTTTCTTTCATCTTAAGGTATAAAAGGCCTTTCTAAATTTGGTCAACAGATGTGAAGAACTAACTCATTGGAAAAGACCCTGATGCTGGGAAAGATTGAAGGCAGGAGGAGAAGGGGATGACAGAGGATGAGATGGTTGGACGGCATCACCAACTCAATGGCCATGAGTTTGAGCAAGCTCTGGGAATTGGTGATGAACAGGGAGGCCTGGCGTGCTGCAGTCCATGGAGTCGCAAACAGTTGGACACGACTGAGCAACTGAACTGAAGTATGACACAAAATTCAAGAGACAAAGAGAAAAGACTGACAAATTCAAACACACAGAGAAAATAAATTTCTTCATTGCAAAAAACAAAAACAAATATTTACAGTAATATGTCATTAACCATTAATATACAGTGAATTCTTATTAAGACCAACAGATCAACAGAAAAAATGATCAGATGATTCACAGTATAACAGAAATGGCTGTCAACATTTTAAAAGATATTGAACTTCATGCATAATAAAAAGAAATTCTAAATAAAACTGTAAGATACCTGGTATTTTCTTATGTATCATCTTATTAAATGAATTCCAAAAGTCAAAAAGTCCAACACTTTTTGGTAAGGGTAGGGATAAACAGCCCCTTAGCTCTTCACCGGTGTGAAACTAGTGCTACTTTATGTCGTTAATTTGTCAATGTCTGCTGCTGCTGCTAAGTCACTTCAGTCGTGTCCGACTCTGTGTGACCCCATAGACGGAAGCCCACCAGGCTCCCCCGTCTCTGGGATTCTCCAGGCAAGAACACTGGAGTGGGTTGCCATTTCCTTCTCCAATGCGTGAAAGTGAAAAGTGAAAGTGAGGTCAGTCAGTCACATCTGACCCTTAGCGACCCCACAGACTGCAGCCTACCAGGCTCCTCCATCCATGGGATTTTCTAGGCAAGAGTACTGGAGTGGCTTGCCATTGCCTTCTCCGTGTCAATGTCTACCAACTTTTAAAAAGCATGGTTCCTTTGTCTTAACAACTCAAAATTTACAAATAAGTCCTCCAGAAATTCTCCAACATGTACTCAACATTGCAAGTTCTAAGCTGAGCAAGAACAAAAGACTGTTTAAGGCTGCAGACAACCCATTGATGCGGACTGGGTAAATACACCTTGGTACATATGTGCGTGTACGTGTGTGTGTGCTCAGTCGTGTCCAACTTATTTGTGACCCCATGGACTGTAGTCCACCAGGCTCATAGTCACCACAACTAGGTTCTGAAACTACAATCTCCAATATAAATTCTTTGGTTAAAAAAAGAAAAACTGTACTGTATACTATGAAAAGAAGAATATGTATATAATTATATACCTGTAAATATAGACTTTCTCTCCAGAAGGACATATAATAAAACTGATAGCAGATGACTCAGATAGAATATTGGGTTACTGGTAGAGAAGGATGAGTACAAAATTTGTTTTATATTGTATCTCTCTTTGAACCATTTAAATTATGAAACACAACCATGCATTGATTATTCATAATTTAATTAACTTTTCTAAGTAATATACATTGATCACTTTCTCAAAAAAATAAATATTTTTTTGGTTGATTTACTGTGCTATCTTACCCTGATAACTTGTACAATTGAAGAAGCATGTGAAAGGGTTGGGTTTTTTCCCAAAAAAATACAAGCAGTACAATCAATTTGAACAGAAGAGGTTTATTTTTGCTGGAGTCATTTATAAAAACATACCAATATAGATGGGCATCCCAGGTGGCTCCAGTGGTTAAGAACCTGCCTGTCAATGCAAAAGACATAAGAGACACAGGTTCGATCCCTGGGTCTAGAAGGGCCCCGGCAACCCACTCCAGTACTGTTGCCTGGAGAATCCCATGGATAGAGGAGCCTGGTGGGCTACAGTCCATGGGGTCACAAAGAGTTGGATATTAACTGAGGTGATTTAACAGCCAGCTCGCTGGCACACACCAATATAGACAAAATTTGGAGAGTAAAATGCTACATGAAGAAAATGCATCCATTTGCTTTCTCATTAAAACTACATTAATAATTTGAGTATAATTTTCAATATTTATTCTAATAAGTTTCTTAAGAGTTTAGCAAATCATTATTTAGCAAATTATTTTAATTTAGCTGCTTTTACAAAAACAAGAAAAGTGGTTGTCTGAGGAGGCCTTACAAATAGCTGAGAAAAGAAGTGAAGCAAAAGGCAAAGGAGAAAAGGAAAGATATTCCCATTTGAAAGCAGAGTTCCAAAGAATAGCAAGGAGAGACAAGAAAACCTTCCTCAGTGATCAATGCAAAGAAATAGAGGAAAACAACAGATTGAGAAAGACGAGAGATCTCTTCAAGAAAATTAGAGATACTAAGGGAATATTTCATGCAAAGATGGGCTCGATAAAGGACAGAAATGGTATGGACCTAACAGAAGCAGAAGCTATTGAAAAGAGGTGACAAGAATACACAGAAGAACTATACAAAGAAGATGTTAATGATCCAAATAACCATGATGGTGTGATCACTCACCTAAAGTCAGACATCCTGGAGTCCAAAGTCAAGTGGGCCTTAGGAAGGATCATTATGAACAAAGCTAGTGGAGGTGATGGAATTCCAGTTGAGCTATTCAAGTCCTAAAAGATGATGCTGTGAAAGTGCTGCACTCAATATACCAGCAAATTTGGAAAACTCAGTAGTGGCCACAGGGCTGGAAAAGATCAGTTTTCATTCCAATCCCAAAGAAAGGCCATGCCAAAGAATGTTCAAACTACCGCACAATTGCATTCATCTCACATGCTCGGAAAGTAATGCTCAAAATTCTCCAAGCCAGGCTTCAACAGTACATGAGCCAAGAATATCCAGATGCTCAAGTTGGATTTAGAAAAGACAAAGGAACCAGAAATCAAATTGCCAACATCCACTGGATCACAGAAAAAAACAAGAGAATTCCAGAAAAACATCTACTTCTGCTTTATTGACTATGTCAAAGCCTTTGACTGTGTGAATCACAACCAACTGTGGAAAATTCTTCAAGAAATGGAAATACGAGACCACCTTACCTGCCTCCTAAGAAATCTGTATGCAGGTCAGGAAGCAACAGTCAGAACTGGACATGGAACAATAGACTGGTTCCAAATTGGAAAAAGAGTACGTAAAGGCTGTATATTGTCACCCCGCTTATTTAACTTCTATGCAGAGAACATCATGAGAAAAGCCAGACTGAATGAAGCACACGCTGGAATCAAGATTGCCAGGAGAAATGTCAACAACCTCAGATACGCAGACGACACCACCCTTACAGCAGAAAGCAAAGAGGAACTAAACAGCCTCTTGATGAAAGTGAAAGAGGAGAGTCAAACAGTTGGTTAAAACTAAGACCACGGCATCTGGTCCCATCACTTCACGGCAAATATATGGAGAAACAATGGAAACAGTGACAAGACTTTATTTTCCCGGGCTCCAAAAATCATTGCAGATGGTAAGTGCTACCGTGAAACTAAAAGATACGCTTGCTCCTAGGAAGAAAAGTTATGACCAGCCTAGACAGCATATTAAAAAGCAGAGACATTACTTTGTGGACAAAGGTTTATCTAGTCAAAGCTATGGTTTTTCCAGTAGTCATATGTGGATGTGAAAGTTGGACTATAAAGAAAGCTGAGCGCCAAAGAATTTATGCTTTTGAACTGTGGTGTTGGAAAAGACTCTTGAGAGTCCCTTGGACTGCAAGGAGATCCACCCAGTCCATTCTAAAGGAGATCAGTCGTGAATATTCATCGGAAGGACTGACGCTGAAGCTGAAGCTCCAATATTTTGGCCACCTGATGTGAAGAGCTAACTCTTTGGAAAAGACTTTGATTCTGGGAAAGATTGAAGGCAGGAGAAGAAGGAGATGACAGAGGATGAGATGGTTGGATTGCATCACCAATTCGATGGACATGAGTTTGAGCAAGCTCTGGGAGTTGATGATGGACAGGGAAGTCTGGGGTGCTGCAGTCCATGGAGTTGTAAAGTGTCCGACACAACTGAGCGACTGAACTGACTGACCAAAAAATATTATAGATCTTTAAAAATATATACATTAAAAGAGGAATATGTATTATTCCACTCAACTTCCATAAAGATGTTTTATATGTCAATTCTAAGATGATCATAATCATCTACATGATGATAGTTTTAGTAGCAAAAGCTTGATTTTTTAAATATATTGATAAATGCTTAAGACAGGCATTTATAGAGATAATACAATTTTAGGAAGTGTGATAGCAATTACTTTAATATGTGACAATTCTTAAAGTTCACTATATAAAGAATCAACATTAATATATAATTAAATTGTTAAGATACTGTTCGAGGGTTCTACTAATAAAAGCAAAGTTTTAGGAAGAAAAACACAGCTGTTTGACTATTTCCCAAAAATCATGAAACTATCATATGAGAAAACTTTACCAGAAACGTTCTATGAATAGATTTTATTACTCTATGTTTCACTAGACTTAGTCCCAAGGATTTCATTCTCTTATTTCCTACTTCAGTTTTTGCTATGAAAGTTCTCAAAAACACGGAAATATGAACTCTAGTAGTTGTCTCCTAACTTAGAAGTATACTTTAGCAAACAATCCTTAAGAATGTCAAAGTAAGTAACCAAGAATTCAGAATATTAACCTATTAACTAACACGTGCACAATGAGCGTCTCTTGTGAGTTCAGTATTATGTCAGTCATAGCTGTAAAAACCATGTAACCAAGTGTGAGACACAAACACACACACACACCTATATCACATAATAGAGAGAAAGAAGAAAGAAAGTTAGTTGCACAGTCGTGTCCAACTCTTTGTGATCCCAGGGACTGTAGCCCACTAGGCTCCTCTGTCCATGTGATTCTCCAGGCAAGAGTACTGGGATGGGTTGCCATTTCCTTCTTCAGGGTACTTCCTGACCCAGGGATCAAACCCAGGTCTCCTGCATTGCAGGCAGATTCTTTTACCAACTGAGCTACTAGGGAAGTACATGTATAACACAAGAGACCATGAGTAGGGATTGAATGGGGTATGCTATAGATTCAAAACAAGAGTCCAGAAAAGAAAGAGCTCATATAACCTGCAAAGGCCTCCAGGATTCATCAACATGTGATAAATAGAGATTCTTTTTTTAATTAAAAAGTTTAACCTAGATAAAAGACATAAAGAATGAAGTTTATGAGCCAAGGCAGAAATCAACTTTTCCAATGCGTATGTTGGGAAATGGGAAGCATAGCAAGATAAACAGGCAGAGGGCAGGCTACAGGGATTTCCGAAGCTCAACAAATCAAGGAAACTTCCCATGATCACAGAGCCAGTGAGGGCCTAAGCGAGGACGCAGCCCACCAAGACTGCTGCATTACTTGTTCTTACCCCCTCCAGCCTCAGATATATTTTACAAAATTTGCAGTTAGGAAAAAAGTGTTTCCAACACAAACAACTATTTTGATGGGTTAACGGTTCCATCACCATGAAAGCTTTTTCTTCAACTCTCTGCCCATAGGATGGATCTTCTCTATCACACTTTAATCCAGCCAACTCCTACTGGGCAAGAATTCCTTTGTCACCTCCTCATCTTTGCTGGGTGCTGCTCCATCTAGACACCATGCCCTCCCTCTTCTTGGTTTCTGAACGAATTCTAACTTCCCTTCAATGATAAACTCCCAGAACGTTCTGTTGCTTGTCTTACTTCCTCTAAATCCACACCAATGTCTGCTTTCTCTGAATGTTTCCAGTGTTTACAACTTACACCACATGACTGAGCTCTTAATTACATATTATTTTGTATCGTTCTCTTATGTTTATATCTCTCTGATTTATAGTATCTTACTAAAAACATTATATATACAGGAATCACATTATATTTTTTTTCCTGCGTTTGCCATAACTCTAGATAGATATTATTTACCTTTATTACTCTGTCCCCTTTCCTTCAGTACAGTTTTACTTGAATGGTTCCACAGGTCAGATATACTGATGGCTAACAGGGGCAGTGGCTTCCAGATCCTCTCCTGGGAGAACTGAATAGAACATGAAACTAAGAACATCTTGTAAATTTCCAAGTCAGTTAACCTTTTCAAAATGATCTCACTGAACATGTTAGATAATACAGAGAGCTAAAATAATAAAGACTTTCCCCGCCCCCTGCTCATTTTTCTGTTTGAAATACAGAGAAATGAATTATGGGTTCTAAAATCTGAAATGTTCCATTCAGCCACTTCAGAAAAATAAGCAAATTAAAATGCAATGTTTACTTTAAAATTTGCTCCTAGTAGCATCCAAAATTTAAAATCAAGATGAGTCCCAAGTTTTATCTTTATGTTTAATTCAAGGACCAGCAAGAGTCAAAGGTCAATAAGAGTTGAGCTGCTATAAACTGATATGCAAAACTGCATCTCCCTGGCAGTTCACAACACTCCTTCAAGCAAAAGAGTCTCAGGGTTACTCAATTAACAATGGCTTAATCCGCTGCAGAAGGGATGGGCTACCCATTCTAATATTTGGGGGCTTCCCTTGTGGCTCAGCTGGTAAAGAATCCGCCTGCAATGCGAGAGACCTGGGTTTGATCCCTGGTTGGGAAGATCCCCTGGAGAAGGGAGAGGCTACCCACTCCAGTATTCTGGCCTAGAGAACTCCATGGACAGTCCATGAGGTTGCAAAGAGTCAGACACGACTGACAACTTTCACTTTCACTTCAATCTGATAGTTGAAGTGTTAGAATATAAGAGATTTCATTAGGAAAAGCACTGGCTAAAGTGATAACTATTGCCATTCTTGCAAAATGATTGGTGAAGTACCTTTCTATTTTACCTTGTAAAAATTCTTGGACATACACAAGAATGGGGTAAGACAATTTAAAAGAAGGTTTTATAATGCTAACAGGTGCTTCCTTAACTCCTTCACTTAAGACTGACATTTAATATACTCCTAAGAGGACATATCAGGGGCTTCCCTTGTGGCTATGTTGGTAAAGAATCCACCTGCAATGAGGGAGGCCTGGGTTCAGTGCCTGGGTTGGGAAGATCACCTGCAGAAGGGAAAGGCTACCCACTCTGGTATTCTGGCCTGGAGAATTCCATGGACTGTATAGTCCATGGAGTCTCAAAGAGTCAGACACAACTGAGCAACTTTCACAAGACATAAATTCTACATTTTATTCTCAGATGATAATTTGACATGTCAGGAGATACAGAAAGGTTTTCCTATATAATAGCATTTACCTCATCACCTCCCATGGTATCTCTGAGCCATACGGATGAACCAGACTCGGGCACTTTTCAGGCTGCAAGGAAAGGGGAGGTATGCTAAACAGAGCCCAGAGTTGAGGATTCGAGACTGAGTTGGGAGGCCTACAGGGTTAGAATTTGCAGGGTCAAGGCCAGGAGAGGAGACACTGTGTGGGCAGAGGGCACCCGAGGCCTGGAGACCCTGCAGGCTGGGCACTGGTCAGCACACATGTGAGAGGCCAAGGAGAGAGCTCACAGAAAGGAGCAGAACAATTTCCAAAGATCACACCAAGCTGTGAGTAGTTCCAATTCCTGCCAACTTTTAGGGAGCAAAGAAACTCAGCATCAAAGTGGTGGGAGGGCTGTTCAGGGAACTGCTGCTTTTCATGAGAGGCCTCGTGCCACTATCTGACTCTCAAACTATGTGCTTATACAGCTTTTATTTTTTTTTTAAAAAAAATGTTTTAAAACACTTATTAGAGCTGCACTATTCACAATAGCCAAAAGGTGAAATCAACAAATGAGTAAATAAACAAACCTTGGTAGATGCACACAATGAAATATTATTAAGCCATAAAAAGGAATGAAGGGATAATTGTAGTGTCACATCACCAAGGTGGAGACATAGCCTGATCCTGAATTTCCCTCCATCCACAGACAAATTTATAGCTATACACAGAGTGGTTCTCTCTGAGAGAAATCCAGAAACTAGTTGAGTGATCCCTCCACTTCAGGCAACTAAAAAAATATCCACATCGAAGCAGGTGGAAAAGGCTAAAAACACACTTTCACTATAAACCCACCTCCAGCCCCACCTCTACAATCAGGAGTGAAACCCCAAATTCCAGCTTCTTCCTAAGGAGTGAAGGGCTTGGACTACAGATACAGCACTTCAACTTTTAAGGCTGCCACCCAAAAGTTCCCAAATCACCTACCTCTGAGAGCCAAGGGAGCTTGCACCAGTCCCATAGTACTACAGCAAACACAGAGCAGTTTTTACATGGGTGTGCAAGTATTTCTCAAAGCTATCCCCCAGGCTCAGACCAGGGGAAACAGACAAAAGCCCCCATCTCCCAGATTTTTTCCTAGAAGGAATTTGACTGCATATGTCACTAGCAGACATGGAAAAATGTAAAGTCTCTATTCCCCGCCCCCACAAAAATACTGTTTGAAACTAATAAATTCAGTGAAGTTGAGGATAGAAAATCAATATATAAAAATCAGTCACATTTTTTAAACATTAACAACAAACTATGGGAAATTCTGAAAACAATCTCATTTACAAACAGCATCAAAAATAAAATACTTGGGCCTGCTGGTGGTGACCCTGTGGAGGCAGCTGGCCAGGGCAAGGGCCCGAGCGGGCCTCCATCCAGCTGCCGCCTTCCAGGGTCTCCTGCTGCTGTTGTGGTGACTATCGGCTGTATCCTGGGGCCCCAGGGCCTGGGCTGCGGGTGGGAGCCCCCGGAGTGAAGGTGGAGGCCTACCTCTGCGGGAGCCTTCCAGCCAAGCAGCAGGCATCACCCCCAGCCTGCCGAGGGTGAACTGAACTGTTCAGTTCAGTCTCTCAGTCGTGTCCAACTCTTTGAGACCGCATGGACTACAGCACACCAGGCCTTCCCATTCATCACTTTCTCCCGGACCCTACCCAAACCCATGTCCATTGAGTTGGTGATGCCATCCAGCCATCTCATCCCCTGTCATCCCCTTCTCCTCCCGCCTTCACTCTTTCCCAGCATCCGGGTCTTCAGCTGCTCTCTACCCGTGGTACCCACCTCCTGGCCACCACCGACACTCTGATAAAGGGTGTGTTGCTGTTGTGCAGAGCTAGTTCTGCTTGCTCTGTGGCTGCCTGGCCTAGGACCTGGTGCTGTTCAGCTGTGCCACCAACTCCCTCACCTGCTTCCTGACCACCAGTGTTCTAGTCAGGTCTCTGGCAGGGCGGGGTGGTCTCTATATACTGCACATGCTCTTTAGGGCCTACCTAATGGTGCCGGTCTGATGCTAGGAGGGATTGGGGGTGGGAGGAGACGGGGACGACAGAGAATGAGATGGCTGGATGGCATCACCGACTCGATGGACATGAGTTTAAGTGAACTCCAGGAGTTGGTGATGGACAGGGAGGCCTGGCGTGCTGTGATTCATGGGGTCGCAAAGAGTCGGACACTACTGAGCGACTGAACTGAACTGAACTGAATGGCGCTGGCAATTCTGAGCCCCTGCCTGTCCCCTGGTGGGCACCTCTTCCAGGTTGGCCCTTGTGTGGTGGTGTGGATTCTGTGTCTGGGCATGTTCCATGTGAAGGTAGCTGCCAGCTCCCAGCTGCACTAGGAGGCTAGGAGGTGTGGGGGAGCAGGGAGCATTTTTACTACCAAAAAAAAAATTCAAACTCACAGAAACAGAATAGCATGGTGGTTGCCAGGTATTTTCATTATTTCAATGAAAAGAGATTGGTGAAGAGTACAAACTTTGTTATAAAGTGAATAAGTTCTGTGGGTCTAACATATAGCATGGTGACTATAGTTGATTAGACTGTACTGTGTATTTTAAATTTGCTAAGAGAATAGATCTTAAGTGTTCTCACATGCACACAGACAAAAAACAAATATATAACGTGATGAGGGTGATGGATATGCTACCTTGATTGTGGGAATCCTTTCATGATGTATACAGAAATGAAATCATCATGCTGTATCCTTTAAATATATTTCAGTTTTGTCAATTATACCTCAGTAAAGCTGAGAATGAAAAGGAATGAAATCCTGATACATGCTGCAATGTGGATGAACCTCAAAGTCATTATACTGAGTGAAAGAAACCAGACACAAAGGATTACATATTGTTAAATCCAAAGATCAAACACAGAATGGTGGTTGACATGGGCTTGGAAGGGGAAGGAATTGGGAGGAACTGCTTAATGGAGTGATGGAAATGTTTTGAAACTAGACAGAGCTGATGGTTTTACAACATTGTTATCGTGCTAAATGCCACTGAATTGTTCACTCCAAAATGGGTCTTTTTATGTTATGTGAATTTCATGTTCATAAGTTATTTTTAAAAGCACTTATTAGACAAAAGCAATAGATGCTATGTGTAATCAAGCTTTAGATGTGAATTGCCACTCAGTTGAGCTCTAATTAAGCTTTGTAATAACCAACACAATTTATTTTCTCCAGAAATCTTGATGTGAGGACTTTCAAAAGAGTAAATCCACAGTGAGTGCCAGTCATCATTGCCAGAATATTAACACAAGAAAAGTTGCTAATTTGTTTGCAATTTAATGAAGAAACAAACATTGACAAGAGTGTGGGGAGGATTTGTTGACGCTGAATCTCTGCCACATTTGTACAGGGAAGCCTTGAAGCACCTTTATCTTTTAACAAAATGTAAATTTGCTTTTTGATTCAACACTGTTACCCTAACAAATGAGAAATTTCTCCTACTTTAAATTCAGCTGAAGATGAGAATTGTATCTTAGTGTATAATGAATGAGAGCTATTTAGAAACATAAATGTAAATGTTCTGTGGCTTATGGTCAGTCCTTTGTTTTCAACAACTGATGCATTTGGCCTCTCTAGCTTGTATTTGTATTCTGATTGTGAAGATTATTTCCGAATTTTTACTTCGTATATTGCCATATCATTTAACATTTGAAAAGCTGGATGATATGACTGTGGCTCAGCTGGTAAAGAATCCGCCTGCAAAGCGGGAGACCTGGGTTCGATCCCTGGGTTGGGAAGATCCCCTGGAGAAGAGAAAGGCTACCCACTCCAGTGTTCTGGCCTGGAGGATTCCATGGATTTTATAGTCCATTGGGTCGCAAAGCATCAGACACGACTGAGCAACTTTCACTTATGATTCCTTTGGGTTTGGTTCTCTTTTGTTTGAATGCAAATGAAAATGACATAGAAACATTACAAGCATTTCTGCAATCTGCACTTTCCTTTATTTTTAACAAGATAAATCAAACATTAATTTCATCCTTTGGATTACAATAAGGAGGCAACATGATGTGGAGTTTGGGGTCAAGAGGACCTGTATTTAAACCTTGGTCCTGCCCTTTAAAAACTTATATTGCAGTGCACGCAATGGCAAGCCACTCCAGTACTCTTGCCTAGAAAATCCCATGGATGGAGGAGCCTGGTAGGCTGCAGTCCGTGGGGTCGCTAAGGGTCGGATACGACTGAACGCCTTCACTTTCACTTTTCACTTTCACACATTGGAGAAGGAAGTGGCAACCCACTCCAGTGTTCTTACCTGGAGAATCCCAGGAATGGGGGAGCCTGGTGGGCTTCCGTCTGTGGGGTCACACAGAGTCGGACACGACTGAAGTGACTTAGCAGCAGCAGCAGCAATAGGTAGCTATAATTATTACCATTACCCAAAAAAGAAGGTTTGAAGGAGAAAACAAAGGAAATATTTGAGAAAGGAAGGACAAAGAAAAAAATTAGGAAAAGGAAAGGGAAAGTGAGGAAAGAATAAATTAGAATTTCAAGAGAAGCTAATTGGTAATTTATGCAAGAATCCTGAATCTTTGCCTTGGTTATTCCTCTGATTTTACTGTTTGTTCTTACTTTTCTTTGCTTTCCTCTCAGGAGATGTTACATAAAATATCTCATCATTTTCCATCTCCTCTTGGGTAATATTTTATGAATACACAGAATTCATTAGTGGGATAAAGGAGCAACAAGCCAGTGAGGTAAATATAACTAGATCATAACATAATGGAAATCTAGTTGTTCTAGCCCAAAGACTTGACTTTACAACTTTTTTTCTGACTGTTAAAGTCACTATTAATACATGACCCCACAGAAATTTTAAAAACACAGGAAAGTACTAGGAGAGAGTTAAAATCACAGTAAATATGCCCACCCTGATATAACACAGGTAATTTTTTTTTCCAGTCTTTTTTTCCCCTAGTCTTTGGTCTCAGTCTGTAATGTAATACTGTCTTCTGATGTTTTAGTTTTCATTATGTCATGAGCATTTTCCATGTCATTTTTTCCAAAAATACCATTTTTATTGTGTAAATGTATCTTAGTTCCATTTAACATTAATAAAACGTTAATATCACCTTCTACCCCAACTCACACCCCCACCCCAAATGCGGCCCCTCAGAATCCTGACAAAGCTGTAAAAGAAAGGTAATATGGGCTTTAAGAGTTGAGTATTGTTATATGTGTCTTAATTTTACAAGTAAAGACTATCAGCATATCTGAAAAATCTGAACAGTTGGAAAAGATTGAGAAATAATGCAGCCTTCTTCCCAACTATTCTTTTACTCTTCTTAGTTTATTACACCTGTCATTTCAACATCAACTTCCATTAAAGCATAAGGAAAATTCTTCCCCTCAAGTTCGTTTTTGACTTAAATTTGTTGCTTGCTTTAGCAAAGGCAAGGCCATGTCCTCCAAAAGAGAAAGAGATCATTTTGGCCACAGCCATGCTCAGGCCTTGCCTTTTCCTTAGTCAGGGAGGCAATTTGCCAATGAAATTAACTAAGTCATGTCTCAGCTGACTGCAAGTCAATGGTTTTCCCTCAAATTTGGTCCAACTTAGCCCAGACCTGACATAAAAATTAAAATGAAAACAAATTCAGGTGCTATCTTGAGCTTTTGGGGTTTTGTTTATTTCAGAAAAGAAACTGTGGAATGCACATCTTCTTAATTCTCTGGAGACAGGAAATAGGGAGAAGCATCTTAAATATTTCAACTCCCTTAACTATTTTAATCTCATAAATACTATGCACTAAATATTTGTTGACAAATGAGTGAATAAATGAATAAATTTTAGCCTTAAATAATGTAGAGTTTGGAAACCAGGGAATAGGAGTCGGTTCTTGTGAAACCCAGTGACAGGAGTGTTAAGCTGAGATAATCATGAATGTCCATGTATGTTTTAAACAGCAGAGTAAATGGAGAGCCATAGACCTCACACCACATTTTTTAGCCTTGCCAACTTGGGCAGATGACTCAAATTCAATAAACCTGGTTTCTTACCAGTAAAACTGGGATAATATGAATTTAAGAAACTGCAAGTTTTAGAATGTGGTGATATGTGTAATTCACGTCGCAGATTAAATACTCTTTTCCTCAGGAATTAAAATTGCTTAAATTTTTTAAGAACTTTTAGTTGTAGATTAAGTTGTAACTATGTTTCAGGAACTCTTGACACTACAGTTTAAAAGTAGCATCAAGTAGCACACTTGTTTGTCTTTAATTTTTTTCCCTTTTTCCCCCTTTGCTGGTTTCTTAAAAACAGAACAACTTGCACTATTTGTGACATAGATATAAGGCAGAATGATAATTGGGAGACTACTAGTATTTAACATCAAGGACATTTGGCAGGTGTTGATGAAATTTTGTGTTCAAACATTAATAGTTTTCATAAGTAAGGAGTCAACTTCAGAGTTATGCTTCCTTAATGATTACCACCAGATAATTTCAAAAACATATTTTATTAATAAAGTATAATGAACAAAAACCAATTGTAATGCTGAAATTGCTGAGGTGATATAAGTTTATTCAAAATAATTTTGCTTCCATTTATACCCTTACAAAGTGAATTTTTATATTTTTCAAAATAAAGTGGAAATGAGCATCTAGACACACTCTCCCCAAGGACCTTACCCATCCTGAAGTCATGTAAACTCCTACAGGAAATCATCTAATTTATAGTAAGAAACTATCACCCAAAGTCTTGACAACAGTTTATTCATGTACTGTACAAAGAATAGTCTTTGTGATAGTTTTTTTTACAGATAGTTGACATTATTCTTTCCTCCTGATACCATTCCCCCATCATACAGTGGAATTGATTTTTTATGTCATTCCCCCATGGAAAAGTGGAATTTCCCTTCCTTCTCTTGAAACTGTGCTGGATTAAGATACTGGATTGACCCATAGAACACAGAGAATGAAGCTCTGGGACTTTTGAAGCTAAACAGTAGGTTGGTACAAAAGTAATTGTAGTTCTGGACCATGAATTTTAAATCATTTTAATTAGGCTCAAATACATCTTTATTAATCAAAATATATTTGATTATGCTTTGATTATCACATTTTGCCAACAAGAAATGTTTGTTTATTCCTGTAGCATTAAAATTCATGCTTTGGAATTCAACAAACTTGGAAAGTATTTTCTGCCTCCTGCTGGTTGTAGAAATGTTTTCACTGTAGAAAGCTGTCAAGATGCTTGAAGAAGTGGTAGTTGGTTGGCAAAAGGTCAGGTGAAAATAGTAGAAGAGGCAAAACTTCATAGCCCAATTCATTCAACTTTTGAAGCATTGGTTGTGCGACACGCCATTGGCCATTGTCATGGAGAAGAATGGGGCCCTTTCTGTTGATCCATGCAGGCTGCGGGCATTACAGTTTTTGGTGCATCTCATCAATTTGCTAAGCATACTTCTCAGAGGTAATGGTTTCACCAGGATTCAGAAAGCTGTAGTGGATCAGACTGGCAGCAGACTACCAGTGACCATGACCTTTTTTTGGTGCAAATTTGCTTTGGGAAGTGCTTTGGAGCTTCTTCTCGGTCCAGCCACTGAGCTGGTCATCGCCAGTTGTCCTATGAAATCCACTTTTTGTCACACGTCACAGTCTGATCAAGGAATGGTTGATAGTTGTTGTGTAGAATAAGAGAAGACAGCACTTCAAAACGATGATTGTGTGTGTGTGTGTGTGGTCAGCTCATGAGGCTTTTTCATCTAATTTGCTTCAAATGCCGAATGACCATAAAACGGTCAACATTGATATCTTCAGCAAATTGTCATGAAGTTGGAAGATGTTTGATGTTTACTCCCAATTGGTCATTGTCGACTTTTGATGGCCAGCCACTCCATTCCTCATCTTCAAGGCTCTTGTCTCCTTTGCAAAACTTCTTGAACCACCATTGCACTGTACATTTGTGCCAAAGGAATCAAACTTCTCATGTGGTAGTTGGCTTCCCCTAGAGCATTTTAAGAGAAAGCAAAAGCATACCAAGCTGTAAGGCTTCTAATTATTAAGTCAGTACAAACGTAATTGCAGTTTTGCATTGTTGAAATTTTGCCATTTGATATTGAAATGCATTCTTAAATAAGTGTGGTTATGTTATACATCATTTTAATGCATGTTTCTAGCCTTTTGTGTTTTGCTAATGACTTATTACTTGCTGTTTATTTTATATTTACTTTAGACTATAGAGGGTTTCCCTGGTGGCTCAGCTGGTAAAGAATCCACCTGCAATGCAGAATCCCTGAGCTGGGAGATCCCCTGGAGAAGGGAATGGCTACCCACTCCAGTATTCTGGCCTGGATAATTCCATGGACTGTATATATAGTCCATGGGGTCGCAAAGAGTTGGACACGACTGAACAACTTTCACTCAATTAGACCTGTCAGATTCTTTACAAACTGAGCTATGAGGGAAGCCCTGAGACTATAGAAATGATGTGAGCAAATTAGAGCAACTTTTCTTATTCAGGTTCGTTAACCGTTCCTGGGCCAAATGCACTGTTGATGTTGAGAGTTATCTGTTGCTTTATGACTAATTTTGAACTCAAATAAAAAAGTGTGTTCTGAGGTAAAGCTCAAGTGAAGGTAACGAATGTTGTCGTGTCTCATAAATGTATTTTTTATCACCGTTAAATATTTATGTGTTTGTATCTTTTTGTATTGAATTTTTTAGCCTTAGTTGGTGACAGTAAATTAGAAATTAAAAGTCTAAAATCTTTAGACGTTTTTCAGCCTGACATGTTACTGATTAATGTAAATATTTAGAATTTAGAAGGCACTAAAAAATGACAACTATATCTAGAAAACAAGGTAAACTACTGCATAGTTACAGTTGGTATCTGTTATAACTAATGTAATTGCAATTAATTATCCTGTCAGTATTTTTTCTTTTTTTTCTTAAGGGCACCAGATATTGTGTTTTTATTTTCTGATAATCTCATTTTATTGTTCTACTTCAAAGGGCATTTGACTTCATTTGCAGACACATACTAAGAATAGATAAGTTCTCAAATAAGCCTGAGATTTGGGGACAAGACGGTGGCACAGAAAGAGCTTGAATTCACCTCCTCACATATAAACACCAAAATCACAACTAACAGAAAAAAAAAAAAAAAAACATTGAGTAAAAAGATTTTCTATATCTAAAGACAAAGAAGGTGAGGAAGAAACCACAGCAAGAGGGCAAGAAGGGCATACTCACAATATTATCAAACCCCATACCTCCCAGGTGGCAACCCACAAACTAGAGAAGCCCCCAGAGCACTTGACTTTGAAGGGCCAAGGGGCTTGAATCATAGCTTGAAAGAAAAGCTATGACACACCTCAACAGCATTTTAAACACCAGAGACATCACTCTATCGACAAAGGTCCATCTAGTCAAAGCTATGGTTTTTCCAGTGGTCATATATGGATGTGAGAGCTGGACCATAAGGAAGGCTGAGCACTGAAGAATTGATCCTTTTGAACTGTGGTGTTGGAGAAGACTCCTGAGAGTCCTTTGGACTGCAAGGAGATCCAACCAGTCCATCCTAAAGGAGATAGTCCTGGGTGTCCATTGGAAGGACTGATGCTAAAGCTGAGCATCAGTACTTTGGCCATCTGATGCAAAGAGCCAACCCATTGGAAACAACCCTGGGGGTGGGAAAGATTGAGGGCAGATGAAGATGACGGTGACAGAGGATGAGATGGTTGGATAGCATCACCAACTCAATGGACATGAGTTTTAGAAAACTCCAGGAGACAGTGAAGGACAGGGAAGCTTGGCGTGCTGCAGTTTATGGGGTTGCATAGAGTCAGACACTACAGAGCAACTAAACAACTCAGACATAAAAGGACAAGTTGACAGTAACACAATAATTGTGCAGGACTTTAATATCTCATTTACATCAATGGACAAATCATTCAGACAGAATAAGGAAACACAGGCCTTAAATGACACAATAGACCAGCTCTACTGAATTGAATATTCCATTCAAAGGCAGCAGAATACCCATTCTTTTCAAGAGATCATAGAACATTCTGCAGGATAGATCACATGCTAGGCCAAAAGGCAATCCTAGGTAAAGTTAGAAAAATGAAGATCATATCATGCATGAATTCTGACCACAATGAAATGAGAATAGAAATCAGCTACAAGAAAAACTTCAAAGAAACACAAACATGGATGTTAAACAACATTTTACTAAATAGCCAATGGATCACAGAGGAAATCAAAAAACATCTAAAGATAAATGAAAACAAAAATACCACAAACTGTTCAGTTCAGTCACTCAGTCATGTTCAACTCTTTGTGACCCCATGGACTGTAGCACATCAGGCTTCCCTGTCCATTACCAGCACTGGAGCTTGCTCAAACTCATGTCCATCAAGTCAGTGATGCCATCCAACCATCTCATCCTCTGTCATCCCTTTTTCCTCCTGCCTTCAGTCTTTCCCAGCATCAAGGTCTTTTCCAAGGAGTCAGTTCTTTGCATCAGATGGCCAAAGTATTGGAGTTCCAGCTTCAGAATCAGTCCTCCCAATGAATATTCAGGACTGATTTTCTTTATGATTGACTGGTTGGATCTCCTTGCAGTCCAAGGACGCTCAAGAGTCTTCTCCAACAAGTCAGTTCAAAAGCATTAATTCTTCGGTGCTCAGCTTTCTTCATGGTCCACCTCTCACATCCAGACATGACTGCGACTTCACATCACTTTACTTTGCTCTGCTTTACTGGAAAAACCATGGCTTTGACTAGACAAGCCTTTGTCAACAAAGTAACATATTTACTTTTTAATATGCTATATAGGTTTGTCATAGCTTTTCTTCCAAGGACCAAGTGTCTTTTAATTTCATGGCTATAGTCACCATCTGCAGAGATTTTGGAGCCCAAGAAAATAAAGCTGGTCCCTGTTTCCATTCTTTTCCCATCTATTTGCCATGAAGTGATGGGACTGGATGCCATGATCTTAGTTTTCTGAATGTTGAGTTTTAACGCAGCTTTTTCAGCCTCCTTTCATCTTCATCAAGAAGCTCTTTAGTTTCTCTTCGCTTTCTGGCGTAAGGGTGGTGTCATCTGCGTATCTGAGGTTATTGATATTTCCCCTGGCCATCTTGATTCCAGCTTCTGCTTCATCCAGGCTGGCCTTTCACATGATGTACTCTGCATGTAAGTTAAATAAACAGTATGACAATATACAGCCTCAATATACTGCTTTCCCAATTTGGAACCAGTCCATTGTTCCAGGTCCGGTTCTAACTGTTTCTTCTTGACCTGCACACAGATTTCTCAGGAGGCAGGTAAGGTGGTCTGGTATTCCCATCTCTTGAAGAATTTTTCATAGTTTGTTGTGATCCACAAGTTAAAGGTTTTGGCATAGTCAATAAAGCAGAAGTAGATGTTTTTCTGAAACTTTCTTGCTTTTGCTGTGATCCAACGGATGTTGGCCATTTGATCTCTGGTTCCTCTGCCTTTTCTAAATCCAGCTTGAACATCTGGAAGTTCATGGTTCACATACTATTGAAGCCTGACTTGGAGAATTTTGAGGATTACTTTGCTAGCATGTGAGATGAGTGCAATTGTGCGGTAGTTTGAGCATTCTTTGGCATTGCCTTTCTTTGGGATTGGAAAGAAAACTGACCTTTTCCAGTCCTGCGGCCACTGCTGAGTTTTCCAAGTTTGCTGGCATATTGAGTGCAGCACTTTCACAGCATCATCTTTTAGGATTTGAAGTAGCTCAGCTGGAATTCCATCACCTCTGCTAGCTTTGTTCATAATGATACTTCCTAAGGCCCACTTGACTTTGCATTCCAGGATATCTGGCTCTAGGTAAGTGAACACACCATCGTGGTTATCTGGATCATGAAGATCTTTTTTGTATAGTTCTTCTGTGTATTCTTGCCACCTTTTCTTGATATCTTCTGCTGCTGTTATGTCCATACCATTTCTGGCCTCTATTGTGCCCATCTTTGCATGAAATGTTCCCTTGGTATCTCTGCTTTTCTTGACGAGATCTCTAGTCTTTCTCATTCTATTGTTTTTGTCTATTTGTTTGCATTGATCATTGAGGAAGGCTTTCTTGTCTCTCCTTGCTATTCTTTGGAACTCTGCATTCAGATGGGTGTATCTTTCCTTTTCTCCTTTGCCTTTCACTTCTTTTCTTTTCACAGATATTTGTAAGGCCTCCTCAGGCAACCATTTTGCCTTTTGGCATTTATTTTTCTTGGGGATCGTCTTGATCACTGCCTCTTGTACAATGTTATGAACCTCTGTCCATAGTTTTTCAGGTATTCTGTCTATCAGATCTAATCCCTTGAGTCTATTTGTCTCTCCTACTGTATAATAGTAAGGGATTTGATTTGGGTCATACTTGAATGATCTAGTGGTTTTCCCTACTTTCTTCAATTTAAGTCTGAATTTTGTAATAACGAGTTCATGAACTGAGCAACAGTCAGCTCCTGGTCTTGTTTTTGCTGATTATATAGAGTTTCTCCAAATTTGGTTGCAAAGAATATAATCAGTCTGATTTCAGTATTAACCATCTGGTGATGTCCATGTGTAGAGTCATCTCTTGTGTTGTTGGAAGAAGGTGTTTGCTATGAACAAACCTATGGAACACAACAAAAGCAATTCTAAGAGGAAACTATAGCAGTACGGTCTTACCTCAGAAAACAAGAAAAATCTCAAATAGACAACCTAGCCTTACACCTCAGATAAGGCAATGGCACCCCACTCCAGTACTCTTGTCTGGAAAATCCCATGGGTGGAGGAGCCTGGTAGGCTGCAGTCCATGGGGTCAATAAGAGTCGGACATGACTGAGCGACTTCACTTTTCACTTTCATGCATTGGAGAAGGAAATGGCAACCCACTCCAGTGTTCTTGCCTGGAGAATCCCAGGGAAGGGGGAGCCTGGTGGACTGTCGTCTATGGGGTCACACAGAGTTGTACACGACTGAAGCAGCTTAGCAGCAGCAGCAGCTTTACACCTAAAGCAACTAGAGAAATGAGAACAAACAAAATCCAAAGTTAGTAGAAAGAAAAATATTCATGAAGATCAGAGCAAAAATAAATGAAGTAGACACTAAAGGAAAAAAAAAACAAAATAGTAAAGATCAGTAGACCTAAAAGCTGGTTCTTTGAAAAGATAAAATTGATAAAAATTTAGCCAGATTTATCAAAAAAACAAACAAACAAAACGGGGGCTCAAATCAGTAAAATTAGAAATGAAAAAGGAGTAGTTACAGCTGACATCCCAGAAATACGAAGTAGAATGAGAAACTAGTATAAGCAACTATATGTCAGTAAAATGAACAACCTGGAAGAAACGGACAAATTTTTAGAAAGGTACAGTCTTCAAAGATGAACCAGAAAGATATAGAAAATATGAACAAGCAAGTTACAAGTACTGAAATTGAATATTTGATTTTAAAACTCCCAGTAAATAAAAGTCTAGGACTAAGTGGCTTCACGGGAGAATTCTATCAAACGTTTAGAAAAGAGGCAACACCTATCCTTATCAAACTATTACAAACAGCTGCAGAGGAAGGAACACGTTCACATTCATTCTATAAGACCTGATACTGAAACCAGATAAATATTATATCACCAAAAAAAGAAAATTACCAGCCAATATAACTGAAGAACATAGACACAAAGCACTCAGCAAAATACTAGCAAACTGAATCCAACAGTACTTGAAAAGTATAATACACCATGATCAAGTGGGATTTATCCCAGGGATGCAAGGATTTTTCAATATACACAATCAGTGTGATACACCACATTATAAATTGAGAATAAAAAACAGAGATGATCGTCACAATAGATGCAAAAAAATCTTCTCCTAAAATTCAACATCTGTTTATAATTTTAAAAAAATACTCTCCAGAAGGTATGCATAGAGGAAACATGCCTTGACATAATAAAGGCCATATAAGACAAACCCACAGCTAACATCATACTCACTGTTGAAAACCTGAAACCATTTTTCTGTAAAATCAGAATAAAAAAAAGGATGTCCACTGTCACCACTAAAACCAATGAAGCTATGCTTTATTCAACATAGTTTTGGTAGTCATAGCCACAGCAATCAGAGAAGAAAAAGGAATAAAAGGAGTCCAAATTGGAAAAGAAGAAGTAAAACTGCCATGTTTCCGGATGACATGAGTCTATACATAGTAAAGCCTAAAAATGCTATCAGAAAGCTACTAGAGCTCATCAATGAATTTGGTAAAGTTGCAAGATATAAGATTAATACATAGAAATCTTGTTGCATTTCTATACACTAACAATGAAAGCTCAAAAAGAGAAATTAAGGAAACAATCCCATTTACCATCACATCAAAAAGAACAAAATATCTCGACATAATCCTACCTTAGGAGACAAAAGACATAAACTCCAAAACTGTGAGACACTGATAAAAGAAATCGAAGATGATGCAAACAGAAGGAAAGATACACCATGTTCTTGGATTGGCGGAATCAATATTGTCAAAATGACTGTACTACCTAAGGCAATCTACAGATTCGGTGCAATCCCTGTCAAATTACCAATGGCATTTTTCACAGAACTAGAAAATGTTTAAGTTTCTATGAAAACACACAAGAAAGACCCAAGTAGCCAAAGCAGTCTTGAGAAAGAAAAATGGCGTTAGAAGCATCAAGCTCCCTGACATCAAACTATGCTCCAAAGCTACAGTCATCAAAAGTACAGTATGGTACTGAAACAGTAATGGAAATACAGATCAATGGAACAGGATAGAAAGCTTTCAATAAATGGTGCTGGGAAAACTGGCCAGCTACATGTAAATGTATGAAATTAGGACTTCCTTGGTGGTCCAGTGGTTGAGAGTTTGCCTATCAATGCAGGGGACACAGGTTCCATCTCTGGTCTGGGAAAATACCACATGCCAAGGAGCAATTAAGCCTGTGCATAACAACTACGGAACCAGGGCTCTCGAGCCTATAAGCCACAGCTGCTGAGCCAGCACAGCATACAACAGCTACCAAAGCCTGAACACATGGAGCCATGCTCCATGACAGGAGACGCCAGTGCAACGAGACGCCCACGAACCACAAGGAAGAGCAGCCCCTGCTTGCCACAACCAGAAAAAGCCCATATGCAGCAATGAAGACCCAGAGCAGCCATAAAAAATAAATACCTTTTTAAAAAAAATAATAGAATATTCTCTAACACCATATACAAAAATAAACACAAAATGGATTAAAGACCTAAATGTAAAACTCGATATTGTGAAACTCCTAGGGGAAAGCATAGGCAGAACATTCTTTGACAGAAATTACAGCAATATTACTTGGGTCCACCTCCTACAGTAAAGGAAATAAAAACAAAAATAAACAAACAGGACCAAATTAAACTGAAAAGCTTTGCACAGGAAAGGCAATCATAAAAGGCAACTTACAGAAGGGGAAGAAATATTTGCAAATGATGCACCTGACAAGGGATTAATCTCCAAAATATATAAACAGCTCGTGCAACTCAATCTTAACATCACCTAATAACCCAATCAAAAATGGCAGAAGATCTAAGTAGATATTTCCCCAAAGAAGACATTCAGGTGGCCAACAGGCACATAAAAAGATACTCAACATCACTAATTATTAGAGAAATGCAAACCAAATCTGCAATGAGGTATCACCTCACAAAGGTCAGAATGGCCATCATCAAAATGTATGCAAATAATAAATGCTGAAGAGGATGTGGAAAAAAAGAAACCCTCCTACACTGTCATTGGGAATGTAAATTGGCACAGCCATCATGAGGAACAGTGCGGAGGTCCCTTAAAAAACTCAAACCAGAACAACAAAGTGACCCTACAGTCCCACTCTTGGATCTATATCTGGAGAAAACTCTAATTCAAAAATGCACCCAAATGTCCATTGCAGCACTGTCTACAATGGCCAAGACATGGAAGCAACCAAAGAGTTTACTGACAGATGAATGGATAAAAATGATGTGATGTGTATACACACAATGGAATATTATTCAGCCATTAAAAAGAATGAAATAATTTCATTTGCAGCAACATGGATGGACCTCGAGATCATCATACTAAGTGAAGTAAACCAGACAGAGACAGACAAATATCATATGATAAATGTTTTTATGTGGAATCTTAAAAAAAATGATACAAACGAGCTTATTTAACAAAAGAGCACTAGACTCACAGACACAGATAACAAATTTACGGTTACCAAAGGGGGATAAATTAGTAGTTTGGAATTAAAATATACACACTGTGCTAGTGGTAAAGAACTCGACTGCCAATGGAGACATAAGAGATGCAGGTTCAACTTGTGGGTTTGGAAGATCTGGAGAAGTGCATGGCAGCCCACTCCAGTATTCTTGCCTGCAGAATCCCACGGACAGAGGAAACTGGTGGGCTATAGTCCACAGGGTCACAGTCAGACATGACTAAAGCAACTTAGCACACACATAAATAAAATAGATAATCAATAGAACCTACTGTATAGCACAGGGAACTATACTCAATGTCTTGTAATAACCTGTAATGGAAGAGAATGTTAGGGTAGCTTTGGCACCTAAGGATTCAGATTTTATTATTTTTTTATTAAAATAATATTGAAATGTTCAGTTCAGTTCAGTTCAGTCGCTCAGTCGTGTCCGACTCTCCGCGACCCCATGAATCACAGCACACCAGGCCTCCCTGTCCACCACCAACTCCCGGAGTACACTCAAACTCATGTAGTTGATTTATATTGTAAATTAACTGTATATATTATACATATATATGAATTCAGTTATATATAGTTATTCAGTTATATATATATTCTTCAGTTCAGTTCAGTTCAGTCGCTCAGTCGTGTCCGACTCTTTGCAACCCCATGAATAACAGCACACCAGGCCTCCCTATCCATCACCAACTCCCGGAGTTCACTCAAACTCATGTCCATCGAGTCGGTGATGCCATCCAGCCATCTCATTCTCTGTCGTCCCCTTCGCCCCTTGCCCACAATCCCTCCCAGCATCAGAGTCTTTTCCAGTGAGTCAACTCGTCGCATGAGGTGGCCAAAGTATTGCAGTTTCAGCTTTAGCATCAGTCCTGCCAATGAACACCCAGGATTGATCTCCTTTATAATGGACTGGTTGGATCTCCTTGCAGTCCAAGGGACTCTCAAGAGCCTTCTCTGGCACCACAGTTCAAAAGCATCAATTCTTTGGCAATCAGTTTTCTTCACAGTCCAATTCCTCATCCATACATGACCACGGGAAAAACCATAGCCTAGACTAGATGGACCTTTGTTGGCAAAGTAATGTCTCTGCTTTTTAATATGCTATCCAGGTTGGTCATAACTTTCCTTCCAAGGAGTAAGTGTCTTTTAATTTCATGGCTGCAATCAGCATCCGCAGTGATTTTGGAGCCCCAAAAAATAAAGTCTGACACTGTTTCCCCATCTATTTCCCATGAAATGATGGGACCAGATGTCATGATCTTAGTTTTCTGAATGTTGAGCTATAAGCCAACATTTTCACTCTCCTCTTTCACTTTCATCAAGAGGCTTTTTAGTCCCTCTTCACTTTCTGCCATAAGGGTGGTGACATCTGCATATCTGAGGTTATTGATATTTCTCCCAGCAATCTTGATTCCAGCTCGTGCTTCTTCCAGCCCAGCATTCCTCATGGTGAACTCTGCATATAAGTTAAATAAGCAAGGTGACAATATACAGCCTTGACGTACTCCTTTTCCTATTTGGAACCAGGATTCATATATGTAATATATATAGTTGATTTACTATATTTCAAAAGTGTTTCAATTTTAAAAAGCTGAATACTTAGGTGCCAAAGCTGCCCTATGAGTTTGAACTTTGGAGGAAAAAAAAAGAGAATAGATAAGCCTGGGCCTGATGAGATAGGTTAATCTAAGTATATTAAGTTTGCGTTTTTGTAGTCACCTCACAGTCTTTCTTAACATCTTTCAAATCAAGGTTGAAAACTAAACAGCTGTTTTAATCCTCTGTGTTCCCAAATAGTAGAAAGAACTTCCAAGCTTCCTTTTCTGTTTTAATTTTCTTTTGTAACTACTGCCTCCAAAATCTTAAACCATTCTACGCTGTGCTTACTGGTTTAAATACTTTAGGTCTTGGTAGAGGTGCTGTTTGTCTCTACAAATTTCTTCTCTTTCACGTGTGAAGCACAAGAGAGAATGAACATATAACTCTTGTTTTGAAATCGATCTGAGGGTAGATCTACTTCAAAAGCTTACAGTCCAACTTTGAAGTTTACTTCACTTCAAAAGCTTTGCCTTGAAGTGTGTTATAGAAAGAAATGCACACCAAGACATCCTGAATTTTAAGGTTTATTGAGAATTACTTCCTGTAGAGAAAAATAAAAACAAAATAATGAGGGAAAACCAGCCTGAAAGAAAGCTTGAGGAGATGTAGAAATAAATTTTTTCTTTATCCAAAACAAAAAAAAAATTCATATGTTTACTTTGCATAAGTTTTAGCATACTTTTTCTACAAGGCTTATTCTACTAATAATTTTAAAAGACTTTTCATTCTAAATAAAATAATATTGTAAACAGTTTGAGTATTTTTTTAATCTAATAAAATTTAAAATAGTGTTAAATAGAGACCACAATTTGGAGTCAAGGGTAATAAAGAATATTGCCATTTCTCTTTGTCATGTAAAAAGTTTAAAGTGTTACTTTATGAAGTGAGGAACAGAAAACGATGTAGTATAAAAGATACCTATCATTTTATTTTCTTTAGAAGTTTCACTTAAACTAAGGTGCTTCCTTAAACATAAGGTGTTTGCTGTTTTATTCACTGATGTATATATTTCACTAGATTAATGCCAGCCACATTGTAGGTACTCAAAAAACGTTTACTAAATAAATGAATGCATCTCTAGGGAACCAAGGAGGATACAGAGCCTCAGTATTTTTTTTTCTTTTATCTGCAAATTCAGATAATAATACACATTTCATGTGACGAGCACTTTCATACCCTTCAAACTAGCAGTTCCATTCTTAGACATATACTTTTAACTACAGACAATCTTGCACATGTGAACAAAAAGAATTTTTGTAGCAGCATAAAATACTAATAGCCAAACTGAAAACAACTAAGCCATACCTTGACTGAAGAGCAGATAGATAAATTGTAGTATAATTATATAAATGGAATAATTTACAGCAATGGCAATTAATGAATAAAATCTATATATTTTGGCTAAATCTTTATAATATTAGATTTAGGGATATAAGCAAATCCATAAGGAATACTACTACTTTGTTTTACTTAAAGTTTAAAAGTAAATTAAACTTAAAATATTGAAGTATATGTAAGTACTAAAAATGAAAAGTAAGGCAAGGAATGATAAGCACAGAAGTTCAAAATAGTTTCAACAGGATGGGAAGAAACAAATGAAGGAAATAAAGAGAAGCATAATGATGAAAGTTGTACCATAACCCTTGAATCGAATCCTGGATAGGAGGGTACCAATTATATTATTCAATAAATGAATCCAAAGGTCAATGATTAAACTATGTAATAAACAAGGATGATCACTAACATCAGGGCTGTACACTGACCATGCTAATTTAGAAAAGAAAATAATAGAAAAAGGATTAAATTTTTTGATAAGGTTGCAAAAGTCAAAGTTGTGAAAAAAAATCATTTGAGTTATTTTTACTGTAAATACATATGTGTATTTAAAGGCAGAATATTGTTAACTTTAAGATAAAATCAATTTATTTTCATAATTTTAACTTTAATTTTAAGTCTCAAACTTTTTTTCTGTTTGTTGTTTTGTTCAAAATGGTAAATTTTGATTGGTCCTTTTCTAGAACCAACAATCTTAAATTAATATGTGTTGGAAAGAGCTTCCTCATATTAATCCAAAATCTGCCCTTTGCAGTTTCTCTGTTGGCTCAAGTTCTGTGTTTTGGTATGCTTCCCTACTTATTTGAAACAATCTTGCTTCTAGATTTCTGCCTCCTCCTTTATAAATCTTACTCTGAGTACCCTAACACTCAGTGATTGCTGTCTTTTATGAATCTTTGTCTGCATCAGTGAGTTGATCATTTAAATTTTTAATTGAACTTACGTGCTCATTCTTGGCCTCCTCAACTACATTATAAGCTACTTGAGGGCTACAGACTTACATGTTTATATCTCATATTTGGAGTGCCAGACACTCACGTTTCCTCCCATCCAAGTCCATCCCAGTAAATAATGGATACTGGAAGATGTATAGAGATATAAAATCCAGTTTTATTAATGATCATCTAATAAAAAGAAAAAACTGATAAAGCTAGGTTGGAGCATGTAACTGAAACCCGAGGCCACACTGGGAGCTCTTGAAAACAGCTGAGTCTTCCAAGTATTTGCAACTAGAGAAAATGGAAAATGTCAGATTTTCCCTCCTCTGTCCTTGGTCTCTTACAAAGCCCCTCGCAAGGGTGCTATGGTGTGGAGAATAGTCGTGCAGGACCATCCTGCATGAGCACAGTGTACAGAAACTTCCCAAGAGGGAAATTTCCCATTGTCAGGTAACAGCACCAACCAATGAAATTGGTTAGTCCATCTAATTAGGGGACAAGAGGAAGCAACTGAAGTGTTCACCGCGCTAGTCCCCCATCCACTGGGAAAGGAGTAGCACTCTTCTCTGGCAGAAATACCAGGGAGAACATGAGCATCCTCTGTTGAATGAATGAGTGAAATGAAAATGTTCATGAGACAAAAGGCAAATTGTGATAAGGGATGCCCCAGTACAAAAAGAAATAAACACAGATATTCTGATGCAAATGATACCTGACCTACAACCTTATTGGTCCCTTGTACAACAGCTGCAAATCAAGATGTTGTACACTGGGCTGGTATCCTATATACATACAATATTATAAACTGAATTTTCATGTCTGGAAACAGTTTATACCTAAAGAAATTAATATAAACCACAAATAGATGTTCTTACAAATAACTGAATATAAAGCTAAGTATAAATATTGCTAAATCCTAAAGGAAATCAATCCTGAATATTCATTGGAAGGACTGATGATGAAGCTGAAGCTGCAATACTTTGGCCACCTGATGTGAAGAGCCGATTCATTAGAAAAGACCCTGATGCTGGGAAAGATTGAAGGCAGGAGGAGAAGGGGATGACAGAGCACAAAATAATTGGATGGCATCACTGACTTAATGGACATGAGTCTGAGCAAGCTCCGGGAAATTGTGAAGGACAGGGAAGCCTGGCGTGCTCCAGCCCACAGAGTTGCAAAGAGTCGGACACGACTGAGCGACTGAGCAACAGCAATGATAAACATTGCAGGGCTTGGGGCAGGGGTGGGGGGGCTCTCAGACTGATTTGAACCAGGTGAGGCTTTCTCACATATATGTCCAAGAACATGTCTCTTTACTGATCAGTCCTCCCTACATCAGACAAAGACCTTCTTTCCTCCAAGGAGCTTTGATCCACATTCAACATTAAGGTAATCTTTTCTACAGTTATCATTGCCCATACAGCGTTCATAAATGTGTTCAGTAGTTTTTGAAAAGTAAACGGTAAGAGAATGAGGGAGTGGAGGAGGGAAGAGATGGCAGTTTCCATAGTGACTTCTTTACTGTGACCAGAAGATGTATTTAGTGGAGCAGTCATTCATTCTGGGTCACATTCTTTAGACTGTCATCCATAAATAAGAGTTAGGATCAGAATTATAAATAACGTAAAAGCAGAAGTGGAGGGACTGTTAGATCAAACTATTTATGAATGTCCTATGCTAGTTAGTGACTTAAGATGTGTGTATTTGTTCATTTCCTAGTCTCTTTTCTATTTAACTGACTAAAATACTTTAAATGGAAATTTATACATATTTATGCCTTTCAGGCACTGAAAAATAGTGACTCTTAGTTTCTCATTTCTAGTAAAGTAATAAATCCCACAATCTAATTGAGGTGGAGAGAGAGGAGTTTCAGATATCTTCAGCTGACAGTGAAGTAGCCATATGCATAAAGCCATGTTATGTAAAAAAAGAAAAAGTGGTAGCATCGATAGGTCCTTCTATGTCATTTAGCTTCACTGGGGTAAGTGAACAAATAAATACAGAACTGGAATCAGAGTTGCATCATTAAGTTTTCCACCCTTCACAGCTTTGTGGCAGCTATCCATCATAGCAAAAGAGGGAGAGGAGTTACTCAGTGACTTAAATCAACTTATAAGCTCTGTCAAAAGTAAGAATATAATCATCTATTTGCAGTTCTTAAGCTTTTTGGCTTGTTCAGTAGACCTCTTCAGCTGGGTTATTTATAGGATATGCCTTTTCTGAGAGGAAAATTCTTTACAGTCAGGCTCAAAGAAAATCAATATTAGAACCAGTAATGACAACAATGCTGTGTAAACATCAATTTAGTAATTTTCTCCTGTAGATTACCAGTTTTATCACAGAAATCCATTAAGCACTTACAGAAGTATAAAATATCTCCACTGAATGTTAAGGGAAGACAGTAAGGAAAGCACAGAATCTCGAAGGAGTTTACAAACTAGTCCAGAAGTGATAATACAAAAGTATGACAGCTGGCATTTATGGAAACTGAAAGATAATCTAAGAAATAACACCTGCATTAAAGAGGAAATTTTAAGGAAAATTATTAAATGCTAAGCACTGAGTAACACTGAAGACACTGCGTGCCGATATCTGTGGGATATCACTAAAGCAGTACTCAAAGAAATTTTATATGTGCTACTGTACAGCACAGGGAACTCTACTCAATATTCTGTAGTGACCTATATGGAAAAGGATATAAGAAAGAATAGACTAGATGTATGTGTGTATAACTGATTCACTTTGCTGTACAGCAGAAACTAACACAACATTGTAAATCGACTATATTCCAATAAAGATTAATTTAAAAAAGAAATCTTATAGTTTAAATAAAAATTTTAAATAAGGAAGCTACATGTCCAAATTGAGAAGAGATTAAAAGTAATGAATAAGCCCAAAAGAAAAAGGAACTAATTGACAGCTATAAGGGCTCAATGAATTAGAAAACAAAAGAATCAAAACAATAAATTACACAAAAATTAGATTCTTTGACAAGTTTAATAATATGGGGGGAAAAGGAGTTAAAATATATAATAAAAGGAAGAAATAATGTATCAAAATGTAAAAGGTACTTTAAAATAATAAAAAGATAACATGAAAAACCATACACTAGTAATCTAGAAGAAATGGACATAATTTTGAAAAAATACAAAATCCCTAAATTGGAAGAAATAGAAAGCTTGAACAGATCCAGAAAATTGTACAAGTGAATGCCACCCAACATTGACATAACAAATAACCTACTACAGGGAAAAAAAGCTGTTCTAAAAAAGACAGTAAGTAAAGTAGTCCTCTTCATCTTATGAGGTCAAAGTAGTCTTGATTCCAAAACTGAAATATAAAAGCAAGAAGAAATGAAGAGTATAGGACTATTTCACTTAAAAATGTAGATGCAAAAGCATCCTAAATAAAATATTAACTGAGTAGAATGGTTTATTTTAAAATATAGTACTACATGATAATAAAATGAAATTCAGTACAAGAACACAAATGAATTTCACAAAAATCAATGTGATTCACCGCATTAATTATGGAAGAAAAACCACATGATAAACCCAGAAAACTTTTTGATACAACTTAACAAATTAATTTCTAATTATTAGAAATTAGTAACAGAATTCCCTTGACCTTATAAAAACTATTTACCAAAAACCTCTGCAAATATCATGGGTAAACATAAACTTTATATTGATGTGTGTTAGTTAACTCTTTGGGTACAACTCCTTCCAGGCATGATAGAGAAGCTGTACTAGACTTGCTGGAGGAGGAAATTGCAACCCACTCCAGTATTCTTGCTTGGAGAAGTCCATGGACGGAGGAGCCTAGCAGGCTACAATCCATGGGGTCACAAAGAGTTGGACACGACTGAGCGACTAAACTGAACTGAACTGAAAGATGCTAACAATGATCAATTATGAACGTGCTTGAAACAAATGAAAAAAAAAAAAAAACTCAGTGACTAAATAGAAAGTCTCATCAATGGAATATAAAAACAATGTAAAGAACAATGTGGAAATTTTAGACCTGAAAAAAGCAAATAACCAAAATTTAAAAGTTCAGCCGGATAAACAAGGTCCTACTGTATAGCACAGATTAATAGATACACATTACTATATATAAAATTGATAAAAAGGACCTACTGTATAGCACGGAGAACTATGCACAGTATCTTATAATAGCCTATAATGAAGAAGAATCTCGAAAAGAATATATATATACATACGCACACACACACACATATATAACTGAATCACTTTGCTGAATACCTGAAACATTGTAAATTAACCATATTTTCAATTAAAATAAAATTCACATGGAAAGGCAAAGGAACTATAGTAGCCAAAATAGTTTCCTAAAAACAATGTGGACACAGTCTACTTGATTTCAAGACCTATTATATACCTACACTATTCAAGAATGTGTATTATTGGGAGAAGGATAGATACATAGGTCAATAGAATAGAGCAGAAAACCCAAAAGTAGACCAATATAAATATGCCCAACTTATTTTTGACAAAGGTGAAAAATCAGTTCAGCGGAGAAAAGATGGCCTTTTCAATAAATAGTGCTAGAGCCAAAAAAAAAGAGAAAGATTTTAATTTAGGTTTCCCACCTTACACAAATATTCACTCAAAATTGATCGTAGACTTAAATATAGAAGATAAATCTGTAATAAAAGTTTAAGAGAAATATCTTAGAAAAATCTTATTCTAGGGCTAAGCATAGAGTTCTTAGACTTAACAGGGAAAGCAGAAAAGAAAATACTTGATAAACTGGTCTTCGTCAAACTTAAAAACAGTTCTCTGTGAAAGACTCAGTTAAGAAAGCTAAAAGACAAGCAACAGAGGGGAAAAAATTATTTACAAACAACCTATCAATCACAGGACTGTCATCTAGAATATATAAAGGGACTCTGAAAACTCAGCATGGACAAAAGGTATGAAGTGACACTTTACCAAAGAAGACATACAGATGGCAAATAAATACATGAGAAGATGCTCAACAGCATTAGCCCCTAGGAAAATGCAAACTAAAGCTACAATGAGATATCACTACACACCTATCAGAATGGCTAAAATAAAAAGTAGTGCCAACTCCAAATGTTGACAGGAATGCAGAGAAATTGGATCATTCATCCATTGCTGACGGGAATGTAAAATACGACCCCTTCTCTGGAGAGCAGTGCAGCAATTTCTTTAAAAAATTAAACATTAAGCTACTACATGACTTAGCAATTGCATTCCTGGGAATTTATTCAAGAGAAGTAAAATTTTATGGTAACATAAAAACTTGTACACTAATGCTTATTATAGCTTTATTCATAATAGCCAGAACCTAGAAGTAACCCAGATGTCCTTTCAGGGAATGAGTCAATAAATTGTGGCATAGCCATACCATCCCTTTTTATTACTCAGCAAAAAAAAGAAATAAACTACTGGGGACATCCCTGGTGGTCCAGTGGTTAAGCATTTGCCTTCCACTGCAGGGTATATGGGTTCAGTCCCCGGTCAGGGAACTAAGATCCCACATGCTGCGGGGCAACCAAGCCCATGTGCCACAACACTCTGGAGTCCGCACCGCAGCTAGAGAGAAGTCTGTCCACCACAAATGAAAATACCCCACATGTCACAACAAAGATCCCACGTGCCGCAACTAAACTGACTCAACCAAATAAATATATTTTTTTTTAAGGAAGAAACTATTAACACACACACACACACACCAAACCAGATGTATCTCTAGAGAATCATGCTGAGTGTTTTTATTTTTTAATCCCCAAAGATTAAATGCTATGTGAGTCCGTGTCTCTAATATCCTTGAAATGAAAAAATTATAGAAATGGAGAACGGATTACTGGTTGCCAAGGGTTAGGGAGGGAATGGGGGTGGAAGGAATGTGGCTGTGGTTATAAAGGGTAATGTGATGACTCCTTATGGGGATGGAAATATCACGTATCCTGACTGCATCAATGTCCATATTCTGGTTGTGACATTGCACTATACGTTTGTAAGATGCTACCATTGGGGGCATTGGAGCAAAAAGTGCATCAGAGTTCTCTGTACTGTTTATTGCAACTGCAAGTGAATCTGCAATTATCTCAAAGTAAAATCATTATTTAAAGGAAAAAATCAATGATAAATTACTATTAGAGGCAGTTCTGCCAGCTTTTCCTTTATAATTCTGGTGTGGTCTGCTTGGAAAGTGTCTTCTCTGTTCATGATTGCAACAGTGCCCTGTTGCATCTAATGCTTTGATAGTTTTATTTTTAAAATTTGGAACACTTTGATGTTTTAAAAATCAGCAAGTCATGGCATTCCTTCTTCTGGATCAAACCGCAGGTCTCTATAAAATCCTGTATGCACATATGCTGTTTTTGCACCACACAGCTTATCTGCATTCTCTTAAGAGACGGGATGCCATTGGCCCGTCTGTATTCTCTCTCACATACCATGCTGTTGGAAACTATGATGGGTTCCATAAATTCTCAAAGGGAATTGCTAATTTTAAAAAATCACCTTACTTTTCCACAGGCATTTTCACAAGCAAAACCTAGATGCACAGTTAGGAAGTCAGTCACTGACAGTAAAAGGAAACCAACAGATCTTCCGTTAAACCGCGCTGCACCTGGTAAGGTTGCCCCATGCAGCGGCGCAGGCAGGCACAACTCCAGCCCGCACCCTGAAAGTGAACCTGCACAGCCCCAGTTGGCAGCACTTTTAATTCAGCCTCGTCACCTTTTGTCCATTGGCTCTCTGCCAGTTTACAACACCCAGGTGCAGCCGACCACGGCTCTGCAATGGAAGAAAAGCTTTTGGGCGAAGGGAGGAAGGTTTACTAGGAAAGACAAGAGGAAAGGCTCATCAGGAGAGGAGAGGAACTGAGCATCTGAGCTTTCTTCTCAGATACCCTGACCACACATTTCGCTGTACTGAGATATGGAAAGAAAGGCCATTTTTCTCATCCACATTCCTCCATCTCCTGAGTCCCAGCTCTCTGAATCTAGAGTAGGACTCCCTGTGACCAAGTGCAGAAAGAGAGAAGGGGTCACGTAAGGAAATGGACCCAGGATGAAGAGGCAACGCAAGGGCTTGCCCTGCCTGAAGCCACGGGACTCCCTGACGGTGGGAACAGTTTCTCTGGCACTCTTCAGCCCACAGTTCAGAAGTACAGCCTGGGGAGATCAAAGAAAGTACAAAAACCCCAGGCTTCTAGTAGCAACATGTGATTGTCATGAGCCAACTAGTGACCAAAGATTTGGAGTTCTGCTAAATATATTATGGCCTTCAATTTCCATAAGCACTAACCAAAATCTAAATTCTAGCTTACTTATCTGGCTTCCTTGAGAAAACAAGAAAATGGCATCATATCAAGTATACATAGTCGAAGAGAATAACAGTCTTTGAAAAACAGACCCAGAGAGTGTCCTCAAAATGCAGAGTGTCCTCAAAAAATCATCATGAAGACTGATTATAACAAGAAGTCGCTCAGTACTACTATCCCCACAGCGCAGTTTCCAGATGATTCTGAATAGGGACTTAATCTTGCAGGTGGAATGTCTTTATTCAGTTTCACTTGTCCCCTGCTAAAATGAATGGGTACACAATTTAAACAAAGAAATAAATGTCAATGGAAAAAATTCTAAATAAAAATCTAGTTTTTTAATCCAGCTATTGTAGAACTACCAAGAAATCTGCATTTCTAAAATAATCCAAATATCATTTCCAGTAAACCAAACACTGAGAATCTTATATTAATGTTTTACAGTTTTAAAACTAAGAGATTTATGTGGGTGAGGAGAGAGTATTCTAGAAGTTGAATTTGGTTGAAATAACACCAGCACCATTGATTTAGATGGTGCTGTCAGTAATAAGAGTTCAAAGTGCCTTCACAGGGAGGTGCTTCACGTACCAGTAAATCCAGACATTACTGAGATTCAAACCACTCCTCACGTTTGTAGTCTGATTTATGTTATCCGCTAGAAATGACTTCCAGTGAGTATTACTTGAAATAAGCAAGGGGCGGAAATATTTTTTATTAACCTAAGATTGAGATTTGGTGGGAAGGGAAGGTATTTATTTCCTCATAATGGGATTCAGTTCAGTTCAGTTTCTCAGTCGTGTCCAACTCCTTGCAACCCCATGAACCACAGCAAGCCAGGCCTCCCTGTACATCACCAACTCCCAGAGTCCACCCAAACCCATGTCCATCGAGTCGGTGATGCTATCCATCTCATCCTCTGTCATCCCCTTCTCCTCCTGCCCTCAATCTTTCCCAGCTTCAGGGTCTTTTCAAATGAGTCAGCTCTTTGCATCAAGTGGCCAAAGTATTGGAGTTTCAGCTTCAGCATCAGTCCTTCCATTGAATATTCAGGACTGACCTTTAGGATGGACAGATTGGATCTCCTTGCAGTTCAAGGTAGTCTCAAGAGTCTACTCCAATACCAAGTTCAAAAGCATCAATTCTTCTGCCCTCAGGTTTCTTTATAGTCCAACTCTCACATCCATACATGACCACTGGAAGAAACATAACCTTGACTAGATGGACCTTTGTTGACAAAGTAATGTCTCTGCTTTTTAATATGTTGTCTAGGTTGGTCATAAGCGTCTTTTAATTTCATGGCTGCAGTCACCATCTCCAGTGATTTTCAAGCCCAGAAAAATAAAGTCAGCCACTGTTTCCACTGTTTCCCCCATCTATTTCCCATGAAGTGATGGGAACGGGTGCCATGATCTTAGTTTTCTGAATGTTTCACTTTAGGCCAACTTTTTCAGTCTCTTCTTTCACTTTCATCAAGTGGTTCTTTAGTTCTTCTTCACTTTCTGCCGTAAGGGTGGTGTCATCTGCATATCTGAGGTTATTGATATTTCTCCCAGCAATCTTGATTCCAGCCTGTGCTTCCTACAGTCTGGCATTTCTCATGATGTACTCTACATATAAATTAAATAAGCAGGGTGACAATATACAACCTTGACGAACTTCTTCTCCTATTTGGAACCAGTCTGTTATTCCACGTCCAGTTCAAACTGTTGCTTCCTGACCTGCATACAGGTTTCTCAAGAGGCAGGTCAGGTGGTCTGGTATTCCCATCTCTTAAAGAATTTTCCACAGTTTGTTGTGATCCACATAGTCAAAGGCTTTGGCATAGTCAATAAAGCAGAAATAGATGTTTTTCGGGAACTCTCTTCCTTTCTCCATGGTCCAGCGGATGTTGGCAATTGGATCTCTGGTGCCTCTGCCTTTTCTAAAACCAGCTTGAACATCTGGAAGTTCATGGTTCACATATTGCTGAAGCCTGGCTTGGAGAATTTCCAGCATAACTTTACTAGCATATGAGATGAGTGCAATTGTGCGGTAGTTTGAGAATTCTTTGGCATTGCCTTTCTTTGGGATTGGAATGAAGACTGACCTTTTCCAGTCCTGTGGCCATTGCTGAGTTTTCCAAATTTGCTGGCATATTGAATGCAGCACTTTCACAGCATCATCTTTCAGGATTTGAAATAGCTCAACTGGAATTCCATCACCTCCACTAGCTTTGTTCGTAGTGATGCTTCCTAGGGCCCACTTGACTTCACATTCCAGGATGTCTGGCTCTAGGTGAGTGGTCACACGGTCGTGATTATCTGGGTCGTGAAGATCTTTTTTGTACAGTTCTTCTGTGTATTCTTGCCACCTCTTCTTAGTATCTTCTGCTTCTGTTAGGTCCATACTATTTATTTCTTTTATTGTGCCCATCTTTGCGTGAAATGTTCCCTTGGTATCTCTAATTTTCTTGAAGAGATCTCTAGTCTTTCCCATTCTGCTGTTTTCCTCTATTTCTTTGCATTGATCACTGAGAAAGGCTTTATCTCTCCTTGCTGTTCTTTGGAACTCTGCATTCAAATGGGTATATCTTTCCTTTTCTCCTTTGCTTTTCACTTCCCTTCTTTTCACAGCTATTTGTAAGGCCTCCTCAGACAGCCATTTTGCTTTTTTGCATTTCTTTTCCATGGAGTTGGTCTTGATCCCTGTCTCCTATACAATGTCACAAACCTCCATCCATAGTTCATGAGGCACTCTGTCTATCAGATCTATTCCATTAAATCTATTTCTCACTTCCACTGTATAGTCATAAGGGACTTGATTTAGGTCATACCTGAATGGCCTAGGGGTTTTCACCACTTTCTTCAATTTCCATCTGAATTTACCAATAAGAAGTTCATGATCTGAGCCACAGTCAGCTCCCTGTCTTGTTTTTGCTGACTGTATAGAGCTTCTCTATCTTTGGCTGCAAAGAATATAATCAATGTGATTTCGGTGTCAACCATCTGGTGATGTCCATGTGTAGAATTATATCCAACAATTATGTCCTAGTCACTGATTGCAAAAATCACTATGTGCAATTTCTAAAAGTTTACTTCCAAAGTACAAAGACTTTGTCCACTGTTTTTCTGTGGCTACAGTTACTGTTAATGGTAATGGTATCAATGATAACTGCCTTTTTGAGCATTTATGATAGCCAAATAGCCTTCCCAGGTGGCGTTAAGTGGTAAAGATCCTGCCTGCCAATTCAGGAGACATAAGAGACACAGGTTCAATCCCTGTGTCGGGAAGATCCCCTGGAGGAGGACATGGCAATTCACTTCAGTATTCTTCCCTGGAGAATCCCATGGACAGAGGAGCCTGGCGGCTTACAGTCCATAGGGTTGCAAAGAGTCGGCCACGACTAAAGCAGTTTGGCACACATGCACAATGGCCAAATAGCATCATATATATAAAATCATGTAATCCTCACAACAGCCTTGTGAGGTCGGTATTATTACACCCACTTTAAATATAGAGAAATCCAAGCCTTGGAGAAATTGAATAACTCCTCAATATTCAAAGAGTTTATAAGCGGAAGAAGTAGGATCTAACCCTAATCTGTCTGCCTCCACAGCCTGTGTTTGAACCGCTCAGCTAGCCCACAATTCTGAATATTGTTTCCCCTTTCTGTGTGATGCAGGGACTAGAGAGCACCTCTCAGCACCAGGCATTAGGGATGCCTTCACAGTCCCTGAAACACATTACACTGGTGGGTTTTCCCTGGACTGCGGTGGAACGATTGTTGTTGTTCAGTTGCTAAATCGTGTACGACTCTGCAACCCCATGAACTGCGGATTCAACTGTGGAATAATTACCCTTCCATAACTGAAACTTTCCTAAAAACAGTGAATGTATCACTTAGATAATGCATCACCTTTATGTAGTTAATAATCAGGGGAAACACTTTTAAGGTACCTGCCAATCCCTTTTCTAAACACTGTAAATACATAAATGTCACCTAATAGTCGGTACTGTTGTTGTCCCAACTCTATAGCTGAGGAACTTTCCTGAGAGCATGCAGCTAGTAAGTGGCAGAGCCACGTTCACACCAGGCAGCACTGAGGGTACCCTAGCGAATCTGAGCGGGTCCTGGATGCTCATCTCTGTCCCGGGCTCCAGGGAAGCTACTGTGAACCAAGCAGACTGACTTCCCGGAGCTACTAAGTCTGGTATGAAAGGTAGAAATGGATCCTATCAATACATATATGATTACAAACTATCATCAATATATGAAGAAAATGAAGCAGGAGCTGAGACCTGTCTTGCACTGATCAGGCCGAGCAGGCCTCTGTGGGGATCTCCATCTAAGCCAAGACCTGGGATGGAAGAGGAGCTGGGCATATGGAGCCTCCATGCCCAGAAAGCAGTGTGTGGAGGCAAAACTGAGGTCGGGACATCCTGACAACATCAACTCATTTCCTTATTATTTTAAAACGGTAAGAACATGCTAAACTGGCTTGTTCTACGTTTATTCTCCCCATTGGCTGACAGCAAAATAATAGATTTAAGACATCCCCACAGAACTTGCCAAGAGGGTACCCAGACATCCCTTCATCAACCCCTAATCTACCAGTCATCCTGAGCCTACAACAGGGTTGGAGTTGAAAAGGTTGAGAGCAAGAATTTCTCTGAAGAAGCTGTCATTCTGCACCCACTCCCTCAATCTGTCTCTTCCACAAAGGGGAAGAAGAGGAATCTTTTACCTCCACACTTTGAGATCTAGTGGGGAGATTCCAGGAGACTACTCAGTGCTCTGCAGTCAGACTCGGCTGAAATATCTAAAGTCATGCTAACAAGCAGCGTTCAGAGAAAGTGAATGTGAATTGCACTTTACACAGGCAAGGATGTAAGGAGAGATCGTTTTCAAATATATATGGGTCTCCTGGGAGCCAGACTGGAGCCATCTTCAAAGAGACCTTGCTCTTAAGAGGTTTACCACAGAGAATCTGGTAAGGTGGAAGGCCCAGGGCTCCAAGCCTGAGGGTTTGTACTGTAAAGTGGCCAGTCACTTCCCACATCACAGGGCTGGTCATTATCAGAGATTCCTGGTGAGGCGGCGGGGGGGGGCGGTGGGGGGCGGTTGGGGAGGATGGCAAGCAGGGTTTCTTAGAAACCCACAAGATGTATTTCAAGAGAAAGATATAGATCTAGGTTTATTTTTGCCAAGCTTCATGAACACCAAGGATAAATTGTAAGAACGGCAATCTCTGATCCTATTTGTTTCCCTAATGCTTTCTTCCTGATTCAGAAGGAATGAGAAGGAGTCATAAGCCTGGCCTAGTGAGCGGGATTTAGAAATGGGAAGGCTATGGAATAGCAGCATCCATGCTTCCCTTCCCAGTACAGGACTCAGAAGCTGGGGATGATGATTAAATTATTTTTCATCATTAAGCAAGTATGTAGAGTGCTTCAATTGCCATGTATCAATATTATCCCATGCTTGGAAATATCAGCAAACAGACCAGATATCTACATTCTTCTGGGGGTAGGGGTAGGGAAATATGATAAGAGAACATGGTAAATATGATGAATAGGTAAATTATATATAAAATTATTAATACCTGGACTTCCCTGGAGGTCCAGTAGTTGGGAATCTACCTGCCAGTGCAGGGGACATGGGTTTGATACCTGGCCTGGGAACTAAGATCCCACATGCCAAGGAGCAGTTAAGCCCAGAGCCATGACTGCTGAAGCCCACATGCACTAGAGCCCATGCTCCACAAGAGAAGCCACCACCCTGAGAAGCCCGTGGCCCTCAACTAAAGTAAACCCCTCTCACCGCAAGGAGAGAAAACGTGTGCACAACAGTTCAGACCCAGAATAGCCAAAGATTTTTTTAAAAAGTGATTAATGCTGTGTGTAATTTGATCAAACTCAGGGCATTAAGAATGCTGAGAGAAAGGGTAGCCTTATACTTTTAAATCGAGTATTTATTTATCAAGTCTTATTGAGTGAGGGATACTTGAGAAAGGAAATTTAAATCAAAAGTCAGATCTTGTCACTCCTCTGGTCAAAAAGCATGCAATGGCTCCTACACTTTGGCCGCTGAGTCAACAAACTATAAGTGGGAAGAGTGGAAGCAGAGAGAACTGATAGGATGCCACCATAATAAAATGGGAGATCGTGGTGGCTAAGGGCAGCAGTGGGGGAGGTGAGAAGTGATCAGATTCTGGAGATACTTCCAAATAGACATCCTGACTGGTAGATGTGAAGTGTGGAGAAAGGGGGAAATGGGAGGAGAGGTAAGTTCCAATTGATCCCAAGGTTTTTGACCTAAGCAGATGGAATTTTGGAATTACCCAAAACTGACACAGGAAAAACTACTAGTAGAATATATTTGGGGTTAAACAACAGTCTTGGGCTCTGTTCAGTCTGAGACGTCCATGGGACCATTAAGTTAAAAACTACCTAGATAATTTGATACATAGAGACGTAGGCTGCGGCTCCAAATTTAGGGGCAGAGACTAAGAATTGTCTACAACTTGTCATCAGGGCCCCAATATAAGAGACAAACCTAGGCGGCATATTAAAAAGCAAAGACATTATTTGCCAACAAAGGTCTGTCTAGTCAAAACTTTGGTTTTTCCAGTAGTCACGTATGGATATGGGAGTTGGATCATAAAGAAGGCTGAGCACAAGAAATTGATGCTTTTGAACTGTGGTGTTGGTGAAGACTCTTGAGAGTCCCTTGGACTGCAAGGAGATCAAACTAGTCAATCCTAAAGGAAATCAATCCTGAAGATTCATTGGAAGGACTGATGCTGAAGCTGAATCTCCAATACCTTGGCCACCTGATGTGAAGAGCTGACTCATTAGAAAAGACTCTGATTCTGGGAAAGATTGAAGGCAGGAGGAGAAGGGGATGACAGAGGATGAGATGGTTGGATAGCATCACGGACTCAAAGGACATGAGTTTGAGCAAACTCCAGGAGATGGTGAAGGACAGGGAAGGAAGCCTGGCATACTGCAGTCCTTGGGGTCTCAAACAGTCGGACATGACTGAGCCGCTGAACAGCATAAGAGAAAAAGCAGCCTATTGTAAAGCACCATGAATGAATTGTGAAGTATCCAGAACCCAGGTAGAAAAGAAAAGGAAAAGTAATGAATTTGCTTAAAACCAGAACAGAACTTTCTGCCAAGTCTTGTTGTTCAAAAAAAATCTTACTGCATAGATACTCTTTAGTAATTCAGAAAGTTTTTTCAATAATTGCTGTTTTTTAAAAAATATTCTGGGTTTCTTTTTCTAGATTTTTATTTGTTGAATTTCTTAAAATGGGAAACACCATGTATCTTCCATACTGGGGAGAAGAGAGACTGCCTAGAGTCAGGGGTGGCTTGAAAATGTGATAGAACCTCTCTATTCTCAACATAGAAATGGCTCTCCTATTAAACTTCCTTTTCTTCTTTCATCTATTCATCTTTCCTCTTGGTTGACATACTAATCTGACAATCACATAATCAGATGTTTGGCCCTGGAAAGGTAAGTGGCCCACTGACCCAGGTCTCTTCCCAAAGAGCGCCCAGGGCACCAGCTGAGACTCAGCCTGCTTGTCCAGGAGAGTTTCTTGCTCATACCTTCCTAAGCCTTCATCAGAGCCCAGTTAGCTCTGCAGCTCTTGACAATGTAACTGGCATGACATTTTTCTGGTGGAAGAAAAGAAATAAATGTCTAAATCAGTGTTATCAATAAAGCCAAATATAATGACTTTTCTCCCTGAAGAGTTGGAGTGAAGTCCTTCTTCAGCAATTTTTTTCGGATTTAGAGTACCACATCTCTCTTAAATATAGACAAAATTATTTTTTATAGAAGAGTGTTAATTTCTTTATGCCAACCAGTCAGTTAATATTTTTGGAGTCCCCTCTGTCTGTAAAGTATTAGTTATCTATGGTTTCAGAACTCAGAACTACATTCCTACCATTGTTCCTTGGTGAACCCTCTAACTACAAAAAAAAAAAAAAGGAAATTTAGTCTTCCTCTCTGCAGTCCAGACAAAGAAAATTGCAGCCAGAGGTCAGAGGAATGGATTAAATGTCACTCTGACCCAAAGGTTTGGAAAGACTGTAAAAATGCCATTATGAAAAATAAGGGGCCGAGAAAAATCATGGTATAATATCAAACTGCTAGGTATAGTCCTGGGATGATTATGTTCCCATGATGGATGGACCTAGAACACAGAAGTATAGACAGTCTGTTCAGTTGAGTTTCAGACTGAAGGTCAGAACTAGACTAGTCAGTCCTTAACAGTCCTATGGCTCTAACACAGTGAGTAATCAGGGTACAGAAAACACTGGAGTGAACCCCAAAAACACAGAGATGTAAGAATAAACGTAGCCTAATAAAGGAAAACATTTGTAATATACTTAAACTCAGAGGATTTCACTTTGACTTAGAAGGCAGTAGAAGAACTAGTTCCAAATCAGACTGAGAGAGTTATTTATTTTGCTTTGCTCGAGTCAGAGCTAATGATCCTAATGACTTTAAATGTTCCTAAGTTATTCCCCAGACTTGGTTAGATTTTGCGTTGGGGCCATAGTTTAGACAACAGATGCTGATTTATTTAGTGTTCAATCAATCCAGCTCTCAGTTTGCCAACATTCTGGCCCACTGTCCATACAGTGAGGGTTGTAATTCATACTCTTACCTCTAAAATATTTCAAAGTCATAGCATCACTTCAGATTTATCAAAGTACATTTTCAGAGTTGACTGTATAGGCTTTTTTTCTTTTTTTGTTTCTTTCCTTCTTTGCTTTGTACTTCCTGAGCCATATGTATTATCTTTCTGTTACCCAGAAAATTCTACTGACTAGAACCTCTTTCTCCTGAACGGTACTGTGCAATAGAACTTTCTGCAGTGAGGGACATGCTCTGTATCTGTATCGTCCAATACAGTAGCTACTAGTCACATTTGACTTGATGTGTGACTGGTGTGTCTAAGGAACTAAATTCTTAATAATTTTAATTAAACTTGTATTTAAAGAACCACATGTAACTAGTGGTGACTATGTTACTGGACAGTGCTGTTGCAGAAAAACAGTGAAGGTGTATATTACTAGCTTATAGACAGATACTGCCTTTATGTGCAAATGTGTCTGCAAAACACAGTGGTTCTTTCCATACTCTAAGCAGAAGAAATCTATCTTTTATTATATGGCCTGTGGTAGGGCATAAGCAGAACTGATATGCGACTGCTGACAAGAAGGAGTATTAGTTATACCAAACAGTGGATGGCTTGAAACAATAGGAATGTATTGTCTTACAATGTTGGAGGCCAGAAGTGCAAACCAAAATGTTGGCAGGGCCATGCTCTCTCTTACATCTCTAAAGGAAAATCCTTTCTAGCTTATTCTGGCTTCTGTTGTTTGCCAGCCATCCTTGGTATTCCTTGGCTTGTAGATGGTATTTTTAAGTCATATGGATAAAGTGCATCTTCATGTTGTTTTCCCTCTGTGTCTCTGTCCTAATTTCTCTTTTTTATAAGGATACTAGTCATAGGGACTAGGGCCACTCAGTGACTTGGCTCAGAGGTTAAAGCGTCTGCCTCCAATGCGGGAGACCCGGGTTCGATCCCTGGGTCGGGAAGATCCCCTGGAGAAGGAAACAGTAACCCACTCCAGTATTCTTGCCTGGAGAATCCCATGGATGGAGAAGCCTGGTAGGCTACAGTCCACGGGGTCGCAAAGAATCGGACACAACTGAGCGACAGAACGGAACGGAAACGAGACCTCTGTAAAGACCTTATTTCTGGGTCAGAGACTTTCCCAGTTTTCCTGTAGATACCATGTTTTCCCTAAGGAAAATAAAGACAAGCTCTGTTTTCCAGTCTTTTAAAAGATTAAAAATAATAATTATTATAAAGACCCTATTTCTAAGTATGGGCATACTCTGAGGGACCTGGGATTAGAACTTCAGCATATCTTTGCCAGGGCGACACAACTGAACACAGAACATTCACTGTAGCAGTCATTTCTTTGTGTGGACATAAGTGGATCCCTGAAAGCTGACAAGCCCCCTGTTTCATTCCGATCCTTAAAAGCCAGCAGGGATAGGTCAGAAGTCCTAGCAGCCCCCCATTTCCCTGTAAACAGTATTGACCACATAACTCTGAAAAGAAGATATTGAGAAGCCTCATCTGCTCGTCTTTAACCTTCTCTAGTGTCTTCTCTTTTCTTGCTGTGTACAAGTTTCGCCCTAGACTAAGGAGAAAGTGACTTTGAGTGGAAACCAAGGCGTCATTCTCCAGCCTTCAAACGAGACCAGCTCTATCGTCTGACCTGCACAGTGTTGCTCTCTGAACTCACCACTGTTAGCAGCTTTCAGGAAGTCTAGATAAGGAAGGCTTTCCCTTTAACTTTTTTTCTTTAAGAAGTGCATCCTTGCTCTTCTCTCCTTTTGCTGTCTTCTCAGGTCCCTCTGCTGAGCCAAGCTGATGCATCTAGTGCTCTTTTTGTGTCAGGCAACATGCTTCCACTGCCCCTTCACTTTATAACTGATGCTTCAGAAAGCCAAAAAAAGTCAGTCAAAAGCAAAGGGCACAAATCTCCCCCAGATTAAATCAGATCCAGGCAGTAGCTCAGAGGAAAGCCATAGGCCCTGATGAGCTGGGCTGTGGAAAATGTCCCTGGTGAAGCTGAAGACCCATGACTGCTAGCAGGGCTGAGGGGGAGGAAGAGGATTTGCATGAGCAAGAAAGTCCAAGGGGCTTCCCAGATGGCCCTACCGGAGAGGCAAAAGACCTGGGTTTGACCCCTGGGTTGGGAAGATGCCCTGGAGAAGGGAATGGCAAACCACTCCAGTATTCTGGCCTGGGCAGTTCCATGGACAGAGGAGCCTGGCAGGTTACAGCCCGTGAGGTCACAAAGAGTCGGACATAACTGAGCAAAAGAAAGTCCAAAAGCCACAAAGGGAAGGGAAGAGGGTATGAAGGGACTGGAGAGGTGAGGTTTGTCAAGGTAGCTCCATAGGGGACTTAGAACAAGAAGGAGGATGTGAGGTGAGATGCTGAGGAAATCACTGTGTTGCAGCGTGAGGAGTGAAAGTGAAAGCGGCTCAGTCGTGCCCCACGCGTTGCGACCCCATTCAGTCCATGGAATTCTCCAGGCCAGAATAGTGGAGTGGTGTCTTTCATTCTCCAGGGGATCTTCCTGACCCAGGGATCGAACCCAGATCTCCCACACTGCAGGCAGATTCTTTACCAACTGAGCTATTGGGGAAGCCCAACATGCGAAGAAGGAGGTGAAAAATAAAAAAGAGAAAAGGCTGTTCAATCAGCATCTCCAAAGACTGAGTAAGATGACGTCACCCAGACTCTGGATAATACTTCATCGGTGGATAGTTGAGTTAGACAGTGAAGCTTCTTGAGGGCAATAAAAGGAGACTATCTTATGAGCTTTCTATATCAGCACCTAGTATAGTCCCTGGTGCATGGAAATTGTCCAGTAACTGCAAATGTGTTTTACTTCACCTGCATGGGGTTAAAAGTAGTTTTTAAAAAGGAGATTTCCAATGGACATAAAACTCATTGGACTGTAGTTCGCAGTGGCATGCCTGCTCAGGCTTACCACAGTCTGCACCGCTCTCTGTCATATCTCCATAGAGTCCATTTTACTCCATCTCTGTGGCCAGTTCTGTTTTGATCGATAAATGTCGCTCCCATAACAGTGAAACATCATCACTAGCATCTCTACATGTAGGTCCCCTGCCAATTCCCCGCAGGCCTTTGAGACTGCCACCTCTCTCAAACATTCCACAGGTGCTCATGTGAGCTTCCGTGCCCTATGTGTCTTCTGCTGCTGCCCGATATATCTCAAAATAGTTGGCTTGTTGACATCTCTATGTAACCTGTAGAACATGGCTTTTTAAATAGCCTCAGTCCCCTGGAAAGCCCTAAGTAATTTCTATGTCCAGTCTTTAAGCTTAATCACTCCTCTAATCCTCTTCATTGTTGGTTGTTAGTTTCTATGATCTCTTCCCAGAAAACCCTGCTTTTGCTCACTTTTCTGGGGCTTTGTCCACCCCCATGGTTGCTGTTTTTTACCGAATTTGAATTCTAAACGTTTGGGTACTCTTTGTTTACCTAACATTCAGGCAAAATAAAACAAGAAGAGGAAGTTTTATTGCAGGAAAACATTCTATAGATTTAAAAATTTACTTACTTTCCTAAAGAAACTTGAATAATCAGCAGATAAGAAAGAAAATCAGAAACGTAAATTTTTGGACCAATTTTCTAAGGGTTCTGTGTAAGCCAAGAAAATATCTAAAGTACTAGGAGCTCCATCTTAACACTGAACTCCTGTGGTGGCCAGAATTTGGCTGCATTTCAAAATAATAAGCATTTGGTTCAGAAGGCTGTTTAAAGGAAATAAAAAGGCATAAAATCTCAGTCATTCAATATGGTTTGTATTAGAATAAATTGATTACCCAAAACCTAACGTGATTAGAGCTCTGCCAAGAGGCTGGCAAGCAACCACTGTTGACATAGTCCAAATTCTAATCAGTTACTTGTAACAAGTGATTATTTAATAACCATTCACATTCATCTTTGCTTCTTCAGCCAAAAAAAAAAGGAGAAAAAAAGACAAGAATCCTCAGAGGGAATAGAGTTCCAAGCTTTTTTTCCTTCTCTTTGTGAGTACAAGAAAATGTATCCATATGCAAAGAAAAATTCAGCGTTGTCAGTCAGACCCTACACAGTGAAAATCCAAGTCCCTCTCTCCATCCCTGAGACTCTCAAAGAGCAGTTGACTTACTCAACGGTCCTTAGGGTAGAAATACTGGATGAGGAGTTTTGCTGTCATGACTCTTCTCCTAAAAAGAAAATTATTTTTTTCTCTTATAACCTGTATAAAAGCCTGAAAGTGCAAAGCAAAATTCAATTTTAAAAAGTTCCATTCTTTCTTGGTACTTTATTGAATGATGAATCCATTTCATTAAGCTTCTGAAATTCCAAAAATGAACTTATCAGGTATACTGAATAATGATAAGCATGGCAAATTTAAAGAGAAAATTCATAACATGTTTAAGACAGTGATGCTTTACTAACAGACAATTAACTTAAAAAAAAAAAAAAAGGTTTTGTTAACCAGAATCTTGAACAGAAAAAAAAAAAAAAAACAGCATTATTTTTTACTTCATGTTATCACTATAAAGAATATTTCTCCTCATTTCTTCCTTGATGAATTTTGGTAGAAACATTTGTAGTTAGCTTTTGACTTCCTAGTATTTTGTTTACTTCACAAGACACCCATCAGCTGTTTAGGTTGCTATCCAGTTGTCTTATAACTGTCTAAAAATATGATAGAACTGCCAAAGGTATATGCAACTAGTTCTATAAATCTTGAAAGTCAGTATTATTTGCTCTCTGATGGTATATATTTTCAGCCAAAAAGTTAACATAAAGCAAAGCTATAAATGCCATTTGCTGGAGAGCTCAGACACAATCATGCCTGTTTACCTGCAGGAGCACCGGTGACAGCATCTGTGATGTTACAGAAGTTCCGTGGCCTCTTGCTCTTGAACTGAACTGAGTGAGGTCTTAATGCAGACCCTTCCCACCACCCTACAGTACACACCTCTGCCCTGCAGAGTCAGCTACTTCTCACCCTTTCCCCACGTTTTCCTAGAAGAGCTGAGCTGGAACAGACATCTTCAGCATGGGTCAGGGGAGACCCTGTGAGAAGGACCCTGAGAAGGGTAGCTTTCTCTGGGTCATCTCTGGTGTTCCCCGAGAAGAGCTCATGTCTGAGAAAATTGCTTCTGCATCTTAGGTTCGTCAGGTGTTCCTAATCTTTTAGCATTTGCTTTTTCATGCAAATGGAAGAAGGCCTTACAGGATGCTAACTCAGCATCTGTGTGTGTGTATGTGTGTGTGCATGCATGCATGTGTATGTCTGTGTGTCTTGCTAACTCCATTTTCAGCCCATACATGTGTGCGTGTGTGTTTGTATGACTTAGTCACTCAGGCATGTCCTCGTGTCTGACTGTGTGATAAATCCATTTTCAGCCCATACCTTCGTGTGTGTGTGTGTGCATGCACTTAGTCACTCAGGCATGTCCAACTCCTTGTGATACCTTCCTAGCTCTGTTAATTGGCAAGCAAAGTCACCATGGCCACTTGTCAAGGCTGCTGTCAGGACCTTCTGGTGCACACACACTCCTGCAGTGGCAGACTTCTCAGCCAAGATAGGGCATTTGGAAGGGAGAGACCTCTTTCTTCTTACCTTTTAATTGAGGCTCTCTTCCTTCAAAATCCTACTGAGAAACATTCTAACCCATGAAGTCCTCTCCTGGCTTCTAATTAATTCCCTTGATTCAATTAGTTCATCTTATTTAGAGATTATAGTTTTAAAATGTTGCAATGAAAAGAAAAAAATATCCCTGTAGTCTCAAATGCCTTGTCTGTCTCTACAAGGGTACAATATCTTAAGAAATCACCTGAAGTTTTGTACCTCAGTGTTCTCAACTGTAAATGGGTATTTGAGAATGTTATTCCTCATTTATTTAGCATTTATTTCATGCTCAAACACAGGAACCACTCATGACGTTTATAAGCTTCTAGGGGCATCTCTGATGGCTCAGCTGGAGAAGGCAATGGCACCCCACCCCAGTACTCTTGCCTGGAAAATCCCATGGACAGAGGAGCCTGGTAGGCTGCAGTCCATGGGGTCACGAAGAGTCAGACACAACTGAGCGACTTCACTTTCACTTTTCACTTCCATGCATTGACGAAGGAAATGGCAGCCCACTCCAGTGTTCTTGCCTGGAGAATCCCAGGGACGGGGGAGCCTGGTGGGCTGCCGTCTATGGGGTCACGCAGAGTCGGACACGACTGAAGTGACTTAGCAGCAGCAGCTGATGGCTCAGCAGGTAAAGAATCTGCCTGTAGTGCAGGAGACACAGGTTCAACCCCTGGATCAGGAATATTGCATGGAGGAGGGCAGGGTAACCTACTCCAGTATTCTTGCTGGGAAAATCCCAAGGACAAAGGAACCTGGTGGGCTACAGTCCATGGGATCAAAACAGTCAGACACGACTGAGCATGCATGCACGCATAAGCTCTTCTTTCCTTGAGAAGCTGACAGTTTACTGGGATTACCCCAAAGCGTCCCTATTTCTCTTCCTTGCTTTTACTCCCTCATTCCACAAATATGTTATGAGTTCATATTATATTGCAAGCATTATTCTAGGCACCAAAGTGGAGAGAAGAGAATGAAGGGAAAGAAGGAGAGATAAAATTCCCTAACCTCATGGCATTTATTGGGGAGACATAGATTACATTTTCGAAAAAGAAGATCTAAAATATTAAGCAGGTAATAGACACAGATAGCATGCTGCTGCTGCTGCTGCTAAGTCACTTCAGTCGTGTCCGACTCTGTGTGACCCCATAGACGGAAGCCCACCAGGCTCCCCCGTCCCTGGGATTCATAGACTGTATTAAAATCTAAAGGAATTGGAGGGAGAGAGGCATGTGGATATCTGGCAAGATTTTCCCCAGCAGGGAGCATAGCAAATGCCAATACTGAAATAAGAGCACCTGGCACTTTAACAGTCAGAGAGGCCAGACCAGAACAAGAGGGTGAGATCAGGAGACAAGGGCCCTCTGGATCCACAGTGGGATCCTGCTCACGAAGGCCAAGGAGAGGACGTTGACGTTTACTGCAAGGTAGAAGGGAGCTCATTGGGGATTTTTAGCAGAACAATGACATAATTCTACTTTCTTTTAATGGAAAGGCAAGGACATCATCAGAGAACTGTAGAAAGCAACTTTAAAAATCAAGGTGAAAAATATCAGAGACCCAAATGGAAATAGTCATGATAGAGGTGGGAAGAAATTTGTTTTCGTTCAGTCACTCAGGCGTGTGTGACTCTGCAACCCCAAGGACTGCAGCATGCAAGGCTTCCCTGTCCTCCACTGTATCCCAGAGCTTGCTCGAACTATGTCCATTGAGTCGGTGATGCCATCCAACCTGCATCCTCTGCTGCCCCCTTCTCTTCACGCCCTCAGTCTTTCCCAGCATCAAGGTCTTTTCCAGTGAGTGGGCTCTTTGCATCAGTTGGAGCTTCAGCTTCAGCATCAGTCCTTCCAACGAATATTCAGAGTTGATTTCCTTTAGGATTAACTGGTTTGATCTCCTTGCTGTCCAAGGAACTCTCAAGAGTCTTCTCCAGCACCACAGTTTGAAATCATCAATTCTTTGACACTCAGCCTTCTTTATGATCCAACTCTCACATATGTACATGACCACTGGAAAAACCATAGCTTTGACTATTCAGACCTTTGTAGGCAAAGTAATGTCTCTGCCTTTTAATATGCTGTCTAGGTTGATCATAGCTTTTCTTCCAAGGAGCAAGCATGAAAGAAATTTTTAATTTCATTGGAAGAAATGGTTGGATGTTTAATATGTTCTGGGAACTCTTAGTATGCTGTGTATATTTCCATTGTATCATTTACCAAGCTGTTCTGTGAACAGTGCATTTATTAGGACTGAGAGCTGCTGAAAACAGTGGTTTTGTCTTTCCTCTTTGTACCTAAGCAGAATTCTCTTTATTTATTAACTGATTAATAAACACTTTCTGAAATTTGAATGAACCTGGATCAGAATATAGAGCTCAGAACTGACCCACACGAATACAGTCAACTGATCCTTGAAAAAGGAACAAAGGTAATACAATATAGAAGAGATAGTCTTTACAACAAATGGTGCTGGAACAACTGGCTGTTCATACAGATAAAAATCAAAATCTGAACACCTTACACCCCTCGCAAAAATTAACTCAAAATGGATCACAGTCCTGAAGATAAAATGGAACACTATAAAACTTCTAGAAGAAAGCATAGGAGAAAAGCCTATGTGCCTTTGGATTTGGTGATAACTTTTTAGGTGCAACATCAAAAACATGTCCCATGAAAAAAGAATTGTTAAATTAGACTTCACTGAAGTTAAAAACTTCTGCCCTGCAAAAGATACCATTCCATAATAACAATAACAAAAAACCTGAGGAGCAGGGTAGTTAGCAAATCAGTAATGGCACACAAGAGCACTGCTCTCAGCACAAATGTTCTCAAGGGAGAAATTTTGCTGTGACCTCAGAATAGCCAACTTCAAGCCAAAGTCTCTGTCCCTAAAGCCCATCTGCACTCATGCGGAGCAATGTTGAAAGGAATATGTAAATAGATTCTGTTGCTCCCACTGAGGCTTCTCCTTCCCTGCCAAGAACAAGAAAAACCCAGGATCACTGATTCTTGGGGGAGATGATTATCATAATGTCCTGCATTGCCCCCTCCTGTGATTTGGAAGGTGTCACAGAAGTGGAACTGACTTGGATACTTCCATTCCAACTCATCCCCTCTTCCTTGGATGTGAGGAGACAAGGAGACACAGAACCACATCAACTCTCATCTGCTGGAAATGGAGATTGATGGACTTTTTTTTTTTTTTTTTTTTTGGTTTTGAGGTATTAGCATCAAGCCTGGTAAATAGATTGTTGCAGAAGGTAAAACAGGATTTCTAGAATATGTCACTAATTCAGACACATTTGGTGAAAATTTTAAAAGGTGGAAAACATAGAGAATTTTAAATATTTCCATTACCTCCATATACACAAGAGAACCTGTGTGGTCTGTCACAGAGTCCAACCAGATGCAGAAATGACATCAACGATTTATAAACAGAATGAATTGAATAAAGAATTGTTAATTAGATATTGCAGAACTGAAAAAGCAAGCAAAAGAACACAAAGGATTTACAGAGATTGCAATAAGCGGAAATTATTCCTAAGATGAAAGGAACAAAGGGAAGAGGTGAAAATTATTAAAATAAAAATACCTGAAGGAAAGGCCTTGCAGGTGCAGTTTCACTCGGGGAGGTTAATGAGGCTGGTGAGTGTTGGGAATGTTGTAAATTGAATCCATTTGGAAAACCTGTTCTTCCCAGATAGTGCAGACAAATCTCAACCTAGAGTATGTAAGACATTTTCACAAGTGCCAAATTAATGAAGAATGGATACATTAGGTTTTTCTATACCTGCAAAGTTATATAAGGCTTGAAACTTCTAACCCAATTCTCAGAATTGTAGTAGGATGGTGAAGATGAAAATCTCTCAGTCGTGTCCAACTCATTGCAACCCCACGGACTGTAGCCTACATTAGGTTTTTCTATACCTGCAAAGTTATATAAGGCTTGAAACTTCTAACCCAATTCTCAGAATTGTAGTAGGATGGTGAAGGTGAAAATCTCTCAGTCGTGTCCAACTCATTGCAACCCCACGGACTGTAGCCTACCAGGCTCATCTGTCCATGGAATTCTCTAGGCAAGAATACCGGAGTGAGCTACCATTTTCTTCTGCAGGGGATCTTCCCAACCCAGGGATCAAACCCAGGTCTCCTGCATTGCAGGCAGACTCGTTACCATCTGAGTCCAGGGTAGAGGACTGTAAACCATTCCAAGTCAATACAGGAGAGCATCACTGGTCAGAAATGTGAGGGTGGAAGCTACACCATTAGTTAAATCAGAGTTGGAATCGGAATGACCTGACTTTAATTCTGTATTAACTTCTTTAATAAGCAGAGGCTTTTTGACTATGCCTGAAAAGTAAGTTGCAGCCATGAAATTAAAAGACACTTACTCCTTGGAAGGAAAGTTATGACCAACCTAGATAGTATATTAAAAAGCAGAGACATTACTTTGTCAACCAAGGTCCGTCTAGTCAAGGCTATGGTTTTTCCCGTGGTCATGTATGGATGTGAGAGTTGGACTGAGAAGAAAGCTGATCGCCGAAGAATTGATGCTTTTTAACTGTGGTGTTGGAGAAGACTCTTGAGAGTCCCTTGGACTGCAAGGAGATCCAACCAGTCCATTCTAAAGGAGATCAATCCTGGGTGTTCATTGGAAGGAGTGATGCTAAAGCTGAAACTCCAATACTTTGGCCACCTCATGTGATGAGTTGACTCACTGGAAAAGACTCTGATGCTGGGAAAGGTTGGGGGCGGGAGGAGAAGGGGATGACCAAGAATGAGATGGCTGGATGGCATCACCGACTCTGTGGACATGAGTTTGAGTGAACTCCGGGAGTTGGTGATGGACAGGGAGGCCTGGCGTGCTGTGGTTCATGGGGTCGCGGAGAGTCGGACACGACTGAGCGACTGAACAGAACTGAACTGAACTGAAGAGTAAGTGTGTGTGTGCGGAAGGAAGGCTGTAAACACTGGGCAGAGCCTTGGGGGCCTCCGTGAGTTTACAGTGGTAAAAAGGGTGAAATGGGTGTTGGCAGGTCATAGCTGTGAGGTGGGGGTCCAAGGTCTGCCCAGCCAAGAATTAGCAGTCCTCTCATGCAACTGAGCTTCCAGTTCTTGAACTGTAACCGTAAACGCCTCCAGTGCTTTCTGGGCGTGTTCTGACCCCCAGTCTGCCTTCGTTTCCCATGCTAGTCTCTCCCCGTCTACTCAGCGTTCCTCCTTCACACCTTTTTTCCTTCCTTCACTGTCCATCTTTCCGCATTTCCTGATCACCACCACCAGGAGTACATTCATTACCAATTACTGTGAGCTGGTCATGGTATCTAAGTCAACCAGCCTTAAATCCCGGGGCTTATTTACTTCAGTCGCTTAAAAAGTTATTTCAGACACTAGAAACAGTCTCTAACATAGTTAGATAACTCTAACATAGTCTTTAACATAGTTAAAGTGGAAATTTAATATTTGAAACCAGAAAACAAAAAAGACTTTTTTATTTTTTTGAACTTAAAAAATACATAACAGTACAGAACAGAATTGAGAGGAAACCTTAGTGGGTAACTCTCTAGCTAAGATGAGTGTGTGGTTACTAACTCTTCTCTGTTGGTGTGTCATGAAAAGTTACATGAGGAAAAAGAATTTTCTTAATATCTCTATTTCTGTTAAAAATAATTTTTGAGTTAGGGTGAGTTTATAGACAATATTTCTATTTTCAAAATTCTGTTGTTTTTTTATATTGACTTGAAATTTATTTTGCAGGATTTCTCTGGTGGTTCAGTGCTGCACTCCCAATACAAGGAGCATAGATTCAATCCCTAGTCAGGGAACTACCACATGGTGTGGCCACAAGAATAAATAAATAAAAATAAATACTCTACAAAAAATAAAATATATTTGCTTTTGCAGTGACCACCATGGATTCTTCATCTGTATTTCTACTTGATCTTCAGTAGGTATAACCCTCTAACTAACCTCACTATTAAATTTCTCTCTAAACTGTCTGTCAAGTGATTAATTCTCCTCAAAGCAATATAGTAGAGCTCTCACCCACTGTTACTTAAAGGGAATACCTGGGAATAATTTGGAAAGGTTGGTATTCATACTCTGAGTTGGTCCTGGTTTTCATAAGTTGAATCAAAGTTGAGGATATAGGTTGTACATATGAAGAGGAGTCTGGGAGAAGGAGAAGTTCTTAAAATTCTGACAAATTCTATCTGAGAATTTTTTTTTTTTAATGTAAAGCCCTATTTGTGTAAAAGACACACACGGCCATGTTTGAGAGCTACTAAGAGAGGAGCCCTTGAGCACACAGAGGCGTTGGCTTGGGGGAAAGCCTGGTGAAGGAGGCGGAAATCGTCTGTGATTCTGTCACCAGAAACACTGAGTGTTCATTCTCTGTGTGTCTCTCTGCGGTGATTCCGTTAACACGCACACTCATACGTCTCTCTGCAGCTGGCATCCTAATCATGGCTTCCTTACTGGTTTTCCTAGTGAAATCGCCTGTGTATAAGGCCAGAACAGAGCGAAGGGATATTCAACCCGCGTAGAACTCAAGATCCAATTTTCTGGATGTGGTTCACACTTGCTACTCCTTTGAGGGCTGCAAATGATCATTTCTAGAAAAAATAAGTGAAAATATTATTCACATTGGTCACATGTTTTGTTTTTTTTTTAAGCACCATTCTGAGGAGCTGGATTGCAGGTTTCAGGGCAAAGTATGGGATGTAGAAAAAACAATTCCTTATTCAGGATGTCAATGTCTTCATCTTCAAAGTGATAAAGGAGACCTAGATAAGTAAACCATACTGTCATAATAGAAGTTATGATTGCCCCTAAAGGGCACTTGATTTGTAGCTATTGTTCAGTTCAGTTCAGTCGCTCAGTCATGTCCGACTCTCCATGACCCCATGAATCACAGCACACCAGGCCTCCCTGTCCATCAACAACTCCCAGAGCTCACTCAAACTCATGTCCACAGAGTCGGTGATGCCATCCAGCCATCTCATTCTCTGTCGTCCCCTTCTCCTCCCGCCCCCAACCTTTCCCAGCATTAGTCTTTTCCAGTGAGTCAACTCGTCGCATGAGGTGGCCAAAGTATTGGAGTTTCAGCTTTAGCATCAGTCCTTCCGATGAACACCCAGGATTGATCTCCTTTATAATGGACTGGTTGGATCTCCTTGCAGTCCAAGGGACTCTCAAGAGTCTTCTCCAGCACCACACTTCAAAAGCATCAATTCTTCAGCGATCAGCTTTCTTCACAGTCCAACTCTCACATCCATACATGACCACGGGAAAAACGATAGCCTTGACTATGGACCTTTGTTGGCAAAGTAATGTCTCTGCTTTTTAATATATTATCAAGGTTGGTCATAACTTTCCTTCCAAGGAGTAAGCGTCTTTTAATTTCATGGCTGCAATCAGCATCTGTAGCTATTGTAAATACCTGATATTGAGGGAAATCCTAATAGTCAGCGTAATGAATGACTTTCAAGATGAGCATTAAGAGGCACTGGGGAGACTTCCCTGGTGATCCAGTGGTTGAGAATCCACCTTCCAATGCAGGGGAGGAGGGTCTAATCTCTGGTCAGGGAACTAAGACCCCCATGCTATTGGACAGCTAAATCTGAGTGCTGATGGTAGAGAAGCCACCATGCTCCTCGTGCTCTGGAGCCCATGCACCCCAACAAGAGAAGCCCATGCACCGCAAGGAAGAGCCCACACACGCTAGGACCTAGCACAGCCAAAAATAAAAAGCATTAGGAAATGATGTACTTTCTTTATGCCCTCCCTGGTGTAATTTAGGTTTCAGACAGGTACCCTATGCCAATCCAGGCAGAGATGCTATTCACGACAGACCTGGAGAAAGTAGGATTGTTAGGCATATGAGCTTCAGAGGGCTCTCTTGTTCAGGGAGTGGACAAAAGACAACGTATGAAGAGTGCAGGAACTGGCTAGCAAAAGATCATAAAACAGGCTCTGCAATTATACCAGGAAGCTTGTGGGTAGAGTAACAGAATTTCCTCCTGAAAGTTACTTTACAATATAATAGCTTATTTTCTGACATGACAAGAAATCCAAGATTGGTTCAGAGTTGACATAGTTGTCAATGACCCACCTTTGTGATCTGGCATCTGTGTTTTGGAAATGCTTTATTTCTGGTCTCAGAATCAGTGACTACAGAGTGGTCATCATAACCATCTCTGGCAAAAGAGAATGGAATGACCATAATTGGCTTATGCTAATTTCATTCCTTTCCTAGGGATGGGACCATACTTTCTGAGCAAATGCTGCCCAGCATCTGAACAAAAGCAGGTTCCATTGGTAAGAAAGAAAGTGGAAGTTACAGTTGAGTAGGCGATCAACCATCTTTACTACAGCAATGAAAATTTTCTGTCTGGGGATCATTTTATTTTTAAATGACTAAATTTGCTTTAAAAATGTTAATAATTCTTCATTGACTACAACCTTCATTGATTACAACATTCCAAATACTTTTTGGAAGATCAGTGTGAGACTCTGCAAACCAATATATTCCCAATGAGTTTATAACAACTTCAAGGAGGAAAAAATTCTAATTTTGTTATACATGTTGGAACAAGATTTAGGATGCTAATTCGGGCTTCTGGTTTTTATAACAGCAGATTGGTAAGTGGAATCTGCAGTAAATCTTCTCAATAAGAACTTTTTTTAGCTTCTAGAAATAATGGGTATCTTCCATTTATTTGCTCTGCCATTAAAATCTGTTATATGCAAGCCCATGAACATCTGGCATTTCAACTTGTCTCACAGGTTGAATACCTAACCTCTGAAAGAACCTAAGTGAGCCAAGGTGTAGCTCACTTACCTTCTCCAAGTCGTGGCTGTTTCCAAAGAAAAATAAGACTCCATACTCACTACACCAGTTTACAAATCAGCAGTAGCACTTCTTTCCTTCCCCAGAGGTCTATGATTTGGAAGAAAATGACCATCAGACTGCTGTGAATGCATAAGTTGTGGGCTGCCCATAAAAAGCATAGAGACAAAGCATTGTGGGCAGACACAGGGCACGCTCATGACCCTCCGCTAGCCCACATCAAAGAAGATGACCATTAAAACAATAGGCAGGTGGCAACCAGGACAGTGGACAGCCCAAGAGCTAGCAAGAAGGAAAGGGCTCTCACCAAGTACATGTGGTTAGAAAACACAGCTTCAATTTCAATACCCAGGGAATCAATTCACAATTAAAACTCAGAAATATCCTAATATTTCCCTAAAAAGCATGTAACTATGGAAAGCTGCCGTTTTCCTACCTCCATGCAAAAGCAGCATTGGAGGAAATCTTGAAGAAGGAAAAATTGATATTCCCTATGATTACAAGAATGTAACTTTTACTAGAAACCATTCCTGACTAAAGCGTTCAGTTCAGTCGCTCAGTCGTGTAGGACTCTTTGTGACCCCATGAATCACAGCACGCCAGGCCTCCCTGTCCATCACCAACTCCCGGAGCTCACTCAAACTCATGTCCATCGAGTCGGTGATGCCATCCAGCCATCTCATTCTCTGTCGTCCCTGTCTCCTCCTGCCCCCAGTCCCTCCCAGCATCAGTCTTTTCCAGTGAGTCAACTCTTCCCATGAGGTGGCCAAAGAATTGGAGTTTCAGCTTTAGCATCAGTCCTTCCAATGAACACCCAGGACTGATCTCCTTTAGAATGGACTGGTTGGATCTCCTTGCAGTCCAAGAGACTCTCAAGAGTCTTCTCCAACACCACAGTTCAGAAGCATCAATTCTTCAGTGCTCAGCTTTCTTCACAGTCCAACTCTCACATCCATACGTGACCACTGGAAAAACCATAGCCTTGACTAGACGGACCTTTGTTGGCAAAGTAATGTCTCTGCTTTTTAATGTGCTATCTAGGTTGTTCATAACTTTCCTTCCAAGGAGCAAGCGTCTTTTAATTTCATGGCTGCAATCAGCATCTGCAGTAATTTTGGAGCCCAGAAAAATAAAGTGTGACAGTTTCCACATCTATTTCCCATGAAGTTATGGGACTGGATGCCATGAACTTAGTTTTCTGAATGTTGAGCTTTAAGTCAACTTTTTCACTATCCTCTTTCACTTTCATCAAGAGGCTTTATAGTTCCTCTCCACTTTCTGCCATAAGGGTGGTGTCATCTGCATATTTCTCCTGGCAACCTTTATTCCAGCTTGTGCTTCTTCCAGCCCAACGTTTCTCATGATGTACTCTGCATATAAGTTAAATAAGCAGGGTGACAATATATAGCCTTGACGTACTCCTTTTCCTGCTTGGAACCAGTCTGTTGTTCCATGTCCAGTTCTAACTGCATATAGGTTTCTCAAGAGGCAGGTCAGGTGGTCTGTTATTCCCATCTCTTGAAGAATTTTCCACAGTTTATTGTGATGCACACAATCAAAGGCTTTGGCATAGTCAATAAAGCAGAAATAGATGTTTTTCGGGAACTCTCTTGCTTTCTCCATGATCCAGAAGATGTTGGCAACTTGATCTCTGGTTCCTCTGCCTTTTCTAAAACCAGCTTGCACATCTGGAAGTTCACAGTTCACATATTGCTGAAGCCTGGCTTGGAGAATTTTAAGCATGACTTTACTAGCGTGTGAGATGAGTGCAATTGTGCAGTAGTTTGAGCATTCTTTGGCATTGCCTTTCTTTGGGATTGGAATGAAAACTGACCTTTTCCAGTCCTGTGGCCATTGCTGAGTTTTCCACATTTGCTAGCACATTGAGTGCTGCACTTTCATACCATCATCTTTCAGGATTTGAAATAGCTCAACTGGAATTCCATCACCTCCACTAGCTTTGTTCGTAGTGATGCTTTCGAAGGCCCACTTGACTTCACATTCCAGGATGTCTGGCTCTAGGTGAGTGATCACACCATCGTGATTATCTGGCTCATGAACATCTTTTTTGTTCAGTTCTTCTGTGTATTCTTGCCACGTCTTCTTAATATCTTCTGCTTCTGTTAGGTCCATACCATTCCTGACCTTTATCGAGCCCATCTTTGCATGAAATGTTCCCTTGGAATCTCTAATTTTCTTAAAGAGGTCTCTAGTCTTTCCCATTCTATTCTTTTCCTCTATTTCTTTGCATTGATCGCTGAGGAAGGCTTTCTTATCTCTCCTTGCTATTCTTTGGAACTCTGCATTCAGATGCTTATATCTTTCCTTTTCTCCTTTGCTTTTCGCTTCCCTAAAGTGTTCAGTCAGTTCAGTTCAGTTCAGTCGCTCAGTTGTGTCCGACTCTCCGCGACCCTATGAATCACAGCACACCAGGCCTCCCTGTCCATCACCAACTCCCGGAGTTCACTCAAACTCATGTCCACAGAGTCGGTGATGCCATCCAGCCATCTCATTCTCTGTCGTCCCCTTCTCCTCCCGCCCCAACCTTTCCCAGCATCAGAGTCTTTTCCAGTGAGTCAACTCGTCGCATGAGGTGGCCAAAGTATTGGAGTGTTAAATAATGTTAAATAGAGCACATTTTCTTTAGGTCTGGAGTTGTCCTGAGCCCTAAAAGAAGAACTCCCCCACCACTGGGTTCAGAATAGGGTCCTAAAGTGAACTCATCAGGATGATGTTTGACTCCTTGGTCTCCTTTACTCTCTACTAGTGGAAACAGTGTCAGACTTTATTTTTTTGACTCCAAAATCACTGCAGATGCTGATTGCAGCCATGAAATTAAAAGACGCTTACTCCTTGGAAGGAAAGTTATGACCAACCTAGATAGCATATTAAAAAGCAGACACATTACTTTGCCAACCAAGGCCCGTCTAGTCAGGGCTATGTTTTTTCCAGTGGTCATGTATGGATGTGAGAGTTGGACTGTGAAGAAAGCTGATCGCCGAAGAATTGATACTTTTGAACTGTGGTGCTGGAGAAGACTCTTGAGAGTCCCTTATACTGCAAGGAGATCCAACCAGTCCATTCTAAAGGAGATCAGTCCTGAGTGTTCATAGGAAGGACTGATGCTAAAGCTGAAACTCCAATACTTTGGCCACCTCATGCGAAGAGTTAACTCACTGGAAAAGAGTCTGATGCTGGGAGGGATTGGGGGCAGGAGGAGACGGGGACGACAGAGAATGAGATGGCTGGATGGCATCACCGACTCGATGGACATGAGTTTGAGTGAGCTCCGGGAGTTGGTGATGGACAGGGAGGCCTGGCGTGCTGTGATTCATGGGGTCGCAAAGAGTCCTACACGACTGAGCGATTGAAATGAACTGAACTGAACTGAGGGGGTATATGGTAATATATGAGGACCTTTGGACTGGAGATCAGTCTAGAACCTCAGCTTTGTTTTGCTACAAACTTTGTAACATTTTTGGCTATTTTGGAGGGTGTATTTTTGAGTGCCAAAATAGGGCCCACTCCAGTATTCTTGGGCTTCCCTGGTGGCTCAGACAGTAAAGAATCTGCCTGCAATGTAGGAGACCTCGGTTCAGTCCTTGGATTGGGAAGATCCCCTGGAGAAAGGAATGGCTACCCACTCAAGTATTCTTGCCTGGAGAATTTCATGGACAAAGGAGCTTGGCAGGCTACAGTCCACGGGGTCACAAAGAGTCAGACACGACTGAGCGACTAACACTTTTCACAAAAGTATTGAATATCAAATGAGATAAAGCATTTGAAACTGCAAGGATTCCACCTGACAAGTATGGTTATTTGTATACATATAAACATTACCCTCTGATCACCTTCAAGGTGTCCTAGAGGAGAGGAATAACAAAGGACAGTCAAATTATTCATCTCCTACGGTCTTTGTTTTGAGGGGATGAGGGCTGGTGGGAATTTTGTGTGCTGGAATTCAGTCTGCAAGTCAACAAACATGTATTAAGTTTGGGGATATGCGTGTTTCCTTGTGGTTTTCTAAAACATCAATAGAACACTTACATTTACATACATAAATATATCCACATCACATAGGACGACCTTGCTGCAGCATCAGAATCAACACGAAAGCAGTCCCTTTGGCTTTCATACCAGGTAAGACTGCTGCTAGAAATGTGACAGACAAGAATCTGCACACCTACTACTCTCTAGAAACCTCTAGAAAATTCTGTCCAACACTACGCAGGGTGGAAGAGTGGGACATAATAGAAAAAGAATTGAGGCATAGAAAAATGAGTTTCTGTAACCCAAAGCTTAAAATACATATTTTTCTTTTCCAGTAAAACAATGCTATGAGTGGAGGTGCTGATAGTTGAAACAAAAGTATTTCTCATTTTTAATTTATTATGTGTGAGCTCAGTTGACTTTCTAAGCTTGAATTAGGCACAATTCGTAATGTTGTTTCTGTAAAGAAATGTATTTTGAGTTCCAAATGGTCAATTTATATGAACTTGAGCGACACAACTCATTTGTAATTAAAATTGCAGCAACTGTTTTGAGTATTTTTAATGAGCCAAAGAAAAAACAAAACCAGTGGACAGTATATTTGCAAGATCAGTAATTCAACAATATGAACAAGTCTACAGTGATTAAACTCGTTTGCAAAACAAGCATTAGTGGTTTTGAGAATGGTGAGAATTTTGTAGGACAGAACTTCACCTGAAATTAATGTGTATTGTTGGATGAACAGATTTATCTAACAATTGTAAAGTGAAATTTTAAAATCACCTGTGTAATTATCTGTATATAGAATTGTTTGATTGTTAAGTCGTGTCCGAATCTTTTGCAACCCCATAGACTATAGCCTGCCAGATTCCTCTGTCCATAGGATTTCCCACTGGAGTGGGTTGCCATTTTGTTCTCCAGGGGATATTCCCAACCCTGGGATCAAACCTGGGTCTCCTGCATTGGTAGGCAGATTCTTTACCACTGAGCCACCAGGAAACTCATCTACAGAATAACCAACAATTTATTAAGTGTAAAATCATTTCTATAAGTAAAAAATAGGCAATGAATTTAATTATCATGACAGCATCAGGAAGTATTGTTGTTGTTGCTTAGTTGCTAAGTCGTGTCCAACTCTTTGCAATCCCATGAACTACAGCACACCAGGCTTTATTCAGTTCAGTTCGGTTGCTCAGTCATGTCAGACTCTTTGCAACCTCTTGGACTGCAGCACGCCAGGCTTCCTGTGCATTACCAACCCCCAGAACTTGCTCAAACCCAAGTCCATCAAGTCGGCGATGCCATCCAGCCATCTCATCCTCTCGGCCCCTTCTCCTCCTGCCCTCAGTTTTTCCCAGCATCAATGCCTTTTCTAAGGAGTCAGTTCTTCGCATCAGGTGGCGAAAGTATTGAAGCTTCAGCTTCAGCATCAGTCCCTCCAGTGAATATTCAGGACTGATTTCCTTTAGGATTGACTTTGATCTCCTGGCAGTCCAGGGGACTCTCAAGAGTCTTCTCCAACACCACAGTTCAAAAGCATCAATTCCTCAGCACTCAGCTTTCTTTATGGTCCAACTCTCACATCCATACATGATAATTACTGGAAAAACAATAGCTTTGACTAGATGGACCTTTGTTGGCAAAGTAATATCTTTGCTTTTTAATGTGCTGTCTAGGTTTGTCATAGCTTTTCTTCCAAGGAGCAAGCATCTTTTAATTTCATGGCTGCAGTCACCGTCTGCAGTGATTTTGAAGCCCAAGAAAGTAAAGTCTGTCACTGTTTCCGTTGTTTCCCCATCTATTTGACATGAAGTTATGGGACCAAATGCTATGATCTTTGTTTTTTGAATGTTGAGTTTAAAGCTAACTTTTTCACTCTCGTCTTTCTCCTTCATCAAGAGGCTCTTTAGTTCCTCTTCTCTTTCTGTCGTAAGGGTGGTGTTGTCTGCATATCCAAGGTTATTGGGTATTTCTCCCAGCAATCTTGATTCCAGCTTGTGCTTCTTCCAGCCCAGCATTCCCAATGATGTACTGTGTGTATTGGTTAAATAAGCAGGGTGACAATATATAGCCTTGATGTACTCCTTTCCCAATTTGGAATCAGTCCGTTGTTCCATGTCCAGTTCTAACTGTTGCTTCTTGACCTGCACACAGATTTCTCAGGAGGCAGGTAAGGTGGTCTGGTATTCCCATCTCTTTAAGAATTTTTCAGTGTGTTGTGATCCACACAGTCAAAAACTTTGGTGTAGTCAATGAAGCAGATGTTTTTCTGGAATTCTCTAGGCTTTATTACTTTTACCAGAGGAAATTGGGGCATAGTGAAAGTCACACTTGGCCCAGGGTCACATGGGGAGCCCAGGCATTCTGACACTTGACTTTTAATGTCTACATGATATTAAACGTGCATTTTAAATAGTGCTTACGCATTGAGTTGGGGTTTCCCAACTGGCGCTAGAGATAAGCTAACTGCCAGCCAATACGGGAGAGATAAGAGATGTGGATTCCCTCCCTGGGACAGGAAGACCCCCTGGAGGAGGGCATGGCAGCTCACTGCAGTATTCTTGCCTGGAGAATCCCCACGGACAAGAGGAGACTGGCGGGCTACAGTCCACTGTATCTCAGAGTCCAGCATGACTGAAGTGACTTAGCACGCACACATGCATGCATTGTGTTAGTAGTTATAAGTTCTACAAGTTGAAATTTATAGCTAGTCTCATTTTAAGGTTTTGAAAATTCAATAGAAGGTAACACAAGCCAGATGCCATCATCCTAGACTGAAGGACAGACATCTGCATTGCACAAAATGGAAAAGCTACTTCTATCACAGGAATATTTGTGCTGTCAGAATTATTCTGCAACAGCCTGCTCCCAGAGAGGCACAGTATAAACAAGAGAGTGGCCTCTCTGCTCACAAAACCAAGTTTGAAATACTTCAACTCTCTGAGCCCGTGTCATCTTTTATCCGAGGAGGATAATCCCCATCTTGCAAGCTTGTTGTGAGATCCATTGTTATTATTGCTATTCTTAATAAGCTCTCTCCAGACGTGAGTCAGCTCTGTGTCTCTTACTTAATCTTAGCCTATGAAACGGAGATCCTAATGCCTACCTCATGAAGGTATAAGGTCTGAGCAAACACGTGAAAACACTTTGTGAAATGAATACAACTTTCCACACAGTGTTTTAAGTAGCTGAGCCGTAGATCAGGTGGATAGTGCCCTTAGATGCACAGCTCTACCTGGAGGTAGGATGCTAGTTTCAGGTTCTCAGGCTTTTCTCATTAGAACGACCTGGTTCTTCTGAAGCTCCCAAAGTTCTATCCCCTCACTGTTCCCTCTGATGAGTAAAGCCCATTTCTTTAAAGGGAAGGCAGCTTATGTGAATAGAAGTAGGAGAAAAAACATAGCTCAACTATCCTCAATCATTAATTAATTTGCAGCTACCTATTCCAATGTCCTGCTGAAGAAACACTTGTATCCACTTTGTCAGCCACAAAAGGGAAATAAAATACATGCCAATGATTAGTTCAACTCCTGATTGTGGTATAATAAACCTCTAACTTAAAAAAGGACTTCCCTGGTGGCTCAGTGGTGAAGAGTCTGCCTGCCAATGCAAGAGACACAGGTTCGATTCCTGATCCGGGAAGATTCCACATGCTGCAGAGCAACTAAGCCCATTTACCATAACTGCTGAATCTGTGCTCTAGAGCCCAGGAACCGCAACTACTGAGCCCACATGCCCTAGAGCCTGTGCTCCACAGCAGTGAGAAGCCTGCACACCGCAAGTAGAGTAGCCCCTCTCGCTACAACTAGAGAAAAGCCCACACAGCAACAAAGACCCAGCACAGCCTAAATAAATACATAAATCCTTGTGAAAAAAAAAAAAAAAGGTTATAGTTTATTCCCATTTATTTTCATGACGTCTTGCCCTAGCCTGAATGGCTTTGGGAAAGCTAACTTGGAAATTCTAAGATCAATGTTCTGAGCCATCCTAAGAGTAGTAGAAGTCTTTTCAACCAAAAACAGTTGGCAAGGGAAACAGATCACCCCTTCTAGAGTTAGGATCCCCTGGGAAGAAGTATAATGACCACTTTACAGGTTCAAACAAATTTAAATTTGATAGTTCCAACAAAATAGATTGGAATCAAATGAGAAAAATCACAAATCTTGCAGAAAATTAGTATGTATACAGAGTTGAGGGGTTACTCTTAGAAACTTGGGCTACAATTCCAACGCTGGTTTTTATTCCTTTTTATTGAAGATGCAGTCCCTTTGAACTCCTGATAACTCTCAATAATACAAAGGGCCATCTCAGTTCCTATAGAATATTCAAGATGAAAACAATCTCAATCGAGCCGGTCATTGTACAAATGAGAATCAAATACCTAGATCTCTGGACCTGGTCTATTTTCCCCTGTGATTTGTCAACCGGATCTTATCTGTGACTCAACTGGCTTATCAGGTACTTCGGGGTTAGGACTAGTATATAAAGTTTTCATGCTCTATGCAATAAGAAGGAAACAGCAACTCATGCCAGTATTTTTGCCTGCAAATCCCATGGACAGAGGAGTCTGGCAGGCTATAGTCCACGGGGTCACACAGAGTCAGATACAACAACTAAACCATATATATGCATATATAAACCATATATATGCTCATAGCATAGCAGCTCATAGCATAACAAGTATTGTTAGCTTAAGGAAAAAAATACTTAACATCTTGACTGTCCGTTTATAAGACTTGAACAATTCTCTACAATTATATAAATAGAAGACGTGCTGAGTATTTCCCGTCTAATAAGGAGCAGCAGCTATAGTCCACCTGGGAAAAGATGCGTTCATACCATTGAATATTACTCAGTCATAAAAAGGAACAAAATTGGGTCATTTGTAGAGACATGGATGAATGGAGATAGTGTCATACAAAATGAAGTAAGTCAGAAAAATAAATACCGTATATTAACATATACATGTGGAATCGAGAAAAATGGTATAGATGATCTTATTTGCAAAGTAGAAACAGAAATACAAACATAGAGAATATGCAGATACCAAGGGGGAAGGTGGGAGGGGTGGGAGGAACGGGGAGACGGATCGACACATATACACTCTTGATACTGTGACTAAAATAGATAACTAATGAAAACATACTGTATAGCTCAGGGAACTCAGTGCTCTGTGGTGACCCAAACGGAAAGGAAATTCAAAAAGGAGGGATTATGTGTATATACATAGCTGATTCATTTTGCTATACAAAAGAATACAACATTGTAAAGCAACTATACTCCAGTAAAAAATTAAAAGGAAAAAAAAAAAGGATGCTTTCAAGGACCCAGGGAACCACCCAGCCAGACCTACTGAGTGGAATCTTCCAATAACTGCAGACAGCCAATAAAGCTGATGGCCTGGTATTAGTAATACCTCCTCTGGGCCATGCCCTTGAGCACATGGCAGCCTTGGGATGACTTATGATAAGGATATGGCACCAGACCACAATCCCAAGCAACTGAAGAAACAGGAGGAAAGACAGGATATCACTCTCAGCAGACGAATACTAAGTAGCTTTGTATTACTGAAGCATGGTCCAGCAACGCAGGCCACCTAGCGAAGGACAATTTTAAAATATAAATGTTAGTATTTGTCAAAGTTTATACATAAATCTGCTGAAAGTCAACAGCAAATTATCTTTTACAAGTTCATGTCCTGGAAAACTTCTTTACCCTGATTCAAGGACACAAGGACTTGTGTCAGAGTTTTTGGAATTGATATGGCTCAGAATGCATGCATTATTTACAAAACTCGGTCATCCATAAATGAGCTGGAAAATACCACATACTTGTAACCTTGTTGATGAGATTTAATGAGTACACACAATGTGCTAGGCACTGGCTGGACATATTATATGCCTACATAATCTTCACGACCCACATTCCAAACCATGTCTTTTAAATATAACTGAATGTGTTTTCTAAATGTAGTAGTATCATTTGTTAAAACATTTTTACTTTTATAAGAGGCTGTTGAAGTTAGCAAGAAATGGTACCAAAGATCATAATATATTTATATTTAGAAATTATTTGTACGTAAAACAAAGGTGAAGTGAATTTTTTATTAGAAAAAAATGCCATATTTTATAGATCACCATTTATGAGAATCCTACCAAAACACTACAACAAACTGGCCTTGAAGAGAAACAGCATAATGACAGAAAGCTCAAAATACTATACCTTTGAGGAGCCTGCAACCAGGCTAATTGAAAATCAACACACAACTCCCACCACACCACACACAAATATGAACAGGTTATATAAGTGAGCCAAGATTTAGAAAACACATTGCAAGAGAAGGAACACACCCACACATGTATCTGTGTGCATGTTTTCCTTAAAAACATGTAACAGGGTTTCCTTCATTTTACTCAACTCAAAGAAATTCTTGATCTAAAATTATTCCATGTCTAACATTATACAAAAGAAATATCATAAAGCAAAAGTTTACATTTTCCGGAGAGCTGTCCGTTGCAAGTAAGAAAATGTTACTTGCATTTTTTAGTGTAAAATCCACATAAAAACAGGAGCTGTAATATAGTGCTTGCCGTTTAAGTGTAACATTGCCAAAATGCTTTCTACAGGGCTATTTTACATTACAGAAGAGGACTATCAATGCAGAGGTAATCAGTGCTTCCAAACTTTTTTATTCTTCTACAGGGGAGATCTAAATAGTCAAATATACTTCGATTTAAAAGGAGTTGTTTTCTTCCCTCTGGTAAGGCGCTTCTGATGATAAAGACAAGCGCAGTCACACTGCTTTCTGTTCAACAACTGCCACCTTCCAAGGGTCCTGACACACACGGGCTCTTCTACTGGACCCGACAGTTCTCACTGCCCTTGGACTCCAGGCTGGCTTCTGGGCTGGGGGCGGGGCGGCCTCGCTTGGCTCTCAGGCCCTCCCTGGGGCTGCCTGCTGGACTTCTCTCAGGAAGATTATTGACGGAGAGAGATCTGGCAGTGGGATCTCGGAAGGTAGTGCCTGAATCCACTGGGCTCTGTTGAGAAACCTTGACCTGCAACACAAGTATTGTCGTTAGAGCTTTAAAATCACATTCGCATTTCTACAATATGAAAAATAAAGTACTTATTTAGGTCATCACATTTGAAGTTCAATTCTTCTTCTGGGAGTTGTACACAGTTTGACTATTTCTTCAACCCTGAAAACAGGCCCCCACCTAAACAGAGAAGCTAGAGAAAAGGGTCAGACACTACCCCTGATGAGCCACCTTGTAAAGCTTTCCTTGACGTCTCTAATGACCGGACACTCGTTCCCAAGGCCACTGTGACCTTCTCAAATCAGAAGGTAAGCTCTCTGAGGGCAAAGACTATTTCCTCTTTACCTTTGCATCCAGGGCCCAGAGTATTCTTGACTAATGGCAAACATTCAATATTTGTGTAAGAACCTAAACCAGCTTCCATTTATCTTGCTTGATCCTCTATCATTCAAATAAACGTATTCCAGTGAGTCATAATAGTTTCATAAGGTGGAAGCTTTATTTACAACATTTAAAAGACCTAGAGCCTCTTCCTCACATAATAACATTTTAATCATTCTCCTTCCATTTAAAGTCCAGAAAGAAAATTCCCTTTCCAATGTCCTGCCTTTGAAGAGAAAGGGGGGGATCTCAAAAAATATGAGACTTTAAGAAGTAGATGAGAGGGTAATGCATTACCAGGTAATGCAACCCTGGTAGGGTTGAGATTTTTTGAGGTTTCCATAGTAGTGAGAAGAATACGGGGTTAGGAGAGAAAAAGAGCAAGATGGATGAAATACAGAAAAAAGTCACAACTAAAGTGAGATGGCAAGAGTAGACGGTTCAGGTAGGAAGATCTTTAAAAGAAAAAGCGGAAGGACTCTTAGCCAGGGTGATTCGTGTTCAGTACCAACTCTGAGAAGCACCTATGGGACAGACCACTCCCTGCCCAACCACCTGCCCAGGACTGCCTTCTGGAGCAGAAGAAAGAATGGAAATTATTTCCTTGTGTATATTCTTTCCATCGGAAGTGTGTGGCTTTAAAAGACAGTTAAATACTTTTCATTACAGAAAACATAGTAAATCTGGCCAACAGATCAGATCCCTGGAAAGGTTGCCTCTACCTCAGATGATGTGCAGGACACTTAAAAGGAATGGCCTTGAAGGATCAGGACCTAATGGAAAATTACTGTCCATGGAAATTTGAAGGAAAAAAAGAAGAGTTTTACGGGCACTCTTTTCTTTCCTTTTTTTTTTTTTTAAAGTAGAAAGTGATACAGAAGACAGACATTTCCCTTGAACCCATGAGCTGCAGGAGAATCAAACCTTTAGTTGCACCATTAAAAGACAGGAGGTGGGGACAGAGACCGCAGTGGGGAAAGAATCTGAGCTAGTAAAACTCCTTCTGAAACCCAATAGAATAGCCAAAGGTCACCCTTTGGGTTCCCCTTCCAGACTCAATTTCTTGATTCTGAATTAGGGAACTGTAGTTGGTAATCAGAGTTTCAACTCTGGATTTGATCCTCATGTTGGTTAGTTAGCCTCGACGTATCCATATCTAGATGAGGTCAGACTTCCCAGGTATTTAAGCTATTACGTGCACCCGTACCCTAACTGTCTTACAAACCGTGTCTGCAGCCACAGTGGGGAGACAGCGGGTATGCGAATAGCTCACTGGAAAGGAAACTCATAAGTAGGAAAAATGGTTAAGATCCCACTAAATTGCTGACAGCCCTGTGGTGATGGCCTCACAACCATCTCGCACAGTTAGTGGACGGTCCTCTGGAGCTAACTCCCAGAGACAAAGCAGAGACTGACCCTCACCTATTCTGCATCTTACCCATGTTCCCCTTCGAACTTGTCAGCTGTCACTAACAGTTCTATTAAATGATCTAGGAAATCTCTCAACACTCAGCCAGTGACTTCAGGTGAAGATTCATAATCTGAAGTTTCTAAGCAACCACTTTAGGAAAGGATAACTTGCTGTCTCTTTTTTCAAACTGAATGATGAAATATGCTCAGCAGATGAGGCAAGCATTTTATAAAGTGACTCAGAAAATGTTGAATTACATTAAAAATCAATAGGCTGAGTTTTGAAGGCTTGCATCTAATCACAAGTCCCCTATAACCTCCTTTCAAGAGAAACCACCCTCCATTCATGTGCACAAGTGCACAAAATTGCTTAGCAATTCACAACCACTGGTGCCTACTGCAGCCTATATAGCTCCTACACACACAAGTCTGCAGGAAACCATGGTTACTGCTCTGTCCTCAGCAGATGCGACAGCAGTGTGGAAAGCAGGCCCCCTAGCGTGCAAAGCTCTCTTAGAAAATAAATTCGAACTCCACATGAAAACTGCTTTACCATCAGTTCCTCATAAAAGAAGGAAAAGTGACCCGTATGGTAATCTTATGAGGTGATTTCCTAACACACCTTTAAACATCTATTATTGCAATCACTTCAGGACATTAACAGCTCCATTGATTTAGAAGATATCTGTATTAGATATGAGGACACAAGTAAACTGTTAACATGATCAGCAACATCACAGAAGGGGTACTGCAAAGAGCCAAATACTTCATTTCAGGAATTAGGTTGTGGTTAATAGCTTTGGTCAAGTCTGGAAGCTTCACTCTTTAAAGGCACTAGTTACTTTATGGAACTCTTCTTATGGTCCCTGGAGAGTTAGGACCTACTCCAGTATACTCTTCAGTGTTTCAGGGTTACCAACATTCAAAAGTTAACTCCAAATGTGAGTGATTGAACAAGAAAGAAAAATAGAGAAAAGTGGGTTGGAGGTGGGAGGTGGGAGGACTAATGGGGAAGGGAAAGAAATATTCACAAAATAGCAGAATATTTCTAATTGCAAGCCATAGATGGGCCCTTTTCATGAGTGAAAGAAAATCTCAGACCCTTCTTCCTCAGCCCTCAGTTAATAAAACCTTTATTATAATGTAAGTTATGAACAAAATTCAACTGTAGATATAAACTCCTTAATCCTTAAAGCTCTTATATATCAGCATAACAAACATTTGCTTAAGTGTTGCTTTGATGCAACTAATCACCAAAGTCTTTGTATTTGGTATCTAAAATCTAATGAGTAACACGCCTGCCCACTTAACAAGTATTACTTTATACAAATAAGGTCCCTAAGATTCCAACCCTCTCTCACTTCAACAATCAAACTAGAGACATCCACAAACAGAGCTCTTTTCTTTAGACATCTACCGAAATATGTGCTTTTTGTAGAAAGTCAAGGAGTAACGAACACTGAGAATCACAGCCAGGGGGCAGAGGGGTGAGAGGGAAGCCTGTAAACAAGCAAAGACCAGTGCCTGTGCCACGTCCTTCCATGGTTCTGCCCAAAACGTTCTAACAAACCCTTGGAGCTCCGCTCTGACAACACCATTTCCCATCAGAATGTTGATAAGCAGCCTGCTGGGTCAAGGATGAGATTGAGTGGCAGGATAACATGACACCTGTCCTTGCATCTGCCTGCTCCTCTCCTCACTACTGACTTATTTATACCTCGGGGAGAAGGTCAGACTTTGAAGAGCTCCTGAGTCAGAGGGTGCCATGTCAAAGCCCTGCCCAGATAACGTTCTCATTTCCTGGATTTCACACAGCAGATACATGTTCACGGACTTTACCTTTTGTGATCTGCTGCCACCAGCTGTTGGTCTGGAGGTCTCAGTGAGATTTTCTTTGTCGAGACTTAGCGGGGATGCTCCTAACTTCTGGGCAGCAAGGCGGGGGCTGGTCCTGGTTGCCATGGTTGTCCTCCGCAGGATGTACGGACTAGTCTTTCCAGTTGGGATGTCGGCAAACCCTAAGGACACAAAAAAAACCTGACTGTCAGCACTGCTGGCTGCAATTCCATCAGCCTCTCCAGTGGGAGTGATATTCACGAGTGACATTCATGAGTGAGCAAGGATAAGGGTGACTCCAAAACCAATTCCTCCTCGCCGCAGTGGATAGGGGACCCACTTTATTCATAATTACCCTGGGAGGCAGCAAACAGTAAATCCCTAACAGGTGTTTTGTTTTTTCTTATTAGAAACATAAGAAACAACATGGGGAAAAGGGAGGTGGGGTGGAAACAACCTTAAAGAGACAAAGATTATTCCTTCTTATACTAAGAACAAAGCGGCAGGCTTTCCTATAAGACGGATTGGAGGGGAAAATAAGGGGGATAAAATGGAAAGAGACAGGCAAAAGAAAAGGCCTGCTCCTGCGGAAAGGGGGAAGATGTGACATCTCAACAGCTACTTGCGGTGACTACTCTCACGTGGAAAGACTGGACGGGAGGAGAGTCTGGATCTCGCTAAGAGCGATTTCACTCGGCGTCATCTCCCCCTGAGGAGGGAAGTGACACGACTTGTGATGACCAAGAGGAGAACGGCAACCCCAAGGACACCGACAGAGAGCACGGCACACACGCTCCAGAGCAGCTTGAAAGCAACCACATTCGCTGCAGGAGCCTGTGTTTTCACTTTGTTTTTAACCCCTTACCTACAAATAAAAAACAGAAATGAAAAGGAGCAAGCTAACTATTTGGAGGTCAGATTCCCTAAGGGTTAGAATTACTCAGAACAGTGCTTCTCAAACCATCTATGGGAAAAAAGTCTTCCTTTTCTTTTCCCAAATCATTTCCCAGAATATTTTTCTTTTTAACTGAGGTATAGTGATTGACGGTATTATGTTAGTTTCAGATGTACAACACAGTGAGTCGCAATTTGTAAAGCTTATATTCCGATTTAGTTCTTATAAAATGTTGGCTACATTACTGGCTCTGTTCACTATGCTGAATGATATATCCTTGTAGCCTATTCATTTCAAGCACAGTAGTCTGTGCCTCTTAATCTCCTGCACCCATCTTGCACCTGCCCCTGTCCTCTCTCCTCTGGTAACCATTAGTCTGTTTTCTGTATCCCAGACTTCATTTTTAAAAATAGATTGTTAGTGGAATATAGTTGCTTTACAATGTCGTGTTAATCTCTATTGTGCAGCAAAGTGAATCAGCTATACGTACACATATAACCCCTCTTTTTGGAACTGCATTCCCATTTAGGTTACCACAGAGCACTCAATATAGAGTTCCCAGTTCATGCAGGTTTAGTCTGTTAGCTATGTCCAACTCTTTGTGACCCTTTGGACTGTAGCCCACCAGGCTCCTCTGTCCATGGGATTTCCCAGGCAAGAATATAGAGTGGGTTGCCATGCCCTCCTCCAGGGGATCTTCCTGATCCAGGAGTGGAACGCTGGTCTCCTGCATTGGTATGTGGATTCTTTATTTATCATTCATAAAGAATATCATTTATTCTTTATCACCTGGGAAGCCCATGCTATACAGTAGGTTCTCAACAGGTACCTATTTTATGCACAGGGTCAACAATGTCCTCTGTCTATATACATACGTCAGTCCCAGTCTCCCAGCTCATCCTGCCTCCCCGCGTTCCCTCTTGGTGTCCATGTTTGTTCTCTGCGTCAGTGTCTCTACTTCAGCTCTGTCAATAAGACCATCTATACCAATTTTTTCAGATTCCACATATATGCGTTAATATATGATATTTGTTTTTCTCTAGTTCTACGGGAGAGGAGAGGGGTGGGGAGTAATCACTCATCTGCTATGGAATGATACTTTTGTATAACACAGTAAGAATGAGTATAATAAAAACTGACTATGTGCTTGGATATTACAAACAGCAAAATAGCAAATGGCTACGAAAATTTTTAACTCATGATTTCTATACCTTATTTTGATCATGGGCCAGTAACAAACGTTCCTAGACTGGCCCCAGTCTCTGGGCTACATGTTGAGCAACACTGGGGTTAAAAAACAAAAACAAGGTAAGTAGCTCCAGCCAGGAGCCAGCATCACGGGGCCCATCCTTCAGCTCCCCTACCACCTGGGCTGCACAACACTAAAGGTGGGAAACCTGGAGGGTTACCTTTGATTTGGGGATTTTTCAGCACAGAAATATCAAATTCCAAATAGTTTTTTGACAGTCATTTTTCAAATCTAGTATTTTTTGTACTGTGACATAAGTAATTAGATCTGTCATTCTCTCATGACAGAAAAGACAGTCTATACCTTACCAAGATAACAGTGGACTATCGCTTCTGAAGATTAATTAGGACCATGGCATATAACCCCAAAATTCAAATGCTTCTTTTCTTCTTGTATATGAACTTTTTTAAAAGAACACAAATACTTTTAAAATTATGTCATACCTCTCTTTACAACTTCTGGAAGCCCCTCTGGCTCAAATTCAGCATCTTCTGCATCCTCCACAGGGTGAGTACCACTTTTGATGGCTTTCCTGCTTTTTTTGGAAAATGTCTCCGGTGTAGAAGGTGTGGTTTCTCCCCCATCCTCCCGAATCCCACTGGACCTTTGCCTTTTGCCTGAAGATTTATTTTGGCTGGATGGTAACTTCCTTTCAGTGGCAGAAGGGACTGGGGATGATCCTGGAGCAACTGAATTCACCAAAGGAGAACTCCAAAGATTAAGTTTAGATTGTTGTGAACTCAGACGAGCAACTTGTGTTTCTAACATCTCTCTGGCTTTCTCTAACTTCTCATGGCTTATAAGCAGGGAACAGTATTTATCCAGGTATTCGTCTGCCTCCTTCGTTTTTTCTTCAAGGGTTTCTTTCAGTTCTTTCATTTCAGTTATTAATTCGTCAACATTAGCATCCACAACGGTATCTGTCAAAAGTAAAGTGACAAGTCATTTGTAACGTGACACTTCTCTAGTTAACACTGGGCATCATCAAGCAGATGACCTTTGACTTGCTCTTGATTTATTTTGGAGGAACGAGGGACAATGTCGCTACAGATGTTCTTATACTTCAAACAGCTCTCGTTTGGGAGGGATTATATCAAGATACACATTCTAGTGAGTTACATACTTATTGTTGTTTACTCGCTAAGTCATGCCCGATTCTTTTGAGACCCTGCAGACTGTAGCTTACCAGGCTACTCTGTCCATGGGATTTCCTAGGCAAGAATACTGGAGTGGTTTGCCATTTCCTTCTCCAGGGATTGAACCCACGTCTCCTCTTGGCAGGCAGATTCTTCAGCCAACAGGGGAGCCCGCATACTTACTGGGAGAGCTTAAATATAACCCATCAATATCTCAAACTCGTTTTTCAGCCAATCCATCAAACCTTCTTGTAGTTAACATACTACATAAAATGAATTAATTACACCCCCTATATCCCTCTGTCCATTATTTCTATTTTAAGTGAATGAACAGTAAAAGTCGATGGAGAATATAAAGTCATTGTTGTAATGGCTTTGGGAGACAGGTCAGTTCAGTCTCTCAGTCCTGTCTGACTCTTTGCAATCCCACAGACTGCAGCATGCCAGGCCTCCCTGTCCATCAGCAACTCCCGGAGTTTACTCAAACTCATGTCCCTTGAGTTAGTGATGCCAGCCAACCATCTCATCCTCTGTCATCCCCTTCTCCTCCCACCTTCAATCTTTCCTAGCATCAGGTCTTTTCTAATGAGTCAATTCTTCGCATCAGGTGGCGAAAGTATTGGCATTTCAGCTTCAGCATCAGTCCTTCCAATGAATATTCAGGACTGATTTCCTTTAGGTTGGATCTCCTTGCAGTCCAAGGGACTCTCAAGAGTCTTTTCCAACACCACAGCATCAATTCTTCGGCACTCAGCTTTCTTTATAGTCCAACTCTCACATCCATACATAACTACTGGAAAAACCATAGCTTTGACTAGATGGACCTTTGTTGGCTAAGTAATAATCTCTGCTTTTTAATATGCTGTCTAGGTTTGTCATAACTTTTCTTTCAAGGAGTAAGCGTCTTTTAATTTCATGGCTGCAGTCACCATCTGCAGTGATTCTGGAGCCCCCAAAAATAAAGTCAACTACTGTTTCCACTGTTCCCCCCTCTATTTGGCATGAAGTGATGGGACTGGATGCCATGATCTCAGTTTTATGAATGCTGAGTTTTAAAGCAAATGTTTGACTCTCCTCTTTCACTTTCATCAAGAGGCTCCTTAGTTCTTCTTTGCTTTCTGCCATAAGGGTGGTGTCATCTCCGTATCTGAGGTTATTGATATTTCTCCTGGCAATCTTCATGCCAGCTTGTGCTTTCTCCAGCCCAGCATTTCTCATGATGTACTCTGCATATAAATAAGCAGGGTGACAATATATAGCCTTGATGTACTCTTTTCCCAATCCCTTACGATTATACAGAGGAAGTGACAAAACAGATTCAAGGGATTAGATCTGATAGAGTGCCTGAAGAACTACAGATGGAGGTTCGTGAGATTGTACAGGATTCAGTGATCAAGATCATCCCTAAGAAAAAAAAATGCAAAAGGGCAAAATGGTTGTCTGAGGAGGCCTTACAAAGAAGAGATGCTAAAGGCAAAGTAGAAAAGGAAAGATATACCCATCTGAATGCAGAGTTCCAAAGAATAGCAAGGAGAGATAAGAAAGCCTTCCTTAGCGATCAATGCAAAGAAATAGAGGAAAGCAACACAATGAGAAAGACTAGAGATCTCTTCAAGAAAATTAGAGACACCAAGGGAACATTTCATACAAAGATGGGGTCAATAAAGGACAGGAATGGTATGGACCTAATAGAAGCAGAAGATATTAAGAAGAGGTGGCAAGAATACACAGAAGAATTGTACAAAAAAGATCTTCACGACCCAGATAATCACGATGCTGTGATCACTCACCTAGAGCCAGACATCCTGGAATGCAAAGTCAAGTGGGCCTTAGCATCACTACAAACAAAGCTAGTGGAGGTGATGGAATTCCAGTTGAGCTTTTTCAAATCCTAAAAGATGATGCTATGAAAGTGCTGCACTCAATATGTCAGCAAATTTGGAAAACTCAGCAGTGGCCACAGGACTGGAAAAGGTCAGTTTTCATTCCAGTCCCAAAGAAAGGCAATGCCAAAGAATGCTCAAACTACGACATAATTGCACTCATCTCACACACCAGCAAAGTAATACTCAAAATTCTCCAAGTCAGGTTTCAACACTACATGAACCATGAACTTCCAGATGTTCAAGGTGGATTTAGAAAAGGCAGAAGAACCAGGGATCAAATTGCCAACATCCGTTGGATCATCGAAAAAGCAAGAGAGTTCCAGAAAAACATCTACTTCTGCTTTATTGACTATGTTAAAGCCTTTGACTATGTGGATCACAACAAACTGGAAAATTCTTTAAGAAATGGGAATACCAGATCACCTGACCTGCCTCCTAAGAAATCTGTATGCAGGTCTGGAAGCAACAGTTAGAACTGGACATGGAACAACAGACGGGTTCCAAATAGGGAAAGGAGTACGTCAAGGCTGTATCCTGGGAGACAGGAAGGGGCTAATGAAAAGACAAGTCCAAAGAAGCCCTGAAAACCTTGTGGAGGCAATGGCGGATCTGGCGGACAAGGGTTTGAAGGACACTATATGGGAAGATGGCTCAGTAAGCTGTAGCTGCCTGGTTGGTGTTGATTCCATCCTTGAAGCCCCAGTCCATTCTGACTATTCTCAGCAAGGAAGACTGTTGACCCCTCACCCCTCCCAAGCTATGTATGGTCCAGAAGAGCCATGTGTACTATATTTGCCGTCATCTTATCCATACAGAAAAAGCATTCCACTCCAGGGGTGTATGTGGAGAAAAGTGACAAAAAGCCTTGTCATTACTGTTTTACCTACACACCCAAAAATATAGTCCCCAACCTTTCTATTTAGTAGGGCCAAGGACAAGCAGAATCAGCTGTTCGTAAATTACCAGTGCCAGCTCAGAGGCCAATCTTCCTTTGATGTAGGAACTACGTAATGGACATCCACATGAATAACTCTTCTTGGAAAGGCTCATTAGGAAACAGGGCTGCCAGGTTTTTGTACGTTTGATAGAACAGAAGGTGCAGTCGTTCTATTCTTAAAATGCAGGCTTCATTCTGAATCCCATTAATGACCCCAGCCTGAGCACAAAATTCAGAAATTGGGAAACGTTTCACTGCTGAATCCTGGTGTGCCGTCACAGAACAGAGCACTGACCACGCTTCCTCCGCAGACACGCCAGCGTGTGACGTCACTAGCGGACGTCGGTCAGCGCTGGTCGACGTGTGCCCAGTTAGCACCCACCTGCTCTCCATTTGTCCCGTGCAGCTTCAAGGTGAGATAGTTCTTTCTGCAACAGCACCTTTTCCTCTTCCAGCTGCTTACAGGATTTCATCAATAACTTTATTTTACTCTGGGCACGATCGTTGTCCTTCTTCAATTTATCTGCATGTTTTAAATTTTCCACCTACAAAACAAAAGCAATTCCACTTTAAAACCTTGAATTGCTTTTCGTGAGCATATGGAAAAATAACAATGAGATATAATTAAGAATTATATGCTGTAAGTTTAAAAACAAGACAAAACATCTAAAGATGCATAAAACAATTCCTCGTCTCTGTTCAGTGTCCAAAATCCCCCCAGTAAACACTTTCTTTGTCACTCTCTTTCTTAAGATAATATCCTACTAAGTAAGTAGCCCAATATATCTGTGTTTATCCAGTGGGAATCACACCCATGAGGTAGGGGCCGAAGATCCATGGACATATTCTTGGTGGGCCAAACACTCCAGATGAGAGAATTGTGTTTCCATTTGTGATTCTGTGCTGTTGCACAGTTTCAATACCTAAGATGACATTTGTTGAATCATACCAGATGAAGGCCAGAGATGTGGCTCACAACACTAATCTAAAGCCAAATGAAAAAAAAAAAAGAAAAGAAATAAAGCCAAATGATATTATGGTTTATAACATAAATTTAAATGTCATAGTAACTCAAACAAAAAGTGAATAGAATGGTGGTAGAATTATGTCATCAAGCACTTCTCAGTAGTACATGCTCATAGTTCCTTAAACACAATTGCAAAATCAAAAAAACAAGTTCTGAAAATGATTTATAGGCAAAACTTGACCTGAACAGATATAAAGGAATTTACAGTCTTTATTTATCCCACCTTGTGAAAGTATTCATACATTTTGCTATAAAACTATGAATTTGATTATGAGGTATCACCCCAGACTCTGATAGGATATTATGCGATATGTGGCATATGCAGTACATTATCTAACATCTAAGAAATACAGAATTCTAAAACAATCTAGTTCTAAGAGTTTCTGATAAGAGATCACAAACATACAAAGGCAGACCAAACTTCAAAAAAAAGAAAGAAGCTTAGCAGCACATTCATGTTACAAGTAGATTTCCCTCTTTGTACATTTCACCTTGAAATAATTTTATCACCAATGTTGCAATAAATCTGCACTTTCAGAATTTTCTATTTCTGATTCCAAACATAAATGGATTAGAGACAGATTTAATTCAATTTCAACAATGCTTATCAACTTCAATAAAATTATCAGATTTGAATAGACTCAACTAACAATGTACCATTTTGTATATATATAAATAGACATTCCTCACAGTACAACTGTCAAAGATTTTTAAAAAAGGAGAAAGTAAGTAAATTAAAAAGTAGACCTGAAGCTGTTTCTTTCTGTTATTAAACCTAATATCTCTCATTTTGTAGCAACAGGACATTATTGATCATTAATGTTATTTTAAACTTAGTTTGTATTTCCTTGGTATATTTCATTCACCATGATAATTGTATAAGACTATAAACATAAGAAAACTATACCTAGTTATCTTAACTTTTCTGAAAGATATTTATTTTCCAGGTTCATATTTTACATTCTGGATGGTATTCGTTTTATGCAAAGTATTTGTGAGAATCAAAACAGCCTCCTTCTCCAGGTAGTATTACTATAGGACTTCCTATACTCTAACAACGGAACTTTCCAGGTGGCACAGTGGTAAAGAATCCACCTGCCAATTCAGGAGACACAGAAACATGGGTTGGATCCCCGGGTAGGGAAGATCCCTTGGAGTAGGAAACAGCAACCCATTCCAGTATTCTTGCCCAGAAAATTCCATGGACAGAGGAGCCCGATGGGCTACAGTTCACGGGGTCGCAAAGAGTTGGACATAACTGAGCAACTGAGCCCACACACATAGTCTAACAATGCTGAGAAGAGGGTTCACCTTGTTTTTTTCTAAAGAAAAAAGTTTGATAGTCCCTGCATAGAGAGGAAGAGGAGAACACACACATATGTATGGCTGGCCAAGTGCTTGGCCCACCTTGAGCCCCAAAGTCATAGCAAAGTGGGTTTGGTGACAGTAGTGAACCTGAAGACCAGTCATGGAAGACTTTCACCACCAAATCATCATCCACGTCTGGAGGGGCTTGCTGTGATCTGTTATAGGCTTGATCTTCATATCCGCCTCAAGAAGTCTCTGACATCCTCTACTTTGACAGGATTCACTGAGTGATGAATGAAGTCTGCTCAAGCTATGGAACTGCATGCTGTCCTCTCATTTGTACAAACAACTCAGCAGACAACTTATGAATGATTTTATTTATCACTACAAAAACTTTTTTCATGAAAATTAAAATGAAAACACTTAATTTCATACCGCTAAAACCACTGTTACATGTATGAGCCATTCTAAGTTATGAAGTAATGATAAGTGTACATACCTTGGTTTTCTTCAATTCTTCTAAAATCTCAGTGGTCGCTTTCAAAGAATTATTGAGTTCTTCTTTACTGGACTTTAAGAGGTCTATCTCCACCTTCTGTGAGCTGAGACATTCCTCCTTAGAAGTCAGTTTCTCTCGATATGTCTGGATTTCCATTTCATGCTAGGGCAGAAAAATGTTACTTTAGCCAGGAGGCTCAAGTAAAAACATCATAAGGAAAACAAACAGAAAAGAAAACTGCTATTCCAAAGACCATGGTTTTTGGAACTCTCTCCAAGATGGAAATGTATTTTTTAAAAAGTCAAGGCATAAAATAAGACACGTGCAAATAACTGGAGGAAAGAAAGGGGAGTTAATAGAATGAGACCATTCACAAAACTATGAAGCATAATTATGATACACAACACTGGCTTCCTTGCAAAAAATGCCTCATCACTACCATCAACACATACTCTTCAACTTGCCCAGTCACCAGACCACACATTTTTACCTGTTTGTTCGTATCCAGAAGCAAAGCCTGATGTTTGTTTTCAGCTTCCTGAAGCCGTAGCTGATATTCAGCTATTTCTCCTCTCATTTTCCCTTGTTCTTCCATATGGTCTTTGTGTACACAATCCAAACTCTTCTTCAATTCACTATTTTCTAGCATGAGCTCCTTCAGTTGACCCTAATGAGAAAAACAATAAAATTATGGGAAGATAATTAAGAACCTGGACATATATATTTAGGAATACTGAGTGTGGAAGGGAAAAAAATCATTTATAGAATTAGTGCTAAAATCCTTAGCAATGTACAGTTGATGTTCTATAGCCACAGATTAAACACCCACAAATTTAACCAACTATCAAAAATATTCCATCCCCACTCCCCCAAAATTCCAGACAGTTCCAAAAAGTCAAACTTGAATTTTCTGTGTACCAGGAATTTTTCAAACAGTATTTACATGGTATTTACATATTCTAGTGAGTTACTTGTTGTTGTTTAGTCACTCAGTCCTGTACAATTCTTTTCAACCCAATGGACTGGGGCCCACCAGGTTCCTCTGTCCATGAGGACTCTCCAGGCAAGAATCCTGGAGTGGGTTGCTCTGGAAGATCCAGAGGATCTTCCCAACCCAGGTATCAAACCCAGGTCTCCTGCATTGCAGGTGGATTCTTCACTGTCTGAGCCACCAGGGAAGTCCAAGAATACTGAAGTGGGTAGCCTATCTCTTTTCCAGGGGATCTTCCTGAACCGGGGTCTCCTGTATTACAGGCAGAGTATTTACAACTATTAACACAGTATTAGGTATTTTACGGAGAAGGCAATGGCAAACCACTCCAGTACTCGTGCCTGGAAAATCCCATGGATGGAGGAGCCTGGTAGGCTGCAGTCCATGGGGTCGCTATGAGTCAGACATGACTGAGCGACTTCACTTTCACTTTTCACTTTCACACATTGGAGAAGGAAATGGCAACCCACTCCAGTGTTCTTGCCTGGAGAATCCCTGGGACGGGGGAGCCTGGTGGGCTGCCGTCTATGGGGTCACACAGAGTCAGACACGACTGAAGTGACTTAGCAGCAGCAGCAGCAGGTATTTTAAGTAATCCAGTATGGGCTTCCCAGGTGGCTCAGTGGTAAAGAATCCACCTGCCAATGCAGACACATAAGACTTGGGTTCGATCCATGGGTCAGGAAGATCCCCTGGAAGAGGAAAGGGCAACCCACTCCACTACTCTTGTCTGAAATACTCCAAGGACAGAGAAGCCTGGCAGGCTACTGTCCATGGAGTTGCAGAGTCAGACATGACTTAGCAACTGAGCACATGCAGACTTAAAGTATACAGGAGGATGTGTGTAGGTTATATGCAAACACTATGCCATTTTATATGAGGGACTTGGACATCTGTGAATTTTGGAATCTGGAGGGCCTAGAACCCATCTCCTGTGGATACTGAGGGATGACTTAATTCACTTTAAATGGCGACTTCACCTCCGTGGCAATTTCCTTTGTTCCAATCCCAGGTCACCTCCACCAGAAACACGGGGTCTCTGAAACCTCAACTTCACAACTATGACACCCTGGACCAAACGCTCCTTGGCTCCCTTGGCTTCTCGGTACTTCTATGACAGTAATTTCTTGACCTCATCAGCAGCACCACCACCTTTACACTCAAGCCCCTCCAGATCTGTGTTTCCTTCCTTGGCCAGCTCAGGTCCATCTTCTGTCTCTAAGAATTTCCTTCCACACGCTCCCCCGTCCTCTGCCCCTCTCTCCCTTCACGGTGCAGGACTAGCCCTAGAGGCATCTGGCTTCTCTGTGCTGATCCCAAATAGCTGTTCCTGCGTGTGTTTATATGCATGCTGTATCCACTCTCTCATCAGCCACCCCTCAACCCGCTCCAGCCTTTCATCCCAGCTCCTCCTGAAATAGCATTGTCAAGCTCCACGTTACGAATCCCATTCTTCAGCCCTCATCTCTTTCGACCTCTGAGCAGAATCTGATGCTGCTGCCCACTCCTTCCGTCCCGAGACAGCCTCCACTCGTGCCGTCAGGCACAGGACACTCTCCTGGTTTGCCTCCTCCTGTCTTCTCAGTTTCTTTGCTGGCCCTTCCTCCTGTCTCACCCTACGTGCTGGGGTCACCTGGGCTGGGCCCTGAGCCACCTCTTCTCCACCTTCTCTTCTCCATCTGTATTTTCCACCACCTTCATAATTTTTAAACACTACCTATATTGTGAACCAGCCAAATTCATGGATCCATCCTAAACCTTCCCTTCAATCACCAGCCGCCTGTATTTTGTCACTTTAGATTGCACTCTAGTTCTTTACCATGGCTTCCGACTGCTCCAACCTTCTTTCATATTACTTTCCATCTGACTCCAGCCACAATGGCTTCCTTTCAATTTTGAAAATGTCCATAGGTGTTTATAATTTCAGAGTTTCATTCCCCCTCCGCTTTTGGCTGCTCCACGTCTTCGCAGCACACAGGATCGTCGGTCTGCATCGCGGCATGTGGGGCCTTTAGTTGAGGCATGTGAACTCAGTCGCAGCACATGGGACCCAATTCCCCGACCAGGGATTGCGCCCAGGCCCCCGGCATTGGGAGCACAGAGTCTTCGTCACTGGACCACGAGGGAAGTCGCTAATTTCAGAGATTTTGTCACACTGCTCTATAGACTTAGAAGGCTCCCCCCTCGGTCGTGTTCTTCACATGGTGACTTCTTACCTTGCAGGTGGCATTCTCAGACCACCTGGTCTAAATTAGGTTGTTCCCTACTCCTATACTCAAGTTCCGAAACATTCTGCAGAAAGAATCTTGTTTTCTTTATCACACTGAACAGTTTATTTTTTAAATAAAATATTTATTGGGCAACACTGGGTCTTCATGCTGCGCGTGGGCTTTCTCTAGTTGCAGCAAGAGGGGGCTACTCTCCAGTTCCGGTGCCCGGACTTCTCACTGCAGGGGTATCTCCTATTGCAGAGCACAGGCTCAGCAGTTGGGCATAGGGGCTTAGCTGCCTCAGGGTCTGTGGAATCTCGCCGGACCAGGGATCAAACCAGTGTCCCCTGCAGTGGCAGGCAGATTCTTAACCACTGGACCACCAGGGAAGTCTTATAGCACTCAAAGCGTTTATGATTATTTTATAGCTTTCCTATGGAGTGATTTATTGTGTCTACATGGTAAGCTCTGTGAGTGCAGGAACCACTGGATAGCTATCATTCGCCATTCTATCCTCTGACCTTAGTTGTGTTTCTAGAATGAATAAAGCCATAGGAGACCACCACACTCATACATATGGCCTTCGGGTTGAACACTGAGCTTTTTTTTTTTTAGTAGAGCCTATAAATGAAATGCTAGTAACAATATACTAGGGATACTCTCAAACTGCTCAGTCCCAAGCAGATTTCAGCAGGTGCAGGACTCAGATATCATTCATAGGAACCCCTTCCACACAGCATTGTCACAAATCCCATGAACCAATTGCTGATATTAAATGCCAAAGCTTTTCCATTTTTATTAAATACCATATTTAAAGAAAAGTACAGGGCTTCCCTGCTGGTGCAGTGGTTAAGAATCCACCTTGCAATGCAGGGGACATCGGCTCCATCCCTGGTCCAGGAAGATCCTATAAGCCGCACAGCAACTAAGCCCATGTGCCATAACTACTGAGCTTGGACTCTAGAGCCCACGCTCCACAACAAGAGAAGTCACAGCAGCGAGAAGCCTGAGCACTGCAACTACAGACTAGCCTCTGCTCTCCATAACCAGAGAAAGTCCACAGGCAGCAACAAAGACACAGCAAAGACACAAAGTTCATAATTTTTAAAAAACCTACCTTATTAAAAAAAAAAGCACAAATTTCCCCCATTCCTTATACAGGTTATTCCAAATATCATTGCAACTTTATGTGATTATTCTGGGTCATAATCACAATTATATTTTGCCATCCTTTTCTAAGAACTACTTGGGGATGAAGTTGCACACGGACTGTATGGATATAGGAATTTTACCATCTGGCTGCATGGTAGCTGCTACCTAAGTCTCATCGTTAAGAGATTCAGGAGAAAGCACATGAATCAGCAATGTCTATTATGAGACCAGCAGTGGGAGTGGCAGCCCAAATGTTATAGTTCTGCCACCACCAGCCCTAAAATAGCACCCCAAGACTGCTCCAACTTTACATTTTACTGTGACTCTCTGTTACTTTGTTGGTTCTTTGCAAGATCAGTGCATCTGTCTCTAGCAACACTCTGGCTTGTAATCTGGGGCAGGCCAGGAAAACAGCCTATTGAAAGCTGCATGCAATCCATTTCTAGTATGAGTTAATATAGTCAGAAGGGCTGTCTTCTATGAAAAACATATCTGGGCTCCTTGACAGGTACTTTGATGTGTTTTCGGGCCTCTTTGGACTCCTTCAGGGCTCATGACAGTGCTGGACGGCAAAGATTACTGCAGGTCTGACCATGACATAGCTTTGGGTTATTCTTTTCAAAAGCTAAAAAAGTTTGATACATTACAGAAGGTCTTACAAAAACAAGGAGAGAGTGCACAAGAATTATTACAGTGTAATGAATCTGTCATAGAGAAACTTACTTTGCTGCTCTTTACTTCTTCCAACATTAAATTTAATTCTTCCGTTAGCCTGTTTTTCTCCCCACTAAATTCTTCTTTCAGTTCCGCTGTTTTTTGTATCATTGCATGCATTTCCTTCTGAACCTCAGTCTCCTTCACAGCCATTGTGTTTACCTGAAATTTCATATTTCATTAGGATCTGCTTATGGTTGTCTGTTTGATCAAATTAATCACTGTGATACAGCATATTCGTGACATTCACATCACTCCAGTAATAAAATAAAACCCAGCTAATCCTCCTGTTACTAATCCACTCAACTAATATTCTCAAAACCAACTGATGAGCTTACCTTTTCTGCTCTGCAAGATTTAACAAAAGAGCAATAAGGAAAGGAACGACAAAGATAATATTATCAAATCATCAAATCCTTCATAGAGTTAATGATTTGAATTAAACTTAAAACATCAGAAAGTATTTACGAGGCAGTGACTTAATCTATCAGCCCTTGGATCTCTTATGTATTCTCCAGAGCCATGCTAAAATGCACGAAACAGGATGATGGTTTGTTAAAACTAGTTAAAGCAGGATTGTTTGCATCTATCCCTACACCAGACTGAAATGCCTGGTAAAGTTTGTCTAATTGTCTCTACCATAACTGCTATCACTTGCAAGCTATGCAAAAATTTGAAATTCTTGGAAAATTGACTGTATTTTCTGGACAATCTACTTGTCCAATAAAATCTTAATTTGAAGGAATCACTTTCCTAGATCAGTAAGTATAGGAGAAATTTTTAATTTTTCTTTAATAATTGAGCTTCTTGATGGCAGATCTTCCCTTTCATCAGCTAACAAAACAGGAGACTGCCCAAAGAGAATGGGGCTGAAAGCACAAAATCTCTAGGAGGGACATGTCCTGGGAGCCATGAGGGTTCGGTTGGTTATAATTATATCCGTATCTTTAACAGTTCTTTCTCCTAAAGGCAAAAATGGCAGGGTAGAGGCGAAAGCAATCTCTGATTCTGACTAATGTGTTATAGTCTCTACAGCAGTGGTACTCAGTGGGGTATGGGTATGTGAGCTACTATTCTGATGTACAAGAAATGAACCATGCACAACCCAAAGCTTCTTCCCTGTCCAGGCGTCACAGTGAAAACTGGGCCAATCCATAGAAGTACCCCAAGGAAGTGTGTGACAAAGCTAAGAATCACTATTGGAGCCAAGTCAATATTCCCCACAGTTCAAGACCCCCAAACTTATAGCCTTTACAAAGTTTGATCCAGTACAGCAAATGCTGTCCAAAAGGAAACAGAATTCACACAGTGGTTGCCCCTCCTCCTGACAACAGATTCAAATGTAAAGACATAAAGCCACTTACTTTTTCAACAAAGGACATTTTTTCCAATTTTGTCAATTCAAGCTCTTTCTCCAGATTCCTGGAAGAATTCTGCAGAGCTTCTAAGGTGTCCTGCAAAGCATCATTTTCAGATTGCAGCACCTGAATCTTCTGCTCCAATTCCACCATCCTATTTTCCAGGTCTGCCTTTTGCTTCTTCCAAAGTTGCTGTTCACCTTCCATCTGGGACAGTTTAGAGACAAGCTGCTCTTGGTCCCGAGTCTGACTTTTTAGTGTACTGATTTCTTCATCCTTTTTCTCTAGTTTCTGTTTGCCATCTTCAACTTCTTGAAGGAGATCATTCACAGAAGACTGCAAAGTCATGTAATTACTTTTGGCATCATCAAGGCCCTGCAGCAACTGAGCCTTCTCATGTTCAAGGGAATCTACTTGACTGCTCAGGCTCTGTTCTTTGACCTTCCAGGTCTCTTGGTCATTACCCAAGGCTGCCACTTCCTCGTTTAGCTCTTCTAATTGTGTTTGCAGCATCTCCACTGCAGCTTTAGATTCTTCCTTCACCTGTACTTTTTCTTGCTCTTTTTCCCGCAACAGATTTTCAAATGAAGACTTTAAAGTTTCTAATTCAGACACTCGACTCTGTTCTTTCTGTAAGTCTTTAGTCAGATCTTCTTTTTCTGATCTTATATTGACGAGATCTAACTCCAAACCTCGCAGAGTTTGGTCCATCTCCTCCACTGTGGCTTTCAGGGTCTCTACTTCTGCTCTGGCCTTCTCAGCCTCAAGAGTCACACGCTCTTGGTTTTCTCCTGATACCTCGAGTTCTCTTTCAAGGCTCTCAACTGTATCCTTAAGCAAATCTGCCTGATGCTCACTTTCCTTCAGTTTTTCTAAGATATGGAGCTGCTGCTTTTTATCAGCATCTAGGCACACCTTCAGTTTTCCAATGCTATTTCTCAGCTGTTGTACTTCCTGGGCAGGAGAGTCCAGACTCTGTTCTTTGACCTTCCAGGTCTCCTGGTCATCATATAAGGCTGCTACTTCCTCACTTAGCTCTCTCAACTGTGTTTGCAGAAGCTCCATTGCACCTTTAGATTCTTCTTTCATCTGTATTTTCTCTTGCTCCTTTTCTTCTAATAGGTTTTTCGATAAAGAGAGCAGCGTATCTAATTCAGACGCCTGACCTTGTTTTTCTTGCAGCTGTTTCAAAAGATTTTCTTTTTCAGACCGTATTGTGACAAGGTCTAATTCTAAATCTTTCAGGCGTTCAGTCATCAATTCTATTTGTGTTTTTAGGGCCTCCACCTCTGCTTTGCAATTCTCAGCATCAAGAATCACCAGCTCTTGGTTTTCTTCTGCCATCTGCAACTCCCTTTCAAGGGTCTCAACCTTGTCCTGAAGCGAGTCATTCCTCTGCTCGCTTTCTTTCAGTTTCTCTGAGACGTGGAGCTGCTTTTTTTCATCAGCCTCAATGCGGACCCTGAGTTTCTCAATGCCTTTTCTCAACTGGTGCACTTCCTCTTGCGTGGAGCTCAGCCTCACCGCGACCTCACCTTTCTCCATCAGTGCAGCCTCCAAAGCCTTGGTGACGGTCAGCTTTTCATGCTCCGATTCGCTCAGTTTGGTCTGCAAGCTTTCGGATTCCCATACAAGTGAGTCTTTCTCTTTATTCAGTTGTTCAATCTGGTTTTCCAGCTCACTTCTTACCAGAGACAGTGCCTCTGAGTCCTTTTCCAAACTCTGAAGCTGCTCTTGGAGATGCAGACACTCACTTTGATGAGATTCAAGCTCCTGTATTTTCTCCTTCATTTTTTCAGACATCTCACCGAGCTCTTGATTTTCTTTTGACAAAGTATCTAACTCTCCACGAAGCTGATCTCTCTCACTTGTGACCACTGAGAGCCCTTCCTCAAGACAGGTTATAACTGTTTGTTTATTTTCGTTGTCTTTTTCTAAATATAGTTTCTCTGTTTGCACTGCCTCTAAGCTGGCTTCCACAGACAGGGCGTGATGCTGCATGCTATCTTTCTCAGACTGAATCCTCTGTAGCTCATTTTCCACCTGGAGACATGCCTCTCTCCAGTTGTCAGTCACCTTGGCTACATCATCTTCAACACCTTCATGTGGCAATTTGCTTGTGACCATTTCTAAGTTAGAAGTGAGACCTCCTGAACTTTCTTCTCTCTGGTTATGACAAGAAAAGGATTCCAATTTTTCATTTAAATCTAATTTTTCTTTCTTAAGTTCCTCAACTATTTTTTCCAATGCCACACATGCTTCAATCTTGGTAGTTAGTTGCACTTCGAGTAAATGGAATTTTGAGTCTAACTCTTTGATTTCATTTAGCAAGTTTTCGACTTTTTGGTCACGTTCCTCTATGCCATGAAGTAATCTCAAATTCTCATCTGATGTCTCTTTTACTTTCAGCTCGAGACTCTGAACGGTTACCTGTTTCTCCAGAAAATCCCTAGGCACTGAAGCATTAGGCCCAGAAAGGGACAGTTCAGAAATGCATTCTGAACAGCCCTGGGCTGGATCTTCCACTGGGGTCTCATGACTGGTCTCTGAGGACTGCTCTCTGGACCATTCTTCTGTAAGTTTGGTTGCAGCAGTCTTTGTTATTTTCCCCATCTCTAGACTGAGGTCCTGCTGAACATCTTTTTCACAAAGCTGGTGAATCTCATGCTTTGGGGTCCTCTCTTTAGTTTCTGAAGTATATTCTTCTGATTCTCTTATGTCACAGCTATCGTTTCCACCCGGAACAGCCTGTAGTTGCAAAATATAATAAAAATGCATCTTACTTTTCAAGAAGAATCAGAATACATAGACTTATTATTTTTTGGAAACTAGATACCTGTCTCTGCTAAACACATCTCTTCAAATGGCATACCGCCTACCAAATTCACATCTCTCCATCCAAATAGTCAACACAATTAAACAAACATTCAGGAAGTGTTTTCCATGTGCAAGGTCCTGGGTATTTATCAAGAAGACAAAGCCTTCAGGTCAGTTTATGTGATCATCTAAATTGTAATGTAGTTGCGTTTCAAAATTTTTTTCCTGTTAGGAATATTCTAAGTAGCCAAATTTGAAATTTTCTTTGGGATTATCAAATAAGAGGCTAACAAATTCCAAAGTAAATGGTCAGCTTCCATCTTCAGCATTTATGACACTCTTCAATAAGAGAAGGCAGTAAGGCTTCATGACCAGATTCCTAGGTCAAGGACTTAATCACTTAATATAAGCGGCCTATATTCTTGGATAAATCACATGTATGAACCTCCCCTTCTCTTATCGGTAAAATGGGGATCTGCTACTTTGACCACAATTGCTGTTACCTCTCCACGTGCCTTCTACCACCCTACAGAGGTAGAGGGAGGGAAGTAAGTGAGACACCATTATTAGTTTAGCTGGTAGACTAGAAAAGACAAAGGTATAAGTACCTAAACAGCTTTTTATTCAACAAAGAAAAATGTGTTTCTTAGAATAAGTGATATCAAATCATAGAGTTGTACCCAAGCAAATTGTCAGAAAAGTATTCAGAATTACAAAATAAACACTAATGTTTGGCCTCATGACTGTGACTCTGTCACATTAACAACAGTCTGAAAAGAGTGAGTGGGGTAAAATTCTGATCACCTTACCATTCACAAGTGCCAGTTTGAGATTCAATGTGTTATTAAATCACAAAGTGAAAATATACAGACATCCTCAAGAAGATATTCTGACTCCGTGATATGATTTTCTCTAGGAGACTTTAAAAAACATCTGTAGTAATGTCCAATATAATAATTTTTAAAGATGATGATGATAGAAATTACCCCTCAAATAAAGCTGACATACTTTTTTACCCCCCAAATAAAGCTGACACACTTTTCTAAAGTTCTGGCTTATTTTTTCAAAACTTTGGTATATTTTGCTCTTATTTCCTTAAACCTTAAAAATATTTTAATTTGGACTTAATGTCGATCTCAACAAACACTGCGTGCCTCCGAGGCGCTCGATTAGAGAAACAGCATGTCAGTCCCATGCACTTACATCTTCTGTGTCCATGCTGATCAGAGACCGAGAGCTTAAGTCCAGACCCTGCAGCTGGAGCCGCGCCACTTCAAGCTCAAGTGTAAGGTGCTCCGTGTGTCTCCTTTCAGCCGCCAACTTGGACTCCATCTCCGCTGTCACATCTGTCAGCTTCTGCTGCCACTGCTCATTTTCTGACAGATACTGCTTCCTGAGGTAGTCGAGCTCCTCCCTCGAAGAACTCAGTGACTCCTTGAGCTCTTCGATTTCCTTGTTTTTCGTAATCCCTTGACTTTCAATTTTCTCTTCCAGCTGCTTGAGGGACTGGAGGTACGTCTGACAGAGGGTCTCAAGTTCTCGAGTGCTCCTCAGTAGGGCAGAGGGGATTTCTTTCTCGGTCAAATTCTCCTCTTCCAGACTACTTGAGACCTCCTCTACATTGGACTGGTTTGCAGAAACAGTCCCTTCTAAATTATTCAAGAGGGACGTTTCTGTTGTGTGCTCTAAAAGATCTTTGTAAAAAGAGGATTCTCCCAAACTTGCATTACCAGGGCTGTCAGTCACACAAGAAAATGACAAGGACAGTAAATGCTCCTCCCTGGGTCCTGGGGTCACCTCCTTTACCAAGTCACCTTGAGAGCTTCTCAGACTCATCGACAAGACTGAATTTTCAGCCTTTAATGTGTCAACATAGGACTGCAGCTCTGACATCTTAGAGCTCATCAGACAGTGCTGTTCGTGTAAAATTTTGTGTTCACTCTGTAAAGATGAAAATCTCTCCTGTAATTCAGCAAAGTGCATTTGAACCTCTTTGTTTGACAGGGTCAAATGCTCATATAAATTACTGTCATCCAAAGGATTTAAGTTCACAGATGTCTGCTCATCTTGTTGTCCACCAAATTCACCGTCTGGTGTTTCTTCCACTAACTCCCCGTGGAGAAGTCCATTCTCGTCATTTAATGTTTCAACTTCATTTACTAGTTTCCCTCCCTCTTCTGCCATTTTACTAGTCACTGTGATACATTCTGATCTTGAGTCGTTCAGCTCAGATATGAGTTCAGACTTTTCAACCTGCAGGGCTTCACACATTTTCTCTAACTCATTCAGCTTGTTCATGGCTGTCTGTAGAGAGCACTGCAGGTGGGCATTGTCCTGCTGACTTGCTGACAACTCATGAAGCACTGAAATATATTTTTCTTCTGGATCTATTTCAGAGTCTCCAAGGCCACTAATATCTTGTGACTGAGTATCTTGTTGCAAATCTTCAGTTTCTAATTCTCTAGTTTGTAATTCATGCTGTAGACACTCTTCCTTCTCACTCTTCTGAAGTTTTAATTCCATGTTTCTGACTTTAGATTCTACTTGCACCAGCTGTGCATTACAAGTGTCCAGAGAAGTATCTTTAACATCAAGATCCATCGGAAGTTGAACGTGACCTGTATTTATCTCCCTCTCTCCTTCTTTCTCAGAGTCTTGAACTGGTTCCAGTTCTAGACACTGATGCTCATCTTTCGTCTTCAGTAATTCCATTAGGTGCTCATTCTCTTGTAATAAGGCATTAACTTCCTGTTGCATCTTATTTTGTTCTTCCTTTAAATTCATGATTTCTTGCTTTAAACCATCAGTCTCCCTCTTGGAACTGTTTTGGATATCTGTAATCTCAGACTGCAGGGCTTGCTGCACTGTCTCCAACTCCAGAATTAAATTCTGGTTTCTTTCTTCAGCTAATGCTAACTGTGATACAAAGGCTTGGTGTTCCCTTGCAAATGTTTCCTTTAGCTGTCCTAATTCATTTTTTCTGTCGTCACAAACACCCGTGCACTCACTCAGCAAGCATTCTAATTTAGAGTTCTTTTCCTGAACCGCTTTGTATTTTTCACTAAGATCCCGAAATGCAGTTCCTATTTCTTCACATCTTTGTAGTAAAGTAAGCCTTTCTTGTTTGTACTGATTAGATAACTCTGAAATGCTTTTGTCTCTTTCATCTATACAGTTTGAAAAACTCTCGGTTTTTTGGAGCAAGTTCATCTTCTCTTGAGTTAAGGTGGCATTAATTTCCTTGAGAGTCCCATTCTCTTGGGTCAACCCTTCAATGTCCTTTTTATTTAGAGAAATGATGGAATTCAGTTCCTTTTTCTCCAAGCTCAGGGTCTCAGACAAAAACTGTAGCTCCTTTAGAGATTCCTGAAGTAAACTGTTGTTCTTTTTTAACTCCCCAATCTCTGCCTGCTCAGTTTCTAATTTTTCATTCAAAAGTTGCAACTCTCTTTCCTTGCTCTCCAGGGCAGCTAAAGTTTCAGCAACAACATTCTGATGAACAGAAGTGTCTTCTTGTAACTTACTAATGCGCTGACTTGTTTCAGTCACAAAACTTTGATGCACCTGTTCTGCTTTCATGAGGTTTTCTTCAATTTCTCCTTTGATTTGCACCAACTCTTCACACTGCTTCTGCAGATCTGAGTTCATCTGCTTTTGTGACTCTAAGCAAAATTCAAGAGAAACAACTCTATTTTGCAACATGGATGAACTTTTCAGACTTTGGTCTGTTGCTACATAGCATCCGCTCCTTTCTGTAGGCATGCTTTCTTGCTCTCCGATTCTATTTGCAAAGGAATTGTTCAGTGCAGACTGCTGTTCAAAAGCCAGACAACTTCTCTGATGAGGCTCACTTGTCACTGCAGAGGACTCTCTGGATTTTAGCAGATCCCTGAGGCTCTCAGATTCAGCATGCAAGTCATGGTAACGCTGGTCTTTGTCCATGATTTCACTTGACAGCAACTGAAGCTTATGTTCTAGATCTTCCACTTGCCCAGTGAGGTGAGAGATTTTCAGACACATATTTTCTATCTCCTTCTCGTGTTTCTGATCTGAGAACTCGGCTTTCTGTTGCAGTTCTCCATAAGCTCGTTTCTGTGTCTCTGCCTCTGCGGTCTTGCTGGCGATCACATTTTGAAGGTTCCTGATCTCCACGTTTAGATTTTCTCTTTCCATCTCCAGGGTTCTTACCCTCTCATTATATTCGTGACTTTTTATTTGTTGTGTCTTAAGACAAGATTCCAAGTGATTAACTTTACTCTGCAAGCTTTCCTTTTCTGATTCCATCTGATTTAAAAGTTGTTTGTTTTCACTTTTCCAGCGAGAAAACAGAGTTTTCTCTTCTTTCAGTTCTTCATATTCTTTCTTCTTTAATTCCAAAGCACTCAACAATGCTTCAGATTCTCTCTCTGTTTTGCTTAACTTTTCGTTCAGTTGTTCAATGTGATGTTCTCTTTTCTTCAAAAGGTCTTGAGAACAATCTCGCTGCTTTTCAAGGTCAGCCAAGGCAAGCTTCAGTTTCTCTAAAGTCAAGGAATTCTCTTGCTGATTTATCTTTTCTTGAAGATCTCTTAACATGGTTTCCTGAGAGGTATTCTTAGCTATTAAAACAGAAAAAATATATTTTTAAGTTATCATGGCTTTAATAAATACTTATTCTACAAGAATTCTAAACTCTTTAAAAAAAAAACTAACAGCTTAAATCACGTAAAAATTGGCATTACTGCCTGCATACCTCCTTGAAAGCAAACCACCTGATAATTATCTAAGCTCATATAAAGAAAATGGTCCTTTTCAGGATGGCAATACATTTGTTTATCTTCTTTCTAAGCAGCAAAACAAAGTGCTATTGTATAAAACACCAAGGGGTTATTTTCCTAAGCACTGGAAACCATCTTTTATTCTTTTATCTTGTATATGCTTATGTGTATTCATATTTTTGCCCTTTTGAAATAGCTATTCAAGGAGAAAAAAGTGTGACAAGAGCAGCACTAAAATGGAAATATCCCACATCACTAAGCAACATCCCTGATATCTCAGAAGAGTTAATAACCTCTTCGCCATTTTAGCTAAAAATCCACAGGATCAGGCTTAAGTACAAGAGTATGTGGTGCTATAGGGAGTTATACTCAATTATTCTCTAATAACCTATAAGGGAAAAGGTGTGTATAACTGAATCACTCTGCTGTACAGCTAAAACTAACACAACATTGTAAACCAACTATACTTCAATTAAAAAATATAAATTTTTTTTCCCCCAAAGTATATATGGTTCTATATATCAGCAACTCTCAAGGCATACATAGGAATATGAGTGAGGAGCAATGGCCCCACACCCCAGCCCTTCAGAGTCAGGGTGGTGCCTGTGAAGATGAGAATCATCAGGAAGATGTCATAGGCTCCATCACTGCCTGTTCTCTGCTTAAAAACTCCCCTCCGCCCATGGGCCCCTCTGAGTTGAGAATAATCACACTGCTTTCATCCAACAATGGGAAGTCTTAAAGAATCTCAGTAGTAGATGAAAAAGGTAGCATGTATTATAAACTCAGGTGTTATACCAACTGGACAGCAATTCCTGCTTTTAGCCCACTCATCTCCATCTACCTAATGAGAGTGGATGGCTTGATGGAGACAGGTGCTATAGGGGCTATTTGCTTGTGAGAGCCTCAAGCAATGACACTGGTGACCAACGCTGAGAAAAACACCCTCTTTCTTTTCCTACAGTTTTCTTTCAAAAAATCAGAAGACTGGTATTTCTACCTCCTGCCATGGAAAACTGAAAGCTGTATGGGGAGGTTAGAATTTAAAAAAGGAAAGAGTCAGAAGTGCTCAGGTGAAAAGATATCCAAGATGTGCAAACACCCTGGGGGAGAACATAAATCTAAATAAAGACACATGGCACATACAAATAATGTGAAACAAACAGTGGAATCATTTGGTGTACAGAGCATCATTCTGTGGCTATATAGAAAGTAAGGAAATAAAATCATTCAGTCAAGTAATCCATCCAAAAACAATGGTCACTAAGGGCTGGGAAAACATGCATTTAATATAGAATTTTCCTTTATAAGGGAAATGGTAATGGGTGAGAAGATGCACCGTCTGGATATAACTAACAAACACACTTGAGACACAAAATAGCACGCTGGGGGAAGAGACAGCACCAACAATTTACTTTTGTGTGGAAAATATTTACCCTTTTGGTTTCAAAGTGCTGAAAACCAGGCATTTGGGGACTCAGTGTGTTCCAATAAAAAAAAAAGTCCAACTATCACTCTGGAAACTAAAAAGTGGAAAAGCAAAAACTTTTTCCACATCAGCTGCTGACATCTCTCTGGGAGAAGATATGGAAAAATTGAAAGAAGTTTCTAATGACATCCACCCTCCCCTGAGGGAACATTAGCCTAGAGAAAGAACCCTAAAACGCCACTCACCCTTCATTTCTTCTGCAAAATTCTGGCTTTGACTCAAACACTGCTTGGCCTTCTTCAGTTCTTCCTCCAGGTGGCAGACTTCTCGGGCCCTTTGCTCAGACTGACTCTTGAGGAGGCTGTTTTCCCTCTTCATTTCCTAAAAGACAGGTTTAGTTAGTTATCTTACTGTCCAGGTAGATGCTCAAGCAACTCAGGGCTTCTGCCTTGGTGGGACTTCTGGCTCATGGGACCATGTGTGCATCTCACTAGGGAAGGAACCACACTTGCTCTTCAAGCAATGAAGTTAGATAGCTTTATTTCATTAAAATGATATTATAAATAGAAGTCAGAAACACGAAATCTAAAAACTGATGATAATCTTTTTCCTTCAAGAAGTTTACTTTTTGAAATTTCTGGGTGTCCCTATGGTTGTTAAAACATTCACTCATAAGGAAAACCCTTTTTACAAGCTCCCCAAAGACACAATCGCTCCAAGTTTCCATCATGCCTAAATAATCATATATATCTTTGCAAAGTTCTGAGGTGCTAACGAACCAAAAAAATTCATGCGACGATTTTTGATGTTTTTTTGTAAAACCATCTTAAGTTTCATTGCTATATGGGAATGTCTTTATGAGTAAAATTACCTTTAAGAAATGTTTATTAAAGTCTGCAATGGATGGGCATTATGAAAGGTGCAGTTACAAATTAAGACAGTCTCTGCCCTCAGGACAGGTACCTGCCAGGGGGCCATCACTTAATACATGGCAGGATGTGTTATATGCTCAAGAGAGGTGAGGTGTGCTATGGGAAATGAGAGGGCTGGAGCATGGAAGGATCAATCCTGGATGGAGGAATCTGAGGCTTCTCAGTGAAGACAGGTCCTTTGGTGGGTGTCTGATTAAATGAAGGGCCGTCATCTATGTGCCATAGAATAGCAGACAGACACACGCAGCTTCATTCTATTTTCTACTGCTAAGTTGCTTCAGTCGTGTCCGACTCTTAGCGACCCCATGGACTGCAGCCCACCAGGCTCTTCCATCCATGGGATTTTCCAGACAAGGGTACTGGAGTGGGTTGCCATTGCCTTCTCTATTTTCTAGGGAGACCTATTTTTCTTAGTCTTAAAGTAGTATTTGTCTGCTGAATAAAAATGCTTCTTATTAACCATGTGACTTGCATAATAAATATTATAAATCCTCTATCCATATTCCTCAACCTGCTGTTCAACCTTCAATGATATTACAGTTGTTAATTATTTCAACCTATATTATATGGCACCTTCTGGATCACTGGGAATTGGCATGTAACATGACAAACGGATAGAACTAAGCAACCCCCATCCTCGGAGTGGTGTGGGGAGGGGAGACTCCTAAGCCTAACTTTAAAAGCACACAAACACACTTAGAAAAATATTCCTCTGAGAAGTAAAGGAAATTTTTGAATTCTTAAAGAAACAGTTAAGACCCATCCTCCAAAACCCTACTGCACCGTTAGTAAACAGATGGCCCTGGCAACGTGGTGCTGGAAGCCTGCCTTCAATTATCAGTCTGGTTACTACCAGCAGATGGGTACTGATGTAGCAAAGCCAAATTCAAGAAGAGGGAGAATCTGGCTGGTACAAAGTACTTGAAAACTTGCTGGCGGCTGCTGTGTTAGTGTATATATGTTCATTTCATCATCAAAATTTAAGAGCCCGTTGTAGTTATACTTCTGTCTCCTTTGTCTGGATCCTCCCTCCTTTCCATGTGCTCAACTGAGACTCTATCAAATTAAGAGATTCACCAGAACTAAAGGCCCGCACCGACTCATGTCAAGACTGACGTTCATACTGGTGGTCACTGTGAAATTCTGCACAGGATGAATGATCACTAAGATGCAAGGATGTGATTGACTTAAACGAGCATCTTTCAACTAGAGAATGTATAATCGCTTGTTTGCTCTTCAGACTCAGAATAATCACCACTCAAATGAGATCACAGATGTGAAAGGAAAAATACCTTAACTCACTCTAAAGCGGGCAATGGGGCATTAGTAGTAGTGTTTCTTCCTAAAATTCAACAGCAGCTAGATTCTATGTGTCCAATGTTAAGATCAGCTAAATGAGCTCAACATAAGAGAGTAACTTGAATGTAACCATCTCAGATACATTTTGCAACTTGTATTTTTTGCTGTAAAAAATTCATTGAATCAAACGCCATCTACATCTAGAGGTGCGACAAGAAAGCTGACGAGTCACTGTATGCAAGGCTGGGTACATCCCAGCAGGAGGAAGGAAGGTGAAAAGAAGATGAAGCAGGCACCCCAGGAGGGAGGGGGAAAACTTATGTTCACGTATCTGCTCATCTCTATCCATCATGTCCGTAACTGGAGACGTTTAAGTGAACACTAAGCCCAGTAGAAAGATTAACATGCCTTGATTCTGGCATTAGCTCCGTAAATATTTGTTTCAAATGAAGAAACATTCAGCCAACCCCGGGACCCTGCAGGCTTATCATGCTACGGCCATGGCCAACCCAAGAATTTTAAAAGGCCAGAATTTAGAAAATGAGTATCTGAAAATGAAGCTGTAGGCTGCCAGCCATCAGCAATTAGTTTTCTGCACAGCTTACAGCCACTTAAGACTTGATTGGGTAGCTCATTACCAACAATGAGTTAAGCATACAAGGAAACAATCTCCCAGGCATCTCTCGCCACCAAACATGTTTCGAATAATTGGGCACCAGTCTGGAAACACACAACAAAAATCCCTATAACCACAAGCCAGCATTAGAGCTTAGCAAGCAATTCCACCCAGATCAACTTTGGTTTTAGAAGCAGCAAGGGAAGTGTCATTTCCTAGGGCCAGACAAAACACATTTCAGTTACTGTGTGGCATCTCGTGATCGCTCCCATGAATGAAGCTTAATACGTCCCCTGCTGGTGTGAAGTCTATATGGTGAACCAGGGATGGATGCAAAGGATGTGCTTCTCCCCTTCCACCTCATCATTCTTCCCTGCCAGACCAAGTCCCTTAGAGGACCCCGTGTCATACAGGTCCCCACGCTCAGGAAGGTCCCCAAGCCAAGTGTTCCCTCATCTTGGCTGTCAAATGACGGTTTATGATCGTCTAACCCCAGTGCTATGGGGCTGGCACTAGATGTTGGAAGAGCAGCCTAGCTAAACCCTCTATTCACTTTGATACTAATTGTTAACTTTACTCTTGATTGGGCCATTAAATCACGTTTCCACTACTGATAATTTCTCATTGTGAGCGGCATATTAGTTTGCTAAACACGGACAAGGAACATTTCGGTACAACTGTCACATTATTTCAGCATCCAAAACCTATAAGCGCACTCGACTTGCTTGCACTTACTTATAATTAGATACAGAAAGACACCCAGAGTGACAGACTAGAATAGGCTATAATTTTCCATGTGAAAAACTTCAAATGCGTGTCCTTGCTCATCACTTTCTGTGCCTCGGGTGACACCAAACAGTGGTCACACCAAAAAGTTCTAAGTCATCAAGACCAAAGGGCCCTTACGGGTGGGGCGCAGGTCTAAGCACTTGACACACAATACTTAATCATTCATTCAACTATGAAAAGGGAGGGGCTTTATTAGTCCTCATACGAAAATACGGCAAGTCAAACTCACAGAGGATAAGGCATGGTCCCAAGGGCACAGAGCAGGTTCAGCTCTCACTTCATCTAAAGCCACCATTTTACCACAGTTATACCACCCGTCAAACTGGGTAGATTGTTTTTCTGACTCCAATCCCAATTCAAAATGGGAGAGCCAGCTAAGCCCTTTGAATTTTTGATCTTATTCTCAAAAGAAGACACATATACACAAACATGCATTGAAGACTAATTCTAAATGAACTCTCTGGCCCTGTGCTAGACACCTCCAGACCAGAAATTTATGAAATATTGAGCAAAACATGACTGGCATTGAACTCAGCACCACTCGAGTTCACGGTGGACAGCTCCTCGGCTGACAAACCAGACCCTGCAGGGACGCGTGAGCCTTCAGAAACACCTGCAAGAAATGTCCAGCTCGCTATGCAGCCTTGGCCAGGCAAACCGTTTGAAAAGTGTTTGGACCCATTTAACCAGACGATCACTTTTACAAAATGTTTCCACCAGGCAGCCAGTGGAGTCGCAGGAGAGTTCCTGGCTGAAAGGGAAGCTCAGAGAGGGAAGAGCTCGGTGCCAGTCTGCCTGTGGAAATGTTAGCAGAAGCATCTGTTGGTTGGTCCCCACTGGCCAAAAGGCAAACATTTGTTTTGCTGAAACAAATGCTTCCATTTAAAAACGTTTGCTGATGAAACCATCATCTGATATGAAGCTTTCCTCTACTCGGGCGGCTGGGGCTGTGGCCGCCTCTCTCCAGCAATATTACCCCTCTGAGGCTATAGCTGCTTTAACAACCTCTTCTTTACCACTGACAGATGTTCTGATTCTAGAACCAATACACTTTTGGAATCTGAGAGAATAAATACATTTAGATTTGCCTCACCTGGATAAATCACTGTTCCTTACAGAGAACTTAAAAAAAAATCTATACAATCTAACAAGTAATTTTAGATATGTAAAAGATTTAATATTTAATACTTTAAAAAATATTTTAAAAACTAGTGAAAAATAGTCCTCCCTGTGACATTTCACAGAGAAGAAACTTCTACTGTTCTGCTATGCTTCTTCATAAAATTATGAGACTGACTTATGGCTCTATTCAAATTGTTTCAGCCTATTAACTGTCCCTAAGTGGTTTTTAATTAAGTCCTTTAAAATAAACTCCAAGCAACTACATAAATTCAGAGAGAAGCAAATTAAAGTAAGTGTGGATAAAGTCTATTGGTAGAAGCACTGCCAGGCTACTCCTCATATCCTTGTCATTGGGAAACCTCATCCACCACTGTGTATCATGACCATGACTCTACAAAGACACCATCACCCACGCCTGCACATCTTGAACATGAGGGTCAGTGTGCGATTGTTGAAGCCAGAGTAATACACTTTTTATTGCTTGGTGCTTCTGTAACAGAAATCCTTTACCCCTCGCACTTCCTCATGCACAGGTGCTCCTCACCTCACTGCTTCTGCTCAGCTCACTCTCCTTGGTTTGACTTGCCTGTAAGGCCTGTTCAGTTCTGCTTAAATTTTGCTTAAACTCTTCCAATTTTTTTTCTAGCTGGTGCTTTACAGACATGATCTACAAAGAGAAAACAAGGCAAAGCTTTATTTTTGTTTTTACTTTTCAAGTAGCTATTCATTCTTAAATAATAAAAAGGTCATGGAATATAAGAACTGAAACGATCTCTTTTGGTTGAGACATACTATATATGTTATAGCTTAACATGGTCCTAGAAGCCGAACTTAAAATACCATCATGTTAACCCGTGACATCACTTGGCAATAGCATATGTTGATGAATACGGCTGGGTTTGGGGAGGAAACCACAAAAGAAAAAAATTAATCACAAGAAATAAAACAACTAAATAGTAACAAACAACTAAACTTTGTTTTATAAAAAATGAGATGAGAAACAACAAAGATGGGAAAACAAACTGAGAGAACACATTTGTAATAAATACAACAGAATAAAAATATTTCCAGAATCCATAAAGCACATCTATGACTCAATGTACAAAAAAGCAAGCCTGTTTAAAAGTAAGCAAAAGACAGAAAGAGAAATTTTATACAAAAGATATAAGTGGCAAGTCATCCTCTGAAAGAAATAACCTCAGTGGTAATCAAGAAACTGTGAATTAAAACAATAACAACATTTTTCACTCTTTGGTAAAATTTTTGAAACCAGGACTGTCCACTACTAGCAGGGTGGCGGTAACAGGCCTCCTAGACCTGGTGTTAGGTAAACTGCTACGACTTTCCCGGAGGGCAGCTTGGAAGTATCCCGTCACATGTGAGAAGATATATGCCCTAGAGGCCACCAGTGCCACATGTGGGAAACATAGCAGAAACATCAGCCCACACACGGTTCCCTGCCCAGCGACACCACCAATGGCACTCCACAAACCTCAACACCCGGCAGCAGGGAGAATAAACGAACTGCAAAACATCCGACAAGGACAAAGCTCAGACGGTTTCCTTCTTTAACAAAAATTAAAACAAGCAAGCAAAGAAAAAAAACAATTATACATCTGTAAATGTTTATTGTTTTCTTAATCTTGGGGGACAGCCAATAAATAATTCGTAAAAATTTATCCTGGCACAGGAGGATTCTGCTAGTACAGAAACCCAGGTGAGCGATGATATGTATTAGAGCACATATACACAAATGTGTGCAAATATACACTGAAGTGTGCATGTGTGTGTGTGTGAATAAAGGGACAGTCAGCAGAGTTTTAAGGGATTACTTTGACGTATGAGAGGAAAGAGGAGTTGAAGATGACAGGAAGGTTTTGACCGAAGCAATGTGAAGAATGGAATTGCTCTTTACTGGGACAAGGAAGACTAAGCAAAGAACAAGTCTGAAAAAAGTTGGAGTTACAATAACAACACGTTAAGTGTGAAATGCCTGTTAGACGTGTGAGTGGAAATACCAGATGCACACCCCCAGGTCTGAAGTGCAGACCAGACATCCAGGCTGCAGATTCAAATATGGGTGTCGTCATCACATGGAAAAGTCAGAAAGCTATAAATCTGGATGAAATCATTTGTGCAGTGGGTGTTAAAAAAGTAAATTATAATTTTCAGCGCTTTGACTGGCAGCATACACACTTAGGAGAGCTCCCACGTGGTGGCATGACCAAGAACCACCGGAATATCGGAGATGCCCACTCAGCATCCTCTTTCTCTAAATGAGAACACCCAGACCCAGAGAGGTGCAGTTTGCTCTCCACTTTAGTAATGACAGAAAGGGAGGAAAGCTTTTTTCCTTTAAAGGAATCCTATTTCCGCTGTGGTACAGAAATGACATGTTATTTTAAAACGTGGGGGAGGAGGTTACGGAGGAGGGAGAAATAAGTTAGCACCCTACTTTATCCAGTTCAGCCTGCAGGATGTTGTGTGTGTTCTTAGCTTGCTGTAGCTCCTGGGTGAGCTTCGATTTCATCTGAGTGCACTCCTGGTCCAGGGATTGGAAGGAACGCTGTTGACGGGAGAGCTCCTAAAAAGTGAAAGACAAATGCATCCAACTGACGCTGGTTAACAAGGCAGAGCCCAGGGCGGGACCCAGACATCCTCCAGGCACTGCTCTTCTCAAAGAACAGGAGAGGATGGAGCCAGTCGGCATCTACTTGATGACCAACACAGTCAGCCTTAGCACCGGTCCCAGGCATCAGATCCCGGTCTCTGAGCAGAAGAGGAAGCAGTCCACCAGAACACGTGAAAACTGGCCCGTTGGCACCTCATCCCCGTCTTATATGAATCACCTCTGTTCCGAGGCACCCAGGGACAAAACAGTAGGGCTGAGAGCCAACCAGTCACAACTCCACTGAGAAATCAACACACTTGAAAATGGAGCTTAAAATATCAAATATCACACACAACTGACCATTGAGAATAACAGAAAGTAGATGCCACCAATTAACTTTGATAACCACACAGGGACACCAGATTAACAATTCCAGTAACTCTCACTGAAGGACTACAGACCTACTTCCAGGCTAACTCACCTGAAACTGATACCAAGATTTATTCAAGTGCATCTTCAGCCCTAACTTGTCTGCCAACTTCTTCCCCCTAGACATTAATCACCTTTCTAATGCATTTGCCAACTCACAGACTTTAAAAACAGCTGGAAGGACTTCCCCTGCAGACCAGTGGTTAAGACTTCACCTTCCAATGTGGGATTAGGTGTAGATTCGATCACTGGTTGGAGAACTAATATTCGACATACCACAGGGTATGGCCAAAAAATTAAAAAACAAATAAAACTTGTAAAAAAGTAAACAAAACAAAACACAGCTATAGAATGTAATATAATTTCCCTTACAACACAGTGTTTGAAATAAGAAATACAATCCTTTTCTACTTGGTATCAAATTTCAAACAAATCAGAAAAGATGGATTAAAAAAAAATCTAAAGCCCATCTCCAATCAAAAACTGAAAGATGGAAAAGTGTGAAGGATAGTAACCTTTTCCACACACAGCATTTCCCCTCTAGTGGAACATCCCAAATGATGACAGACACTCCTCTTTTCAATGATCAAATTAGGAAATGACCACAAGAGCCTTCTGGACAAACTCCTCATGAATCCGTTTAACCTACCTCTTGGAACTCTTTTTCTTTCTCCTTGATTTTCTGTTCCAGAGAACATCTGGCACTTTCTGCATTTTGACGCTGACAACTCAAATCTTCAGTCAATTTTTTCAATTTTTGTTCCAAAGCAGTACACTAAACAAATTAAGATGTTCAATACAAAACAAAAATTATTCTTGGAAAGAAGCAAACATTTTGAATTTTAGAAAAATTAGTCCCATGATCTGGTTCAAGTTTAACATTGTGTTTTGACTTTTTTATATCATACAAAGTTGGGGCTAAAACAATTAGCCAAATACCAAAACTACTACAATTATTTTATTTAGCACACATAAATTTATATTTGGGAAATACCAGCAAGGATATAAACCCTTCATAAGTTGTGCCATAAAAGAAATCAGTGTGTCTGAATACTGAGTCACCTAACATGTTGTTGTACAGAAATGAGAGGTTAAAATGCAGTGATGTTGACTTGTGTAAATTAGAGGCTGCAAAATAACCAGAGGGTACCTATTATCCTCATACGTAGTCTGTTTCAAGCATAACAGATTTTGTGAGAAATTTTAAATATTAATATGCATCTTTCCACAATGCTCCCACTATGTCATTTTAAATGTTTGGAAGTTCACAGCACTCCAGAGAGTATCACAATGGGTTTTAAACCAAGCTGCCAAAGGCAACACAAAGAATACTCATTTGCCTTTTTACATAGCCAGTTATCTTTTTTTTTAATTGAACTATAGTTAATTTACACTGTTGTGTTAGTTTTAGCTATACAGCAAAGTGATTCAGCTACACACACATGCACACACACACATTCTTTTCCAGATTCTTTTCCATTATAGTTTATTATAAGATATTGAATATAGTTCCCTGTGCTGTATTATTTATCTGTTTTATACACAGTTGTGTGTATCTGTTAAGCCCGAATCCCCAGTTTACCCCTCGGCCCACCTTCCCCTTTGTCTTCCCCTTTAGTAACCACATATTTGTTTTCTGTGTCTGTGAGTCTTTCTGTGTTGTAAATAGGTTCATTTGTATGATTTTTTTAGATTCCACATATAAATGATATCATGTGATATTTGTCTTTGACTTACTTCTAATCTCTAGGTCGGTCCATGTTGCTGCAAATGGCATTATTTCATTCTTTTTTATACATAGTCAGTTATCTTTAAAATAATTTTTAAAACATGAACTACACTGAAATTTACGATCCTCTTTAAAATTAAATCTTCAAAGTGTTAAAACCCATTCCTCTAATTCTCCCCTGTGGTGTTCAAATCCTAGAACTGCTCTACAAAACAACTCTAAATTCCCAGGAAAGAATAAGAACGACTCACGTTGCTGGGGGAGAATTCCTGATCCAAAAGAAAGATACCCCAGTGGGGCAAATCTCACCACTAATATATTTCTCTGAGACTCATTATAGGCCTATTTAGAACTATTAGAAATTTAACAAAGAGGAAAAGAAAACACTGTGTAAAATTTTCCCATAAGACCTGACACCAATTATTAACCAAAGATGAAAAGATAAAGCTGGTCTGATCTTGCAAATATCAGAACTTTCAAGATCTTGAATTTAAAAAGTAAAATACTGAGCCAGTAGTTCGAGTTAATTCACTGCTTTGAACATTAACATACACCTCTGTCATTATCCTTATTGTTCTTGAATTTTTAAACCCCTAAGGAAAAATATGAAAGAAATTATTTCTAACAATAATAAATATGAACTCAGCAAATATGTCAAACACCATGCTAGGCACTGGGGATACAGCAGTAAACAACTAAGACAAAAATCACTGCCTAAAATTTTGACAATTCTCAGGGGGAAAAAAAAAACCATGCACAGCAGAATGAATGACTGAATCCTGGGCACCCTCTGCTGGCACTCCCTCACACTGCAACCCACAAGATCTCAATCAATAATAACTTTATTATTGTACAAACAGTTGGTTTAAAAAAAAAGCCTTTAGGAGTCATTTGTATTTTATTTAGATTTTTTTTAATGTTGGTATTTATGATGCACCATCCATATACAAGTACCTGGCCACTAGGTGTCATGAATGCTTCATAATACTCTAAAAAAGGGTTCACGGCTCATGTATATAGAGAGTATATAACAGTATGTACATAGAGACCCTAGAGACTCAGTGCTCTGGGCCTGAGTTTTAACCATAAAATATGAAATCCAGATTTGCTGCCCAGCCCCAACACTGTTTCTACATGAGTTCAAACCTTGTATCCACATGGTGTGTAAATACTTGGAAAAGAGGCATCCTAGAAACAGCATATGTTTACTGAAGCATCTGGCTGATTTTGGCTAAATTAGCTCCACTTTATTTAATAGGTAATTCTAAACGTAGATCAGGGAATAGCACAAGAAAAGGATAATTTGATTTCAGCAACATATTGGACAAGATCATACTATCTTTGGAGACAAGATGGAGAAAGGTAGACTGAATTTTCAGTTAGGTGGATTTGTAGTTTACGAGAAAAAAAATGGAATCCAGAAAGCACTGAGTAAATGAGCCTTAAGAACCTGGAGGGAAGTCTCTAATAGAAAGAAAGCAAAAGCTATGTTCTCAGCACTGTCCTATTCAAAAATTTTAATTCATGATTTGGTAAGTGACCTCATGATATATGCTAGAGAGAAGGATCTGGTGATCCTGTCACACCAAAACCAACAAAACAACATGTAAAAGTTAGTTGCTCAGTATCTTTGCGACCTCATAGACTGCAGACTGCCAGGCTCGTCTGTCCATGGAATTCTCCAGGTAAGAATTCTGGAGTGGGCAGGCATTCCCTTCTCCAGGGGATCTTCCAGATCCAGGGATTGAACTTGGATTTCTTGCACTGCAGGCAGATTCTTTACTATCTGAGTAACCAGGGAAGCCCTCAACATGTACAAGGATAAGTATAATTCTCATATACAAAAGAAGCCTGTGTTGGCAGAAATGCAAATGAACTAAATTGACTAGGAACTCGATATAACAATAACAACTATTATAAGTTCACCATATGCCAGGCACTATGCTAAAGCCTTTATAAAAATTATCACAAACTTTACAGCAATCCTATGAGAAAGGCATTATTACTAACACCATTTTATTGAATAGGCAACTGAAACTCAGAAGTTGCTCCAAAGTAACACTACTGGGATGCAACAGGGCTAGGGCTTGAATCCAAGTCTAACTTAGAAAACCAAATTACAAACCCAGACTGCACAAAGAGTAAATACACACATCAAGGGAGGTCATGTTTCATCATATATCTAACCCAAAGTTGTTGACAATGTTTCTGTGGAAAGCACTGCACTAGAGGAATTCTAAAAATGAAGCGGGACTACCTCCTCCAGGAGATGAACATTTCCCTATAACTCCCAAAACAAGAACAATCCAAAACCCACATATTTTATTAAAACACACATAAGGAAGCTCTGAAAAGAGAGAAGAAATCAGATTAACAAGAAACTTTGGGACCCAAGGAAAAGCATGATAGTACTGAAAGAAAAAACTGTTAACCCAGAATCCTATACCCTGCAGAAATATCTTCCAAGAATAAAGACTTTCCCAGACAAAAGAAAATTGAGAGGATTTGTTGCTACACTAAAAGAATGGTTAAAGAATGTTCTTTAAAAAGAAAAGGAAATGATGAAAGAAGGAAATTTGGAAGAAAAATAAGAATATTTGTATATACAATAGGCTTTCCTTTTCTTCTTCAGTTTTCTAAATTATGTTTGACAAGTAAAGCAAAAGTGTAACACTACCTGATGTGGCTCTAAATGTATATATACAAAATGCTCAAGAAAATTATACTATAAATAGGGGAGGGTAAAAGGACAAAAAGAGAAGCAAACTTTCAATAATTTATTAGAGTTGATAGAATGACAACACTGATAAACTGATAAATTGTATGTATACATACATTATCTAGAACAATCATAAAAGCCCTACAAAGAAATAGAAACTATTGATAATTCAAAATGGAATTCTAAAAAGTGTTCAAGTAACCTACGGGAAGGCAGAAAAAATGACAATAGCCAAGTAAAAAATGAAAGAAAGAAAAAATAAGATGTAAAACTTAAGTCATGACATATCAATAATTACATTGACTATAAATGGTCTAAAAACACTAATTAATAGAGATAGTGTTTCTAAAAGGGAATAAAAGAGTGGATTAAAAAATATGACCCAACTATGTGCTGTCCACACAAAACTAACATTAGGCTATTTTTTTAATTCATAGTAAGGTCATATTTTTTAACTTAACAATATAGATAGGCTGAAAGTAAAAAGACAGAAAGAAATACATCATGACACTTTAACCAAAGGAAAGCTGGAGAGATTACTACCAGATAAAATAAACTTCAAAATAAAAAAAAAAAATTATCTGAGACACTAAGGGATATTACATGATAAAGGTCAATCCAAAAGAAGACGTAACACTCCTAAATGTGTATGCACCAAACTACAGAACTGCAAAATAAGTGAAGCAAAAATTTATAAAACTGAAAGGAGAAATAGACAATTACGGGAGACTACAATAACCTTCCCTCAACAATTGCTAGAAGCAATTAGACAGGAAATCAGCAAAGATAAAGAGGAATTCAACAAAGAACATTAATCAACAGGAGTTAATGACACTTTTAGAATATTGCTCTCAAGAGAAAATACATTTTTTTCCCAAGTGCCTATGAAATATATACCAAGACAATGAACCATATCCTAGACCATAAAACAAACCCCAAGAAATCTAAAAGAACTGAAATCGTAGAATATGTTCTCTGCCAGCAAAGGAGTCAAACAATAAATCAATAACAAAAAGAGAAAAATCTCCAAATACTTGGAAACTAAACAAGGTATTTCTGAATAATCCATGAGACATAACAAAATTTAAAGGGCACAGTTAAAGTAGTAGGAAAGGGAAATTTATAGCATTAAATGTCTGCATTAGAAAAGAAGAAAAGTCTCAAGTCAATAAACTAAGCACCCCACCTCAACAACCAAGAAAAAGAAGGGTAAAATAAACTCAAAGGAAGCAGAAGAAAATAACCGAGGAGAGAAAAAAAAATCATTGAAGTTGAAAACAGGAAATAATAGAAGAAATCAATGAATTAAAGAGCTGACTCTTTGGTAAGATCAAAAAAAGAGCCATAAAACTGACAAACTCCAAGCAATAGTGACAAAGAGAAAAACAAAAGAAGGCACAAATATCAGAAATGAAGCCTGACCTACAGTCATCAAAAGAATAAGGAAGTACTATGAACCCTGCATACAGAAACTTGACAGTTTAGATGAAAGTTACTCTAAAATCACCAACTAACCCACCTCATCCGATGGGAAATAAAGAATTTTAATAGTTGTCACTATTTTAAAAATTGAATTTGTAATTTAAAACTCCCAAAAAGAAATCTTCAGGCCCAGATAGTTTCAGAGAATTCTACAAAACGTTAAGAAGAAATAATACCAATTCTACACAATATCTTCCAAAAACTCAGAAGAGGAGGGAACGTTTCCCAATTCATTTTATGAAACTAGAACTACCTCTGATACAAATACCAGACAAAGACAGTACAAAAAGAGAAAACAACTGACCAACATCCCTCATAAATATAGACACAAGAATCCTTAACAAATTACTAGTAAATAAGACTCAAAAATATATAAAAGTGAATTCACTTTTCTCTACACTCGTCTCCATATAGCACACCATCAATGTGCCTGATACATTTACGTTGCATCCCCCATTAGGATGAAGCTCCATAAGGGCAGCGTTTTTTGCCTGTTTACTCACTGCCACTGCCGCATCCCAGGTCTAGAACAGGGCCTGACATACAGCAGAATGTCGATAAATATCTGTCAAATGAGTCAGTAAGTGACTCAAATTGAGTCCAGAAACAGACTCACAGATTGAGAGAGTGAACTAATGGTTGCCGGGGGGAAGGATGGGTGAAGGGAGAGTTAGGAAGTTTCAGATGGACATGTACACACTGCTATGTTGAAAATGGATAACCAACAAGGACGTACTGTACAGCACAGGGAACTCTACTCAATGACATGTGGCAGCCTGGATGGGAGGGGAGTTTAGGGGTGAATGGATGCATGTATATATATGGCTGAGTCCCTTCGCTGTTCACCTAAAACCATCACAACACTGTTATCAGCTATACCCCAATACAAAATAAAAAACGTAAAAAAGGAAAAATGTTACATGGCAGAAGGGTATATACTGGTTTCCATGAGTAGATCAATTCAACTCTATCAGTATGTCCTAAACCTCTTTTAAAGCTCCATGACTTTAAGTGCCTCTTCTCCGTATCAGGCACCTGCCAGATGCTGTATACACATCTTTATTCTTCACCACCCTCTGAGGTGTAAGAGATCAGCAACTTGTCCAAGTCCCTCAGCTAAAAAATATACAGTCCAGACTTGACCCAGATCTACCAAATTCTAAAAGAATTTACTGTTCAACTGCAACCAATACTGCCTAGTATATATTAATATGGTTCATTACTGATATTTTACAAGTCTAAGCATACTTTCATGCATTGGAAAAGGAAATGGCAACCCACTCCAGTGTTCTTGCCTAGAGAATCCCAGGGACAGGGGAGCCTGGTGGGCTGCTGTCTGTGGGGTCGGACAGAGTCAGACACAACTGAAGTGACTTAGCAGCAAGCAAATAATTGTATGAAAAAAATGCAGATTTATCAATAACTCATGAAAAGTTGAGTACCTTGGTTGACGCCTGGTCACACTGTGAAGTTGTTCTTACTAGTTCTTCCCGGTTTTTGTTCAAAACTTTCTCTTTTTCATTTAATTCCACTTTTGCTTTCTCCAGGTGGAGTTGGAGTTCTTGAAGTTTATTCACTTGGCCTTTCATTTCTTTTTCTTGTCCTTGCAGACGTAGTTCCAGCTCAGTAATCTTGCTCCTTAGTTCTTAAATCACAAACAAAACCCACACTTCAATTAACATATATTTTTCATAAAGAAATTTACAACTAAACTCAGAATGTATCACCGTTACTACACTCTGAAATCTTTGGTGCGTCAAATATAAATCAATTCACATTAAACGAAGCTACTTTAATTGGATTTAATTTCAATATTTAGTCTTTATTGTTATTTGTATTCAAAAATCCTATAAAAAGCAGAAGAAAAATTTTTTGTTTTCACAGAAAACTTGTGGCAGGGGGAAATGCTTTTCTAAAATCATGAAGTCTTATTGAGAAAACTGCAAAAAGTGTATCACATATAATACCCTGTGTTAAAATTACCACTTAGTTTTATACACAAATATACAAATATACGGATATATTTGTTTTGTACCCGTATCAATGCAAATAAGTGCTAAGCAGTGAAAAATTCACCCTCCTGTATTCTCTAGTGGCTTTTCCTCCAGTAAAGAGCAAGACAGTGTGAACCTCCTCTACTGCCAAAATTAACAATAATTTTTTTTCATTTTTTTCTCCCCACATATACACAATACTGGTTCCAAAGGCACTGGCCGTGCGATAGCTCTCACCAGTGCACGCTGATGGTGATTTTCAATCTATCACAGCACTGGAAATTATCATAGTCTGCAGAGCAGATTCCAAAACACCACCTGGCACCCTTGGCTGTCAGCAGCAGTGCGGTGCAGCAGCCAAGGTTACAGGTTTGCCCCCATATGGACAGCCTGGCAGCACACAGAAAAGCCATTCTGTAGACACATGCCACGCCTCTGGCCAAAACTAGCTGTTCCATGGGCCACAAAAGGAGCCAGGTGAGAAGCGCAGGGAATGTCAACAGTAACCTCTTTTCGCTGCTTCGGAAAGTCAAAGCCACTCACCCTACATTTGAAGTCTTCACGGCACCAGCTTTTAAGTAAAATGAAGGTATCTTTCCAAACGGTGATAGATTTTTCCATTATCCCAAAGACAGTATTTCATTATCACCAGGCTGGGACATTGACCACGGATGGGTCTAACAAACACATTACCACTTTCAAGGATTAAACGTGTCTGCAGTCATGTCTGAAATTATCTCAGGAAAATTTAACTCAAGAATTTACCTTGGTTCTGTGCTTTTAACTGATCCAAAAGATGAGAGTTGCTAGAATTATCACAGAAACTGCTGTTAGCATCTGTTTTCCCTATTTGCAAAGTTGATCTACTCGGAGTCACTTCTTGTTCCCCAGAAAAATGAGATGAAGACAAATCTCTCCTAACTGGAGTTTTTAGAGTGTTGGATGAAAGACGGCTTGGGGTTTTTTCTTGTTGCCATGAGAACACAGATGAAGAAGCCTGATGTCGGGCAATGTCCCGGTGATTCATGGTGCTTTGGGGAATAGCCTGGCTTGCTTTCTGTAAAAACAGAAGCCCTTTAGAGCCCTTTAGAAGTCACAATATTTAAGACTACGTACTAGACTCACAGACATAAACATGCTCATCAAAGAGGAAAGTGGTGGTGGGGGAAAAACTACCACATGTAATATAGATAAACAAGATCTTACACACAGGAAACTAGATTCAATATCTTGCAATAAACTAAACAGAAAAGAATTGAAAAAGTATGTGTGTGCATATATATATATAAATATTTATATGCATAAAACTGAATCACCTTGCTGTACACCTGAAACTACTACAACACTGTGAATCAGCTACACGACAATTAAAATTTTAAAAAAGACCACGCACTTATTTTCAAATAGAACATCAAGCCACGCTAAGAAGGTATTTAATAGCACTTCCATTGTGTACCAAGAAAGAACATTCATCAAGTCAGGAGAACCACTGAGTCCCATTACCCGGTGAAATGTTCTAACAGTCAGACTTAGCACTGGAGGGTGAAGCCAACACAATCTGAGGTCCAATCAATTTTAACTGGGCTCAGCTTTTGTATTTATCCTGCATCCCTCATGTACTTCATAAAAATGCATGAGTACTCACTGCCATTTTGAATTCTGAAATATGATTTTCCTTTGCCATTCTTGGTCACTTCCCCCTATAGCTTTACACACAAAGACTCAAAATTCAGTACTAACCACAAAACTCTTACATGTTCCACCATACCATTTCCCCCCAAAAAATGTCCTAAGAGGCATTTTGTATTACATAAAACCCATTTGTGATCTTCTGCTGTTTAGAATCCTTTTTGTTCTCTGTCTCCATTCTGACAAACATCAAGTTGCAACTACAGTAGCTGAGTTAAATTTTTTATAGCAAGGGCTTTTCTCACCACAGGGAGAGGTTTAATGTTTCTGGAGACTCACAGTCCTCCACAAAATAACTCTGGGAACAGATGTCAGGGCCAGAATTGATACCATTGACTGAAACGGGTAACAAAGCAAATGATAGTTCCAAGACAATCAGAAGTTTACTGTTTAATTTCTATTCATGTTGAAAAGCAATGCCTTTGCTATGTATCAAAACTCTGGTGATCTCAAAACAGGGCTAACGGCGTAAAAAAAATTAAAATTGCTAAAACTCTAACAAGTACTTTTTGATCCTCATTATTTAAGACATCTGCTTATAAATTCAGCCTTAACCTGTCTGCTAAGTTGGGCCATCTCACCAAGTTCATATGCTTAGTGGAATTGTGCCATTCCGTACCGAACTGGAATTAAAAAAATAATAATACCATGTGAGCAGAAATGGAAAAGCTATATTCTACAGATACCAGGTATTTTCAGGGTCAGTCCTGCAACTAAAAGCTGGAGTTCCCCAAACATGTGTTTTGTTTATTTTATTGATGTTAAGCAAATCTTTCACCCTCCTCTCTCAGCCTTTTTTTCCCCATCAAACCGGAGTTTAAATCCCTTGTCAGCTACTTATTGAAAAGAACTAGAGATTATGTTGACAACCTTCTCACCTGAAATAAACATTTCATTAATAATGATCCCAAAACTTCTCATCCCTGGTAGCAATCAACAAATTCCATCAGAAGGTCTGAATAGGAAGCAATTGCCTCCAGGTGCCAAAGTCAGCCAGGAATAACTCTGGTCCCACCCTCTCCAAACATATTCTTTATCATAAGATCTTAACAGAGAAACTTAAGTATGTTTCCACAGTTTCTGAGGAATTTGGGGCTTATTTGATATTTAGGGATAAAGTCATCTGCCAATCCATTTTACTCCACTCTTACCTATTTTTAAACTTAAAAATATCATAACCAATGAGCCAGGAACTCTGTTTCTCAGGTAAGAAAAACAGGTCAGCCCTTCGTGGAGCAGATTTTCCTACCCTTGCTCTATCCCGCCTATATCAAAGGACTTCCTCAACTGCATACTCCATTAAAAGGCCCGTAATTAACTTACCTTCGCCTGCAAGGCTTTTACCTCTGCCTCTAATCTTTTTCGTTCTTCAACTTCTTTATTATATTTTTCTTTTAGATCTTCATATTTGGAACCTATACACAGACAATGAGATACAGTTTCAGTTTGATTACTGATTTTGCAAAGAATCATTATGATAGTCTAGAAATGAGTATCTTTGTACATCAGATAGAAAGAACATTTTGGTTAAGGCAACCGATACCGATCAAATTACCCAAATATTAAAATGCATGGAAACACAAGCATTTTGAATATTCCAAAACTGAATTATTTTTAAAAATACCATAGACGCATAAAGCGAAAAGCTTAAAGGCTGACTGATGGCACAACATATTTCAACAGATACACAAATATATATGTAACTAATGGCTGCTTTTTGTTGTTGTTTTCAATGCTTAAATTAGAAGCTGAATTCAAGGTTGAATGATTTCATTTCTTGGGCAGAATTAAAATCTCAACAAAAGAGCTATTTATACAAAGGGAAAAGAATCCTTACCGCTGTAATACTGGCTTGGTGTGAGTGGAGTTGCAAAAATTTTTTGTGGTGTAAGGCATGAATTCAGAGAGACATCCGCAGATTGTGCAGCTTGTTGGCTTCTTTCAAGTTCAGATTTACACCTGTGAGAAAACGACCCGAGAGAATGCCACACCAGAGTCACAGCTGCAGAACACCAATACCATACATTCCCAGAGAGCAACAAACCGACAAACAACCCACCCTCTAAGAACTCCTGCCACTGCATTCATCCAGCAGACACTTCATAAGAACTAACTTGCGAGACGGGCCTTTGTCTCCAAAGGAACTCGGGCTGGTTAGGAAAACAGAAATATAAGCCAGCCAATTACAGTGTGATACAGGCTATAATGAAGATCTGTAATAACCACTATCATAACAAAGAAGAGTTGGGAAGGTTGGGACACATTCCAACCAAAGTTTATATTCTAGGCCAAAGAAAGACACAGTGCTACCAAAAAAAAAAAAAAAAACCCAGAACTTAAGACAGGAGGACACTGGTATCATTGAAGCAGGGGCTCAAATCTTGAAACTAGATAACATTACATATAATATTGTCATTATATTAATAACATAGACTTTGGCAAGATCCTTTTGACCTACCTTCTAGAGAAATGAAAAGAAAAATAAATGGGACATAATTAAACGTAAAAGCTTTCACACAGCAAAGGAAACCATAAATAAGATGATGAAAAGACAACCCTCAGAATGGGAGAATGGAGAAGGCAAAGGCACCCCACTCCAGTACTCTTGCCTGGAAAATCCCATGGATGGGGGAGCCTGGTAGGCTGCAGTCCGTGGGGTCGCTAAGGGTCAGACACGACTGGGTGACTTCACTTTCACTTTTCACTTTCATGCATTGGAGAAGGAAATGGCAACCCACTCCAGTGTTCTCGCCTGGAGAATCCCAGGGACGGAGGAGCCTGGTGGGCTGCCGTCTATGGGGTCGCACAGAATCAGATACGACTGAAGCGACTTAGCAGCAGCAGCAGCAGAATGGGAGAAAATATTTGCAAATGAAGCAACTGACAAAACGTTAATCTCCAAAATATAAAAGCAGCTCATGGAATTCAATATGAAACAACAATAGCAGGGCTTCCCTGGTGGCTCAGTGGTAACAAATTCACCTGCCAATGCAGGAGACGTGGGTTCGATCCCTGATCCAGGAAGATCCCACGTGCCGTGGAGCAACTAAGCCCATGCACCACAACTACTGAGCCTGCTCTCTGGAGCCCAGGAGCTGCAACCACTGAGCCCACGCACCACAGCTACCGAAGCCCGCATGCCCTAGAGCCTGTGTTCCACAGGAGAGTACCCCTGCCCACCGCAACTGGAAAAAAGCCTGTGCAGCAGTGAAGACCCAACACAACCAAAACTAAATATGTAAATAAAAATTATTTCTTAAAAAAATCAAAAAATGGAAGATCTAAACAGACGTTTCTCCAAAAAAGACAGATAGATGGCCAACAACATGAAAAGATTCTCAACATCGCTCGTTATTACAGAAACGCAGATCAAACTAGTCAGTGAACTTCCTACTTCCCAAGCACCTGCTTTCCAAAACAAAAGCTTCTTTCATTTATTCATTCAACAAGTATTTGAGGACCTGCAATTGCCAGGTGCTAGGAATACAGTGATGAACAAGACAGACAAAGTTTAGGAAAACAAAGAACAAAATAGACATTTATTTATCATTCTAACATTGCGACTTAATAGCCACCTTACCACATGGATAGAAAACAAAATTAGAAAAAGACTGCTGTGCACCTAAGTTATCATCTTCATAAAAAGACAAGCATGCAATCCACCCGTGGTACCTGCAGAAGGTTGGTTCTAAGACCCTCTTAAATACTAAAGTGCTTCCCTTGTGGCTCAGCTGCTAAAGAATCCACCTGCAATGCGGAAGACCTGGATTGGATCCCTGGGTTGGAAAGATCCCCTGAAGAAAGGAAAGGCTACCTACTCCAGTATTCTGGCCTGGAGAATTCCAGGGACTGTAAAATCCATGGTGTTGCAAAGAGTCAGACATGGCTGGGCAACTTTCACTTTCACTTTAAATACTAAAATGTGAAAAGGCTAAACTCTTATATAAAACCACATAGGTAGCATTTGCATAATAACCTATGCACATCATCCTGCGCATTTTAAATTACCTCTAGGTTACTTATAATACCCAATATAATGTATATGCTATGTTAACAGTTGTCAGCGTCCAAATTTAATTTTTGCTTTTGGAACTCTCTGGAATTTTTTCTTCAAATATTTTTTACCCTAGTTGGTTGAATCTGTGGATGCAAAACTCATAGATATGAAGAGTCAACTCTTAATTTTTAAATGTTCTACCTTTCAAAAATATGTTTGCTTTGTAGGTAGAATTAAAATAACTGCAAGCTATGCCTGGAAAAAAAGTTCTTGGTATCAAAATACTTATTAATTACAAATGGAAAAACAGTAGTTTACAATCCAGAAATTCAGGTAACACCCTAACCAAGTGATGGTTTAAAAGTCAAACTGAATCACGTACCCTCTGGTATGAGGCACTGAGAAAGGCATGTCACTGGTTCTGTGACACTTTTACCAAAACTCATAGCCTCAGTCGGACCCAGTGACTCTCTCCAGGATGACTCTGCCCTCCCAAAGGCCATCTGGCAGTGCCTGGTGACATTGCTGACTGTCAAAATTTGGAGATGGGGTAAGTGCTACTGGCATCCAGTGAGTGGAGGCCAGGAATTCCACGTATCCTATGGTGAACAGGGCAGCCTTCCACAACAAAGAATAATCCAGTCCTAAGTGTCAACTCTGCCATTGTTGAAAAACAGCAGACAAATCCAAACTGAGTACTATTTTACAATAAAGGGGTCTAGTGCTCCTTAAAAATGTCAAAGTTACAAAAGTCAAGAAACCAATACAGCTTAGGGAGAAAAGAAAACATCCACTAAATGCAACATGGAATCCTGGCTCAGATCCTGGAGTACAAACAGGACATGACTGGAAAAATGAAAGAAATTCCAATAAGGTCTGTAGTTTAGTTAGCAGTACTGAATTAATGTTTATTTCTGGTTTGGTCATTGTACCCCAATTATGTAAGGTGTTAACAACTGGTTCTGGAAGTATGAAGTTGTTTAAAAATAAAATTTATTCTTAAAATTTCTAGGGGAACATTCGCAGAATTAACATGGGGCAATTTGCTAGTCTTTTTTGCTTTTAATCTTCCACTGTTAGATGAGAAGATTCCATTTATAAGTGAACAGTGCTCAAGTTCCATTAAACTTATTTTGATTAATGCCTCTAATTGTTTAGGGATTTTTTTTAACAGAAAAATAGTAATAAGCACTTTTTAAAAAATTGCTTAAATATAGCATTGAAATTGGTGATTTTTTTCCATTTAACAAGTATTTTATTGGTTGCCTTTTATAAGACGAGCAGTTTTTTTTTTTTTATTGGAGTACAATTGCTTTGCAATGTTGGGCTTAGTTTCTGCTGCACAATAAAGTGAATCAGCTATGCATACATATTCCCTTCCCTCTGAGCCCTCCCTCCTACCCCCCACACCCCATCCCACCCATCTAGGCCTTCATAGAGCACTGACTGAGTACCCTATGCTTTATAGTAGGTTCCAACTAGCTATCTATTCCATACAAGGTAGTGTATACATGTCAATCCCAATTTCCCCCACCCCCACCTTCCCCAACTGTGTCCAGGTGTTTCCAGGGCAGGAACAGATATGCAGTCAGAGTGAAATCAATGAGTTGATTATGTAATGTGTAAGATGGGAGAAGGGTCTCTCGGATGGGGATCTCAGTGGGAAAGTCCTCCAGACTTCACCTCCCTCCTCTCCAGCTCAGATTCCGTGGCACCCAGCTGGCACCCAACTTCAATCACTCTCTTCCACATCCTCAATTACTCCATTGTCTTCCATCCCATCACCCTTGCCCCAAACCCTAAATCAATCCTCTGGGATATCTTCTCAGCATTTATATCCCACATGCTAAAGGAAAAAAAAAACAAAAAACCCTCATACAACTCTATTGACTGGTCCCACTATAAATTCCTGGCCTCCAGTCTTAACTAAGTTCTCAATGCTCCTCATCCTTTGGGAATTCCCTAGTTCTCTCCTCTACAACAGCTTTTCCACGCAGAGAAGACACAAGCCATCAATATAAGCCACGTTTTAACTTCCCTCCATCTTTCCAGTAACCACTGTTGACAGTTTTGGAATTTATCATTGCACCCCCTCCTAGTAACAAACACAGTGCCTGACACATGAGGCAGCTTAATAAACATGTACTGAATAAGTAAATGAATAAGTCAACAACCATTTAATGAATTTACACAGCCCTGAGCCATGTAACATCAGGACTGAAGCATATGAGAATTGTCCTCAAATCATTGTTCGTTCCACTGGAAAGAAAAAAACTGCAATATGTAGTAATAACATAAAAAGGATGCATGTGATAAATACATCCATAATAAATACTATTCCCAAAAAAGTTACCTTTTAAGTTCCTGTTCCAGCTTTTCTATTTGTTTTTTGCTCGAGTTCAGTTGACCTTCTTGGAAATTCACTTGTGACTCCTTGACTTGAAGTTCATGAGAAATCTTCTGCTTAGTCTTCTCCAGATTTTCACATATTTCCATCAAGCTTTGGTTCTCCCTTTTCAGGTTTGCACCCTCAGTTTTTTCATTCTCAACCTAATGGGGATTGTTCAAAAGAAAATACGTCACTTACTCATGAACTCACCAGACATTATCTGTGAATCTGAGTCTAACCCTTTTGACTAATTTTCTGAGATTGTAATAATCCAGAAGCCAATGCTTGATGAATAGAGAAATCCTAGATGATCTCATTTTGAAGTTTATTAATAGAAAAGTTTTACAAAGTCATGTATTACACTGTCTTTGGTTAGGTCTACACACACCAATCCTAGAGAGGCTTTAATATGCTTTCGAGAATTAAAAAAAATTAACCTTATAAACCCTCTCTTACCTACTCATTTTCAAGTTCAGTTGCCAAAGCCAGTAAGTGTAAGAAACTGAAAAATTCTTCCACTAGCAAAACATTTTAGAAGCAGTAATTTTATTACTACTCTAGTATGAAAGAAGTACTACTTAAGTTTCCATTTACTAGTCCTGGAGAGATCTGGGAACTCCACCGTGAAAGCTCACTGTCAGAAAGCAGTATCTAGGAGAATTCTTCGGAGAAGGCAATGGCACCCCACTCCAGTACTCCTGCCTGGAAAATCCCATGGACATCTATGGGGTCGCAACAAGTCGGACACGACTGGTAGGCTGCAGTATCTATGGGGTCTCGACAAGTCGGACACGACTGAGCAACTTCACTTTCATGCATTGGAGAAGGAAATGGCAACCCACTCCAGTGTTCTCGCCTGGAGAATCACAGGGACAGGGGAGCCTGGCAGGCTGCCGTCTATGGGGTCGCACAGAGTCGGACACGACTGAAGTGACTTAGCAGCAGCAGCAGGAGACTTCTTTGGTGATCCAGTGGTTAAGACTCTGAGCTTCCACTTCAGGGAGTGTAGGTTTGATTCCTGGTCAGGGAACTAAGATCCCACAAGCCGCATAGTCCCCTCTCCACCCCACCCTCCGCCAAAAAGCAGTATCTATTTGGGCTGCAAAGTATTCTCATACTGACCCCAGATTCAGAGCCAGAGACTTTTGGCCATGTTGGTGCTGAATGCAAAAGCAATGTCCAATTCATGGTCCCTAAGAGAAGTGACAATGGGACTCAGCACTCCTACACACGAGCACGTAAGCAGAAATGAGGAAAAGAGGGTGGAGAAATAAGGTAATCACGATAAAAAAGACTCCACAGAGGAGAGGAAGGAGGATTACCACCTGAAGACGGCAAAATCATCTTTCTCTAAAAAAGGACCAAGATAAACCTGCTCATCCAAACAGTAACAGTTTTAAATACAGCATTTCGGGATACCTTCTGTTTTTGCTTCTGCAACGCAGCCTCCAGGGTTTCAAGCTGAAACTGCCTTTGCTGCCTTTCTTTCTTCAGTTTGTCGAGCTGGCATTCAAGCTCTTGAATCTTCTGAAGAGCTCGTGTAGGCAGGCCTTCCTTCCATTCTTCCAAAGCCCAGCTCATTTTGCTCTCCTTTCTTTATTACTCAGACATTTATAAATAAACTGAAAAGAATAAACAGACTGTTGAACTACCAGAGTAAAACAAAACTTACAGCCTCAGAGACAAACTGATCTACAAAACCACCTCTGAGAATCAAATCTGAAAACTTCTTTCAAAAGATAACAAAGTATAGCATCCATCTAGCCACCCTCTGCAAGGTGACTCCCAATAACTCTGACTGTGAAGGAGTACACAACATGCTCATTTGGTTTCACCTTGCTTTCTGTTTTTCTTATTTCTCATTTTCTCCTTCTCATTAAGCCAACTGCTTTCTGCCACTCAGTTCATTTTCATTATACAAGGTATGAATTTTTTGCTATAAGGTTTCTGGGGAAATCGGGCTTACAGGACAAAGAAGATGCATAAGTTATTTTGCAAATCCTCGTCTTTCTTCTCTTCGTGTCATTAATTCCCCCTCATACTCCATCCCTCTTCCTCCAGGAAGACTTCCCTGAGGACATCCATCATAATCTGGTGTTTTCTCTCCATCAGAGTCTCTCATGGCACAGGTGCCTCTTTCTCCTCCCACGTGATTATCATTTGTTGAGTCCGTGCATGAATGAACAAAGTATGAATGCCATACTAGCACGACAGTCACTGCAAAATGCAGTCAAGTCATTCTCCAGACCAACTGGGACCAGGAATCATGTATATAGCCTCAGTGATTCAAACCCCTTCTCAGCTATAGGCAAGATGTGTGGCCTTGGGCATATTATTTAACAGGTCTGTGCTCTGGTTTCCCCATTTGGGAATAATAATGGAGGTGGCTCCCTAAACCTTTAGAACACTATCTCCTGATAAGCTTTCCATACATATTAGCTGAAAACACTTTTTTGTTTGTATAATGCTACCTATGGTACCAAGACAGAAATGGCCTACTTCTTTCTCAGACATATCTTAGAAAATTTAAATCAGCTGAGAGAAAAGTATGGCAATTATTCTTTTCTCATTAGCCTTCAGAACTTAAATGGAAGAAAAAAAAACATTCATTTTCCAGTTATTTTAGCAAGAGGATGAGAATCTGTTTTTTTACTAAATGAAGTCCACAACCATTTTAGTGTTTTGTTTCAATCGACTTCATCAAGGGAATTTATCAGCATGATTAAAAATTAGTTGATGAAAGTACTAAGAATAATAATTTTTTTTCCAAAAATTAAAAGAGAAGCGAGGGTCTCCGAAAGCACATAATTTCAAGCCTTGGAATTGTTGTTTTCTCTGCCATTCTACCCTCTCCCTTAATTCCTTGAACACAGTATCTTAAACCCCATTCCCATCTACCCAAAAACTACTCCTAGGAGTCTCATGCCTCTCCAGCAACGAAGACAATTTACATTTCCCAAATGGGTAACCTCGTCTATTATAAACTAGCTAGTTCATTCAGGAGTTCAGGGGTGCCTTCAGAGGCACACAACTATAACTCCTAAACAATTCTGCCAGCCATGGAAAGCATTACATCAAGACACCATAGTAAACAAAATATTAAAAGGAGCAATTTAAAAAGATGATACAGACACTGGAAATAAACAGAAGGACAACTGGCAAGTTATATGCTTTTACATTTCAAAGTCTAAGATACAACAAAACATAAATGGTTAAAGCAACCAACAGACCCAAGCTAATTTTGATTAGAGGGGACTTCGACAGATTTAAGGTATCAATCATTCAACAATCTACATGGAACCATTGGGGCAACAGGACAAAAAAACAAAACAAAAACAAATGTAAACCTCAAGATGAAACGGGCAAAGGGGGTAGGGGGTGGGGTGATGAAGAAAAGCCCAGGATGTCAAGGTTCCTGCCAAAAGGATATGCAGGACTAGCTCCTTCCGAAAATGCTCTTTCTATCTTAACCAAGTGGAGGACACTTTCCATGCCCGAATCACTCAACCCCATAAAGTGCCCAAAGAAACTCTTTTGTGACTCGCGCACATCACGCACTGCAGGCCGGGTTCACACTTTCCCTTTATCAGAATCCCCCATCTTCGGCAAGAAACCCGAGTCCCCGCCGAAAGTGCCACCGCGGAGCCTGTGAATGAAAACTCTGCCTGCTCCTCCAGACCAAGCTCGAGAACAGGACTCAAAGTCATTTATTTTTGAGTCCTCATCCCATACAAAGCGCAAGCCAGGTCCACAGGCGCAGTCCAATAAGCGCGAAGATAAACCGAAGGCAAGAGAGAAAAGCTCTCGCAACGAATAGGCACACCAAACCGTTGCCCAGATCAAAACCCTCGAATCCAATTCTCCTCCAAGCGACAAAAGACGGATGTCCACATTTCAAACAGGAGGTGCAGAAAGGCTGCCAGTGAAATACCTGCTAAGCTCCAAGTCCCTTATGGTACAGAAGAAGCAGTTTCCCCCAAAGGACGGAGCAAGGTCTCCTGACACTAGTGCAAGCCCACTTTCACCGGGAGCGCAGGGGCGCCGAGACCCCTAAGAACCCGGCCCGGGGCCGATTCTCCAGTCCCTCGGGTGGGAGGCGGCCCGCGGCACCTTCAGGGCCCAGAAGCGCCATCCCACAGGGATGGCCGCCCAGGAGCCCCCAGCTCGAGGCCAGCGGCTCCCTCACGCCCGCCGCCAGAGTTGGGACCCAAGGCGAACACTCACCTTGCTGGCAGGAGAGGGCAAACAACCCTTCTGAAAGGCGAGTCCTTGTCCAGCCTCCGCGAGCCGGGGCACAGAGGCCAATTCAAACTGCCCGCGACCGCCACCCGTTTTCGATTCGACCGCTTCCGGCCTCCGACCGAACTCGGCTCCAAGTCTATTGGTCACTGTCAGAGGGTGTGAGCCAATCGGCTTCCGCGAGGTCGAACGGCTGCCTCTGATTGGCTCTTTCGGATGGATTTAAAAATCAAGCCAAGCCGGCAGAGGGGCCGGGCTGGGGCTACAGGGTTTTGTGTTGTTGTGGGGAGGCGGAGCCCACGTGCTTTAGCTGAGGCTGGGAGGCGTTAGAACCGCTGTTTGCTCCAAAGGCAGGGAATGGGACGGCGGATTAGGAGGGTGTGGTCTATCGGCTACAGCCAGCGGGAGAGGGCTGCCAGGTGAAAACTCTTTAATACTTCACACACGTATCTACTTACTTATTAAATATATAATTTAGGACATATCTACTAAAGTACTATTCTGCCAGACAGTCTTCCTCCTGTGTCATTCTTAACAATTTTTTGAGAAAGTATTCTTGTTTTTATTTAAAAGTTAACTGAGGCACAGAGAAGAGTTTTGAAATTGAATCTAGAAGATGCAGGTGATTCTAAGCATTTGTTATCTGCGATTCCAGGGGAGAAGATTGTACCCAGAAAAGCCGTGGACGTGTGATGTAACCCCCTCTTTTCTTATGAAGCTCCCTAGTAGTGTGTGTACTTATGTACCCTAAACTAAAAATAATGGACTTCCCCCGGTAGCTCAGTGGTAAAGAACCTGCAGGAGATGCGGCTTTCCATCCCTGGGTCAGGAAGATCCCCTGGAGAAGGAAATGGCAACCCACTACAGTATTCTTGCCTGGAGAATCCCATGGACAGAGGAGCCTGGCAGGCTACAGTCCATGGGTTTGCAAAAACAATCCGACAGGACTTAGCTACTAAACAACAGCAACAAACTAAAAATAAGCCTCTAAAAACAGGATCAAAACAATGAATTACTATTTCTCTGGCACTACTGTGCTCCTCAATAGATTCCAGCCTTTCTGTGTACCTTCCATTAGGCTGTTCCTGCAGCCCTTTATCTTTCACTGAAAGTTTACTCATCCTTCAACCCAACTCAAATGCCACTTCTTAAAATTTTTGCTCTTCCCACCCACCCCTTGAAATAATTCCCTAGACCTTTCCTCAGTTCAGTTCAGTCGCGTCCGACTCTCCGCGACCCCATGAATCACAGCACGCCAGGCCTCCCTGTCCATCACCAACTCCCGGAGTTCACTCAAACTCATGTCCACAGAGTCGGTGATGCCATACAGCCATCTCATTCTCAGTCGTCCCCTTCTCCTCCCACCCCCAACCTTTCCCAGCATCAGAGTCTTTTCCAGTGAGTCAACTCGCTGCATGAGGTGGCCAAAGTATTGCAGTTTCAGCTTTAGTATCAGTCCTTCCAATGAACACTCAGGATTGATCTCTTTTAGAAAGGACTGGTTAGATCTCCTTGCAGACCAAGAGACTCTCAAGAGTCTTCTCCAACACCATAGTTCAAAAGCATCAATTCTTCGGTGATCAGCTTTCTTCACAGCCCAACTCTCACATCCATACATGACCACGGGAAAAACCATAGACTTGACTAGACGGACCTTGGTTGGCAAAATAATGTCTCTGCTTTTTAATATACTATCAAGGTTGGTCATAACTTTCCTTCCAAGGAGTAAGCGTCTTTTAATTTCCTGGCTGCAATCAGCATCTGCAGTGATTTTGGAGCCCAAGAAAATAAAGTCTGACACTGTTTGCACTGTTTTTCCATCTATTTCCCATGAAGTGATGGGACCAGATGCTATGATCTTTGTTTTCTGAATGTTGAGCTTCAAGCCAACCTTTTCACTCTCCTCTTTCACTTTCATCAAGAGACTTTTAATGTGAAGTCAAGTGGGCCTTAGAAAGCATCACTAAGAACAAAGCTAGTGGAGGTGATGGAATTTCAGTTGAGCTATTTCAAATCCTGAAAGACCTTTCCTAGAGTTTGGCTTATACTTCACTATAAGGATTTTTGCTGTGTTTTAAAATGGATGGATAGATAAATATAGATATACATATAGATATCTATTTTTGCCTGGCTCCCCCTGCAGACTCAAAAATTATTGTAGGGTAAAATCTTTTTGAACTCATCTTTATATTCCTAGCAACTCCCTAGTAACCTTGCACATGGTAACTTAAAATTATCTTGGCAAATAAAACTGCCAGCTGGAGAAAGGCCTTGTTCTCCACTCTCCTTGAAGCCCTAAGGAGAGAGGAGGGAGCAGGTAGGTGAGGAGAACTTTTCTCAGACACTGCTCTATGAGTATAGTATCTGACTGTTCCGGGATTTGAACCAAATTCCAACAATAGTTACAGTTGCATTGTTTTGCAGGATAATTATTCAACTATTTATTAGGTGTCAAAGAAAACAGAACAAGAAAGAACAGAACAGAGCAGCCTGGTAGGCTACAGTCCATGGGGTCACAAAGAGTCAGACTCAGATAAGCTCATGAGCGTATGTTATGAAATTAGGATTGATATTTTTACATTTTCCCATCTAGAGATTCAGTTATTCTATCACTATTTGTTGAAAAGATTATCCCTTCTTTTTTGAAAGCGCCTTTGTTGAAAATTAACTGAATATACAAATAAGGATATATTTGTGCCTCTCTTCTGTTTTACTGATCTCTATTGTCTGTATCTGTAACACACTGTTTTGATTATTGCCACCTTATAGTAAGTCATGAAATTAGGTAACATAAATTCTTGATTTACATTCTGATCTTTTAAAATTGTGTCATCTAATCTAGGGCCTTTATCTTTCTAAAAAAAATAGAATAAGAATATAAATTTTTCCAAGAGCCTTCTGAAATTTTTATTGGGATTATGTTCCTAGGTGAGAGATTAGTGGTCAACACACTTGGATTTCACTTGATTTATATCACCAGAAATATTCAAGCATTGGCCCAGCAGAAAGCTGAGAGCCACTACTGTGCAAAATCAAGGGAGGGCCCTGTATGTGGCCATGTCCTCTGCAAACCTAACAATGCTAGAAATGAGTATAGCAGAAAAGGCTAACCCGCTGGCAAGCATCAGGGAGCAATTCATTGCACAGACTCCCTAGCATCCCGGAGCAAGGCCATGTTTTTTCCACAGAGAATGACTCACCGTCTGAAAAAAAGCATCCTGATGTGCTGCTGTCTTTATTAAAGACCAAGCACCTGACCTGAGAACATCAGACGTCTCCATCACTAGCTATGCATTGTCAGACCCGCCAAGTTGGGGGTTCTAGTGGGTACAGCAGCAAACCATTCTATGATGGGGTCCGAGCAGGTCCAAATGGCATAAATAACTTACATAAATAGATAAGTGGCCATCGGTCACCTGTTCTGTTTCACCAAGACTTTGTCTCTGTGGATATCTGAGATCTTACAGTGCGTGCGTGCATGCTTCATCGTGTCTGACTCTTTGCAACCCCATAGACTGCATAGTCCACCCGGCTCCTCTATCCATGGGATTTTTCCAGGCAAGAATATGGAAGAGGGTCACAATTTCCTTCTCCAGGGGAACTCCCCGACCCAGGGATGGAACCCGCGTCCCTTGCATTGCAGGCGGATTATTTTAGGTTCCCCCAGACAAGCCAACAGAGGAGAAAATGCCTGATCCTCATTCACAGATGGCTTGGCTCAACGTGCTGATGGTCACCCAGCTGATCACATCACCATCAGCAGGGCAGCAGGGCTTTCAGGACATCCTTGCACACTAGCCATGATGCTCCTGCAGCAGAGATCCTAAGGGGAACACCCCGAGCAGGGAGTCTGCACTAAGGGGAGAAGCTTGCCCCGCCCTGACCACCAGACTCAGGCCAATGCTTCTGCACCTAGGGGGGCTTTGTCCCTGCAGAGGGCAGCTCTGTGGGTCCTGGCGCCTCAGCTCCAGCTCACGGTGTGCTTCCAGAGCAGCAAGGAACCACTGAAAGGTTTTCCCTTTTCCAGTATGCAAGAGATTTTCTTGAAGCAGTATTTTTATCAAGAATGATTTTTTTTTTTTTTTAATAAAGGCTCCATACTTCGAGAACTGTGCTGGGGCGTCCTGAAAATAAACTGCTGTTCCCTACAGCACCACAAGGGGAACACCCCGTGGGCAGAGCTGTGAGCAGGACAGCCTATTGCCTGCGTCACACGGAAGAAAAGGTAGATCCTCTAGGCAAATGATTTGGCTGATTGATCAGGGGCCTGGAAGGAGGAGGAGTAAATTATTAATATTATAAACAGTTTTAGAAAAGGGGGTTATGGGTAGACCTTACAGGAAAGAGAACGAAGTATTCAAGTCTTTGTGTCTTAGATCAGTACTCACTGGAGAGCATCCACCGCAGAGGAGACACAACGAGATGGACAAGGTGTCTGATGGATTGCCCAACGGATGTCCTCAGTCACCCAAGTGCACCATGGTCCCATCATCAGAGCAACCATGGGATCTGGGATGATGGCTGTAAGTGGACCCAACAGCATGGGCTCAATAAAGCTGGTCTAACCACCATTTCTGGTGCATAATCAGACATCATAATCAGGTGCATAACCTGTCATCATAAGACTGACACTGAGCGCTCAGAAACCCAAGTAAAAACAACCAGCTTCTTGATGGCAAGTCAATCGCATTGGATCCCTTCCACTCTGAAGGACTTGATACCTGCTCCCGATATTGACTTATCTTCTCCTTCTGCAGTGCCTCTACCATTTGTACTGTCTGAAGGGCTTACAGAATACCTGATTAACAGTCATAGCATCCTGCATAAGATTGTCTCGGATCAAGGCACTCCTTTTATTGAGAAATGTGTACCTGACTATGGGATTTGCTGGTTCTACTGTATCCTACCTTTTTCCTGGAAGTTGTTGTTCCGTCGTTCAGTCATGTCAGACTCTCTGAAACCCCATGGACTGCAGCACGCCAGGCTTCCCTGTCCTTCACCATCTCTGGAAGCTTGCTCAAACTCATGCCCATTGAATCAGTGATGCCATCCAACCATCCTGTCCTCTGTCATCCCCTTCTCCTCCCGCCTTCAGTCCTTCCCTGCATCAGGGTCTTTTTCAGTGAGTCAGCTGTTTGGATCAGGTGGCCAAAGTATTCCTGGAAGTAGCTGGTCTAATACTGTTTGAGTTGAATTGTGTCTTTCCCCTGCCATAAATTCATCTGTTGAAGTGGTAACTCCCAGTAACTCAGAATGTGACTTTACTTGGAAACAGGGTCATTTCAGATATCATCAGCTTGTAGATGAGGTCATTGGTTGGCCCTTGATCCAGTGGGACTATGTCCTTATTAAAAGGAGACATTCAGACACAGAGACAGAGGCACAGGGGGAACAGCATGTGAAGAATGGAGTTATGCTGCCACGAACCAAGGGACACCGAAGATTGCTGGTAAATGACCAGGAGCTGGGCGAGAAGGATGGAACAGTCTCCCTCACAGCTCTCAGAAGGAACCAATCCTGCCAATGGCAGGATCTCAAACCTCTAGAATACAGAAATCTGAGACAATAAATTTCAGTCATTCTAAACCACCCCATTGATTGTACTTTGTTACAGCAGCTTCAGGAAACTAATACAAATACCAGATTGGAATGGCCTATGAACAGCTCAACTAAGGCAACATCCTATAGACCTGGGAAAATCTCCTCCATAACTCACTATCTGTTTTAACCACCATATCAAGCAGTGTCCCCCGTGGCTAGAATCCAGATGCCAAGAAATGGAACAGGAATTCGCCCTTCTCACTACCACTCCCAGTAACCCATCTGTGCTTCCCATTCTAGTGTGGGCTCTACTAGGTAAAGTGGGGAGTGGATCACACTACTCCTAGCGATACATGAAGGGTTCCACAAAATCAGAAGCTACAACTGATCTCTTTGGTTCCCTTATGTGGATGTAATAGCAGGCAGAGAAAGGAGTTACAATACTGGTGAGGTTACTCAGTCTTGATTATCCTAAGAAGCCAGCACTGGTGCTGTGTTACGGGGGCAGTGGAGAATATGTCTGGAACTCAGGGGAATACTTGGGGCACCCTTACCTGTCTTTGTGTTTGATAATAACAGTGAACAAGCAACTGCCGTCACTATAGCAAAATAAGGGCAAGACAGTGAAAGGCCTGACCTCTCAGATGAAGTTCTGGGATTCCCCTACCCAGGCAAATAAATTAGACCAGCCAATGCTGGCCAAGGATGAGATCATCCAGAAGAAGTGGTAGAGGAGAGAGTTGATGAATATCAGTCATGGCCTTGGGACCAGCAGGCATCGTGACCTCATTCCACTATTTCTCCTGCACAGAGTCCTTTCTAGAAATCGTTACCACCTTGAGGGTACAGTGACAACGTGAACTTAATAAGAGGACAATCAGATCTGCGTAACAGAAGGTGTGGTCTGTAGCTAGCACTTTATGGCATCCCCCTGGCCCAGCTCTGATTTCAGCCACAGTTGTGGTAGAGAATTCCCTGTCGGCTCAGACTTTCTCCACCTCAACAAGCCACATGTCACTCCAGTCGTCTGCTCCGGGGCCTTCTCTGCAGCTGAGGAAGGCTGCTCAGTCAGTACACAGCACAGCTTGGAGATGTGGGGCAGTTACAGTATGTGGAAGCAATCCTCAACGAACGGAGTCAGGGGGCAGATCAACATCACAGGGCTCCATCTTTCCCACAGGCGACTCTGAGAGATGCTGGGGGAATCAAGCACAGGCATCTGCTGTAATGACTGCCATTTGTCCCCCTTCTCCTGGCTCCTCCCCCGCCCCGTCTCAGTCTCCCCGATCCCCGCTTTGCTTCCTCAGTCATCACCCAAGTGAGCTACTTCCAAATGAACTACTAAACCTCCACCTCAGTCTCTGTCTGGGGGAGAACCGAATCAAGAACAGAAGTTGCCGTCCTCTTGTGTTTCATTGTTATTTTCAACAAGTGAAAATTCCATCTTGGTCCCAAATAGTTTCAAGTTTATATTATATAGACAGAACCTCAGCTATCTCAACTGTTAAATTAGAAGTATAATCCTAATGGATTTACCTTGGCTTCCCCGGTGGCTCAGTGGTAAAGAATCCACCAGCCAGTGCAGGAGATATGGGCTTGGTCCCTGGGTCAGGAAGATTCCCTGGAGACATGGCAACCCACTCCAATAATCTTGCCTGAAAAATCCCATGGACAGAGGAGCCTGGCAGGCTACAGTCCATGGGGTAACAAAGAGTCAGATACAATTGAGCAACTAAACAACAACATGGTTTTTAGACCAGAGGTTTCTGATACGTAAGGATCATGCTTTCATGCTTGTTTTGTGCATATATAGACTTTTTTTGACTGTGAAGTCAAAGTCGCTCAGTCGCGTCTTTTTTTTTTTTTTCGACCATGGAACCATGAATTTAACATACTCTTTGAGACAAGAGTTAATTTTCAAAGCTTAATATTAGGGGATTTTTGATCCCTCTAGAAAAGAGAGGCTTGGGGGTAAATATTTACATATTTAACCTATTAGTATGATTTCAATAAAGTTGATCACAAAAAATAAATATTCAACATCTTCTTATGTTTTAAATAAATTGATTGCAATCCGTATGGACTCTCGCACAGGAAAAAGGATCTTAAACTTTTAAAAAGCTTTTCCTAGTTCTACCACTAGGTGATCCCCTATACCGTACCTTCAGTTCAGTTCAGTTCAGTCTCAGTTGCGTCCAACTCTTTGCGACCCCATGAATCATAGCATGCCAGGTCTCCCTTAGAAAGTGTTTAAAAATTGTTGCTGTCATATATCCTGAGTTACTATATCATCCTTCTACTTTCCTCTCTCCCTTCGCTTGGTGGATCTAATGTTTTTATTTACTCTCTTTTTAAAATAACATGTGCTTATTTAAAGTAGAGGAAAAAATAATACCTCATGGTCCTACTGCTTATAAAATCTTTCTTACTAACAAAATAATAAAATGATAATGTGCACATGATAAAAATTCAAAACATTCAAAAAGGTTTAAAAGATGAATTCAGGAAACTGGAATGAACATTGGACAACCACTAGACTAAAATTATTTTGTAGCTGAGGTCAGTGAGATCAAGATATTTCTAAAAATTCACACAAGCGTTACTGACCCTCCCCCCACAAAAAACCCAAAATGCAAATTTAAAAAATAAACAGATAAAACATGATTATTCTGGAATCAGCTACCTTACAGAAACTCAAAACACATCTTATGACTCTAGCAGTAGTAACTTTTATGAATGAAATGAAATAATGTGTCTTTTAAAATTTTAGTAGCATTTTTTTAGGAGGGAAACATCTCACCTAATGCTTATCTCTTCCATAGTATTAAAAGCATTGTTCATTATATATTCCTTAGCTATAAACCTAATCCTCAAAGAAAGAAAGTGGCTGGTATAGGGCCAAATTCCCCAACAGGCAATGATGTAGCCAAAAATAAATCTCTCAACTTGCAAGACAAGTTTGCTTAAGGAGAGGACAGTATTTTTATCTTGTGACTTAATTTAAGTTCAATTTATGTCTAGCTCATTTTCAATAATAGTTTTGATCCAAGTGTTAGATCAGCCATGGAGTGAAGCACGTGACCCTCCCAACCTCTCTGACCCTGGAGCTCGACACAGTAAAAGGTGAAGGCATTCCCTAAACCAGGAGGAAAACTTTAGTGTTCCTAAGAATACCGTGGAGGGAACTATACTCAATATTTCATAATAATCTATAAAAGAAAAGAATCTGAAAAAAATAGATATATATGGATGAATAACTGACTCACTTTGCTGTATACCAGAAACTAATACAATATTGTAAATCAACTACGCTTTAATAAAAAAAGAGATTAAATAAATAAGCAAATAAATAGAATTTAAAACAACAAGAATATCATGGAAAGCTTCTTATAATGCAAATTTTGATACTATACCTTGTTCAGCTTTAACAGGTTTGGCGTGGAGTACAGAAATCCATTTCATGAAGCTCCCCGTGGTAGTAGTAAAGGTAAATATACTTCCTGATCTACTTCTATTGTCCTGGCATCCCTCTGTTTAACAGGTGTCCCCGAATTGTTGTTATTCTTTTTAAGAAAACATTATTCAAAACAGCTGTATTAAAATAAGCCAGGCTGGGTTTGATAGACCACTTTGTACTTCCATATTCTATGATTGGCCTTCTTTTTATATATTTATGTATTTTTGGCTACTGTTGGGTCTTAGCAGTTGCCATGCCAGCTCTGTAGTTTGCAGCACACAGGCTCTAGTTGCAGCGGGCAGGCATAGTTGCCCTGTGGCATGTGGGAGCTCAGTTCCCTGACCAGGGATGTAACCTGAATTCCCTTCACTGGAAGGTGGATTCTTAACCACTGGACCACCAGGAAAGTCTCCCATGGCCTTCTTTGGTAGCTGGTGAGCTACAGGGTGCAGTAAGCAGAGTCCAGCAATTAATAAGTGGATAAATCTGAACCAGCTGTGATGTGACCTCTGACTTATTCAAAACCAATTTCGACACTGGTGACTAACTCCACCACTTTCAGGATAGCATATAGGATTCAGACTGATAAAGTACAGTTGCCTATGTAGGCAGGCGGTTTGGGACAAGGAACTTCTGGTTCTCAGTGACCGAGAGAAGCATTTGCTGCTGCCCCTGGTGGCCATCTGGTGGATGAATCTTGGTTTCTTAGTCCAGAGGGAGGCCTGTGAGTGAGGAAGTAGACTGCCAGTCTCCTAGTGGGAGAGGTCACATTGAAATGTGAGATATCAGAAATTCCCATGCATGTGAAATAAAGACGGGAAGTGGGGGTGAAACATGCCTGCACAGAGCTTTTACAGAGAAGTGTGAGCAACCCTGCTGAAATGGTTTTGTCTTATACTAGTGTATGTAAGACCACAACGCCTTACAGCTATCCTCCGCTTTTCAAAAATTTGGTTTAAGCCACTTATAGTATCTTCGATAACTGAAACAAATCTGAAGAGGATTTTCGCTTTCACCAAAAAAGGGCGAAAAGCGAAAACAGCATTGCGTGTTTGTTTTGCAGAAGCCCGTATTATAGAGGCAGTACACACTTGGCATCACCAACTTGATGGACATGAGTTTGAGCAAGCTCCGGGAGATGGTGAAGGACAGGGAAGCCTGGCGTGCTGCAGTACATGGGGTTGCAACGAGTCGACACAACTGAGCGACTGAGCACATGCTTGGAGCTGGGAGAGGGGCACCGCCAAGCTCCTTCCCCAGGAGCTACACTCAGCATCTGAGCACCCATCCCCCACAGCTTTGACCTTTGAGCATCCGTGCCTCAGCTGGATTTATTCTGTGCCTCCATTAGCAAGATGTGTCCTAAATAAATTGCTTCATCACTTCACATCATTTCAGCTTCAGTTCAGTTCAGTTCAGTTCAGTCGCTCAGTCGTGTCCGACTCTCCGCGACCCCATGAACCACAGCACGCCAGGCCTCCCTGTCCATCACCAACTCCCAGAGTTCACTCAAACTCATGTCCACAGAGTCGGTGATGCCATCCAGCCATCTCATTCTCTGTCATCCCCGTCTCCTCCCACCCCAATCCTTCCTAGCATCAGACTCTTTTCCAGTGTTGTAAAGCAAGGAAAACCTGCATTTTCTTTATTATTGTAACAATTTTTAAAGATTTTTCAATGAGCTCTCTCAGGAACAATGAGCTCAAGAAACAAAACAAAAACACAGGTTTAGTGAAAATGAAGTACAGAATTTTTAGTTTTCAGTGAGGTTGATAATAACAGAACTGAACTGAAGGTTGATAGTAATTGTATAACATACATAAAACGTTTGCCAACATTTACCATAAACCATGGGGCCTGTAGTAACAAAAACTGGAACATAAATATGCTATAAAGACCCCAGAATTTACTTTAAATCTTAGATATTATTTTAAGGGTTTCTTGGATGAGTATGAACCATGAAAAATAGCTATTAAGGTGCTTGGTTTAATTAATAGGAGAACTCTGGAGACAACTAAATGACTGATTTTTTATGTGTCAACAGTTGTTTCAAATTAAAAATTAATTCCAATAATTGTTCAATTTTTTCCTGATTCATGGAATCTGTTTTAAAAGTTCATTAGATCTTATTGTGAATACTACTGTAAATTTAGTTAATAGTTAAACTTTGAAGATAATTTGTTTTGTGAAGATCATATAGGTAAAATTCTGCCTACAATCTATCTTTTAATAAATTTCTTGCTAAATAAGAAATATAGAGTGCAGAAATGCTTTTTGAAGCTTTTAGAAAATTGCATTTCTTAAAAACAAATTTGGAAACAGGGAGATATTGAAATGTATCCTACAAAAGTGAGGGGAAAAAATGAACAAATTAAACCATGAGAGCATAATCAATTTGCAAGGTTTACTTATGAAATTCTACCATTGTGCCTTGGAATATCCAGACTTGTGGAGTAATCTTCTGAGAGAGCCTCTTTTTTTTTTTTTAATGAATGTATATTCTGTCCCAGAGGGAATGAAACTGAAAAAGCTGACAATTTTGAAGCATCTAAATGATACGAAATATTTTAAAGAAGTATAAATGGAAACAACTTACAAGTTTTGTCTTGTTAAGTGTATTTGTAAAAAAAATAAAATACTCTGAATGAAGGCAAACATAAGGCACCTGTGAAAATAGCTTTGCTGAGGTAATTACACAATTAAAAATAAAAAGAATAGAATTGAGAATCTCCTCCATTCAGCAGAATTTGTTCTGAGCTTACCATGAGTCTCACCACCTGAAGAATAAGTTCTCAGTTGAAAATACTGTGGGCTCCAGAGAAAAGTCAATTGGAAAAAATTGTGGCAATTTGGTGGAAAAAGTAAAGATTGTATTGAAAACAACATATTCTTCGGAAATAGCTCAGTAACAAAGTATTAGCAAATGGTACAGCTAAGGAACTGAATAAAGTGTATAAATACATACCAACAACAATTATTCTGCTTATATTATTTTTAATATTCAGATAATCAATATAAATGTTTCCAAAAGTTTGCTTTATTATACATAGGTATATATGGGGTTTTGCTTTCTGAATTTTGGCTGCACATCATTGCACCCAGGATCTTACTTCCCCACCCAGGAATGGAACACAGTGCCCCCTGCAATGAAACCGTGGAATCGACCACTGGACCACCAGGGAAGTTCCTGGTGTATATGTTTTTAAGAGCAAATTTTTTTTTAATGATTTTTAATGGAACTATTTTATAGATCCACTGATATAAAAAAATTTATTGCTCAATAAATAAATATGTTAAAAATGACACATGTTAAATGACTTTAGTCAGCCTTTTTATTCTCAAAAATATCTTTTTCAGTTAAATTGCATACTCACTCTCTTTTAAGTCCAAATTTGAGAAACAGTTAAATCATTCACGCCCTTTATTGGTTCTAGAATTTTTTTTTTTAAAGAATGTATCCTTTTTTGTTTGGCTGTGGTGGGTCTCCGTGGCTGCGTGTGGGTTTTCTCTAGTTGTGGGGAGGGGAGGCAACTCTGCTGTCGCGTGTGGGCTTCTCACTGTGGAGGTTTGTTGTGGAGCACGGGCTCTGGGCGTGCAGGATTTAATAGTTGTGGCGCGGCCTCGATGCTCTGTGGCATGTGGAATCTTTCCGGACCAGAGATCAAACCAGTTTCCCCTGCACTGCAAGGTGGATTCTTAACCACTGGACCACCCAGGAAGTCTAGTTCTGGAATGTTTTTAAGTGGATTTAAATGCAGATTCTTTTATTCTTTTAGGGTATAAGACATTGAAAAAAAAATAAAGGCCAGAGAATGTTTACAACTGTTTCATTTGCTTCTAAGCAAAACATAATCCTACATATTGAGGGTGTAGGTTTAGCTTGTTGCCTTTCAAGGAATCATTGAAGGACCAATATGACAAATGCCCAGGAGTGAAGGGTGGGTTCATGGGCTGTGGGACTTTCAATGCTAAAAGTGTGACTGTCTCAAGCAAACAGAAATTGATGATCTCCTTATATCTATTACATGAATGCAGACTCCAGGGTGTTTAGATGAGGCTCGGTTTGCATGTGAAGACACTAAATCATGAGTACTGGGCCCCTGTGCCATGATTTCAGAAAAATCTCTTTACCTTCACTATATCGCAAAATAAATAGCAAGTTTTATGACTCCCTTATATTCCAGTCCTCACTTCTCAAACTGGAAAAACTCAAGACAAATATGAGGATTCTTTTTCTTCTCTTTTCTCTCCAAGGGATCCCTGACTTTGCTTCTTCACACCCTCGGCCTTAAATCTATTCCCGCCTAGGAGAGCAGGTGCAATATTTGAACAGCACATGGGAACTGCCTGACTTTATAGATGTCCATTTCCCTGCATAGCCACCAAAAAAGATGAGCATTGAATCCTCATGCCTAGTTCAATGCTGGGCACATAGTAAGTTTCAGTGACTGTATGTAGAACTTGTAAATGACAGATCAAAGTGTCCCCCAAAAGAAGAAATTCATCCAGCTCTTCTCACCCAGCTCTGTGGTGAAAGTCCTTGGGAGCAGAAGGGAGAGAAAAAGTTGGGGAATGACTAGTTCCCTTTTTGCCTCACCCAAGAGCTCAGAGGATGAATTGAAGTGCAAACAAACCACAAATGGGCACCTCTTTTTTCCTATCTCCTTTGCCTCTTTGAAAGGAACCTAGCTCTCCTCTCATGGTTGGTATCAGTTACCCAGACAGCTGAGAGATAAAAAGTATAAAATTATCCCTTATAGTTTCCCTTCGAGAAGATATTGCTTCTAGAATCCTAGAACCAGAAAAGAGGAATACCTTAGAAAACATCACTACGAACAAAGCTAGTGGTGGTCATGGAATTCCAGTTGAGCTATTTCAAATCTTGAAAGATGATGCTGTGAAAGTGCTGCACTCAGTATGCCAGCAAATTTGGAAAACTCACCAGTGGCTACAGGACTGGAAGAGGTCAGTCTTCATTCCAATCCCAAAGAAAGGCAATGCCAAAGAATGCTCAAACTACCGCACAATTGCACTCATCTCACACGCTAATAAAGTCATGCTCAAAATTCTCCAAGCCAGGCTTCAGCAATGTGTGAACCGTGAACTCCCAGATGTTCAAGCAGGTTTTAGAAAAGGCAGAGGCACCAGAGATCAAATTGCCAACATCCGCTGGATCATTGAAAAAGCAAGAGAGTTCCAGAAAAACATCTATTTCTGCTTCATTGACTATGCCAAAGCCTTTGACTCTGTGGATCACAATAAACTGTGGAAAATTCTGAAAGAGATGGGAATACCAGACCACCTGACCTGCCTCTTGAGAAACCTGTATGCAGGTCAGGAAGCAACAGTCAGAACTGTACATGGAACAACAGACTGGTTCCAAATAGGAAAAGGAGTACGTCAAGGCTGTATATTGTCACCTTGCTTATTTAACTTATATGCAGAGTACATCATGAGGAACTCTGGGCTGGAAGAAGCACAAGGTGGAATCAAGATTGCTGGGAGAAATATCAATAATCTCAGATATGCAGATGACACTACCCTTATGGCAGAAAGTGAAGAGGAACTCAAGAGCCTCTTGATGAAAGTGAAAGAGAAGAGTGAAAAGGTTGGCTTGAAGCTCAACATTCAGAAAACAAAGATCATGGCATCTGGTCCCATCACTTCATGGGAAATAGATGGTAAAACAGTGGAAACAATGTCAGACTTTATTTTTTTGGTCTCCAAAATCACTGCAGATGCTGATTGCAGCCATGAAATTAAAAGACGCTTACTCCTTGGAAGGAAAGTTATGACCAACCTTGATAATATATTAAAAAGCTGAGACATTACTTTGCCAACCAAGGTCTGTCTAGTCAAGGCTATGGTTTTTCCCGTGGTCATGTATGGATGTGAGAGTTGGACTGTGAAGAAAGCTGATCGCTGAAGAATTGATGCTTTTTAACTGTGGTGTTGGAGAAGACTCTTGAGAGTCCCTTGGACTGCAAGGAGATCCAACCAGTCCATTCTAAAGGAGATCAATCCTGGGTGTTCATTGGAAGGACTGATGCTAAAGCCGAAACTCCAATACTTTGGCCACCTCATGCGGCGAGTTGACTCACTGGAAAAGGCTCTGATGCTGGGAAAGGTTGGGGGCAGGAGGAGAAGGGGACGACAGAGAATGAGATGGCTGGATGGCATCACCAACTCTGTGGACATGAGTTTGAGTGAACTCCGGGAGTTGGTGATGGACAGGGAGGCCTGGTGTGCTGTGATTCATGGGGTCGCGGAGAGTCGGACACGACTGAGCGACTGAACTGAACTGAAATGATTATTTTAAAACAGGTAGCCAACACTTTTCAGATTTGCATGAGACTCTTAATTACCAAGAAAAAAGCTATCTTTTTCACGAAAAGTCAAAGGTGACAGAATATGTGTTCAGGATGTATGAAGGTGATCCATTGACCATAGCAACTGAAGAGTGTTTTCCTCACCTTCTAAATTCTTATCCTGCCTGGTGACCAGGAGGCAGCCCAGTGCTGGGCTGTAGGTATCAAACTGAAGATCACTTCTCAGGGCCACCACCTACCAGCTGTGAAACGCTGGGCAAATGACTCAATCTCTTTCCACCTTTATCCACCTAATAGTGTTGTTACAAGGATTAAGTGAGATAATCTGTGGAAAACTCTTAGCGCCAGGCCACACGGTAAGTACTCAAAAGGTACTGTTCTGGGTAGCCTGTGTCATCTAATTACCTGTGATTCCTGCTGGAAGAACTAAGGTGATTTTTACACCTTCTACTGAGTTTATAAGGTATATTAATCATAGGAAAGGTTATACGGTGAGTTGGTGGTTGCCTAATTTGATGAGTCAGATTGTTTTCTTTTATTCACTTCTGTGCTGAAAATAGAAATTTGGGTCAAATTTTTGCTTGAGGCAGAAAAGCGTTTTTATTTGGTTACTCGTCTGCAGGGAGAAAGTAATGCCTTTTAATGCCTGGCCACCAATCCACCCTTGTGGCTCATAGATCTCCTTTAGGAATCACAAGCCGGAGTCTTAGGACCGAATCTGTATCTGGTTCTTAAGTTAGGAAGCATAGATGACAATCCAGTTTAGCGTCTTTTACCTCCAAGCCTGTCTGAATTGAAACGTTTGCAGACTCAGAACACTAGAATTCTCCGGTTGACTTTAATGGGCAGTGTAGGCTGGTGAACAGCTACACCAGATCGGAGCTCATTACTTCCGTTGCCCAGGGAGGCAGCATCAGGAAGGCTCCAGAGCAGGGGGTGCATGTGATGGGAAACTGGAGGACACCTGGGGACACCCAGGGTGGTCTTCCTGCTAAGAAGAGCTCATCTAACGAATCGCTGTAACCGCCTCCTAGGTGGCTATTAATAATAATCCTACCGCTCTAATGAGCAGTAAATGAGCACCTGCTTAATCAACTCAGAGACCCAAGGTAATGTGATCTAACAAGAAAGGTGAACTGCCTGTGTCATTACCACTAAGTGGCATAACTTTGAACAAAACTGGCAGATTCTCATTTTCCCAATGTTCTCCGTGCATGAAACTGGGTGCTGGCTTAACAACTCTCAGCCATAAAATACTGTAACATGTTAGTTCATGCTGAGTGGCAACAGGTTTGTTTTTCATGATTATGTAATCTGAATTCTTTTTCCAAGAAAGGATTTGGAAATGAGTTATTACATTGCATTGCCAGCAAGCGTTTGGTCTAAATGCACATGTGTATTAGCTACAGTAAACTCAGACCTTTCCTCTCGAACTGCCCCCGACCCCTAGACAAATCTGTAAACTACAAATTGGGTGACCCATGAGAAATGTCCAGTAGCCAGCTGAGGTTTACAGAAAGCACTGAGATGCCTACTAAGGACTTTTAGGGAGGTATTTGATCTCCCTCAGTCTTAAATAGCAACCTAATGAGCCAGGAGATCCGGGCTCTCTGTACACTAGTACCCATATTAGATTGGCTTTAAAAACTAATACAGTGTTAAAATAGTGTGTAAAGGGTGCATACTGGAGTAGGTTCAAAGACTCTGGGCACTAGGTTGGTACTTATTGACTAGAATGCTACTTAGAAAAGAGTTCACATTGTTCTTAACTTCCAGGACAAAACTTGAAACCACAGCAAATAACTGCTTGGGGGTTTGCATTCCATAGTCCTGGGCTCAGAGGCAAGCTTCCTGTTCCCTCTTGGCTGGCAGACCCGATCCCAAGGCCAGACGGTGAATGGTTTGATTCTTATACTTGAAGAATCTGCCCTGGCTTTCAGCCCTTAGTGTTCTGGGTGCCAGACCAGGTGTGGTTTTTTTTTTTTGTTTTTGTTTTGTTTTTTTCAAGTTCCTCCTGGAGACTTGGATTTCACTTGAAGATAACAGGACGACGACAGACCGAGTTAGGCATTTGGGCGAAGACCAAATCTAATAAAGATCCCCACACCCATGTAAACCCCAAAGAGTAGTGTTTTAGAAGAACTGAGGACCAAGCTTGGGAAACTCTAATTATTCTCTGGGATCTTCTTGTTAGGTTTCAGGAATTAAGAGGGGAAATAAAAGAACACTACAAGATTCTTGGGCCAACGTGATTTTTTTTTTCTTCTGAGGGAAATGGCAGATTTTTTTCCCCCCGAGTGTTATAATTCTATGCTTTCCTATGCAACGTGTGCACACAGTTGAATGTTTAGTATGAGTTGAAAGTCAAATGCTAAGATTTCCTTTGCTGGGTTCACCAGCTAGTGCTATTAAATGGGCCCCAGGTCAGAATCTATGGGAAATTCTGAGTGAGGGAGAGAGAGGTGAGGCTGTAACTGGCCATGAGCGTGCGTGTGTGCAACAAAGAAAGAAAGAATTGCAAAACTTGTCCTTGTCTGGAGTAGCTATGAGTCTGATATGAATTTTTAGCGAAAAATAAATTAAAAGAATACTAGAAAACTTGTTATTCAAATAGCATGCCCAAATTAATTGCTTAGGAAAAACCGTTAACCTTTTCTTCTCTGCCTCATTGTTTTAGCAGCGTTAAAGGTCTTATGGCCAAAGGAAAGGATCCTGAAGGGTTGGTGGTGGGATGGGGGAGAGTTGAATTTTAACTCAGCCAAACTGGGGACTAATTTCCTTGGCAGTTCAAAAGCTCTTAATGAAGGCTTTATGCCAGACAGAAGCAGCGTGGGCCACTGGGCAGGCATGCTGAGGCCATCCTTCTGAGAAGAGGCTGGCATCCTGTTCCTCAGAGGGAGCCCCTCCCTTGGCTGGAAAAAACAGCCTTCCTCGACCCCTACCCCATCCCCATCACTGTGCTCATTCGAACCTCTGTGCCCCCCTTGAAACTCTGCTTGGAATTCTTCCCCCCCACCTCTCTAATTTCCCTCCTTCCAGGTTCAACTCAAAACAGCCTTCCCAATAAAGAACATCAACCCAAGGGCACTCTCCTGCCTCCAAACTATCATGAAACTGCTACAGTTTTCACTATTTGTGGTAGATTCTTTGAGCTAGCTGGTCAACTCTAGACAAAGTGAAGTGTTCGTTGCACAGTCGTGTCCAGCTTTCTGCGACGCCATGGACTCCTGCAAGGCTCCTCTGTCCATGGGATTTTCCAGGCAAGAATACTGGAGTGGGTAGCCATTCCCTTCTCCGGGGGATCTTCCCGACCCAGGGATAGAACCTGGGTCTCCTGCATTGCAGACAGATTCTTTACTGTCTGAGCCACCAAGGAAGTCCCACTAGAGATAAAAGCCTTTCTCTTTGATTTCCTGGCTGCAATTTTCCTTCCTTTCTTAAAAAATAAATATAAACAGTCTCCCTGCCTGATTTTATCATTTTTACTATATCCACAGAAATGGAACATAACCAACTTTTCACTGCTGTTGCATCTAGGCATGATATTATTTCAACTTAATCCACCGTGATCAACCCAAGTGCGTATTTGGATTTTGCAAAAGTTCTCTGACATTAGAATTTAAAAGCATTCTGAAAGAATGGAAACTATTTCTCCAACAAGGACAGGAGGAACTGAAGGAAAAGTGCACAGAGGGTATGTCATGTTACTTATATTCCTCCACTCTGGGGAGCATATGCAGAGAAGTAACCTAGAGGAACTTTTCCGAAACATGTCCAAAGATACTAGGGAAAATCCTCTCTCTATTAACAAAAATGTCTTCAAGACGTTTTAGATAAACAAAAAGTAGAAATGTTTTTCTATTTAGGTCTCCCTAACTTTTAAAATCTCCCTTGGTAGTAATAGAAGTGGATACAGGGAATAGAGATTCATGAGAGAGAAATAATTCTTTCTTGTGTGTCTAGACTTCCCTACCTAGGGACGCTTAAAGGAAATTGAGTGCAGTCAACCTGCAAGGGTGAGCAGAGATCATGGAAATGCACTGATAATTCAGAATCTCATTTCCACCTCGTTAATTCCAACCCCTATTCCCTTCTATTGGTACTTATACAAGAGACCTAGGTAGACTAAGTTGAAGATAGCATCCTGTCTGCTCTCCTGCCCTCTCCTCCCCAAGATGCTCAGTTGAGTGGAAGATCATTAACAGCAGATGGCAAAATGAGTGGCCCACAAGTTTCACAACACAGCTAGCCTCCTCTTCACCTCTGAATTGTGCAAAGACTGCAGATGAGTATACCACTTTAATACTGGTGAGATCTAATATGAAAATTATGTCTGGCCTTGATCTGTTTCCAGTGTGTCAATACCCTAGATTTTACCAAGTTAGGGAACCTTAGCATAACGATGGCTAAAGTCACTTAACTATGATTAGTGAACTTATGTGTTTTTACTCTCCCTCCCATTCTTTGGGAAGGGGGAGTTTTGCATTGCTTTCAATAGGAAAATAATTGAAATAATTTTAATAATTGATAGGGTTATTAATTATTGTCTTTACTGGAAAGTGATTGAGGTGCTGCCTCTCTAATATTTTCCTCTGTTATTTTACAATATGTTCTCATCCTACTATGTATAAGAATGTGAATTGTAAATACACTAAGTCATTATAAGGAAAAAAACCCTATATTCTTGCAAGGAAAATTTGAGGATTTACCAATACTAGATAACACATCTGGGTGATAATCTAGGGAACATCAGACATTAACTAAATATTCTAGAACGATCAGGTATGAGTGCAACGAAGAATATTCAAGGTCATAGGAAGCCATTGTAGAGAGAGGAGGAAATTAAAGCAGATGTAAACACTGTGTGACCAACCTTGATAGTATATTAAAAAGCAGAGACATTACTTTGCCAACCAAGGTCCGTCTAGTCAAGGCTATGGTTTTTCCCGTGGTCATGTATGGATGTGAAAGTTGGACTGTGAAGAAGGCTGATCGCCGAAGAATCGATGCTTTTGAACTGTGGTGTTGGAGAAGACTCTTGAGAGTCCCTTATACTGCAAGGAGATCCAACCAGTCCATTCTAAAGGAGATCAATCCTGGGTGTTCATTGGAGGGACTGATGCTAAAGCTGAAGCTGCAATACATTGGCCACCTCATGCGACGAGTTGACTCACTGGAAAAGACTCTGATGCTGGGAAAGTTTGGGGGCGGGAGGAGAAGGGGACGACGGAGAATGAGATGGCTGGATGGCATCACCGACTCTGTGGACATGAGTTTGAGTGTACTCCGGGAGTTGGTGTTGGACAGGGAGGCCTGGCGTGCTGTGATTCATGGGGTCGCGGAGAGTCCGACACAACTGAGCGACTGAACGGAACTGAAACACTGTGTGGATCACAATAAACTGTGGAACATTCTGAAAGAGATGGGAATACCAGACCACCTGACCCGCCTCTTGAGAAACCTGTATGCAGGTCAGGAAGCAACAGCCAGAACTGTACATGGAACAACAGACTGGTTCCAAATAGGAAAAGGAGTACGTCAAGGCTGTATATTGTCACCTTGCTTATTTAACTTATATGCAGAGTACATCATGAGGAACGCTGGGCTGGAAGAAGCACAAGGTGGAATCAAGATTGCTGGGAGAAATATCAATAACCTCAGATATGCATATGACACCATCCTTATGGCAGAAAGTGAAGAGGAACTCAAGAGCCTCTTGATGAAAGTGAAAGAGGAGAGTGAAAAGGTTGGCTTGAAGCTCAACATTCAGAAAACAAAGATCATGGCATCTGGTCCCATCACTTCATGAGAAATAGGTGGAAAAACTGTGGAAACAGTGTCAGACTTTATTTTTGGGGGCTCCAAAATCACTGCAGATGCTGATTGCAGCCATGAAATTAAAAGACGCTTACTCTTTGGAAGGAAAGTTATGACCAACCTTGATAGTATATTAAAAAGCAGAGACATTACTTTGCCAACAAAGGTCCATCTAGTCAAGGCTATGGTTTTTCCCGTGGTCATGTATGGATGTGAGAGCTGGACTGTGAAGAAAGCTGATCGCCAAAGAATTGATGCTTATGAAGTGTGGTGTTGGAGAAGACTCTTGAGAGTCTCTTATACTGCAAGGAGATCCAACCAGTCCATTCTAAAGGAGATCAATCCTGGATGTTCATTGGAGGGACTGATGCTAAAGCTGAAACTCCAATACTTTAGCCACCTCATGCGACAAGTTGACTCACTGGAAAAGACTCTGATGCTGGGAAAGGTTGGGGGCGGGAGGAGAAGGGGACGACGGAGAATGAGATGGCTGGATGGCATCACCAACTCTGTGGACATGAGTTTGAGTGAACTCTGGGAGTTGGTGATGGACAGGGAGGCCTGGCGTGCTGCGATTCATGGGGTCGCGGAGAGTGGGACACGACTGAGTGACTGAACTGAACTGAAACACCAGAGACTAGATGGAGAAAGGGTCAGAGAAGGTAGTTTCCTGTGAAAATCAGAGTGCGTCCTACTCAAAACTATGCTACAGACAAACTTAACTTTCCTTTTTCTTCTTCTTTACCAAGACCAGCTAGGATTTCCAATAGCACGATAATTATTATTACTACTTATGGAGTTTACATTTTAACAGTCTTTGACACTTAAATTATCTCTAACTGGCAAAATTTTAGGCTGGAAAAACATGGATGAAGGGAAATTTGTGGAAGCAATTCCCTAGCCCAAAATTTCTCTTGCACATAAACAAGAGTGCTTTAGTCCAACTAGAATAGTAATAAGGAAAAATTCTAGGCCCTGATCAAGGTATCTGGTATGAGGAAATAAAACAGATAGCCAGCCACATGAAAAGAAAGATTAAAAAGAGTCCAATATGTCTAGCAGGGTGTGTTGGTTGGCTTTGTGTGTCAACTTGGCTAGGCTATAGTATCCAGGTTTTCAATTCAATGTTAATCTAGATGTTGCTATAGAAGTATTTTGTAGGTGTGGCTAACATCTACAATATGTTGACTTTCCCTTTTATTTTTTCAATTGACTTTGAAATAAAAGAGATAAACCTACTTAATGAGGGTGGGCCTCATCTAATCAGTTGAAAGGCCTTAAGAACAAAACTGAGATTTCCCTGAGGAACAAAAGCCTTGACACAACAGTCTTGGGCAGAATTTACCCAAGACTTCAGGGTCAGCCCCTGACTGGAGTTGCCAGCCTGCTGGGCTGACCTACAGATTTCAGACTTGCTACCACCCCTACCCCCACAAAATGTCTATCTATTTATCTATCTACATAGCTCCATCTCTGTCTGTCTGTCTGTCCTTCTACCCATCATTCTTACTGGTTCTGCTTCTCTGGAGAACCTTAATACAGACAGTTACCAGGGAAGACCTGAGGAGGTGATAATAAACTGACCCCCAATGAATAAGGAATCAACTATACTGGAAGTAGAGGTTAATTATCTTCCTTTCAAAGGGATGAGCATATATATACCCAAAGGCCCTGAGATGGGAAGTTCAGTTCAGTTCAGTTCAGTCACTCAGTCGTGTCCATCTCTCCGCGACCCCATGAATCACAGCACGCCAGGCCTCCCTGTCCATCACCAACTCCCAGAGTTCACTCAAACTCATGTCCACAGAGTCGGTGATGCCATCCAGCCATCTCATTCTCTGTCGTCCCCTTCTCCTCCCGCCCCCAACCTTTCCCAGCATCAGAGTCTTTTCCAGTGAGTCAACTTGTCGCATGAGGTGGCCAAAGTATTGCAATTTCAGCTTTAGCATCAGTCCTTCCAATGAACACCCAGGATTGATCTCCCTTAGATGGGAAGTAGCTTGTGACAAATAAGGATGTGAGACAGAACTCAAGATGTTTTAGGCACCATGAGAAATAGAGATGGCCCAAAAGTTGGTGATGGACAGGGAGGACTGGCGTGCTGTGATTCGTGGGGTCGCAGAGAGTTGGACACGACTGAGTGACTGAATTGAACTGAATATGAGGTTGGAGAGGTTTGCAGAAGTCAGATCATACTAGACTCTTAGTAAAATACTTGAACTTATTTTTAAACTACCATAGGAGACCACTGAAGGTTTTTAGTCTGTAGAAAGATGGTTGCCTCTGGAGAAGACAATGGAGACCGATCGATGGGTAGAATGTTACTATAGTTGTCCAGATGGGTAATGGGAATAGCCAGGCCTAGTGTGCTGGCAGAGGAGATGGAAAGATGTGGGCTGATCCAAGATTATATGATGGAATGCACGAAGAAAGTAGGAGGTGAGGGCATCACAGATACACCTGTTTCTGGCTCATGCAGGTGGGTGGATGGTGGTGTTAATGCATACAATGGGCTAGCCTGGGAGAGGAACAGGATTAGAGAATGTGAATTAAGAGTTTAATCTTGCTACTGGAGCTCAGAAGGAAGATTTCAGCATTAGATACACATTTGGAAGACATCTTTTACTAATGGCATTTGAAGCCGCATGAGTGAACATAATCAACCAAGGAAAGCAGAAGAGGAATCAAAGACAGTGTACTCAGGACAGAGCCCTGCGTCACTCCAACATTTAGAGACGCAGAGGAGAGCCAGCGAGTTTGGAAGGGGGCAGTCAGAGGAAGTGTGTACCAAGAGGTGTTGTGTTTCAAAAGAGGAGGTCATCAGCTCAGCGAAATGCTGCCAAGAAGCCAAGCAAAGGGAGAACAGAAAGAATAATGAACGTAGGGCTTGACAGCATGGCCTCACTCTGAGAGTCCTGATGTCTGGTGTGCCTGATTATTCACTTAAGGTGTTCTCATTTACCATTCACCGTTTATCATGACCCATCATGTCTGATACCAGGCTATTACTGGACCTCCTAGGTATTGGTTTTCATAACTGGGTGTATGTGTGTCCCTGCTCAGTCTTTCCAGTTGTATCCGACTTTTTGCTACCCTATGGACTGTAGCCCACCAGGCTCCTCTGTCTATGGGAATCTCCAGGCAAAGACTGGAGTGGGTTGCCATGCCTTACCCAGGGGATCTTCCCAACCCAGAGATCGAATCTGCCTCTCCTGCATCTCCTGCATTGCAGGCAGATTCTTTACCACTGAGCCACAGGGGAAGTCCAGCTGGATGTACATGGGGGCCTCATTGTTTCTGAAAGAGAAGGAAGGAAAGAGTTGGTTTCCAGGAACCTGTGGATGAAGAAGGAAGAAAAGGGAGGGTTAGAGATAGGAAGGACATTCTACATTCCCCAGCCTGACTTTCGAGAAAACATCTGATCTATAGGAAGCATCTTATATAAAAGATGAATGTTTTAGGGAATTCCCTGGCAGCCCAGTGGTTAGGACTTGGCACTTTCACTGCTGTGGCCTGAAAGTTGAATCCCTGGTCAGGAACTAAGTGGGATATACCTATGGGGTATAGGCAAATAAAGAAATAAATAAAATTTTAAAAAATTTTAGAAGATGAATTGTTCTAAAGGTTCAAATATCCCAAGTTCTAGGTTACTCTCTTCTTTAATATTGGTTTTTTTCTCTTTTTTCTTCATTGTATTTGAAGGTTAATTTTATGTGTTGACTTGACTGGGCAAAGGGGTGCCCTGATAGCTGGTAAAACATTTCTGAGCGGCTGTGAGGGTGTTTCTGGAAGAGATTAGCATTCGAATTAATAAGGTGAATAAAGAAGATCCACCCTCTTGATGAAAGTGAAAGAGGAGAGTGAAAAAGTCGGCTTCAAGCTCAACATTCAGAAAACTAAGATCATGGCATCTGGTCCCATCACTTCATGGGAAATAGATGGGGAAACAGTGTCAGACTTTATTTTTTGGGCTCCAAAATCACTGCAGATGCTGATTGCAGCCATGAAATTAAAAGACTCTTACTCCTTAGAAGGAAAGTTATGACCAACCTAGATAGCATATTAAAAAGCAGAGACGTTACTTTGCCAACAAAGGTCCGTCTAGTCAAGGCTATGGCTTTTCCAGTGGTCATGTATGGATGTGAGATTTGGACTGTGAAGAAAGCTAATCGCCGAAGAATTGATACTTTTGAACTGTGGTGCTGGAGAAGACTCTTGAGAGTCCCTTGGACTGCAAGGAGATCCAACCAGTCCATTCTAAAGGAGATCAGTCCTGGGTGTTCATTGGAAGGACTGATGCTAAAGCTGAAACTCCAATACTTTGGCCACCTCATGCGACGAGTTGACTCACTGGAAAAGAGTCTGATGCTAGGAGGGATTGGGGGTGGGAGGAGACGGGGACGACAGAGAATGAGATGGGTGGATGGCATCACCGACTCAATGGACGTGAGTTTGAGTGAACTCCGGGAGTTGGTGATGGACAGGGAGGCCTGGCGTGCTGCGATTCATGGGGTTGCGAAGAGTCGGACACGACTGAGCGACTGAACTGAACTGAACTGAACCCTCACTGGTATGAATGGGAATTTTCCAAACCATCGAGAGCATGGATAGCACAAAAAGGCAGAGGAAGTGGGGATTTGCTGCTTCCGCCTGAGGCAGGACATCCGCTTTCTCCTGTCCTTGGACTTCTGCACTCCTGGTTCTCAGGCCTTCGGATCTGACCTGGACTCTCGCCATTCGCGCCTCTGTTATCGGGCCCTAGGACTTGCGCTGAACTGCACCCCCAGCTTTCTTGGTTCTCCGGCTTGCAAATGGCAGACAGTGAGACTGGCCCACAAGCTCCTGAGTCAGCCCTGAAGAGCCCTCTGTCTCTGCCTCTCTGCATGCTCAGGTGCTTGGTCACGTCCGACTGTTTGTGGCCCCACAGACTGTAGCCCTTCAGGCTCTACTGTTCGTGGGATTCTCCAGGCAAGAATACTGGAGTGGGTTGCCACTTCCTCCTCCAGGGGATCTTCCTGACCCACCCAGGGATCGAACCCACATTTCCTGCATTGGCAGGTGAATTCTTTACCGCGGAGCCACCAGGGAAGCCAAATATATATATATATATATATATAGCTTCTGTTGATTTTGTTTCTTCAGAGACCCCTGACTGATACACTCAGCCTGGCCTCAGAGATCACATCTGACCTGGCAGAAAAGAGAAACTGTGTTGCAGAGTCAAGTATCCCAAATTCTAAGTTAGGAGATTTGTCCTCTGTCTCTTGATACTCTCGTTTTTCTCCCTTTGTGACATTTAGCACAATCTGTGCTTATGTATTTGGTATAACAATTTGTTTAGTGCTTATGTCTGTGCTCGCTGTAACTTTCATGAGGCCAAAGCCTGTCTGGTTCTGTCTACTTGCATCTAGTGTCTAGCACAAGACCTGGCACGTAGAGTTCAAGCTATAGTTGCTGAATTAGTAAATGATGATCGTTTATGTTGGAATAGGAAACTACAGCCACACGTTTATAGGCATAAATAAACTCATGAACTAAAATTCAGTAGTCTTCTATTTCTCCATCTGCATTGACTTGTTGCCTGTTTATAATGCTCTCCTCCACAAATAGACAAATGGTGGAAGACCTTAGAAACTTAAGAGGCTGTTTGGAGAAACAGTAGACAGCATTTGGTGCATTAACTTGCTTTTCCAGAGGTTTTTTTAAAAGAAAAGACAATGGTTTTATTTTACCTGTAGAAAGTCTCAGGTAGAATCCTGTACTGATATTTGGAGATTAAAAACATTTTTTCTTGACATGTCCCCAAAAGTCCAGATGTATAGAAGCCAACGTTCTAGAACCACAGAAAGTACACTTGTGTAGTTTCCAGACCATTGGCCAAAACCACTGCTCTTCAAAATAGGGAGTCTGAGGACAAGGTGTATAAAGGAACTGTGAACTTATACCACCGATGTAGTAAACTTATCTTAGAGAAATAAGAGAATCAACAGTTTTGGAGTTAAAATGGGTTTTAGGCCAGTTTTCCTGACTGTATAGTTTGGGAAACAAGGACCCAGAAATGAATTGTAGAGTTACATGGCCAGTTACAACTTGTAATATTCACATGCCTGACATCAAAATACTACATCGTGTGTGTGTATATGTGTATGTATAATTTGTATAAATTTTGAATTCTGACGTGTAGTCAGTACCGGAGCACATAGTATAAATGAGGCCGTGATTAGAGCCTTGGCTGTTTACCTTGAATGGGAAACCATCCCTCAATATATTTAGTTCATGAGTTTGGAATTTTTATACTAAGTTTTCTCCAAAATGAGGCACTGCTGAACTATTCTGATGAAATATCAGTTTTAGTAGGAGTGAAAATGTCACTTTCTCCTCTTACAAACTCTTGCTAAGACATTGGTAAGCTCAGCAGGGGCTATAGAGTGTGGACAGGCGCCCTCTGCTCTAGTGACCCAGGCCTGGCCAGCAACAGCCTGAGTGGAGGGTCTCACACATGAATTACACCCCTGTCCTGCCAACTTTTTATAACTCACTTATTTCTGTGCATTTTTTGAGGAAATTGATAGTTTTGTGTGGCCATATATTAATATTTACTTTCTCGGTTACAGAATTTGGTTTAGAAATGACTACTATAGTAGTTTTCCCAAATGTTTTCCCGCAATATAGAGAGAGTTTTCTCAAATGCTTTTCCTAGAGGGCTTGCTTTGTATACTAAAATAGATACCAATGGCTTTGCTGGTTGCAAATCAATAAAACTGTGTGTTCAGTCAGAAAACACACATAAAGATGTAACTCACTCGCAGAACAGCTATTATTTAGAGTAAAATTTTTAGTTCCTTATTTTAGCATTATTTTCTTCCTTCATATGGTTTTCAAATACTAGGAATTCTGAAGTCAGACTCCTTTTATATGCTTCATTTACAGTTCTTACAGCAAAGTGCTATTTTAGCCAGAAATGATATTCTTGTGCTCCTCCTAAGGACTGTTTTCCTAAATTTCCATGATTTGATGATATCATAATATTTTTCAAGTTTTACCTTAAGTATCACTTAATTCAAATGATTCTTTTTAAAATTAAAGAATACAGAAAGACATGGTAATAGTGTTTCAAGGAAAGTAGCTATTGAACATTTTCCCCAAATTCTATTATAAAAAACACCCTTCGTTTGTATCAAAAACCATGTATTCATGAATAATATTGTCTTACAGATAAGAAATTATCAAAAGATGATAACAGAGCCCTGCTTTAGTATAAATATGGAAGATTGTTTAAAAAGTTCACCCCAAAACATGTCTTATTCAACTGTATATTATCAACTCTTAACAGTAAGGGCTTATTAAACACTTTTGAATTAATGCTAATATCATCTGGGTACACAGAAAAGAATAATTTACATTAGCCAATGTTAATCTATATACCATCTATAATAAATAGATTAAATTTTACACAAATTCAATCATGTAAGTGCTTTGAGGAGTTCGCAGAAAAATTGAGTAGGAAAGATGCTCTCCTTAATTGGAAAAAAAAAACCTCACAAAGAGATGCATTGATTTTAGAGACCATATGGAGCTGGCCTGGCAGATGGGTGGGAGTAGGTGGTTCCTGGCATGCAGAAGGGCCCTACAAGTCCATCTTTCTGTTTCTTGTCAGAAAAGAGATAGTAAGATTGATGCACACCCTAAGTGTTTCTCTGTTTTTAAATAAGGTCCATGTAGTTATGATACTTGGTAGCTATTTATATTCTTATGCTTGCTGAGCTTTCTTTTCTTCTCTTTCCTGGACAGGTCTACTATGAGTAATTTATCAACTATTTAAATGGAGTATTTCTAGCTGAAACAGTTTTAAAAACCTCACTGACAGGATCGACCAGTTGCTTGGATTCCCAGCACACAGGTTAAATAGACTCAGTTCTTCATTTCAAATCCAGATCATGGATCATGGAGTGTGTGCATTTGAAAAGTTACGTATAAATTCAGTAGAACTTAAAAACCAAAATCAGTAGTGGAATGTACCATCTAAAGGAGCCCTAAGCTATACTTATGTTTACTTGTTTTGAGTGAAGATTCCTTCTATCCAATCCCAAACAAATTTATTTCCTCAGTTTGGAATGTTTATACTGTGTTTTTCTCCTAAGTGAAGTATCTTGGAACTTGTTCTGATAGCTTCAAATCCCAAATTTAGTACAAATGAAAATGTCATTTTTCTCTTCTATTTTGTTAATAGTTTGATATGTATAATTACAGACTTTAAAAAAACTTACAATCTTGTGTCTATCCTACCCAAAATGTAGGATGACTGACAGCATTTTGTAGTAGCTAATGCTTCGCTTCACCTTTCTCTTGCACTTAACATACATATAGCTATAAAATAGCTCATAAAACCTTTGTATCAGTATAGAATTAAAGTGATCACCTGCACGGAATTTTAAGGTGGAAATAGGATTCGAAAACATGCAACCCATCTTTTAATTATATACTTCAATAATATTTGAGATGAGGACATATTATTCTTATATTTTTCTTTTTTAAACTTTTTATTATTAGGCTTTCAACTTTATTATTTCATACTTATACAAAATTAACCAGAAAAATGGTATCCATCAACAAGTTTCAGCAATCATAAACTCTTTGCCAATCTTGCTTTACCTATACCCCCATAAATTTCTCACCTCCTATCTTATTTGGAAGCAAAGCAGAAATATAACATTTCAACTATAAATAAATGTTAAAAATATGTGTACATATATGTATGTGTATTTAAAAGTGGAAGAGCTACTTTTAACATAAAAACTATCAGTTATTTAAAATATTTCATAATGATTTCTTAATATCTAATCAGTGTTCAAGGGTCTTCATAAACAGAATAAATCTTTTTAGATGTTTTTTGAGTCAGGATACAGATAAGGCCATATGTGATGAAAGTTGATATGTCTTTTAAGTCTCTTTTAATCTATACGCTAACCTTATTTCTTCCCCACCATTGAAATGTATTGTTTAAAAGGAAAAAAAAGTTTTCTTCTAGACACTCCCACAGCCTATTTTGCTAATGCTCATTTACTGATCTCTGAGGTCTGTTTGAACATATTCCTCTGACGTGCACTTTTTGTAAATTGGTAGCTAACTCTATCTAGAGGCCTGATCAGGTTCAGATTATCTTTTTCAAAACAAAATAGTCCTATGTTTGACTCTCTTTCGTCCTCAAAATAGTCCTCTTTTTGTGATGTTAGCAACCACTGAAGTTCTTGCCTAGATCCATTCCTTATCAGAAGTTGCAAATTAGTGACATTCTAATTTCATCATCCCTTTTATTTGTTATCTAGGGTATTTCCATCATGTAAAATCCCTCCTCATCTACTATTTGGTTACCAGTGGTGTAATTTCTTAGGAAAGACATGGTGATTTATTTCTATGCCTTCATTTATCATTTTTCAAAATAATGAGTTGGTTCCAATGGTGACTAGTTAGGGTTTTTTCTTTTTCTTTTTTTTCTTGTACCATTATGAACTTACAGGTTTCAACACAGTTGAAATTTTATAACAAATTGCTGTTATTATACTTACTGATGCTAAAACTGGTCTATCTGCACCCACTGAGAATCTCTTCAAGGTGGTTCCTGAGTTCTTTGGTTATGACCCTAGTGTTCTTTTGATACCTTTCTTGTACATTTCTTTCCTCAGACTTGAAGTTTGCCATTTCTCTAAGGAGTCCATCTTCTGGTTAGTGGGAAATATTTGGAATGAATGGATAATTTGACCCAATCACCTTTCAGCAAACCCTGAGCATAGTTTAGGGATTGGAGTAAAAAAGATCAAAGCTTGAACCTCAGCTCCATCACTCACAGCTGGTGATCTTGGGAAATTTGCGAAGCTTCTGGTTCAGGGCAAGATAGCAAAGAAACACAGATTGAGTGTTCTCTCCTGGAGAAATGCCACGGGAGATGACAGACCTTGGAACTGTGCTCAGCAGTTAGCCATGGAAAGAAATTCTTGGCGAGTATAGGAGCTGATTTGATCTACCAGCAGGGAAACTGGCCAGGGGTGGGGAAGCCCTGGGGTCACAAGCAGGGACTCAGTTTGGGGGAAATGTTTTAGTTCTGCTCTTCCCTCATCCGTGTTGCCCTGGGCAGATTTGCCTTCTCCTTTGAGTACCATGGAGGCAGGATTTCAGAGCATCAGCCAGAAGCAGTGGGGTAACTACAAGGCAGAGCTCAGACCAGGTATGGGTACAAGCAGATGGCAATGAGTGTAGCTGGTCTGACCAGTCCCTAATAATACCCCCTCCACACACATCTCCTCGCTCTCACCCCAACTATGGTATCTACTTATGACACAGAGTGGCTGCCTCCAATAAAAGATAATTCAGAAGTTCTTTGGAGACCAGTTGAGCAAAGCCCTGTGCCTTTCCCACAAATGCACATAACAAATATATAGGCACCAACTCATCTAGAGCAGCCTAAGCTTATTATATGTGTCTGCCCTCTCCACAGATGAATTTTGCTAAGGCAGCACAGGGATAAAGAATTGGCCTGCCAATGACGAAGATGTAGGAGACGCAGGTTCAGTCCCTGGTTAGGGAAAATCCCTGGAGGAGGAAATGGCAACCCACTCTAGTGTGCTTGTCTGAAGAATCCCATGGACAGAGAAGCCTGGCAGGTTACAGTCCATGGGGTCGCAAAGAATCAGACAAGCCTGAGCAACCGAACACACACACACACACACACACACACACACACACACACACACACAATGGTCCCAAAGGAACAAGGATGAGTCCAGAGGGCAAATACTGAGAACTGTGAGCCTGAGCAACTTATGTCAGAGAAAGCAGAACTCATGGAACAGGGGGAAAGAATTTAAAACCAGAATGACAAATATGCTTGAAGAGGTGAGAGAAGATTTTTGGAAACATAAAGTGAGAATAAACAGTCTTATTAGAAAAGTAAAAGAATTAAAATGAATCCTGACAGAGAAAGACAGTACTGATGCTGTCACTTCTATGTGGAATCTATAAAAAAAAAAGTCAAACTCACGGAAGCAGAGAGCAGAAACAGGATCTCGAGGGTGGGGGAAATAGGGAGAGGTTGGTAAAAGGGTACAAACTTTCAGTTACAAGATGAATAATGTCTGAGGACCTAATGTGTATAACACTATCGTGTAATTGAAGTTTGCTAAGAGGGGTAGAATTTAAATGTTCTCACCCACTCGCCAACAGTGAATATGTGAGGTGATAGATGTGGTAACTTAATGGGCAAAATCCTTTCACAATGTTTACATATATCACATTATGCATCATATATTTTTAAGTATCTAACAATTTTGTTGATTATACATCAATAAGATGGAAAAAATAATTTTAAAGTCGTGTAATTATTGAATAAATAATTCAACGGCTTGCTTATAGAATGAAGATATCTAGTAAATATATGAGCTGGAGGATTAGGTTAAGGAGTTTCGGCAAAGAAAGTGCAAGGATAAAGAATGGAAAATGGAGAGAAAAGAAATGTGGAGAATCAGGTAAGTGTTAAGGTCTCTATATCAGGGACACAGAAGGGAAAAAAGGAAACGGAGAGAGACCAAGAGTTCAAGAATCATGACCAAGAATTTCCTAATGTTACAGCTAATAAGTGGCAAAACCAGGAGGTCAGTCCAGGCAAAGTAGCTGGACCCTTAACTATTATTTACTGCCCTAGACATACAATATCAAATGCAAATCTGGAGGAAGAGAACCAAGTAGGAACAGGGCACAAAGAGGGGAAATTATAAAATAAGCAAAAGAGAGGCAGTGTACAAACTGAAGAACAAACTGTGTTTGGAATGGAGATTCCAGGCTTCCCTGGTGGCTCAGATGGTAAAGAATCTACCTGCTGTGTGCGAGACCTGGGTTGGATCCCTGGGTTGGGAAGATCCCCTGGAGGAGGGCACGGCAACCCACTCCTGTATTCTTGCCTGGAGAATCCCACGGACAGAGGTGGGCTACAATCCATGGGGTTGCAAAGATTTGGACATGACTGAGTGACTAGGCACAGCACTTAACTCCATGTGACTGAGGTTCTTAAAAACAAATAGACTTCCCTGGTGGTTCAGTGGGTAAGAGTCTGTCTTCCAATTCAGGAGACGCAGGTTCAATCCCTGGTTGGGGGACTAAGATCCCACACGCCATGGGGCAATTAAGTCCAAGTGCCACAACTAGAGAAAGCCTGTGTGCCTCAACTAAGACCCAGTCAGTGCCGCCAAAAGCAAACAAGCAAACATCAAAACCCCTAAAAACCACCAGAAACCACGAGCTAGAAATAACAACAAAAACAGATAAGTTATTTCATCTCTCTAACTTTGGCCACCTCATGCAATGAGTTGACTCACTGGAAAAGAGTCTGATGCTGGGAGAGATTGGGGGCGGGAGGAGACGGGGACGACAGAGAATGAGATGGCTGGATGGCATCACCGACTCGATGGACATGAGCTTGAGTGAACTCCGGGAGTTGGTGATGGACAGGGAGGCCTGGCGTGATGTGATTCATGGCGCCGCAGAGTCGGACACGACTGAGCAACTGAACTGAACTGAACTGATACTTCAATTTCTTCATCTGTAAATGGGAGATTATAACCCCTACATCATAGGGTTGTTGTAAAGATTAAATAACATAGTACATGTAGAATTCTGAGCACAGGAAAATAACTGTATATAATTACATAAAAATTATACAGTTTCTATTTATCCAAATATTCATAAAAATTTGTTGAAGATCTATGTACCAGGCAGTGGAATACAGTGGTGACCAACACAGACAAAAATCTCTACCTGTGTTGGAGTGTCTGGAGGGGCAGGGGTTGGGCTGGGGGCAATAAACAAATGTAAATAGATAATATAATGTCAGGTAGTGTATGTGCTATCAACAAAACTAGAGCAGGGTGAAGGAAGAGAGGGTTTGCCAGGTGGCTCAGTGGTAAAGAACCCACCTGCCAATGCAGGAGATGCAGGAGACGTGGGTTCAATCCCGGGTCAGCAAGGTCCCCTGGAGGAGGAAATGGCAACTCACTCCAATATTCTTGCCTGGAAAATGCCATGGACAGAGGAGCCTGGTGGGCTATATAGTCCACGGGGTTGCAAAGAGTCAGACATGACTGAGCATGCACACAAAAGAATAGAGAATGGAGTGTGAAGAGGTTCTATTTTGACAGGATGGTTGGGAAAGTTCTGTCCAAGGAATGAAGTGAAAAAAACACTAGAGGAGTGGAGTTCTTGGCAGAGGAAACAGTGCACGCAAAGATCCTGGGTTGGGAGAGTACTCCAAGTGTATGTTCAAGGAATAGCAGAATGCTGGCATCTCGGGGGCAAAGAAAGCCAGGGAAGTATAGTTGGAAATTAGATTGGAAAGTTTTTCTTTCAGCATATAAAAGCTCTGTCTTTGTCTATCCCAGGACCTCAGAGGCACACATTGTGGAGGGAAGCCCAGGACACGCCCTCCTACATGAGTAAACTCCTCCTAGCGTCTTAAGGTGGAGAAGGAAATGGCAACCCACTCCAGTGTTCTTGCCTGGAGAATCCCAGGGACGGGGGAGCCTGGTGGGCTGCCGTCTGTGGGGTCACACAGAGTCGGACACGACTGAAATGACGCAGCAGCAGCAGCAGCGTCTTAAGGGAGAAGGCAATGGCAACTCACTCCAGTACTCTTGCCTGGAAAATCCCATGGACAGAGGAGCCTGGTAGGCTGCAGTCCATGGGGTTGCTAGGAGTCGGACACGACTAAAGCGACTTAGCAGTAGCAGCAGCATCTTAAGATTTAGGATGTCAGAGGTACCTCTGTCTCCTACTTGTAGCAGAAGACATCTCAAAATTGAGCTTCCTAGGCCACTTGCCTTTCCCCTGTTGGCCACCAGAAGTATCTTTCGATCCTCAGTGGTCATTCCAAACCAGTCCTCTAATTGCCCTTGTCTGGGACTGTGGGAATTACTCAGAAACGTTTGAAGTCAGGGAGTCAGCCACACTCTGAGTCACCCCTTATTCTAGGGGAGGCAGCCAGGAAGCAGCCGAGTTTAGAGAAGGTTTTGATTTAGTGCTATTGGATTCACTGACATAGCCCTGCCCATTCTTGGGGGTAACCCTATCTCACCCCTGCAGGCTGGGGAGTCCATGTTCTTTAGAAAGGCATCCCAAACACGACTGATTCTTCCCTCCCCCAGCAAAGGTTGTTCCTTGTTGCTAATCACAGCAGAAGATTCTTTTCATGGCCCATACCTTCAGAGGGGTGTTCTGGCAATAACAGCCAATGTTAGCAACAAATGCACACTTTCTTGTTCTATTTTCCAGTCCGCTCTGAATCTGTAATCCATCTGGAAGTCTATCTAGCTTTTTTTTTTTTTTTGACTTCCATAAATGTAGTAGTACAGTTTGCACTATTATTTATTGACAATTACATTTAGATGTTTAAATTACATTTAAAAATAAACTCAGAACCAAAGAGGTGAGGGGAAAAAAAAACAAACTAATGAATTGCCTTTTATTGGTGCTTTATTTAAATGTCACATTCAGGACACAAGATGGAGAAGAGTCAGTGCCCATAAAGTTGGAATCCAGCTTCCTCAGGCTGGATATATTTTCAGGGAGGTTTTAGGGCAGCTGCAAATATTAGCAAACACAGTGTCAGCGAAAGGGCTGTATCTCGCCTGGCCCCTTTATTCTGAATCCCACCATTATAAGATGGTACAGACTGACGCTCTGGTTCTAAACATTTTTCCTCTGAGGTTGGGGGGAAAGGACTGGAAAATGTACAGTGAAGAGGGGGAATCTATTGACATTTTACTCAGAAATGTCCTGGCTGACTTGATTTTTTTTTTTTTTTAGTAACAGTGCGTTTAGCCATCACTATATCTCCTATGAACAATGATTTTAAGATTCCACTCAGGATTTCTCTAGCCCAGTTATTCTTAGCAACGTGGCACCTATTGCCACTACCATGTCACAAAATGACAACAGGCAGATATTTTGGAGGTGGTTAGACAGGGATAATTACAGCTGTCATTGACCTGCCCTCACGCAGCTCCTCAAGGTGTTGATGGCTCCTTGGCCAGCCCTGGTAAATTCTATAGCTGTGTACCTTCCTCAGAGCTGGCCCAGGTAGGGATATAAACAGGACCAAGAATAGTTTAGCTCAGTTCATGGATTCCTGAGAGATTCACAAGCAACTATTCTTGGAAATTAGGGTATTTCTGACCTTTCGAGAGCGAGGTCATGAACAGAAATGACTCTGCACTACCAGAGACGGTGACTTCATGCCAGCCGAAGGCGATCTTCTGTGAGCCAGGAAGGACCATGGACCCAAACTGCCACTGCTTGGACTTCATGTAGGTAAAAAGTGAGGACTTTAACTCACAGGAATCTTGGGGGCTGATGGCATAAATACTGTTGTTCAGTTGCTAAGTCATGTCCAGCTCTTTTCTCCTAGGCGGGCAGATGGCCTCCTTCTGTGTCCTCACGTGGCCTTTCCTCTATGCACACGTAGAGAGAAATGTGGAATCTCTTCCTCTACTTATAAAGACACGGGTCCTATTGGATTGGAGCCCCACCTTCATGACTATCAGTTCAGTTCAGTTCAGTTCAGTCACTCAGTCGTGTCCGACTCTCCGCGACCCCATGAATCACAGCACGTCAGGCCTCCCTGTCCATCACCAACTCCCGGAGTTCACTCAAACTCATGTCCACAGAGTCGGTGATGCCATCCAGCCATCTCATTCTCTGTCGTCCCCTTCTCCTCCCGCCCCCAACCTTTCCTAGCATCAGAGTCTTTTCCAGTGAGTCAACTCGTCACATGAGGTGGCCAAAGTATTGGAGTTTCAGCTTTAGCATCAGTCCTTCCAATGAACACCCAGGATTGATCTCCTCTAGAATGGACTGGTTGGATCTCCTTGCAGTCCAAGGGACTCTCAAGAGTCTTCTCCAACACCACACTTCATAAGCATCAATTCTTCGGCGATCAGCTTTCTTCACAGTCCAACTCTCATATCCATACATGACCACGGGAAAAACCATAGCCTTGACTAGACGGACCTTGGTTGGCAAAGTAATGTCTCTGCTTTTAAATATGCTATCTAGGTTGGTCATAACTTTCCTTCCAAGGAGTAAGCGTCTTTTAATTTCATGGCTGCAATCAGCATCTGCAGTGATTTTGGAGCCCCAAAAAATAAAGTCTGACACTTTTTCCACTGTTTTTCCATCTATTTCCCATGAAGTGATGGGACCAGATGCCATGATCTTTGTTTTCTGAATGTTGAGCTTCAAGCCAACCTTTTCACTCTCCTCTTTCACTTTCATCAAGAGGCTTTTTTTTGAGTTCCTCTTCACTTTCTGCCATAAGGGTAGTGTCATCTGCATATCTGAGATTATTGATATTTCTCCCAGCAATCTTGATTCCACCTTGTGCTTCTTCCAGCCCAGCGTTCCTCATGATGTACTCTGCATATAAGTTAAATAAGCAAAGAGACAATATACAGCCTTGATGTACTCCTTTTCCTATTTGGAACCAGTCTGTTGTTCCATGTACAGTTCTGCCTGTTGCTTCCTGACCTGCATACAGGTTTCTCAAGAGGCAGGTCAGGTGGTCTGGTATTCCGATCTCTTTCAGAATGTTCCACAGTTTATTGTGATCGACACAGTCAAAGGCTTTGGCATAGTCAATGAAGCAGAAATAGATGTTTTTCTGGAACTCTCTTGCTTTCTCCATGATCCAGCGGATGTTGGCAATTTGATCTCTGGTGCCTCTGCCTTTTCTAAAACCTGCTTGAACATCTGGGAGTTCACGGTTCACATATTGCTGAGGCCTGGCTTGGAGAATTTTGAGCATGACTTTACTAGCGTGTGAGAGGAGTGCAATTGTGCGGTAGTTTGAACATTCTTTGGCATTGCGTTTCTTTGGGATTGGAATGAAGACTGACCTTTTCCAGTCCTGTGGCCACTGCTGAGTTTTCCAAATTTGCTGGCATATTGAGTGCAGCACTTTCACAGCATCATCTTTCAAGATTTGAAATAGCTCAACTGGAATTCCATCACCTCCACTAACTTTGTTCGTAGTGATGCTTTCGAAGGCCCACTTGACCTCACATTCCAAGATATCTGGCTCTAGGTGAGTGATCACGTTATCGTGACTATCTTGGTCGTGAAGATCTTTTTTGTACAGTTCTTCTGTGTATTCTTGCCACCTCTTCTTAGTATCTTCTGCTTCTGTTAGGTCCATACCATTTCTGTCCTTTATCGAGCCCATCTTTGCATGAAATGTTCCCTTGGAATCTCTAATTTTCTTGAAGAGATCTCTTGTTTTTCCTATTCTGTTGTTTTCCTCTATTTCTTTGCATTGATCACTGAGGAAGGCTTTCTTATCTCTCCTTGCTATTCTTTGGAACTCTGCATTCAGATGCTTATATCTTTCCTTTTCTCCTTTGCTTTTCACTTCTCTTCTTTTCACAGCTATTTGTAAAGCCTCCTTAGACAGCCATTTCACTTTTTTGCATTTCTTTTCCATGGGGATGGTCTTGGTCCCTGTCTCCTGTACAATGTCATGAACCTCCGTCCAGAGTTCATCAGGCACTCTATCTATCAGATCTAGTCCCTTAAATCTATTTCTCACTTCCACTGTATAATCATAAGGGATTTGATTTAGGTCATATCTGAATGGTCTAGTGGTTTTCCCTACTTTCTTCAATTTACGTCTGAATTTGGCAATAAGGAGTTCATGTTCTGAGCCACAGTCAGCTCCTGGTCTTGTTTTTGCTAACTGTATACAGCTTCTCCATCTTTGGTTGCAAAGAATATAACCAATCTGATTTCGGTGTTGACCATTTGGTGATGTCCATGTGTAGAGTCTTCTCTTGTGTTGTTGGAAGAGGGTGTTTGCTATGACCAGTGCATTCTCTTGAAAAAACTCTATTAGCCTTTGCCCTGCTTGATTCCGTGTTCCAAGGCCAAATTGGCCTGTTACTCCAGGTGTTTCTTGACTTCCAACTTTTGCATTCCAGTCCCCTATAATGAAAAGGACATCTTTTTTGGGTGTTCGTTCTAAAAGGTCTTGTAGGTCTTCATAGAACCATTCAACTTCTGCTTCTTCAGCGTTACTGGTTGGGGCATAGGCCTGGATTACTGTAATATTGAATGGTTTGCCTTGAAAACAAACAGAAATCATTCTGTCATTTTTAAGATTGCATCCAAGTACTGCATTTCGGACTCTTTTGTTGACCATGATGGCTACTCTATTTCTTCTAAGGGATTCCTGCCCACAGTAGTAGATATAATGGTCGTGACTATATGTAACCCTAATTAGCTCTGTAGAGTCCTTATTCCCAAATACAGCCCTTTTGGGGCTTAGGACTTCAACATACGCATTTCGGAGGGACACAGTTCCGTCCACAACCCTCAAACAGCGTCTCAAGCACTACTTCAGACGGCGTTAAGTGCAGGACCTAGCCTTGTTCCTAGTGCACAGCAAGTGCTCAGGGAATATCGGTTCCTTCCTTCCTGCCTCTGTCACTCCTCTCCCTAGGAGGTCACTTTCTTCTCTACCATGCCTCCCTGGGCACTCCCTCCTGTCTGAGAATTCTCCTTCCCACCCAGAGGCCTGCACCCACCCTGCTCCTTCTCTAAGACCCTACACTGACACCTGAGGACATATTCTTTCTTCTGGGAATTTGGATTGAGATTCAGATGGATTTTCCTGCTGAAGGCAAGAAATTCAGCCTGTAAGAAATCTACAGAATGAGGACGGTGATGGTATTAATACGTACGTAACACACTGAGAGTTCAATGTGAACCAGGTGCTGTTTGAAGAGTTTCCTACGTAGTGACTCACTTCAGTTCAGTTCAGTTCAGTCGCACAGTCGTGTCCGACTCTCCGCGACCCCATGAATCACAGCACGCCAGGCCTCCCTGTCCATCACCAACTCCCGGAGTTCACTCAAACTCATGTCCACAGAGTCGGTGATGCCATCCAGCCATCTCATTCTCCGTCGTCCCCTTCTCCTCCCGCCCCCAACTTTTCCCAGCATCAGAGTCTTTTCCAGTGAGTCAACTTGTCGCATGAGGTGGCCAAAGTATTGCAGTTTCAGCTTTAGCATCAGTCCTTCCAATGAACATCCAGGATTGATCTCCTCTAGAATGGACTGGTTGGATCTCCTTGCAGTATAAGGGACTCTCAAGAGTCTTCTCCAACACCACAGTTCAAAAGCATCGATTCTTCGGCGGTCAGCCTTCTTCACAGTCCAACTCTCACATCCATACATGACCACGGGAAAAACCATTGCCTTGACTAGACGGACCTTGGTTGGCAAAGTAATGTCTCTGCTTTTTAATATACTATCAAGGTTGGTCATAACTTTCCTTCCAAGGAGCAAGCGTCTTTTAATTTCATGGCTGCAATCAGCATCTGCAGTGATTTTGGAGCCCAAAAAACAAAGTCTGACACTTTTCCCACTGTTTTTCCATCTATTTCCCACGAAGTGATGGGACCAGATGCCATGATCTTAGTTTTCTGAATGTTGAGCTTCAAGCCAACCTTTTCACTCTCCTCTTTCACTTTCATCAAGAGGCTTTTGAGTTCCTCTTCACTTTCTGCCATAAGGGTAGTGTCATCTGCATATCTGAGGTTATTGATATTTCTCCCGGCAATCTTGATTCCAGCTTGTGCTTCTTCCAGCCCAGAGTTCCTCATGATGTACTCTGCATATAAGTTAAATAAGCAAGGTGACAATATACAACCTTGACGTACACCTTTTCCTATTTGGAACCAGTCTGTTGTTCCATGTCCAGTTCTAACAGTTGCTTCCTGACCTGCATACAGGTTTCTCAAGAGGCAGGTCAGGTGGTCTGGGATTCCCATCTCTTTCAGAATGTTCCACAGTTTATTGTGATCGACACAGTCAAAGGCTTTGGCATAGTCAATAAAGCAGAAATAGATGTTTTTCTGAAACTCTCTTGCTTTCTCCATGATCCAGCGGATGTTGGCAATTTGATCTCTGGTGCCTCTGCCTTTTCTAAAACCTGCTTGAACATCTGGGAGTTCACGGTTTATATACTGCTGAAGCCTGGCTTGGAGAATTTTGAGCATGACTTTACTAGCGTGTGAGATGAGTGCAATTGTGCGGTAGTTTGAGCATTCTTTGGCATTGCGTTTCTTTGGGATTGGAATGAAGACTGACCTCTTCCAGTCCTGTGGCCACTGCTGAGTTTTCCAAATGTGCTGGCATATTGAGTGCAGCACTTTCACAGCATCATCTTTCAAGATTTGAAATAGCTCAACTGGAATTCCATCACCTCCACTAGCTTTGTTCGTAGTGATGCTTTCTAAGGCCCACTTGACTTCACATTCCAAGATGTCTGGCTCTAGGTCAGTGATCACGTTATCGTGACTATCTTGGTCGTGAAGATCTTTTTTGTACAGTTCTTCTGTGTATTCCTGCCACCTCTTTTTAATATCTTCTGCTTCTGTTAGGTCCATACCATTTCTGTCCTTTATCGAGCCCATCTTTGCATGAAATGTTCCCTTGGAATCTCTAATTTTCTTGAAGAGCTCTCTTGTTTTTCCTATTCTGTTGTTTTCCTCTATTTCTTTGCATTGATCACTGAGGAAGGCTTTCTTATCTCTCCTTGCTATTCTTTGGAACTCTGCATTCAGATGCTTGTATCTTTCCTTTTCTCCTTTGCTTTTCGCCTCTCTTCTTTTCACAGCTATTTGTAAGGCCTCCTCAGACAGCCATTTCGCTCTTTTGCATTTCTTTTCCATGGGGATGGTCTTGGTCCCTGTCTCCTGTACAATGTCACGAACCTCCGTCCAGAGTTCATCAGGCACTCTATCAATCAGATCTAGTCCCTTAAATCTATTTCTCACTTCCACTGTATAATCATAAGGGATTTGATTGAGGTCACATCTGAATGGTCTAGTGGTTTTCCCTACTTTCTTCAATTTAAGTCTGAACTTCGCAATAAGGAGTTCGTGATCTGAGCCACAGTCAGCTCCTGGTCTTGTTTTCGCTAACTGTATGCAGCTTCTCCATCTTTGGTTGAAAAGAATATAATCAATCTGATTTCGGTGTTGACCATCTGGTGATGTCCATGTGTAGAGTCTTCTCTTGTGTTGTTGGAAGAGGGTGTTTGCTATGACCAGTGCATTCTCTTGACAAAACTCTATTAGCCTTTGCCCTGCTTCATTCCGTGCTCCAAGGCCAAATTTGCCAGTTACTCCAGGTGTTTCTTGACTTCCTACTTTTGTATTCCAGTCCCCTATAATGAAAAGGACATCTTTTTTGGGTGTTAGTTCTAAAAGGTCTTGTAGGTCTTCATAGAACCGATTAACTTCGGCTTCTTCAGCACTACTCGTTGGGGCATAGGCCTGGATTACTGTAATATTGAATGGTTTGCCTTGGAAACGAACAGAAATCATCCTGTCATTTTTAAGATTGCATCCAAGTACTGCATTTCGGACTCTTTTGTTGACCATGATGGCTACTCCATTTCTTCTAAGGGATTCCTGCCCACAGTAGTAGATATAATGGTCATCTGAGTTAAATTCACCCATTCCTGTCCATTTTAATTCACTGATTCCTAGAATGTCGACGTTCACTCTTGCCATCTCCTGTTTGACCACTTCCAATTTGCCTTGATTCATGGACCTAACATTCCAGGTTCCTATGCAATACTGCTCTTTACAGCACTGGACCTTGCTTCTATCACTGGTCACATCCACAACTGGGTACTGGTTTTGCTTTTGCTCCATCCCTTTATTCCTTCTATAGTTATGTCTCCACTGATCTCCAGTAGCATACTGGGCACCTACTGACCTGGGGAATTCCTCATTCAGTATCCTGTCATTTTGCCCTTTGTTACTGTTCATCACTTACCACAACCTTACTACTGCTCATTACTGCAACCCTATGAGAGAAACATGTTCATAATTCCTCGTTTTACAGGTGAGGACATTCAGGTGGGAGAGCTTTAGTCCTTTGCCCAGGGTCACATAGCTATCAAGTTGCTTCCCTGCCAACTCAGTTACAAATAATCTGCCTGCCAATGCAGAGGAGACATGAGTTCCATCCCTGGGTCGGGAAGATTCCCTGGAGCACTGCAACCCACTCCAATATTCTTGCCTGGAGAATCCCATGGACAGAGGAGCCTGGTGGGCTACAGTCCATACAGTCGCAAAGAGTTGGTCACAACTGAAGCGACTTAGGCTGCATGCACCAGATCTGTTACACTCTAACAGACTACACTTTTGAGTTTATCGATCACACGAAATGACTACAGAGAGCCTTTCTTTCTCCCTTTCAATTCTCTCTCCCTCCCTTCTCCTTCCCTTTCGTTTCTTCTCTCTTTTCTTTCTTTCCTTCTTTTTTAATGACTATTTCATTACAAAGCTTAAAATGGTTTAAATCAAAATGAAGAAGCTCTCCAGAAAAGATTTTGGAAATAGTGAAAACTCCCACCCACCCCCCGGATAATAGATGGCTTTCAGCAGTAAGAGGAGTGTAAACTCTTCCTTGGCAATGTGCCCCATGTAGGCTATGGTGATGACTCGTCTGTGTGTGTGTGTGCGTGTGCGCGCGGGCACGCACGCACGTTTCAGTGTGGGAGGAAAACTGTGTGTTCTCATCAAGCCTGGAAAGGCTGAAAGACAAGGTGGGGGTCGAGAGCAGGGGGGAAAGTAGCAAGCTGAGACCGGTGAATATGACCAGGAAGTTTGCACCTTTAAGACATGATTCAAAGTGTGTTTGTGATCTAAGGTGAAATTAGTAGAGAATAATGAATGCATTGAAATAGGCAAGATACTTAATGGTGCCTATGTTTACTTGCTGAAAATAGTGCAAATGTGTGTGAATTAATTACCTTTCTCAAGTGTACTTGATTAATATATATTGCTATTGTATCAAACTTTAAAAAGTAAATGACTGGCTGCGTCTTACATTTTCTTTGCAAAAACTAGTGATTGGCCTAGAGTGAGGCTGCCTGGTGTATATGACCTTTGCTGATACCATTGCCCACGTGGTCAACTGCAGTTGCTAGGGGAGCTGGCACAGTGTCCCAGAGGACAGATTTATCTTTCTCCTCCCAGCTTGAAAGAACACAACCCCAAAATCTTTGGAATTCTTTCCAGAAGGAAATAACCAGGCAATAATTCATTTGTGACCTTGGTTGATGGGCATGGATCTGGGGGCTCTCTCTTCTTTGACTTAAATCAAAGGATGATCCCTTTGGAAGGCAGGGAGCATTTTCCTGAGAGGTGGATAAAAGAAGAGAAATGAAGTGGGGCGATAATATGGTGCCCAGAAGGTTTGGTGGCCAGAGATCGGGGTATATCAAGAATGAGAGAGCTAAGACACAAGGAAAGATGATGAAATGGAGACAGTATGTAACATAAAGGGTGCAGGTATGGTGGGCCTCAAAAAGAGACTGGAAAACAGGTATCTCGAACTTTCGTCTTATTCATGTGTCCACAAAATTCTCCTGTTATGTTCAGTTCAATTCAGTTGCTCAGTCTTGTCCAACTCTATGACGACATGGACTGCAGCACACCACGCTTCCCTGTCCATCACCAACTCCTGGAGCTTGCTCAGACTCATATCCACTGAGTTGATGATGCCATCCAGATATTTCATCCTCTGTTGTCCCCTTCTCCTCCCACCTTCAAATCATTCCCAGCATCATGGTCTTTTCAAATGAGTCAGTTCTTCGAAATAGGGGGCCAAGGTATTGGAGTTTCAGCTTTAGCATCAGTCCTTCCAATGAATATTCAGGACTGATTCCATTTAGGATGGAGTGGTTGGATCTCCTTGCTGTTCAAGGGAATCTCAAGAGTCTTTTCCAACACCACACTTCAAAAGCATCATTTCTTCTGTGCTCAGCTTTCTTTATAGTCCAACTCTCACATCCATACATGACCACTGGAAAAACCATAGCCTTGACAAGGCTATTTCAAATTCTAAAAGATGATGCTGTGAAAGTGCTGCACTCAATATGCCAGCAAATTTGGAAAACTCAGCAGTGGCCACAGGACTGGAAAAGGTCAGTCTTCATTCCAATCCCAAAGAAACGCAATGCCAAAGAATGTTCAAACTACCGCACAATTGCACTCATCTCACACACTAGTAAAGTCATGCTCAAAATTCTCCAAACCAGGCTTCAGCAATATGTGAACCGTGAACTCCCAGATGTTCAAGCAGGTTTTAGAAAAGGCAGAGGAACCAGAGATCAAATTGCCAACATCTGCTGAATCATCGAAAAAGCAACAGAGTTCCAGAAAAACAGCTGTTTCTGCTTTATTGACTATGCCAAAGCCTTTGACTGTGTAGATCATCATAAACTGTGGAAAATTCTGAAAGAGATGGGAATACCAGACCACCTGATCTGCCTCTTGAGAAACCTGTATACAGGTCAGGAAGCCACAGTTAGAACTGGACATGGAACAATAGACTGGTTCCAAATAGGAAAAGGAGTACATCAAGGTTCTGTATTGTCACCCTGCCTATTTAACTTATATGCAGAGTACATCATGAGGAACGCTGGGCTGGAAGAAGCACAAGCTGGAATCAAGATTGCCGGGAGAAATATCAATAACCTCAGATATGCAGATGACACCACCCTTATGGCAGAAGGTGAAGAGGAACTCAAAAGTCTCTTGATGAAAGTGAAAGAGGAGAGGGAAAAAGTTGGCTTAAAGCTCAACATTTAGAAAACTAAGATCATGGCATCCAGTCCCATCACCATGGCAAATAGATGGGGAAACAGTGGAAACCGTGGCTGACTTTATTTTTCTGGGCTCCAAAATCACTGTGGATGGTGATTGCAGTCATGAAATTAAAAGACGCTTGCTCCTTGGAAGGAAAATTATGAGCAACCTAGATAACATATTAAAAAGCAGAAACGTTACTTTGCCAACAAACGTTTGTCTAGTCAAGGCTATAGTTTTTCCAGTAGCCATATATGGATGTGAAAGTTGGACTATAAAGAAAGCTGAGCACAGAAGAATTGATGCTTATGAAGTGTGGTGTTGGAGAAGACTCTTGAGAGTCCCTCGGACTGCGAGGAGATCCAACCAGTCCATTCTAAAGGAGATCAGTCCTGGGTGTCCATTGGAGGCACTGATGTTGAAGCTGCAACTCTAATACCTTGGCCATCTGATGCAAAAAGCTGACTCATTGGAAAAGACCCTGATGCTGGGAAAGATTGAGGGCAGGAGGAGAAGGGGACAACAGAGGATGAGATAGTTGGATGGCATCACCGACTCAATGGACATGGGTTTGAGTGGACTCCGGGAGTTGGTGATGGTCAGGGAGGCCTGGTGTACTGTGGTTTATGGGCTCGCAAACAGTTGGACACGACTGAGCGACTGAACGGAACTGAACTGACTAGATGGACCTTTGTTGATAAAGTAATGTCTCTGCTTTTTAATATGCTGTCTACGTTGGTCATAACTTTCCTTCCAAGGAGTGTCTTTTAATTTCATGGCTGCAATTACCATCTGCAGTGATTTTAGCATAGTCAATAAAGCAAAAGTAGATATTTTTCTGGAACTCTCTTGCTTTTTCAATGATCCAGAGGATGTTGGCAATTTGATCTCTGGTTCCTCTGCCTTTTCTAAATCCAGCTTGAACATCTCTAAGTTCATGGTTCACATATTGTTGAAGCGTGGCTTGGAGAATTTTGAGCATGTCTTTACTAGCGTGTGAGAGGAGTGCAATTGTGTGGTAGTTTGAGCATTCTTTGGCATTGCGTTTCTTTGGGATTGGAATGAAGACTGACCTTTTCCAGTCCTGTGGCCACTGCTGAGTTTTCCAAATTTGCTAACATATTGAGTGCAGCACTTTCATAGCACCATCTCTTAGGATTTGAAAAAGCTCAACTGGAATTCCATCACCTCCAGTAGCTTTGGTTGTAGTGATGCTTCCTAAGGCCCACTTGACTTCGTATTCCAGGATGTCTGGCTCTAGATGAGTGATCACACCATCGTGATTATGTGGGTCATGAAGGTCTTCTTTGTACAGTCCTTCTGTGTATTCTTGCCACCTCTTCTGTTATGTCAGCAGTGTTTATTTGAGCACGGTGTGACTTCCTCCCTTGAGTCACCATGGGGAGACCTGAGCTTTAGAAAGTCACTTTTTGGGAATTCCCTGGTGGCCCGGCGGTTATGTGCAGCACTTTCACTGTCAAGGGTGCAGACTCAGCCCCTGGTTGGGGAACTAAGACTAAGATCCCACAAGCCAAATGGCACACCCCGCCGCCAAAAAGGCACTTTCCTTCCCCAAATTTAAAGTCCACACAAATGCAGCCAGGAGGGCAGGGCTCAGTCTTCTGTGTCAGAAATGATTCTTCCAAAGCAGATTCCATGAAGTTATTAATATCTCTAAAATGAGAGCTCATAATATCACAGCCACCACAGTGCCCTATCCAGAGGATGCCATTCACACTGCAGACTATTTGAGCTCATGGAATGCTGTGTACTGTGCATGTGGCTGTACGTGACAGTTCTGCATAGTCACATAGCTTTTTAAAAAGTCTGTATTCCAGTCAATTTCCTAATTTGTCTTTATTGATAAGAAGCTCTAGCTCTGAATGTGTACTACCATTAAAAAACTCTTAAAGTTGGTTGTTGTAAAATATTTTTTCCTCCTCTACTACTTAATATTTTTTGAAGGTGTTAATAATCTAGGCTTATTTATGATTACTTTTGTTGTAACTCAACAGCTCCTAGCACTCTGATGCATATTGAGAAGACTCAAGTATAATGAAGACTTAGGCAACGGGTTGATTTTTTCTCTTATGAAAGAAACTTGTGACTACTTTTATATATTTATCTAGAGAATGAAAGTTTTTTTTAAACCACTTTATGGGCTTTTAAATTACTAAGGCATTTTTTTTCAGAAGTAAAATTATTTAACATAAAAATGAGTCCGCAGGGGTAGTACTAAATTTTATTTGGTGGTTTTCTGTTTTGCCTTTGAACACCCAGAAACATTCTCAACATTTATTTTGATTCTGAAGGCAGTGTGAAAACAGTCCTTTCCCCAAGACGTCCTGGCTTTATCACTGAGCTTCCTCCATAGGCATGCCATCTGCCGAGAGGAGTATATATTCATCCTACTTCAGACTGGGAAAGACTTCAGAGATGAACTCCTTCAACCAAGCCACAAAGTTCATGTCACATTCCACTTCACAATCAAATGCAGGCCTACAGGTGAAGTGGCTTGCTCAGGGTCACCCAGGAACAACTGCTGTCTGCATACAAGTCCTTTCTCTTCTACACAACAGTCTCAGCATGCTGTGCTTGAGAGTTTGGTATCAAAGTGACTTTTGAGCAAAAATACACAAATGCCACGTCTGTTCCTTGAATCCCCAAGAGGCCTACTTTGAGAGCCTGTAGGCATTTCCTTATCTTTGATCTTAATCCTGTCCTGGTTAAATTTCACAGAGTGTATAAGTTTGAATTTTGGGGCCAGACACACTAGGGTCCATTATCATAGTGTACTTGCTGTGTGATCCTTGGTGAGACAGATAATGTCTTCACACTTCACTTTCCTCATCTTAGAAATAGGGATAATAGTACATGAAGTGCTTTCCACACTTTCTGGTGGACAATAAGGCACTCCCTAGTACTCTTGCCTGGAGAATCCCATGGATGGAGGAGCCTGGTAGGCTGCAGTCCGTGGGGTCACTAAGGGTCAGACACGACTGAGCGACTTCACTTTCACACACTGGAGAAGGAAATGGCAACCCACTCCAGTGTTCTTGCCTGGATAATCCCAGGGACAGGGGAGCCTGGTGGGTTTCCGTCTATGGGGTCACACAGAGTCGGACACGACTGAAGTGACTTAGCAGCAGCAGCAGCAGCAGTTTTCTTTGGAAATCCAGCAAGTCCATATTGAAAGTATCCAGCTATTTCTTAAAAGTTGGAGAAACTGATCCTAATTGTCTTCAGCCTTTTCCCTTCCATCCCTTTAAGGTCTTCTCTGCTTCTTTGTAGTTTTGAATTTGGGCAAATGCTCAGAGAAGTCACGTGACCACAGATTTGCACCTGATGGCCACAGGAGACTCTTCCCCAAGAGCCCAGGAATTTTTCTGAGTTGTGGGACATGGAAGAAATTTGGAACGGCATCCTCAGTGGCAATTCTCCAAGGACCCTATTCAACCTAAGGTTGAAAGGACTGGGCTTGAGTAAGACCACAGACTCCTAAGGCATCATTTTTGCAATGCCAAGGACCACAGAAAAACAGGCAAATCCTTTAATTTTTACAGCCTCAGAGGCCGAGGCTTTCAGGGATGGGGACACTCCTCGGCCGGTGACGGCAGGGCTGGTCCGAAAACCCGGGTTCATGGGCCTGGCTCCCAGAGCCTGGTTCGTCTTACCAGCTGCGTCTCATTAACTTCACCTCCGAAAATGCTAAGGCAGTTTCCTCCCAATGCCTACCCAGGCTGGGTGGGGCGATTCTGTGGCATGGAAAGAACCGGGAAAACGATTCTAACTCCTTGGGTACACTAATTCCTTGGGTATACTAACTCCTTGGGTACACTAACTGTGCGATTCCCGGAGGAGCGGGTGAGGGGTTGTTTAGATGTCAGGTTTGGTACCCAGAGGTTCCAGGAGGCCTGGACAGATAACTTAAAAGACTGCCTACTCTGGAAGCCACCCTCCTTTCTCCGGGTCTGTTTTCCCTGTGTAGTGACTGCGTGGGGACACCCTGCTTGGAGGGGTCCCCGGAATAAGGTGAGGCGCTCTGGGTCGGGGTGGGTCAGTCCCCGTCGCGGCCCCGCCTCTGCAGGTTGCGGCTTCTCGGTGGGGTTTTTCCTGCCCCGGCCCCGCCCCCGCCTTGGCCCCCGTCCGGGGAGAGGCGCTAGGTGGGGTCGCTGTGGTCCCTTCGCTTTCCCCACTCCCCCCGTCTCTTACTCCAGGGGAGTTTCACCCCGTCCTCCCTGCTCAGCCCTCACCTTTGAAAACCTTCTCCCAAAGCCACCACATTTCTAAAAGTGCGCGACTTCTCCCGGGCCTGCAGAAGGAGCTGCGGCAGCTCGGCATTCCTCGGATTCCAGCGCTGTGACGTCCCCAAGGACGCGCGCCCGGGGCTCGGGAGCCGGGGCTCCCCTTCCCGCGCAGCCCCCCGCGCCCCCGCGCGCGCGCCCGCCCGCCCCGCCGCATTCCTCCGGGCCCCCGGCGCGCGCCCCGCGCTCCCCGCGCGCCGCCGAGCCGGGCCCGGGGTGGGGGAGCCGCGGCCGCCGGCGCCTGCTCCGTCCCCTCCCACTCGCCAGGCCCCTTCCTCCCTCCTCTCGCGGCCGCTCGCATTTCCTGCCGCTCTGGCTCTCCCGGCCCCTGAAAGTTCGTCCCAACTTTTCCCTCCCCGGGGAGGGCGCGGCGGGCGCAGTCCGGGGGCAGGTTGCAGCGCCCGTCTTCGCTCCGCCGCCTGCCCTCCGGGCGCCGGTCCTCGGCGAGCGGCCGCCACTCCGTGGCCCCTGGCGGCGCGTCCTCTCCCACCTCGGCCAGCCTCCCCGTCCCGGTCCCCTCTCCGGCGGGCCAGCCCCGCGCCGGGGTGGTTCTCCTTTCCCCCCTTCTCCGGGCGCCCCCGCGCCAACTCTCGCGCCGGGATCGCGGCGGAAACCTCCCTCCCCTTTCGCCTCCTCCGGCTCCTTCCCTCCGCCCCTTCTCCGCCAGCCACTGGAAGCAATTCCTCGGGGGGACCTGGGGCTCCGCCGCCCGCGGAGGGCAGCCTTTCGGCGCGGGACTCCGGGGTTCTGACGGGGCCATGTAAGCAGGTAAGCGGCGTCTGGGGCGGGGAGTCGGGCCCCAGGTTGGGGGCCGCCCTGGGCGCTCCGGGCGCCTTGCCGATGACTTGGGCAAACGCTGGCCACGCCGACTTGGGATCGGCGGCCCGGGACGCCTGGCAGGGCAGCGGGAGCGCGAGGGGGCCGGGCAGCTGGACTTGTTAAGTGGCGGTGGGAGCCGCCCGCAAATACGCACGGCTTGGAGTTACGGTGGAAGGTGTGCGCTGTCTGCAGAGAGGACGGTGAGACTCACACTCTAGCCCCCTCCTCCCCACTGCCGTTTTCTTTTGGGGAACCACAGAGGGCCTAGTGAGGGCAGCTGAGATACCCAGACGGCGGGGGCCGGAGGGTGAAAGCCGTCACTGTCTCTCAAGCTGGAGGGGGTCCCCCGCCGCGACCCTCCTCTGTTCCACAGCCCCCTGCCCCTGGTACCCCCCCACCCCCCAGGAGACAGGATCTTGAGAGGGAGAAATTTCCATGCTCTTCCACTAGGCCACAGCCTTGCCACCAAACTCCTGGGCTTCTTTGCCCCTACTTGTGTGGTCGGCCGACTCACAGGGAGACCCTGTGGGCCCCTAATTTCAGAACAGGTCTCAACCTCGAACGCCCCAAGTTCTGAGTATTAAGATCCAAGGGTGGTGTTCAGACACCGTCTCCGCTTTCTCCTGGCATGACCCCTACTTCTGAGGTTTCAGCGCTAGGAAGAGGTTTTTCACCTTTTTGAGGAGCAGTGAGGGAGCGCTGCCCCGACCCCCGTTCCTTCCCACTTCCTCCAGGTCCCCCCACCCCACCCCTCCCTACAGCTTAAGGCCGATTGTGGGCTTTCGCCTTCAGTCCGTCCAGGGGCTGGCCGTCGGTCTTTGTGAAGGTGAGGAATTTCCAGACCGCCGGCTGCGGATGGGTTACAGGGTTTCCACCAACGTGTGAATTTCTTCAAATGGGTTAGTTCGTTGGCCCATTCATTCAACAAACCCAGTATGGCAGATTCTCCCCCTGGGCTAGGAACTGGGGATACAAAGATGCTAAAACAGGATGTAACTGCAGCCTGCCAGAGGAAACCCACTGACTGACCTGGAAGCAGAGTGTACTGAGAGGGCCTGGGAAGGCTTGGTCCAGAGGTGAGGGGGCCAGGTGTGCGCTGAGTCTGGAGAGTTGAGGTGTCGCTCCCCTAGAGGACCGATTAGGAAAGTGCCTTCCAGTGGGAAGGAAAGAACTTGTGCAAAGGAAGAGTCCAAAATGCGAGTGCAGAGAGATCATACCTAGTAGAGAACTGGGGGCTGAAGAGGGATTTATGGCTTGGTTGGTTCAGTGTAGCCAGGACAGCTTTTTTTTTTTTTTATTAGATATTAAACTGGAAGCACTTAGGAACCAAGTAGCTTCCAGCGGCACACGCATCTCTCGCTTTGGATGCCTGATGCTGGTTCTGCAACAAGCAGTGGTTGGGGGACCCTCTACATTTTCATTGACACTAACTGGCTCATGCTCATGCCTGGTTTCATCAGAATGGTACTGATTCCCTTTCAAAGGGCCACCTGACAGCAATAGGTGATAATACCGCAGCTTACAGAAGCTTGTATTGAAGTCGCCTTATCTTTTGGTGATGGCGTTAAAAGCATGTGCCTTGGGAATGATAGCCTTAACGAGTGGAAGCTGGAGAGCACAGATGCCCTTCTGCCTAATCTGCCTGGGCGTCTGTGCTGTGCAGAGTGAGTTCGTGTGTGTGTCGCTGTGCTTGTTGTAGTATTCTCCACTTTCCCACGTCATCGCAGCATCAGCACAGTTGGAGGAATGACTTCCTTCCTCTGAAACTTTACAAAAAGCTGAACGCCTTCTAGCAGATTGTTGTCGCCTCCTGGTCCAGGATTCAGCGGATCCTGCCTAGAAAGCTTTTTATAGCGCAGCAGCCTCCTGTACGTGGTTTGCTGCTCAAGGGTGCCTCTTCACTGGCTGAAGTGGCGGTGTAGTATTATTCATAGTGGCTGCGTCCTGGCTGAGGTGGCGGAAGTCCAGCTCTCGGTGACCTCAGACCAGTACATGTGAGTGAGAAGAGCATACTGACCTCCTGCAGTGCTGGGTGTTTGCCTCAACCGCCCCCATCCCCAAAAAAGAGAAAAACAAGAACACACCTTTCTTTATCTCAAGAACAGCCCCTGGACAATGGCTTTCCTGAAGGTCTAGGACCTTCGTGAGAGAAATGGCTCAAGAGAAACTCTTGCTATTCCCAGGTACCGGTCCAGCCTCCATCATTGGCTTAAACATATAGTTGTTATTATTAACACTAGATATTCAGGTTTGTGTGGACCATGTGGAACAGACAGCTGTAATGGAAAGAGCATTTAGACTACTTTCATGTGGAGGAACCTTAAAAAAATCAAAGAAAAATTAGGATGTTTGGGACAATTCTTGCTTGTCCTGAATGGATGAGCCAGAAGTTGACAACTATGAGAACTTTTCCCTCCAGTGCCTTCCCTCCTTACTAAGAGTTTCAGTTTTTGGCTTCAGGGATGCGAACATATACCCTTGGATTGTACCTTGTCCCCCACCTGGGTTCCGTATTCTTATCCTTTGTCACCTGCAATCCTGCATTTGGACTTCTTCAGTCACCAAACACTGTGCATTTTTTGAACTCATTCTAAGCCTCAGTGCAGTGTACCTTGTTAGAGATAAGGCAGAGGAAAGAGATAAGATGAAATCTTTAGCCATTTCAATTATTGCTGCTTGTGCTGCTTGACAAAGAATGAGGGAAAACAAGCACGTTTTGGTGGAGAAGAGGTTAAAATTGATGTCTAAAACAAGACTCTGTGGTCTCCCCTTACTGGTTTAATTTACCCTTCCCCCCGTCTGAGCCCCAGGGAGGGCTTATTGAATGGTTCAAGGTGTGTGTGTGTAGCACATTCAGCAGCTTTTCTGGCCTGTTGGTGTGCTGGAGTCGGAGATCCGGGGTTGGGAGTTCGAGATATAGCTCAGTTTGTGTCCCAGCTCTGCCGTCTTTTAGCTGTGATGTTGGCTGCTTTGCAGCCCTTCCGAGTCTTCCTTCATCTCTAAGGTGGGGCCAGCAGTTGTTAACGCGCCAGGATACTCGGGGGAATTCTGTGTAATGCCCTGTGCCCCTCTGCTAACAGTGCCTCCCTCACACTGAGTAGGTGTTGGGTCAAGGATGGCTATTTATATGTTCCAGGAGTTATATGTGGCCATGAATGCACTCTTTGTGTGTCACATTTTCCCCAGCAGCCTGAATTCACATGCGTGCCAACATACACATAAGGCTTTGTTTTTGACATTTTTTTTTTTTGGTCTGTTGGCTCAAAGCAAACGTGTTGGCTGGCAGCTGCTAGCCCCTCATGTAGAAGGAGGGTGTGAGTTGCAGGACCAGGCAGTAGGTTAGTTTAGGGAGGGAAAGCCACGTAGACGAGGGCAGAAAAAGGGATCCTTTCCCCGCATACTGCTTCCTATAATGAGAGGCTAGTGCTAATACAAGGCTCCTTGCGATTCTAATGTTGAAATCCAGTGAATTCAATGATGTTAGAATAAATCCACCTGCCTTTAGCAAGAATGCAAAAGGTAGCCGATCGGCACAAATGAGTCTCTGCAGCCTTGCTCTCCTTCTTTGAAGCTTAGGTCTAAGGAGTCAGTTGCAAGGAGCCTCTCAGGTCCTGCCAGCTTCAGGTCGCTTGAACTTTAATGTTGCCTTTCATCCGAGAAGCCTGAAGTATTTGGCAAACATTAATTCACTGATCTTCATGTCAACCTCCCAGCAGGAGGGGATGTTAGAAGAAAGGAACCACTCCTAAAACGTCAGGAGGACAGGTGTGCAGTAACTGTTCCAGAAGCCGAACGGATTGTTAGAGCCAAGAATTGATTGAGGATCCTACATGATACAGGATTGCAAACAGGTCCCAGGTGCAAGAAGACCCCTTTGAAGAGTAGAGGGAGAAAGTTTAGGAGAATGCAGATCAGGCGGTGGTTTTTGCAGTGGAAAGGGAGAGGAAATCGCATTGCGAGGACCAGCCATTGCCTTTGCTGTGTATTGCACGCATGCTGATTATGAAAATAAATAACCTCTGAATTATTTATAATTTTGAATGAGAGGATATGATGCAGTTCTTGTGGATGAGGATTTAGAGTCGCTGAGGTAAAAGGTAAGTGACTAAGTACCTTTTTGTGGGATAGGAGTGGTTATGTGTCCAAGCTGGATTATAAATGGCATTTGAACATTGTTTTAATTTCCTTTCCCTTTTTCCTGTTGGTTCCATATGCCTTGGTTTTGTTTCACTCTCCACTCAAGCTTTTGTTGGACTTGTTTTATGGTCCTTGCTACTGGAAAAAAACACATTGTGGCCAGGCTTGGATCAAGCTTGTATGTAAAATCTGATACGTGGCTGATTTGGCTTAGTTCCTGACGGGACTCCATTAGGCCCAGCTCAAGGATTTCATCCTGAGCCTGGTCAGTTAGCTTGGCCCAGAAGTCTGTTGCATTTGCAGAGGTCCTGTAAACCCTAGGTGGCCATCCCGTCAGTGCTTGATGCTGGTCAGCCAGGAGGTGTCTGGTGAGAAAAGGAGGAAAAGCGTGGCATGACGTCCCCTGTGAATCTGAGCATCCTTTTCACATTTGTGATGTTTGAGATTTTAGTACTGACCGATATTCCTAAATTGGGGAGATTTACCGTGAGGGCTGCTGACTCGATCTCCTTTGGCTTCATTGTTGAAAATTAGCAAAAGTTCCTGATGCTTGTCTTTGTGCAAATTGTATCCTTTTCCAGCATTTCCTTTCCTCAAGTCTTTGGGAATCTGTCGCCCAGGAGTTCTTTCACACTCCATTCCCTTCAGGTAATTGGGACATTAGCTAAGGTGGTAGTGAGCCTCAGAATCACCTGGAGGGCTCATTAAACACTGTTTGCTGGTATTATCCCCCATGCCCACCCCAGCTTCTGATTCTGCAGGTCTGGGGTGGTCATTGAGAATTTGCATTCCTAAGACACTCCCAGGTGATGCTAATACTCCTGGTCCTCGGTCCAGCATTTTGAGAATGGCTGAGTCATTTTGGTCCATCCACACCTGTCAGCCTTGCGTGGTAGTCACTTAAGTTTTTCACTGCAGTGGTTTGAATGATTCTGGTTCTGGTGGTTTTGGCACTCCGGAGAGGCTGGGAGTCACTTAATGGTAACTTATTCCTAGCTAGGCCCATGGAGAGCATGAATTAGATACTTCCATTTTAATGGATTTGCATGCCACCCCATCTGACCCCACCGCTCGGTTCTGAACAGTTTGGTTTATCTGGTACTTCTCTCCGTCTGCTTATCCGCTATTCATGCCCAATTCTACCTGTCTCAAATTGAACTCATTAGTTTCTTGCCACAAAAGCTGCTGCCTCTGTGTTTCCTGTCTTACTGACATGAATTGACTTAGCTGCTGAAGCCAGGCACTTGGAGTTCTCTTCAGCATGTCACTCTTTGTTAGCACCCAGCGCCCCTGCCCCCGCCCCTCCAACCCCCATAACAAACCCAATTAGTCCTTAGATCCTTTGAGTTTGTGTCTCTAAAGTATCCTTGATGTGTTCCTTTCCCTCCATCACCACTGCCTCTTGGGATTGTTCAAGAGCTTCAAAGGCTGTCTTTCACATTCTCTTCATCTGTTCACTTAAATAGCTTTTTAAAACGCAAATCTTTATAGTATATAAATTCTTACTGTGCCTCTTAGTACCTGTATGATAAGGCTTCCTCACCCTGACTACCTTTGCATTCCCATCTGCGGTTTTTCTTGTCTCTATGCGAGGGCCCTAAGACCCTAAGGGTGATGTGTAATCCCCGCTCCCTTATTCCTTACATTCTGACCCAGACTGACCTGTTCCCCTTGGCTGCCTGCTTAGCCCCCGCACCTTCAGCTAAAGCTTTCCCTGCCCTGACACTCCTTCCCACCGCCAGTTAGGCATTCCTTTCTTTACAGTTTTAGAACATTTTGCAGTTAGCTCTATCGGTAATTTCTGTCTCACCATATTATTTATGTTTACCTCCCTGTCTCCTCTGTTAAGTTATAAGCTTCTCCCGGCAGGATTTACGTTTTATTTTTTTTTCAGAATCTCTGCCCTGTATGGAGGTTGGCTAGAAAGAGCCACGGCTTACCTTTACTGGTGCTGGTTCTATCCCAGTGTTCTTAGCACTTTGTATTATATCTTTCAACAACCCTGTAAAGTAGGTAACTATTATTATTGCTGTTATGCAGAGAATGAAATGGAGTTGACTTTTTATAAAGAAGTGTTTAAAGAATCCATGAATGAATGCGTTTCTGAAATGCTGACCTGGAGGTTTAGAGCCCAGTTTGGTGTGGAATTTATTGTTTATTCTTTAATAGGTGTGGTGTGCTGGGAAGATTATATCGTGTTAATGACTGTATGTGATTTTCAAAGTTAAACAGATATCAGTGCTGTTTATGATACACATCTTATTTGTTCGTTTGAGGAGGCGAATCACATCCCTGAGCTGTTTTCTCAAGCTACTGAGACTCTGGCTCTTATTGTTGCTTTGTTTTACTTGGTTACTTTCAAACACATAATTATTTTCTTTCTGTTTTTCAAACCTAGGAAACCTTGCAGATCAAGGGAGTGTAAATATCACACAAAAATTAATAAGTAGGAACATTTGGGACTTAAGGCATAAAACAAAATTGTTTTCACAAATTTAGATGTACTATTGATTAGAATATGTTTTATTTCATTTCTGTGCATTATTTTCTGTAGTACCTTACATTAATGAGGAAAAGGCAAATCACTCATTATTCAACCTCTGAGTTACTAGTCTTTAAAATGGAAAAGAGAGAAACCCTCCATGACATTGTCATAGTGTCTGCCAACCTGTCCTGAACCAAGATATCCTGTCCTACATGGTGTTGTGGTTTAGTTGCTCAGTTGTGTCCAGCTCTTTGCGACCCCCATGGACTGCAGCCCACCAGGCTCCTCTGTCCATGGGAATTCCCAGACAGGAATACTGGAGTGGGTTGCTATTTCCTTCTTCAGGGGATCTTCCCCACCCAGGGATCAAACCCACATCTCCTGCTTGGCAGGTAGATTCTTTACCACTGAGCCACCTGGGTTCTGCCTATAGAACCATGTAATAAGAACCATGTAGTCAGCAGCACTGATATCACTGATGTTATCCCCCAAATCATGAGGTGGGCTTTAGTCATTATTTCAGTTCTCAAGTAAAAGGAATTAAGGCAGATCTCATGGTCATGAAAGTGAGTTTGTTATGAATTACATGTACACACTATATATACTAGAGCTTGATCCTTTAAGGTTCTCCACGAATAACACCAACCCCCCCAACAATGTTCCTCTGATTTCTTCAACTTTATGTCCTGCTATTCCCCAGGGTTCTGCCACACTGCAGCTGTTTCCTGAACAGGTCCCAGGAATCCTAGAGCTCAGCCATCCTAACCTGTCAAAAGCATCTTCAAAGGTCCACTGTAAATACCACTCCCCTGGACAGCCTTCCTGATCTCACCCGCCTGACCGGGCCCCTCTGCAACTTTTAAAAAAAACTTTATTTGGCTCTATCAGGTCTTATTTGTCACAGGTGGGATCTAGCTCCCTGCCCGGGGATTGAACCTGGGCCCCACCCTGGGCCGTCTGTGTTGGGAGCGTGGCGTCTTAGCCGCTGGACCACCAGGAAAGTCTCGCCTCTGCTACTTCATCTTGGCATTAACCTCTCTGTGCTCTGCATCCTGGTTAACCTGCTGTATCCCTCTCTCGAGCCTGCCAGTTGCCCAGGAGCTGCCACTGACCTCACTGCTCTCCACGTCCCTCCTTTGCCCTGGCACAGACTGCCCCAGCTTCTCTTCTGCTGCTGGTCACCTGTCCCTGTTCATTTGGGTCTGCGTCATGCTTGCCCCGGGGATCCCCGCTGAGGCTACCCCCTTTCTCTCCATGACAACAGTTCCTTCAGGAAAGACGGTCATCTCGACCTCTTTTTGTCACCTGTCCTGCTGTGCCAGTGCGGAGACCAGTCCACCCTCTACACTTCAGAGTCTTGTTTTAAACACATCTGGAACTTCCCTAGGGGTCCAATGGGTAAGACTCTGCGCTTCCACTGAATGGAGGGTGGGGTGGGGTGCAGGTTTCATCCTTGGTTGGGAACTAAGATCCCACATGCTGTGCGGTGCAGCCCCCCAAAACTAAAAACACACGTCTGAATTTTCCTTCTCTTTCTTACAATCTGTCTTGCCATTTGATACTGTTTAGAGATACGTACACCAGTCATAGAAGTAAAGTTGAACCTTGAACAATGTGTGCATTAGGGGCACCAACCCTTTGCACATTTGAAAATTCTCCTGTAACATAGACTTGTGTACCCGCTGCCCCTGAATCTGCATTCCACATCCACGATTCAACACGTGCAGGTCAGGTAGCACTGTAGGTACTTACTGTTGGGAGCAATCCAAGTATAAGTGGACTCGTGTAGTTCAGATCACGTTCAAGGGTTAACTAGGTAGAGAAATGCCAGAAAGACCATAAATGCCAAATACAGGGGAGGAGGTGGCGGTGAAGGTGAGCAGAGAAGCGTAATGTTCTTTCCTCTCCTCAGCTGAGTGGTGGGAACACGTATGTTTACTGTGTTCTCTAGTATGTCTAATGTACTTAATTTTAACAATACACAAAGCTGCCCAAGGTCAAGTGCAGACTTAGCTGAGCCTTCTGGGCTCTGCATGCATAGCTCTTGTTTCCAGCTAACCTAACTTCTAGCCTGGGCTGGAAACATGTCTCACGGTTGAAACATTGTGGCTTTGACTCACATCTACTGTTACTCTTCGCTTGAATTCCTTTTCCCATCTGGTCACATACTAATTTCTTCTGTATCTTCTTAGATGTTTTGTCCGATGTTCCTTTTTTATCATTTGGAAGAGTTCATTGTCATCTGGTCTGTCTTCCTTTGGTGTTCTCCTCATTCTTCACTGATAAGCATCGCATTAAATTATAGCTGTTTGTTCATCTATCTCCCCATGGTTTTGAGCTCTTTGGGGACATGTTTTGTAGATTTATTTATCTTTGGGTTCTTGGCACCTGCTGCAAAGTAGATATTCAATAAATGCTTGGAATTGTTGAGTCATAGATGTAAGATTAGGGTTTTTAATTGAAGTGATTTTTTTTTAAAAAGAGCATGTCCAAAAAAACTTCAAAGCAAATTGAAGGAAGGAATATCTTGTGGATTCAGTATCAGAAATGTAGACTGTAGACTGAATCGATTTATACATGTGTGTGATAAGTCACTTCAGTTGTGTCTGACTCTTTGCGACCCTATGGACTGTAGCTTGCCAGGCTCCTCTGTCCATGGGATTCTCCAGGCAAGAACACTGGAATTGTCGTGACAGTAGTGGGTTGTCATGCTCTCCTCCAGGGGATCTTCCCAACCCAGGGATCGATTTATAAGTCAAACTCATGATTAGTTTTAGACATTATTTCTTCTGCTTTTCCCATGTACCTTATGGTGACAGGGGATAGTGTCATTGTTTTGGTTTGCTCTTGTTTAGTCTGTCCCCTTATGATCATGAACTGTGTTGATGTTTTCTGCAGCAGTGTCCGAGGGTCTGTGTGAGTCTAGGTATGGAAGCAGATCTGGGCTGTGAAGTGGTGCCACTTGGTGTAAGGGTGACTTCTGCTGTCAATGCTGCTTGCTCTGGGATAGAGAAGCAACACATCCTCATGGAGGAGAGGCAGCAGAGTTTATTTTTGCGGCAGACGTGTCCCACTGCAGAGCTATAATAACCATAATGAAAGAGGATTATGCTGTATTAGGTTTATGAAGGGTGTACTGGTCTGTTACCAGGGTCAGTGGTGACAGCTCAAGCCAGCAATTAGGTTTCATTAAAGACTCCAGCAGGCAATTAGCATTTGTTTCTGCCAATGAAATCCTATGATCTATTAACCATATTCTTTTTCACTAGACATTTTGTAAACTGTGCTTTACATGACAGAGGTACACTTTTTTTTTTTTTTAAGACATACACACGTCTCCAAATTATCATTTGAAAAATGGGCTAACTTTTAGACTCCCTGTGTTTAAATCTGTTGGCTGTACTAACATTCTGGGTGGATTGTGCTCTTTTAAAATCTGTATATTTTTAAAAGTTCATATAGATTTTTTTATTTAAAGGCAAATAATTTGTTATGGAATATTATATAATTATGTGATTTATGAGGGGGAAACAGTGTGACTGATGTGAAACGAATTATAATAAAACTCTAAAATAATGAAATGACACCTACCACTTTTAATTATATTCTCTAGAAAATTATTGTTTTACTTAAGAGGCATCTAAAAATAAAGGCTGGGAAGGATGATTTGTGCTGTGTTTCAGCTGAGCAGCTGTTTGGTTGTTTTGAAAATAAGGCTTATTTTCCAGGGGGTGGGTTTGGTACAAGTGAATGTTTCATGTAGCTTCATCCTTAGGCATGCGTTTAGGCATTTAAACTTTGCCTGTGAATATGATGTGATGTTTACACTTACTATATCATTAAAAGAAATTTCCTCCCTCCTCTCTTTCTACCTCTTCCAGTCCTTTCTCCTTGCTTCTTTCTTCTTCCCTCCCTTCCTTCTTTTGTAATAAATTGCCTTCATGTGGAGGACTCTGATAGGTTAACTGGGGCTTCCCTGGTGGGTCAGTGGTAAAAAATCTGCCTCCAGTACAGGAGACATGGGTTCGATCCCTGGGTTGGGAAGATCTCCTGGAGGAGGAAATGGCAACCCACTCCAGTATTCTTGCCTGGAAAATCCCGTGGACCGAGGAGCCTGATGGGGCTACAGTCCATAGGGTTGCAAGGAGTTAGACATGACTGAAGTGACTGAGCACACACAGAGATAGGTTAATTACTGTGTATGTATCAGGGATGATAAAAAGGAGAATTGCAGAGTACAGCCCATCAGGCTGGAAACTTGGTGTAAAGGTCTGTACAGATGTCTATTTCCATGAGTTACTTAGGCTATCTTCCTGTTGTTTGACTCTCTTGGTTCACTTATTTTTCTCATTTGTAGACTGGTATCCCCACCCAGAGATAGAATGGTAATAGTGGCTGAGCATAGCAGCTTGAGAAGGAAGCTGCTGAGAAGCTACTGGAGAAGGAAATGGCAACCCACTCCAATATTCCTGCCTAGAGAATTCCATGGACAAAGGAGCCTGGCGGGCTGCAGTCCATGGGGGTCACAAAGAGTCAGACACATCTGAGTGACTATCACTCACTCACTCACAGCAGCTTGAAATCTGTGTACATGAGCATATTAAAGAGTCCAAGAAGTCTTGCAATAAACAAAAACAGGTTGAATTTATTTAAGGACTTTCTTTTTAAGTCAGTTTTATGGAACACGTAATCTCAAGGGACATGAATATTATATAAAATACTTTCTAGGAAAATCTCAGTTTAGAAGGTGGCTGTAATAGAGAAAACTTGTTTGTTGTCTTTAAGAAACCCCACGTCTAAATCAGAGAGTATAGTGACTTAGATTACTAACACGAATAAGCATTAAAAGTCTTTGTAAGCAGATTAGGCTAACTTTATACTTTTTATTAGTTGAATTTTGGTGGGGGGAGTGGCAGTGTGGGGAGAGGCACAGAACAAGAGCAAGTTTAAAATAAAATATCAAGACTTTATTCGCAAACCAACTTTCAAGGAAAGTTGTAGGAATAGTAAACATCTCATTTTATGTATTTGTAATACATAATGTTCCAGTTGGATTTGAGGCACTACAGCAATCTCATCCTTCAAAGAAAAATTCATGTATCTTCATTTATCCATCTAGTTGAGGCCAGAAGCTGTGATTAATATATGCACTACCAAAAAATCTTGATTCTCTGAATTTTGGCAGCCAGCCACTTCCCCCATTCCCAGCCCTTATCATTCTGCCTAGAGAAAGCAGCCTGGCTTAGGAGGAATAAACCGTTGAGGGCTGTAGAAATGTCACTGCAATTATTTTATTAATAGCTGCCACTGTGGCAGTTGTTTTGTGTAACTGGGCACTTAACACAGATGCTGTGACTATCACATGACCAGTTTTTCTCTTCCATGGCCTTTTTATTATCTCTAGCTAATTTGCTTATTATTTCCTTCAGTTTTCCCCACTTTCATTCCTGACCTTTTACGAAGTGGAACTTTCTGTATGGAAACCCCTTTTCCTCTACAACCTTTCAATTCATAACAGTCTTATGAAAGAGAAGTTATTTTTATCTATAGTTTATCTTTGAGACATATAAAAGAGGTTATTAGCTAAGAGATCACAGCTACCAAGTGGAAGAAGTGGATTTGAGCTCATTCCAGGTTCTGAACTGCAACCCTAGGCCCAGAAATCTATGCAGGTCAGGGACATCTGTTCTTCCTGCCTTTCTCTTTCTTTCTTTCCTCTTATCCATTTGTTTAATAAATGTATTTTGATGTGGAGGTGGGGATGTGTTTCTGAGGTCTTAATCTTTAAAAGACTCAGCAACCATTCAGGTAGCCACTAGGCACATGTGACCTGATGGCATTTGAAATGTGACTAGTTTGAGTTGCGATGTGCTGTATCAAGTACACACCAGATTATTGCAGAATTAGCACAACAACAACAAAAAGAATGTTAGGTATTTCATTGTAATTTTAAAAAATTGATTACTTCTTGAAATAATTTTCAGATATACTGAGTTCAATACAATCTATTATTAAAATTAATATCTTGTGTTCTGTTTTGCTCTTTAAATGTGACTACTGGAAAATTTTAAATTACCTATGTGGCTTGCATTTGTGGTCCACATTATGTTTTGAGGACATAATGAGTCCTTGAGGACAGGAGTGGTACAGATGGTTATCCAACTAAGCTTGGGAAACCTAACCCCTGAGTGATGCCTCCAGACTGAGGGAACAGTGGATGCAGACGAAAATTAGAAATAGTTTTTGGTGATGGTGAAAAGCAAACTTGATGGTGCCTTAGGATGACTAGCAGAGAGAGGCTAATATTAGCTGGCATTTATTTACTACTTACCATGAGCAAGTACTTTGTCAAGCACTTTAAATGGATTATCTTTTCGATCCTTGTAACAACTCTGTGATATAAGTTTTCTCATTGGCTTATTTTGTAGATGAGAAACCTCGGGCTTAAAATGGCTAAGACACAAGATCCTACATTAAATACTAGTAAATACCAGTATACTGTGTAAGCGCACAGTAAATACTAGTTTACTGTGTCACACCATTGGCATGCAAATTCAACTACATAAATGATGGAACTCAGTGTCAAATCTGGGCATGAATCCAGAACGTGTACTTGTAACCCCTCTGCATCACTGCCTCTCAAAGGCAAAAGAGAAAACATTACCTGGAATCAATCAGTAACAGTTCCTTGATTTATTCAGTGCCTCGGAAGGACGCACATTCCTCCTCGCAGCCCTGGCTGCTGTCATCTTTGAATTAGGGAATGCAGTACAGCCATCGATGACATCAAGTTATCAAGAAATGGTGAAGTTATGCTTAGTTTACTCTCTTTACTAATCCAGGGTTGTCTTAATTAGAAAGGTATTTACCAGATATTGATCTTAGAAACTTTTAAGTGTGCTTCAGATTGCTTTTAACTGAGAGAAATTAATGTATCTCATTGCAAGTACAGATTTTGTAAATATAAGTATTAGATCTTTTTCTTTAGTAACAGCTATCAGTTCAGTTCAGTCGCTCAGTCATGTCCGACTCTTTGCAACCCCATGAACCACAGCACGCCAGGCCTCCCTGTCCATCACCAACTCCCGGAGTTCACTCAAACTCATGTCCATCGAGTCGGTGATGCCATCCAGCCATCTCATTCTCTGTTGTCCCCTTCTCCTCCTGACCCCAATCCCGCCCAGCATTAGAGTCTTTTCCAGTGAGTCAACTCGTCACATGAGGTGGCCAAAGTATTGGAGTTTCAGCTTTAGCATCAGTCCTTCCAATGAACACCTAGGACTGATCTCCTTTAGAATGGACTGGATCTCCTTGCAGTATAGCTATAATACTTTCCAAAAATTGGTAAAAGTGTATTTTACAAATCTATTTAATTTTTTAGCCTTTGTTCTTATGTAAACATATTTTTGTAATTTTATATAAATGCCCCTGCAAATACACGTGTTTTTCATCTTTCTTACTATCTTTATAATGAATGTTATATATATACATATAATTGACATACTGTGAGTTCCTTTTTTTAATTGTTGGAAATACATTTATATTTCTTGCGATCTCATAAAAGAATATAATGAGAATCTTCACATAACAATTCTTTTGAAAGTCTTTATTGAATTTGTTACACTATTGCTTGTTTTATATATTTTGGGTTTTTGGCCCTGAGGCTTGTGGGATCTTAACTCCCTGCCCAGGATTCAAACCCCAGCCCCTAGCACTGCAAGGCAAAGTCTTAACCAGTGGACCACCAGGGAAGCCCCACATTAACAGTTTTTAAAAATTACTACTGAATTTGTTTGATAAATTTCTGTGAGTAACAGTACTTGTTCTAATAAACACGATTTTTGAATCATACAAATGTAGTGGAATTTCAAACAAGTCATAAATAAATTCAGAGGTAGTACAACTTTATTTTCTGGTAAGTAATGTCTTTTCAGATGTTGCTTTTGCACAGTGTTTGATGACTAGAAAGTGGATCATCCCTGAAAATAACTCTTGCTTTTGTCTGTGTTTTTTTTTTTTTTAACAATTCCCTTCCTTGTAGTCTGACAAAAGAATTTGATCAACCCTGAATTCTTACTTTCTAAAACCAATTAACCTTTCACACTATATTCACTTTTAGCTTAATTGTTCACTAATCTTTATATCATTTAATGCAGAAAAAAGTGTGTTGGATAGAATTACTTCTGTTATAATTATGGTCTGTACATATATATACGTGTGTGTGAAAGTCACTCAGTCCTGTCCGACTCTTTGCATCTGAGCCACCAGGGAGACCCAAGAATATTAGAATGGCTAGCCTATCCCTTCTCCAGTGAATCTTCTTGACCCAGGAATCAAACCAGAGTCTCCTGTATTGCAGGCGGATTCTTTACCAGCTGAGCTGCCAGGGAAGCCCTATATTAATATAAAGGTAGGATTTAAAAGGGAATTTAAGATATATAAATACCTGCTTTATCGATAAAAATAATAATAAACTTGTTACATCATTCTCAGTGAGTTAATTTCTGGTGCTTGTTGGCTTGCCTTATTTTATATAAATGTCTTTGGTAAATACCTTTTAGTTTCATCTTCTATTTTCTTACAAACATTTTCAAACATGTTTTCCTATATCAGCTACTCTATACCTTGCCATATTTTCATGACCGTTGTATTAGTTTTTGATATGATAACAAAAGAGGTTCCAGCATCTCAGTGGCTTTATGACAACATTTATTCCCTGTCTGTGTGATGTGAGTGCTGCGGTGCGCTGTGGCTCCTGGTGGCTTGACTGGGCCTTGGTACCACTCCACATGTCTTCATATCCGGGACCGAGGCTAAAGGTCAGCCCCCATCGGAGCATGCTGTTCTCATGACTTAGGTCAGGAATAATGTTAGAGGTGAGCAGTCTCGTTTAAAGCTGCTGCGTGGAGGTGGCAGGGCTTCCCAGGTGGCACTAGTGATAAACAACTTGCCTGACAGTGCAAGAGATGTAAGAGACCTGAGTTCGATCCCTGGGTTGGGAAGATCTCCTGGAGGTGGACATGGCAACCTGCTCCAGTATTCTTGTCTGGGAAATTCCATAGAGGAGCCTGGCAGGCTACAGTCCATGGGACCCCAAAGAATTGGATGTGACTGAGCTCCTGAGCATGGAGGTGGCAAGTAATGCTGTCTGCTCATGTCTCATTGGCCAAAGTATGTCCCATGGCCAAGCCGCAGGCCAGTGGGTTGGAGACCAACACTGGCCTGGTTCCCAGGCAAGTCACAGGGACATGGATGGGATACATTATAGGAAAGGAACAAAGAGTTGGGATCAGTAATCTCATCTTTTATACCATCATTGACTTAACTGTTCTCTTATGGTTTGGTATTTGGATTGTTTTCAATGTTAACAGTTATAAATAGCGTTGCAGTCAACATTGTTGAACAAATTGCATTTATTTATCTGCAGAGTATTTTTTTTAAAATTTTTATTTTTTATTTAATAAATGGTACAAAGCACAATGCCAAAAACATTAACAGTTAAAATTTCACCAGGTGAAAAAATACTGTAGAATACACAGTTGTAAAAAGCTACATTAAGTTATTTTACAACTGCCTCAGGCTGCAAAAAGAAAAAAAAAACCCAATACCATACCTAAGTTATCCCTCTCTCAAAATAATGCCATTTATGTTATAAACCATGAGCACCCCATCAAAAGATGGGAACTGCTTTTGTTAATTCGTATATATATATATTTGTGTATATATATATATATATATATGACTGTATCACTTTGCTGTACACCTGAAACAAACACAACACTTTAAATAAAATATAGTACAATATAAAATAAAAATAAGTAACAGACCTTTGGGGCTTTACACTGAGTTAGAGTTCCTATAAAATACAGTTTCCAAAGTAGGCTATCTGGGTCAGAGGGCATGGATTGCTTATAGATCTTGTTACATATGGCCAGATTGTTCTTTACAAAGGCTATCAGTTTATAGCATCATCATCAATATTTAAGTATGCAGTCTTCATCCTTGCTTATCACTTAATTTTTGTAATTGTCAAGGATGGTATTTTAAAACAAAATGTTTAGAAGAAATTGTTTTCTTTTCTATTAAATTGAATAAAACCAGGGCCACTTATAATTTCCTGTCCCAGTTTCTGAAGGTCATTGTAAGTAAATACTCATTTTTGTCTTCTGTTTTTCTCAATACACTGTTTCTTTAATACACCTTATTCTTGCAGTAAAACAAAAATGGTGAAAAAAGTAGATAGAAAGCATATATTTGATTTGAGGTTTTATGACTTTTATCCAAAGCAAATCAGTAATTATTACTGTGGAACTAGGTAAATGGCTGAACCTACTCAAATTGCCAACTTTTGCTGCATATTTCAGTCTTAGGAGAGGAGATTTGTTTATTGTTCTGTTGCCTAACATTGGATGGCTTTAATTCCATGGCATTCAGATTCCCCATGGCCGTATGGTTTTTATAGCAGAAAATGCCAATTGAAACTTAAGAACCAGTCTTTCCTACAGTTTCCTCCCTCAGACTGTAAACTAAACCGCTTTATTACCAACTGCATCCTCTCTCTTGGCTTACTTTACAAGTGTCATGTTGCCCGCTGCTATACTTGATTTGGTTTCTGCTCAGAAATGGTAGTATCTGGACTGCCCATCAGTGTCCTTGGCTGTGCTTCCTCATGTAAGGATCTGAGATCTCACAGCCAAGGAAACAAGAGTTGCCGGACAGATAAGAGAAGTCCTTAGGCCACTCAATCCGGAGTGCATAGGCAGAATAAGCAGGTGTGTGTGTGTGTGTCAATCCGGAGTGCATAGGCAGAATAAGCAGGGGTGTGTGTGTGTGTGTGTGTGTGTGTGCATAGCAGAATAAGCAGGTGTGTGTGTGTGTGTGTGTGTACAATCATGCATAGGCAGAATAAGCAGGGGTGTGTGTGTGTGTGTGTGTGTGCATAGCAGAATAAGCAGGTGTGTGTGTGTGTGTGTGTGTGTGCAATCATGCATAGGGAGAATAAGCAGGTGTGTGTGTGTGTGTGTCAATCCGTAGTGCATAGGCAGAATAAGCAGGTGTGTGTGCATGTGTGTGTGTGTGCATAGGCAGAATAAGCAGGTGTGTGTGTGTGTGCATGTGTGTGTGTGCATAGGCAGAATAAGCAGGTGTGTGTGTGTGTGTGTGTGCACGCGCGCATAGGCAGAATAAGCAGGGGTGTGTGTGTGTGTTCGTTCGTTTGTTCGTTCGTGTTTGGATGGGAAATGGTGTGCTGGAATTTGGGGATGATAGGTTTGATTTTGCAACTACCATTGAAGTGCAAATGCCTCCCACCTCATTTAGCAGAGGAATGTTAAAAATCCTCAGAACTGAGAAATTCATTTTCGAGAGACAGACTGGTCAAGCTTGTAAGAAATATTGTAACCCAGTGGGAAACAAGTGTATGTGTGAGCCAGACATCAGTGTGTGAAACAGAGTTTATTTGAACAGTTACAATAGGTGCTGATTACAGAATGTTAAGTGTGAGTGTTTGTAGAGTATTACTATTGTGAATAGTAAGACTCAGTGTTGAAGAAATATTAATTTCAATAGATTTGCCATGAAAGTCTTTGGGTCTTTGTTCCTGAGATGGTTTCCTGTTTCAACTTAAGTTCGTTTTGTATAGGTCTTCTTGAAATTTGGTGCAAATTTCTTTGGAAGATGAGGACCCTTGCCTTATGAAGTTTTGATTTGGTAATTAAAATCTTTTGGGAAAATTGGATTCTAAGGCTCAAAGTAAGGAGAATGAGGATGTTTTATGTTAATAAAGAGAAAACCAAGTAATCACAGAACAGGAGCTTTTGAAAATCAGTGTTGTGAAATAGGATACTTGTTTCATATTGAGTGGTGATATACCTCGTTGAATTTATAAGCAGAAGGTTATTGCTGAACTTTTCTCAAAGGTTGTCATGCTCATTTTAAATGTTTTCTTAAGCTGCTGATAATTTTAAAGACAAAAGTAGTGCTTCTCTTTGCAGTGTGTTCCTCTTTTCCGATTTCTGTATTTCAGAGTTAAGGCTAATGGTGTGAAAGTGTTAGTCACTCAGTTGTGTCTGACTCTTTGCGACCCCATGGACTGTAGTCCGCCAGGCTACTCTGGGGATTCTCTAGGTGAGAATATAGCAGTGGGTAGCCATTCCCTTCTGCAGGGGATCTTCCCAGGGATCGAACCCAGGTCTCCTGCATTGCAGGGAGATCTGAGCCATCAGGGAAGCCCAAAGGTGTAAAATATATGTAAAAGCATATTTACATATTTTTAAGGGTGTAAAATATATGTAAATATAGCTTTTAGGTCTGGGATTGATGGTCCCACTTATGGGACCCTGTACAGTGTTGCCCCAGATTAGTGTTCCCTGTTCACTCCTCAGAACTTTTCCCTTTCTCTTCTATTTTCCTTCCTTAGGCCTGTGTGTTGGCCTAAAAGTGGAATCCACTTACATAGTGCTGTGCTCTGAATGTGTCCCCCTAAGATTCATAGGCTGAAATCCTAACCCCCAGAGGTGATGCTTTTAGGAGTGAACTTTAAAATGCTTAGGTTGTGAGGGTAGAGCCCTTATTAAAGAGATTAGCGCCCTTCTTAAAGAACTCCACAGAGTTCCCTAGCCTCTTCTGCTCTGTGAGGATACAGTGAGAAGTCTGCAGCTTGGAAGAGGGCCCTCACCCAATCGTGATGACACCCTCATCTCAGAATTCCATTCGCCAGAACTGTGAGCAGTAAGTTTTTGTTGTTTGTAAACCACCCAGTCTGTGGTATTTTGTCCTAACAGCCCAAATGAACTTGGTCTCATGGCTTCACCCGATGGGTGATTGTCAGGCGCGATGTTGTGGTTGTTTCCCTAGGAAGACCTGTGACTTCTAGACAGTTTTGATATACCTGCATCCAACTGACGGTGTCTTTCACCAGCATGGAATGTTCAGTGCTTTTTACACATAACATAGACTTGGGGTTCTTCTCTCCCATGTTGGTCATGTAGTACTTAGTACCTGTTTGTTGATATCCACAAGTTGCCTGAAGCTGTTCGTGAGGAGGGCAGTGGCAAAAACCATGTTAATTTCCCTCCTGTCTTCTTGCTCCAGGTTCCCCAAAGAAACATAGGCAACACACTCAACAGCTTAGAATCACTCAACAGCTTAGAATCACCGCCCATGAGTTCTGTGCTTGTGGGCATCACACTGAAGTCCCATTTTAAAAAAAAAACATACTTCAATTCTTTTTCTTTTATTTTTGGCCATGCTGAGTGGCTTGGGAGATCTTAGTTCCCTGACCATTCATCTTTATGTGTACTTTATTGATTTTTCTTAATGTTGTTTATAGATTTTTTTGGGTGGGGGAAGCAATGAAGAGAAAAAAAATGTAAAAAAAATAAAAATCCAGACAGCATTTGTCTGAAAGACTTCATAATCTGCTTAACTGTATTCCCCAACTACTTTTTAGAATTTTATGTTTGGTTGACTGTGATTGGCTACGCATATCTCAGCATGCATTTCTGTGCTACTATGAAATCAGGTTCATTTTTAAACTACTTGAGTATTCAGACTCCGGGATGTGCCTGCTAGAAGGAAATATTGTTATGCCAATAGGAGTTTTTAGTTGATGAAAGGAAATGCTAAAGAAGAAGAATTAAAAGTATAATTACCGTAATGTTTAAGGGTCATTCTGAATAGGTAGCAGAAGAATCAGTGCATGTAACAGACTCTGCTTCTTTTATAGCAATAGGTAGAATGATCTATTTCTCTTCATTATAAATTTTTGAGTCCTGAACGGATTTGCCAAAACCCATTAGTCCTTTTGAGTTGAGAGTGAGCAGAGTCCCTTTGAAAGTTTAGCTTCTCAGTATAATTTCTCAATTGGCATTGGTCGTTTCTGGTTGAACTCAAAATCAAGTTCCTTAACTGGCAAAGTCAAAGACCAGACCTGATATGTAGACAGCCTCTGTTGGCATTTGGACAGAAATTTCCAGATATCCTGGGACATGTGATCTGAGTCTTATGTCTTGATCAGGGTTTTCCCCCGTGAAGGCATGAGGGCTTTCCTACTGCCCTCTTGGATAATATACGCGTTTTTTCCCCTTTCCTGGCTTGTATCTCTGGTTCTTTAATTCTTCATTACTTTCTTCTGATTTTCTATTCTACCCTCCTGTTCTGTCCCTTCTTTCATCTATCATTTCTTCCACACATCCCAGGTTTAATATAAAAAAACAAGCAAACAGGAACCTCTAGATTTTCAATATCTTGCCAGTCAAAATGCTCAGTCTTCTCTGCTGTGTCTGGGCCAGTCAAGACAGGGTTAAGAGCTTGAATATTTTTGTTCCTGGGAGCTGTGCTCAAAGAATTGCTGTTCTACTCAAGTTAGTTCTGTCTCTCTCAAATGATACGTATCTTTCTAGTGTCTGGGTACCTACCTCGAGTTGTTACTAAACAGACTTTCAGGGTAGTCTCCTTGTTGTGCATATTTTACTGGTGATTGAATACATTAAAATGATATTTTCTCATAGATTACTATTTAACCTAGAAAACCGAATAATGACTTCTTTGCATGATATTTGAGCTGCTGTTGGTATGTGTACACTCAGCTTGATTTTAATCACTTTGACCACACATATATCTAAAAAAGCTACTACCCCTTAAAAAGGCAGCTCTATTATGAAGTGACTAGCTTGTTACATGAGAGTCTGTTAGGTCACGTAAGATGAAACTGCGCTGGGCAGATGTGTGATGGGCTAAGTCCAGTTTGAACTTTTGCAGACTCTCCACTCATCCCCCATCATCACCCATGGGGTCTAGTGGAAAGTGCTCTCCTGTGCAATTTAAGAAACCCGAGTCCTACTTCTGCCACTAATTAGCTATTTTGGTTTTAGGCAAGTTTCTTAGCCACTCATAACTTCAGTTTCTTTGTCTTCATCATGAGTTTATTGATCTAGCAGAGCATGATTTCTCAGGTTCCTGGCTTCACACTTCTCTGAAAATTCAATAGTTCTGGAAAACTTTTTGTTTTAACTCTGTGGTTGAGTTTGTGGTCAGAGCAAAGGCAATCTCTGCTGTTACTCTTAGAAGAAACTACTAGTTGCCTGGTTTATTTTTGTCCAGGAAAATATTCAACTAGCATATTTAAGTGTTAAACTTTTTTGCAGTGATGGTTAATTTTATTTGAATGAATCAGTGGCATTTACCTTTGATCCTTCCCATAAAAAATGGGGGTTATCCTGTATGCTATATATGAACTTATTCCGTTTATTTAGATCGATACTAATTTTATTTGAGTATATTTTCAGAGTCTCACCCTGGTCATTGAGGTCATTTTAGACAGCTTTAGGTGTTTTCCTGCCAAAGCTTGGAAATCAGTGGGGTAAAAGGATGAGTAGAACTTACAGAAGTGTCTTTGTATTGTGGAAAGTGGAAAAGGATTCCAAATCTCGGAGATGAGCGCTGACTGTTGTTACCATGTAGGTCTTAGAGTGTTTGTGGGTTGCTGTATGTTACATGTGTGCCTGTTTGGCATCTCCTGAGCTGTGAGTTGTCTCCTTCTGGGAGTTGCAACATTGTCTCCGAGGGTTTTAGGTTTCCTGATACCCTCCAGGGTAGATTTCTTTATAGCATACACTTATTACACTGATTTGCTTTCAGAATTTCATCACTTATTTTGAAATACTTTAAGACATTCAGGGTGTTTCAAATTCCAGACTGGAAATCTAGTCTAGAAAGCAGTAGGTAGTGGATAAGAGAGACAAGAGAAGATTGGGAGGTGGGTCAGTGATTTCCAAACAGAGAGCTGACACTGACGTATACAGGTTGCTGGATAAGAGCAGTCTGCGAAAATAGATTTCATAGTATATATGTGATCTTTTCTCCCTATTTTGTGTTCAGTCCTTCATATTTTTAAAAGCACACCTTACGTTGCTTACTTTCCACTTGAAGTGGTTGGATTTTAATGTAATCAAAGTATTTTTGTTTCATTACACACACTGAGTTTTGTTTATTGATGCAAATTGCAATTCTTTCACTTTTATTGCTTTGAAACATGCATCCTTTTGCAACTTCTAAGCCCATTTTATCAAGAATTGATTCCAAAAGTTAGTGTGTAAATCAATTAGCCTGGAACCAGAAATTGATTTTCCTATAGGAAGATGTTAAAATTGATCCTAAGTTCTCAGCTCCCTGGAGAAAAAGTCTCTTGTGTTCTGCACTATAGAAGAAGCTCATCTTTTAAATACTATTTCAGTATTCAGAAAAAATACTATTTTTTCACTATGCAAAAAGTGACTCCTATGTTTTTGCCCAGTAACAGGAATCAGCAGGCTCCTGGGCAGCCGCTACAGGAGAAGGGGCTCTGGGCTTCACAATGGTGGTCGGTGCTCTTGGGGACAGCTGCCTGGGGAATGCTGCTGGACCCCTAGGTTCCCTTACCCCTGGGCACCTTCATAGAAACTGTCTTCAGAACCACCAGCTGTCAAATCCGTGAAGCCAGTTAGAGTTATCACTCTGGGTTCATTCCTCGTTAGGAAAGACTGCCCATATGGGATGTACAAGGAAAACGGGAAGATAGAGGAGTGGGCATATGTGCTTCAATGAGAGATTATGTTGACCTTTGAGTCCAAGGTCCACGGTCACTGCCCTCTGTAAAGATGGGTCATGCCTGTCCCTATAGATCCTGCACTGTGAAAAATCAGGATCATTCAAGAATTAATAACACGTTAGTCTCCTATATGCTTGGATGCCTCAGAAGTACGATGGAGTCAAGTCAATAATTTTCATTATTTTGGCGATTAACTCCTGACCACCAATGTAATAAAAAAAATCTTGTGCTGGTATTTCCCTGCTTCTTAACTGGTCTAGATGGATGTGAGAGTTGGGCTATAAAGAAAGCTGATCGCCGAAGAATTGATGCTTTTGAACTGTGGTGTTGGAGAAGACTCTTGAGAGTCCCTTGGACTGCAAGGAGGTCCAGCCAGTCCATCCTAAAAGAGATCAGTCCTGGGTGTTCATTGGAAGGACTGATGTTGATGCTGAAACTCCAATACTTTGGCCACATGATGCGAAGAGCTGACTCATTGGAAAAGACTCTGATGCTGGGAAAGATTGAGGGCAGAAGGAGAAGGGGACGACAGAGGATGAGATGGCTGGATGGTGTCACTGACTCAATGGATATGAGTTTGGGTAAACTCTGGGAGTTGGTGATGGACAGGGAGGCCTGGAGTGCTGCGGTTCATGGGGTTGCAAAGAGTTGGACATGACTGAGTGACTGAACTGAACTGAACTAACTGGTCTAGTGGTGGCTGCTTTTTCCTTTTGTCTTATCTTGCCAGTATTTTAAATGTAATTGATATCACTGGCAATTATTAAGTATTAAACATAAAGTTGCACATTAAATCATTAAAAATGCCATGGCATTTATTTTCACAACTGGTGATCTTTTGTTTACAAGTGCAGTTTTTTTTTTTTACAACGTTCTTGCTATTTTTTTCTTCTGGTGGTCTTCATTTATACTTTCCAATGTCCTTTATTTAAAATAGCCTGAAGTCTGCTAACTGTACTTCTAGGCAACCTCTTCCATTTAACACCATTTGGTTTAGACTCATGGAGTGTTAGCTATTTTTTATGCTGGTTTGAGCCAAATGTAATTAGGAAAGGGAGTTTGTTTCAGAATCTGATATAAAGCATGGAGCACATTCATTCTTGCTTGCATTCTACTGATTTGGGATGTTTCTATCCTGCTTGTTCCTCTTCTGAACATAGAGAATCGAGTCTCTGGAATTAGCTGCCTCTTTTGCAAGTTGTCCTTTTTGAAAAGGAGGCCAGGGGGCGCAGTGCTAAAGAATCTGCCTGCAATGCAGGAAACACAAGAGATGTGGGTTTGAACCCTGGGTTGGGAAGATCCCCTGGAGGAGGAAATGGCAACCCAGTCCAGTGTTCTTGCCTGGGAAGTTCCGTGGACAGAGGAGCCTGGCAACCTACAGTCCATGACGTTGTAAAGAGTTGGACACAGCTGAACATGCACACTGGCTATTTAAAGCTTGCCTTGGCAGCGATTGTTATCACAGAGTCTGCAGCCCAGTTGGCACTTGTGTATTTAATTGCAGCTACTTTTGAACATTTCAGTTGCTATAATACTGATATGAAATCACTCATACTTGTGAAAAAATGACTTAAGAAGTTTCTGATTTTTGTTTTCTTGTAAATTAAAAACAAAATGAAAATATCGTGAAACATGGTGGTTTTAGGTGCCTTTTTCAAACAACTGGGGAAACATAATTAGGGGATCAATATTGCCCATATTCCTAACTGTTTATGTTACCTCTTTGAATACATTTTTTTGTTGAGCTCCTTTAGTTCTTTCTTGTTTCTATTTATTTATGCTGTCCTCAATTTAGTACTTGTATATGCTTTTCTTCCTTGACAATTTTAATTGTGTTAGTTGTTTTGTAGGAATTTATTTTGTATAACCTGGGCCAGAATAGGTGGCTAAGAAGTCCTTTTTACCACTAACTAAGGGATTATCAAATACTTTATGAAAGGAATATATATGTGTATGCATTTATATGAGAGGTCTTTTTATTTACTGTATTAATATGTCATATGTGTCATGGACCTTGTACTAATTCATGCCTTTTCACTAAATCTTGAAACAGACTTGCATTTATCTCTCTCGTTTTCTTTAAACTGCCACTTGCAAAGATAAATTTTATTCTCTACTTAGAAAAACAAATGACTCTCTTTCCCTAAAATTCCTTCTGTGAAATGGAATGTGAACCCAGCAGCCACTGTGAATCTGTTTTATTTTTCCCTTGTGTTACATAAAGCAAGGAAGGCATTTTAGCCCCTTTAAGGAGACACTGGCTTGGGGTAAATAACAATTTAGTCCAGGTGGGTAGAAAAGAATGCTTATGACATTCTTTTCATCGGCTCCATGTGTAACCTCCAAGCAGGAGGTCAGGCAGTAAAACATTTGAGTGAACTGGTGAAATGTTTTGTATTTATTTACAAGGCTCTTAATCACAAGACTGATCCCAATAAACTCAACAAGTCAAAGTGATGAAGGAAAGTATATGAGGCATGCAGAACAGTAAAAGTAGGGAAGGGACGGGGGTCTTTAGACTGACTGCATTTAGCCTGCCCTTCTGTTCCCACTGTGGAATGATGGCCATCAGAGTCTCTGGTGCAGCGGTCATGGGTGAATTTAATGAAGAATGCAGTTATACCCATTCTGTCCCCACCTGCTGCTGAACTGCTTGACAGTTTGCTTTTAAGGTTCCAGACATCTTGAAGTATTTGAATTCTCTTTTGCTAAAAATCCTCATTTTTTTTTTTTTTAACTTTCTCTGCCCCAAGTCTGTCTGTCTTTTTTCCTACGGTATTCTGCATTTTCTGTGGCGCTGGGGTTGATGACTTGATTTCATTGCTTGTTCAGTTCAGTTCAGTCGCTCAGTCGTGTCCGACTCTCCGCGAGGCCTCCCTGTCCATCACCAACCCCCGGAGTTCACTCAAACTCATGTCCACAGAGTCGGTGATGCCATCCAGCCATCTCATTCTCTGTCGTCCCCTTCTCCTCCCGCCCCCAACCTTTCCCAGCATCAGAGTCTTTTCCAGTGAGTCAATTCGTCACATGAGGTGGCCAAAGTATTGCAGTTTCAGCTTTAGCATCAGTCCTTCCAATGAACACCCAGGATTGATCTCCTTTAGAATGGACTGGTTGGATCTCCTTGCAGTCCAAGGGACTCTCAAGAGTCTTCTCCAACACCACAGTTAAAAAGCATCAATTCTTCAGCGATCAGCTTTCTTCACAGTCCAACTCTCACATCCATACATGACCACAGGAAAAACCATAGCCTTGACTAGACGGACCTTTGTTGGCAAAGTAACGTCTCTGCTTTTTAATATGCTATCTAGGTTGGTCATAACTTTCCTTCCAAGGAGTAAGCGTCTTTTAATTTCATGGCTGCAATCAGCATCTGCAGTGATTTTGGAGCCCACAAAAATAAAGTCTGACACTGTTTCCACTGTTTTCCCATTTATTTCCCATTGCTTATTACAGCCTGATTTAAAGCAAAAGCATTCAAATACCTTCTTTTGGAAAAAGATGCATTTATTCTTGGCTATGCTGGGTCTTCCTTGCCACACTCAGGCTTTCTCTAGCTGCAGCTCGGGGGTGTCTCCCTCATTGCAGTGTGCAGGCTTCTCCTTGTGGTGACCTCCCTTGTTGCAGAGCACAGGCTCTGGAGCTCAGACTCAGTTGTTGTGATTCATGGGCTTAGCTGCCCCGTGGCATGTGGGATCTTCCCAGAGCAGGAACTGAAGCTGTGTTCATTGCCTTGGCAGGTGGATTCTTAACCACTCGACCACCAGGGAAGTCCCCAGATACCTTCTAAGTTCTGTCATTTAATGTTATTGTATTTTTAAAAAATTGTTTGGATGTACTTGTAGATTATTCAGAAAAGGGAAGTGGACAGTGCCTCTAGATAAGCAGTCCCCATGGGGTCACAGAGAGTCGGACACGACTGAGCGACTGAATCGAACCGAACATTTTCTACACAGAAGGCTGATCACATAGTGAGCTCTGGGCTCATAGACGCTTCCTCTTTGTCTTTTTGCGGCCTGTTCATGTTTGGTCATGGCAGCGCCGCCAAATGATGGGCAAGGCTGTAATCCATACCTGACAACTCTGCTTTCTTGTGTCTCAGAAGATTTCATGAGGGGTCAACTCTTTTTGAATATTAATAATCCAAATTAACGTGAAAGGACCTTCATTTTATATGCTACTGGAAAAACAGTTTAGACAAGCATTTCTCTCACCTGGCAGAACTCTAGGCATGATAGATATAATGAGTAAATTAGAACAACTTAGTGTTAGTCTGTTAGACAAATAAGAGTGCTTTGATATCTGGAATAAGATTTTGCCAGTTTTGGACATTTCACTTTTCAAACTGACTCTGGATTATATTAATGAATATTTGGCAGTTACTTCAGTGTTTTGTGGACCAGCAAACATTGGGAACTGACTGTTGTGGGTATGGTACAGGGACTATAAAAATGAGTAGGGTGCTCCTAGCTGGAGTGGGGATGGAGAATAGACCAGAACCAGCTAATTTTACTAGAGTGGTAAGAACCTGGTACAGAAATGCTATTGATGCCGCTCTTGGAACACGCTTCCCACTTGCTTCTTCAGAGATTTTTTTTTTTAATTTATTTTTAACTGGATGATAATTGGTTTACAACATTGTGTTGGTTTCGGATATACATCATCATGAATCAGTCATAAGTATACACATGTCCCCTCCCTCATGAACCTCCCTCCCACCTCCCACACCATCCCAACCCTCTAGGTTGTGATTTTTGTTTTTTTTTCCATTAAGTGGGGGAGTAGTTTGCAGCAACCATTTCTGGAATATGAAATAGAATATAGGGCAGGCATTCTTAGGACATTTTCATCAGGTTACCATTTGTTTTATTTGGTTGTTTGTAGTTTAGCTTTTTCATTTTTCCTCTTTTGCTTCAATATTTAGTTGATTCCATTCTAAAGGAGATCCATCCTGGGTGTTTATTGGAAGGACTGATGCTAAACTGAAACTGCAATACTTTGGCTACCTCATGCAACGAGCTGACTCACTGGAAAAGACTCTGATGCTGGGAAGGATTGGGGGCAGGAGGAAAAGGGGACAACAGAGAATGAGATGGCTGGATGGCATCACCGACTCTGTGGACATGAGTTTGAGTGAACTCCGGGAGTTGGTGATGGACAGGGAGGCCTGGCGTGCAGTGATTCATGGGGTCGCGGAGAGTCGGACACGACTGAGTGACTGAACTGAACTGGACTTAGAATGCAAAGTGTTGTCTTTAGAGGTAGAGCAGGTAACAGACAACCCTATCATTTCCTTATATTTTTTCCCCACTTGGATCCAGCTGATCCTTGGGTCCAGTGGGATTTTAGTTGATTTAGATGCTTTCTCTTGAGCCAGAAACTCAAGAGAAATCATAGGAATCTATTTTTGAAGCTTCATACTCTCTGTATGAATAAATTGCTTATCATTAACTACCGCTTTTTATTCTTTGTGAAAGAAATGAAAAGAGAACTGGAGGCAGAGAGAGAAAAGAAGGAAAGCAAAGAGACTTATAACATATGCAAGACATAATAAAATCCTCTAAAGAAGGAAGCTGAAATTCATCATCTATAATAATGGAAAATGGAGAAGAGTAGTGTTCTAGACAAAAGAACTTATATTTGGAACAGGTCATGTAATACAACATTTACTCCATTTAATGACTTTTATGAACAAAGGGCTTCCCTGGTGGCTCAGACGAATGGGCTTGCAGTGCGGGAGACCTGTATTCCATTCCTGAGTTGGGAAGATTACTGGAGTGAGCGTGGCAGCCCACTCTAGTATTCTTGCCTGGAGAATTCCGTGGACAGAGGAGCCTGGCAGGCTGCAGTCCATGGGGTCGCCAGGAGTCAGTCGTGAACAAAGAAGTGAAATAAAATATTGTTGTTCTGGGAAATAATTTACCAGATTCTAAAGGAGATTGTCCTGAATCTGGCTGGGACATCTTTTATTAGTCCTGGCAAATAGAGATTACGGTCTTGGATATGCTGGAGTTATCCTTTCATTGGGTCGAAATCTCTCTAACATTTCTACATGACGTGGTGCTTCTCTATTCTCCCTCCAAATAATGATTTCATCCTTGGGAAGAGAAGTCCATCATGGCTGGGTATTCGGGTACAGCATTCGGGTCCCTCCTTTGATGAACACGTATTTGTTTACTGTGTGCTCGGTGAAGTCACTGAGATGGTCGAGGGATTGTGAGAAGAAAACAAAGCATGATTCCTTTTTTTAGAGACTTTTATTATAAGTTCTACATATTTTAAGCCTCTTTTCTTCTCTCCTTGCCTTCACTTTTTGGTTTTCATTTTGTTTGGTTTTATTATTGGTGTTTTAAAATGTTCATTTATTTCTGGCTGCGCAGGGTCCTTGCTACACTTGGTCTTTTTCTGCGCGTGGGGCTACTCCCTCGTTGCAGTGCGGTGGCGACTTCCTGAAGTGGCTTCTCATGTTGCAGAGCGCAGGCTCTCAGGCTCTTGGGCTTGAGTAATTGTGGTGCATACGATCCGTTGCTCCTCGGTGTGAAGAATCTTCCCGGGTCCCAGAGATTAAACCCATGTCCCCTGCATTGGCAGGTAGATTCTTAACCACTGGAGCGCTAGGGAAGTCCTATTTGTGTTTGGTTTGTTTCCCTTTCCATTTTATCTGAGAAGAAAGATGTGTTTCACCTTGCTGATGTGTTCTTGCATCTTTTCATTTATGGCTCCGGGTTAGTGCTGTGATAAGATTTTCAGATGTGTGTGTGATTAAGTGACATTTCTTTCCTGAACTGTTTTCTCCGTTTTTCTGAGGAAGGCTGGTTACCTGTCCTAGCAGCAGCATTTCTCAATCATCTTCAGATTCAATGTTTGGGCTTACTTTTGTCTTAACTAGTCTTAATCTTCATGGCTGGTGTTTCACTGAGATATAGTTGAGGAAGAGGTTTCCTTCTCCATTTAGTTTCCTTAAGATCTGGTGCAATAATGAGTTTAGGAAGGCACTGCTAAACTCAGGCATGCAATAATGTTGTAAAGCATGCATAAAGTTTGCTTTGGGGAAAAACTTTTACAGTGTACCTAGCATGCTTTCACAGAAACAAGATAGAAAGAAGAGAACAACACAGGATTGATGATTGCTTAATAAATGCCATGAATAAGATGTGACGCTTAGAGGCAGAACTGATTGAATTTGCCTGGATGACATGAGACAACCTTAGTAGAAGAAAAAGGTGGGTCAGGAGTAACGAGTAGGATGTATTTGTTGGGAAGAGAAGAAAGAATGTCTCCAGGAAGACAGAAAACAGGAGCTGAACGACTGGTAGAGTGTGGATGCCTTCAATGCAGGGCATATTCAGGAAGCCAGGAGTCCAGTATGTGTTTTTCTTAGGGTAGGTAGGGTTAGGTGGGGTGGGAAATGGAAATTGCTTTCAGTCTGGGTTGTGATGGTAACCCAAGAATTGCGTATGACTTTTCTCTTTAGAAAGATAAGAATTTTCCTGGATGGGCCCCTTAGGACTTGCCTGTGTCACTGACTTTTTTTTTTCTTGTTTCCAAGTCAATCCTTTGTTTTCAAACATAAATTGCCTATCTATTTCCATTTGATTCTGTTCCCGGAGAAGATACATATTTACAGTCCTGGTAGCAATGTGGATTGCTTGGGTAAGCTTTTAGGAGTAGGTAACGTCAAACATACTTTACCAAAGCACAGTTTGTATTTGTCTTGCTCTGGTGATAATCCGGCAAGAATGATGGCCAGCAGGAAAGTCAGCATATCTTAATAGACCATCTGTTTTACAGGAAGGCTGGGGTTCTGGCAAAGGTCATATCTGCCTGGCATACGTTTTATAGTGATGACTCTTGTGAACTTGTTTGGGTGGCGACAGAAGTGTATGTCACTGGCCACGGTTGTCCTTGCAAAGGGTAGTCTGAAGTGCTGTGAATTACTTTTCAGTTGACGTGCATACCTCAGCCTCTTACACTGTGAGCCTGAATAGCCAGACAAAAGCATCGTGCGGAAATTATTTCTGCCATTTCAGTACTGTGATGTCAGAAGCGGGTGGCAGTGAAGGGTGAAGAAACCAGCAAGACACATTACGTGCTTTCTCTTTTTGTTTGGCTGCACCAGATTGTGGTTGTGGCCCTTGGGGTCTTCAGTCTTTGTTGCGGCGTGTGGGATCTAGTTCTCCAACCAGGGACTCAGCCTGGGCCCCCGGCACTGAGAGTGTGGAGTATTAGTCACTGGACCACCAGGGACGTCCCTGTGTGTTCTTACTTTGTGACTGGGTTTGTCAGCTGTGCATGTGCCGATGTGTGTGTGCTCAGTCGCTCAACCGTGTCCGACTCTCCGAGACCCCATGGACTATAACCCACCAGGCTCCTCTATCCATGGGATTTCCCAGGCAAGAATACTGGAGTGGGTAGGCATTTCCTACGAAGGGGATCTTCTCAACCCAGGGATTGAACCCGCGTCTCTTGTGTCTTCTGCACTGGCAGGCGGATTCTTTACACTGCGCCACCTGGGAAGCCCGAGTGTGCCGATACAGGGAGATTTTCCTTGGAAACCTGGACGCAGGGTGAGCCCAGCTCCTCTGAGATGAGGTGGAGATGTACTTCCTGCCTTTGAGATTTGGCAGGAGGGGTTCAGAATTATACCCGGATATTGGGAGTTTCTTTAGAAAGTTGGTACCACCCTCTTTATCTGATACAGGATAAGGCCTAGTGAGAGTATCAGCCCAATTGCAGTTTGGCCAGAAAAGCTGTATTTGCCAAATGTTACTATTTCAAAGGCAGTGATATAGCAAGACATTTCCCGAGAGAGGGAAGGAAAGAGGAAATTCCCTGTTACGGGATTAAAAATGGAGAGAGGATGCTGAAGGCAGTTTCTAAAAACTCAAATAGTGTATATGATTTTTATTGTCTTTTAATCCCTGAGATAAGGCTTTTTCTGCTTATGGAGGGATCTTTCTGCACTCTTGAAGAGCTGATTGTTGAGAAGGCATTGAAGAGATGCCATTCCCCAGGCATGTTGTCATTTTGATGAGGTGGAAGATGTGTTGGGATGAAGGGATTCTCTTCTTGCTAATTCTGCCTGTCCATGGTGGAGAGAGAGTTATGGTTGACTGGAAGAGAGACTCTGTCAGGAGACTAAACAGGGTTAAGAGGGTTCCTGCTTAGTGTGCGACTTACACTAACGCCTCTGGTGCCTTTTCTGGTCTTCGGGCTGAGCTTGGGATGCTGTCGTGGGAGACCCTGAGGGTGCACAGCTGGTCTCTTTTGGAGTCTTTAATGTGTGGCCTTGTGCGCAGTGCAGCAGTTGCTGAGCAGATGTGGTGGGATAGTGAATGCTGGGTCAAATGATGGGGGAGTAGACATACTTTGGTGTTTCATCATAGTCCTGGCTCTGCCCATCTGGGGGGCTCGTGAAAACTAGATTCCTGCTGGGAGTTTCCTGGTGGCCTGGTGGTTAGGATTCCAGGCTTTCACTGCCATGGCGTGGGCTCAATCCCCAGTCAGGGAACTGAGATTCTGAAAATCATGCTTATCAGTTAGGAAAAGAAAAAGAAAACCAAGAAGCTAGGTTCCCGCAAGGGACCCCAGACATGGGGAATCACACTCTCTAGCGCAGCCTTGGAATCTGCATAACAAATTCCTTAGCTGGCTTTTCACTTGGGAAATTGCTGGTTCATAGTTGCCTTTCCGCAACTGCTCTAAGTTTGTTTTGTAGTTTGGAAGCGTCTTTCCCCCAGTTATCCAGCTGTGGGGAAGGGGTGTGAGTGGCCCAGAGTGCTTCTGATGCATCAACAGGACTCATATGTGCCGCAGATTCTCAAATCAGGGTCACCTCGTGATATTTTGCAGAGAGCTTGGGAGTCTATTTCAGGCGCTGGGTTTATTGCCCTTTAAAATGTGGTATTTTCCCCTGTTTAAGAACAATTTAAGACTGTTAATTTGCTCCCTGGGGTTACAGGTTGAATATGCTTGCTGTTCTGGAATTTGTAGCCTGGGCTGGGCCAGATGGTAAAAGACCACCTGATTTTCCTAAGTCAACTCTCAAAATTATCCTCCTGAATATTCATTGGAAGGACTGATGCTGAAGCGTCAATACTTTGGCCACCTGATGCGAAGAACTGACTCATTAGAAAAGACCCTGATGCTGGGAAAGATTGAAGGTGGGCAGAGAAGGAGTCGACAGAGGATGAGATGGTTGGATGGCATCACCGACTCAATGGACATGAGCTTGAAGAGACTCCAGGAGTTGGTGGTGGTGGACAGGGAAACCTGGTGTGCTGCAGTCTTCGCAGGGGTAGCAAAGAGTCCGACATGACTGAGTAACTGAACTGAAAAAAAAAAAGAGAGAAAAATTGTTGGGCTAGGAGTGGTGCAGGGGAGGAGTCTTTCACGAATGAATGGGTCCTAGAATTCTCTGCATGTTTTAGTTGTTTTTCTTGCCATAATAAGGAAGGTGATGGTGGCGAGAGTAATAACACACATACACACACACAATAAAAATAGCAAGTATTTAATGAGGACTTACTCTGTGCCAAGCAGTGTGCTAAACGCTTTGCTTGCCTTGTCTCTTCTAATTTCTATGACAATCCTATGAAGTAAATATCTACACTTCATTTTACAGATGAGGCAACTGAGGTAGAGTGATGAGCTCAAGTCGCACAGCTTGTGGTGGCAGATACGGAATTCAGGCTCTGTGGTCTGACTTCAGGTGCAAAATCCAGTGCGGATTGTAGATTCCGTGCCTCTAGGGCAAGGCAGGAAGAATGAATGAAAGGAGCACAGCTGCAGTCACACAGGGAGTGGTGGGGACCACAGCCGAACCAGAGTCCTTGCCCCGTCAATGCAATAGTCACTGCAGTCCCACCTCCTTGGTGCTAGGCTGAAATCCAGGCCATTGCTATCAAACTTTTTGTTTTTCCATGATAATGGTATCTGTATTTTGGGGTGAGATATCTTGGTTTCTGGGCTTTCCAGGTGGCACTAGTGGTTCTTAAAGAACCTGCCTGCCAGTGTAGGAGACGTAAGAGACACAGGTTCGATCCCTGGGTTGGGATGATCCCCTGGAGAAGGGCATGTCAACCCACTCCAGTATTCTTGCCAGGAGAATCCCATGGACTTATGAGCCTTGTGGGCTACAGTCCATAGGGTCACGAAGAGTCAGACCTGACTGAAGTGACTTAACACACGCACACATCTTGGTTTTTAAATAGGGGCAACAAATTCAGATTCTACAATAAAAGTATCTGGGTAAAACAGAACAACAGAATGTAAACAAGTTCTTTAATCTGTTCTATGTACTGCCATATTCACAGCTTTAAGACCAGTGCCTGGCATATACTAGGTAAAGAAAGAAAAGTTGAAGTGACTGTGAACTTTTTATTTTCCCCCAGAAAACTGAACCATCTCATAGTGGCAGAACTTAGTGTATTTAGAAAGGATGGATAAACTGAAGCAGCCACGCAAGAAATGTAAATAAATCATCTTTCTTTGTGCTGCGTTGCTAGTTGGTAATGATTAGAACAAATTTGATGGAATCAATGTGGTGAAGTGTTAGACGCTCAGTCATGTCCGACTCTTTGCAACCCCATGGATTGTAGCCCACCAGGCTCCTCTGTCCATGGAATTTTCCAGGTAAGATTACTGGAGTAGGTTGCCATGCTCTCCTCCAGGGGATCTTTCTGAACCAGGGATCAAAGTCAGGTCTCCTGCATTGTAGTTGGATTCTTTACTGTGGAAGTAGTGGTAAAGTCTAAAACTCTTAAGTCCCAGAGAAGAGTAAATTTAAGTCTGTGACAGCTCATTTGTAGTTTCAGGGTTACAAGGTGTTAGGTACACCTCTTGAGATTTTCATTCTAGAATTTAATATTACAGAGTGAACCCCTCCTGACTCAGGATTAATTGAAAAAAGGTACATATGTTAAGAGGTCTTAACTTCTGAGATGTTCTTTATTGATAGAGCGTTGCTGTGGGATTAACCATATCTGCAGCCTTAGAAACAGGAGGCATTCCTACCTTTTCACTGTCTGGTTCACAGACGTGAAGGCTGGGAAGGATTGTCAGGGCTTTTGTGAGGCAGTCAGTTAATGGTTAACTCCTGCAACATGCCAGACAGAACACCTCATCTTTGATGAGACCTGCAGCTCAGAGTGACTAATGGTTAACCATTCCTTACCTTTGACTCAGACCATCTACCATCCATAGTTTGTTAAATATGTGAGACCGTGAAGGGTTTTTTCTTTCTTTCGCAAATAAAATTTACATCCCACAGACATTTTATGACTCATTCCTTGCAAAGAAAGCAGGTGCTATCTATGAATAGTTTGGTGTTTTTTTTCGGGGCTAGCAGAATGATTGCTTCTGAGTTTTCATTTAACTCTATCACAGCTGTGTAGCTAGAGATCCATCTCAAAGGGTCCTTTGCTCAGTGCAAAATATGAAAAAAAAAATAGTGCTGGTGTGAGCAGATGTGTCCTTTTGTCTGCTGTGCTGTGTATGGCGGTGAGACTTGCTTATTGATGGTGACCAGTCATCTGGACTGAAAAAGGTAAAAAATAAGAAAGCTTTGGTACATATACACAATGGAGTATTACTCAGCCATTAAAAAGAATGCATTTGAACCAGTTCTAATGAGGTGGATGAAACTAGAGCCTATTATACAGAGTGAAGTAAGCCAGAAAGAAAAACACCAATACAATATACTAACACATACATATGGAATTTAGAAAGATGCAAATGATAACCCTGTATATGAGACAGCAAAAGAGACATAGGTGTATAGAACAGTCTTTGGGACTCTGTGGGAGAGGGTGAGGGTGGGATGATTTGGGAGAATGGCATTGAAACATGAATATTATCATATGTGAAACGAATCGCCAGTTCAGGGTCGATGCATGTTACAGGGTGCTTGGGGCTGATGCATGGGGATGACCCAGAGGGAGGATAAGGAGAGGAGGGAGGTGGGAGGGGGGTTCAGGAGGGAGAACTCATGTACACCCAGGGCGGATTCATGTCAATGTATGGCAAAACCAACCAATATAATATTGTAAAATAATTCCGTCCGTCCGTCCGTTCAGTCGCTCAGTCGTGTCCGACTCTTTGCGACCCCGTGGACTGTAGCCTACCAGGCTTCTCCGTCCATGGGATTCTCCAGGCAACAATACTGGAGTGGGTTACCATTTCCTTCTCCAGGGGATCTTCCCGACCCAGGGATCGAACCCAGGTCTCCCACATTGGAGGCAGACGCTTTAACCTCTGAGCCACCAGGGAAGCCTCCAATTAAAAAAAAAATCAAACAAGGGAGAGGGAGGCCTGGCGTGCTGCAGTCCGTAGGTTCACAAAGAATCGGACGCGACTTAGCTACTGAACAACAGCAGCAAAGGAGCAAAGAGGAGTTTGGGTCTCCGTCTCCGCACAGGGGTTGTTTGAGTTGGGTTGTACAAGGAGTCAGCCCTCTCACTGCTGGATGAGGAGCGGTGGTCACCAGACAGAGTGCCTGTTCCATGGTGAGGAGTTTCAGATCGACCACGTATTAGGTCCAGCTGAAGCTTTTGGTGCTCTTGCCTCCTTAAGGACAATCTGTAAACATTGGAGTCTTTATCTTTAAAAAGAAAAAATGACCTGGGCTGAAAATTAGCTTTTGCCAGTTCTGAGAAGTTGATCCTTAGTGGTGTTAATGGTTCCATGCTCACTATTATCAGGGTCCTTGTTTCCTTTCTTAGTAATCTTTCTAAGCAGTTGTTCTTCATTTCCTCTCTTCACTTTGTCTGTTGTCTGAGCCGAGGATGCATGGCTGACATGATCAGTGTCTGTCTGGCTTGGGTTTACTCCTGAGAGTTCATTGTCATGTTGAGTGCTCAGTTGTGTCCAAATCTTTGGGACTACATGGACTGTCGCCACCAGGCTCCTCTGTCCTTGGGATTTCCCAGGCAAGAATACTGGAGCGGGTTGCCATTTCCTCCTCTAGGGGATCTTCCCCACCCAGGGATCAAACCCGTGGCTCCTGTGTCTCCTGCATTCTAGGCAAATTCTTTACTTGCTGAGCCATGGAGAAAGCCCTTACTTACTGAGAGTTCCTTGTAAATCTGTTCTGAACTGACAGTTCAGTCCAGGTTGGAATATATTTTGTTTATTACAAATTCTTAAAAAAGAGAGACTGGGCACCCTTTCCTTTGTAGGTAATGGTTTTTGAGAAGGTTCTGCAGGCTGGCTGCATCTCACATTCAGACTTTGGTTCCATGCAGACGCTGGCAGCCCCACCTCACTTTGGACCCTGCCTTTGCGGAGGGGCTGGCTATCTCCCAATGACCACAGGGCGTATTTCTCAGTTCTCATCTGATTTGACCTTCCTTTGGAATTTGACACGGACCATGGCTGCCTCCTTGAAGCGTTACCTTCCTGGGCCCCGGTGATGTTTCTCCTTCCTGGGTGTTCCCTATCACTGTCCTTTGAGGGTTCTTCTCTGCTGCTAGCTGTTGAGTGCCGGTGTGGTCCAGCAAGTGACCCTCTGTTCTCCTGTCACTGATTTCCAAGTTTGGCTGTAACGCCTTTCTCTGTCTTCAGGGCAGCCACGTTCCAGCTGCCCATTGGATTTTCCATGGGATTGACTGCAAATATCAAACTCAGAGGGTCGCACACATTCACTGACTTGCTCCTGAAACCTCTTCCTTTTTCCCTATTCCCACTCATGGGCATGGTGTCACCTCCTGTTGAGTTAAATGCACTGGAGACTTGAGTCAACCTCCTTCACCCCCAACATGTGTAATACCAAGCCCTTTTCCTTACTTTAAGGTTGATATTTTTTTTTTTCTTCAAACGGAGCTGATTCTACTGTCCTTCAGAGACAGTCTGTACCTTTCCTCGTGCAGATTCCCCAGGATTCTTGACCTAGTCCATTAGTGTAATAAATCTTGTTTACCTGTTGGTCTCCACCTCGATGGATGGAACTCAGCCATCTCTGAGCAGAATGGTACCTTGGAACTATGTAATCTCCTGGAGGTGTGTGAATACTATTCCGTGGTTGATGGGTGTGCTACCTTTTACGTTCAGAGTTGGGGCTGGGATATCAGTCTGCTTCTGAGAATCCTGTTTCTGTGATCCCTATCATTAGGGTGCTTTAAGTTGGGTGTGACAGCTCGGAAGGTGATAGAGGGCAGGAGGCAGTTTTGGTTCCGTGGGAAGAATACAGAATTCCAGAACATTGCTCTGAGGATCAAGTAAGACTCATGCATCAGGGGCTCCCAATGAGAAGCAGGTTCTCAGTTGTAATAGGTTTTGGGCAGCTCCCCACTGCCAGGGCTGGACAAAATGCTTGCATGCAACAACTGAGAGAAATGGTCTTTGGCTAAATGGCAATTGCCTGGAGTTACAGCCACGTATTTCCTCACTCCTCCAATGTAAGTATGAAGGTCATCTCAGAAGTGGGGCTCAGGTGAAGGCAGTGGCTGTGCTTTATGTTCTGTAATGTCAGTTGGAAGACTTCAGTCTTAAGTTGACTCTCCCTCATTTTGGGAACTAGTGGGAAGGAATTGGGAAGAGGTGACATCACTGACAGCGTTCTAATGACCATTTCCTACTTCTGCAGTTGGGACAAGGTTCCTGACTTCCCTGACTATTTCTCAAACTTCCCCAGAACAAGAAAGTTCTGTATTTAAAATGGGTAGAGTCCCAGACAGCATATTAAAAAGCAGAGACATTACTTTGCCAACAAAGTTCTGTCTAGTCAAAGCTATGGTTTTTCCACTAGTCATGGATGGATGTGGGAGTTGGACTGTAAAAAAAGGCTGAGTGTCAAAGAATTGATGCTTATTAACTGGGAGTTGGAGAAGACTCTTGAGAGTCCTTTGGCCTGCAAGGAGATCAAACCAATCAGTCCTTAAGGAAATCAATACCGAATATTCATTGGAAAGACTGATGCTGAAGCTGAAGCTCCAATACTTTGGCCACCTGATGTGAAGAACTGACTCATTGGGAAGGACCCCGATGCTGGGAAAGATTGAAGGTGGGAGGAGAAGGGGACAACAGAGGATGAGATGGTTGGATGGCATCACTGACTCAATGGACATGACTTTGAGCAAGCTCTGGGCGATCGTGAAGGACAGGGAAGCCAGGCGTGCTGCAATCCCTGAGGTGGCAAAGAGTCGGACACGACTGAGCGACTGAACAGCAAAGGGTCCCCGAGACCAGCCGTTGCCCTAGGCTTGTCCTTACTGGGAAGGCTCAGAGACTCAACTGCAAGCTAGCATAAATAAGTAAAAAGACACAAGACAAACCTTGTTGAAGTAGGTGATGTCAGGTTTATTTGCTCCCAGACAGAAATATTTTATATGCAGATAAAATTAAACAACACGTAATTATTGCTCATGATAGTCTCTCCTCTTCCTGCAGGTAATATGTCACATGATTTTTGCTGATCGCCCCAACTACAAATTTCAATAACATCTCATTTGGTTCTTCTGCTATCTTATTAGAAAACTTGAAGGGAAATCTGGTTCCAGCCTGTGTAAATAATTGATATAAGAATGATAGCACTGTTACATCTATGTGTTCCACATGTATATTTTCTGTGAGATTTTTAGCATTACACTAGTAGGAGCACAAGACCACATATTAAGGGACTGCACTTTGCTTTGAGAGGAAAGAATGAGCCCCTGGGGAGATGGTGGAAATGTAACAGTTCTAAACCAAGGTTTGAAGTGACAATGCAATGCTGGATTTTATTTTTCTGCTCCTTAAAGTCAATTTTTAAAGTTTATCTTGTAACTATATGCCTGCATATTGAAGATAAGAATGGAAGAGGGGCAGCTGGCGATAAATTTATGGCTGTGTTTACATAAGGTTTAATCTTCTGATTACTGAGGTATGTCAAAGAAGTCATGCCTGAAATGTCTTGCAACATCTTTCCCCATGCCAACCCCAATACTGGATGTAAGTTTAGGTTAGATTACCTCTTATGTATTGTTGGAGATTATTTTGAAGATGTAATGAGTTATTTCTTACAAACTATTTAGAATAGTGTCATAGAAAACCCTAAATAGTACTTGCTGTCTTATTGTTAATACTATTGTTTATTTTTAACAAAATTGTATTTAAATTTTACATTAAATTTAAAACTCAGAATTCCTGTTAATTGGATTTTGGTTGTTTTTTTTTTTTTTTGGTTGAAATTTTCTTTTGAGATCCTTTGTTTACTTTTAAAGGGTTAGGCTACAAAACAGACTAATAAATATATTACCAATAATATATTTTAAAAAATTTTAAATTGAAGCATAGTTGATTTACAATGTTGTGTTAATTTCTGGTATACAGCAAAGTGATTCAGTTGTACATACACATATATATTTTTTTCATATTCTTTTTCACTATAGGTTATTATAAGATATTGAATATAGTTCCCTGTGCTATACAGTAGGACCTTGTTGTTCATCTATTTTATATACAGTCATGATTAGGTTTTTTAAATTAACAAATTTCAACAAAGTCTCATCTGATCTTTCTACTATCTTGTTAAAAAACTAATGGACATCTGGTTACCTCCTATGTGAGTAATTGGTTTGAGTGATAACACTGTTGCATTTATGTTTTCCACTTACATATTTTCTGTGATACCATTTAAACATTGCTGTGTTGTGTTTCATTATGGAACACTGCCATGCAATCAAATAACTCTGCCTTTGTTTTTCATAATTTCTTCTAATTCTTAGACCTTCAAATGCTGTATTTCCCCTAAAACTTAGATTAAAATGCCTATCCTTTTCCTTAGCTTTTAAATGATGAAAATGTTTAATTAATATAACAAATAATTTTCATTTCTCATATTTTTCTTGTTTAATTCTTGTCCCTTTGTGAGTTGTATTGTAGCAAGAGAAGACTTATCTTGCCCTTGGGAAAGCAGGCTTATAAAGTGTCCATCATTTGCCCACCTAGTAAGAAAGGGAACTGAATTAAACTCAGATATCTGTCTCTAAAGCCCAGACTCTTAACCAACATAATAAGAACATTTCATAACAGTTGCTCTTAAAATTGGGTATATGGCATAGAAAACGGCTTTAAGTTAATTTTTCTCTGTATTACACCTAGTGATCCCAGTTCATTTTCATAAGTGTTTGTTAAGCTCTGAATATGTTCCACACACAGTGTTAGGAAGAAGTTCAACAGGGATAAATATGAATAGGGTCCCTTCTTGAAGAATTTCTAGCTTCTTGTTAATAGAATTTTTGTGGTATTTTTACTGATTAAATTTTCTGTTTGACCAGCTCTCTTCTGGTTTATGAGACCATAATATTATTATCACACTGTAATATTGTTAAAATATGAAAAGAAATTTTAACATTTTTGCCCAGTTCTGCCAGATGAATCTCAACTGTTTGCCATGATTTTCCTTGAATTTTGGTGTTGATTTAAAACTGCACAGCCTATCAATTAGAATACATTTTAATCTTTACTATAGTTAGTTTTCTCTAACTACTCTTGAGCATGGTTAAATCCTTCATTGTTGGGGTCTGACATAGCTTGTCACATTGATGAATAATTACCAAATACCAGAGATTTTTCTTCATCTTTCCTCTAAGGCTCACACTCGATCTCCAGAATGAATATATGCTTTCCTCATATTCATAATGCGAGGATCTAAGGCACCACATGCCCTATGGATGTGGTTGTTCCAGGCCAGAGCAGTCCTGGCTGGCTTCAGGTTTCTTTCAAGCTTTCTTATAAAGACCTTAGATAGGCTGTAACAAGTTATCCCTTCATCTGCTCCTGTGATAGCCAAGGTTCCTTATTGACATGGAAATCTGGTGAGACCAGTGGTTTACTGATTGCTGAACATTCATTTCTGCCTGTCCCTCGGTGGTCCTGACAGCATCTGGATGTTGTGCTTCTCGAGAGATTTATTCAGTAAACACTGTATCCCGGAAGCCACTTGGCTTCAAGCCACTTGTATTAGGAACCATCTCTTGTCATTTATGAGATGAAGCAGGGCTTCCCTGGTGGCTCAGACGATGGCTCATTAATGAGATGGAAAAAGATGGTTTCCCTGCAGGGGTGGCCCTGATTCTGAAAGCCCTCAAGTAGAGAGTGCTCAGGAGAGGTAAAGTTGAGTCATATGGAAGGATGTGGGAAGTTGGGGGTGTTTGAACAAAATTGGAGCCGCCTTGGGTATGTTGTAAAGAAAACTGCAGATTTGGCTGGCCAGGGAGTGAGGCGGATATATGGTGCCTTTTAATTGGGAAGCTGGGACGTGACTATGTCCTTTTGTTCCAGGCTCCTAAAAATCAGGTGTCTTTCATGATGGTCACAAATATACCAGCAACATGGCTATGTGAGTATATGGTACTGCATTGGGAGAATATTCTCCAGAGAACTTTTATGCTTGGGCATATCCTTGCTGGTGTCTTGGAATTAAGTATAAAGCCAAGATGCCCTCGACTGGAATTGTGACTCGTTGCCTTCCATGAGAAAATGTCACACGGAGTTGCAGGCAGACACTGGCAGGTCGGACTGTTAGCCCTTTCCCTCCTCAAGTGGCTGGTACATTTGTGTCCCCAGGAGCAAGAGTTCCTATAGGATATGCAGTGGCTTTTGAAGTTGAGATTCCTGTAATATGAAGAGTGTTTTCTGTATTTGGAGACAAATGGAACTGAATATTATTTTCCTTTTAGGAGTTGTCTTACAGTCATTTTTTGAAACTTTGAATTAGAAGTCATATAACAACCTGGGTTCCATCCCTGGGTCAGGAAGGTGCCCTGGAGAAGGGAATGGCTACCCACTTCAATATTCTTGCCTGGAGAAGTCTATAGACTAGTCTATAGACAGAGGAGCCTTGAAGACCACAATCAATGGGGTCACAAAGAATAGACACGACTGAGCGACTAACAGACATAACTCTCATAAACATAACTAACAGCTCTACAGAGAGTTTGACATATTAACCATTTAAAAAATTATAGTGATGGGAATGACGGCAGACTTCCTGAGTTCATGCAAATAGATAATCTTACCGTGTAAAGTGTTGACTTTGACATTTTCTTTTGAGGGCAGAGATAAAGTGCATTAAATTTAAATTTTAAATCATATCTTTTAAACAGTTTCTTGAAATGTTGCTTTTTTGGACACATACTAAGAAATGTGATCAGTGCTTCATGTAGCTCCTTTAAGAGCTAATAGTTTTAATGAAAATGTCAATCAGTTAATCTCTATGACTATTGAAAACCATTGCTACTGTATCTTTTTTTTATTAATTTTTAGAGTAATAATTATCATTGTAGAAATATAGAAAAAATTTTAAAGCAAAAAATAAAAAATCACCCAACATCCTACTACCCATGAAGAATCACTGTTTTGTCCTTTCCTGTGCTGTGTTTATGCACAGATGTGTGCATTCCTGCATGTGTGCATGTGTGTGTATGTGTTTTTAATTAAATTGGGAACAACATACTGATATAGTTTTATGTTCCCCTTTTTTCACCCTGCCAACAGCTGACAGTTTGGGGTATGTGTTCCCCGAACTATTTTTATGCACATGGATGCACACTGTGAAATGTAAAGAAAGCTTTAAGAAAACAAATTAGAGACAAAATTAGGCTTTTGTCACTCAGAGATATGCGGTAATAGCTCCTTATCCTGCAAGTATGTACACATCCTGGTTCTTTTAAATGTTTGTACCATGTTCCATACAAAATTTCAGTTTTATCAAGTTTTCCCTATTGTAAATAATGCTAAGGCAAGCGTCCTTTTACATAAAGACATGTAGAATCTTGTAGGATAGATTCCTAGAAGTAGAATTACTGGGTTAAAGGTCGTGCACACTTACATTTTCCCAGGTAGTGCCAAATTTCCCTTAAAAGGGTCTTAGCTGTGTCTGTTCCAGTAAAAAGCACTGTATCCTCATTGGCACTGGAAATGGTCAGTCTCTAATTTTTTTCCAACTTGAGAGTTAAAAAAAAAAAAACAGACCACTTATGCTTAATTTACATAATTACATGTGTCTAATTTACATTTCCCTAATAATTTGGTGTTTAAATGTCTTCATATACTCCTTAGCCCTGTGTCGTTCAGTTATGTATTGTCCATTTTTCTAGTTTCTTCTTGATTACTAGGATATATTTGATATTGACTTTTTGTCTGTTATATATGTTGCAAGTATTTTTTCCCCAGCAGGTCTTCTAACCTGCTTTATCTTTAGCCATGTAGGAATTTTAGATTATGTAATAAAATCTGATATGGTTTTTGAAGGTCAGGATCTTATTTAGGAAAGACCATACCTTCCCATTTATAATGTATAAATTATAGTTTTATAACTTTAACATTTAATTTGAGCTAGATTGGTAGACTTGTACTATTCCTTTTCCCTGTAGTTTAACCATGAAAATTGGTATATTTTTGTACGGAATTTTTATGATTTACCAAAGCAATTCTGTATAATAATAAACCAAGTTAAAACTGAATGGTGGAAATTTACATGTCCTAGATACATTTTTCTTGAGGATCTTCCAGTCTTTCTCTAGCTCCCATTTATTAATAGTTTGTCTTTTCAGATTGTGTTTTCTGTCAAATCATCTCCTTCTCCCACTGAGTCCCAAAGTTACATATGTAAATTAGATAGCCAGTGAGAATTTGCTGTATGATGCAGGGAACCCAGAATTGGTGCTCTGTGATGACCTGAAGGGGTGGGGTAGGGGTGGAGTTTGGGAGGGAGGGGACTCATGTATGCCTATGGTTGATTCATGTTGATATATGACAAAAACCATCACAATTTTATAAAGTAATTATCCTCCGATTAAAATAAATAATTTAAAAATAGTGTGTTTTCCGGTTACTTTAGAGGTCCCAGGACTCGGGGCTGGGTGTCAGGGTGACACAGATGGTGTCACCAAGTCAGTTCTCCTTTCCTCTGTAATGTTTTATTTGAGAATAAAGATGTTGCTTTAAAAAAAGAAGCATAACTACTGATTTGCTAATTTGTTTGATGTTTGGGGAGCAGGGCAGGTAAAAGAGCTTCTTTTTGCCTGGGAGGGTCCAGAGGGGTGGCACTTCCAGGACTTGGTGTTGATCCTGCATGTAGTCTGTGGCCTCTGGAGCGAGAATTCCTTGCCTGGAGGACTGGTGCTGAGCTCCCTGGGCGGGACTGGACTCAGCCTCACCCTGTTTCCAGCCCTATCCTGTTACAGTTATAAAGTATGTTCCATGGCTTGACCTTCTGCTCTAGAACACTTTGCACGCTATTATTCCACATTTCCTCCTGAATACCTTTCTCATCTGTCCACCGGGATGTAGTTAAGCAGAAGCAATAAATACTTCAGAGCATAAATATTTTTGTTAAGCACTAAAGTACTTTTCTAAATCTGTGAGCACAAAAGTGACATGGAAAATTACTGAGTACATTCTAAGCTCTGGACCAAGAATGCCAGGAGAGTTTTATTTTTATGTGTAGAAAAGAAGCATGAAGTGTTGTTTGTCTGTGGGTGTGAAAAAAGTATTAAAATAGCATTTGCTAACTATATTGTGAAGCTTTTTTCCTGCTCTGTCTTAATTGGATAAGGTCGGTCTTGTTTAAATATGTTTTCTCCTGGAGTAGATTGATGGCCCCGTCTTTCTTATTTGGATTCCTTTGAGTCACTGCAGACTTTCTGACTCTTTAATTCTTACGCCTCACCTTAATGTTACTGTTTTTCAGACATTAACAAATAAAGTTTAGTTAGTGTCACCCTTCAAATTTGCTTATTTCTTGAGTGCTTTTTTGTTTTTGGCTATTCTGTGAAGCTTGTGGGATCTTAGTTCTGTGAGCAGGGATTGAACCTGGGCCCTTGGCAGTGAGAGCACCGAGTCCTAACCACTGGACCTCCAGGGAATTCATTGAGTGCTAATTTTTCACCACCTTTCCTCCAGCTGTAATAGATATATTAATAGAAAACTCATAAGGGTTTATTTGCGGTCAAAATACCCTAACTACTTTATATGTATTGTCTCATTTAATCTTTTATGGCGCTGGTGGTAAAGAACCCACCTGGCCAAGGCAGGAGACGTAAGAGACGCGGGTTTGACCCCTGGGTTGGGAAGATCCCCTGGAGATGGAAATGGCGACCTAGTCCAGTATTCTTGCCTGGAGAATCCCATGGACAGAGGAGCCTGGCAGGCTGAAGTCCATGGGGTCACAAAGAGTTGGATACAAATAAAGAGACTTAGCACGCAACCCTGTGAAGTGTAGTTACTATTATTTTTATCTTACAGATGAGAATATTGAGGTTCAGAGAAGTCAAGATAGTTTGCCCAAGATTTTACAGCTAGTTAAAACTCAAGCTTAGTATTCAAATTTAGGACTTTCTTACATCAAAGCCCAAGCTCTTAACTCTTATTAATATCTTTAGATTTTTTTCAGGATGTGTCTCTATCCTTTCCTGGCATGAGGCTAAGGAGAGGGAAAATCTCTTTATCACCAGTGCTGGTCCCAGTTCTCAGACTATCGTTGCTTGATCTAAAGTGAGTTGTTAAGTAACCTTCAAGATCAGTTTAGTTGGGTGAGCTGGACAAGAGAAATTCCAGGTCTTGTAGGCATCTCTTTCCTTTAGGTTCGCTTGTGGTGAAGATGGTACATGGTCATCATTGCTAATTATATTTCATTCCTTCCTTCCCTTGAAACTTGTCAAGGAAGAATCACCCACCCTCACTTCCTCTCTTTCATCCAATAGTGCAGTGGTGACTCTTGGTCTTAAAATGTCAGGAGAGGCCATTCTTCCTTTAGATATGCAAGTATTTTGTCAGCTTTCATTCTCTCTGCCTTGCTCCTGTTCAGTTAAGAGCTTCTATGTGATCAGTTTCCTAGCATCATCTCTTTCTACTCCTTCAGAAAAAAGAGCAGCTCTGACTTCTTGGATGATAGAACACAATGGAGCATGCTGTGTTTTGGTTAGCTCAGCAGGTGAAAGAGGCATATCCAGAGTTTGCTCCTATTTTGACCAGCAAACATTACAGCGCAGTTTGCATGGCAGGAGTCGTCCACCTCTGTAACCTTGGGGACCATCCAGTAGGCTGCCAAGACCACTCTGGTAACATCAGGAAGAGAGGAGGAGGAAGCGGAAGGCCCTGCAGATGGGAGAGAGGACACTGGTGGAGTGTCCCAGCAGTTTTATATTTGGCTGTCTTCATGGGAGTTGAGTGCCACTGTTTTAGAAGCTGTTCTTATTTTCTTTGATGCACGCCTCTAAGAATGTGTTCTGTATAAGCTCCTCTCAATATAATCATTCAGCCAGTATTTCTGATTTGAGCAGCATCTCGTCCTATACGTGTGACCTGGTGTGTGGTGCTCTTGTGCATAAAATAGGTCTAACACATGGGCCAGCAGATCAACTTAGAGCATCGCCACTGATCTCACTGTGTCTCTGAGGAAATAAAAGTTGTGTTTAAAAAGTAAATGTCTTGCTTAGTGTTCTGGTTTTTTAGACTAAGATCTAGTGTAATAAATAAGCCCTTTGTTGGAGGAGGATGGTGTATGCGAGAACAATGACGCATGGAAGGAAAAGGTGCAAGTTTGCTGTGGCAGGCTCTGCAGCTGAGTGCCCATTTCAGCTGGTCTCCTTCCAAAACTAACTTTCCATGTTCCAAAACTTTCATTGTATGCTTCCGGAGGTGTGGGGGGTGGGGGGTTGGAGTGTGGGAGGATGCAGTGGTGCTTTATCAAGGCCGGTGAGTAGAAGTTGGAATACTTCAGCAGCATTGCCCATCTGCAGCCTCTGTAGAGCTCTTACAATCGCAGTTTTATCCATGAACTAATATGACATTATGGCATCATGAGGACATGTAAGATGAGACTTGGTTTTCGAAATTTTCCAGGTCATTCCTCATTGTACATCATTATTGTAATAAAATCCATAGAGTTTTAACACCTGTTGGAGAAGACTCTTGAGAGTCCCTTGGGCTGCACGGAGATCCAACCAGTCCATTCTAAAGGAGATCAGTCCTGGGTGTTCATTGGAAGGACTGATGCTACAGCTGAAACTGCAGTACTTTGGCCACCTCATGCGACGAGTTGACTCACTGGAAAAGACTCTGATGCTGGGAGGGATTGGGGATGGGAGGAGACAGGGACACAGAGGATGAGATGGCTGGATGGCATCACCGACTTGATGGACATGAGTTTGAGTGAACTCTGGCAGTTGGTGATGGACAGGGAGGCCTGGCGTGCTGTGATTCATGGGGTCGCAAAGAGTCGGACATGACTGAGTGACTGAACTGAACTGAAAGAAAATATAATTTTAAAAGCAAATTGTTCCTGCCTGAACAGGAGGGGAGTTTGGGGAGAATGATGCATGTACAGGTTTGGCTGAGTCCCTTCGCTGTTCACCGAAACTGTCACACATTGTGAATCGGCTGCTGTGTTATTGTTCAGTCGCTAAGTCGTGTCCGACCCTCTTGCGACCCGGTGGACTGTAGTCCTCCGGGCTCCTCTGTCCATTTGATTTCCCAGGCGAGAATACTGAAGTAGGTTGCCATTTCCTTCTCCAGGGTTTCTTCCCAACCCAGGGATTGAAGCTGTGTCTCCTGCCTTGCAGGTGGATTCTTTACCACTGAGCCACCAGGGAAATCCTAATTAACTATACTCCAATACAAAATAAAGTTGTTTTTAAAAAAAAAAAAACAAAAACGAACGAATTGCTCCTATGGCACTGATTATGGGATTAGACCATATTAAGCAAATTATATTTCTTAAAGTAGCAGAAATATAACTAAATTCTGACATTGTTCATGATATTGTCACTTGTATATACAAAAAAGGGAAACACTTATGTTGTCTAATTTCTAGCTAAGGAGGTTTTGACCAATATGGTATGAAAGGACTAAACTTTTGAACTTGAACATCAGTAATGATACAGTTACTAACAGTGCTCTGTCAAAGGTAATTGTTACAGTAGCAACTGCTTTATTCTGAGCTAGGTCATCAGTTCCAAGGGAAATGCTTGTCTTGGGAGAAAAGGTTAAATTCAAGGTTATAGGTGAAACATTTTTTTTTCCTCTCAAAGCTTTATTGAAAAACCTAAGTGATTTTTAAATGTTTAGCTCTGCAAGGGACTCAGATTGGTTGTGGAAGTGATCTGTCCCACCCTGTAGCCGTTTTGTAGGGGGAACAGCTTTGTATCTGCTCAGAGCCTTTAGATTGGAGGGGAGAGAGGAGCTGGGTTCCAGGACCAAAGTACTTTACTGCTAGAGGGTTGGTTATTGACCTGTGGTTTACTGCTAATAGCTGACATTTATTGAATACATACTGTATACCACGTGCAGAGTTGTGTTGTTAAAGCTAAATCCTCCGAACAGCCTTTTGAGCTGTATGCTACTGTTAACCTTCATTTTATAAAGGCGAGAGAAGCTTAGAAAACTGAAGTTGGTCAGGTTGGTAAACAATCAAGTTAGGACTTGAACTTTGGCATTTCTGGCTCCAAAGAATGTCCTCTAATAAGCCCTTAGCTTCAGTTCTCTCTCCTTGACCATTTGTTCAACCAACCAGCACAGCTGATCTGATGCCTGCTTCACATAAGCACTCCACAAAACTCTGAAGCTCCAAAATTGAATATGAGATGGCCCATGACCTTGAGCAGGTCTGGACTGAGTGACATGTTGAAATAAGTACTGTGAGACAGAGGACCCATGCCCAGGGCTGCAGAAATCCAGAGAAGAGACATTAGACCTTAGAGAGGGGCAGTCTAGAAAAGTTTCCTGGAATGATGACGCCAAACGAGTCCTGAGAGACGAGTAGGAGTCAACTGGGTGAAGGTTGTAAAGAAAGTAGGACCTCTCAGAGGCCAGAGCACTTAAAGACTTGGTGATTAGAAAGGGTGTGCTGGGTTCCTGCCCCTTGCAGGTGATGGGTGCAGGTGGGGAGGGCAGAGTACGGTGGGCAGACAGTTGGGTGTGACTCTGCCACTTCCTAGCTTTGTATTCTTGAGCAAAGTCTCTACCTCTTCAATCCTCAGTTTCCTCATCTGTAAAATGGGGATAAATAATATAGCTGTCCCATAGGGCTATTATGAGCATTAAATGACCTTGAACCAAGATTACTTAGCCCAATGTTTGACTTGAAGCTTAGTTTTAGAATTTTTCCAAATGCTCTGTTCACTGAAGCTGCGATTATTAATCACCATCATTGTCACCATCATTCTCTAATTCCTCCTCAATGTTTAAGGAAGGCAAAGACCAGATCTTAAAGGCCCTTCCTTATATCACCTTATTTAGTCTTCAGGAGCAGCCTTTAGCCATACCAGAGACTAGGGAAAATTTAGATGACTTTGAATGCCATAGTGGGAGGGAGAGTGAATTTTATATTTTGTGAAGTGGCAGCAGGCTCATTTTGATAAGCACATTCCACCATAGCAGAGGTCAAGAGCCTGATCTGATGTCAGTGCTTACTTGGGGAAATTTGTAAGGAGAAAAAAGCAATAATATTACTGTGTGTCAATTTTACAAAAGTCTTCTTTTTTGAAAAAAGAAATTTATGTACTTATTTGGCTGTGCTGGGTCTTAGTTGCGGCATGCAGACTTAGTTGTGACATGTGGGATCTAGATCCCCGAGCAGGGATCAAACCTGAGCCCCTGCATTGAGAGTGCAGAGTCTTAGCCACTGGACCAGCAGGGAAGTCCCTCTAAAACTCTTCTTCAACACAGCTCTCAAATCTCTTTCCAGAGAATGCTTGTTGCCCTCCCTGATTTTCAAGCTTTCATTCTCACTAGATTATGAGCTTCCTGAAGACAAGAACCAGATGGCATGCATCTTGATATCTGCGGTGTCTACAGGGTTGCTCAGTGGAAACGAGTTGAATTAGAGACAGTTAATGATATTCCTTAGTGTCCTGGTATTTGTCAGTAAACAAGTGCGGGTATCATTACGAAAAAAGATGAGACTTAATGCTGCTGCGTTATTTGGTGATTTTTATGTGCTCAGCTGTGATACTCCCCTACTTGGATGCTTTAGTGATTTCAATCTTCCGTGTTCTGTACAGACAGTTGTTTTAGAGGTTAAGGTATTTTATGGTAGGTGAGCTTCTTGAGGACAGCAGAGCTGTGACTGTCTTAAATAGTTTTATCTCTGCTATCTAGCACGGTGCCTGGCACGTTGTAGGTCGTTGATAAATATTGGTAATAATACATTTCTTTTAAAAAATGTGTTGTTAGGCCATTGCGCTGGAATACAATCTCAATAGAGACTACAAATTTGACTCTTACTGACTTTTCTTGGCTCATAAGTGGGAGGGTGGCCTGTGGTTGGTACAAGATTCGAGTTTGGAGAGAAATGCTCTTCTGTCTCAAAGGTTGGCTTAGATGCTGTTTGATGTATACAGAGCCCTCACTTTCTTGCAGAGTCACCGTTGGCGTGGTGTTGTAAAGGTAAGGTCTTTGGGCCGAATGGGTTCAGTGCGTCGGGTGTGGACTTCTGGTGCTGGCTCTGTTTCGTATCCGTTTGCTCTCCTGACTCTGACTGGAGTCTTAGAGGGATGTTCTGGCTGAGTGGGAAAGCCATCCTGCAGGACTCGCCCCTCACCCTCAGATGAGCCGACTGTGTGGCCTGAAGACCACACCCAGGGCATCCTCTGCCTCCTCTTCCCAGGCAGGTCAGAAAGAGGCCTTCCTCCAGAGCCGGTGTCTCTTCCAGTCTCGGTTCAGCGTGTGACCTGGCAACACAGTGCTTTCCTACCTTTTCCCTCTGTTATCTGCAAAGTGTAGATTGGTTGAGCTGCTTTTTCCTATTGCTTTCATAATTGGATTTCATAGTCCTTGATTCACCTCCCTTAATTGTAGGCTATTTTTTGAAACTTCTCAGTAAGTTTTCTGTCTGGTCTTTCTTTTCCTTTTCTTTCCTTTTTTCTTTTCCTAGGCGTATGTGAGCTACCCACAAATTGGTGACTTCAGGATATGCCTTGGAAAATAGGCATAATTTACTTATTGGCTTCCCTGGTAGCTCAGCTGGTAAAGAATCCACCTGCTATGTGGGAGACCTGGTTTCAATCCCTGGGTTGGGAAGATCTCCTGGAGAAGGGAATGACTACCCACTTGAGTATTCTGGCTTGGAGAATTCCATGGACTGTATATCCGTGAGGTCACAAAGAGTCGGACACAACTGAGCGACTTTCACTTACATGTAGTTGATTTACAATGCGGGGTCAGTTTTAAGTGAACAGCAAAGTGATTTAGTTTATATATATATATATATATATATATGTGTGTGTGTGTGTATATATATTCTTTTTCAGATTCTTTTCCCTTGTAGATTCTTACAAAATATTGTGGTGCTTCACTGGGCTGTATAGTAGGTCCTTATTGGTTAAATTTGTTTTAATACTGACACTGTCTTAAGAGGAGCGGGTGCAGTGCAATTTGTGTTCACTTCTGCACTTACCCTTGAGAATATAAAAGCATATTGTTTTTTCTGGTATTAAGATTTTTAAAAATCAGCTTTATTAGGGGTATAACTGACATGTAAAACTGTCATGTTCTTTTAGAATGAGCATCATAGTGATTTGATATACACGTATTCTGTGAAAGGGTTCCTTCCATCCAGTTAACGAACACATCTGTCACCTTATGTGTTTATCTGGTATTTGTTATTTGGTTGGTAGAATGAAAAGATGCTTTGGAGAGTTTGACCAAAGTGAAAAATTGAACATGAATAAGTAGAAGATTGGTACCTCTGGTGACAGTGGTTCAGCGGTGCCAGGTTCCATGAGAAGTGCCAAAGCTAAAACTTGGGATGTGCCAATTTTTCATGTAAGCGTCTAAGAACTTCCCCACATTTTGGTTTATTTTTTCAGTCCTACAGTATCAAGATTGGCCTCTGTTCATTAGTAGGAGGAGTTTCAGGATCCAGCGAGGTTGTTTTTGTTTTTGAAACAGATGAGGAACAATAGTGGCAAATTCCAGGCCTGTGTTTAGAGCAAAGGAGCACAGGGAGTGAGGACCTGGCTTTTCACCTTCCAGTCCCTCCAATCTCAGTTCTTTCTTTTCCTCCTGACCCTGGGTCATCTAGCAACTTTGTTCCTCTTGTCCTAATTCTAGGAACTCAAAGAGTGCCTTTCTCTTATGTGGTAATTAATTGTATTCCACACTGTCAGTTGGTTTTGAGCTCTGAGTTCCACGTCCATGGGTAGAGTCTGATTTCCCTCTATTCCTCCAAACTCTAGAAGAGTCATAATAAAGGCTCATACTGTAATGTATTATGGAAGATGGGACACCACATGACCAAATGGAGACCATGTGAGCTCCATTGCTAGCTAGTGAGCTGTCTTAGGTAAGTTACTTAAAACTTTGTAAACTTCAGTTTACTTATCTATAAAATGGGTATGTTGCCTAGTAGAAGGTTGGTGATGTGAGTACTGGAAATAATATATACACCGAGGAGTATGGAGGAAATGCTCCATAAATGGTAACTGTAATATCTGGCTTTTGGCCGTGAACACTTAGTGATCAGAACTCATTGACCTTCACTCATTGACCCAGAGTGGTGCCAGCATGTGTACACGTCTGTCCTCAAGGAATCACCACTTACATGTAAAGCTGGATGTCTTCAGCGCCCCCTGGTCATCCATCTTCATGGATTTAGACTCAGTGCAGAAGCCACTTGTATTTGCATTTAGATTAGCCCCTGTAGTATCTGAATGGCGGAGGTCAGGAGTTGGAGGTGTAAATCAGTTGTATTTCAGATTTCTCTCCCCATCCACTTCTCCCAGCCCAGGGTCCATGGGCCCTTCTTAGTCCAGTCTAGCTTCCCCTAATGAGACCCTGTTCTTCGGTCACAGACATCCTGAAACTGAGTGGGATGCTCCTCTTCTCGCTGAAGGAATCCCAAAGGCTGACTTCAGGGTGTTCAAGGGGACCTTTCCTTTCTGGAGAAACATTCCTCTTTTCTCAGCCTGGGAGGCTTCACGGTGCCGTTTGTCTTGACCCCTAGGAGAGACAGGAGCTGACTAGTGAGTGCTCAGAATAAAAATTACAGAACACGGTTAGGTGTTCAATAATGTTAGCTTGGCTGCTGCTGCTGGTGGTGACAGTGGTGGGAGGTAAGGGCTTGAGCTCATTTATAGTGCATCTTCCTTTCCACCATCCTTTCAGAATAATTAGTAGCGTGAATACTCTGGTTAGACTCAGTCTAGTGCTTTCTGTTCATATAAACATGTAAGTAACGTTTACAGCTAAGCCCAGGGTGTTGAGATTGCATTTGCTTTTTCAAACACAGTTTGATTTTTCCTTGAGTTAGTAAATGCTTTACCTTTCCTTTTGCTGGCTTTTCTTTAATCATCTAAGTCTTCCCACACACCTCCAATGGCTTTGTGAAACTCCTTTTATACAACTCTCCACATGATCCAGTCTTGTCGGATAATTGCACACCCCTCTCCCTTCCCTTTTGCCTCCTGGAGACATCTCTTTTGGAGCACTCTGACTTCCTGTTCCATCTGGACTGGGAGGAGTAACACTTCCTTGTGAAGACGCTCAAACAGTTCCCCGACTTTCAAATCTCTCCTCACAACCTACACACTCACAAAGCAAAACAAAACAACCTACCCACCCCAGCAAGCAAAACGAAACACCTGCTATTTTGTGCCTCTCAGAGGTAGGCTAGCAGGGCCAATTTAACCTGCTTTCCCAGGTTTTTCCAGTCTGGATTTGCATTTTTTTTTTTGCTGGGGGTTTCTGAAGTCCCCTGCTTTCATCAAGCTTGGAGCTTTTAGCATTTGTGTCTTGTTCCACTCCTCAGTTTGAAGTGATCTTTCCATTGGGAGAAGAGCATAAACATCTTTACTTTGTCAATTAAACTCATCAATCTCCTAGCTTCTAGCTCCATATTTGTAGTTACTGATTAGATTCAAGCAACTAGAGGGAGCAAGGAGTTAAACCTACATATTCCAGGCTGATTTTATACTTTCTTTTTCCTTTGCCCGATTCTTTTTCTTCATCTGGTACAAATGAAAACAGAACTAGGTTTGTTTGTTTGTTTGTTGTTTTTTGGCATCTTCCTCTAGTGAGAGATCTTTTCCTTCAAGTAAAGATATGGGATGAGATGGTTGGATGGCATCACCAACTCGATGGACATGAGTTTGAGCAAGCTTTGGGAGTTAGTGATGGACAGGGAAGCCTGGTGGGCTGCAGTCCATGGGGTCGCAAAGGGTTGGGCATGACTGAGGGACTGAACTGAACTGAAAGATATGGGAAAACTCTGCTTGTGAGTGCTATGTTTTCTGATGAATCGTGAGCTCATCTCAATGAGATAAGTTGTAAAGATAGCTTGTCTCATTTCGCTTCTGCAACTAGAAGACGATAAGGGGAATTTAGAGTTAATAGGGAACCACAGAGATAATTAAAGGGCAGTAAGCTAGTACCTAAAAAGAGAAGGTAAGAAAGGAAAGATTAAGTTGGAATCTGAGGTAGTGCATGTCATAATAAGTGTTACATATTTGAAGGTGTGATGTAGAGATGATGGCTCACAGTTTCCCTCTTCAAGATGAAAGACTGTAAGAGGAAATGGATAAAATTAGAAGTAGAGATTTAAGAGTATTTTACAAAGAAGTTTCAACACAGTGAAGATTGTTGTTGGAATGAGTTACTGAAATATGGTCACCCTGGGTAATTTTTCTTTGTTGTGTTTAACCATCATCTAAAAGTTCTAACCTTGTGACTAAGTGCCATTACATTTTTTCCGAATCAGGTCACTCTCCCTTGAGAATGTCCACGAGCAGGTAGTAGAATGGACTCTTCATTCTTCACTACTTGGCTGTTTGAGCTGCTGTATTAGAATACTCATTTACCATCTTGACTTAACCACTCTTGAGAACTAGTGATTATGACAGTGTTTGAGTAAATGAAACAGTTTCGAAACACCGTATGTGGTAGTAAGATCAATAGAGTGTTTTAATTTTTATTATTGTGCTGTGTGTGTTTGGACCTTCCATTGCTCCTATCTCAAATCTTGTGTTTATGTGAAATAAAATGAGCTTGAACGTCACCGTCAGCCAAAAACCTCTCCATCCTTGAAGCTCTTCTTGAGCCACCAATCTTTGTCATTTCCCTTTCTACTTTTTGTAGGTTATCCTAAAGCCTAGAACAGTCTCCAGATGGTTGGTGTGCACGCTCATCTTTCCTTCTTGCCCTTGCTCTGTCTGGGCTAATCTGTTTACAGCTGCTCCGAGCATCGGCTGCTCTTGGTTTTTATCCTTACCTAGCGTTTCCTACTGGAGAAGGAAATGGCAACCCACTCCAGTGTTCTTGCCTGGAGAATCCCAGGGATGGGAGAGCCTGGTGGGCTTCCGTCTGTGGGGTCACACAGAGTCGGACACGACTGAAGTGACTTAGCAGCAGCAGCGTTTCCTACGACTCAGTAGGGAGAGAGGGTGTCTTTACTTGTTCTTTGGGATTTCCTACAATCAGTAGTCTGTGCTGACTGAATAATAGTTTTTGAGGAAATGATATATAAATATAAGGAAGTACAGTCATTTGATGTTCAGGCCAAGTAATTTCCATAGCTACCTCTTGATGGAGGGCAACATATTCTGTTTCTCAAACGCTATCTTTGGAACTGCTGCTGTGTTACAGCACTGTAGCTCTGGAGAGAGGGGATCCCATTTATTGCAGGCTGGATATTGGGAGGCGTTCTGTTGCCCAGACCTCTTGTCACATGGTGCTTTGGGGCTTTCATGTCTCCATTTTGGGTTGAAATTTTTCTTTTCTGAGGCTTTTCAGGTTTTGGAGGAGTTGTACTGATGGTAACCCAGTAAGCAAAGGAAGCTTTAACTTAATCTTTATACTTTTGACTCCCAAGTTTAATTTGTTTTATTGTATAGCTTTTTATTACAGTATTTAAGGAAACAACGGTATTTCAGTCACTGTACAGGTGAAGAATTGGAAGTCTTAGCAGTTTGTCATGGGTTCTGCATTTTATAGTCCTTTGGGAATCGATTTAGAATTATACAATGAGACTTTTAAAAATGTGTAGCTTTTGACTTGATAACACTCCCTCTTATCTACCGTAAAAAAATGTTCGGAGGTCTAGGCAAATCTTCTTTAAAAATGGCAAAAAATCAGAACCAAGCTAACATTTCAGCAATGCAGAAAGGTTGATCTTTCCCGTGGAATATGATATAACAGTTTAAACTTGTTTTTGAAAAATTTTCAGTAATATGGGAAGATAAAAAGTAGGAGTGAGAAAGAAACAGCTCAGTGTTGTACAATTCCAACTATGTAAACAAATTTAAAATATACTTAATTAAAAGAATGGGATAAAATGGGTAAAAGTTTTATATTGATCTGAGTCATGATATTATGAGTGACTTTTATTTTTTCCTTTTAATTTTCTATAATTTCCAGTTTTCTTTTAATGAATTTATAAACACAAAGCCTTAAAGATTATTAAAAGTTTTAAAGGGAGAAAAAGAATGACATTTCTAACTCTAATAATTCAAGAGAATGAAAACTCACGCATGTTCCACAATGGAGTGACTTTGAAAGTCGCTCAGTTTTGTCCGACTCTTTGTGACCCCTTGGACTATACAGTCCATGGAATTCTCCAGGCCAGAATACTGGAGTGGGGAGCCTTTCCCTTCTCCAGGGTATCTTCCTAACTCAGGGATCGAACCCGGGTCTCTTGCATTGCAGGTGGATTCTTTACCAGCTGAGCCACAAGGGAAGACTTGTGATTAAGTGGCTTTAATTAGTTCTAATTTTGAAAAGGAATGCTTGATCCCAAGTGACTTTTTTTCCTTTTGCTTTTACTCAAGGGATGATTATATATGATGCTGAAAGCTATATGGTTAGTGAGATAGTGTTCTAAATATTGATATTTATCAAGAGGGCATATATGGCAAATGTGCATCTTGCCATGTAGTCTAATGGTGAAAGACTGGACTTTGGAGGGAGCCTCTGGCATCTGCTTGCTTTGGGACTGGCCAGGTTGTATAGTCTGTTGTCTTACCTGTAGATTGGGATTGTGATGATTAATTGATATGATGCATGAAAAGTCTTTAGCTCAATTTTGGCACATAGTAATTAATCACTCAAATGACGTGACTGAAGTGATAAATGATAGCTGATATAATACTACTCCTGAAGGAAGACTGCTTCCAAATTTCCTTCATATAGTATTTAGGAGAGGCAGAGCCTAAGTGGTTTACAGTAAAAAAAATTTTTTTTGGTTTAATACAATATTAATACTCCAAGAGCTATAAAGACAAAGTAGACATTCTGCTTGCCCTTCATCTCTCTGAAGATGGATGGAAATGTTCTTCAGCTTTCTCCAAGCTTGTATAAGCAGAAATGTTCAAGATGAACTGTTCATCTTGTCCAACTGTTCAGATGGCTGTGCTGTTTTCCCCTTTTTTTCAACTTTTCCAGGAAGCCAATAGTTACAGAATTTTTAATGGGTGTTGCTCTGAGTTCATAGGTTTAGATATTCCTAATTTATTAATAACTGCATGATACCAAAAATATTGTGACAATTACAGAATTTATTTGATCATAACTCTACTAGGGGTTGTTCTTAGTCCCCACTCTCTGCTATAGATGATGTTTACTGCAGCATCTTTGCATGTAACCTTAAGATCCATTGCTTTCATTTCCAGTTAGTTTCCCCAAAGTGGCATTGCTGAGTCAGAATATGTGTTAATTACAGCGCAGAAGGATTTGGGCTTATAGAAGTTTTGTAAAACATTGTTGGTTCCTACCCTCTAACAATCTAGTTGAAAAGCAGATATGCATTTATTTTCCCAGGGATTTCTTTCTTTTTCTGCTTATGTACAAAGATTTCAGTAGATGTTGTTTATTTCCAGGGAAATTTGAAATCCTTAACAATTTAAAACATAAGTCAGAGCAAAAGGGGGTCTCTTGAATGAGATTTACTCTGTAGTCATTGCTGCATTTGTTAGATATGAATTTGTTAGAACTGTACATGTGTAAGTTTTTCAGTTTTTAAGAGCTAAAAGTCCCACTTGCGAACTGAAGCACTTGACATTTGCCCTCCTGGTCCTAACGGGCACCCTACAGGGCACAGACATCCCCTGTGCAGGGGAAGGGTCACCCCATGTGCAATATCTCCTTTCTCAAGGCCCAGACTTGCTCTGCGAGATGCAGGCAGCTGATCAGATCTTCAGGTTTGAGGTCACGGATCCTAACACGAAGAAAATATTTTTGCAAGAGTGAGGTTACTATGCTATGCTAGAGGTAGACAGATCTTTGTACTGTCACTCAGAACTACTTAGTACAACATAAGTTTTACCAAGTACCCACTGTGTATATGTGTCTACCTACCAGGTAAGGGACATGGAGAAGAAAGGATGGTTAGGGTGGGTATGCCATGCCTTGGAGCATATGTGTGCATACTCTTCCTACATGAAGGAACATACTTGTCGCATGACCATCTATCAATATGTAGAAGCTTTGTTTTCTCCCATTAGTAATTAACATTTGATTGCATCCGTTGGGATTATGTAACTCTCTGACAGCTGACACTAGTTCATACCTGTTTTCATTCTTTCTCCCCGCTGATTCAGCATCTTGGCTCCCGAGAAGTGATTGTATTAAAACACTTGAGAACCCACTTGGCTGTTTCCCTGACTCACTGAGGTGGTCACATAGCTGAGACTCACTGGGCCCCCTGTCATGGTTCTCCATCAGCGGGACCAGTAATGGCTTGTTTTTCATTCATGCTTTGCCTCCTTATGATGAAGAGCCTTACCTTTAAACATTCTAAAGCCTTTGATTTGTTGGAAAACAGGTTGTGTTTTTTTTTTTTTAAGCTCTTTGGGGACTTAGCAGTAGTCTGGGTCTTCTTGGGCTTCCTGCAATGTTCAGTGAAATAACAGTAACAAGGGCGGTGAGGGCAAACAGACGCCGTGCGGACCACACGCCAGGCCCCTAAATGGTGCTTGACTGCAGCATTCCTCCAACAGCTCTGCGAGGGGCGGGGCTCTTATCACCCCCATGTTACAGATGGAGAAAGTGAGGTGGCTTTTAAGTGGCTCGTGCATGGAGATGACTCCACATCGGGGCGAGGCTCACTGATGGGGCTGGAGAGACTCGGGAACAAGGCGACGCACCCAGGGAAGCCAGCGCTGGATGGCGCAGACCCGGGGGGAGAGAACGGGCAGAGATGCTCGGCTGCCGCCTCTGCAGAGGAAGTGACACAGATGAGTCCTCCCATCCGAAAGCCCTGGACAGGGAACTCAGGGCAGGAAGGAAGCGGAGGAAAGGGAGGTGTGGAAACTGGGCTGAGGGAGTTCGCTTGCTGCAGCCTCTCAGGAAGAGCCCCTGCTCTTCATCAGCTTTGTCCCTTCAGGGTGTTCATCCAAGGGCAGGGGGGTGAAGCAGGTGAAAGGTGTGTTTACCTTCAGCCAGAGTTTTGTTTTAATTTTCACAAGTGAGTCACATGACTAGGCTGGAAAACCTCAGTGACGGCTCTTGCGATTGTTTCTGAAATTGGCTTTTGAAGAGGTTGTGTGTGACCTGCTAGGATTACCCCACTGGGTGGCATAGACCACGGACTGGGACTATAGGAGGAAAGCTGTTTAGGTAAGAGGCCTCAGGGGTAGGGGGCTGTGCTGTGGGCCAAACAGGAGCTTGATCCTGCTGCCGTGGCCTCTGGGTAGGACATCCTAGGGCTGAAAATGGCTCATCCACTCAGGGTCTGTCTCCGCCATATCTGAGTCATGTATCTCTGGGGGAACAGCGTCAGACTGTAGAGGGCATGTCGCAGAGGGCATTCTATCCTGATAGAGTGTGGTGGCTTGTTTCTGTCATTGTCATTTTCTGTCAGGTTTCCAGCCTGCTTCCTGGATTTTATTAGAATGGTTCCTTGAGTCAGAATGTGACAGGTCAGATAGTGTCATTCAGAACTGGCGAGATCTTGAGCTCTCTAGCCTTGATGCCCTATACTGTGAAATGGGGTGTTAGGAGACGCCATCTAGGGCCTTTGGAGTTAAAGCTCAGCAGGGCACCCCTGCCCTCGAATCTCCTTTAAACGTGGAGGTGGCCGTCATTGCCTTCTTCATGTTCTGACACTTGCAGGAGTCGCCCAGCCTGGTCACTGACTGCAATTGGCTTGAACATTCCAGGACACACATCACCATGCTGTGGGTGTAGACCCCGACAGAAGAAAGAGCTGGAATTGAGAGCTGCAGATTGTACGGTCTCTCAAAGAAGGGTGGAGTCTTTAGGACAAAGCATTCCTGGCATGAATAGACAGAGAGAACACATTTAAGGAGTAAACCCGAGTCAGGTATTTTGATACAGGTGATTATGCAAGTTGGACAGAGAAGCATCCCTTATCTTATGCCTGATTGATTGTTCTCTGTATTTTATCCAACTTGTCATTTTACCTACCAAAAGAGCTATTCCTGTCATCTTTTAAAAATGAAATGAAAAATTCCACTGTCAATTTGATCTACTTAGATGCAAGGTTTACTTTGAAAAGGCAAGAGGGGTTGGGTTGGAGGGAAAATATTGACCCTATTTTTCTGTAAAACACCTCTTGCAAAGTAGGCACTGTTATCTGTTATACCTTTCAAAGTACCATTTAAGAAATACTTCTTTATTAAAAAAAAAAAAGCTGCTTAATATGACAAAGATTGCCAGCACAAAGCTGTAGAGAGTGGTCTGAGCCCTGACATGCCTGGCTCCAACCCTTAAGACCTGTCTACTCACGGCCAGTATTGCTTCACCTGTACCCGCCCCTCCCACCCCGAGTTCCCCCACCTCATTCCTTTTAAGCAAATTCCAAACACCGTATCATTTTATTTGTAAATATTCAAGAGGTACTTTGAATGCCTTAAAAGTTTAGTTAAGTGAAAATGGAAATTTTCACATTTTAAGGTCCTTGTGGGAAGAGCCTCTTGCTCTAGAAACCTCAGGGCAGTAATCCTCCAAGTTGGGGGTGGGGAAATGTTTTTTTTACATTTACCTTGGGGGATCTTATCAACTGCTTGTTTTCCCAGAGTTGCCTTCTGCAGGTCTCCTCCCCTTTCTCCACATCTCCTTCTCCCTTCCCCAGTTAAAAATGGCAGCATCTGTACTTCTTGGAACTGGTTTGCTTCTGAGTGTAAGAGAAGAAATAAAAGAGAACCACTTGCTTAAGGCAAAAAAAAAAAAAAAATGATTTCAAGTAACAGAAGCTTTACCTTCTCAAGAACCATTTTTTTTTTCTTGTTATTTTTAACCACCATGAATGGGACTGTTTAAATATATATTCATTTTCTGCCTTCTTAACCAGAGTCCACTGGATGTTATTTAATCATTCCCTTTTACTGCAGAGTGTTTTCAATACAACTGTTGTGCTCATGCTCAGTCGTGTCTGACTCTTTGTGACCCCCTGGACTGGAGCCCATCAGGCTCTTCTGTCCACGGGATTCTCCAGGCAAGAATCCTGGAGTGGGCTTCCATTTCCTACTCCAGGGGATCTTCTCAACGCAGGGATCGAACTTACACCTCCTGCGTCTCCAGCATTGGCAGGCAGTTTCTTTACCTCTAGCGTCTTTATACAGTTTATCTGTCACCTCCCTCATTGCTGATTTTATGCCCTGTCAAGGGGCTTTTCCTTATCCCTTTTGAATCTGCTAAGGGTGGATTTAGCTATATAAAGGTATGTAAAGTTAGAACGAATGAACTGTGAGAGTGTTGTTGTAAAGCAAAAGTGTATGTTGTCAGACTTAAGGGCCTTGTGGTATTTGAATGCTCAAAGGCTGTTTTGGCTCTGTTTCGTGATTTTCAGCCGTATTCTGCATAGATGTGACTGTGGAGCTACCTTTCCTGTGGGTGAGGTACCCCTGTGATGGGGCCTATAATAGGAACCTTTCTTCTCACTTTAAATACAGCTTAAGAAAGGCTTGAAAAGCTAACCACATAGTTAGTGCATGGCAATGTTGGAAAATGTGTTTTTGGACACATTTCTCGCATCTCACTGCTGGATGTTTGAAAGTGAGCTGGTGGTAGAGAAATAAAGGGGTTTTAAAAGGGGGCTGTTCTGTTTGTTGTTGTAGTTGTTTAGCAACCGAAAGATAGAGATTTGTGTTTCAGACCTTGCACAAAAATTTTATTTGGCTAAAAATAATTTGACATATGGGTATATGTCAAATTTATAGTAGAAACTAATAGTCTGATTTTTTTTACTGAACAAAACGAACTTCCTCTCTGCTATACTTTCTGTTTGAGTATAATTGCTTTACGCTGTTGTGTTAGTTTCTGCGGTAAAATGAAGTGAATCAGCTGTAAGTACACGTGAATCCCCTCCCTCCTGACCCTCCCTCCCACCCCCTCCAGCCCACCCCTCTAGGTCATCACAGAGCACCGGGCTGAGCTCCCTGTGCTATACAGCAGCTTCCCACTAGCTCTCTATTAATACATGGTAGTGTTTATGTGTCAAACCCAATCTCCTGTTTCACCCCACCCTCCCTCCTTTCTGCTGTTCTTCAAATAGGGAGTCAGAGAAGACATTTTCATCCCCTCTCACCCCGTTGTTTTTTAAAACTCCCCTTAGGAAAATGACATAGTAGTTTTCAAAACCAAGCTGTGCCTTATGCAGGTTTATACACAGGAGGTGTGGGTTACATCAATGTTTCCCTTCTCACACCCAGACCAGGGTGACATAGTTCTGTGAGGTGTGCTTGGGAGTTGTAATAATATGGAACGCTGGAAAGATTCCAGAAGCTGTTGGTAAATAAAGAATGCAGCTGAACAACAGTTAGCTTCTGCTACTGATTTCAGAACTTACATCTCGGGGGGTGGGGAAAAAGGCAAGTATATGTAATATAGCATGAGAATGCAAGAGAAAGTGTGATGACTTTTTTGAAGATTTGGGTTTTAATTTCTGTCTTTCATTTTTCTAAACGCCGTACAGGTACTTTAATAAAGAAGATTAAGCTGTATTTTGGTTGACATTATGAAAGAGCTCTATACTTTTAATCCATCATATTTAAAGATTTATTAGATCAGCCAAATAATTTTTTCTGTATGATGTCTTTGCTTTGTGTTTTGAACTGGCAGGATTTTCACTGATATGTTTAGATAAAAGGAGTACAAAGTATTAGAAATTCACAGCTGATAGTTAAAGATGGATATGTACATGTTAGAGGTTTGGGAAATCTGATGGATTAGTCAGGAGTGGGTTTTAGAAGTGACTTTAAAGCTTTCTGTACGTTCTCTCTTACTGTTGCCTATTACATGAAAGGAGTGGGGTGTTTACAGAGCAAATATCCCAACAAATTGCTTTCAGCAGTCACGGGCACACTGAACCACTGACCCATCAGTAGTTCCAGTGTAGTTTTTGCAGAGAACTTCCAGACATATGGCATCTTTCTGGTCTTCAAGACCACCTCTGGCATATGGCACATCAAAGGCTGGAGAAGCGGAACTTTTAGAAATCTGGGTAAAACTTTTCCCCCAAGAAGCACCAGGGAGCTAAATAACGTCTCATGTCATTTTGTTCCACGGTTTAAGCCTCTCTTAAACTTCCCCAAGTCCATCCTCTCTGAGGCTCCAGATTCCTCCAGTCTCACTGAGATCATCTGGAGATGCCTGTCCTACCCTGGTTTCAAAAATCTCAACTGTTTTCAGGATTCATTCTTTCTTTCATCATAATGACAGATATTTATTCAGATTCCTGCCATGGCTGGAGCTCCATTTCCGGGTCACAGGGGACCACAGAGCTGAATCGGACACAGATCTTTCCCTTCAGGATGCTACTTGGGAGCCCAGAGGCCTATGAGAGATTCTTCCGTTTGAGAGAGACTGGGATGTGCCTGCGGCTGTAGAGATACAGCCAAATGGGTTATAAAACCAAAGACAGTTTAGAATCAACCTTCTACCAAAAAACAAGCAAAAGAAACCAAGCCCCAAACCAGTTGCTGACACCACACACTCTATACGCGTTATTGCCCGAGATGACAGTCTTCTGACCCCCCGAGGATGGGCTGGTAATGGGACATTTCCTCTAACGGCTGGTTCATTTCTGCTCCAGATATCAGAGTCAGGGGGATGGCAAGGGAGCAGTGCTGGGAGAGGCCATGATTTTGTTTGACGCTTGGTCAAGTTTCACCGTGGAATTGTCATTGCTTCGTGCTAAACTTTATATTCTTTGTTTTGCCTTTTTCTTTTTAATTTTTTTGGGGGGAGGGATGTGGGCCATTTTAAAAGTCTTTATTGACTTTGTTACAGTACTGTTTGTCTTTTATGTTTTGGGTTTTTGTGGGGGTTTTTTTTGCTGTAAGGCATGTGGGATTTTCGTTTCCTGACCAGGAATCTAACCCACAGCCCCTGCATTTGAAGGCAACGTCTCCACCATTGGACCACCAGGGAAGTCCCTGCCTGTTTTCTCTTTTAAAAGACTTTGTCCACAGTAGGTGCCAAGATCCTCAAGTCCTTTCGAAACACACCTGCTGTGCTATCCTTGAGCAAACCCAGCTCATGGCTAGGGGCATAGGAGGGGAAAACGCCCACACTTACTGAGCACACCCAGGAAACGTTTTCTCATTGGCACCTCACAAACACCTGGGAAAGAGATTATCTTTACAGGTGAGAAGACTCTTGAGAGTCCTTTGGACTGCAAGGAGATCCAACCAGTCCATTCTAAAGGAGATCAGTCCTGGGTGTTCATTGGAAGGACTGATGCTCAGGCTGAAACTCTAATACTTTGGCCACCTCATGCGACAAGTTGGCTCACTGGAAAAGACTGATGCTGGGAGGGATTGGGGGCATGAGGAGAAGGGGACGAAGAGAATGAGATGGCTGGATGGCATCACTGACTCTGTGGACATGAGTTTGAGTGAACTCCGGGAGTTGGTGATGGACAGGGAGGCCTATCGTGCTGTGATTCATGGGGTCGCAAAGAGCTGGACACGACTGAGGGACTGAACTGAACTGAAAGCACTCCAGTACTCTTGCCTGGAGAATCCCATGGACAGAGGGGCCTGGTGGGCTGCAGTCCATGGGGTCACAGAGTGTCGAACATGACAGAGCAGCTGGGCTTAGTCTGAGGTTGAGTTTATCCTTATGGATGAGTAAACTGAGGATAAATAATTGACACCACTCTAGGCCTCTCTGGATGAATCCAGTTCTCCTCCCAGGGTTTGAGTGTGGCCTGTTCCCTGAGATTAAACTTTGAATCTTAGAACTGCTCAGCTCATTTGGAATTCTCTCTCCTTCTGTTAAGTGAGTGACTTTTTACACCTAAATATATAATGATGTTTTTGCTGTTTAGTCACTAAGTTGTGTCTGACTCTTTGCGACCCCACAGACCCTGCCAGGCTCCCCTGCCCATGAGATTTCCCAGGCAAGAATACTGGAGTGGGTTGCCATTTCCTTCTCCAGGGGATCTTCCTGACCCAGGGATCAAATCTGTGTCTCCTGCATTGCAGGCAGATTTTTTACCACTAAGCAATCTGGGATGAACATAACCACAATTCCACTATTGAAAAAGAAGAAGATCATAAAACATTCATATCATCTCATTTCTACTCTCTCTTTCAGTTCAGTTCAGTCGCTCAGTCGTGTCCGACTCTTTTCCACCCCATGAATCACAGCACGCCAGGTCTCCCTGTCCATCACTAACTCCCGGAGTTCACTCAAACTCATGTCCATCGAGTCGGTGATGCCATTTCCCTAATGTCTTATGTGTTTTATAACTTTTTTTCCCCCCAAACTCGGTTTTATGAAGGTCACCCATTGCATCTTGTTTTTATTACTCCAGAATTTCTCTTACTCTGGAGCAGTCTGCCTCCAATCCTTCCTATTCAATTTTTGTTTCATGACATTGACTTTTAGAGGAACCAGACCAGTTTTCTTTTAAGCTTTTTTGTTGACAGTTTACCTGGCAAGTGTCTGGCAAACTGAAGATTTCAAAAGTTCTTTAAAACTTAAAATAGGTATTTTCTAGGAGATGTATTGTCAGATGTTGCACCTGATGTACCATTTTCTGTAGCTGCTGCTGCTGCTGCTAAGTTGCCTCAGTTGTGTCCGACTCTGTGCAACCCCATAGACGGCAGCCCACCAGGCTCCCCCGTCCCTGGGATTCTCCAGGCAAGAACACTGGAGTGGGTTGCCATTTCCTTCTCCAATGCATGAAAGTGAAGTCGCTCAGTCGTGTCTGACTCTGTGTGACCCCATAGATGGCAGCCCACCAGGCTCCTTCGTCCATGGGATTTCCCAGGCAAGAGTACTGGAGTGCGGTGCCATTGCCTTCTCCGTTTCTGTAGCTAGTATATTTTAAAAGAATCTTTAGTTACAAAAATAAGGCAGTTGTAAAATGTTAGAACAATTCAGAAATACAGTTGGCCCTTTGTAGCCATAGGATCCACATATGTGGGTTCAACCAACTTCAGAAATGTTTTTGAAAATGAAAGTTCCAGAAAGTTCCAAAAAGCAAAACTTGAGTTTGCCAGGCTGGCCAGCTCTTTCCATAGCATTTATATTGTGTTAGGTATTGTAAGTAATCTAGAGATGAATTCAAGTAAAAGATAGGTTCTTCGCAAACACTAAGCTATTTTACATAAGGACTTGAGCATCCTCGAATTTTGGTCTCTGTTGAGGTCCTAGAACCAATTTCCTGCAGAGTCTGATGGATGATTGTACAATATATGAAATATAAAATGAGAGTTCTGCTTGAGACCATCACCGTGGGACCCTGAGATAACAGTCATTTTGGTGAACTTTTTCCCCGTTTATTTGTGTGTTTTTGTTCATTATAAAAACAGTGTCTATCTGTGCACATTGTTGTTCGGTGTACTTTTTATCTCACTGTATTATAGATTGTGTCCTGTCAAATATATATTTAAAAGCAGGGACTGTGTTTAGTAGTGGCTGGGATAAATGTGCACCAAGCTAGCCGCATTCCTTCCTAGGTATTCAAAGTGACACACCCAAAGGTAAAGTGCCCGGCCCAGGATGAGAAATGTGACTTGTGCCCACAGAGAAAATATTTTTCTCTCTCTGAGGCTCTCTAGTTTTTCAGTATAGGAAATGAATCTTGATGTCTTCTGCCCTGTGTTTTAGCAAATTCACGGAAATGTGAGAGAAGTAAACTCTTTAAGGACTCCATAGTTGAATTCTGATACTCTTTCTTTTTTTTTTCCTTTTTTGGGTGGGTCCCTCCGTGTTTTTTTCTGCCGATATCAGGAGATCATCAGGTTGGCCTACCTTGGAGGTAAACACTACACTCTGCCAACATAAAGTGATTTAGAAACATTCATCTATTTCACCAAGCCCCAGTCTCTTGCATATGTATTTTAAGCCTTCATAAAACATGTACCTGTCATGCTAAGGAATGTGCCGAGGGCAGACATCAGAGGCTGGCCCAGGGAGTCTTGGGAGTGTGTTTGGCTGTGTTGTAGGGTTGTGTCCTGACAACCTCCTGGCTTGAGGCCTGGGGTGATTTCTGACAAGGAGTGATTTCTAAATATTGAAGCCATTAGAATTATTAATTCAAGAATTCCTTCAAGTAGCTATTCCTGTTTGTCTATCCAAGTGTTGGGGGCTCAGATGTAATTCTGTGTAGCAAAGGCTTATAGGCTGCCTGACTTAGGAAATCAAATTAACAAAACGATCATATGAACAGGAGATGGTTCTTTGTGCTTCATGGGAAACAGAAAGTTGAACAGAGAGGCCACGTGGACATGTCTGGCTCTTTGGAAGATGAGAGCATTGGAAATCTTCCAGTGAGAGCATTGCTGGCACAGGGCGGATGGTAAAGCTGCTTTTGTTGTTGTTATTTTATTCTTGTGTTGTCCATGGCAATAATGTCATCACTGGCATTCATGGGACATCTGGGGGTCAGTAAATCTTGTTATTAGTGAGTTAAATTTGGTGTAGTTTGGTGATAGGCTTTTGCATCAAGCATTTTGTAAAGGAACAAAATGAGAATAGGGTGGTTCCCCACATCTGTCTAAATATTTGGTGTAAAAAGGATACAGCTGTGATTTCAAGTACATTAAAGAATTCATGTATTCACTTTTTCTTAAAAAGAAAGTTGCAGACTAACTCATCATTAATTACTAATTTATAATTAATAATTAAATGCATATTCATTTCATTTCTATCACCCAATAATAAATAAGAAAATACAGTAAATAGGAAAATAAGTGTAAATATTAAAAATAAAGACAAATAATGTTAAAAGAGGAACAAGATTAGATTTTAAGTTCAAGATCAGTGAATTGCTTAAATCATTGAACCCCACTTTTTCCATCTGTAAAATAGGGATTATAAGTCAACACCAGAGAGCTGGTAATGGGGTTGAAATGAGACAATACATTTAGAAGTTAAAAAAAAGTTCAAATTTCACTCCTTCTTTCTTGAGCAGACAGGCTGTATTATGTAACAACCTAAATAGGAAAAGAATTTGAGAAAGAATACATGTATATGTGTAACTGAATCACTTTGTTGTACACCAGAAACTAGCACAGCATTGTTAATCATCTATACTCCAGGATAAGAAAAATGTCTATCTAAAAAAGAATAGAGAAGAGACTTAAGAAATTTGAAGTTAATGATACTTGAAGCAAGTTTTCTGATAGCTGGGTAAAGAGGGACAATGAGATATAAATATCTTATTGAACTCCAAGTATTGCTGCCCATCTGAGACTTCTCCAACCTTATGGTTACACTGACTTTAATACAAGCTATTGCATGGTTTTTATAGAAGGTTGGTTCTTAAGTAAACATAATATTTTATTCACTATGTTTTTCCCAATCATTAAAGCAGTGTTCATGACAATAAAAAGAGAAAATCAAGAGTAGTCAAAGGAGCATTTAAACCACAAAGTGTCTCATAATTCTATTCACCTGAAACAACCATCATTAAAACTACCATGTATACACTGAAGGAGCTTCCCAGTGGCTCAGAAGGTAAAGAATCACCTGCTGTGCAGGAGACCAGAGTTCAGTTCCTGGGCCAGGAAGACCCCCTGGAGAAGGGCATGGCTACCCACTCCAGTATTCTTGCCTGGAGAATGCCATGGACTGAGGAGCCTGGCAGGCTACGAGTCCCTGGGGTCACAGAGAGTGGGACACAACTCAGTGACTAACACTTTCATACATTGAAAGAGATTTTTTTTACCTGTGTTGTCATAAATATTCTGTTTTTAACTCAACCAGAGTTAATATAGTAACTTTTCCTTCTATCATCAGTGATCTAGCAGCACACGTTTTGGTTACCTATTTTTTTAAATTATATAAGTGATACTCTGTAAGTAGATTAAGAATAAATCTTTATTAGAACACACAGAAAAGTAAAAGATTTCTCTCCCAAGAAGCAGCCACCCATCAGTTTTCTGTGCATCCTTTCAGAAATATTTAATGTATACACAAGAATATGTCTTTCTCTACATATTTTTAATTTTATGCAACTGGAATCTATGCATACAGTAAGCATCTTCCTTTTTTTTAATTCCATTTAATCCCATGTCCTAAATTGCCACATTAAAAACACTAGCTACCTAGCCTAATTCAAACAACTTTGCAAATGATATATTTATCTCAACTGTCAGTGATAACACATTTTTACACTCTGCGTTTGGTATTACTTGTTTAAACAATCCTCTGTTGATAGAGAAAATGTTTCAATTTTATGCTGTGTGTACATGCTAAGTTGCTTCAGTCATGTCCAACTCTTTGCAGCCCTATAGACTGTAGCCCACCAGGCTCCTCTGTCCATGATTCTCCAGGCAGAATACTAGAGTGCTACTTATAAACAATTTTTCAGTGAATGTCCTTATCAAACTTGGATAAATGTATCTCTAGAAAATATTTCTTAAAATAGAAGTTCAGAGAGTAAAAGGATATATACATTTAAAGTTTTATGTATTATTAGTAACCAAACTTTGTCTGTTTTTTAGCATTTCATCAGTTTATACTCTCACCAAAAAATATTACCCAGCATTTTCTTCAGTGATGGGTATTACTAATTGCTTTGGTCTGTGCCTATCTAATAAACGAAATATGATCTCTTAAAAATGTGAATGGGATTTGCATAGACATTGGTTTGAATACTGGCCTTGCCATGTGGGTTCTTGGATGAGTCCTTTTAATCCTCTGAACATCTGTGTCTCTAGCCATAAAGTGGATCTTGTCATATCACCCTGTAAGATAAGGTCAAGTACATGGGTTCCACCAAGGCGCTTGGGAGCATCAGAGTTTGCAGGCTCTTGAATCTGGGCCTCAGGGGGATGTGCTCGTGTGGGAGGAATGTATGCCACCTGGAGCTTCCCTTCCAACCCCTAACCTCGCTGCTTCATTTGTGTTTGCAGCACCCTCCGGAGCACCACGCCGGGCATGGATGCCTTTTTCTGCACCTGGAGGAGCACGGGTGGTAGTGCCCCATCACGAAGCTGCTAAGGCCATCTCAAGGGCGTGGGCGCCAGGACACAAGGGCAGCATCCCAGGCCTGCAGAGCCATGCCTTTTGGCCTGAAGCTGCGCCGGACGCGGCGCTACAACGTCCTGAGCAAGAATTGCTTTGTCACCCGCATTCGCCTGCTGGACAGCAGTGTCATCGAGTGCACGCTGTCTGTGGAGAGCACGGGGCAGGAGTGCCTGGAGGCGGTGGCCCAGCGGCTGGAGCTGCGGGAGGTAAGGGCGCGAGCGTGGGGAGTGGAGAGGCCACAGCGCAGCCCAGGGACCCGGCCTGTCAGCCTCAGCCTGGTCTCCAAGCCTCCTGTGACTCCCAGCGTGGCCTCCGTCGTAACACCTTTCGGTGGATGCGGGGACCTGCTCTCATGCTGCATGGGGCTGGGGGCGGTGGGGGAGGAAATAGGGGTGTGTGTGTGGCAGCTCCCCTTTGCTTTCAGCCCATGAGGAGGCTGTAATGAGATTCTCCTCCCCAAAGTCACTTACTGTCTTTAAAAACAATCAAGTGGGGTAGCTGGGGGTTTGATGTTCCAGCTACATACCAAGGAGAAAACTCCCACGAACGGGGTGGATATAGCTGCTTTTATTTTTTGTTTGTTTCTATACTCTCCTCTTCAAAGAGGGTAAAAGAAAAAAAGAAAAAAGCATTTATCGTGAGCATGACCATTGAAGCTTTTTTTGTTGGAGCTTGTAAAATGGGAGTTTTGTTCCTCTTAAGATTCCTCATGACCTGTGTTTTCTTTGAGCTTTAAGCAAACCCAGGGTTCACCATTCAGACAGTCACGTTACCTCTCTTTAGAAGAGACTCTTAGAGCAATATGCCCTTTGGTAATAAGCAAGCCCTGCTCTTTTGCAGCCTTATAGACATTCAGGAGAAGAGACTTTTGAGAGAGACCCACTCAGGTATTTGTTTCTTAAGAACTTTGTAGGCAGCTAGGTAAGGGACCATGGTTGAACGGTTGCCAGTGTTGAAATGACGGCAGACCCCTGAGAGTCACACCCTCCTTAGGGTGAGGAAGAGCCTGTGATTGTCCTGGGCCCTGGGATCTCATTGCCCAGTTCTCAGGGTGATCCCTCTGGAAAATGATCACATTTGATCTCTTTCCTCACCTCTCAGGATCCACACCCTCTTTCCATTTGCAGAAGGAGTTGGGGTCAGGGAAGGTCTTCCTGTCCCCTTGGCACCTACCGCAGGCTGCCTCTTATCCTCTGAAGGATTGTTTCAGCTGAGCCCTTGTTTCTCCGACTGGTCTTCATGTTTATACTTTGGTTTCGGTGTTCAGGTCTTCCTCTGACTTTTCTTTTCCTGTGGAGGAGACTGTCCCGCCCAAAGGATGCATGTAGCTTGGTAACCAACACAACTGGATAAACCCGTGAAAGATTCTGACCGTGGTGGTTGATAGTTGGCTCTTTTTCTCTTATTAGCAACACATTGGGGTGCACGCATTCCAGCATCCGTATGTAAATCGGCACAAAGCATGCATGGTTTATAGTTTAGATGTATCCTAAACTTGATAGTAGCTTTGTATTGCTGCTGCTGCTGCTGCTGCTAAGTCGCTTCAGTAGTGTCTGACTCTATGCAACCCCATAGACGGCAGCCCACCAGGCTCCCCCGTCCCTGGGATTCTCCAGGCAAGAATGGTGGAGTGGGTTGCCATGTCCTTCTCCAATGCGTGAAAGTGAAAAGTGTAGGTGAAGGCACTCAGTCGTGTCTGACTTTTAGTGACCCCAGGGACTGCAGCCTACCAGGCTCCTTCGTCCATGGGATTGTCCAGGCAAGAGTACTGGAGTGGGTTGCCATTGCCTTCTCAGTTTTGTATTAGGAAAATAAAATAAATTTTGATTTCAATTTTGATATATATTAATTACAATTAGTATTGTATTAGATAACTTAAAAATAGACTATAGAGGGGAACCCTGGTGGTTGATTGGTTAAGACTCTGTACCCCCAATGCAGGGGGCCCAGGTTTGATCCCTGGCAGGGACCAAGATCTCACATGCGACAACTAAGAGTTCACATTCCATAGCTAAGACCCAATGCACCCCAAAAAACAAAAAGCCCAAAATATTGTAGGGAATTTCCTGGCAATCCAGTGGTTGGGACCCCATGCTTCCATTGCAGAGGACACGGGTTCAGTCCCTGGTTGGAGAACTAAGATCCTGCAAGCTACGTGCTGTGGTCAAAAAAACCCCAAAAAATATAGGTTGTATTTTTTAAGGCAGTTTTAGGTTTATAGCAAATTTGAATGGAAAGCACAGAGTTCCATATACCTCCTGTCCTGCCCACACTGTCAACACCCCACACCAGGGTGGTACCTTTGTTACAGTCAGTGAACCCACATTAACACATCATATCACTCAAAGTCCATAATTCACGTGAGGGTTCACTCTTGGTGCTGTACGTTCTGTGGATTTTGACAAATAAAGGAGATCAATCCTGGGTGTTCATTGGAGGGACTGATGCTAAAGCTGAAACTGCAATACTTTGGCCACCTCATGCGGCGAGTTGACTCACTGGAAAAGACTCTGATGCTGGGAAAGGTTGGGGGCGGGAGGAGAAGGGGACGACCAAGAATGAGATGGCTGTATGGCATCACCGACTCTGTGGACATGAGTTTGAGTGAACTCCGGGAGTTGGTGATGCACAGGGAGGCTTGGCGTGCTGTGATTCATGGGGTCGCAGAGAGTCAGACACGACTGAGCGACTGAACTGAACTGAACTGAACCACATCATCTCTGTCCATATGGTAAACTTGTTTTTTAATTTAATGAACAGTGATTTCTTAAATATACTCAAGCATTAGTGTAAAAGGATACGCATTTTAGTGTTAAACACATATTCCTCTTCCAACAAAATGAAAGATCATCCTGAGGCTCCTTGGGTCACCGAAGGCCTCAGTTGTCTCTCTACTGGTGTTTCTGTCCTGTATGACTTCATCCTCCTGTTACTGAATGCAGGTTCGTGTGTTTGATACACAGTGAGGCCAAACCGCCATGTCCCAGTTTGGAGCAAAAAAAAAAGGTTTATCGCAGGGCCAAGCAAGGAGAACAGTGAGCTTGTTCTCAAAAATCCCTGAACTAATATGGTAAACTTTTCGAAGGTCAAATCTGGTTTTGAATGCACGGTTTTGCTGCCTTTTTGGCTCCCAGGCCTAGTTCATAGGATTAGCAAACAGTCATCTCCTGGGGAAGCAGAGCATGACAGGGTCCCTGCTCCCAGAAACCCGAGAGCTGGGAGAATAGGAAAAAGAAGAAGCAAAGCAAAGGGAACATCCTGTGCCAAGGTATAGAAACAGGAAAGAACGTGGAATTTTCAGGGACGGTCAGAGGGCAGTTTGTACTGATCTGTGGGTGTGTGTGTGTGTGTGTGTGTGTGTGCGCGTGTGTAGGGGTTATAGAGGGGAGGAAGGAGGAGGTGGGTAGATAGGTGGACACCACTTTTGGAGGGTTTGATGTATCTAAGTACTTTTATCTATTAACAGATCCCACAGGACATTGTTCCTAAAACGTGTCACAAAAATAATTAAAATAATCACCGCCTTTTAATGTACCACGTGCTATGCTGAGCAGGTTTTGTCAATCAACTCAGTTAGTGCTTCTTACAAGTCTGCCGGGTGACTACTCTTGCTGTCCACTTTTATGGTCCAGGTAGACTGACTCCACTGTTCTAATTCCCAGGGATGTGTAGTGGCAGAGAAAGGGGCCGTGGTAAGATGCTTTGAGAAACACTCTTATAAGCTCTGCAGTTAAAAAAAAATGTGTTGAGCTCAATGTTTCAGTTATTTAAGCCTTCTAATAAATACTCTTTGAATCCTTTAGGGAATAAAACACTGCCTTGAAATAGAAAGCCATCAAAAGATTCCAAGGTGAAGCATGGCACAGTCACCTTGCATTGTAAGAAAAGAACCAAGTGGCAGAAAAATGATGGGGATTGGGGTGAAGGAGGAAGTAAGTAAGCATAAGTGTGAGTCACTCAGTCGTGTCCGACTCTTTGTGACTCCATGGACTATAGCCTGCCAGGCTTCTCTGTCCATGGACTTCTCCAGGCAAGGATACTGGAGTAGGTTGCCTTTTCCTTCTCACAGAGATACCAATTAGACATAATAAGAACCTGGCAAGAGGAAATAAAATGAACCCTTTAAGAAAAAAAATTTAATTCTTTTGAATAAGTTCAGAAAAAGGTATGAGTTTCTGACTGGGAACTTTTATTACGGAGACTTGAGAGATACAGAAGGCTCAGAAAATTAGAATTCTGCTAATACAACTACAATATATTTGAATCAATGGATTTTACTCTTCCCTTTTCCCCAAATAAAATCTTGTGTGGAACTCCAGTAGATAAAATGGAGTTACTCTGTTTGCTGAGGGGATCGGTAGGATTATCTGGAGTCCCATCTCCTTGTGCCTTTCCCACCCCCAAGATAGCTTGAAAAATAACTGACCTAGATTGGGAGAAAGATAGCTAAAAAACAATGTTGCCTTATGATTAGCTCTTATATTTCAAAAATAAACACCTGGAGAACAGCAGAGTTTAGTGGCTAGGAATGTGAGCTTGGACCATACTGTCCGAGTTTGAGTCCCGGCTCTGTCACTGATTTGCTATGTGATCTTGGGTAGTTTCTTAACCACCCTGTGCTTTTGTTTTCTCATCTGTGAATGAAGATGGTAAGAGTAGCAGCCTCCATGAGTTGTTGAGAGGATTAAATGAGTTAGTTTTTGCAAAATTGCCACTGTATCACAGTGTCAGGCACACAGGAAGCACTCAATACAGTGGTCTCCTTGGCAAGACAAACCACTCAAAGAGAAATATCCTATGATATTGCTTATATGCGGACTCTGAAAAGAAATGATACAAATGGATTTATTTACAGGAACGGACACAGATTTACAGACTTGGAGAAGGAACTTATGGTTGCCAGATGGGGATGGGTGGGAAGAAGGGATGTTAGGGAGTTTGTGATGGACCTCTGCTATAAAATGGGTAACCAACAAGGACCTGCTCTATGGCTTGGGGGAGCTCTGCTCAGTATTATGTAACAACCTAAATGGGAAAAGAATTTGAAAAAGAATAGATACCTGTATATGTAACTGAATCACTTTGCTGCACACCTGAAACTAACATAACATTGTTAATCAATTATTGTCCAATATAAAATAAAAAGTTAATAAAAAAGATATCACCCAGGCCCCTCCAGAGATTGGACTCTCACCCTTTCATAAGTGTCCTTCTTGCATTTTTAGGTGGCTTTGATCATAGAAACTATGATCTTCCACTGAGCCAAAATCTTTCAGTTCCTTGAACAGTTACTAATTTCAGATTGTGCTGTCCAGTAGAATGGCTATTGGCTACACGTGGCCATCGAGCAATTGAAGCGTGGCTAGCTTAAACTCAGATGTGCAGTAAGTATAAAATAGACAGCAGCTTTTGAAGATCTAGTATGACAAAAAGTTAAAATAATCTCATTAGTCATTTTTATATTAGTTACGTAAGTAGGTAAGTAAGTGTTAGTCACTCAGTCGTGCCCGACTCTTTGTGACCCCATGTCCTGCAGCCCACCAGGCTCCTCTGTTCATGGATTTTCCAATCCAGGATACTGGAGTGGGTTTGCCATTTCCTCTTCCAGGGGATCTTCCCAACCCAGGGAAGAAGTTGCATATTAAAAGCATAATACCTTGAATGACCATTTTAAATAAAATGTATTGAAATTTGAATTTTACTTCTTTGTTCTTTCTAATGTAGCTACTAGAAAATTTTAAATTAAGTATGTGGTTCGCATTATATTTTGGCTAAATACTGCTGCTCTAAGAAAAGCAAGGAGGCCACTTTAATAGTAATAAGGAATATAAATAATTGCAATAAAATGTAAAAATATGCTGGGATTACTTCCTTTAGGAATAATCTTGACTCTACATTTTTTTTCTGTTTTTTTGATGGGCATGTGGCTCTTGAGAGTCCCTTGTATTGCAAGGAAATCCAACCAGTCCATTCTAAAGGAGATCAATCCTGGGTGTTCATTGGAAGGACTGATGCTAAAGCTGAAACTCCAATACTTTGACCACCTCATGCAATGAGTTGACTCACTGGAAAAGATTCTGATGCTGGGGAAGGATTGGGGACAGGAGGAAAAGGGGACAACAGAGAATGAGATGGCTGGATGGCATCACTGATTCGATGAACATGAGTTTGAGTGAACTCCGGGAGTTGGTGATGGACAGGGAGGCCTGGCGTGCTGTGATTCTTGGGGTCGCAAAGAGTCAGACACGACTGAGCAACTGAACTGAACTGAACTGAATTGCTTTATAATTTTGTGTTAGCTTCTGCTGTGCAATGAAGTGAATCTCCTCTGTGGAGGTATATCCCCTCCCTCTTGGCCCTCCCTCCTACCCCCACCCCATCCCACCCATCTAGGTTGTCACAGAGCCCTGAGCTGTGCTAAACAGAAGGTTCCCACTGGCTATCTATTTTTGCATATGGTAGAGAATCGACTATACTTTTTCCCTTGTGGCTCAGAGGGTAAAGTGTCTGCCTGCAATGTGGGAGACCTGGGTTCGATCCCTGGGTCGGGAAGATCCCCTGGAGAAGGAAATGGCAACCCACTTCAGTATTCTTGCCTGGAGAATCCCATGGATGGAGGAGCCTGGTAGGGCTACAGTCCACAGGGTCGCAAAGAGTCAGACATGACTGAGCGACTTCACTTTCACTTTAATTAAAAAATAATAAATGAAAGAGAGATAAATAACAAAAGTACCTGAGACTCCTCTTCCTGGCCATATTCTATTCAGGATAGATAACTTTTTTATTAGGAAATCTAGCACTTTGTGGAAGGATGAATTTGATAACTCTTGGGTCTCTTCTAAGGCTGGAATAAGAGTCCTGGTTTTTAAAGGAGCCTAAAAAAAATCCATAACTGTTTCATAGGGTTGGTGATTATCCTCTAAGTTATCCCTCTCTTCTTTTACAAATTTGTATTTTCATCTTTACTGAAAGCTGATTTATCCAAAGCTAGCAGTTATGGTAGAAGTGTCTCACATTTTGCTATTTTCATAATGGCAAGAGTTTATAAAGGTACAGCGTCTTAACATGCATTTCCTTTCATCAAAGTAAAGCTAGCCTACATTAAAGACATTGCTATGGCTTGATTTTATGTTAATCTTTTGGGAATTGGAAATGTGTCTGTGATAATGGGAGTACTCGAACACCTCATTCCCTGGCCCTGTGAGATAATAGTGGAATTTGCTGTGTTTTATAGCCAGCTTAAATGCATCAAGATGTGTTTGTATTTTCAGAGGACTAAAATAATCAACCATGATTAAGAAACGATTGAAGAGGAGGCTGCTGGGGAGATTTATGAATTTTGTACTGTGTTTTGTCTTTTTAAAGATTATAATGTGAAATCTTGTTAGCTTAATGTCAATTCTGTAAGGTAAATTGGCACCAGTGTCTGTTTTCTAGATAGACAGATTGTAGGTGAAGTAATCCCCTGGTCTTGATCTTTTTGTGTAGTCCAAGTGAGTGGTATAGCCTCCAAAGGAGGGATTTTTCTTGGCTATGAGATTTGCTTCTTGGGTCTGTGTTAACTCTGCAGTTTCTTTTCCTGTACTTTTACGAAGAGATTGCCTAGGAAAATGAAGATGGTGCAGTTGTTAATTATAGATGTGTCAGTTATAGGAATCCCAGGCTACACAGAGTAGAGGTTGATTGCGCATAAGTTGTTTTTTGCAGTTATCCAACTGATGTATGGTGGTTTATTTTCCAAAGCTGTTGGAATGTAATTGCGTGAACTGCTATTTCAGAGTCTGCGTCTAGTCATCTTTTGAAGTATTTTCCATACCTCGGTGAAGGTTTCAATGCTTGTATGTAATTCCTCTATATTTTATGTGGAGGTTTCTCAACCTCTCTGCTTCTTAATTTACAACGAACTATATGCTCCTACAGAGAAACCCTTACAGCCTAATGCAAGGTATTTTAAACTTTTGCTTCTGGATGATTACCTCTTCAAAATGCTTGAGATAAGATCATTGGATTTAATCCCTGGTCCCTAGTAATTGCCGAGACTGTGTCTGTAACCCTTATAAATAGTTAGCATTTAAGCTGTGCTGTTGGTCACAAAACTAGAAAAACAAAATCCTAAAAAAAAAACAAAACAAAAGCTTGCCCTCATTAATAGCTACTGTGGGGGATAATACTATTTTTACAGATAAATGGACAGCAAATCAGAAACATCTCAAATTGTTTTTAAAGGCCTTCTTCACTATAGTCTTTTGATGATCAAGAGGGATCTCACTTTCACGCTGGAGGATTTACAGGCCAACCTGCCACTGAAGAAACCTATTTTTGTGGGCTCACATACACTCATGCTTTCCTGTTAAAATGCAAAATTCCAACCAAATAAACCAGGAAGCTACTCATATGAAAATGACAGTTTAGGGTGACTCTTCTTCCATTGTTATTTTAGTCGTGCATTTTTAGCAGTTGATTCAGAGATGCGGTTCCTCTCCCTGGGAACTGGTTCTTCTGTCTTCTTTTTGTATATGCAGTGAACTCATTGCAGAATTCACGGAACCAGAGCTTTTTTTTTCTAAAGAAAGCTAGAGAAATAAAATGGGGTTTAGAGCTCACACAGAGGTATTGTGAGGCTTAGATGGACCTGGCTTATGTTTGGAGCTTTGGAGATAAACCAAGCAAGTGTCTCAGGCATTTCACTCGGGCAGTAGAATCCTTTCGGTCGTGGAGGAGGGGGTTTCTGTTTGGAATCCACCACGTTTTCTTCAACCACGGAGCAGTGTTTAGCAGAGGAGCTCGGCTTTCAGAATTCAGCTGGAGTTGAAATTGGCAGGTGGCTACGCACAGGCCTGGTGTGGCCTCAGCTAGGCTGGATGGGATTAATGGCCCCTGGGATGTTACACAGGAAGTTAACTGGTGCACATGCTGGTTTCAGTGAGAGGTTAGGTTCTGGTTCTGTTTCTTGTGATGCACTATGAGACATGGCTGAGTGAGCGTGCGGCCTTGTGAACTTGAATAGAGCAGGGTAATGAGCACTTGGAGACACGGTCTTTCTCCTCTGTTGAGCATTGCAGAGCAGGCATATGGCAGAGGAAGAATAGGGAGGGGTGAGGTGGGAGTGGAGAACGTTACTTGGAGCAGAGCTTTACGAAACAGTGTGCGGATGGGGTGGATAACTGAGTTCAGCACTTCTAAAACTAGGTCGTTCTGGCCATAGCAGGTCGAAACTGTGCCCTCCAGGTCATCTGCCTCTCCTGCACTGTAACCTCATTTCTTGAATCGTTAAATAATTGTTTCATTGGATAAATGCATGTGAGTCACCCAGAAATACCCTGTGTCTTGTGGAAAAGGCTGTACTGCAGCAACAAAAGTGTCTTATGCCATGCATTAGGTTTTGACATTAAAAGTGGTTTGCCTTGTTATTTCGAATTCTGTACTATTAATTATAGCTCGAGACTATTTTCACACCATGATTCTCTTATACCTCCTCACCTTCTTTTCTGGGTATGCACGTGTGCACACATGTATATCTGTGTGTATATGTGTATTCCATGGAATACTTTCTCAGGGTGTTTTTTTTCCTTTTGAAGAGCAGAGATCAGGTCTCATTTAGTGATTGGGTGGGAAGGAGAAAAGGAAACTTAAAATACTGGCCAAGGGAGGAGGGAGGTGAGAGGGGGGGTTCAGGAGGGGGAACTCATGTACACCTGGGGCGAATTCATGTCAATGTATGGCAAAACCAACCAATATAATATTGTAAAATAAAAATAAAAAATAAAAAAAATAAATAAAAAAAAAGAAAAAAAAAAGAAAGCACAGGAGAAGTAAAAGTTACCTTGTTTTTTTTGAAAAATCAGTGATAGAATGTTTATGCAGTTATTGTGGACCCTTTATAGTTTAAGTGCTACTAATTTGAGTGAATGTTACAGTTTGAGTGAAGTAGGGACCGTAAACTCGTACCTCCAAATGTCAAGACTGCTTTAGTGAGAGGTGATAAATCATGGCTGTGAAGCAATTGCAGTTTGCCCTCACTGTCTCCACCTGGGCTTACAAAAGGGCTCTTTTCCAAGTAAAATAATGATCACATAGCCCATCACTGCTTACGTATATTACCTCATTTATCATATACAGACTCACTCCTAGTCATCCAAAATACGGTGGAATACCCTTATACGGCACTGTGCTCCATGAAGGGATTTGGTGCAATGCAGAACTGCATTGGATCTTTTTCAGGTGGTTTATTAAATTAAGTCCCCGGATTGCCTCATCTTTAGGCTAGCCTAAGCCCATGTGGTAGATCCCCTCGGAAAGCTTCAGAATGATATTCCAGTGTCCCATAAACACCTTTAATGAGACTCTTAAAGAAACTCTTTGGGGAGACACTGCTTTGTGATGTTTTTTCTTATACCTTTTAGATTTTTATGTTCCTCGTAGACTTTCCAGCTTATGCTTTTGCCTGTCTCTTCTCCTTTATTTCCAGATAACTTCTGTTTTATGATTCTGTGGTTGACAGGGATGCCAATAGCGGCTGATGACAAAGATGCTTGAGGCTTGTCTGCTTTTTTTTTTTTTTTTTACTGAGGGTGATGATCGTGGCTTTACATAGCTGCAACAGAAAGCACCATTTGTGAAGTAGTTACGGAAGGTGGGCCACGCACATGCTAGATGATCTTTATCTCATTTATGCCTCTAACAGCCTGTGGCTGACGGGGGTAATCATTTCGCAGAGGAGAAATCTCCGGGACTCTGGGAGGCTCCATCGCTCGTACAGTTACGGAGACAGCGAGTGTAGAAGCTGGGAGATGAACTGACGTCAAAGCCTATTTTCTTTCCGGTCAGCCACATTTCATTTCTTCCATATCATCAGTCACATTGGAACAACTAATGGACTCGCTGTAGCTGGGAAATGAACAATAGGGTCAGAATTCACTCAAGCAAGTTGGCCTAAGTTTTGAATAGAAACATAGCCTTGGTTCTGTTCATTGGCATTTTGTTGCTCGAGAAATGCATAGATTTCTGATGTGGACTTGCCCTGTGAAACATTGTGGAGGAAATGGTCCCATCTGAAAGCTCACACATTAAAAAATATCCTTTAGAATACTTAGATCTTCAGTTTTATATAGGGAAGGATATGCCTGGTTTTCTAGTAAACTCAGAGTCAAGACTCGATTACACATTTTGGTGGTGTGGTGATGGGAATTGATGTATTGTATCGTTGAGGGTGCAGCCAGCTGTAGTGGGAACTTGGGCACAAAAATGCCTTTGGAAATTAAACATTGTAATGAAATCATGCCTTTGAAGGCAGATTTCCAGGTGTGATGTAAACCATTCTAGGCTATAATTGAAATATAAAAGAATGCTTCAAAAGCAAGCAGTGATCTTTTTTTTTTTTTGTAGGGGGGTGGGACTGCTGTGCTAATCCTGAAATCCTAGCATGAATTAATATAAAGACAGGATTGGATGCATTAAAGTACCTGTTTTAATCATTTAGCACATTGTTCAGAACTCAACCAGTTGAAGCTTCAAGTCCAGGGGTGAAAAATCTCACTTTCATCTATCAAATCCACCCCCCCCCCCACTAATCTGCTAAGAACAGCCACCGGGGGCTCCTGTGGCAGCTGTGAAGAGCGACTCCTTCCACTCTCCATGCTTAATACAGGGGAGAGACTCGCTGCAGTTCATGTGTTATGAAGTGGTCGAGGCCGATGTTTTTTAAGGTACTTCATTAAAGCTCAAACAGAGCAAATCCATTTTCTGTTCAAATCAGGTAGCCTATGAAAACATTCTATGCTGCGGATGCTTAACGTTGGCAGAAGGTTTCCTCTTCGGAGTTGAGCAGGAAGTTACTTTGCAGCCGGTGCAGGAGCTGTGTTTGCCTCTGCCAGCAAGCTCCATGTGAGGTCACGAAGCATTCCGAAAGCACAGGGAAGTCAGCCTTGAGATCTTAGAATAAGTCCGGATCGTCTCCACTCTGTATCACTCACTGCCCTTACCTAACACAGGTGCATCCGTACCCATGTGTACAAAGAGCAGCCATGTGTAGGAATACTGCCATCTGGAGACTCGGGGTGCTTTACAGTATGTGCCTCTGGTTTCTTTTCATAAGTTCCAAAGTAAACGCTGGATCCTTGTGTCCAGGCTGGGGGACCAAAGGTGAGGCTATTTCCTGTGTGGTCTCAGGATGCCCCTTAGGAGGTCCGAACTGACACTATTTTGTCTTTTTACCTAGACACACTACTTTGGCCTTTGGTTTCTCAGCAAGAGCCAGCAAGCACGATGGGTGGAGCTGGAGAAACCTCTGAAGAAACATCTGGACAAATTCGCTAATGAGCCTCTGCTTTTCTTTGGAGTCATGTTCTATGTGCCAAATGTGTCATGGCTTCAGCAAGAAGCCACAAGGTAGGTGCAGTTTTTTCTCTGTGTTCCAAGTAAGGGTGTGGATTAACTGAGAGGCTTCAAATGAAGTAGATGAGGTGGTTGATTTGGGGGTATGTGTGTGTGGAGTGAAGGAGCTGGGGATTGTTTACCAGTCACTTTGCAGCTTTAGAATTTTTGTTTGAATCTGTGTAGCTTAAGCCAGTGGCTCCCTCCTCTGCTTGTGAGGTAGCAGTGATCCTGAGACAGGTAGAATTTTGTGTCTAGAAGCATAGAAATATTAATTGGAGACTGTGAGTAAAAATGCTAGAATTTAATTTAAAAAAAGAATTAACCACCTAATGCTGTTCGGTCCACTCCTTCCCTCAAAATGTCCCCAAACAAAATGCATCATCCCACTTTGGATTTGAGGATTGAGAAGGTCACTGAAGATGGGAGTAGAGTTGAGGAAGGCTCAGACAGGGTAAGAGTTTTGGTTTGGTAGGTTTAATACAAAGAAACAGGAAGCCAGCAAGCAGAGAGACCTGGGATTGGCCCCACCCTCCTGCGCATTGGCTGCTTTACCTGGGAGAAACCCTGTGCCGTCTTTGAAATGGTGTTTCTCCGCCATCTGTAAAGTGAGGCATTTGCGTCTAAGTCTTGAATGATCTGATTAGTCCGCAGCTCTGTGAATGAAATGAGTACGTTTTTATTGATGTTCCTTAAAATATGCGGGGATGGTGGTGTGTGTTTCCTTTTCAAACAGTTATTTTCAGTAATGAAGGGAATTGCATAAACTCTCGACTTATAAGCCTTTTACCTGGATCATGGCGTTCAGAGTGCGTGTGTAGCAATGCCAGTGACATCTGGGGCAGAGGGAACAGTTTGCTACTTGATTATTATACGTGTCATTTCTTAGATTTTAAATTTCTGAAATAAGGATGCAGTTGAAATTTTTATTTACATTTTAAAGTAGGTGATCGTGTCCATCCTCCTCTTTTAATCCAAACTATTGTTATATCGGTAGTGTTTCTATAAAACAGAGGCTGTGAGAGAGCTGACTGTCTGACCCAGGAAACCTACATCAGTCTTTCAGGTGTCATTTGTTTGAAGCACTTAATTATATACCATCATGTGCTGTTTTTGAGTGATTTCATTTAAGTCCTTTCTGTCCAAGAAATTATCTCCTCAAATCTCCTCAAGTCAAATCAGATCAAGATGATTTCCTCCAGCTTTTGAATCCTTCTTGAGTACTTTATACGGTGTTAGGAACACAGCATTAGGTTAATAAATACTTGCTGATTCATAGCTCTTGGACGTTTAAATGCAAGACCATGAGTGCCAAGGGTGAAACATGGACTATAAATTAATGCATACTGAGAAAAGTTCAGCCTGTAAGAAAAAAAAAAGAAGTGGTGTTCCTCCAGACATATTTATTCTGTAAGGTCTATTTAGGAAGAGCAGTTGAAGTGGTGAGGGACTCAGAAATTCGGCTTTATGAAGTTAAAAAAACAAAAGATTGTTTAAGCTTAGAAAGATGAAGACTTGCAAGGGTACAGTAGCTGCCTTTAGACTCTCATGGGGAGGGAATTCTGTGTCAGCTCTGGAGAACAAAATTAGGGTCAGTAACAATGAAGTTCAAGGAGTTGAAAGACTTTGGTTGTTTGGCTTGACATAAGAACAGAGTTTCTAATAATTAAAGCCATATAAAAGTGGAACAAGCAGACTTACAAAAGAGCAGGCTCCTTGGTCTCTGGAACTGCTGTAGCTCAGAGTGAATAGCCTGTGTGGTGTCTGGAAGAGGGGACCGCCATATTGGATAGGATGTTGGAATCATCAGTGGTTCTCGGACCAGGGCTTGCTGGATCATAATTAACCCAAAGCATTTATTTTAATTATGGATTCTAGGACTGCACCAGAAGTCTGAACTTCAATGTCTTAGGCTGGGGATCACAAGGATGTGTTGTTTAAAATAAACGATATTCCTCAGATTGTTCTGATGTTCATCCAGACTTGGGAATCAATAAGTTAGTTAACCTCTAAAGCTCTTTACAGTTTTAGATTTTCTAGACAAGTAAACTTAATGCTGCATTATTTGATTGTCAATATTTGCCTATATAAGCTGAAACAAAGCATGTTTAAATCTCAAAACCTGAGGTATACAGTAGGAACTTTTGACTTTCTTTTTGCTTGGTTAGGTTGGTTCATGTAAGAGGTTAGATAAGGAAGGAAAGAAGTGTTTTTCAACGCAGGAGTTTGAAGCAGACTCTCTTACTGCTGTTTGAGCAGAAAAACTAACTGAAAATAATTCAGAACTTTGAAGGACATTTTTTTAGAGGTAAACTCTGGAACTAACCTATGTAAATTTCAGGTGTAACCTTCTCTCTGTGGGAGAGGATATTTGTAATTAGGAGCTGGGTTTGCAAGAGGAGTTTTTGGTATTCCTCCCCGCCCCCTGATCCCCCTGCACCAGCATTGCAGGAATTTTTGTTGTCTCAAAGGGCTGGAAAACTGAAATATGCCAAGGGGTGTCAGAGCAGGTCAAAGACTGATGCTGGAGAGATGGAGAAACAAGAGAGAAAAGGGTTGTAAGTAAATAAAGGAGCATTGATAGAGGGATAAAGTAAAGAAAAGACACAAGGAATTCTGTCGGGGTTCAGTGGTCAAGACTCGGCGCTCTCACTGTGGGGGCCCTGGGTTCCATCCCTGGTTGGGGAACCACAATTCCATAAGCCACACAGTGTGACCAAAAAAAAAAAAAAGAGAAAAAAGGAATATATATACTTGGGAAGGTTGAGGGCCACCAACTATGACCCAGATTTGGCTCACTGAGACCCACTCTTCGTTTTGGACACATAGACCAGAGTATAAAGGAGGCCTGGTTCAGACAGAAGAACATTTTGGAGTGTTCAGGATTTCTGAGTTTGATGTTAGAGGTGAACAGATGAGCTGAATTCAAGTGGAAGAGAGCTGTGATACTAACAGTCATTAGGAGCCCTAGGGAATGTGAACCTTCTTGGGAGGTTTTAGAAGCATCTGGGGTCTCCACTGAATATTGAAACTGTCTTCCAGGCAGAGCGGCCGAGGAGAAGCCGTGGTGGGGCGGGATCCCAGAGGAGTGTTTCCCCGAAGGCCCCAGCAGTGTTCATGAGGAGCTGGTTAGTGACCGGCTCCCCAGTCAGCCCCTGTTTCCTGAGTGACCAGGCGTCTCAGGTGCAGATGGACTTGGGCTTCTGAGAGCACCTGGGACCGCAGCTTTGACACAGAACAGTTAGTCTTTGCTATGCCCGGCACAGTAAGATGTTTGCATAGATTAGAAATAGAGATCTGTCTTTCATTGTGGGCAACCTTTTGGAGGAGGCAACCATTCAACCATCTGTGCTGAAAAAATAAGCCTTTGTCTGGAGCCTACCACACTTGTTTTCAAGCAACACATGTTTGCAGTGATTTGGCTACCTCTATTTGAGAGTAAAACAGGTTCTATAACATTAGCCACTTCTTCTCTGAATAAGAACAAAGAAGTTAGAATTAATTCTCTCTCTCTCTATGTGTGAATCTATATAAAAACACAGAGGTGAATGGAAGATATATTGAACGTATATTTCATTATGTGTGTTTCATTTCTGGTCTTCAGACAGTTCTATCCTTGAAAACTTGCAGGTTAATACAGTATTTGGAACAATACAACAAAATTGGAGAAGGATGTTGATTGCATGCTGTTTAAGAAGGTGATTGACTTTATTAAGATGATCAACGTTTTTTAAATTAGAAAATCGAGACACTGATTTTTAAATTAAAAAAAATAATTTTACTTATTTATTTTGTGCCGTGCTGGGTCTTTGTTGCTGTGTGGGCTTTTTCTCTAGTTGTGGTGACCAGGGGCTACTCTCCAGCTGCAGCGTGCAGGCTTCTCATTGTGGGGGCCTCTCTTGTGGACCATGGGCTCCAGGGCGTGTGGGCTTCAGTAGTTGTGGCTCCCGGGCTCTAGAGCACAGGCTCAGCAGCTGTGGTGCACAGGCTTACTTGCTCCTAACCCTTTCTTACTGGCACGTGGTATCTTCCCAAACCAGGGACTGAACCTGTGTCCCCTGCATTAGCAGGCAGATTCTTAACCATGGGACCACCAGAGAAGCCCCTGTTTTGTTTTTTTTCTTTTAATTTTGATGTACTGTGTTTCCTTTCATCTCCCAGATATGACTTTTCAAAAATAAGCCTATTCATAAGTGAGGGAAAAATGCCAAGATAACCATGGTGGAGTCAGGGATGAAATAGACAGTTCAGAACCAACATTTAGGTGGTGATTGAATAGAAGACCAAAGTTTTCAGAAGGAGAATACACACAGAAGTACACATAAAAGGGGGGGGGGAAACTCTTAATATTCTTAAAGAAGTGTGAAAAAGCTGGTGAAGAGGACATACTAGCAGACAGATGGAGGATGAGTCATGAAACCATGAAAATGAAAGAGATTAGGGAGAGAATTCTCTCCAAGCTGTAAGATACATTACCTTGGGGCTTTAAAAATGTTCGTTTTTCCCCCTTTGGTTAAAATGACTCAAGGATGGACCACCATAATTTTTTCCATTTTGCTTGGCTTCTCTTCTGCCTTTTTGCCAGCTTTCCTTTTCAGCAACGGGACTCTGGTTAGGAGTTTATCTTCCCCCGTTCTGCCCTCCTCCTGACTCAAAGGAAAGATTTTTGTAATGTGTTTTAACGATGTGCATAGCAACAGGCTCATTATAAACACATGGTGTTCAGATTTTTCTGGACACAAAATGAAAAAAGATGGTTTGTGAGAGGTGGAGAAATTCTTAGTCAAACAGAAGGATCCTTAATAATAGCCAGGGGAAACCAGAAAGCTGCTGGCCAAGATTGCTGCTTTTCGTTTAGGTCTGGGGTTTTTCCAAGTCTTCCTCCAGTGAGGAAGTCCCTCTTTAGTTTTTTCAATACTAAAGAGAACACTTTGTAAGAGAAGAAGTAATTTTTGAAGAGTGAATTGGCTTTGAGGTTGAAGTTCCTTGACTGCATGCATGATTTCTAAAATTTTCAATTCTGGGGCATTTTTCCGTTATCAGAACATGTTTGTCTTTGCATTATCCCTGTTGAATGGTCTATTTGCATATTGCCAAGGGCCTTCTGGGCTTCCCGGATGGTTCAGTGGGTAAAGAATCTGCCTGTAATGCAGGAGACGTGGGAGATGTGGGTTCTATCCCTGGGTTGGGAAGATCCCTTGGAGGAGGAAAATAGCAACCCTCTCCAGTATTTTTGCCTGAAAAATCCCATGGACGGAGGTGCCTGGCAGGCTAAAATCCAAAGGGTCACAAAGAGTTGGACACAACTGAGCAACTAAGCAGCTAGGGGCTTCTAATTGTCCTCCGGAGGCCAGATAACCTTCCTTTCTTTGCCAGGACACATTTGTAGCCCGCTGTGGAGGTGGGGTGGTCCGTGCTTCTGGAGGTGAGCATCGTTTAGACAAAGCAGTGGAACCACCGCTGTAGCCAGCACAGTTGCTGTGCCATCCAAGGACAGTCTTGGCACACTGTGGCACATCTGGTGGGAAATCCAGGTCTGTGAGACCTGTTGCAGGCTCCCTCCACCTGGTGGGCGCTGCCTCTGTGTTTTCTGCACTTCTCAGCCCCTGTGGGTTGCTCTTCTCTTGATGTCACTCTTCCCCTGTACGTCTCCCAACTTCCCTCAAGTACTGGACAATGAGGCTACATGCCAGTCTGCTTGGTAAAACTGCCTAGCAGTTATTTCCAGAAAGATTTTGAAAAAAGTTCTTGATCTCTTTATGGACTAGTAGGGAGCATTCCACAATGTTAAATGTAATTCCGTGTCTGGGAAGAACTAATGGAACAACGTGTCATTCCACTAACTGGAAATACATGGCCACGTTGAAAGCTGCTCTCTTTAGGTCCCATAAAGAGCATGAGTGCATTTTCTGTTGTGATGGTGAGTGACAGGGAGGTATAACGTTATTACAGCGTTAGATGGTGGTGGGAAGTGGTACCCCACTTTTCTTCCAGTTACATGTTTTGGACTGTTGGCATTTCTATTGATGTTTAAGGTAGATTCGCTTAAGACTTTTTACATCCCCGTGAAGATCAAACTGGTGTTTTGATTTTTTGTTTTTTAACTAGGCTTCAAGAAGTGGTTCCAGTGACCTTACAAAAGCTTTCTTCACCTTACCTTTCTTGTAAATACCTAAGGTTTTCTCCTTAGTCTCTTGCCATCTGCCTCGAGTGCTATTGTAAACAAGTCAGTGTTCAACCAGTGTTTAAAATGTCTCTTTTAAAAGCTCTAATTATGGTAACGTTTCCATTTCCTTTTACAACACCATATATTTTGTTCCTCCGGTTCTCTGAGTTCTTTTATTATTTTGAAATGTCATTTTAATGGCTATTTAAAGTTTACCCGTGGGCTGGGAAATAGGGACTCCCTTCAAGTCAGACTTAAGATTCAGCATGAATTCCCTGTGGATAATATAATTTGCTGAGAATGGCAAATCCTTCTCCTAGCCAGCTCCAGCCAGTGAATGAGAACTTGTTCTCTCTCGGTCTGATGATTGAGAACGAAATTGTTTCTGCCAGATATTTTAAGATGCTGTTGATACTGAGATTTAATCTCAAACATTATACTGTGTGGCCAGCGTCACATATGATGAGAGAGGAGGATGGCTGTGTGCCACAAACAGCCATCTTGAAGGCCAGAAGAATTGATTCCCCAAAGGAGATGAGTTGATGAAAATGTGAGTTGCCATTTGCATTATTTTTTATTTCAACCTTTGTGTTAAGCACCTATTCTATGTTAAACACTTTGCTAGTCAGTGGGAGTATAAAATGAACAGATCTCAACACGTCCTCTCTCTTCTGAAAGAGTGGTATCTCCAAACAGTATTTATTTCATTTCCACATATTTGATTTATTGGAAATTGGAGTTTGTCTGTAAAGCTTACACTGCTCATGTTATTTACTTCCTGACATAGGCTTTCTCGCTCTTTTCGTGAATCACGGGGAGCCTGGTAAGTGTCTTCCTGGCCCAGCTTTGTGGGCCTGTGACCTGTGCAGTTACTTACACAGGGCCCCACACTTAGAAAGGTACTGAACTTGGCTTTGTGCTTTGCTGTCATTCTTTTGAGATTATTAATGATTTTTTTTTTTTTTTTTTTTGGCTGCACCATGCAGCATGTGGAATCTTAGTTCCCTGACCAGGGATTGAATCTGTCCCCCCTGCAGTGGAAGCTTGGAGTCGTAACCACTGGACCATGGGGAAGTCCCAGAAATTCTTAATGGTTTTTTGAATAACGAACCCCGCATTTCATTTTTCACTAGACTCTGCAAATTTTGTAGCCAGTCCTGCCCAGGACAGCCTGCTACCTATGTCCCTGTTCGTTCACCTCTGCTTGTTTTACTGTTGCCTTGTGACTCTCTGGGTGGATCTGAGTCTGCTGTTATGAGTGTGATCAAAGAGAAAGAGTAAATAATAATAATAAAAAAATCCACAGGGGAACAAAAATAAAATTTTTACTCTGTAGGCGCACTCTGACAGATAGTATGGAACAGGGAGGCCTGGTGTGCTGCAGTATATGGGGTCGCAAAGAGTCAGATACAACTTAATGACTAAACAACAACAGCAAGCAAATATGAAAATAAAATTGAGATCTTAATAACCATTTCTGCCCCAGGACTTGACTTACTGGAAAAATCCTGCAGAGTTGGGGGAGCCATTAATATTCTAAAATAAGTTGAATTTCCTTTAGGGAAGCTGATTAATTAGCTTATCTCAACCCTTGACTAGGATTTCCTTACGTTTTTCTGTAAAGAGGATGACTCTCCAAAGTTTAGACTTTTATTAAATAAAGCGAAAGCACACCTTAGTGCCTGCCTCATCATACCAAGTCTTCCACATGTATGGATATCCTTTTTAGCCTTCTCTTTCCCCTTTTGGGAAAAAGATCTCGTTTGCAAGAATCGAGAGAGCAGTTTAGGCAACAGAACAATGAGGTGTACCCAAATAAAATGAAGTTAGTACTTAAACACAGTCTGGTGGTTACTTTGTTAAAAATTCTCATTTTCAATCATATGGCTAATGTGTATTTACTAGTATTTGATGATCTGTTCTGAAATTCTCAAAAGCAAACAAAAATCACATGTTTCTGTTGAGCTACTTGGAAATAACTTGATATCTTAAGCAAGGGCAACAATTTTGTTCTTTGTGCATTCCCTGATCTTCAGAGATACATTTATTTATTTGTTTATTCACTGATTCATTGATTCCAAATGGTTCTTTATCAGAGTTGCATTGCAGAAGACTGAGAAAGATCCAACATTTGACTCATGGAGTAATAAAGATTTATAATAGAGCAGGGATTAAAATTTTACAATATTGAATTTTTTCAAAAGCCTGGTAGAACCCAGTGATCCCACGCAACAGTGTTTACCTTCAGCTGAGAGGTAGAGACGGGAAAAGTAAACAGTAGCCATGAGATGTTTTGTCATGTCAAAGCATGCCAGCTATGCTGTATGGATTTTTTTTTTAAGAAAGCTTCCACTTCCTTAAAAAGTATTTTGTGGATTTGTTGGGATACCATTATAATGGGTGGGATTGGGAGGAGTGTGTTAATTTCAATACTGGGGTTTTTAAAAAATCTTGCAGGGAGAGAGAGGCACAGTGGGGTAGATGTTTTAGAATCCTTTGCTCTGCTTTTCCCCTGGCATATCAGTGAGGGGGACCTTAAGTTGGGGCAGAATGTGTGGAGAGGGATGAGGGAAGTGGCAGGCATGCGGGACTCCCACGTTAAAGAGCCCCACAGTGCCCGAGCAGCAGCAGCATTTAGAAAGCATAGTCTTTTTTTGTGCTTTTTTGGCATAGCTGTTTTCTGACCCAATACAAGACCTCCAAGCCTAGCCAGCAGGGCCTGAGAATATAACTCTGTGGGGTTTTGTGGAAGAAGGTAGTTGGTATTTTGTCACTTGACAGAACTTAATAGTAGTAACCATGAGAGTGGCTAGCATTTATGTGTGAGGTCCTGCAGTAAGTACTTTCAGTAATTTTCTTTTTTGGTCCTCACTCGTGTGCTTAGTTGCTCAGTCGTGTCCGACTCTTTGTGACCCCGTGGACTGTAGTCCGCCAGGCTCCTCTGTCCATGGGGATTCTCCAGGCAAGGATGCTGGAGTGGGTTGCCATTGCCCCGCCTCCAGGGGATCTTCCCAACCCCAGGGATCAAACCCAGGTCTCCCGCATAGTAGGCAGATTCTTTACAGTCTGAGCCACCAGGCTGCAACCCCATAAAGGGGGCTCTATTATCATTCTCTGAAAAAGGATTGTGGGTTTTTTCCCTAATAGAAGTTTTATTACTAATAAGTGGAGATTTCATCCATCAAATTGCCAGAGAAATACTTCTGTCCACATGTCCCCCAACTCCCCCAGCTTTACTAGAGAAACAAGAGTGGAGGTTAGTTCCTACTGAAGGGTCAGCAGAGAAAGGCAAGGGCAGGAGTACCTGTGAAGTCAGAAATGATGAAGTGGCAGTGTGAGAGCTGGTTCTGGTCTACTGGTGGGTTTTGTTGTACCTGGGCCACTTTTTAAAGAGCTGGATTTGGAAGCCTTACAGGTGGGCATGTGCTATCCAGTTTGCCCATTATCCCGACTCCCTGTGGTGCAATATGGACTCCTTCATGCTACCTGCTGGCTCTGTAGGCATTAAGGTTGTGACCGCTGATATTTGCACTTTCTATATAACTTGGTGTACTTCTCAATACTGCGATCAACCCATATCTCCGCATTGGCCCATCTGGATCTGTGGCACTCAGAGTCCAGCTGTCTTCATGCTTTAGCCACCTACCAGAAACTGGAGGTGGTCCACATGGATGTGGGAGCATCGTTCTCCTCACATCCTTGTTTGAAAAGTTTCTTTCTATGTCAGATCACTGCAGAGTGCCAGCTAACGTGTTCCTGTACCTTATGTGGTAGAGATGTGGCTCAAGTCTTTCAGATTTCCCCTCTTTATTGCTTTCAATACCCGCCTCATCTCTGATTATTCATAAAAGATTCCATCCATCAGAAAGGTACCAAATGTTCTGCAGGGTCAAAAATAAAAAAAGAAGAAACCACCCAAATTTTAAGCAAACATAGCTTATTTGAAAAAGTAGTTTGCTGTCTATCAAGATAAATTAAGCTTTACCAGAGTCATGGTTTTATATCCAAACGTGAAATGCCACACATTCTAGAGGCCACTTGCTTTATCGTACAGATGAAGGAGAAGAGAGCTAGGGAAATGAAGGGGCTTTGCCCATAGTCACACCACTGCTTAGAGACAGAAGTCTGGCTCTTCAGCCGGTACTGGATGCAGACATGGGAGAGGATTTATTTAAATTTCCAAAAGCCTTAGCCCATACTCCCCTCCCTTGCCCTGCCACAGCTAAGACACCCTGTGGAACTGGAAGAGATGTGTTTTGTCCAAGGGAAGGAAGTAGTTTAGATGGAAGAAACAAAGGGCAGGGAAACAGGCACTTCTTTGAATGGAGTCCTTTAAATAGTGAGCCTTCTGTCGAGATTGGAACTGAGATGGGTTTTATTTAGCACTTTTATCAGTGATCTGCCGCCCCGGGCATCGAGTGAAAGTGCCAAGCTTTCAGATGACACTAAACCCTTTAGAAGAGTGGAAAATTGAGACATTGGAAATAAACAGTAGAAAGGTGTCAGCCAGTGTCAAGTTCCCAGGTGTGACTGTGAAAGGGTGATACTGTGCTTTTTGGTGTAATTTGTGAGCGGAGGGGAGGAGTCTCATAGCAGGGACATGTTGCAACGTGTTTCAGTTTACAGCAGCCCAACTCTCAAGGTTAGCCCATCAATCTTGTGCCTGCAGCTGGCCAGAGTGAGTGGATGTGTTGCCAGTGTAAAAATGTTTCCTGCCAACATGAAAAGGTGTTACTGTTATTCAGAGCAAATCCCAGCAAATTTTATGTAAGTTTCACTAAAATACAAGCCAGACACATGATAATTTACCAGAAAATCAGAGAGATGAAGAAACAGTGTTAGAAACAAATGTTTTTGACCAGGACACCAAGTGTTTTGAAGGTCTTCAGAAGACATGAACTGTGATAAATAAAGAGAGAAACCCATAGATCAAGGAAAACTCAAAAAGGTCAGTAATTTGGATCCTTGAAATAAATGACCAATTGTGAAAAGATGGAGTGGGAAAATATGAATGCTAGTTAGGTATCTGCCTGACTGCACTGTGTATATATTTTGAATGACTAATAGAATCAGTGAAGAACTGGTATTTAGTCTTCAAGGAAAATATTAGCTGGAAGTAAAATATAGTTCAAAACAAACTCTGCTGTAGTAGATTTGTACTCAGGAAAACTACTTTGCAGGTATTTGTTTCTTGGTCAGGGTCTGTAAACTCCCTCAAACTCAGCTTTTGTGTTTATAATCAATTGGAGATGATGCCAGCATAGCTCCTGTGAGGATTAATTCGGAAAGCACCCATTACTGTGTTCAGCACATAGTGGATATTCAAATAATGTTTTTTTTTTTTAAATAGCAAAGAGGTACTGTGAGGTAATGAGAAATTGCTGTGCAGGTAGTTGTGAGTTTTGGCCCTGGTAACCAGTAATGTACAGGGAAGAGAATTCTAGGAATGTAGATCAATCTAGTTAAGTTGTGACTTTACAGTGCCACCAAGGGGCTTAGTATCTAACTAAGCTAACTAACATGGATGGAGAAGCCTGGTAGGCTACAGTCCACGGGGTCGCATAGAGTCAGACACGACTGAGCGACGGAACGGAACGGAACGGAAGCTAACTAAGCTCGCTGGGCTCAATCGTTCAGTTGTGTCCGATTCTTTGAGACCCTAAGAACCGTAGCCCACCAGGTTCTTCTGTCCATGGAACTTCACAGGCAAGAGTACTGGACTGGGTTGCCATTCCCTTCTCCAGGGAAGATTCCCGATGCAGGGATCCAACCCATGTCTCTTGTGTCTCCTGTATTGGCAGGCGGATTCTTTACCATTAGCGCCACCTGGGAAGCTCTTGATTCTGCTGATGATTAGCAGAGTCCAAATCACTAAAAACCCTGCTTTTGTAGAAACTCTTATTGGCTAGAAACTTTTTAATAGTACTGACTTATGAGTGCTAGCCCCTTCATGGATCATACCCTTGTCATGGCAAAGGGGCTCGCCATCCACAGCCACCCAAGATGGACAGGTCATAGAGAGCTCTGACAAAATGTGGTTCATTAGAGGAGGGAATGGCACACTACTCCGGTATTCTTGCCTCAGGCACCCTATGAACAGTTTAAAAAGGCAAAAAGATACGACACCAGAAGATGAGCTCCCTGGGTCAGAAAGCGTTCAATAGGCTACTGGGAAAGAATGGAGAAATGGCTCCAGAAAGAATGAAGAGCCTGGGCCAAAGTGGAAATGATGCTCAGTTGTGGAGGTATCTGGAAGTAAAAGTCTGATGCTGTACAGAACAATATTGCATGGAAACCTGGAATGTTAGGTCCATCAGTTCAGTTCTGTTGCTCAGTCGTGTCCGACTCTTTGTGACTCCATGAATCAAGGTAAATGACAAGAGTGAACATCGACATCTTAGGAATTAGTGAACTAAATTAGTGAACTAAATAAGATTGAGGGCAGGAGGAGAAGGGGTGACAGAGAATGAGATGGTTGGATGGCATCACTGGTTCAATGAACATGAATTTGAGCAATCTCAGGGAGATAGTGAGGATCAGGGAGGCCTGTCATGCTGCAGTTCACGGGATCCCAAGAGTCAGACGCAGCTTAGCTACTGAACAACAGCAATGTGAGTGCTAGAAATCAAATTACCCTCCGAAGATAAAGGATTTTATGTCATTGAAATGAAGTTGAACTTTGTCCCTTATTTCCTCTGGCACTTCCTAAAGGTAGAGTTGCAAAAAGTCATTTAAGCAAAAACTGTATTGTTACCATCAACATGTATTTCCTAAGTATATTCCCCACTCCTGCCCCAGTCCCATACAAGGGGTCAGATCTTGCCCAGAGGGTCCAGGCTGGTCGTGCTTACTGTGCAGAGGTTATCAGGCCAGTGTGAGAAAACAGGATAAGGCAGGCCTGGCCTGCAGCTTCACAGATGGTCAGAGCAGCTGTTCAGGGTCTTGAAGCCAGGTTGGCTACAGTAAGAGGGGCCAGTCTTACAGTACCTGTACCTTCAAGAGGGTGTAGTTTGAAGAGTATAAACGGATTTCAATTAAATTATTTAAGAAAATGATGACTCTTGGCAAGTGATGATGATTATTTTTTTTTAAAAAAAAAGCAAAATTAAGAAATTGGACTGCTTGTGTCTTTAAGTGTGGTCTTTAGCATGCATGGCTCAGAATCACCTGTGGCATTCTTTAAAAATGCATGAAAAAGTGAAAGTGTTAGTTGCTCAGTTGTGTCTGACTCTTTGCGACCCCATGGACTGTAGCCCGCCAGGCTCCTCTGTCCATGGGTTTCTCCAGGCAAGGATAGTGGAGTGGTTAGCCATTCCCTTCTCCAGGGGATCTTCCTCACTCAGGGATCAAACCCAGATCTCTTGCATAGCAGGTGGATTCTTTACTGTCTGTGCCACCAGGGAAGCCCTTTGCTGTACAGAAGAAACTAATACAACATTGTAAATCAACTACACTTCAGCAAAATTTAAAAAAAAAGAATCTATACCTTAAAAAATTGCATATTCTTGTACCCCACTATTGATTGCCTGGTCAAAATCTTTTAATTAATACCACATTGAGACTTAAACTTTGTTTGGTTAAATGAAAGGAAATTCTATCCTGATGTTCTTTCAGGTGTAGCTAGTGTTTTATGTTAGTAAATAGAGATTCTCAAGACAGACTGGAGGAATTGGGAAGGAATTAAAGAGTTGGAAAGTTCATTTTAGGCTGAGGAACCTGGAGGATAGATTATTTTTGTTGTTTAGTCGCTCAGTGATGTCCAACTCTTTGCTGCCCCATAGACTGTAGCCTTCTAGTTTCCTTCTGTCCGTGGGATTTCCCAGGCAAGAATACTGGAGTAGGTTGCCATTTTCTCCTCTAAGGGATCTTCCTGAACCAGGGATCAAACCTGCATTTGCAGGCAGATTATTTATCACTGAGTCACCAGGGAAGCCCATAGGATAGATGGTCTTATTTATACAATAAGTGGGCATCTTCATGATGCCTGACATGAACACAATGGAAAAACCGAGGTTCTGCAGCAATTTTGGTTAGTTTTTATTTCTCATGTTTTGTAGTCTAAAATGTTAGCCTTTTAGCTAAAATTTGTTAATGCATAACTGATTATACATAATATAATGTATGGTATATCCTCAAATAAGTCATTAAATTTACTTATTGTACAAGAATTTAGCATTATGTTGTTCAGTCCCTCAGTAGTGTCCACCTCTTTGTTACCCTGTCGACTGCAGCACACCAGCCTTCCCTGTCCTTCATCATCTCCCAGAGCTTGCTCAAACTCACCATGTCCATTGAGTTGATGATGCCATCCAACCATCTCATCCTCTGTCATTTCCTTCTCCTCCTGCCTCTATCTTTTCCAGCATCAGGGTCTTTTCCAGGGATTTGGCTCTTTGCAGCAGGTGGCCAAAGTATTGGAGCTTCAGCATCAGTCCTTCCAATGAATACTCAGGACAGATTTCCTATAGGATGGACTGGTTGGATCTCCTTGCAGGCCAAGGGACTCTCAAGAGTCTTTTCCAACACCACAGTTCCAAAGCATCCATTCTTCAGCGCTCAGCCTTCTTTATGGTCCAACTCTCACATCCATACATGGCTACCGGAAAAACCATAGCTTTGACTATGTTGGGGTTATGTACATCCTTAATAGAACTGGCCTAAATTGTAGTACTCTAGGACCCTAAAACCGTATGTAAGACCTTTTCCATTGTTTACTCATGCTTTGAAGTTATAAATTTAATTTTAAAAAATATTTCAAAATGGAGAATCTGCATATAGATTTCAATAATTCTCTTGCCATGCCAATATGTCAACTTCTACTGAATTTAGGTAAATGTAAGATGAAACAATAGATGAATTTAGAAATGATGATAAAAACTTTTCAGCCAAATAAAATTCCCAAGTTGTAAAAACATCAGAGTTTTCATCATTAGTTTTATTAAAGAAGGTATTATTTTCTAGACTGGTTTATGGAATCCTTGATTCTGATTACCAACCAGAAGCACAATATATTTAAGTAAAAAAAGGCAAACTAAAGATAGAAATTCTCAGTTCTAGATTGGAGGTATTTTAATTTTCTAAACTACCTGTTGTGACCTTTCTATATTTTGAGAGGCTTTGTGTTGCTGAAGTGGTCCCCTTTGTTATGAGTGCTGAAAGTTTTATCCTGAGAGCTAATACTCTGACAGTCTTTCACAAGAAAATTTAACTCGTATTTTAAAAAAAAAATATGGCCTGGAAATGTTTTTATCCACAGGAAGTTGGAAAATACCACATTAAAGAAAGCTGTGTTCTTTACATCTGGTTCATTTTCAAAAGGGTATCACGAATCTTATAACTATTATACACTAAAGGAGATATTTTTCCTTCCTGGTTTAATGTGATTATTTGCTAATTTGTAGCATTGTGTGATTATAACTACAGTATGATTGGAAATCTGTTTAGAGCTTTGACCATCTGCAGGAGAGGAATGTTGAATCACAGAGGTTCTTAGTCACTGCTCTGTGATACTTGCATTTACCTGAAAATACACACACACACACACCCCAGGACTAAAACATTTTACTTTTCTTTACCCCTGACCCAACATATAAATAATTGGTTAGAAAGCATTAAATTAATGAGAGAGAATCAATCTAGCTTTTGATCATCCATAATGAAATACTGTATATATAGTTTAATTATCATGTTTACTAACATTGTGAATGAGGCTCATTTGGCCATTGTACAGATTCTCCTCATGATTTTCATTGAAGAAACACAGAACTTTATCATGATAAAGGACAGTACAAACCATCAAGTGCAGCTCTTGTTTAAAGAAACCACCCTGATCAGATCCAGAGCCAAAAGCCCAGGCTGGCATCTACTTCTGGAGTGGTGTCCTGTGGCCATATCTTTGTTTAATATGTTCCAGCTGCTGCTTCTTTTCTCCCACCCTTCACCCAAGCCCCAGGACTGGGTATCTGCTGTCTGCAAGAAGGTTGACTCTTCCCCTTTTTTCTTGACTGTCATCACTTTCCCCAGGCTAGCTCCAGTTTCCAGTGATTTTCAAATATCTTTAATATCTGCTTCTCATAGATTCCTTGCCTTTTTTTTTAATCAGACTTTATTTTTCTATTTTAAAAACTCACCCCAAATATTCATTTCACACATTTTTACTTCTTAATTACTATTTAATATTTCTATTACCTTTGGGTGCCTGGTGTTTCTGCTTGTATTCTGTTTATCTGCTTACTGCTTCCATCATTTTTTGTTTAACCATTCCATCTTGAGCCCTTAAGAAATTATGTCCATCATTTATTTGGCTCATTTGAGCCCCTTGCAGGTTACCATGGGAACCCCCACCTCAGAACCAGGGACCTTTTCCTGTCATTTCACTCCCAACCAACACTCGACATGGAGAGTCCACTCCTGAAATTCTCTCCCTTCTAGACTCACAGTCCCGTTCCCTTATCTGATCCTTCCTTTGCCAGAACTCTTACCCTTCTAAATTTTTCTTTATCTATGATCTTTATGAAGCTTAAACATCTTCTGCCTTTACAGGTAGTTTCTGATAGATGTGTCTTAATTTTATACCACTTATTCTTGATTCCCTACTGACAGAGGACAGTCTAGAATACATTCATACATATATTGAGTATCCACTGTGCGCATGGCCCTGAAAGTGTGTGCATAATACAGCCTTTTCCTTAAAGCGCCTGTGTTCATAGGAGTCCTTCTGTTGCCTGTTAGTCTTGCTTTAGGCTCCTCAGGGTGATGATGACAGTACTGTTTGTTGATAACTTCTGCCTGGGGCACTTTGCTCACTCTTGCACAATCAAATTTTGCAAGACCTAGAAAGCTAGACAGTGATGAACTATTACCCTCCTACTACCTTTTCCTGACCTTCAGTCCTTCTCTAAACATCCCATTTTTCTGTAGACAGCTCTGTCTTTCTTTCCCTGTCATACACTGACCATCCTCCAGGGCTCTCTATCCTTTTATCATTTCTCATACCACGTCCCTGCCATTCCTCCACACTCCCATAGACACTTCCACTTGAAATCATGTTGTTACCTTCTTTCTCTACCGTCAGTCATTTTTTAAGGTACATTTTTATTGAAGCGTGATACATACAAGTGCAGAAATCAGACTGTGTGGTTCCCAGTCCTTAGATCAAAACTCGGAGCATCACTAGCCCCTCGCACCCGTTCTCGTGTTCCCAATCTCTCTGCCCCCAGAGTAACTATTAACCTGACTTCAAACACCATAGGTTAGTTTTACTTTATTTTTTTAAAAAGCTTTTTCAAGTGACTGACATAACATGTTGTCTTTGGTCTCTTCTTTAATCACCATGTCGTCCATATGATGGTACAGGGAAGTTAGATCCCAGGCCTTTTCATTGCTGTCTGATACTCCAGCACAGGCATATACCACAATTTGTGCATTCTACTGTGAGGACATTTGGACTGGTTTCAGTTTGGCACTGTTGTGAATTGTGCTGCTGTACATGTGTTATAGACATTCTAGTACATTTTCTATGGACATTCTTCCATATGGCTTTGACAAGTGGACTCATTTTCTGAATATGCACGTTTGTTTTATTAAGCAGTTCTACAGATTTTTTATTATTACTGGGAAAATGAAAAGCAGACTTTAAGCCTAGAAAATTTTAGCTGCTTGATCTTGCTTTCTCTGTGCTCCATATATTGAGTTCATTATTAAACAAGCATGTGTTACATGCGTACTGTTACATGTTACATGCGTACTGTGTTTGAGGTCCCTAGGGCACATCAGTAAACATAAAAACAGGTATTTGGGCACTTAGTTGCAGATCCTTATGATTATTGATCTTTCTAATTATTAACAATAATAACTATTATCACTTATTAAATGTTTAATATGTGCCAGGGTACAATTCTAACGTCTTTATATGTATTAAGTCTTTTAGTCCTTAACAACAACTCTTAAAGTTGTTGTTACTAAAATACTACTACTTTACTAATTTTACAGAATAGGCAGCAAAAGCCCTGAGTAACTTGCCCCAGATCTGAATAAGTGATGGAGCTGTGATTCAAACCCATGCCTTGTGGTTCAGAATCCATGGTTACCCCTGTGCTTTCCCACTTTCCATTTAAGTCCATTCCAGCCTTGTTTGCCCTGCTTCATGTTTTCTTACCTCTGGCCCAAGATATAGGGAAGTGGTGAGGACCACAGGCTTTTGAGTTGGACAGACTTGGGTTTGAATTCTAGCTCTGCCACCTGCTCTCTGTATGCCCTTAGGTGAGTTATTTATCCTTGCTATGATTTAGTTTATTTACAACCAGATCTGGCTAGTAAATGGAAAAGCATGCTTCATAGTGCCTGACACCACTATCGTGGTTATTATTTGGCCTCCTAACTTGTGTCTTTCCCACCCGTCTGCATGGTACATACCACATACATACCAACTTTAAGCATCTTCCTTAAGGGTGGTTGTTTACATCATTTTCCTTTTATCAAAAAGGTTTAAGTATTATTGCCTTGAAGATAAAGACAAACATCCACAAGCATTTGAAGCACTGCAAAATTGTATCTTCCTTGTTGCCTTCTAATTCCTTCCATTCATCTTTCATACTTGTTTATCTGGTCTGTTCGGTCTTTCTTGACACCTGGGCCGCTCAGTTCTTTCTGTTCTTTGCCAGGACTGGCAGGATCTCCCTCTTCCTTTTTCCTTCCTGCTTTGGAAACCTCCCCTGCCTTCTCCATTCATCTCTAGACATTCCTTCAACATGTTTAGTATAGTCCCTAAGTAAAAAGCACTGTAAAATGCAGAGTGGTATGAGATGGCACTCTTGTCCTCTGTGAATTTTTCAATCTATTAAGGAAGATTATATGTTCTGTAAAAATATCTGAAGGTTGGATATGGTAGATGCCAACTGGAGGTACTTTTCAGGGGTGGAATGGTAAGAGGAGACGTTGGGAAGATGTATTTGGGTTCTCTAGAGAAACATAACTAACAGGATATGTAGATTTGGAGAGCAGTTTCTTTCAAGGAATTGACTCACAGGCCTATGGAGCCTGGCAAATCCAAAATCTGCGGAGTAGGCCTGCAGACTGGAGACCCAGGGAGGAGTTGCTGTTTGTGTCCAGAGGTAGTCAGCTGGCAGGCTTCCCTCTTCTTTGGGCAAAGTAGTCTCATAGGGTTTTCCACTGATTGGATGAGGTCCGCCAGAGCTATGGAGGGTAATCTGCTTTATTCAATGTCTATTTGATTTAAATGTTAATCTTATCCAAAAAATTAGCTTCTCAGAGACTTGTTGAATAGTGTTTGACCATACTTCTGGATAGGGGCTTTCCTGGTAGCTCAGCTGGTAAAGAATCCACCTGCAATGCAGGAGACCTGGGTTCGATCCCTGGGTTGGGAAGATTTCCCTGGAGAAGGGAAAGGCTGCCCAGTATTCTGGCCTGGATAATTCCATGGACTGTATAGCTCATGGGGTTGCAAAGAGTCAGACATGACTGAGCGACTTTCATACATCTGGATATGGTGGCCTAGTCGAGTTGACACATAAAGGGAACTGCTGCAGGAAGTGTTAGTAGAGGTGGGCTTTGAAGAAGGCATTGGATTTTGATAAGTGAGACACGCTGGTAAACCGTTTTCTCCCCAGTGAACCTAAAGAGTAAGGTCACTTCAGTGAGTAGCAGGGGTTCCCTGATGGGTGAAGGTGCAGAGTCTGGAGGGAGAACAGTCCCAGCAGAGGAAATTATATGCGAGGAGATGAGAATTGCAGTGTAAGTTCTGCAAGGGTGTCACAGAACGTGGTAGGAAGCAGCTACCTTGTAGCAGGAAGAGTCTTGGATCTGTGTTTTGGCTCCTCCCTTTCACTCCTTGCATAAATTGTGTAAGGTGACTGCCCTCTGAGAGCCACTTTCCACGTCTAGAGATGGGGTGATGAAATTCGTCTCTCCCCTCCACTAACACAAACAGACCCACTTGTTGAATTCTCTGGAATCAGTGCAGTTTCAGCCAGAAGTAGAGAAGCACAGGAGCCAGCAGCTCCGCGTTGCTTTTGGCGCCGGTGTTAAGTTGCTGTGTGACCTTGGGGAAACCGGTTAGCCTCTCTGTTATTTTCTTAAGTTGTTAAATACCATCTCCTATACCACAGCAGAAACTGAAATTTTCTGTCTTACAGAAATAATCATATCTTTTTGAATAAGCTTTTGATTTTTTTTTTGGAAAAAAAGTTTGAAGTTTAAGATTTTCCTGTTACTCTTGGGTCACAGGTTCCTGGTATGAAATCTCTCTATATATTTGAAACTAATTTATGCTGTTTGTTCTTTAGAGTTTTAATTTGGTAATCATTAAGGAAAAGTATTGTCTTCTAAATCTAGAGTAGTTAGTATTTTCATTATAAAGAGACCACTTTTACTTTTTCTTCTCATCATAAAACCCTATGTTTTGAAAAAAAAATTGTCCACTTTTAGTACTTTCTAAAAATTTCTTATCATTAAATACCACATATTTATCCTTAGCATGGAATAACTAATATAGCAACACAGTGTTTTATTAGCTTAGGCCACCATTTGGGGCAATATACCAGTCAATTGGGCTTTTGATTTATTCATTCATGTGAGCAGGTATACATTCAGTAAGTATTTACTGAACATCTGTTATGTGCTAGGAATATCCCAGTAATTAGACATACAACAGTGAACAAAATAGCCTGCCTCCCCACCCTCCTAAAAGGTCACATTTTAAAAATATTTATTGTAGTTTATGAATGTCTCCTTCCCTTTTATAAAATTCAGGGAATTATAAGAGGATGTGGTACCTAGTTATCTGAATAATTAAAATCAGATACCAAATTCTCTAAAGAAAAATTGTGAAACAGTTTTGTTCAAGTCTCCCCAAATGGTTTCTTTTCACATAGTTATTAAAAGCCTTGCCATAGAGAAGATGATAATCATATAGGAGATGTTAAATATACACACACATGTATAATAAATATAATATAAGCTATAGAGGGGTCTACGATGTTTGTTCTTCTTTAAATAAGTTTTTGATCTTTAGATTTGACTTAAATCTATGATTATGACTTTGATGAGGAAGTACCTGTTTACAAAGCCAGTCCATTTCTTTATGTAAGAATTGATGGAAGTTATGCAGAATATACTAACTTGAGACAGTGAAGAAATGCTTGGGACTTAGTTCTGTGTGGGATGTTTTCAGGGCTTAGTTGCAGTGTTAAAGAGGATAGTGGCTCTACATGAGTCTTCATAAAGACAAAATTTAACAGGAAATGCATGAACTAGTAACTAGGAATTACACAAATTTATTATTTTTTTCCTCCCTAGTCTTTTTAGGGCATGTTTTTTCATCAAGTTATACTGCAAAACATTTTTTTAGTGTTACTATTCTTTAATTCGATGGTGAAAATGTTGTTTTTAAAGTATGGTGATTTTATAATGGAGTTGAAGTAGGCAGGGCCCATGATTTGGGCTTCCCAGGGGTTTTGCAAAGACGGGGTAAGAGTAGTAGTTCATTTCCCATTTCCTCCATGTCCTTTCACTCGCTCCACATTTGCCACGTGGGCCATTTTGCTGTTCTTGATCCGAACTCAAAATTCAAATCACAGGGAATTTCCTGGTGGTCTAGTGGTTAGGACTTGATGCTTTCACAGCCGTGGGCCTGGCTTCAATCCCTGGTCTGAGAGCTAAGATCTCACAAGTGTCATGGCACGATCGAAAAAAACCCCAACAGTTTAATCATAGAAAACAAGAAGAAATATCTATGAACTTAATTCATTTCTGCTTTTTTTAAAGAAAAAATATTTTAGCCATGCCACATGGCATATGGGATCTTAGTTCCCTGACCTGGGACTGAACCTGCACCCCTTACATTGATAACACAGACTCATAACCACTGGACCACCAGGGAAGTCCTTCATTTCTGCTTTTACAGAAATAGAAAGCAGAAGATCTGGGGGGACGAGGGAGAAGAAGAAACAGAAGAATGAGAAAAGTGAATCCATTACTATATCAAAGACACCCCCTCCAAACTTAAAAAAGATTAAATCAAATGTTCAAATGTTTGCAGTGAACTCATATGTTTCGGTGAACTCATAATAGTAAAGTTTGCAGTGAAACTCAAATGTTTCAGTGAACTCATAATAGTAAAAGGTAATCTGGTCATAACTGCTTTTTAACTGATAGTAAAATCCATTTCCCTCCAAATTGACTTGTTGAAAAGCAGTCTGTCAGTTTTCCATAAAGGAAAAGCCTTCATCTGAAAGTGTTCGTTTAGTTGCTCAGCTCTAAAGTCTTCCAATCTTCCTTAAATTCTTTCTCCTCCACCCTGTAGCCAGCCAGACTATGTCCAGAGTCTGACTGCCTCCCACGGCCACAGCTGCTGCTCTCGCTCAGCGTGTGGTCACTTCTCCTGATTGGCGTCCCTGCTCCCACTCTTGCCCCTGGCAACCCAGTGGCTACACGGTAGCTGCTGCTGCTGTTGCTAAGTCGCATCAGTCGTGTTCGACTCTGTGCGACCCCATAGACGGCAGCCCCCCAGGCTCCCCCGTCCCTGGGACTCTCCAGGCAAGAACACTGGAGTGGGTTGCCATTTCCTTCTCCAATGCATGAAAGTGAGAAGTGAAAGTGAAGTCGCTCAGTCGTGTCTGACTCCTAGCGACCCCATGGACTGCAGCCCACCAGGCTCCTCCATCCATGGGATTTTCCAGGCAAGAGGACTGGAGTGGGTTGCCATTGCCTTCTCCGACACAGTAGCTAGTACCATCCTTTTAAATGCGTGTCAGTTTATGTAGGGGCTTCACTTGTGGCTCAGATGGTAAAAAGTCTGCCTGCGATGCAGGAGACCTGGGTTCTATCCCTGGGTTGAGAAGAGCCCCTGGAGGGGAGGGCATGGCAACCCACTCCACCATTCTTGTCTGGAAAACCCCATGGACAGAGGAGCCAGGCAGGCTACAGTCCATGGGGCTGCAAAGAGTGAAACACGAGTGAATGACTTCACGTTTTTTTTTTTTTGCCCAGCTCCTCCACTGATTGGCCATCTTCCTTAGAAGAGTCAAATCCTGACGTTTTGCCCTAGAAGCTATTTACAATCTCTACCACTTCCTGTCTTTCACCCATCTTTCCCTGCCGTTTGGCTTCTGGCTCACTCCTTGCTACACTGGCCGTCTTGCCATTCTTGAACACATCCCAACTTGCACTCTCCCACAGGCCTTTGTACTTGCTCTTTATCTGCTTGGAATGAGAGCCTCCACCCCGCCACCCTCTCCCCCCATCCCTCAAGTAGCCACATGTCCAGTTCCTCATTTCTTTTGAAGATGTCTGCTCAAAGTTCATCTTATCAGTGAAAGCGTTCTTGACCGCTTCCACTTTGTTACTTCTTACCTCGTTTTATCTCAGTGAGCTTATTTATTTACTTAAATATTGCTTGTTGTCTGCACCAGAATGTAACCCACGTGATTGAGAGCAGGGATGGGAATGATTGAGCCGCTGCTGTTTCCCAAGGGCTGAGAACCACTCTTGGTATAGTAGGGGCTCAGTAAGTTTTATTGAGTGGGTGAATACATAACTGAATTTATTTGCACACTTCTAAAATTTTACCAGTAAATCGGGTCTGTGTTGGCCTTACTTGTTTTTTAGAGAGTAAGTTGGCTAAAAGGTTGAAACTGACTCTTTTTCAAATATAATTTTCTGTATGTATTTTGGGCTGTGCTGGGTCTTCATTGCTGCCTGGGCTTTTCTCTAGTTGTGGTTCTTTTCTTCTCACTGCGGTGGTTTCTGTTGTTGTGGAGCCTGGGCTCTGGGGCGAGTGAGCTTCCGTAGTTGCAACTCCCAAGCTCCAGAGCACAGGCTCATTAGTTGTGTGTGGGCTTAGTTGCCCTGTGGCATGTGGGATCTTCCCAGATCAGGGCGTGAACCCGTGTCTCCTGCATTGGCAGGCAGATTCTTTACCACTGAGCCACCAGGGAAGTCCTTGACTTTACTTTTGAATGAAGGTGTTATAAGAGGTTAAAAAAAAAAAAATCATTGTAGTAGTAGAATTTGATGGCTTTTATTAGAATTGCTCCCCAGTGAATCTTGTGCTGGTTTCATGAACAGGTTAGCAAAGTATAAGAGGCCATATATGTTCTGCAGTCATAATTTTTAAGGAGAAGCCCACTGAACTTTTTGCTTAAGGGGGAGTTTGAGTGCTTACACGGTCCTTTTCTGTAGGAATCCTGTCATTTGAACATGGCCCCAGATCCCGTGTAGCCACTGACTCTCCCTTCTTGGTTTTGTGTACCTGGGTTTTTGGTTCCTAAAGAAACATTTGATGTGTTTTTATTCTGGTACCTAGTGAGATAATTTTAAGTTCTTAAACACAGAATGATAAAGAGACTTGTGTTTCTAGCAGCTTTCTGCATGAGATGAGGAATAAGGAATTTTCTTTGCTGTGGGAGTTGCAGTTCTCTGCTTAACAGTCTCCCTTCCCTGCCCTCACACCGAAACAAAGGGCTTCTTTCCACCTGTGTATGGTTTGTTGTCACTTTGGGTCATCATATTCGTTTCTAGGAAATTAAATTTCCTATCTCTGATAGCTCAGTTGGTAAAGAATCCATGTACAATAAAGGAGACCCCAGTTAGATTCCTGGGTTGGGAAGATCCGCTGGAGGAGGGATAGGCTACCCACTCCAGTATTCTTGGGTCTCCCATGTGGCTCAGATGATAAAGAATCTGCCTGCAATGTGGGAGATCTGGGTTCTATCCCTGGGTTGGGAAGACCCCCTGGAGAAGAGAAAGGCCACCCACTCTGGTATTCTGACCTGGAGAATTCCATGGACTGTATAATCCATGGGGTCGCAAAGAGTCGGACACGACTGAGCAACTTTGACTCACTCGCCTTGAAGTTTATGAAGTACTGAGGTTTGTGTAGAGACGGGGCAGTTAGTAAATGGAAACTCTAATGGAAGAAAGGACAGCGAAAACTGTTTCAAAATTACATGCACCACAGGAAGTATCTAGTCCTTCAATCCTAAAGACTCAGAAGGGGCCTGAAAGGAAGAATTTCAAGAGACATTTTCATGCCTGAAAATATCAGGGACAGTTTTGCCAGGAAGCAGCAACAGGACAGGAAGACGGTAGATTCTTGCCCAATGAGATGTTTGCTGGTTTGGTATTTTATCTTTGGCCATTGTTGCCACGTTTGACATTCTCAGCTGCTTTTGAAGATTCTGCAAAAGAATAGTAGTATTCATTTCCAGCAGTAAAAATTCAGTAAGTGGTCAGCGGATTCATGTTGTAATGTGTTTACAACCTCCTGTAGCTTTTTTCTTCCTTCCAATTTCTCCTTTGAGGTTTATGCTTCAGACTTATAGAAACTACAGACTGTGCCAGTTTGCTACCCAGGTGCAATGTTGTCATGAAAGAGCACTTGACTCTGACATCAGAAGTCTTGGCAAGTCACCTTGCCTTTCTGAGTCTCTACTTCCTCGCAGGTGAAAGGGAAATTGTAGGGACTGTCTCAAAGGGTTGTTGTTAATACAAGGTAACGTGTTGCAGTACCCATGAAAACGCTTGGAAAATAACTCTTCAAATGGAAAGCACTGTTGTTATTAAGGATTACTTGAATCTTCTGATTTCTTAACATCTAGAGAATTTCACTGGAGAAGGCAATGGCAAGCCACTCCAGTACTGTTGCCTAGAAAATCCCATGGATGGAGGAGCCTGGTAGGCTGCAGTCTGTGGGGTCACTAAGGGTCGGACACGACTGAGTGACTTCACTTTCACTTTTCACTTTCACACATTGGAGAAGGAAATGGCAACCCACTCCAGTGTTCTTGCCTGGAGAATCCCAGGGACGGGAGAGCCTGGTGGGCTTCCGTCTATGGGGTCGCACAGAGTCGGACACGACTGAAGTGACTTAGCAGCAGCAGCAGAGAATTTCACTTGTGAAGAATGCAAGTTGTCCATAGGTTTTGATGCACAGAGGTGTGTTTTTATTGTTTCTTTCAGAGAACCCTATGCACAATGTAAAGTTTCTTTCAGCTAGCCTGTAATTAATTGGCATTTAAGTAAGGCTGCATCACATATGGCTGGCATGATGTCTTGCTCTAATGAAGAGATGCAGTGGAGACCTACTTTATGTAGATGTTGAGGTGCAGTACAAAGATGTGCATAACATAGAGTAGCCAGAGAGGCAGAAGTAAATCCCCGTAATTAAACACAGTGCCTGATGAGGCATGTGGGAGTCACCAAATGCTGTAGGAACACAAAGGATGGAATGAATGACTCCCATTCTGTGGCTGGGGAAAGTCTTTATTTTGCAATACCTGGAGAATAGGTGATTTGAGGGTTTTGTTTTCCTGCTGAGTGTAGTATTCTTTTATGCCAACTATTTGGGTGGCTGGCTTCCAAAATAAAATAAAAAAAGAAAGTGTTCTATTTTATCCACTGGGCTTCTGTCGGTCAGTAAATGATCATAATGTTTTTCAGCACAGTTATTAATGTCAGGTCTGGGACCATCTGTGGGTCTGTGAATCACTGAGCGATGAGGGGTGGTTCTTGCCCTCAGAGTGCTCCTGGCGTGATGGAGAGGGGTGAGCCCGCCATCGTTAGGAATGTGTAAAGTCTGTGATAGTGTGAAGTCTGTGACTGGGGAGAAGTTGAACATGGGTCTCACTAGCCAGACAGAAAAAGGTGTGGAATGGGCACAGCAGGTCCACACAATGGGAATTTCGACCATCCCTTAGGATTTCAAGGTGTCTCCTGTATTTCTGACTTCAGGGCTGAAATTGCAGCTGTTTTGCGGTTTCTGATGAACAATCCATCCAGCTTATGTGTCAGTATTTTTAAATATACTTTTAACATGAGTCACTCTGTTAGGTCTCAGACATTTTAAGCAGTGTATATGAGGAAATGTGTACTAAGTGACTAAGAGTCCATGGGGAGAGTGGGCACCTGAAGAACTTAAGCACTAAAGTCCAAAGCCTAGTGATGAAAAATATTTAAAACTTAATTGGTCAGTATGTAAAAACAGCAGCAGGAGTGTAAAATTAGACTTGGCTAGCTCTTAGTTGGAGCTTCCCAGGTGGTGCTAGTGGTAAAGAATCTGCTTGCCGAAATGGCAGCCCACTCCAGTATTCTTGCCTAAAAAGTGCCGTGGACAAGAGGAGCCTGGCAGGCTATAGTCCACGGGGTCACCAAGAGTCTGAGTGACTGAACACCATTGGCTGCTTAAGTTACTGACCGAGTTATTGGGCTTCCTAGTAGTTCAGTTGGTGAAGAGACCACCTTTAATACAGGAGGCCTGGGTTCGATCCTTGGGTTGGGAAGATCTCCTGGAGAAGGGAATGGCTACCCAATACCGTATTCTTGCCTGGAGAATTCCATGAGCAGAAGAACCTGGCAGGCTCAAATCCAAGAGGTCGTGAAGAGTCAGGCAGTTCTGAATGATGAACACTTTGATGACAGAGACAGTGTGTGTGTGTGTGTGTGTGTGTGTGTGTGTGTGCGTGCCTGGAGAATTCCATGAGCAGAAGAACCTGGCAGGCTCAAATCCAAGGGGTCGTGAAGAGTCAGGCAGTTCTGAATGATGAACACTTTGATGACAGAGATAGTGTGTGTGTGTGTGTGTCTTTGTGCTGATCACACAGAGTACTGAGGTATCAGAGCCCAGACAGAGATAGTGTGTGTGTGTGTGTGTGTGTGTGTGTTTTTGTGCTGATCACACAGAGTACTGAGGTATCAGAGCCCAGACAGAGATAGAGAGTGTGTGTGTGTGTGTGTGTGTGTGTGTGTGTGTGTGTTTGTGCTGATCACACAGAGTACTGAGGTATCAGAGCCCAGACAGAGATAGAGAGTGTGTGTGTGTGTGTGTGTGTGTGTGTGTTTGTGCTGATCACACAGAGTACTGAGGTATCAGAGCCCAGACAGAGATAGTGTGTGTGTGTGTGTGTGTCTTTGTGCTGATCACACAGAGTACTGAGGTATCAGAGCCCAGACAGAGATAGTGTGTGTGTGTGTGTGTGTCTTTGTGCTGATCACACAGAGTGCTGAGGTATCAGAGCCCAGAGACAGGGCTGGTGGAAGACAGCTAAAGGCAAGGAGGATTCCCAGCCCATCACTGTAAACAGAAAAAAAACCTCACAATCAATGACAGATCATTCTCTTCCAACACTTATTTTAGACTAGAGATTCCCATGGCTGGAGGGTATTGCCTTGGTTTGACTTGTCACTTGTCTTTTGCCAGTGTAGAATCTTTGATTATTTCTCGAGTCTAGTGGGGGTGTGTGAGAGTTAGATAGACTAGCACTTTTCATTTATAAGAACTAAAGAAAGCCTCCTCTTTGTGTTGTCCTGCTCTGATGATAGGAAACTGAGTTGGAGAAGATATTGATAGAATCCTAGTACTCAGTGGTCTCCCCTTTCTCCTCTGTCCGTACTGAGTTTCCTGGTCACCAGTAATGATCAGATACCCTATGGGTCAAGCCGTGTGACTTAATATAGGGTGGAAACTTCTATTTTTATCATAGTTTCTCAGAATGTGTAATTGATTAGTTAGTTACTTTGATTCCATCATTCATCCATCAAACATTTATTAAGCCCATAGTCAGAATGTCCTTCTCATTTCTGGGACATTACCTCGTTGACCGAACTGGCTTCTTTTGACAGTTGCTGTGGAAATATGGGAGCTACCTTTAATTAAGGATTCTACCCCTAACTATGTTGTATTTCCTCCTGCCACTGCAATCACTGATCTTTTGGCCATTTTCATAGGTTTGCCTTTTTGAGAATGTCATGTAGTTGGAATCATACAGTATGTACCCTTTCACACTGGCTTCTTTCGTCGAGTGATATGCATTGAAGTTTCCTCCGTATTTTCTCATGACTTGATAGCCTAGCCACAGAGATGATCCTCTTGCCAGCCTCCTGTTCGTTGATTTTTATTCATTTTCTCTTTCAAACCAGGCATATTGCTAACAGCAGTACTGCTTTTCCATTTGCTAGCTCACCAACATTTTAAGGATGTTATACAAACTGAAAGTGAAAGAGGAGAGTGAAAAAGTTGGCTTAAAGCTCAACATTCAGAAAACTAAGATCCTGGCATCTGGTCCCATCACTTTATGGGAAATAAATGGGGAAACAGTGGAAAAATTGTCAGACTTTATTTTCTGGGGCTCCGAAATCACTGCAGATGGTGATTGCAGCCATGAAATTAAAAGACGCTTACTCTTTGTAAGGAAAGTTATGACCAACCTAGATAGCATACCAATAGCGTATTAAAAAGCAGAGACGTTACTTTGCCAACAAAGGTCCGTCTAGTCAAGGCTATGGTTTTTCCAGTGGTAATGTATGGATGTGAGAGTTGGACTGTGAAGAAAGCTGATTGCCGAAGAATTGATGCTTTTGAACTGTGATGCTGGAGAAGACTCTTGAGAGTCCCTTGGACTGCAAGGAGATCCAACCAGTCCATCCTGAAGCGGGAGATCAGCCCTGGGTGTTCATCGGAAGGACTGATGCTAAAGCTGAAACTGCAATACTTTGGCCACCTCATGCGAAGAGTTGGCTCACTGGAAAAGACCCTGATGCTGGGATGGACTGGGGCAGGAGGAGAAAGGGACAACAGAGAATGAGATGGCTGGATGGCATCACTGACTCGATGGACATGAGTTTGAGTGAACTCTGGGAGTTGGTGATGGACAGGGAGGTCTGGTGTGCTGTGATTCACGGGGTCACAAGGCGTCGGACACGACTGAGTGACTGAACTGAACTGAACTGAACTGAATGCAAACTTTTTAGCCAAAATACCTGGCTCTTTCCCAGGAAGACAGATCTTTGGGTGGTTGACTCACCCAGTTTCCAGGTGTAACTGAAGCACTCTTTTTCCCACAGTGTTGTTGTGGGTGATACTATGAACATCTGATTTTCGGGGCAGGCAGATGTGGAGTTGGCGCTGATGAGTCAAGACATGTTTATTCCTAGTGTCATAGGGCTGCGGCTCCTGTTCCGCAGCAGTGGTGTGGAGGAGTCATCTGCCCATGTAGAGTGCTAACTCGAGTGGACTTTGTTCCTCCTTGATTTCTGCTGCTTTTGCCACCAGGAGGATTTACTTCATGCTACTGTTGATCATAGACTGTGATTCATCCCCAAATTCCTTCTCTGCCTCTTGGTCGCTCAGAAAGCAGCGTAAATAATTTGCAGGTAAACAAATGATTCACATGCTAAAAGAGTATTTATTTATTTTTATTGAGTCTTTTTTTTTTTAGCAGTTTTAGGTTTATAACAAAATTGAAGGATAGGTACTGAGATTTCCCATGTACCCCACTGCCCCAACGCATGCATGGTCCCCTGCATTATCAATACCTGTCAGCTGAATTTTTACCACAGACCTGGGCTGACACATCATAATCACCCAAAGTCCATAGTTTACCTTAGAGTTCACTTTTGATGTTGTGCAGCCTAAGGGTTTGGACAAATGTATAATAACATGTATCTATCATTATATGGGGCTTCCCAGGAGGCACTAGTGGTAAAGAATCCGCCTGCCAGTGCAAGAGACACGGGTTTGATCCCTGGGTCAGGAAGATAACCTGGAGAAGGAAGTGGCAACCCACTCCCGTATTCTTGCCTGGGAACTTCCATGGACAGTAGAGCCTGGTGGGCTAAAGTCCGTAGGGTCACGGAGAGTCGGACACGACTGAGCGACTGAGCAACTTCTGTCATTGTGTAATCATTGAGGGTATTTTCACTGCCCTGAGTCCTATTCTTTGCCTATTCATCCTTCCCCTGCAACCACTGCCCATAGTTTTGCCTTTTCTAGAATGTCTTAAAATTGGAATTGGACAGTATGTTGCCTTTTCAGACTGATATCTTTCACTTAGTGATATGCATTTACGTTTCCTCCATGTCTTTTTGTGGCTAGATAGCTCATTTCTTTTTAGCCCTGAATAACATTCTAGTGTGTGGATGTACCAGAACTTATTTATTGATTCACCTACTGAAGGACATTGTGGTTTCTTCTAAATTTTAGAAATTGTGACTAAAGCTGCTGTACACATCTGTGTGTAGGTTTTTGTGTGGAAATTAAGTTTTCAGTCCCTTTGGGTAGATACCAAACAGTGCTGTTGCTGGATTGTATGGTAAGAGCATGCTTAGTTTTGTAGGAAACCACCAAACTGTCTTCCAAGGTAGCTGTGCCATTTTGCCGTCCCCCAACAATGAATGAAGAGTGCCCGTTGTTCCACATCCTTGCCAGCGTTGGATGGTGTCTGCGTAGTGGATTTTGGCCATTCTAATAGATATGTAGTAGTATCTCATTGTTTTGATTTGCGTTTCTCTGATGCTTTATGAATAGAGCATTTTTCATGTGTTTATTTGCCATTTGCATGTCTTCTTTGATGGGATGTCTGTTAAGGTCTTTTGCTTTTTTAAAAAATTGAGTTACTTGTTTTCTTATTATTGAGTTTTAAGAGTTCTTTATGTCTTGGATCAGACTGCTAACAGATGTGTGTTTGGTAAATGTTTTCTCCTGTCTGTGGCTTGTCTTATAATTCTCCTGATATTGCCTTTTACAGAGCAGAGGTCGTTTTTATTTTATTTTTTTGTGTATTTGGCTACACCACGTCTTAGTTGCAGCATGTTAACCCTTAGTTGCAGCATGTGGGATCCCGTTCCCCGATGGAATCAAACCCAGGGCCCCTGCTTTGGGAGCGTGGAGTCTGAGCCACTGGACACCAGGGAAGTCCCACAGATCAGAAGTTTTTTTAATTCAGTGAAGTCCAGTGTATCAATTATTTCTTTTATGAATTTTTGTCTTTGTTGTTTTATCTGAAAAGCCACTGTCACACCCGAGGTCATCTAGGCTTTCTCCCACGTTCTAGGAGTTTTATAGTTTTGTGTTTTGCATTGAGGTCCATCATTCATTTTGAGTTAATTTCTGTGAAAGGTGTAAGGTCTGTGTCTAGGCTCATCTTCTCACGTGTCGATTCACAGTTGTTCCCGCACCATTTGATGAAGAAGCTATGTTTCTTCCATAGTGTTGCCTTTGTTCCTTTGTCAAAAATTAGTTGACTGTGTTTACGGGGGTCTGTATCTGGGTTCTGTGTTTTGTTTTATTGATTTATCTTTTGATAATGCCACACTATACTATTGCTGTAATACTGCAGTAAGTCTTGAACTCACGTCGTGTCACTCCTCCAACTTGACTCTTCTTCAACATTCTGTTGGCTATTCTAAGTCTTTGAATATTTTTTCCCTTTGCCTGAAAAGAAACAGGTGATGGCTTACATTTCTGAAACGGAGGTGCCTGTTTCATTCCATAGAAACAGCAACTAAAACTCTTACCATGAGGAGACTAGTCTCGCTTTCTCCCGCTTTCTTCCTCTGTCAGCATTTCATCTACTCAGAAGCACATATTGTGTCTCTAGTTGGCACCAGTCTCTAGCTGGCATAAATGCTAAGACCCGTCCCCGAGTCTGTGTGGAGTGGGAGAGATGCTGACAGCAGTGAAGAGGGACCTGGGTGAGGTGCTCTCAGGGCTGGGAGAGAGGTTCGTTAGCTGGTGGAGAGGACTTGGGAAGCTTTACAAAGGAGATACATTTCGAGGGAGCTTTGAAGGATGAGTAGGGGAATGTCCGAAAGGAGAAGGATGGGTCGGGGCATTCAGATAGAGGAAACAGCAAGAGGGTGATACCGGGAAGCACAGTGCAGCCAGTATAACTCAGTGTATGGTGCCTGCTGAGACATAAAGTTAGAAAGAAAGGAGCTCTGAGTGAATCCTGACTAGCCTGTTGTGCTGTCTCAGGACTTCCTCCTGAGTTGGGTTATTGGATATTTCGTTTTGTTGAGATACAATTCACATAATGTAATATTTACTATTTTAATCATGGTAAAGTATACAGATCAGTGGTTTTTACTGTATGTACAAAGTTACCCACAGCCATCACCACTATGTAATTTCAGAACATCTGCAATCATACCCCCTTCCCTGGTCTCCCAGACTCTGGCAACCACTAGTCTATTTTCTATCCCTATGGACTTGTCTGTTCTTGGACATTTTGTGTGAATAGAATTATCCAATACATGGCCTTTTTTGTCTTGAGTTATTTCGCTTAGCCTAAGAAAGCTGAGCGCCAAAGAATTGATGCTTTTGAACTGTGGTGTTAGAGAAAACTCTTCAGAGTCCCTTGGACTGCAAGGAGATCCAACCAGTCTATCCTAAAGGAAATCAGTCCTGGGTGTTCATTGGAAGGACTGATGCTAAAGCTGAAACTCCAATACTTTGGCCACCTCATGAGACGAGTTGACTCACTGGAAAAGACTCTGATGCTAGGAGGGATTGGGGGCAGGAGGAGAAGGGGACGACAGAAAATGAGATGGCTGGATGGCATCACCGACTCGATGGACATGAGTCTGAGTGAACTCCGGGAGTTGGTGATGGACAGGGAGGCCTGGCGTGCTGTGATTCATGGGGTTGCAAAGAATCGGACATGACTGAGCGACTGAACTGAACTGAATGTTTTCAGAGTTCATCCATGTTGTAGCAGTGTGTCAATACCTCGCTCATTTTTGTGGCTAAATACTATTCCATTGTATGACTAGGCCACACTTTGTTTATCCATTCATAGGTTGATGGATGTTAGTTTGTTTCCTCTTTCTTGGTTGTTACAAATGATGTTGCTGTTTGTGTACCGGTTTCTGTGTGAATGTGTGTTCTCAGTTCTCTTGGGTGTATTCCTAGGAGTGGAATTGCTGGGTCAGATTATAACTCCGTATTTTGAGGAATTGCTGAACTCTTCTAAGTCGCTGTGTTTTTTCAGCCAGGGCAAAAAAGACTCAGGTTCTGTTTTAACATCACACACTTGAGGTCAGTGTGTTTTTTTTTTGAGATGGAATATTTCTACTGCTGTTGCCTTGCTTTCCTACTTTAGGGCGTCATAGTTCACAGCAGGGAAACAGATTTGGCTCTTTAGAATTCCATTGGTACGGTTACTGTAGAGCAATCTGTACCCAGTAGCACGTAGTGGGACAGAAAGAAGTACTGTCAGGCTATTGACGTTCTCTGTCTAGGATGTACTGTAGAGAATGAGTTTTTCTAGTTTAAGAAGAACCCTTGATTAAATTATAGGCTATTATTAGGGAGCTTATTGTCCATATAAACTGTACTTGGATTCCCTGTAATTTGTTATAATTAATGCAAGAGTTCAAGAGCAGAAAGCAAGGATCAGGTTGTGGCATGCTTTGCTCTTTTGCAACACCTGGCTATCATTGGCCTTTTTTTCACTAGCAGTTAAGGCCCATGTGTGTTTGTATGCATTTAAACAAAAATTATCCTTTTTAGGAAGGAATTGCAATCCTTTGACTCACTGAAGCTTAAGGAGCCTAGGTAAGAAGTTAAGTGTCTCTGGCAAAATAGAATATTGATCAGTGATTGCCAAGACAGTCTTATCTATATGTGTTTGAATGTATGCACATGTTTGCATTTTCAGGCATGCATGTGTGTTGGCTTGTAGTGTGAAAAAGGCAAGAAGAAAAGCTTTCCCTTTTAAGGTTCTCTTTGCCGAGTTATGGTTTTAGCCTTTTCCTTTCTTTTTTTCCTCTCTGTTTTGTTTCAATTTTGCATAATTGCAGGCAGTGTTGAAATCTGTCAGCCGCTTGATGATGCAGAGTTTTAATTGACTGTCAACTTGAACATTTCATTAAATAGAAAAGATTTTTAGATAGTGCATTGCTCAGGTACCAAACACATTATTATACTTGAATAATCACAAACTGGAATCTCCTCAGAGGCTTTGAGGACAGAGGGGCTGAGAGAGGGGAGCCTTCAGGTTTGTCAGGTTGCCTGCTCACATATGGGCTTCCCATGTGGCTCAGCTGGTAAAGAATCTGCCCGCAATGCATGAGACCTGGGTTGGGAAGACCCCTTGGAGAAAGGAAAGGCTACCCACACCAGTATTCTGGCCTTGGAGAATTCCATGGACTGTATACTCCAGGGGGTCATAAAGAGTTGGACATGACTGAGCGACTTTCACTTTCATGCTCATATATGTACTGTTTATCTGGTCCTGGCAGATGGAGAGCAGGGTGGACCACCCTCTCTTTTATTTGGATTTACAGCTGTGAATACCCTTCCGAATGACTGGAATGTGCTGTTCCTCTTGTATTGGTACCTCTGTCAGTCTAAGAATTAGGATTATGCTTTGCCATCCCATATCCCAGACTTTTAGGGCAGCTTATCTTCAATCCCCTCCTTTTTCTTTTTTTGTAGTAGAGAAATTTGTATGTTTACTTCTTATTGGCCCAACATAATGCCAACCAGAAAGTAATGTGAGCATTTCAGCACCTATTGCAGTGTCCTGGGAGAACTGGGTTTCTAGGACATTCTAGCAAGATTCTTCAGATATTGCTGATTTTACTAAAGAGAGTTATTAAATGAGGAAAGGACAATTTCAGTCTTACCCTTTTCTTAATAATAACAGTGGCAAAACAATCTATCTTTCTCTCTCATCCTCCCATCCTGATAGTTTTATGGAAAAGCTTCACAGTTTGAGGATTTTCAGGGCACGGATAATGCCCCCCACCTCTACATTGTCCCAGTCCTACTGACCGTGTGCATGGGAAGAGACGGGTTGGTTGGACTGACCTTGACCTGTAGAGAAGGGAAAGGCATATGTAGCTCTCTGATAGTGACATTGCCTGTGCACAGGTTGACAGGTGAACAGAGTGCTTTTACTGACCTGTTCTTAACCATGAAAGAGCATTTTCTTTCTGTCCCAGATCTTCTTGGGTACTGGGCGTAAAAGAGGTCAATCTGTGGATGGTATGTGCTGATCAGACATCTTCAAGTGTTATTAATACCTTAACTGAGTGAAGTCTGTGTAACCTTTAATGATCCATAATAAACTCAGTGAAACTAAGCCATGCCCTGTGGGGCCACCCAAGACAGCCGGGTCTTGATGGAGAGGTCTGACAGAATGTGGTCCACTGGAGAAGGGAATGGCAAACCGCTTCATTATACTTGCCTTGGGAACCCCAGGAACAGTATCAAAAGGCAGAATAATAGGATACTGAATGAGGAATTCCCCAGGTCGGTAGGTGCCCAGTAAACTCCAATACTTTGGCCACCTCATGCGAAGAGTTGACTCACTGGAAAAGACTCTGATGCTGGGAGGGGTTGGGGGCAGGAGGAGAAGGGGACGACAGAGAATGAGATGGCTGGATGGCATCACCGACTCGATGGACATGAGTTTGAGTGAACTCCGGGAGTTGGTGATGGACAGGGAGGCCTGGTGTGCTGTGATTCATGGGGTCGTGGAGAGTCGGACACGACTGAGCGACTGAACTGAACTGAATAGGGAAGTATCTTTACTCAATGCAAGGCAGTAAAGACTGTATGTCATGCTGATGATGAGCTCCTGCTTGCTCTTTAAAAACCCGTTGCGTTTAGCAATGAATTCATTTAAGAGACTAGTCTGCACCTGCTGCTGGGTACAGCCTCTCCTTTAGGAAGGAGCCTGTAATCCGAGACCCCAGTCTCTAGATTTTACTTGTATCCTCAGTGCCTCTTTCAAGGTTGTCAATGAGTAGCTAGAATGCATCGCTCGGTCTCTTTTTCCTTCCTTCTGCCTCCGGGGAGGAACGTGAAATGTCCCAGAGCCTACTGCTGGAGAAAACACCGATCTGAGTAATCCACGGGCCGAACTATGAAACCGCTTCTGTGTCGGTGTCCGTCTCATAGGCTGTGGCACAGATGATCTAACAGGGGTGGGAGGGCAGCGTGGTTATGAAGCCTGGGATCGTGAAAGTCGTCTGGCAATGGTGTTTGTAGTTTAATTTCTCGCTGGCTCTCTCTTTAATGTGGCTGTGCTGCACGGCCTGCAGGATCTTAGTTCCCCAATCAGGGACTGAACCCAGCAGTGAAAACTTCGAGTCCTAACCGCTGGACCACCATGGAATTTCCTGTATTTTTATTTCTGCATTACTTTTCGACTTCAGTGAAATTGATGACTCGCCTACAATGGCTGGGAATCCAGTCCCACTCTCGTCGCCTTGTGGTTGCCATGCAGAGACGGATCTCCATGCTCTGGTCTACGTGGTCCTGCTTTCAAGGAGCAGCATTACCTTGGACCAGTCCTCCTCCTCCCTCAATGGAGTTTCCTTCTTTAGAAACAAAAGACCTGGACTTAAGTTGTTGAAATCCTTCCCTTGTTAGATCGCTTAGGCTAACTCACGCTGCCACAGTATATGACCTCCAGCTGTCTGTGGCTTTCAAAACCAAAGGCTCATTCCTCGCCATCTTCCGTGTCCACTGTGCCCACTGCCATCCCTCTCTGGGGCTCAGACTAACTGAGCACAGTGCCTACGTGGGCGCTGCACGTCTCACGGCAGAGGGAGGCAGAACAGGGAGCCAGACACGGGCTCGGAAGGCTTCTGCTTGGAATCGGCACGTGCTGTTTCCTCCTCCATGTCACTGACCCCAGAGCTAATCGCAGAGTTAATTCGGTAGGTGGCTGTGACCCTTGGGGAGGGGCAGCCCCATGGCGAGTTTCGGCAGACATTCAGAACAGTGACAGTGACCTTTCACCCTCCTGCCTCCACCATCCTGTGATTTCAGCCCAGGCTCTTGCCCTCGTGGGTAGAAGCCCAACCAAAATCACATCTTAATTTTATTTATTTTTTAGATTTTGATAGCACAGCATGTGGGATCTTAGTTCCCTGACCTGGGATTGAACCTGAGCCCTCTGCATTGGAAGGCAGAGTCTTCACCACTGGACCGCCAGGGAAGTCCCCCCAAATCACATCTTAAAGCTTTCAGATTTTCATGTCTATCCTGTGTTTAAGGCATTTCTGCTGAACTGGACTTGGAGAGAATATTTCATTTGTGAGAGGGGTGGGAGGAGTGCTTTAAAAGCAGCACGTACTCTGCCTCTGAGTTCTTTCACCTTATCTGTGGTTCTGTGGCACTATCATCCATACTCTCCAGGCCAACACGGGGAATTTCTCAATCTGAGAAGTATTAATAGACCTGCAAGTGAAATAGGCTTGCACGAGTGCTTAGATAGAGTCCTCATATGTGAATTAAAATGAGAGATGAAAGATCTTAGCAGTACATCTTTAAACATTGAGGATAATGTTATGGGGTTTTGAAAGAGTCCTTTGATACCACTGGCAGAAGTACTGAATGCCTTATTGATTTAACTCACTGTGGTGGTTTTTTTAAACTTTCTTTTCATAATCTTAGGGAGAGGAGGGAACATGGAAAAGTCACTTATTTTCTTGAGGTTGTATAGAAAATATCCTGATGCTGGGAAAGACCGAAGGCAAAAGGAGAAGGGGATGACAGGATGAGATGATTAGATAGCATCACTGATTCAATGAACATGAATTTGAGCAAACTCTGGGAGATACTGAAGGACAGAGGATCCTGGCAGGCTACAGTCCTTAGGGTTGCAAAGAGTTGGACATGGCTTAGTGACTGAACAAAAACAAATTCAAGACAGATGAAACATCTCGGGATAGGTTCTTAGTGACTTCCAGTTTCCAGGTGTGATGTGTAATAGCACCAATTACCAGGAAGCCTTTGTTACTTCAACCAGAGAAACCTGCATTCAATCCACAAATTAATATTCTCTGGAGATTCAAAACAAAAACTTTGAAAATAGAAATATTACCCTTATTCAACAAGCACAATTATATTCACTAATTCTTAGAGAGAAAGCAAAATCTTCACCTAAAACCATTCATTGGACCTCAGCAGTCAGATGGACTATTTCCAGGTCTTTGAATGTAAAAATTATTTAAAAGTTTTCCTTGTGGGCTTGGGTTTTCAAAGAGGATCCCTTTGGAAAGTTGGCAAATACTTACTTTCCTGGCACAAAGATTGGTTTTTTTCTTTTCCCCCTCCACCCAAAGCTATGACAGGGTGGAGTGGAGTACACTTCCATGAAATTGCATGTTTCCAAAATAGGATTCACGGTTACATTTGACTTCTGTTAGAATTGAATCTCTAATCAAAAATAAGCAAAAACCAAACACGCTAGAAATAGAATTTCAGCTCATATTCTCTAATTTGGTCTTCATATAGGATAGAATTATTATATTTTATAAAAGTGCCTTTTGAGCAGAAATGTAGCAAACAATCAATTAACAAAGTGGTTCAGATTCCATTCCCGTGTCTGTGATCTCATGTAGTAATATCCACAATCTCAAATGGCTGTTGTACCATATCATTAACGCTATTCAGATTCTCTTGTAGTCTGGATGGCTTCCAGGAAAGAGCACTGCATTCTTCAGCTCCTTGGTTTCGTTTCCCAGTATTAGACTACGTTTAACCTAAAGGACCAGGAAAAATCCTGGTGTTCCTTGATAGTGGATTGGGATTCACTGTTGCCTACTATTGGATGGACCTGTAATAGAACCTGCTCATGTGTTTTGTAGAAGTGATAATTGTAGCTGAGAGTTGGGATCAGCAAGGTCAAAAAAATCATGACTATTGTTTAGCTGGATCCTGTGGATTATATTTCCCCAAGGTCTCAGCTGATCGTTCTTGCCTCCAGGTGATGGGCAAAAAGGCTTCTAGCTGTGGTAGCTGATGCTAGGATAATACCTTTTACAATGCTTTTACTCACTGGTTCTTAAGCATTAAACCCTTAAGAGTGCACTAGAAAGAGAAACCATGACAGCAGTGGCCTGAGAGATGATGAGCATCCTTGCAGGGCAGAGACTGTCTTGGACTTCTCCAGGAACTCTTCAGCTTCTAGCCGAGTTGGATGTACAAGGAAGTGCTTAATGACTATGTGTTAATATCCATGCAGGGAGCAGAAAATGAGTCAAAACCACTTGAGCTAGGATGGCTTCATGTGTATAGAAGAATTTCAAACATTATGTGACGAGGAGGAGTAGGCAAGCTTTACTTCTCTTCCCACCTTGAGATTGTGTCTTCTGGCTTGTTGGGTTTGGGGTTTTGTGCATGTTGTTTTTGTGAGATTCCCAGTAGCTTTCTTCAATAGACAGTAACATGCTTTCCTATCCTGAGAGTCTGTTCTTGAGGTTTGGGGATGTTTTGTGTATTTGTTTTTTGTATCCTATAACTTTTCTGAAAAACGCCAGGGGTGGAGGGTTCTCTGGTCATAGGCTGAAGTTAACATCTTTTCATATCCCTCTTTTCTTATTCCCCTAGTTTTGAAAGTGTGGTCTTCAGATTCTAAGTGACTCTTCTTTAAAGATCTGTCCGCTTTCACAGTGAATTCTTGCCACTTGAAAGATCTTTGATGCCTAAGGACCCCCTTGTTTGGCCGGGTTTCCATAGGAAGGTGTTCTTCTTTCTGAGAACCAGCTAGGTTATAAGCATAAAAGATCTTCCATGAAAGTGTTAGTCGCTCAGTTGTGTCTGACTCTCTGCAACCCTTTGGACTATAGCCCACCAGGCTTCTCTGTCTATGGAATTCTCCAGGCAACAAGAGTGGAGTGGATTGTTACTTCCTTCTCTAGGAGATCTTCCCAACCCAGGGATCGAACCTGGGTCTCCCACATTGCACGTAGATTCTTTACCATCTGAGTCACCAGGCAAGACCCAGCAGGTTCTAAGCATAAAAGATTTTCAGTGAAAGTCTCCCAAGCATTCCTTAAGTCTCTTGAAGGAGAAGTTACCTTACGTCAATGAGTAGACCTTCTACTGTTTCCTGGAGAACTGGCCCAGAAGCACAAGAGAGGTGCCATAGAAATGTCAAGAACCAGCCTGGGGATGGGGAAAGAGCACGGCAGAGAGATACTGAGGAAAAACCTTGAAGGCAGGGTGGAGGAAACCACAGAAAACATGGACTGCAGCTTCGCATGAGAAGAAAGCTCCTGAAGCCTCTGTTTCCCTCCTAGCTTTCTTCCAGGAGATGAACTAATAGTGTCCATCATTAGATTATGGTTTTAGGCATGAACCTGTTATTTAAGTAAGGGCTATAAAACCTGGGGCTTTGCTTGTATTGATACTTAATAAGGGTGCATGCTCCTTGAAGCAAAGGTGCTAGTGTAAAGCATTTTTGTTGGGGCTCTTGATTTGCTGAATGAAACCATGGAACCTGTGATCCTTGGCACTTGCCATGTGCAGGCTGGCCGCCTTTCCCCTTGGAACAGGAGACATGCAGGCAAACAGCAGGCATGTGGATCCCGGGTATGTATGGGACCGCCCTTCTGTGATGGTCACTCTCCTTGGATGAAACATCTGAAAAAGATGGCTGAGCTTGGGGACTTGACCTGAGTGAACAGGGAGGAAAAATGGAAGCTAGAAAATAGCGTGTAACATATTTTACCTCTGCAGCAATTGAGGTTTCTTTAATCTTCAGTACTTTGATCCGCTGTCACGCTGTTTCTTTCGTGTACAGTTATTGCTTCAAAATATTTTCATTTACTCCGATTCTCTCCTATGAAGAAGGAGCAGGAGGGTCATGGCTTCCCCCTTTTCCTCCATTGTATGTTATTCCCAGAAACTCCGTCAACAAAGAAACACACACACACACACACACGTGCACGGAAGGGCGGTATCTTCAACTTCACAGGATTTTCAAAAGCATCCTATCTAGTATTTGCTCCAAATTGTGCACACTCAGAAGCAGCAGACTGCCACTTTATTACCAGGAGAAGACTTTCAGTCACAAGTTTTTAGATGTAACCTCTGTTCCTATTTGTTGAGATTTAGACTCCACGATGCCTGTAACCAGCTAAGAATACAATGAGTAGGTGAGGGCAAGGCAGTGTGCTCTGAACTCAGAGTGGTGAGTGGACACAAAGATTTTTTCTGCACATGCCAGGGACTTGTCTCTGAAAATCAGCGAAGATACTTGGTATGTACATTAATTGATCTCAGTCAGTTCAGTTCAGTTGCTCAGTCGTGTCCGACTCTTTGTGACCCCGTGGACTACAGCACGCCAGGCCTTCCTGCCCATCACCAGCTCCCAGAGTTCACCCAAACTCATGTCCATTGAGTCGGTGATGCCATCCAGCCATCTCATCCTCTGTCCTCCCCTGCTCCTCCTGCCCTCAATCTTTCCCAGCATCAGAGTCTTTTCCAGTGGGTCAGTTCTTCTCATCAGGTGGCCAAAATGTTGGAGTTTCAGCTTCAGCATCAGTCCTTCCAATGAACACCCAGGACTGATCTCCTTTAGAATGGACTGGTTGGATCTCCTTGCAGTCCAAGGGACTCTCAAGAGTCTTCTCCAACACCACAGTTCAAAAGCATCAATTCTTCAGCAATCAGCTTTCTTTATAGTACAACTCTCACATCCATACATGACTACTGGAAAAACCATAGCTTTGACTAAATGAACCTTTGTTGGCAAAGTAATGTCTCTGCTTTTTAATATGCTATCTAGGTTGGTCATAACTGTTCTTCCAAGGAGCAAGCATCTTTTAATTTCATGGGTCCAGTCACAATCTGCAGTGATCTTGGAGCCCCGCAAAATAAAGTCTGACACTGTTTCCACTGTTTCTCCATCTATTTGGCATGAAGTGATGGGACCAGAAGCCATGATCTTAGTTTTCTCAATGTTGAGTTTTAAGTCAACTTTTTCACTCTCCTCTTTCACTTTCATCAAGAGGCTCTTTAGTTCCTCTTCACTTTCTGCCATAAGGGTGGTGTCATCTGCATATCTGAGGCTATTGATATTTCTCCCAGCAGTCTTGACTCCAGCTTGTGCTTCATCCAGTCCAGCATTTCTCATGATGTACTCTGCATATAAGTTAAATAAGCAGAGTGACAATGTGCAGCCTCGATGTACAGCCTTAATTGATTTAGTCAGTTTATTTTGACAGGAAGTCAAATTATTGACTCACTAGTGGACCCCCTGAGAGGTATGGAAAATAAGGGAAGGCTGGTAGAAGGGCGCAGGCATTTAGATATAAGGTGAATAAGAGCTGAGGAACTAATGTACAGCGTGACTGTGGTTGACAACACTGTACTGTGTGTGTGCTCAGTCGTGTCTGACTCTTTGCGACCCCATGGACTGTAGCCCGCCAAGCTCCTCTGTCCATGGGATTCTCCTGGCAGGAATACTGGAGTGGGTCACTTCTTACTCCTCCAGGGGATCTTCCTGACCCATGGTTCAAACCCACATCTCCTGTATCTTTTGCACTGGCAGTCAGATTCTTTACCATTGCGTCACCTGGGAAGCCCTGCTATACTGTATAACTTTATATAATTGTACTTAAATTTGCTAAGAGAATAAAACAATTTTTAACCAAGAAAAAGTGAGAATAAATAATAAATAATATTCATATATATATATATAATAATGGACCCTGTGAAATGATTGTGAATATTTTAGATGAAAGATAAAATGGTAGTAGGAAAAATAGGTGGCTTTTCTAATATATATTAAATTTGACTAGAAAAAAATCTTTAGATAACTCAGAGTGTTGGTCTTTCTAATTTTAAGTAAAGGTTTTCCCAGCAGTCTTCCCTGGTGGCTCAGATGGTGAAGAGTCTGCCTACAATGCGGGAGACCCGGGTTCGATCCCTGGGTCAAGAAGATCCCCTGGAGAAGGGAATGGCAACCCACTCCAGTATGCTTGCCTGGAGAATCCCATGGGCAAGGAGCCTGGTGGGCCCCAGTCCATGGTGTTGCAAAGAGCCGGACATGACTGAGCGCCTGACGCACGCTTTCCCATGGCTGTCTTTACCCTGTCCTGTAGACTCAAGAGGAAAGAAGTAGAGACTGCTTTGTAGAGAGAACTGGATTCTTCTTCTCAAAGAGGTGCTAGGTTGAGATGTAATAGGTTTCCCTAGTGGCTCAGACAGTAAAGAATCCGCCTGCCAATGCGGGAGACCTGGGTTTGATCCCTGGGTCGGGAAGATCCCCTGGAGAAAGGAATGGCTACCCCCTCCAGTATTCTTGCCTGGAGAACCCCATGGACAGAGGAACTGGTGGGCTATAGTGCGTGGAGTTCCAAAGAGTCAGACATGGCTGAGTGACTAACAGTACTGCTGACATGTAATGATGTCCATGATATCAGGGTAGAGACAGCAGTAATTTGCTCTCAGGACTGATTGCCTCTCTCCAAGAGAGCCGGGCTTTGGGTCACTCCTAAGTTCCCTTGACTGGCATGCTGAAGTTTTGAAGACATTACAGAGTTGTGGTTACCAGGAGCAAAGAGTTTGTTAGCATTTGCCAAGAATTAATGCCTAAAAAGTGTGACTGTTCTAGAGGTAGCTTGTTTTAAGAGTATATTCAAAGGAAGTGGAGTCTTGGGATGTAAAGGTTTGGGGTAAGGAGATTTCTAAATGCTTAGGTAATTCTAATTATGATTTTATTGGCAAGGAAACAATAGCACTCTATTAGCTCCTGAGAACAGTGGTCTGGTCTGAGGTTGATGTGTATGGGCACATTCTGTCTGTCTGCACTTTGCTGCTTTGAGGATGTACTTTGGGTTGGAAGGCTCAGTATCACATTCGATTAGATTTTTATGAGTCACAGATGTGGAGGGTGAGCCTGACTCTGAAAAGCTTTATCCTGTCCATTAGCAGAATTCTAAATGATTTGGCCTATTTGTCTTCTACCCTCTATAACCTTGGAATATAAGAAAACAGTGTGTTTCCATAATTTTTTTTTTTTTTGGGGGGAAAGCACACTGTTGCGTGGCTTCGGCAGCTGCGTGTTGTGGGTGTCCAGGTGTGCAAGAATGCTCCTGTCCTCAGTCTCTTGTTATGAAGAGCTGGTCCTTATCAGTAGCTCGTCCTGCCGGCCTGCCATGAAATGATGTGATGAGAGCCCTTTCGCACTCAGAGCGAAGGGGACGTGGCACCTGCCACATCAAACAAAGACAAACACAGGCAGAGGTCACTTTCCATCTTTTATAGACGTGACCTTTGTCGGCATCACCTGTGTATCCTGCTGAGCACACAAGGGGTCATATCTAGAGGCATTCATGGCGTGGGAATATATTCCAAGTATGTGATTTTAAGGTTATTTCTTCTTCTGTTTCCATGAATAGATATCAGTATTACCTGCAAGTCAAAAAAGACGTGCTTGAAGGGCGGTTGCGGTGTTCGCTGGAACAGGTGATCCGGCTGGCAGGCTTAGCTGTGCAAGGTAAGAGTGGGGACTGGTGTGTGACAGTCCCATCTTGTCTTGAATACTGGCACCGCTAGCCTCTCGAAGGGAAAAGTTAAATTTACTTAAATGATTCCTTCGTAACTCTTTTTACATTTTGAGGTATCTTATATTAAAAGTGCAGAGGTAGTGACTTTTGGTGGCAGGATGGTGGATTCCTCAAAGCTGTTCGCAAATTGCTCATGCTTGTATAATTTTAGTTTTCTTTGAAGAAACAGCAGCTTTCTTCCTGCCTCCAATTAAAGCTCCACTGCAGGGTTTGTAGACCATTTTCTTAGAATTTCTCCACTGCCCAATGTGGTCATATTTTGTGGCTTGATGTTATGACTGTGTGACTTTCACATCAGTTTCAAGTGTGAGAGCTTAAGACATTATAGTATACTTTATTCTGACAGTTAAAGAGAGAAGTTTAAAATGCAGTGTTGTAATGTGAGATAGCTAATGTGTGTTAGTGTCAATTTATCTTTCAAACTACCCTACTTGCATCGATCTGGATCAATCAGACAACTGTTATGTTTTTTTAATTTTCTGTAAATTTTTATACCTATTTGGGTAGCACACTGTATAATCTTTTACATTTATTTATACATTATTCTTTATTGACTGGTAGCTTCATTGTCTTTAGTCATGTTAAAAACAAGAAGATAAAAGACAAGTTTCTTTTTAAAAAGAAACATGTTTCCCTTGCAGCAGCGACTTTCCTTAAAATCAGATACCATCCAAATGTCCACCTGCCAGCTGCAGAGTCCTTGCTGTGTGGGTTGTTGTTTTAGAAGCTGTGAACTGAACTTCTCATCCCAAACTCTGCACTGAAGTTAAACCTTCTGAATTTAAAATGCCTAAAGTGGCAGCCTTTCCTTGATAACTTTCATTCCCGGGATATTAATGGGTTAGCAGTTTTGGTTGGCCATATGATACTTAGTAGTTAGCGTCTCCCTGTGGATTGGAAGTCTGCAAAATATGTTGTATCTCATCTTTTCACCTAAAGATTGGAAAGGGAAGGAGCAGTGCCCAGACTGTATAACAGAACCATGTGTGGTTATAATTGAAAAATCAAACAGTGGAGAAGATACCCTTAATGGGGAGATGAAAGCAAAGATCTGGTGGGTCCCTCATCTTCCAGTTGGGTCTTTCTCCTTTAAGTGCTTCGTTTTCTTCTTCTTCTTTTTTTTTACACTCTTTTTTCACCTTTCACTCTTCAATCATTGGTCTCATTACAAGCATCCTGGATATTGCAGGACCTCAGTGATCGCTTTCAGGCTGAAGGAAGTTGGTGAACTTACTCTGGGGTCCTTTTACTGGGATCCTTGAAGTTCACTATTCAATCTGATGAAATCCTCTAGCTATAATATTTGTAGAATATTTTTTCTGAGAACTTTCATTGGGCAGTTAGAAAGTCACATCAACCGAGATATAAGCTGTGTCAAAGTATGATAACAGATGACTGACCTTGGAAATAGGCAGAGCTCTTGGTCTTTGGTATTTCCAAATGCCTCACCTTATAATTACTTGTAGGAAGTTACACATATTTGTAGGTGCAACTTTGCCTTCTTGGTAACATCTTTACACTGACCTTCTGTGTGGATCCGCTTATTCTTGTTACCTTAAAGTTGTCTGGATCCATTTCTACCTGATAGTGAACATTTTACATGAAATTTAAATATCATACTGTTTTGATTTTTTGTTGTTGTTGAGAGCAAGTAGGATAAGATGCAAGACACATATTGATTTATGATAGAGGTTCTCTATATTCATTTTACGTGTGTTCAGACTTACAACTGTGAGATGAAAACAGGACAAAACAGAATTGGGGGCATCTTGTAACACATGGAGTTGTTTAGGAGGTGTAAAAATTTGCAGTGTTGCTTGCCAAGGGTGATTTACAGTGGGAATTTCCAGCTGCAAATATATGAAGAGATGCAGATGGGTTTGGCTCTTCAGTTCTCAAAATTAACTTTGTGTTAAAAAGTCCCCTTGGCAGATAGTCTTAAGATCTGTGTTGGCGCATATTTCATAAAAGATAAATATAGGTTTGTTTTAAATTCTTAAAATAGATTAGGAATCACTTTCAAATGTCTCTATTCTTTCTAGAAAATTACGTTGCAGTGCTTGCTTGCTGATATTTACATTATTGCTATGTGAAAGTGGTAGTAATAGCACACCCATCTTGACACTGTTTGTATTTAATAATAGCGCAGAAATAGGATGAGGTGAGAAGAGTAAATACGGTAATAAGTTTACCCTGTTTTATCCCATCTTAATGTCATATAATAAAGACTACCCTCCCCCCTTCTCTTTTCAGCTGATTTTGGAGATTATAATCAGTTTGACTCTCAAGATTTCCTCAGAGAATATGTACTGTTTCCTATGGTAAGTGTATCTTCCTTTTTCTTAATTCACGTTCTATCTTCTTTGGATATTTAATTCTTTCCTTCAAAGATCTCAGAGGACTTTACACATGTATTCCCTGGGACATATAAGTTTTATAAGACCCTGAGAAAAGTAAAAATGCCTCTTCTTAGCTCCTCAGAACCCCTCCCTGCCTCAAACACTAGCCTTGAGTACTGGGCACTCTTCCTTTTTTTTTAATATTTGTATGTTTATTTGGCTGCACCAGGTCTTAACTGTGGCATGTGAACTCCTGTTGCAGCATGTGGTGTCTAGTTTCCTGACCGGGAATTGAACCCGGGCCCCCTGCGTTGGGAGCTCAGAGTCTTAGCCACTGGAGCCCCAGGAAGGCCCTCTCTTTCCTTCTGAGCCTCTCAGCTTGGTCCCACTCCAGAGCCGTTGTTCTGCCCGTCCTCTGTCTGGAATGCTCGGCCCCGGGTCTTCCTGTGACTGCTCATTCAGGTTTCTATTCAAATACCGCCTCCTTGTCCTTGCCCGCCTGTGGGATGCACTCCAGCCATCCAGCACTTCCTGCTAAATCCCCTTCTGTATGCATACTTTAGAGCTCTTTCAGGATCTAAAGCTGTTCCTTCTTTCCTTCATTATTATTGTCAGCTGAAATGTCTGCTCCGTGGTGCTTAAATAGGGAGCCTCTCTGTCTTGTCCATGGTTGTCTGGTACATAATTTTGTACTCACGTGGGTTTGTTGAATGAGTCTATGAAGTAAAATGTCCATTCTTGGGTTAAATTAGGGATGTGGCTAGGTTTTTATTCTTGAGGAAGTTTTGGTAGCTTTGGAGTGATTGAGAAGAGTTTTCATCAGGAAAGTTAAAGTATTTGAAAAGCCATCTTAGGGAAAAGCCATGCCCACTCCAACATTCAGCTCTGATTTTATGAATCATAATCATTCACCACTTTGTGTGTGTGTGTGTGCTGAAAGCACTGACCTGGGTTTGCAAAATCTGAATGCAAATCCAAGTGTGATAAAATATGATCAGGATTTTATGTAGGGAGAGGTTACCTGTGTTTTGGGCTTGAGGGACTAATGGTGTGTGAGCTGGATCTTAAAAGATGGGCAGCATTGTGGCAAGTGGTGGTCAGGGGGAGCACAGATGCTCTAGACAGAGGGAGGAGTAGCAGAGGTGAGGTGGCAGGCATGACTGGATAGGAGTCAGCTGGCCATCCTGATGGCCGCTCAGGGGAGCGGCGGTAGAGAACCGGAAACATCTGAGGGGTTCAAATGTGCGGGCTCCATCCAGGGGTTCACAGACCCCATACTTTGAGAACTGCTGGATTAGAGCAATGAGACTGTCTGCAGGAGGATGTCAGATGAGAGTGTTCTTGGCGTGACATAGGAATTAGGTGTTGGTCCGTGTAGCTCAGCTGGTAAAGAATCGGCCTGCAATGCAGGAGACCCAGGTTCAGTTCCCAGGATGCGGAAGATACCCTGCAGAAGGGTATGGCTACTCCAGTGTTCTTGCCTGGAGAATCCCGTGGACAGAGGAGCCTGGTACAGTCCACAGGGTTGCACAAGGTTGGACACGACTGAGCAACTAATACTACTACACTGTAGGATAGAAACAGAAAAGGCAACACGAGATATTTTGGAAGCGCAGTGGGCAGAGCTTAGCATCTAACCTACTGTGGCCTCTGAGAGAGAGTTGAGTGTCTGGAGGCAAAGGTATTAAATTTTGAGAGGCTAGAATTATCTGTGTCAGGGCATGAGAGGAATCTAAATTAGTCCCAAGTTAAAAACTTTTTAAAATATTTTTATAGAATTCTTAAAGGTTAGTTTCAGTTTACAATTATTACAAAATCTTGGCTGTGTTCCGCATACTGTCCAATACATTCTTGAGCCTCTGTCATGTCCAGTGATCTGTACCTCCCACTCCTCCACCCCCATGTTGTTCCTCTCCCCTCCCTCGACTGGTCACCGCTGGTTTGTTCTCTGTATCTGTGAGTCTGCTGCTTTTTGTTATATTCAGTACTTTGTCGTATTTTTTAGGTTCCATATATAAGTGATATCATACAGTATTTGTCTTTCTCTGTCTGACATGTTTCACTTAGTATGCTGCTGCTGCCGCTGCTAAGTAGCTTCAGTCGTGTCCGACTCTGTGCGACCCCATAGACGGCAGCCCATCAGTCTCCCCCGTCCCTGGGATTCTCCAGGCAAGAACACTGGAGTGGGTTGCCATTTCCTTCTCCAATGCATGAAAGTGAAAAGTGAAAGTGAAGTCGCTCAGTCGTGTCCGACCCTTAGCGACCCCATGGACTGCAGCCCACCAGGCTCCTCCATCCATGGGGTTTTCCAGGCAGGAGTACTGGAGTGGGTGCCATCGCCTTCTCTGTCACTTAGTATAATACTCTCCAAAGCCATCTACGTTGCTGCATATGGCAAAATTTTGTTCTTTTTATGGCTGCGTTACCTATTTCATCGTGTGTGTGAGTGTGTGTATGTGTGTGTATATGTGTGAGTGTGTGTGTGTGTGTGTGTGTGTATGTATGTGTGTGTATATGTGTGAGTGTGTGTGTGAGTGTGGAGGTTGTTTCTATAGTTTGTCGGGGGCTGCTTCCCTGGTGGCTCAGGCACTAAAGAATCTGCCTGCAGTGTGGGAAACCTGGATTCAGTCCCTGGGTTGGGAAGCTCCCCTGGAGGAGGGCACGGCAAGCCACTCCAGTATTCTTGCCTAGAGAATCCTCATGAATGGAGGAACCATGGTGAGTCCATGGCAAAGAATCAAACACGACTGAGCGCCTGAGCAGAGCATGTAGTCTGTCAGCTGTGAGTATTGCTGCTATGAACTTTAAGGTGCATGCATCTTTTAGAATTAGAGTTTCTGTTTTTTCCAAATATATACCCAGGAGTTTGATGGCTGGGTCATGCAGTGGTTTGACTTTTAATTTTTTGAGGAACCTCTACACTGTCTCCTGCTGCAGTGGCTACAGAAGTTTGCATCCCACCTACAGTGTACAGGGTTCCCTTTTCTCTAAATTCATCTGGACCTTAACCTTATTCTTCTGAATTAGGGAAATACTGCAAGATCTCTAACTTGTTATGAGTAGCTCTGTCTTTAGTTTTATCCCAAGATAACAGCAGTATTATCTGCTGGACCTGCTGTTTTTGATGCCTTATTAATCCCACTGATTAAATCAACCTCTGTTCAAAGAGACTTGCAAGTTACTTAGCAGAGAAGTTCTGCATGGGACTTGGTGTCCATGTCTCTGACATCTCAGAAGTTCACCTCAAAAGTCAAGATATTTTCCTGTGTGCATGGTGGTAGGAAAAATGAAGCTCATAACGTTAGAATTTTAGAGAGTGTGCATAGTTGTATCAAACGAAGGTGATGAAGTTGATAATTTTCTACAATTTCTTTCCTTTTTCTTTACCTTTCTCTCATTAAGGTCTTTGCCACATAGCCTTTAGGCAGAGACCAGGAGAATATTCAGAGTTGATTTCCAGCGTGAGATGTGTGCATTTGTGGATGGTAAAATGCTTTGACAGGTTTAAGTGCTGTGAAGCAGTAAAGGAGTTATTTTGTACATATCATATCTTTTTCAGAATAAAACCTGTCTCCACTGGGCTCTAAGCAAATTGGGTATTAAAATAGCCCAGACCTCATTCAGTTTCACTTTAGACAGACAGATATTGGTGGTGCTGTTCTTGGATCTAAAACTTCTCCTTTTGGGATAGTAGCTACTAGTGATGGGTGCCTATTTATAGTCAGATTGAAATAAATTAACCTTAAATAAAATTTAAAATTTAATTCCTTCGTTGCATAAGATACCTTTAAAAAAAAAATGCTCAGTAGCCACCTGTGGCTCGTGGCTACTGTCTAGAAGCCTTGGTTATAGAACATTTCCATCATTCCAGAAAGTCCTGTTGGGCAGTGTTGAGGATGAAGTGGCAGAAGCGGATGTCAGCCTGTATGTCTGAATCGTGAATATTCCTTGGCTTTTGTCATCAGCCATGTATCTTTTAGGGCTTCCCTGGTAGCGCAGCTGGTAAAGAATCTGCCTGCGAGGCAGGAGACCCTGGTTCAATTCCCGGGTCGGGAAGATCCCCCTGGTGAAGGGATGAGCTACCCACTCCAGTATTCTTGGGCTTCCCTGGTGGCTCAGGGGGTAAAGAACCCACTTGCAGTGAGGGAGACCTGGGTTCAATCCCTGGGTTGGGAAGATCCCCTGGAGGGAGGGCATGGCAATCCAGTCCAGTGTTTTTGTCTGGAGAATCCCCATGGACAGAGGAGCCTGGTGGGCTATAGTCCATGGGATGGCAAAGAGGCACAGCACAGCACGAATCCTTCCTTCCACCCCTCCCCCCACCCCTGTTGTATTCCGATGCACTGTGGCCTGTGGTCCGGAGGTTTAGAGTTTAGGGGTTAAGAGTTCTGTGCCTGTACCCTGGCTGTGCCATCTACTGGCTGGACAAACTTGGGCACGTTATTTAGCCAAAGGCTCCATTTTCTCATGTAAAAGTGAGGATGATGATTTGATCTGATGGTGAGGATAAAGGGAGAGAATGCGTGATGTGAAATAGTTAATTTGGCTCACGGTGAATTCTCAGGAAGGGTTTGTTCAGCCGTCACTGTCGTCGTCATTCATATCAGCAGCAGCAGCAGCGTGTTTTTCTGTCTCAGGCAAGCACAGGATGCTGAAGTGTGTGCTTTCTAGGCATGAATTCTCTGTGCTCTTTGAAATGTGAGCAGAGGACAGGCAGAGGGTATCAGTGACCATTCAGCAGCTTATATAGTTGAGACTCTACTTAGTACTCTGCAGTGGCCTCTGTGGGAAAAGAATGTAAACATGAGTGGACAGATGTATGTATGCAACGCAGGGGACCCGGGTTCGACCCCTGGGTGGAGAAGATCCCCTGGAGAAGGGAATGGCAACCCACTGCAGTATTCTTGCCTAGAAAATCCCATGGACGGAGGAGCCTGGTAGGCCACAGTCCATGGGGTCGCAAAGTGTCAAGACAGGACTTAGTGACTAAACCACCAGCCAATGTGTCGATGTATAACTGATTCAGTTTGCTGTACAGCTGAAACTAACACAACATTGTAAATCAACTATACACCAATAAAATTGTTAAAAAACCTAAAACAAAAGCAAGGCAATCTCATTTGGCAATATGAAACTGACATATTGTGTATTTGGTTCAGCTCAATCAACATTTATTGGTCACCTACTGTATGCTGAGAGTTTGTAAGCAGGTATTGTTCAGAGCCCTGAGATGGGCCATGGAGATGATATGGAGGCTTGCCGCTTGCTGAACTTAAGTGCCTGTCATTTCTAGTAGGAGGGAGTCAAGGATAAAGGGTAAGATGAGTATCCAAACAACTATGTAAGAAAGACAGGGCTTCCCAGGTGACACAGTAGTAAAGAATCCACCGACCCGTCAGGATATGCGAGGTCAGTCCTTGGGTTGGAAAGATCCCGGTCAGTCCTTGGGTTGGAAAGATCCCCTGGAGAAGGCAATGGCACCCCACTCCAGTATTCTTGCCTGGGAAACCCCATGGACAGAGGAGCCCAGCGGGCTGCAGTCCATGGAGTTGCAAAGAGCTGCACACACATGAGTGACTTCCGTTCCGTTCTGTCCGTTCCGTCGCTCAGTCGTGTCCGACTCTTTGCGACCCCGTGGACTGTAGCCTACCAGGCTTCTCCGTCCATGGGATTCTCCAGGCAAGAATACTGGAGTGGGTTACCGTTTCCTTCTCCAGGGGATCTTCCTGACCCAGGGATTGAACCCGGGTCTCCCGCATTGGAGGCAGACGCTTTAACCTCTGAGCCACCAGGGAAGCCTGAAAACAGCAGCAATAACAAAATGTTAGGAAGACAGTAGGCAGGTTCTGGTGAGGACGATGGGAAAGACACACAGGGCCGAGGATGCAGCTTCAGCGTGGGAAAGGCTTCTTTCCTGCTCAGGAGAGCGTGGGGGCCTTGTCCAGGGAGTGGTAGCTGTGACCGACCTGAAAGACGGCGGGGTGAGATGTGAAAGCTGTTTGTGTTGGGAACAGTCGGCCTGAGGTTACAAACTCTTGGGAGAAGAGGTCTGAAGGGCCGTCTGGGCCGCCCTGAAGCGCGGTCTGAATGCCAGGCCCAGGTGCTGACCTGATTGAGCAGGCAGTGGGGAGCCATGGCAGGTTACACACTTTCTGCTGGGTTCCACTAGCGCTTTCAAAGGGAGGAATGCATTCCTTTGGTGGGGGAGGGAACCGGGGATGAATGGCTGTGTTTGATCTCATAAAGCCACCGAATTTGTCAAAGGGCATTTCTGCGCCGGCCGAGCAAGAGAACAAAGTTAAGTACACAGGGCGCTCCCCAGGTGTGCAGCTGTGTGCAGGCTCGCTCCCTGCCATTTTTCATCCGAGCTCGGCTCTGGCCCGGCCCAGTGGCAGGGCTGCATGCCTCAGGGAGGCCTGGGTGCAGATGAAGCTGGTGGGGTTGAGTACAATAGCAGAGGGTCCCTTTGGACTTTTTCTTCTTTCAGAAAGTCGGAGGCAGTGGTTTACTGGAGCACTGTTTGATCTTCACTTAGCTTTATTTTATCCTATTGTGCCACACCTTTTATTGGCTTTTCAAAATTAATATCGAGTTATCCCTAGTCCTCGGTAGCCAGATGTATACCCAGAGCTAGATTTCTAAGCCACGTGGCATCTTTGTGATCCCACAGCGTAAAACTGAAAACGTTGAGCTTTATTTCCTCACATGGACCTGAGTTGCTTCAAGTGGGTGGCTAAACAGACAACAGCAAATGAAACAGCTCACCTATGAAAAATAAGAGCTGCCAGTAATTCCCTCAGTCTTCTCTAAGGTGTCTCAGGACCATCTGCAGAGCTCTAAGAATTTCCAATATAGACCTATGTTAGCATTTTCCAACTTTAAAAATATTCTGATTTTTTTTTTTTTTTTACAATTTCATCATTTGAGATGGGATGTTTCTTACAGTTTTGAGGTGTACCTTCTTGAGGATAGTGTTTTGTGTAAAGTGGCTGAAGTGGAGGTAATCTTCATGTACATGATATTATACAACCAAGGGAATAAGGCGTTTTGGATAGTTTGAAAGCATCAGCCCTCACTGCCTCACACCCCCCTCCCCCTCTGCAGTGGCTGTGATGAGCCTCTGAGGGCCTCCCCGGGACACACAGCTCACACAGCCTCCCACTGTGGCTCAGAGGAGGGTAGAACTTTCCAGGCTGCTACCTAGGAAGGGCAGAGACAGCGGGGCTCCTGGCTGGAGCCACCCACAGGATCAGCTTTAGAATCAGTGTCTCAGGAACCGACTGGTCTCCCTGTCTTGGATTTATTCCTCCAGACTCCATCTCACTTTCCCAGTAGATGTTTAGCAAGCTCTGTAAATACTCACACTGTCCTACAAGGGGAGTTGAGAAGCCCTGTGTCCAGTTGACTCTACTCCCACGGGAGCTGGCACAGCACTGGTCCGGGGTCCTGGGGTTTATCTGGTCGAGATGCCAGTGGGTTAGCTCCCCAGCTGTCATCTTCCGGAGTTCCCTTGAGGTAGTTTAGCTGTCGTGGCCTCTTTTGCTCCCAGGGCCCCTCCAAGTAACCTCTGAATGGGCCTGTTCTGCCTAAAGTGGCTCTGCATTAGTTTGATGGGATTAGGCCAGTGGATAAGGTCAGGCACTGTCCCTTCCTGGGTCAACTTTTGAGGGGATGATGGCCTGGAAACTCATTTGCCTGTGTATCCTCACATTTTGTTAAAAATATGTAAGCACTTAGAAAGCATTTTTTTTTTGGCCATGCCAGGGAGCATGCAGGATCTTAGTTCCCCAACCAGGGATCAGACCTGTGCCCCCTGCATTGGGAGTGTGGAGTCCTAACCTTTGGACCACCATGGAAGTCCCTTACAAAGCATTTTAAATAAAAGTCTGAGAGGCAGGCAGATAGGCAAGAAGAAGCTAAATGCAAAAGAGCTGTTCTTAGGCCCTCCAGAGTTTAGATGGCAGCCCCAAATATGCCTTTGAGTAGCCTAAGTTACAATGCAGAGCCCTGTTACAAGTGAACATGAACCTTTGTTCTAAAAATGACAAGCTTTAATTCAAAGGAATAAAAGGAGCAAAACAGAAATAGGGACACAGGCATAGAGGACACATATGTGGACACCAAGCAGGGAGAAGGGGGTGGGATGAATTGGGAAAGTGGGATTGACATATACACACTGCTGCTGCTGCTGCTGCTAAGTCGCTCCAGTCGTGTCCGACTCCGTGCAACCCCATAGATGGCGGCCCACCAGGCTCCCCTGACCCTGGGATTCTCCAGGCAAGACACTGGACTGGGTTGCCATTTCCTCCTCCAGTGCATGAAAGTGAAAAGTGAAGACGCTCAGTCATGTCTGACTCTTAGCGACCCCATGGACTACAGCCTACCAGGCTCCTCCATCCATGGGATTTTCCAGGCAAGAGTACTGGAGTGGGGTGCCATTGCCTTCTCCGGGGTATCTGTATACATAAAGCTGATTTGGGTTTCCATTGTAGCTCAGATGGTAAAGAATCTGCTTGCAATGCAGGAGACCCAGGTTCGATCCCTGGGTTGGGAAGATCCTCTGGAGAAGGGAATGGCTGCCCACTCCAGTATTCTTGCCTAGGAAACCCTATGGACAGAGGAGCCTGGCAGGCTACAGTCCATGGACCGCAAAGAATCACACAACTGAGCAACTACCATTTTAAAGCTGGTCTGCTTTGCTGTCCAGTAGAAACTAACACAACACTGTAAGGCCACTCTACTCCAGTAAAACTTTTATAGAAAAAGGAATTGCAGAGGAGTAAAGGGGGAGGTTGAGGGAGTGAGGCGGGTCAGGGACATCTTTTAGCAAAAAGGAGCATGTTCAAGGCTCACGAGCAAAATCGCAAGGGACCTGAACTGCTTTCCATTTTGACAGGATTTGGCCCTGGAAGAAGCTGTTCTGGAGGAACTGACGCAGAAGGTGGCCCAGGAGCGCAAAGCCCACAGGTGAGGCGGGGCTGCCTGCTGGCCTGAGACAGGAGGTGGTGGCCCCCCACCCCGCAGCCTGCGGTTCGGGTCCCCGCAGTTCTGTTTCTTGTAGCAAGTGACTCAGCTCTGTTCTGAGAGTGCATGTAGATTGGAAAATGGTGCTCCCTGCCCCTACTCCCCTTTCTTTTTTTCTCTCTTCCTCCCCCCGCCACCCATGCCCCCTTTCTCCTATTCTTCAATACCAGTAGACCCGCTCTGATGCGGAGTTGTTGACCGGAGGAATTCCTCTCTGTGACCTTCCTAAAACTCTGCTGCCGGACTTGGGGAGCCTGGGGCTGCTTGTGCTGAGTGTAGACCTCAAGAGCTACTTTGGGTGGCAAAGTCAAGGTCAGGGAGAAAAATGGTGAGATTCAGGTCATCACTGAGAGCTTGGTCAGGGCTGCTTGGAGCTCTTTGGGATGAATAGAAAATAAACAGCTTCCCTTCCAACTAAAACACCACCACTTCCAACCTCAGAGGATGTGTGCAGTGGTCCTAGACTCTCTTAACTTGGTTACTTGGCTCCCAAATTATCATCCTCATAATCTTTTTCCTTTCTTCCTTTTTTCCTTCTTTTTTTCTTAACAGTGGAGATTTTTTTTTTTTTTCCCCAGCAGTCAGCATTATTCACCAGGACGTCTGGCATAAGCTGTGTTCATAGGGCTGTGGCTCTCAATTAAATGCTTTGCCTTCCTCTTATTATTCCCTGTTGAGTGAAAGGCTACTGGGGGAAATGTTAATGAATTACTTAGCAATACACTGTGCCCACATTGGGTGATGATGGCTTTTCTCAGACTAAAGCCACGGTTCTGGAATTTGCCACCAGGAGGGTTGGGTCTTCCACTGATTTTATTGCCCTTAACTGTTTCCTCCTTTCATGCTCTTTTGGTTTTAGTGGAATCCTGCCAGCAGAAGCCGAGCTTATGTACATCAACGAGGTGGAACGTTTGGATGGATTTGGACAGGAGATCTTCCCTGTGAAGGTAGCATCCCCTGTCCTTGCTTCAGCTGTCTCAGAACAGCACAGGCATTTGGAAAACCAGTGTTGCTGAGAGCAGAGAACCAGAAGGCTTGGCTTTCTCATTTCGACGTGGCATTAGTTAGCAAGTCCAATTTACTTTAGCAAAAGCAAGCCCTTTTTTTGTTAATGGAGAGATTTTGAAGCTTTCCACAGTCCTCAGCAGACTAAATTGTAAGACAACCTTCTGAGTGAGTACGAACATCACCCACCTGGTGCCGAGAAGTTATCAAGGTCACAGCCGACCTTATAGCGGGACATGTAGCAAATGTCACGTGTCCCTTAATACAGATCCTCCCCGGCAGTTTTCCTCCCCAGCCTTTTCTTGTCTCTTCTTGGGGCTGGTGCAGTGATAACTGCTTGTGAGGAAGAATGAAGCATTTCCTGGATACAATCATACTTTATTTCTCTGGCTCTAGAGAGCCTCTGCTGTGGGTTTCCAGCCCCTTTGGTGTTTTCTGGAAAGTATGCCTAGGAAATGGTTATAAGCACATCCCATCTTTTGCAACAGATTCACCTCCTGCAGTTAGGGTGTGGTGGTGGGGTCATGGTTGCAAGGTCGTCTATAGCGCTGAGTCCATCATCCAAACTCATTTTCCTCTCTCTGCTGACCCACTTTACCAAAGACGGCATTTTATCAGAAACCTAAAGCAACTGGCACATTTCAGCAATTTGGGAGATGCCTGCAATTTCAGCATAAACGTTTCACTCCAAACTGGCTCCACTGGCTGTTTTATAAGTGTTCTGTTCCCCCTCTGTTGCACGTTTGCAATTTGCCTTAATGAGAACTGCCCATGTGTATCAAGTAGAATCGAGCAGGGTGGCCGCAGCTTGCAAAAAAGGCTAAATGACTCTTTTTTAGATTTGTTTAATTTTCTTTTGCTTCTCTAATGGCTGCCCTTCATAGGGTTGTAATCCATTTTCCTTGCAATAATGCCTTATGAAGCCATCTGCATCCCACTTACATTTCAGCAGCCCATATATAGTCATGATATTTTGGAAAATCAGAGTAAACTTTTCTCCACTTCTAGAAAACCGACTTCTCGGGTCCTGGAAGTTGGAGGTTTGGTCGTGGGGGTCATTCACTTGCGTGGTTTTAAGTCATTCTGAACTGTGGGAAACAGAGGCAGTGGAGACGGCGTTGAAATCTGCTGTGCTGGGTTCGGATGCATTTTTGAGTCTGTCCTTTAGTTGGAAAAGTACAGGGAGCTACCAGAGCTACTCCAAGTGGGCAGACAGGCTCGGCTGACTCTCGGCCCGTGGGTGTAACTCTGCTGGGCAGCTGCTTTCTTTCCTCCCCCACCGCATATCTGTTCATGACTCAGGTGGCCACCTACAGGCCGCATGATTCCTGGTGGCCCAAGGGCGGGGGCCGAGCGGCGGTCCCCATGGGGGCTGTGATGGAGCCGGCCGTAAGTGAAAAGCAGCAAGGGCGGCCTGCCCGTGGTGACGGAGTCCCTCTGGGCTGGTTGGGTCCTTCTTGACCAAGGAAGGTCTCAAACATATGTTATGGATATGTCCCAGGGACGACCATTTAAGTTTACTGTGGGTTTGTTGTTTTTTTTTCCCATGAGTGATTTCTCCCAAATTTTTTCACTACTGGGGAGCAGGAGTACCAGTGCATTTCCTGACAGGTCTTCCCTTGCCCTCCACAAACATGGGGTGTCCGCAGCCTCCGTGGGCTCCTGTACTGTCAGAGCAGGTGGGCCTGGGGGAGGGAGCTTCCGGAATGGGTCACGCAGGGTCTGGAGCCTCAACCCTAGCTGCATGTGCCGTTCTAATGGGTGTCTGGCCTGTGTTTTTTCCGTTGTCCCACGCTGGTGGCCTGCTCCTCCCGCGTCCCCATCCATCCCCCTCGACCTCTGCACCCGCCTCCTGGCAGCGTCCCCAGGGAAGTCTTTCCACAGAATTTTCCCTTTTCTTCCCGTCCCTACTTTGCTTGTCTTCTTTTCCCACATGGACTCTTTTTGATCGTGTGACTTACCTTTAAACGCCTTGTAGTTACTGAGGCCCCCTCCCTCCTCCCTAGTTCTTTCTTGCCCAGCTTTTGCCGTCAGCGGTTGTCTTTCCCTTTCTCTGTCTCTGTGAGAAGATTCCTACATTAATGGAAAGTTTTGGGGAGGCGGGTTGAGCAGAGGTCCTTGAGAAGGAGGTCTTTGTGTCTTAAATGGGTATTCCGAGGAAGGTAGGGGTTTATCTTTCCTTTCTTAGGCTGAGTGGGGCGTGTCTCTCCCCTCACTCCACAAAGAGGATGCCTCCCAAGTGAAAGCAGGGGGCTGGGTGACAGTTTGCTCACTGGATGCTGAGTCTTGCTCCCGCTCTGCTCTCAAGAACACTGGAAGCTGGGTTATGCTTTCCCAGGCAGGAGGTTGGAGGCACCTGACTGGACCAAGAGACCGGACTGAAGACAAGACCCCTGGCCTCTTCCAGACAGGGCCCAGCAGATTGCCCAACAGTGAAGCTTATAGTCCATGTGCCCTTCCTGTACTCACAAAGGTCCCAGCCAGTGTTTAGCTTCCCACTCTGGAGTGTGAATATATACCTGATCATACACCCCTCAGGGTTGTCCCAATAGGAATAACAGAGGTCAGTGCAATGAGGATGAAGCATCCTGAAAGAGGCAGAGATTCTGCAGGTTGAAGGATTCCCCCATCCCTCACACTGTGAGCTTCAGGGATTTTTACATATATATGTATAGGTATTTATATATATATTATATATTACCTCATTGAAGGAATAGATTGCTTTTAAAAGAGAACATTCAGAAAATAAAAACTCTCAGAAATTTACAATATGATATCAGAATGGTAAACTTAATGGATAGCTTAGAAGAGAAAGAAAAGTCTCACCCAAAAACCCAAAGTTATGGAACGTGGGAGGCAGGAGATAAAATTGGAGGGCCAGCCCAGATGTTAGCATCTGGATAATGGGAGTTCTGAAAAGAGTGAACGGGGGAAACAGAAGGTAGTAATTTAAGAAAATATCCCAGCACTGAGGAACATGAGGTTCTAAATTGGAAGGCCAAGCATGGTGGATGCAAATAGACACACTCTAGGGCTTTAAGTGATAGAAGTGGAAGCCTTTAAAGGAGAGGAAATGGTGGGGCTGGGTCTGCTGCTGGCTGCTTTAAACAAGATCTGAAGAATATTCAGTTCCTCAAATTATGTGCCTGTGTAATTGTCCATATACAGTATGCATATATAATCAAAATGTATGCACATGTAATTTTGATTAAAAAAAAAACAAAAGCTAGGGTTAAAAAAGATATTAATAGATGCTCATGAAAGAGATATTAACTGCCAACCAATCTGAGAAAAATCCTAAAATTCTTTCTTCAACAGGAAATGTGACAAATTGAGATAAAAGAAGAAAACGTATCTGTGTGACCCCTTAGGACGTGCAGTGGGGCCTCCCTTCAGGTGCCTCGTCGCCCCGATGCCGTCTGTGGTTCATCCCACTTGTGGGCGAGAAACGGGGTGTGCTCCCCATGGGGAGGCTCCCAGGCCGCTGGGATGTTCTCATCACAACCATCTCTTGTTGATCTTGCGCAGGACAATCATGGAAACAGTGTGCACCTGGGCATTTTCTTTCTGGGAATTTTCGTGAGGAACAGAATCGGAAGACAAGCAGTAATCTACAGGTAGTCTGATTCGTCTCCTTTCTCCTTTGCCCCTGGAGGTGCTCTCGCAAACCCCATGGAGTCTGGAAGTTATACGGATGGGTTAAGAGCCAGACCGTGGGTTAAGAGTTGAGCTTTTCTCAACTCTAATAAGATCAGCCCCCTCTGCAGGGTTTAAGTGGTTATGGAGAAATTCCTCTCACTTTCCCCGGGGGTGTGTTTGGGGGCGGGGGATGGAGAATGCTCTTTCTTTCCACGGACTCCAAGAAGTGCGTAGTTGAACACCCACTGAGCCAAAAGCGTGGAACCAAGTTCTATGAGTCTGGTTAGAAATGGGCTCTTTAGGCATGAAGCTCCTGCAGGATCACCTTTGCCCAGATTACTCATGACCAGTCATTAAATCCAACCCGGCTTCCATCCATTGCCCAGCGAGCCCTTTGCCTAATGCTGTGTGCTATAACGGTGCAAACAAGAAAGAGGGCTCTTTGTGAAAGTGTGTTTTGAAAAATCAACGTTTGTTATCATTAATGAAAAGACCTTGGTCCTTTGTTATTACTTTGATCCTTCGGCTGTCTTTTCCATTTGTAAGGATTGGAAACAGTGTAGGGAAGTGACAGGGTGGCCCCTACATTACAGGTCCACGAGCTTGCCTTGTGTTGATGCCCACAGATCCCATGCTAGTGTCAAAGTCCGAAAAACTGCATGCTCGCTTTCATTTATGAGGGCAGTGTGGCCTGTTATTTACGGGAAAAGCCGCGCTCCTGCGTGTGCATCTGGCAGGCAGAGCTGCATGTCCAGGGAAGATGGTCAGAGACGGCTCTTAGTGGCAGAGCTGGTCCACCTTCTGGAAGTAAATTCTTGGCCGGCCGTGTACTTGTTGGATCAGCAGTTACTGCAGGTCATTCTGAGAAAGTTTTCCCATTAAAAGCTTCCTAACTGGCTTTTGTTTTCCTAGATCCCCACCCTGCCATTATTTTTGTCCATTTGTTTTCTTTTGCTCTTTGATTAGAGACATTATTGAAGGAGAAGTTGAGAGAGGGCGCTTTGGGACTGCAAAATAAGCTTTTTGATTTTGGGACATGTTTTTGACTTTGGGACATGTTGCAGGACTCACATACCTGCAACGAACTGAGCAAAATATATAAATATGGGCAGAGTCGGAGCTGTATTTTTATGCCCAGGTGAAGCTTCCAGGCCTTTTGCCCACACAGTTCTCTACAGCTAAATCAGTGCTTGAGTCCAGAGAAGAGAAGCACATAGATTTTGCATTCTGGCTCTCTGGATTAAATCAAAAATAGCAGTTTGAAAGTTCACTGATCATAATAAGCCCTTCACAGGTTTTGTTCAGTTTCCCTGGGAACTGCTTCCAGCCTGCTTCCTTTAGCATATGCCTTGAAACCCTTATAAGATATGAATTTACTGCTACTATAGTATCCTTCGCGAAGGTGAAGTCACATGATGGAGTGAGGAGTAGATCCAGAATTTTGGCCGTCGATTTGAGGGAATGGAGCCAGAGAATATCAAATATCTTTTTTCTTTCGAGACCCTCAGCAAGGAGCATGCAGCTGTAGATGTGATCTTATGGAATATCAGTCAGCAGACAGCTTGCAGAGTACCTGTAGATGTATATAAACACAGATGACATTGGGGTAATAGAAGGGACGTTGGAGGAAAACCTGGAAGGGATCGATAGAGTGCATCCTGAATAAGGCTAATTCCTCCCCTTTGGCCCGAATTGCCTCATCTCCAAAGTGGGAAACTTGTCTACCTAGATAGCTGATAAAAGAACTGGCCTTTATACAGAGAGGAGGCAACATCATTACTTTTCATTATTTCAGCAAGCATCTATTGTATGCTCTGTACCAGATGTACTCGGTCCATGGAGTACAGAGATAAAGCGCGCAGAATCTCTGCCCAAGGCACGGGTCCTATGGTTGAGTTTGGTTTAGTTAGGAATCTGATCACAGACATAAAGCACTGTGATACAATGTGGTGACGGATAGAGGACTACACCCGGCTCTTTCCTGGCGTGTAGGTGGTTTGGAATGAGGAAAGACTTCCTGGAGAAGGTGGCCGCTTCTGGGTCTTAAAGGAATCATGCAGGCAGAGGTGGGAGTGCAGTGAGCAAACACAGGATGGAAGGGGACTTCCATGGTAGTCCAGCAGTTAAGACTGAACTTCTACTACAGGGGGTGCGAGTTGGATCCATGGTTGGGGGACTAAGATCCCTCATTCTGCCACAACATGGTCAAAAAAATTTTTTTAAGTTAAAAAAAAAAGCAGGATGGAAAGGAAAAGGCAGTGGGCAGGGAATTGTAGGTTGGGGAGCAGAGTGAAGGGCAGGTAGTATAAGAGATGATTAGAAACTGGCTCTAAATAGAATGGGATGCAGGAGCTTTACCTTCCCTTGTCTGGTGGAACTCTGTGTATCTCATTTTAGGTCAGATCTCCGTGAGGAAAGGGAAGGAAATGTGTGTGTGTGTATGTGTGTGTGTGTATGTTTAGATCACAAAAATGTAGACACATTAAACATTCACTCAGCATTTTTTCTAAGAGGCAGAATCAAATCTGTAGTGTACATTGCAACACAGAATCTCTGTGGATTCTTCAGCCTCAGTTCCTGAAAATACATAATTTATTATTATTATTTTTTGCTGCCCTGTGTGACTTGTGGGGTCTTAGTTCCCAACCAGGGGTGATCCTGGGCACACAGCAGTGAAAGGCTGGACTCCTAATCACTGGACCTCCTGGGAACTCCACACATGACTTTTAAAATGACCTGCTCTCCCAGCATTGAAAATGGTGTTCATGGGAAAGACTTTGTCCATCTGGAAATATGAAAAGCTAGGCAGCAGAAGTCTCTTGCATATTTTTCTCCTAGCTCATAAGGGAAAGTGTACTTTATCAAACAGCAACGTTGAGATGGTATGTAGCTGTTTAAGTAGATGCATATTACATTTTATTTCCATTTCTGCTTTGAAGGAAGAAACGTTTAGCATTTAAAAATACAGCTAAACCATCATTTGTAAAGTGAGGCTCAGTAATAGCAGATGACCATCCTGTGCTGTCATAAATGTCTGGAAAGTCTTTGGGCAAACACTGCGGGGTTTCTTCTGCGTAGGTGGAATGACATGGGAAACATCACCCACAACAAGTCGACTATCCTGGTGGAGCTCGTCAACAAAGAGGAGACCGCCCTCTTTCACACGGTAAACAGAACAGACAGTGAAGGCCTGGTCCCACAGGCAGCTCACTGTCTGACTTCTCAGCTCCTAATGTGCTTTCCTTGGTCTCCATGTCATAAGAGAATAAATAGTCTATCAGACCCATAACTTTCCATTACGTGCCTGGTGCTGCCATCACTCATTTCCAAGGGGTGTTGGTGACCCGATGCTCACAATGCCAGGGTTCCAAGCTAAGTTTTACTCTAGGCCTTGCGTTCCTCCACCAGCCTTATTTGTGCTGGATCGCAGTGTCTGGCATGCCCTTCACTAGTCACCTCTGATGATATGGCGCGGTAATTTTCTTTCGTTGGCTTATTTGGATTTTCTTTGCCATCACAGCCCAAGGCTGATCTGAAGCAAACTGGTGATTGCCTTTCTGTTGAGTGCCTCCTTGAGAACCAGGGCAATTCACGTACCTTTCTGCCTCTAACTGAATGATCTAGATATCCATGCCACCCTCTGCCTTGATTCATTTATTGATTTGCCAAACACTTGGTTTGGCATGATGTAAAGACACACCAGATCACCAGTGTAACCCCAGTGCCATGGACATAAAGGTTCTCTAGCAGGCAGTATCATCTGACATCCTTGGGTGGGCTTTATCAACATGACCGCCGCTGAATTTCAGCTTGTTGTTTTGTGGCTCAGGGGGCTATTTTGTGCCTGACGTGAAGGGAGGAAGGGACATGTCCCTGCCCAGAGGAATCATAGTAAAATACAAATACAAATAAATGTTTATGTTTTCCCCATTTCTTCTTTTCCAAGGATGATATCGAAAATGCCAAGTACATATCTCGATTGTTTGCTACGCGGCACAAATTTTACAAACAAAACAAAATCTGCACCGAGTAAGTAAACAGTTCATCCACCTGCTCCCTGGATGGCTTGTTCCAGCTTAAATTCTTATGCTTTTGGCGTGTTGTAGATCACCTTTTCTGCTCACTCTTTCACCTCATTCCTTGTAGAAGCTAAAGGGGCAAGCTGAAGCCAGGCAGGAGGGAAAGAACTTTAATGATGAAGACTGTCTGGTGTCGCCTATATGCCTAGGGGGAAAATGATTTGCAAATTGACTGTGAATGCTTGACTTCCTGGACAGAGTGGCCAACATCAGTGCCTTTCCAACCTCCGCCATGAGTTTGGAGGAGCCGAGAGGTTCCCAATTTGCCAGGGCGCCCCTTCGTGTCGGATGTAACGTGTGTTCAGAAGTGTGTAGCAGAGTGATGAGCCAACTTGAAAGAGAAGAAGCTGCTGTCATCCTCAGCCCCGTGGCGCTCACACAGTTGGCTAACCCTGTGTGTGCTTCTGGGTCAAGTCACCCGCCTGTAAATGAGAGGCCAGGGTAATTAGAGGAAGACTTGGAAGACACTAATAGATGTCACAGATCCATGTGTGTGTTTTCAATTTAATTTGGAAATGGGGATGATAAAGAGAGTCTGATGAGAGAACTTAACCGTGACCTGACCTTGGATAGAGTGTGTCTGGCTCATGCTATCGCTGAATTTCCTCTTGTTGCCTTCAAAAGACGTTCCTCAGCAGAGTACCTCAGCAGTTGGGGCGCCCAAGGTGCTTAATTTTGTTTCAAAGAACTTCCGGGATGTAAATGCAAGAGAAGAACTGCTTTCCCGCTTCCCCAGTGGACACATCCAAGAGTGTGAAAACTCTGTCCTAGAGCAGATCCTGCTGTAGAAGGCACTGCTTTAAAACTGGAGGATCAGGTCCTGGCAGACTTTTTTCCCTACGTGATGGAGACTCTTTTAAGCCAGTCTCTGCCACTGGTCACTCTTGGAGTCTGAAAGTATATTTGATAGTACAGTCAGTCAGCCCTCTGTATCTGTGCTGTGGATTCAACCCACTGTGGATCAAAATATTTTTAAAAAATTCCAGAAAGTTCCAAAAAGCAAAGCTTGAATTTCCTTTGTATGGCAACTGTTTACATTATATTAGGTATTATGGGTAGCCTGAGATGATTTAAAGTATGTAGGAGGATGTGCATTGGTTATATGCAAATCCTATGCCATTTTACACAAAAGCATCGGTGGATTTTGGTATCTGAGGGGGTCTTGGAACCACTCCTCCTTGGATATTGAAGGATGACTCTATAAGGTCTGCAAACAAAGTTTGCAAATGTAGACAGAAGAGCACTGATTCAGGAGCAGCGATTTAAACAGCTATGTCTATGTTATGAATGCACATGTGCACACACATGCTCTTGTGCACACACACACACACCATTCTTTTGCACACGCACCACTCTTGCACACATACACCATTCTTTTGCACACACACACCATTCTTTTTGCACGCACGCCATTCTTTTGCATGCGCACACACACACCATTCTTTTGCTCACACACTTCTTTTGCACACGTGTGCATGCACACACACACCATTCTTTTGCACACACACTTCTTTTGCATGCACGTGTGCATGCACACACACACCATTCTTTTGTGCATGCACACACACCATTCCTTTGCATGCTCACACACACACACCATCCTTTTGAACAGATTCCCTGTAGGTCACATCTTTGCAGTTTTCTGCTACTGCCTTTTATTTGTTGAGATGTCTTTGAATTAACAAGAGTTCTGTAGTTGACTTCTGTAGGGTGGGTTTAAGAAGAAAACTATTTTGAGAAGTAAATATCACAGTAGTCTTCTTGTTTGATCATATCTTAGCAAGTGGCTTTATTATAAAATTTTCTGGGTATTTGTATTTCTTTTGTGTCCCTTTCTTCTTATACAAGTGAGCATCACATATTAGACTGAAAATTAAGGAAACTCTGTCCTCCTTCGTACTTCTGTAATAACCATTCCTTTCTTTTTCCTAACCAGGTGTGGGAGGTTCCTATTCTCATATCTGATGAAAACTGGGACTCTCTAAAACACCCTCACCCCCTACATAGAAAGTAAACTCTGTGCAGTTGCAGAGTATCACCATGGGCTACATGAAGGCTCGGGATAGCTCTCTGGAGTTTATAAGATCAGCATCATCTGAGCAGCATCCTTCTCCAGACGTCTCTGTTCTCTGACCTCTAAAAGATGCTCACTGATTTTTTATTTCCCTTGTAATTCGTCTTTAGAAAGAAGCCTCATTCTTTTCATATTACTTTGTAAAACATTATAAAATATCATATATTCCAGACATTTGGCAAATAAAACAAGAACAAAAAAGGAAATTAAAATTGTCTTGGCTTCACCAACCAGAAATAGAAACTATGTTTGTTTCACCATAGTTCTTATTTGTTTGATGTGCAGGTTGGTTGGATCTTCTTCGTTGCTCTCAGACTTTCTCTCCCTGTGGCAATCTGGGGGCTACTCTTCATTACACTGCACAGGCTTCTCTTTGTGGCAGCTTCTCTTTTTGCAGAGCACAGGCTCTGGGTGCATGGGCTTCAGTGGTTGCAGCTCGAGGGCTCCCGAGCGAGGGCTCAGTACTTGTGCTGTACTCGCTTCATTGCTCCTCGGCATGTGGGATCTTCCCGGACCAGGCATTGAACCTGTGTCTCCTGCACTGGGAGGGGAGTTCTTACCCACTGTACCACCAGGGAAGTTCCTGTTCTACTGTAATTCTTAACCCATTTTGTCTGCTTTCCTCTCTTCTCATCTTCCCCTCCCTCATCTATCAGGTCATCTTATACATGGTAAATAAGAATAACCATCCTCATTTTTCTCAACTTTTCATATAGACAATCCAATTCTCCACCCCCTATCAGACGCCAGCCCACCTGGAGCCGGTCCTCCCTGGTATGTATGACATCTTCGGTGATCAAGTCCTCCGACCGCTGGGGTTCACGTGTCCTTCTGTGGTTGATTTTGAGGGGAGGGGTGGCCAGGGCATCATGACCAGGTAAGATCTGGTGAGAACAGAGAAGGACATCCGTCTGCTCTGCAGATGGGGTGTGCGCACCCACGGCCATCCCTTCTCTAAATGTGACCCCAGGTTCACCCCGGGAGTCTTATTCCAGGCCGATGAGATCTTAGTCCCTCAGCATGCAGCTTACTGTGTGTATGTTTTTTTTTCCACTTGCTTTATCCCTGTTCCTGATTTTTGCACATTTAGACGTGTCATCAGTTATAGTCTCTGCAAATTCTTTTGTATCCACTGCCATGGACAGTTTAATAAACTAGTCAGAAAATGACTACTTGAAGAAAATATTGAAGGAGTCTAGTTGATGGTCTCAGGTAGAATTATTTAGTGGGGAAGAAAATTAAGGTTAATTAATTTTCTAATTTTAAGGTCAACAGAATGTGAGTTGAGGTACTTTTCTACCTACTGTTAGCCTTAAAAAAAACCACAAAAAACTGCTATCCTCATATGAATAAGGAAACAACTCATTGTCATGTGAATAAGGAAATAACTTATTCTAGGTTACGATTTATTTTACACAAAATCAAAATAAACACATGACCTTTAAATGTCTGTAGGTGAAGAGTTCCTTTGAATTGATGGGAGAATAAAATTTTTCTTTATACATGATATATATCCTATAGGACATCTTTAACCTGTCATTTAAAAGGAACTATTTAAGGAATTTTTTTTTTTTCTGGAAAATGCATTCACATGAATTCTTAGAATTCTAGAGTTTGGACATCTTATTATCACTTAATAATTCCTGAGAACCCATGTAAATACTATTAATTATCTGTGTCAATGCACGATCTCTCACAGAAAGCCCTTGGAGATGTAGTGGGTTGGTTTGGGCTTCTCCCCTGAAGCAGCAACGGATTTCCTCCTGGCCTTGTTGTCTTTATTCTTCTCCTTTGTTGATATTATTTCCCTTTTCCTTTCCTTAGAGTCCACACATCTTTACTAGTGAGATAAATGTTCATGTGTCCATGAAATGCCAGGGGAAGCAGAGTGTTTCAGGGCTATCTTGTGATTTGATCGCATCCTGATTATCTGGAGAAGATGCAGAGGCTTTCCTGTTTCATTCGGATGCAGATAATCTGCAGGAAGCCAGGTTCCTGGTTTCTCCCTTTCCTCTGCCGTTTAGGATTAAACCGTGTCAGCAAGCGTTCCTTGGGATGAGTGAGAGGAAAGCCAGATAACATTGTCGCCTTTGGGTTTCCTAGCTGATAACCAGGGTTCTGGGCGGTTGTTTTTCTCTTGCTCCTCTGGCTCCTATATTGTGGCATCTAATTTGTTGTTGTCTTAGCAGATCTGGAAAGAAATAGAATAATACACTGAAATATATAAAGAGATAGAATAAATAATGCAATCCTGAAATGGTATTTGGAAGATTGCTATTATTACTTCTCACTTGTATTGCTTATACACTTATGTCCATAAACAGTCACTTACTTGTAGGATTTTTCTTTTTAAAAAAATTAAAGCAAGAGAAGGCAGGGTGAGCCAACTTTGCCTTGCTGTGTATTTCTATTCTCTTGTATGAATCCTTCCCTGCTGGGTTTTTGGTTTTGTTTTTTTTTTTTTTTTGTATTTTTTTGTTGACCTGAAAACTGGCTATCCAGTCATGGAAAAAGCTGAGTTGAATTCGGTGTTACCAAAAAGAGGAAAAGGGTTTTTAAACTGCTAGTCAAAGATCAGCCAAAGAGAGATTTGGGGATGTTTAGAAGAACTGATACCCTTAACTACTGTATTAGATTGGTTTCAATTCTTTATTTCTTCTCCTCTGATTCCCTTTAATTTTTGGATTTCTGGTCATTATATCTTCTTTATTTGCTCTTTTGATATGTAAACATTATTTGCAGGAAAGGAAATAGTAGATGAGTTATCAACCCAGCTTCATACTGCCCAGTGTTCTTCAGTCTAGGGATGCTGAGAAAGTATGACCCCTGCTGGGTTTGTATGGTTTTTTGGCTTGATCTCAACTTCTGTCCCAAAGCAGTAATATTTAAACCAACGTCTATAAGACAAATTTAAGGATAATCAAATAGAAATATAAGAGACCATCCGGTTTGGTTGTTTACAAGCTTAAAGTTTATTTTTTAGCATTACAACTCTTTCCTCAAACATATTTTTACTTGGAACCCCAATATCTAAATAAAATGGATAATGTTGGAAGGAGGAGACTGATTTGATTGACAGGAAACTGAGACCTACTGAGATTAAATGACTTCCTCTAGACCACATTAGAAACTAATCATATTTCCTTTGTCGGCTCCCCAAATTGCAAAACTGTCTAAGCATTTTGGTGTTTTCTCTAAGAGTTTTGCCCTCCTCTGCAACACGCAGTTATTCAGATTGAGTGTAAATGGCCATGTTTGAGTCTTATGGCAGTGAGTCTTCACTGAAAGGGTAGGTGATTGCACCTGCAAGGTTCTCTGCAAGACCTTTCCACATTTGGTTCTGCAATGGGGGAGGGTCAGTAAGTGGTCTTGGGAATTGCACACTTACTGTTATGGGTCCCCATTTCAGATTTTATATATGTTTGCAAGTGGGCCCAGCTCAACACTCCCTCACCCCTGTTATAGGTCGTTGTGGCAATGTGAACTTAGGTCACAGGTACAGCTATGCAGATAGATACAAGCTTGTGTCTTTAGGAGGGCCCCAGTTTTGAATAGAAGGAAACAGGCTTCTCCCTGACTCTCATGTTTTAGGTGGAACATAATAATATTCATGTTCTGAGTTATTCCTTTGAAAAATGGCACTGGGAACTTTGCAAGGGTGTTCGAAAATAGGCTATAATGAAGTCCCTTCATGCTGATTGCAGCCTCTCTCTCACCGTGAACCAGCCTCCCATTCCCCGCTTTGCGTGTCTGCAGTCCGAGGCTGGTGATGAGCTGAGGCTGCAGGTGCTCAGCAGCGGTTGGGCTGAGGTGGGAGGGCAGAGAGTCCCTCACATGTCTCCTCGCAGGGATGAGCAGTGCGGCCCATTGGGTGCTCGGGCTGGCGCTGGTGAGCACTTCGGTGCGGGACCTGCCACGTGTGCTGTGTTCTCTGTTTCAGCCCCGGCAACAGCCCTATATCCTGCCTCCCATGCATGTCCAGTGTGGCGAACACTACTCGGAAACACACACTTCTCAAGGTAACGCTGGCTTGCTGCTGTCCCTTCTTAAGACCTCAATTTGAGTACTGGGGATCAGTGCTGAGATTATTTTGTTTTAGGTGACAGCAATACTTTTATTTTAACTTTGTCATGGTCTGAATGGCAGAATTTTGGGATTTGTGAGAGTCACGGAATACCATTTACCCCTGAGACGAAAACTTCCCCAGAATTGCGTGCGGAAGGAGTTGGGGGAAGACAGAAGGCGAGTTCCTTTCTCTTCCTCCTCATCCTCGAAAGTGGGTTAGAGAAGAGAGTGACAGCTAAGCCCAGCAGAAGACTCTTCACCTTCCTTGCCAGGGTCAGAGAGCTTGTAACAGTCAGCCAGGTTTTCATGGTGACCGAGAACACAGGCGTCCAGAGTAATTGAAAGAAACACACTCATAATCTTGGCCCCTCATTTTAGCTCTCATTTGCCACCTGACCCCCAGTCTCTTTCTCAGTGCACTTGTTAAACTGTTTAGTCCTCGTCTCTCTAAACACGCCCCTGCAAAATGTATGGGGAAAAAAATACCCATTTCAATAAAAATGGTCTAACGATGAGCATTTATAGAGCAATTCTTTTCCTTAAGCGCTGTTCTAAGTACTTGCACTGTATTGTCTCATTTCATCCTCAAAATAAACCTAGGAGACAGGTACTATTGATGTCGTTATTTCCATTTGCTATAGAAACTGGGATACAGAAAGGGTATTGGAGGAGCTTGGATGTGAAAATCAGTGTCTTAATTCTGGAGCCAGTGCTCCGTGATCATTTCAGTTACTGCATCTTAGAAAACCAATGGGGAAACACTGGCTGTTGACAGTGGGGTAAAGGATAATTCATTTCTGTGTTATCGCCCGCACGCGCTTCTGAATCCTTGCACTGTCAAAGTGCAAGCCTGGAAATTAAGATCATCAAGATGACGTAATTTAATAAAACACTACTCTTTAGAAGCAGATTGGCAAGTTACCCTGCTTCTATGGGAAGGCACCAAACCCCACTAGAGGTGGATAAATGCGGTGTTCTCGCTCTCCGGCCTTCCTTGCCTCTGTCATCTCACTGTGTCTGTGTTCCAACCTCTCCTCTTTAGGCAGCCGAGTATTTTCAGTCACCTTTTCTGTTTTTTAACCTTCTCTGCCTTTGAATTACTCTACTGCACTCATGCTTAAATCTATAGTGTACACACGAATATATTTTGCCCACAGAAAACTGTGTTTGTAAGAGCTTGCCTCCCGAGGGTGTGTGTGTGTGTGTGTGTTAAAGGAACGCTGGATGCATAAAATGGTCGGTGGTGTGTGTGTGTGTGTGTTAAAGGAACGCTGGATGCATAGAATGTGTGTGTGTGTGTGTGTTAAAGGAACGCTGGTTGCATAGAATGTGTGTGTGTGTGTGTGTGTGTGTTAAAGGAACGCTGGATGCATAGAATGTGTGTGTATGTGTGTGTTAAAGGAACGCTGGATGCATAGAATGTGTGTGTATGTGTGTGTTAAAGGAACGCTGGTTGCATAGAATGTGTGTGTGTGTGTGTGTTAAAGGAATGCTGGATGCATAGAATGTGTGTGTGTGTGTGTGTTAAAGGAACGCTGGATGCATAGAATGTGTGTGTGTGTGTGTGTGTGTGTGTGTGTGTTAAAGGAACGCTGGATGCATAGAATGTGTGTGTGTGTTAAAGGAACGTTGGATGCATAGAATGTGTGTGTGTTAAAGGAATGCTGGATGCATAGAATGTGTGTGTGTGTGTGTGTGTGTTAAAGGAATGCTGGATGCATAGAATGTGTGTGTGTGTGTTAAAGGAACGCTGGATGCATAGAATGGTCCTGAGTGTGTGTGTGTGTGTGTGTGTTAAAGGAACACTGGATGCACAGAATGGTCCTGACTTGAGAAATCTGCTTGTTATGTGTGTGTCTGTGTGTGTGTGTGTGTGTCTGTGTGTGTGTTAAGGGAACGCTGGATGCACAGAATGGTCCTGACTTTAGAAATCTGCTTGTTATGTGTGTGTCTGTGTGTGTGTGTCTGTGTGTGTGTCTGTGTGTGTGTTAAAGGAATGCTGGATGCACAGAATGGTCCTGACTTGAGAAATCTGCTTGTTATGTATGTGTCTGTGTGTGTGTCTGTGTGTGTGTTAAAGGATCGCTGGATGCACAGAATGGTCCTGACTTGAGAAATCTGCTTGTTATGTGTGTGTCTGTGTGTGTGTGTGTGTGTGTCTGTGTGTTTGTTAAAGGAACGCTGGATGCACAGAATGGTCCTGACTTGAGAAATCTGCTTGTTATGTGTGTGTCTGTGTGTGTGTGTGTCTGTGTGTGTGTGTGTGTGTGTGTGTGTTAAAGGAACGCTGGATGCACAGAATGGTCCTGACTTGAGAAATCTGCTTGTTATGTGTGTGTGTTTATTTGTGTGTGTGTGTGTCTGTGTGTGTGTGTCTGTGTGTGTGTGTCTGTGTGTGTGTTAAAGGAACGCTGGATGCACAGAATGGTCCTGACTTGAGAAATCTGCTTGTTATGTGTGTGTCTGTGTGTGTGTCTGTGTGTCTGTGTGTGTGTTAAAGGAACGCTGGATGCACAGAATGGTCCTGACTTGAGAAATCTGCTTGTTATGTCTTTGTTGTTGCTGTTGTTCAGTTGCTAAGTCGTGTCTGACTCTTTGTGACCCCATGGACTGCAGCTCGCCAGGCCTCCCTGTCCTTCGCTATCTTTTATCTCTTTAGGTACCTGTTTAAAGTATTAATAATTTCAATGTGACATTGATATAGGTGATGAAACCAAGTCTGGCGGCGGGTTTTAGACAGTGGCTAAAATTACACTCCTGAGTCGTATTTTGCCTTCCGCTGGTTGCTGATCAGAACGAAGTAGCCATGCTTGCTGACATCCTGAGTATGTTAACTTGCCTTGTGTCTTGATTGATGCTCGGCAGTCCCTTGGATACAGGGAGTTTTTCCATTGCAGTCAGGAAGATCAGCTCCAAGAACTCAAAGTTCTTCACTTTCTGGCCCAAATATCCAGTTCTGTCACTGAACCCTGCACAAGAGGGACCGGTCTCCCAGTGTGAGGACCGTTGTTGGTACCTGATTTAAAAATTCAGGCCAAATCAAGAACTTAACCCAGATGACGACAGTTCCATATGTACCTGTCTTCATTTGTTTAGATTCACTGTTTCTTTATAGTGTGCTTTAAAATATTCTTTCAGTATGTTGGCATCTTGCCCAAGAAATTGCTGTTTTTTTCTATGGCCTATGTGGGTGGAAACCATGGGATTTCCCTTTTTATGACTTCTGTGAGTTAAAAATTACCCCCACGAGTGTGAGGACCAACTCGATGGAAGCAGGATGGCGTGGAGGTTCATGGGCCTCTGTTTGACTTCTTGCAGACAGCATCTTCCATGGGAATGAGGAAGCCTTGTATTGCAACTCACACAACAGCCTGGACTTAAGTTATTTGAATGGAACCGTAGCCAACGGCGGCAGCGTGTGTAGCGTTCACAGCGTCAACTCCCTCAGCTGCTCCCAAAGCTTCATCCAGGCTTCTCCCGTCTCTTCCAACCTCAGCATCCCCGGGAGTGACATCATGCGGGCGGACTACATCCCCAGCCACCGGCACAGCGCCATCATCGTGCCATCCTACCGGCCCACACCCGATTATGAGACGGTCATGCGGCAGATGAAGAGGGGCGTCATGCACACGGACAGCCAGAGCCAGTCCCTGCGAAACCTCAACATCATCAACACCCACGCCTACAACCAGCCAGAGGACCTGGTGTACAGCCAGCCCGAGATGCGGGAGAGGCACCCCTACACGATCCCCTACGGGCCCCAGGGGGGCTACGCAAACAAACTGGTCAGCCCGTCAGACCAGCTCAACCCCACGAATACCATGGTGCCGAGCAAGCCGGGGGGGCCCAGCGCCATCTCACACACGGTGAGCACCCCGGAGCTGGCCAACATGCAGCTGCAGGGCGCCCACAGCTACAGCGCGGCCCACGCACTCAAAAACTATCTCTTCCGGCCGCCGCCCCCCTACCCCCGGCCGCGGCCGGCCACCAGCACGCCAGACCTCGCCAGCCACCGCCACAAGTACGTCAGCGGCAGCAGCCCCGACCTGGTGACCCGCAAGGTTCAGCTGTCCGTGAAGACCTTCCAGGAGGACAGCTCCCCGGTGGTGCACCAGTCCCTCCAGGAGGTGAGCGAGCCCCTCACGGCCACCAAGCACCACGGCGCCTCGCACAAGCGCCACAGCCTGGAGGCGATGAGCAGCATGGTGCGGGGCATGGAAGCCATGGCCCTGAAGTCGCTCAACATCCCCATGGCCCGCCGCAACACCCTGCGGGAGCCGGGGCCTCCCGAGGAGGGCCCCCAGCTCCCCCAGTACCACCACAAGAAGACTTTCTCGGATGCCACCATGCTGATCCACAGCAGCGAGAGCGAGGAGGAGGAGGAGGAGGCTCCCGACCCGGTGCCCCAGATCCCCGTGCTCCGGGAGAAGGTGGAGTACAGCGCCCAGCTACAGGCCGCCTTGGCCCGGATTCCGAACAAGCCGCCACCCGAGTACCCCGGGCCCCGGAAGAGCGTGAGCAACGGGGCGCTGCGGCAGGAACAGGTGTGCCTGCCTCCTGCCGTGGCCCGGGCCAGGATGCTGCGGCATGGGCCCGCCAAGGCCATCAGCGTCTCCCGGGCCGACCAGCTGGCCGTCAACGGGGCCTCTCTCGGACCATCCATCTCGGAGCCCGACCTGACCAGCGTGAAGGAGCGGGTCAAGAAAGAGCCTGTCAAGGAGAGACCTGTGTCCGAAATGTTTTCCCTGGAGGACAGCATTATCGAGAGAGAGATGATGATTCGGGTAAGTGGCCGCCTCTCCCAGGGGGCACCTTTAGAGGGTCGGTTAAAGGGGCTGCCTCCCCCCTGCCCCCCACCCTGGAGCACCCTCTCTGCTCCTTTTCGGGGATTCAGGCACACCTCCCTCCTCTGGGCACGGAAGAAAGCGTGAGGCTGATCAGGGAATATGGGAGGATTTAAACATGTGATAGAATTTAAAAGTCACTTGCATTTTAAACAGGTAGAGTTTCGTTTCACAAAACTTAGTGTTTTTTTTTGGCTCCTTCCATTCTCATTCATGGCTTCTCATAGGCCTGCTTGGGGCAAAGTGCTATGACAAATTTAGGATCTTACAGGTATGTGGTATTGAGATCAGTGTCTAAGCCAGCATTTTGGTATATATATTCAGGGTCAGATTTCCCATTGCCTGAGATGCCAGGAGCTCACCTTCCTCCATCTCCTGGCGTTTTGGTTTTTTTCTGGGGAAAGCAGTTTTTCCCCAGTTAGATATTGAAAGAGCAGCCTCCCTTCAAAGCACAGCTTTCTGTGTAGATCTGGATGTCAGGACTGCTCATCAGTGTTGACCATGCTGTGTCCAGTTTCATTTTCAGGACTTCTTTCAATAGATGGTCAGCACAAATCTACGAAAATTATAGTAAATTCAGAAGCATACGGTTGAGCTTGAATTCACCATTGAGCTTACTCTATCGAGAACTCACACGTGCATCTTCATGCACTCACACACACACGTGTAACGTTTGACAGTGCCTAATATTAGACATAAGTCGCTCTTCTTCAGTATGTTTCCTCTGGAAGGTTAGTTATGTTGCCGGAGCAGAAGTCTGCAGTAAGGGTTGCACACCTGCAGCAGCAAAGTGAATCGCCTCTTACTAATGAGAAAATTGCTGGATTGTAGTTGCTACTTTACAAAATGTTTTATAATACCATTGCTACTTGTCCTGGAGAGGTTCACTCCCTTAGAAAAAAAAAATCCTCTCATTATAACTACTCAAACCCAGATTGACTTCTGCTCTGCATGTACCACATCTGGGTCATAAGGTAGCCAGCGCTTATTTTGGGAACTCCAGCGTAGTTGTAACTTACATTTTGCTTTGAGGGAATTCATCAGACTTTCTTCATGTATAAGTCTCCCCGATTCTACAGTGGGAATCAACTTGTAAAGAATAGTAAAGAGCCAAAATTTTAAGAAAGCCAAGTCCCTAGGTTTAGGAATCTAATCCATAGCAATGTTCCGGCTTTAGACAAACCTCAAGAACATTCTCCGCCTCACAGTTTTAGCCATCCATGGAATATTGCTAGGAATTTGGTACAGGCATAACTTTTTCCACTTTTCGCAAACCTGGAGGGAAATTGTGAAAGATGTGCTTGTGCCTGTGGCAAATAAAACTCTTTGGCTGGGGGATGGAATGAAGTGCGGGGGTGGGTGCCTTGGGGAGAACTTTCCACGTTTGGGAAAAGTAATCATTGGTAGAAAGGGAGTTTCAGCACTTCTGGGCCTCAGGCCCCTTTCACACAACTCAGTGTCAAGAACTCAGCAGTCCAAGCATTTGGCGTTGCTATTTCCCTTGCTGACTGGCTGTTTATTGCCACCTACATGGCTGCCTAGCCTCAGTTTGGTCATATTCATCCTCTTGTTACCTGTATTAAACAAAAGCGTGTAGCTGATACTTACAGCACTGATTCTGCATATAGAGCTTCATGCATTATCACAGAGCAAACAAAGGCCTTTCTCATTGTTTATCCACGTACCCTCCCATCCCATCCATTGGGTAATAGTGAATAGCCGATTTTACCTCTAAACTAGTTCAGTAACATCATTACCCCAGCCCTATGTCATTTTCCCTTATTTTTTAAAAAGTGTACCTTTTAAAAAAAATTGTTTTTTTGTTTTTTGGCCATGCCGCAGAGCATGTGGGATCTTAGTCCTTGACCAGGGATCGAACCCGTGCCCCTCACATTTTGAGCACAAAGTCTTAGCTACTGGACTGCTAGGGAAATCCCTTCCCTGATTTTTCCCCGAATCCTACATACTCGTGAGCTCAAGGGCAGCCACCCTTGGTTGTTGTCCCAACCTCAGAGGAGGACTCGGAGGGTTTTCAGTGAGCCAGGCAAGATGGTGCCCTGGCCCCTGGCACTGGAGCTTGGGGTGGGTCTCCATTGTCTTTCTGAAGAAACTCATCCCAGGGACCGCCCCACATCTCAGATGCCTTACGCTGGTCCCCGTCATGGGTAGCTTTTGCCTGGCTTGTTAGGCATAGCTGAGAGAAGGCTGTCAAGGCCTTCCTAGGATGAGAAAATGTCACCAAATAGGACCTGGAAGCAGACAGCTATGGTGAGAATTCGCCCTGTCGGCAGCCCTCTCTCCCTTTCTGGAGCTGCTTGTCCCCTTGATGGATAGTTCCGGCCTGTGGTGTGGATAGCGCCTCCTGTGTGCCTCCTGCTGCTGCTTTGAAGACATTTCACTATCTGTGATTCCCTAACCCCCAGTCAGGTACTGGGGAGAGAAGAGGCCAAAGCAGATCTTTGAATTTATTATTTTTGATCTCTGGTAATAAGCGGATAGGATAAGTGAGGAGGAGCTAAGAGGAATAGTTTATCATTGGGGTTTCAGTGTCCCCTGGGTAGTAATCCTTTCCCAAGAAAGACGAGTCGGTTACTTTTTGCTTTGGGTCCAGTTGGGGTCACCTTATGGTGCAGATGAGAAGGAAGCAGAAGGACTGTCAGAAGGATCTGAGGACCATTTACCCCCCCCCCCAAAAAAAAACAGTCATCGCTCTCTCAAAATTTCGCAGAGGAGTGAAACATTCTCAACTGAAAGAGATAACAGCAGGCAGGGAGAAAATTCTCTCCTACAAAAACAAACTAGTAAGTAAGTAAACCGACAAAACTCCCCAAATTTAAATCCTGAATTTTCAAAGTCTGCCCAGGGTTGAGAAACCAGGATCATTCTTAAGAAGAGAATATGTTTTGGCCCTTTCTCACTTTCTCACAGTTAATCCTCCTCTGAGACGCTCCTTCGGTTTATCTGATGGGTTAGCCCTGTCACGGGACCAAGCATCTTATTGACAGCATCACTCACAAAAGCCAAGGCTCCATTCTTTTTTTTTTTTTTTACTGAAGTATAGTTGATTTGCAATGTGTTTCCCGGTGGCTCAGGTGGTAAAGAATCTGCCTGCAATGCAGGAGACGTGGGTTCCATCCCTGGGGCAGGAAGATCCCCTGGAGAAGGGAATGGCTACCCAATCCAGTATTCTTGCCTGGAGAATTCGATGAACAGAGGAGCCTGGCAGGCTACAGTCCATGGGATCAGAAAGAGTTGGACACAACTGAACCAACACACACAACAGGTGCTCTATCCTCTACCAATACTATAGCTCCATCAAGACACTTCTCTAGGAAGTAAATTGCTAAATGACAGACTAAGAAAAAATACCTGAAGATTTGAAAAAAAATAAACGGAGTAAGATCATTCCTTCATCTGTGGCAACCAAAGGAAGCTGCAAACTGTGGATCAAAATTGTAAACTCTGTAAAACTCATCTCTTTCTGTGCTTTATAGAGTCCCTCTGTCCTTTTGTCTTCTAAGACAAAATTATTGGGTGGAAAATGCTCCTGTTTTGCCTGAAGTGAGCAACTGGAGATCAGTTCACGCCCCAGTCAGCTTAGAGGAAGTGGGGAAGCACAGCTGTAGGCGAAATGACAGGGGCCCTGCAGTTTCAGGTGTCTGTGCCATTGAGGGCAGAGAGGAGCCGCACAGTCATACACAAGGGCCAAGTGTGCTCTGCGTGGTCCCCAGATCGTGTTCTCCCATGGTTCAGTCACTGGGAGCCATGGCGTCCATTCCTGTGGGTCTTCTGGATGAAGCATTAAGGGTCCTGCTGGGGGGTCATTTCAGGTGGTTCCAGGCTATGGTATTAGCGAATTTCTTAAACTACACAAGCTCCCTTTCTGGGGATAATATCCCAGGGACCAGAGAGATTCAATATAGAGTTAACACTTCCGTCTTAGCCCGTCTGAGTGGGAACTTGGGTAGGAAGCTTTTTTCTACTTCTGTATGTATCCATCCTCTTATCAATGGGGCAGTTTTTCTGCTATATCCTTCTGCTTCTCTATATATTCATTCTACTGATTTTTGAGAGTTTGATATTAAAACTGCAACTAAAAATCTTTAATTTTGCTACTTAAAAAAAAATTGTAATATATAGTGGAACTGTATATAACACTTGTTCTGTATTTTCCAAGTCTCCTATAAATGTGTTATCACACTTTCATAATTAAAAAAAAAAATCTGAAAAAGAACGCAACAGTTTTTATAAGCTTTTTACCATTTAACCTGCATAAAAGGCCCGTCGTTGTGATTTGGTTTGATTACTTATGAATCTGTTTCTCTTTTCTTTGTCCCGTCTTCCTTCAATGCTCACCTTCCTAAGGTGACTCGTCTGTGCTTTTCTTGTGAGCCCTATGGCAGGGTGTATTTGTGTAGAGTCTGTGCTCTTGTTTGTTTCTTTACTCCATTTTTAAAGACACGCTCAGGAGGCCCAGAGGATCCGGCTTCCTCGGGCGCAGTGGGAATGAAGGGGAAGGCTGTGTTTGAATTTGCCCTGCTAATGGTAATTGTCTGCATTCCTTGGCTGGGGAGTTATAGATTTGGGGAGATTAAAACACATTCCAGCATTCTCCTGGTATTACAAACAATGAGAACATGCCTTTTCTTGCCGCAAGAATCTAGAAAAGCAGAAGATGGCAGGCCTGGAGGCGCAGAAGAGGCCACTGATGTTGGCAGCCTTGAACGGACTCTCAGCTGCTCGGGGCTCAGGGCGGGAGGAGAGTCGCGTCGATGCCACCCGAGCTCCCATGGACGAGAGGGTAAGCGCTGGGCTTGTCAAATGCGGGACTCATTCTCTGTGGTCTTAGGATTCCGACGTTCTCTCTTCGCCCAGACATGCCAGCACGAAGGTGTGTTGACGAATTCATTCTTCAACTTGAAGATTAGGGCAACCTGGGTTGTGCCGTATTAGACTGATCCTTTCCAATATCTTGTGTTTCTTTGTCAGGTTGGTTCAGTGATGATGCCTAGAGACACCAGCCCCTGGCCACCTGTCTGTGTGGTCTCAGCCAACCCCACTTCTCTGGGCCTGTTTCTTTGTTTTGCAGAGTGAAGAGGTTAAGCCCTTGCCCTAGTGCTCAACTTCTGTGATTTTTGTGAACAAGTACCCTTTATTAGGGAGTAATTATTTTACCCAAGCACTTAGAGAATTCTTTAATATGCTGGCCCCTTGCTAGGAGCTTTCCAGGTGGTGCTAGTGGTAAAGAATCTGCCTGCCAATGCAGGAGATGCTGGAGATGCAGGTTTGATCCCTGGGTGGGGAAGATCCCCTGGAGTAGGAAGTGGCAACCCACTCCATTATTCTTGCCTGGAAAATTCCATGGATTGAGGATCCTGATGGGCTATAGTCCATGGGACCGCAAAGAGTCAGATATGACTGAGCAACCGGGCGCATGCTTGGCTATAGACTATGACTGATATATAATTGTTAGGGTAATGCATCGTGAGAACTTTGGTTTTGAAAAGCAAAGGAAGTCGCGTGGTAGTGTTTCAGAGGTGAACAAACATGTTCCTTTAGTCCCTGAAATTGCTGTCAGGTTAAAAAACAGGTTATGTAAATGTAATAGAGTACCAATAAGATTAGGGTTTTAGGTTTTGCCAGCATATATGAAGTATTAGCATACTCTGAAAGCCAGAAGTGTCTTACTTTTTTTTTTTTTTTTGGCCGTACCACATGGCATATTCCCTGATCAGGGCTCAAAAACTGTGACCCCTGAATTTGAAGCATAGAGTCTTAACCACTGGACCACCAGGGAAGTTCCTAGAAGGGTCTTTAGTGGGATCATTTAATCCAATTAATACCATGTTATTGTAATTAGTATTTTGGCCATGGGAAAAATAAAAGAGGAGGGTGTCTAATCTGCATGACTAGAGAACTATGGACCAGTATCACCGTAAAATTTAGCTAAAAACAACTACATAAGTGGAGAAAAGGATTTTTTTTTTATAACTAAGGTTTAAAAATCTCCTTATCACTAGAACTTGAAACAGCAGGTGGCTCAGTGGTAAAGAACGCTACTGCCGATTCAGGAGATGTGGGTTGAATCCCTGGGTTGGGAAGATCCCCCGAAGGAGGAAATGGCAGCCCACTCCAGTATTCTTGCCTGGGAAATCCCATGGATGGAAGAGTTGGCAGGCTACAGTTCATGGGGCTGCAAAGAATTGGACACAACTGAGTGACAGAGTATGCATGCATGTTAATAACAAAATACTAATTTTGAATTTCACCTGTTGCCTAGTCTGGCAGACTAGTGCCGTTTAAGGTGTGAGCGAGGAGGCCACTGGTTATTGGACAAGAGAAACTTGCAATGCGGTGAATGAATGAGCCGAATAATCACGTTTTGATTGTCCATCTGATTAACACCCTCGCTGTAAATATCTTGAGAAATCTGGTGGTTTGGTCAGAGGGTTTGGATTAGATTATTCAGAGAGCTGAAGGTCACCTTCTGTTGCAGTTCAGAACCCTGAAGAAGAAGCTTGAAGAGGGAATGGTGTTCACAGAATACGAGCAAATTCCAAAGAAAAAGGCAAATGGCATTTTCAGCACAGCGGCTCTGCCAGAAAATGCTGAGCGCAGCCGAATCCGCGAGGTGGTTCCCTATGAGGAGAACCGCGTCGAGCTAATACCGACCAAAGAAAATAACACAGGCTACATTAACGCCTCCCACATCAAGGTAAGAAGCGGGGCCTGTTGGGAAGGCTGGTCGAAGATTGCTGGGTTAACAGTAAAAATGCAGGGAGGAGAAAACAGATGGGCTGCCACTGTGCAACTTGGCTGGTCCCCAAACCCCGAGGGAGTGTTTTTGAACTCTTGGAGTTTTTCTTAGTCAACTCGAAGGCCATGCCTAATGCTGCAGAGAGAAGGAAGCCCAGTGGCCTCAGGGGAAACCTCAGGTCAGCTATTTCTGAATCTTGATTGTGTCGGAGGAGTTAACTTTTTCTTGTCTCTGTAAGGGGTAACTTTTCAGGAAACTCATAGGTAAAGCTGAGGATTATCCCTTTCAGTTTGTAATTTGCAGGCTGTGGAGGCTGTGGAAGTTACAGGCACTGTATTTCTGTCACTGGGGTTTTTCTGATGTTCACGGGTGACAGAGAGTTGTCATTTCTCCCTTGTGATACTGGTTATGTATTTTATAGCTGAAGTCCCAAATTTGTATGATATTCACAAGAGTGGACTAATGTAACCATCAACCATAATGGTGACGCTGATAATGAATTTTACAAGGTTTGCCAACATTATTCAATGTATTTGAGTCATTACATTTTTGTTAACTAGTTCGAATACTCCAAGTCTTCATATCTCAGAATTTCATAGACTTTAATCAGCTTAGCGTTACTTCAGTTAGAATTTAGAGTTATAGACACATATGTGCATGCAAACAAGTTTTCCCTAAATAGCTTAATTTCACCAGGGCCCCTAATGACAGAGCATATTTGTTTAGAATGTCACCATTTGCCCTGGCCTCCAAACTAGGGGAATGTATTACTAATGTGAATTGTATCGTGTAACTCTTACAGCTGTTACAGGATGTTTTTCAACAATTCAAGGTTCACATTAGTAGTCTGTTGTGATCAATAACCTTAGAAACCTATCTCTGACTTTATTTCCTTTCTTCACTGAATTTTTCAACTGTAGCCAAATTGTACGTAGGTTCCTTTGAGCCTCTAAAATACAGCCAGTTGTTGGCCCGTGTATCAGTTCAAACAGTTTTGATGCAGAATGTGGAAAGTGTACCATTGTTGGTGTAGTGTTTTTGTTCACTGAGCATAGATAACCACATATTTTTCTATTGGAATATAATAGCTTTATAATGTTGTGTTCGTTTCTGCTGCACAACATTGTGAATCAGCCATATGCGTACATATATCCCCTCCCTCTTGGGTCTCCCTTCCACCCTCCCATTCCACTTCTCCAGGTCATCATAGAGTTTTTTTTTTTAAATGTCAGAAAGTCCTGTCCAAAGAAATAGAATGGCATAACTCTCATGGATCATAATTGTGTATTTTACTCATATTTTTGAGAGTGAGAACTCTCAAGACAACAATAATACAATAAAAAACAATAAATAAACTAAAACAATAAAAACAAACAAAACTGAACCCCGTAGAACTCTGAAGGAAACTGACAGTGGTGAGTTTCCTGGGCTGAATTTAGATACCGAAACAATGACCGAAAAAATGGACTCAAACAAAGATGCGGATCGCACAGCTGCTTCTTGCTAGAGTTATCTGTGAAAATCTTCCACAGCTGTAATATGCTATCTTCTTTTGGTCAAATCGCCTCTCCTGTTTTCCATCTACTCTCTGGAAAAAGCTGTCAATCTGCCTGGGCTGTGCCCATCGGGTGTTGTTAACAGAGACATGCCTTCCTCCGTATTCTCCGAGGCCCACATTTCATCTTGTGGATCTGGCTTAGACATGGGTGCGTTTAATAGACCCAGAGAGCTTGTGAGAACTTGTCCTTGTGTTTTTGGAATAGAGTTGTGTATCTTGCCAGTGTTTCCTCCCTGGATTGCAAGCAGCCGTTAACACAGAACAGAGATTTATTTGCTCCCGAGGTGAAATCACGTCTGTGAAACGTACCTCAGTAGCATTGGCGGTTGTGTTTTTAATACAGCTTTGAATCCCCTCCTGTCAATACTTGGGAATATGCTGAAAGGCCCCAGGCAGCAGCATACTCTGGAAGTATTTATGGGTCCTATATGTTGGGTGCCAGAGAGGATAATGTTTAAAAGCATGATTCCACAGATAAGCCAAATTCCTAGCCAGCCAGCAAATACATGAGTGCCATCTCCCACCAGTACTCAGAAAGTGGATTTCGCTTGCCAGCTTTGACCTCAACATGTCTTGTGTAACAAGATAATAACTGACATGATTTTTGTTTCAATCAAGTTATATATAGTTTCATAAAACAAATGAGAGAAAAAGTTGCAGACAGTGATCACTCCATTACCCCTAAAGCTATCTTGAGATACACACTGGTAAATGTGTAAGGAAGCCTGACTTGGCAATATGAAGGCACAGAAATGAAGAGATACCCAGAAAGAGTCCCTCCAAAGGCCCCTGTCTCCCCTTGCTAGCATCACCTCCCACAGTTGGGGCACGCCTTTTTATTGATGAGTCTCCACTGCTGATATTTATCGCTGCAGAATTATCCTCCCAATGTGGGCTTTAAAAATATTCACAACCTAAAAGTTGAGTACATCATGAGGAACGCTGGGCTGGAAGAAGCACAAGCTGGAATCAAGATTGCCGGGAGAAATATCAATAACCTCAGATATGCAGATGACACTACCCTTATGGCAGAAAGTGAAGAGGAACTCAAAAGCCTCTTGATGAAAGTGAAAGAGGAGAGTGAAAAGGTTGGTTTGAAGCTCAACATTCAGAAAACAAAGATCATGGCATCTGGTCCCATCACTTCATGGGAAATAGATGGAAAAACAGTGGAAACAGTGTCAGACTTTGTTTTTTTGGGCTCCAAAATCACTGCAGATGCTGATTGCAGCCATGAAATTAAAAGACGCTTGCTCCTTGGAAGGAAAGTTATGACCAACCTTGATAGTATATTAAAAAGCAGAGACATTACTTTGCCAACCAAGGTCCGTCTAGTCAAGACAATGGTTTTTCCCGTGGTCATGTATGGATGTGAGAGTTGGACTGTGAAGAAAGCTGATCGCCGAAGAATCGATGCTTTTGAACTGTGGTGTTGGAGAAGACTCTTGAGAGTCCCTTATACTGCAAGGAGATCCAACCAGTCCATTCTAAAGGAGATCAATCCTGGATGTTCATTGGAGGGATTGATGCTAAAGCTGAAACTGCAATACTTTGGCCACCTCATGCGACGAGTTGACTCACTGGAAAAGACTCTGATGCTGGGAAAGGTTGGGGGCGGGAGGAGAAGGGGACGACAGAGAATGAGATGGCTGGATGGCATCACCAACTCTGTGGACATGAGTTTGAGTGTACTCTGGGAGTTGGTGATGGACAGGGAGGCCTGGCGTGCTGTGATTCATGGGGTCGCGGAGAGTCGGGCACGACTGAGCGACTGAACTGAACTGAAAAGTTGAGAGTTAGGCTTTATTTGGTGGGGATTTTTCAGGATTTAAAGCCTAGGAGACAGCATCTCAAATGAACCTGAGAGAATTCCTCCCCGGAGGAGAGGGGAGGAGCCAGGTTATATAGAGGTTTTGCAACAAAGGGTGGGTAGTCAGAACATCAGAAGATTATTGTTAATTAAAGAAAACCAGATAACCCAAGTTAAGGAATTTAGTACTTTTCTGTGTATGGGAAGATGTAAGATTCTGGGCTCACTGAAATCATTCCTTTGATATGCACCTCTGCTATCTGGGGCCAGTATCCTCTTTTTACCACCTGAGCTGCCTGGGGGCTCACCAGGGGGAGTGGCTGCAGCCTGATGGAGGCTAGAGGGCAGGTGTTCTTTCCTTCCTGAGTCCCCTCAGGGCTCACCGGCTCAGCATCCATGCTGGTGAGACTGTGATATCCTTTATTTACTGATATGGCAGGAAATACTCCATTTCTCACTAAAGTCACCCTGAGCGGTGTAGGGTAATGATTTTATTATCCAAAATCATCTCAGGATTCCAGAGTTCAGCTGGATGCTGTGATACTACACAAGGGGAAGGTGGTGATGAAATATCAGGTACTGCTGGCTTCTGTGCATTCACAACACCTTTACTGTATGTGGTATAGAGCAGTGGGTACAACAGAGGTTTAGGACACACTTCCTGTCAGGGCAGTGGTAGAAGGACATTGTTATTCCAAAGGGGTGTTATTCCATGGTAGACTTTTCTATTATTTAAAAAGATGCCACAAAGTACTGTTCCTCAATATGGTAGTTGGGTATAAAACCAATTTAGTAAGGAAGAGTTTGTGGGGTTTTATTTTGTTTTGCTTGTTTTGTTTTTTTAATGGATAGACTATAAAAAAGAAAAACATGGCAATTATCAATACATTGCATATTGGAAACATAACTATTATGTCTATAAAAATTGTTAGATTACACACATGTATATTCATATAATATTATACATGTGTGTGTATATGTGTGTGTGTGTTTAATATGCACTGATTTGTACATAATTACTGTGAGTTGAAGACCAAAACCCATGAGGTATATTTTGATAAGCTTGAGTGGCATAATGTTTTCATGTGAAACTGTGTCACTAGCCACTCCTGGTCTCAGGATTGTTGATAATGGCACTAATACATTGGACCTAAAAATGTTATCCAGGGTTTTCAAGTGGCTGCTAAAGGACCCGTGGTTGGCGTGGAATTGTGTCCTGGATTTGGGGTTCATTCACTGATACTTCGCTTGGCTTCCAGGTGGTGGTCGGTGGGGCAGAATGGCACTACATCGCCACTCAGGGGCCCCTACCACACACGTGCCACGACTTCTGGCAGATGGTGTGGGAGCAGGGAGCGAACGTGATCGCCATGGTCACTGCAGAGGAGGTAAGGGGAATGAGCACCCCGCCACTTGTCCCCAGGGGAGGGGGTGGCCTTAAGATGAGCTTCGTGTCGATGACTCCACTGCCCTGTCCTCCTCCTGGCATCGTTTCTCTGCCACTCCTTTTCTCTCTGACGCGCCTCCCTTTTCTCTCTGACGCGCCTCTCTTTTCTCTCCTTATTTTCATCTAGGTTTGTTTTGTTTTCCAAAGATAATTTATTGTTACGTCCCATTTTGATCCAGCTTTTAACTGTTTTTCTTGAATCACCATGTACTACAATTAAACAAGCAAACAAACAAAAAAGAACCAGTCTTGAGTCCAGGCAGCTCACTTTTGTCGTGCCAGACAAAGCAATGGTGTTTCCACTGGAGTCTGAGAACTTTGGGGGATCTCCGAGTAACTCGGCGTATATTCCCAAACCCTGGGCATGGCAGCTCACAGGCTGTCCTGTTTATCAACTGAAAAGAGACCAAAAGCTGTTATTTCTGTAGAGGAGGCCTCTATTCTTTGGGGAGAGAGAAAAAATACCTTTTTCTTCCTTTGCCAAGTCAAACATAGTTTTTCCATTGTAACTGAAGAAGTCTATGCGGTGTTGCCAAAACTGGCATATACCCCCAGTCCATCTAGCAATTCGCTCAGAGCCTGTTGTCTTTGGGGAGAGATCTTTCATGTTTCTTTTCTTGTCACAGTCTAAATTTTTTTTTTTTAAACCACTTCCTTTGGTTCCCTCCATTAAATTTTACCTTCTGTTTTGAAGTCATTTAAGGGTCAGGCTTCATCTGGGTGTTTGGGTTTTTTTTTTTTTTTTTTTAACCATGTACCATCATATGCTTCCCTGGTGGTTCAGACGGTAAAGAATCCACCTGCAGTGTGGGCGAACTGGGTTCAATTCCTGGGTTGGGAAGATCCCCTGGAGAAGAGCATGGCAATCCACTCCAGTATTCTTACCTGGAGAATCCCATGGACAGAGAAGCCTGGAGAGCTACAGTTCATGGGGTTACAAAGACTCAGACATGACTGAGTGACTAAGCATATCACAGCATGGTATTGTATACCCATTTCCTAACAAGTTTTAAAGGATGGGAAACAGAAAGAAGTGAAAAACAAGTCATATTCCTTTTATTGACTCTTCTGAGCAGATGGTTTCCAGAACAGCCCATTAGAAGGTAGTGATGAAAGGACTTTGGGCCCTTTCAGGCCAGCTGTATTCTCTAGGCTGACCTTCTGTCCCGTCAGGGAGTAAATGCTCCTTAAAGTCTCTAGTTTTATCACCCTATTGAATTACATCCCTAGAAGGGATTCATTCCATTGAAAACAATGTACTTGCCCTCTGTGCTGACCCCAGGGAGGGACACGGTGGTAAACACATCAGGTATGATCCTTGTCCCCAGGGAGCTTACATCCTAGTGGGATTTGCCATAAAAAGTGAACCAATAAAGTTAACTCAGATAGTGGTGAGTGCTGTGAAACCAGTAATGGGCTGGAGGGTGACTGCAGGACTACTTTAGGTTAGATGGCAGCCCAGGGCCCTCCGAGGAGGCTGCATTTGAGCTGAAACTTGAGTGACAGGAAGCCTCAGGAACAAAGTCCAGTGATCGGTGAAGTAGCCAGAGGCTTACAGTCTCTTGAAATCTGTAATTGATGTAGGTTGTTGCTGAGTCATGTTGAAATCTTTGCAACCCCATGGACTGTAGCCCCCCCAGGTTCCTCTGTCCATGGGATTTCCCAGGCAAGAATACTGGAGCAGGTTGCCGTTTCCTTCTCCAAGTTGATGTAGGTACTCAGCAAGTTATGTAAAGGCCTCTGATAAATCCTCTTTCATAGGATGGTTCAATAAAAGAGGCAGGTGTGCTTCAAATTTAAGAAGACTCAATTCAACCAAAAGAGTCAGGGCAGCACTACTTGGGTCCCTGAAGATGTGTTGCTTTGTGAGCAAACCAGCCACCACTTGCAGCTCATTCCCCCCGCCCTGTACGCTGGGCTTCTCTCTTCTCTCTCCACCCACCTCCTGCCCTAGGTACCCTTCTTTATTTTTATTTTTAAAAATTTTTAATTATTATTTTTTTGGCCACACCACGTGTCATGAAGGATCTTAGTTCCCGGACCAGGGATCAAACCTATGCCTCCTGCATTGAAAGCACCAAGTCTTAACCACTGGACCACCAGGAAATTCCCCTGGGTCCCCTTGTAAGCCACCATCTCATCCACCCCCGCTTCCACCCCTGTGATGTCAAAATTCTACAAAAATTTAAAACAGAGCCTGTTTTTGTAAATGGCTGAGAATGCATATCCCCAGAAAAGATTATAAAATGAAGAGAGAGCAAAAGGGGGTAGAGCCAGTTTTCCCCTCTGCTTCAGTTGCAGTGGAACTAAAACAAATGAATCAGGCTGGAAAAAAAAATAAATAAAAGGAGACTGACGCCAGAAGATAGAGACAGTGTCACTCGTTGGTGGGGGTAACAGAGAGTAGTACCCGGGGTCCTAGAATGGGAGCTCTCCAGGTGGCGCTAGTGGTAAAGAACCCTCCTGCCAGTGCAGGAGACGTAAGAGACATGGGTTTGATCCCTGGGTCAGGAAGATCCCCTGGAGAAGGGCATGGCAACCCACTCCAGTATTGCCTGGAGAATCCCATGGACAGAGGAGCCTGGCAGGCTATGGTCCATAGGGTCACAGAGAGTTGGACATGACTGAAGTGACTTAGCATGCATGACTTAGAATGATTACTGGGATCTCTCACTCCTCTGCTTAAGGTCACTTCATCACCTTCGGATGGCTTCCCACTATCCATGGCATGAAATCCCTACTCCCTGCCATGGACCACAGGACTTTCTCACTAACCTCCTCTCTGCCATCCACACTGAAGACCTTCCTGCAGTTCTCACAGTACCTAGCTTGTTCCCATATCTGGCTCATCCTTACTCTGGCTCTTCTCTCTAACATTCAACTGTAGCCTGTTTGGGAATCTTTACATTTTTCCATTGATAAAACTGCATGGTAAATCTTATTACTGGCCTTAGCTAAAATGTATGAAATCTGCTGTGAGAAACACTGCATGATGTTACGAAGTGAGTGACTTAGAAGCCATTCAGGTTTTCTTCAGTCCTCAGATTTTAAAACTAAGAGGATAAGAGCCTCCCTTGACTCCTGTCCAATTTTGCTTCTCTGTGTGATTCAGGAAGGCGGACGAACCAAGAGCCACCGATACTGGCCCAAACTGGGTTCCAAGCACAGCTCAGCCACCTATGGCAAGTTCAAGGTCACCACAAAGTTTCGAACAGATTCCGGTTGCTATGCAACCACAGGCTTGAAGGTCAAGCACCTTCTGTCCGGGCAGGAAAGGACCGTGTGGCATTTGCAATATACTGACTGGCCAGACCACGGCTGCCCAGAGGATGTCCAAGGATTTTTGTGTAAGTTTTTGCTTCCCAGTCTGAGTTTTACCAACAGCATATATGGTCTTTTCAGTTGGAGGTGAAATGAAAAGGGAGGATACTTTCTCTTAGGTGGTGAAAGTATTATAACATTGAAGTATATAGTACTTTATATAGTATGTGTAGAGCAGAGAAGATTAATATTTATATTCTCTTTACTGTTGATGCAGTGAGCTAAATATGGTAAACTGATTGGTTCTCCCTTGATTTAGACCTTTAGTACCTATTCTGATACACTTTGTGTCCTGGAACCTTGGAAACATGCTAAATAAAATAAGCCAGATAGAAAAGGACAAATGCTGTGTGATTCCACTTATGTTGAGTTACCCAGAATAGGCAACTTCATAGAAATAGTATAATAGAGGTTACCAGGAGCTAGGGGGAAGGGGAATAGGAAGTTATAGTTTGATAGATACGAAGTTTCTGTTTGGGACCACAAAAAAGTTCTGTAAGTGGATAGTGGTGATGTTTGCAGATCATTGTTACTATACTTACTGTATACTTAATGTTATGTACTTTTAGAATGATTAAAGTGGTATATTTTATGTTATGCATTAAATATATTTTAGCACAATAAAAAAACACAGAGCCATAAAGTAAAGCAAAAAAAAGACTTTAAAAATGACTCAGGAAGATTTATATCTCAGAAGCCTTGCATTTCCTACAGCAGTAAATCCCCATCAGCAGTTTCTCATGCCTATGATTAAAAATAGGTGGCTAACTATAAAGACAGAATTACTGAAATCAGTCTGTAGTATTTGAAACTGTCATTTTCAAATTCATTCATTTATGTATATTTTCCAAGTTATGATCATCTTAGAAACTAATTCATTCAGACTGTATGCAGTAGCTATTTGAAAGGCCAACAACTGGGCCTGTGTGTCCACCATGTGCCAGACACTGAATCCGGCTCTTAGCATGCAGAGATGAAACAGTCTTTGTTTTAAAGGCGCTCTCAGTCTTCTGGTGAAGGCAGGCCAGTGATCACAGTCTGGGGTGAGATCAGATGCTTCTGGTGCTAGCTGTAGCTCCCTCTTTCCTCTCCACAGACTTCCCTAAACACCCTGCACTTGTGGGAAACCCCACTGCCTCCTCACCCAACGAGGAGGGAGGTCCGAGGGACCCTGCAGATTATTGATTATATACCTGCTAAGTTGTTGATTCATCAGCTGGCAGAGGACCTGTGACCACCACAAAGGGAGGATGTTGAATGTCAAAACCTTGATTTTCATTTTGATAACTCATTTAGAATAGGAGGGGTGGGGAAGAGAAGCGAGAATAAGTTTTCAAAAATCTAAAAGTACCATTTCACAAGTCCAGCTGGAAAGACTCTGGTGCAGGTATTTCATTTCCCGTTAATGTGCTGATGGTTCTTGAGGAGTTGGACACTGAAAGTAAGAAAGACGATTGGACTCAGAGGACCTGGAACAAGATCTGGAGTGGGTTAGTGGTTTGCCTGAGGCCCGACAGTTACCTGTAGCTCAGAATATTAATAAGGAGCATGGTGACCTCTGCAGAAGTTTCTTTCTTCATAACAGTGTGCTTTTTATTCTTTTTTGGTAATCTTTTCCTAATTGCTATTAGAAGCAAGACTTAGAAATTGGAACCAATAAAAGTAAATACATCAGATGACTGACTAACAGCTCTGATAAAAGATTGAGTTTATAAGATGGCTAAAATAACAATCAAATCTTTTAAATCTGAGCCAGTTTAAGAAAGGTCAATCTAAATTACTGAAAAAAAGAAAAAAATTTAAATAGTATTAATTAATTTACTTTTCTAAGAAACTCAGGATAAATGTGCTGAGCAGGGTCTTAGAAATGATGGCTCTTTATAGGTCATTAAGAATTTTAAGAGATTTTTGTTTGTGTTTAAATTAGATTGCCTGGATGCAGAGGAACTGGGTCTAACTGTCTTCCAGCTTCCAGAGGTCTTCACTGAGTTACTGCCCAAGAAACTTTATTAATATGATTGCTGGAGAAAGAATTCATTGAAATCTAATTTCTCTGTTTCATGAAATTTCACTTGATAGTGGCATCTGTTTTATCGATCAATTTTCTTTTCACTTCTCTCCTTAAATTTAACACAGGAAAAGCCTTGTCTCTTGTATGTGAACATTGCCTGCCATCAGAGAATGTTTATTGCCTAATATCTCTAGAAAAAAAAAATTGTGAAGGGTATTCCGTGCTCAGTATTTAGCTCTTGTTGGTCCAAAAGCAGCTACTTTATATAGTCACCTTAGATTGCCTTCCATCTTGTTTTGTTCTCTTATTTTACATCACTCATGGTGGTGGTAAACGTTCATTTGGGTAAAACTACTTCAGATTACTAATTAAATAAGGTTATGAAGGAAAATAGGAGTTCTTAGTCATTGTATATAAACTGGGGCTTTTACATTATCAGAATGGTTTGAATGCAGTTTCTTTCTCTTTAGCAGTGTGAATTTTTCTCCTCATTTGATTTTACACTGCTGCACTGGAACGAGATTTTCTGAGCATCAAGAGCCTTCAAATCTGCTTCTCCCCTGAACTATAAAAATCTCAACTACGAATGGACTTTTTCTGATTCTTAGACTGTATGAGGATTATAATTATTCTTTTCCCTTTTTTTTGTGATCATGAAAAAAAGTCTTTAAGGTTTAGATTGACTGATATTTCATTTGTGACTAATTGGAATATTAAACAGTTCCTTGCATAGCCCTGCGGGGTCAGGCAGATGTTGGAAGCAATGAGGGAGGTGGCACACCACCCCCTCAACCCTCACATTGCCTCCAAGAAAGGGGGGTCATTACCTTGAGCTACTCACGTAACCACAAAGGATCCAAGCTGAAAACCAGGCTCCCCAAAGTCTATTTTAAAGTCTGAAAATGGAGTCAGGCCTCAGCTGATGTTCACTTGCTCAGTGAAGGGAAGGAAGGAAGGGCAGATGGATGCTCTTCCCACCAGAAATTGGCTCTGACAGGCGGGCGTTTCAAGGGGACCTAGCTGGTGTTCTGATCCCAGTCTGTTAATAGTAGGAATTGCTGTAAGTAATGTCGAGAATCATCTGCTTGGGGGACTTTGGGATTTGCAGAGGGGAAAACAGAATTTAATTTTTAAAAAAGAACTATTTAATTTAAAGAACAAATTCTCCCATGGACTAATTGACTCCCAGCTGGTCCTTTCTGGATCCAGGACTATACAGTGGGTACCAGCCAAATAATTAGTATCTTGTAAGAACTGTAAATTATTGTCACTTAAAAAAAAAATTCACTGTCATTCCCCCCGACCCCTACTTGTATGCAAAGCCGTGGAGGACTTCAGTGATGAGATTTGCATTTTGTCTTGCAGCCTACTTGGAGGAGATCCAGTCAGTCCGTCGCCATACCAACAGCATGCTGGAAGGCACCAAGAACCTGCACCCCCCGATCGTGGTCCACTGCAGTGCTGGGGTGGGAAGGACTGGCGTGGTCATTCTTTCTGAGCTGATGATCTACTGCCTGGAGCATAATGAAGTAAGTCTCTCTGAGCTTCTGAATTGTTCCCCTTGGGGGCCGATCTATACCATGGCCAACCTTTCACCTGTGCCCTTCCATTTCCACTGCTTAGTTTCCTTTCTTGACAAGAGTTTTACAGACCTGTGAGTCCCACTTGGACTCTGACATTTACAACGTTCCTTATCTTTTTTCCCTTTCATTGCTCTGTGTAGAGACCCAAATAATATAGAAGAAGAGTTCAAAGTGTAAGAAAGGAAACATTTAGAAAACCTGATCTTCACTGGCATCGACTTCCAAAAGTCTGCAGTGTTTTTTGTAGAAGGTCTGGTTTTATTGTGGGCAATTCTCCATGGTGGGTTATTCAGTCCATATAGTTGAGATTAGTCTTAAGCATTTATGGGATATATTTTGGCTTAACTCCTCCGTGAAAATGTGTGTATTTTAAAAACATGTTTCATTCTTCAGAGGGAGGTTTCATTGAGGAGGCTGTTTGCTCTTGTCTAGGTTGGCAGTGGTGTGTAGCAAAGCTTGGATAACCTGAGGGTACAGACATGGCCTGCCTTTGCCCAGGCTAGATGTGTCCAGCTCTTTCCCGCTAGATACGGGCTGTGGCTACTTGTGCCCACACGGTGCGTGGCATTCCCTTCTTGCTATAGGTCAGAGTTACACTGAGGGACTTTTGATTTTGTGGAGATGAGAAAATAGCAATCAAAGGCTAAAGACTAATTCATCTGCCTTCTATTCTCATGAGGCTTTAGGGGTTTTAAATGGCTTTCACTTTTTTTTTTTTCTTAGCTGGATTCTTCATAGCAGCTTGTGTCAATTTTCTGATTTTAGAGATGACGGTACCGAGGGCCAGAAACAATCAAATGACTTGCCCAGTGCCAGGTGGCTCTTGAGCACTGGTGCCAAGGTTTGAAATGAGGTCCTTCACTTCCTGGCCCCGCGTTATTTCTTGTCTTCACTCTGCCTCCAAACGCCGAGTGTCATTTGGTTCTTGTTCAATTTCCAAATTGTATAACTTGGCGAATCAAAGGAGACTTTTGAAATGGTAGTTTTAAAATCAGGAGATGTTATCATGCACGTTCTGTGAAGGAATTTACCAACAATGTATGTATTTGCTCAATAGCATCAATGGTTTGAAAACTCAGATTAAATATTGCCCCATGAAATTTATTATATTGAAACATCTAGGAAAACAGTCGATGCCGAGTTTAAACATGTTCAAAGGATATTTTAAGTTCCCTGCCTATAAAAAGTTAATTTTGGAAACTTTCAGCCTGTACGTATGAATGTTTATGCTGTTAAAAAGTAGAGGAGGGGTTATATCAATGTGGCCTATTGTTCAAACACACAAACATTCTGTTGGGGAACGAAATGCCCATCGCGGAATCAGTTGAGTCTACGTCACAGAAATCTCATCATCTTCTGTGAGTTTTTATCCTTTTTTCTCACGGAAGATTTCTGGGTTGTTTGCTTCCCTGTCACTGCTAGAAATCTCTAGGAGTTTCTGTTAGGATAATGGCTTACCACTAAGTCCCAGATCCACTCAGTGCTGGGAAGATGGATTGAGAGACAGAGGCAACAGGGTACATGTGACTGCAGCGGACCCCAGCTCCCCTGGTGCCGCCAGTGGGTTCCTGGGGAGGAGAACGGGCCTCGTCGTCTGTGCTCCACTGAGAGATCTTGTCCTCATATCAGTTTCTTTGACAAACTCCCCTTTTCTCCATTCCCCACATACCCTCCTGCACTTCCCTTTCCTCCTTCTCGACTATGACAAGCTGTTTTCTCTGTCTTGTCTGACATGAAGGCTCGCTCTGTTCTGAACGCTCTTTGGAGACCCATCAAAGACTGAGCCTCACTAATGCGATGACATGAGGGCTTATTGATCTCCAGATGTCACTGGCCCAGGGGAACATAAAGAACACGTGTTGGAGCCAGCTTGGTGCAGAGTGAGGGATTTGGCCATGAGCACCCTGTGTGGACTTGGTGAAGGCTTGGGGCGATTAGACCCTCCACGGGGTTTGTCCAGACAGAGCGGATTTCCTCAATGCCCAGTTGCATGCCAGAACATTCTTTACGGGAACGTGCGGTCAGTCCAAAAAGGACTTCTGTTCCCATTGATATTCCAAGATAGCAAGATGACTCATATTTTTCACTTCCCTTCCCCTAGCACAAATACAGTCAGCCTTATCTGTGCCGTTTCCCATAACTGATATTGGTATGGCTAGGGAGAGAAGAGTTCTCTACTTGTTCTGCTTCAGGCCTGTCTAATAAAATTCAAACCCTTACTTTAGGAGTGGGTCCACGTGGCTTTGTTTTTTTTTAAACAAAAGATTTTGCTAAATCGGTATCAAATTGGGTATCCCATTTTTCTCCTGTCTAAACTTCCCGTCTTCTTGTCCTGTCTTCTGGATCATGGACACTTTATGTTTTAGTCTGTAATCCATAGAGTTTTAATTTTCTTGGTGAGATGCTTTTTATCAGAGTGAAGATCCTTGCTGTGAAGTTGGGTAGCTGTGTGGTAGGAACGGGAGGGGATTCTCCGGGGCTGCCCTGAGAAGCCTCTGAGTGTCCTGTTACTCTTGGTCACTGAATGTGAGCTGTAACATTTCAGTGCCCATACATTTTTTTTTTCCTCCAGAATGCAGCAGTTTCATGGTTTGTGATACTCTCTCCTGGCTGCCTGTCCCAGATCAGCTAAATTACAAAAGGTCAGGTTCTCACTAGCCACATAGCAAGCTGTCTTGATCTTGCTGCTTTTCTGAATCAGTTACCCCCTCCTCCCCCGTTCATAGAGTAGGGGGAGAAAATGTCTCCTAAACAAGGTAGAAAAAGCATCGACAGCCTCCTGATTCCTTGAGTTAGGGACAATGGACAGCGGAGCCTGAGGGAGTGAATCTTCAAGGCAGGTTGAAGGGTTTCATTGAGGACCAGGGGAACCTTTGTCTTGTCCCCAGACGGCCCCACATCAGCTAGGGCACCACCCTTGATCAGCCTCGGGGGCTGAGTCTTACAGGTGAGGGAGATGGCAGTGATCATGATGATCTGCTGGTGGCAGAGAGGGAAATGGAAGTGATGGTGGAGGTAAGAAGGTGGTAGTGGTGGTGATGATGATAGAAGTAGAGAAGTTGGGGAGATAGTGTGGGATTGGAGGAAAATGTGGAAGCAAAGGAGCTGGTGGTGGTGGAGGAGGTAATATGGATGGTGAAGAGGGTGGTGGAGGTGATGAAGGGGTGGTGATGATGACGAGGAGAATGAAAATATTATAATAACCACAACGAACATGTGTTTAGCATTTACTGTTTGCCAACACGGGGGCTTCCCTGGTGACTCAGCAGTAAAGAGTCTGCCTGCAATGCAGGAGACTTGGGTTCAATCCTTGGGTTGGTCAGATCCCTGGGAAGAGAGCATGGCAACCCACTCCAGCATTCTTACCTGGAGAATCTCATGGAGAGAGGAGCCTGGTGGGCTACAGTTCATGGGGTCCCAAAAAGTCTGACACAACTGAAGCAACTGAGCACTCATACGTGCCCCACCACTATTTCAAGAGCCTTACAACTCGTAGCCTTTATGGTGACCTCATGAGAGAGGTCCTGCTAGTGTGTGCGTGCTTGCTAAGTCACTTCAGTCACATCTGACTCTCTATGACCCCACAGAGGGCATGGCGACCCATTCTAGTATTCCTGCGTGGAGAACCCCTATTAGAACCCGCCTCTAACAAAGAGAAACTGAGGCACAGGGAGATGAACTCTTAGCTCCTGTGTGACTCTGCCTCTCTTGTCAAAGCCTTTGATGGGTACGAGGTGAAAACAGTCTTATTCTATCCTCATATGCAGGGCCCAACACAGAGCAAGGCTCATTGTGCAGTATGTTAATTGTCTGTGTTAGGTGGGCTCTGTTGTATACCATGTCAGTCACTTTGGAATAGAGTTTAGACACAGACACACTAGTTGCCATCAGAAGCTTATGATCTAGGCTCTGTATTTTGACTAATAGTTGGAGGATTCACATGCTGTTTTCTCTTTCCTTATTACCAGGGACTTGTCCCTTTTAAATCTGTGGGGGGTGTTACTTAACTCGTTGCGGAGAAGCTCAGCAAAATAGGATGGCATGTGTGGTATCGTAGCTACACAAAATTTGGAAATAGCTGAAATGCCTTTTGAAAGTAAAGGAAGAGAAGACATATGACTGAGTTTTTATTACTGTTTTCAATGCTTGCTGAGTCCTTGGTAATTTCATGGGTGTGGTTGTTTCCCTGGACTAAGGGCTCCCAGAGCAGGGGGACGTGTGCCAAGGCCGCAATGGCACATGGACTCCATGGTGCTTCTGCCCCAGCTGGTCCAGGAGGATGGAAGTGACAGAAGGGAGGGCACACCAGGGCACCGGTGACCCATTGTTTTCATTCTTTTCCATTGGAGATCCTCAAAGAATTTACACATAGGCAATCTCATTTAACACTCAAGATATTGTTAGTTAAAGGCTATCATTCCAAACATGACTGGTGTCCAGAGATTGTGCTTTGACATTTTAAAGGTTTACACATAAATTATCTCACATGGTTATACCCAAGGTTCTGCGAGATAGCAGGATGGGCACAGGTGTTCTTATTTCACTGAGACACTGAGTAGCCTTTATCGAGAGCGCTTGTGTGCCAGACACTGTGCTAAAGGCTTTACATGCACTTCTTCATTTGATCCTGTGAGCTGGGTGTGGTTTATCATCCCGCGTTATTGCCGAGGACCCATCACTGACTTGGTCAAGGCTACATGGCGTTAAAGGAAAGCATCGGGATCCTGATATCACAGAAGAAGAAATAAAGACCCATAACTGGCTTAAATCCTACCATTGGGCCATGGTGGCCTTGAGAGGAACCGATTGGGTTTAACTCCAGCCTCTTTGTTTTCTCTAACAGACTGGTCTGTATTTAAAATATCACACCAGTGGTGTGGGACAACCAGCTTCTCCAGTTGTAGGCATGGTCTTTGACGGGGATAACCTAGAGGGGGTTGTCTTCAGCTTCCTCCCGTACCTGTACAAGGGGCCGCAAGTAAATACATATATTGTATGTACTATCTATTTAATAGTAAATAGAATGTATTTACTATTTCTCATTCCGTGTATTTACTTGGAATGAGAAATGACTTAAGGGAAGCTCCCCCCACCACCACCATCTCAGAATCTTTTCTTTTCTTGCAGAAGGTGGAAGTACCAATGATGCTGAGGCTCCTCAGGGAGCAAAGAATGTTTATGATCCAGACCATCGCTCAGTACAAGTTTGTCTACCAGGTCCTCATCCAGTTTCTCCAAAACTCCAGACTCATTTAACCCCCGCATCCCTGACGTCAGTTCCCAGAAGAGGGACCCAGCTCCATCTCACGAATGGGGAAACACCTCCAGACAACATCTGTTTCCCAACAGGGTGCAGATGGCCGGAGCAGGCAGGCCATGGACTCCCTGAAGGCGGGAGCCAAGATCACTCACAAACATCATGTACTATTTTATATGAGATAATTTATTTTTTCTTCCTTTGGGATAACTTTTGTGAATCATCCTATGGCAGTTTTCACAATAATATAGTCCTTTTCATTTGAAGCACATTTTGACTGATCTGCAGTGTAAATAGGGCTGTACGGAGGGAGGGTTGCCTGGTGCCTCCTTTGCGGGCAGAGGCAGAAGGGAACACATCTCTAGTGAAGTTGCAGCCAGATTTATGACCAACCCTGAAATTCATCAGCCTAATTGCGCATATCCAAATCAAAGATGGCAAGAAAATGAGTGCATCCTAGAATATAAAGGGCTAAGGCCGTATTTCTGAAGGGGAAAAACAACACTATTCTGTTATATTGGGGGTTCCTGTGGCTTGATGGGGGCTTTCCAGGCAGCTTTAGTCATAAAGAACCCACCTGCCAATGCAGGAGATAGAAGAGACACACGGGTTTGATCCCTGGGTGGGGAAGATCCCCTGGAGGAGGGAATGACAACCCACTCCAGTATTCTCGCCTAGGAGAATCCCATGGACAGAGGAGCCTGGCAGGCTACAGTCCATGGGGTCACAAAGAGTCAGACATGCTGAGTGACCAAACTACAACAGCATTGGTTCACTGGTCACCGTCCTGAACTTCATAGGTTAGTACACAATAAAGCATGTTCCAGGTACTTTCCCTCTTGCTGACTTTGGGGAATTCTTCTGTCACCTGGCTTTTCTTGGTACAACTTTTCAGTTGTGGCTTTGTTCTTAAAATTGACCTTTGTGGGTATTCCATGATGTATGCCTCCACTGCTAGCTTCCCCCCCCCACCGCCTCCTGAACTGTAAATACATGGAAAGAATGGCATCCAACCCACCAGAAGGAGTGTGCCTTTGTGATTTCTAGTCACCACACAACAATAGACTGGTGTGGAAGCTGATTCCCGATGGGCTTCTTCGGAGTATAAATCAACTTGGTTTCATACCTGGCCAGACTCAGTTTCACACCTGAGTCTGTATTTGGCCTCAGAGTATCTGGTGAGGGAGGGTCTCTTCCCTTCTCCCCCAAGGACTGAAGAATCAGTCAGGAGTGGAGCTTCTACTGAGCCCCCGAGGGTCTGGGATTTTGCTGAATGATCTGAAAAAGGCAAACCACTAGGATGATATGTATTTTCAGTGGATCGGAGCTCATAACTCTCACGAGGAGATGCTCAGAACATGGATCATCCGCAGGCAGAGAGGTACTTGTTTCCTTTTCCTTAGAGACTTTCCATCCTTGGGATTCTCTGCCAGTAGGGATGTTTTAACGGTTGGTCTGCAGTTACTGGCTTATTGTGTGATGAACCACATCGGCATTCCTCCTTCCTCTCTCAGCCCCCTGCGTGGGCACTGTTGATGTCTCATGGGGGCAGCCAGTAGATGTGCAGTCTCTTTGAGCCCATCACCCTTGGACCTCCTTTCAGCTCACCCTCTGTTGCCACCTGGGGCCAAGGGAATATTCATGAATGCACAAAATGTAGAGAAGAAGTAGGTTTGGTATCCAACGTCCTAGCCAGAGTCTATATTGAAACCCAAAGGAAAACATTTAAAAGTGATTCCCCGTATTTTGTTTTTTTAAAAAAAAAATGCTTTTGGTCCTTGAGCCCATTTTGCATTCCTTTTCGCATCTCCAGTAAATGCCAACCTGTCTCCCGTTAAATTAGCAGCAGCCATTTAAAGTCCTTTCAGTGGCATCTGCATCATAATTGCCCAGAGATGCTTTATATCTGGGAAGCAAGCCAAGGAATAAACCTTGAAGCAAAGTGTATTAAATTAGTTATCTAGTTAGAGCTTTTGGAATGAGTTCCTGACGACATATCAAGTCTGAAGCTGGAGCTGCCGGGGTCTGTTGCTGCAGTGGGGAGAAAATAAAAAATGGAGGGGGGAAAAAAAGATACTATGTCACCACAAGGCCGTCCAACATTTTCAGGCCTCTGGGTTTGCAGTTTTTCTGGTTGAAATGTCTTGTTTCTTTGTCTCATTTGGATGTGTTGACCCAGGGTTCATCCTTGTTTACTGTGGTCCGTGGACCAGGGGGAGCTGAGTTGATGTCTTCATCCTTGAGCTGGACTGAGGCTGCCAGCCAAGCCAGACCATGTCCTGCTGTGATTTATTGGAATCCTTAGGCTCTAAGGAGACACCGCCTTTTGGCTGTATTTATCTTTAGACCCATCTCTTTCCCTGGATGGGAAGCAGATAAGGATTTGGTGGCTTTAGGTAGGGATGCCAATTGCTGGTCCCTTTATAGGCAAGGAATTGGGTTCCTCCCCTCAGCTGGAGAGAACAGTAAGGTCAGGGACATCTCCTGAGTGAGTGGACTGTTTTGAGTAATAAACATCTCAGGAACTCACTCATCTCCTGAGTGAGTGGACTGTTTTGAGTAATAAACTTTGGAGAACTTTACTTCTGCATTTGTGGGCCTAGATTGAGAAGCACAACTTTTTCTGACTATCGTGAGTCTTTGCCTCCAAGTCCCTTGGTCCTCTGGCACCTTCCTCCTTCGGCCTGGATAGAGGCTCCTTGTGGGCTCTGCCTGGTGGGGTCCTGTGGGACTTGTCCATTGGCTGCCAAGGCCACATTTAACCTTTATGCTGCCTACACTCGGCTTTTTCTATAAACACTGGTGGCTACAGTGGCTGCAGCACTCTGATCCAGCTGCTGACCTTTCTTATCTTTTTCCAGGTTGACTCCTATGAAATTTCCAGTATTTGGACCATTTTTTTAAATTTACAGTGACAGAAAATTCACTCGGATCAACCTAATATGTACAGTTGTTTCTTCCCCTTGACTAGTGTGGACCCCAGTGCGCCATATGTCTTTCTCAAGAGCTAATGAACACAAACGCGTGTACGTTGGGTTCTTTCTGTGAACCGGTGGCCTTGCTGCAGCGACCCTTGCCCCACCTGGTGAGTGGGCTGTCTCCCAGGGCTTGCAGCCACACTTTGCAGAGATGTCAGCACACTTTGGATTCCCATACAGGGCTGGTCATCAGGCACATGTCTGGGGGTTTTCAGCCGCTGTTCTTTGTTGATGTATAGTCCGTATTAGCTGGCCTCAGCCCAGTTGTTATGGAACATAATCTGTGGGCCCAAAGTTGTCCAGAGTGACAAAGCAAAATGTGCTTTCAAATCTCTTCCCCTCTTCTAGTTGTGTATATGATGGAGAAAGTGGGTAGTTATTGACTTTTTGGGGGGGAGAGGAATCTGTCAGTCAGTTGAGGTCAAGGGGTGGGCAAGCACAGGGACCTTCTAATATGTTTGCCTGGAGCTTAGATTCAACGAATGGGGATTGAGTCACAGGCCTATCAGTGTTAATCTACCCTTCATTCCTCCTTCATGTTGGGAATAACTGTCAGCATCCTAGAGTAAGAAACTTCCAGAAGCACCAAATGATTCCTGTTGGGCTGTTAAGGTGGCTCTTTGTGGGAATTCAGTTTCCTCATGTTTTACCAAAGATTCTTCTGCAACTGTGTTTTGTTTTATGGCCTATGGATTTTATCAGGCATTTATCATGCTCTTATTTAGTCATTTCTTTTTGTGAGCAAAGTAACAATTCATCTAGCACTACTTTCCAGTGGAGAAATTTGGGGTTTTCATGGAGACTGCACAAAATTTCCATTGGTCTAGAACTTTACGGGTAACAAACTAGTTGGCCAGCTGAAACAGTCCTAGTTGGCCCTACAGGGTGGAAATCTCTGGGACGTTAAGATTATGTTTGACACTTGTGAGCTCTGAGCAAGGTAGCAGAGTGGTCCTTCTCTTTGCCTCAGCTTCTGAGACATTTTGGGGGCAGAAGACCTTACTGTTGAAAGGAACAGCAGCATTCCTGGGAGAAACGGGCAGCTGTATTCAGTCAAATTCCGCCAACTCATATGTATTACCCTGAAAATCGCTGTTCTTCATAGGGTGCCGAGAAACTCGATGACCTGCTTGCCCAATACTCAGCCTTTATCCGGCCTGCTCTGAGCTTTTTTAATTTCCATTAGGAACTCAGATGGGTAGGTGTTTTTACCAGCTCACTACTTATTTTTTCCTGCTTATTATAGCTGCATCTTCTTTCTCAAGGCTTGAAGTTCTCTATTAAGATGTCCATGAGGCCGGCACTGAATACCTGGCATCCACTCGCTGTCACACGGCTGCATAATTTATCGCTGTTTGGTGCTGTTAGAGGGAGGATGTGCATCAGTCCCCATTGCTCAGCTACGGTCGGCCTTCCCATTTTAAAAATAAATTCAGGGACACTTTAAGACAGGAGGGCGTAAGCTGACGGGCAAGCCTGACTATGATGAGCATCTGTCTAGAAAGTCTCTGTTCCCTCTGCCATGCTTTGGGCCTTCAAGACCATTCTTTCCCCCCAAAACACCAGGAGCTTGCCCAGAGAAGAGTTTTAAATGGGGGGAGGAAGAGGAAGGCTTTTTAGATAAGCTTTGGAGTTGCTAACGTTCTTGACTCAAAGAATTTTTTGAACTCAGGGGTGTCTCCTATTCCGTCCTTCTCTGCGAGGTCAGAGAGACGGAAATGAGGCTCCACTCCTAGGCAAGACCTCGCTGCAATGGGAAGATCGGTTCCACCCTTGCTGGTCGTTTTAAACTGTGTCCTCGCTGTTGTGGGAGAGCTTGACAAACATTCTGGATTCTGATGCCTGCCTCGATCTACTGCTCAGGAAGACCCCTTCCCTTGCTTGCTAGTGGCCCTCCCTTTGCTGGCAGCCTTTTCAGCAGAATGTTTTGCTCATCCACACGGCTCCAGAGTTAGCCATCGCAGCTCCTGGGAGTCTTGAATGTGTCTCTCCTGGGGGGCCCCGGGTGGCTGCAGAGTGGAGCATCCCCCGCAGCATGCCATGTTCGTAATCAGGGCATGAGAACCAGGAAGATGTCAATACATAATGGCGGTTCCCTGTCTCACTTGAGAGCACAGGTGGGAATACTTTCTGATGTCACCCTCTCCCGCATGCACTTAGGATGGTGCCGACCTTTCCTTTTCTCATTTGCTTTTATGGAACAGCTCTCAACAGCAACACCTTTTCCTTCCTTACCCTCCTAGTGCAACCCTTACAAAACAGTTGAATCTAGTCATAGGGACTCACTCTTTAAAATCTCTCCAAATTATGAAATTAGGAAATCTAATTCTTATCTTAACATGCTTCTATAGTTTCAAAAAGTAGAATCTGGCATTTGTGTGGTTTCAAGGAATAGAATCTGGCAAATGGAAGTAACCAGAATGAAAATAGCCAGGTGCTGTCAGCAACCAGGAAGTTGACCTTCCACCTTCTTTTCCCCTTGGTGATCGACACTGTCGTTCAGGACTAGAAGGGATGAAAGAAAAGCTGGGTCCGATGATGAGTCCTGTTTGAACAAAGATTGCAGCAGTCTCTCAGGCTTATTTTGAGGTGACCTTCTATGGATCCCCAGTGGCTGCCTTTGGCATAGTGACATGTTGTGGTCAGATCGTCTCCAGCCCCTTCCTGCAGACCGTGTTCCTTTCATCGTGGCCTCTACACAGCCTGGCCGGTGAAACGGGTGAAGCTCTGGGCTCTTTGTGGACTTTTTACAAGCTGCAAAGCTGTCTAGGGAGGGGCAGGAATGCTATTCATCCAGTCTGTGATGGGACCTTTCTTCCCAACCTCCTCCTCAGGGGAAACACAGAGGCCACCTTACCTGACAGAGGTCTTGGGGGCAAACCTGAAAACATTGGATTGGGGTCTTTTTGTGCCTTGGGTGTTTTGCTAACAGCTCAGGAATCCTGCTCCGAGTTGAGCTCGACTGGCTCTCAGAGGAGAGGTGCCTGGTATTCTCAGCATTTCTCAGGGGCCGCCCACCTCCCTGAACTGCAGTGTTAGCTAATAAATACCTGCAGCTTGGAACTGAGAGCTGTAATTCAGAGCCATTTTCTACCCCCAACGTGAACATTGTAAAATGTTACTGAACTTTTCTTGCCAGTTTGGAATCTTTAAAATCTATGAAACTTATCCTTTTAAAAGTAAGGTTACTCTTCATCAGAGATGATTTCCTGTATATGTCCTTTGTTCCTTCAATAGTCAGCTGACTTGCTTGAGGGTATATATGTAAATGGGATAAAAAGGGTTTACATATGCAGATGACTATTAAATGTGTAACCTTATATAACCTGTGTTACATCAAGTAACATGCTAATCTATTTTGTTTCACTGGACTACAGTTGTGCTACTTAAGTCAGTATTTTGAAGTTTTCCTTGATCTCTGTCTTTAATATGTTGTCAATTGTTGTATCATTCAAGCCAGTTGACATTTAATAGGTCTCATTTCGGATGTACAGACAAGTCCCTGATGTAGAAACCGGTTTGTTCTTAAGGCTCTTGAGTCAGTCCACGGAAACCTTCTGATATCCAACACAACTGAACTGCAGGGCTGTCAGCCGTAGGGCTGGCAGGCTGGCATGGACTGACCTGGACCTTTAACCACCTATCGAGTTATTGCTGTGAGACAAGCATTCCAGAGTGGGGACTTGGGATCCTGAGAACATGCTTTCCCCAAGGTGTCCACTTGCTCCCTTGCAAGATGGAAGTCCAGTCTCATTACAACAAGCTAGTTGTAAGGAGAGGGGGAGGGGGAGACATTTAGAGGACATTCCCTGAGTTGGGGAGTGATTAATATTCACATGTCAACTTTACTTTCATAGACTCTCTCTCGATAATATTAAAGCCTTAAATAAATCTATGCATGCTATTCTATGTGCTTTTTTATATCAGTAAATAAGCTTATGCTTGCCAGTTTTATACGCAGTTATGAAGTGTATGAAACTGACTTTTGACAGTATTTTTGCACTGTTTCTTATCTGTTTTTATAAAGTCTTTAGATATTGGTCCTGGTTGTGTATTGTTTTATGTTCTCACTGCCCTTGTCATTGCTGTAAAATGTTTCATATGTGCCTTTACAAATGTGAGATCTTTATTCTAACCTTTTTTGTAAAAGATATCTATTGACTTCCAAATGCAATAAACTTTTTTTTTTTTTTTTCAGAGAAAACAGTTGAATCTTTTCTGTACTCTGTATGTTTTGCCTTAGTTGAAAGCATCTACTTACTTTCAGGATTATTTTCATAGGCAAATGTGCCTGGGAAAAACCTGCTTTTTAACTTCTTTAAAGCCCATTTATTTCTACCCACTTTTCATTCCTGTATAACACGCTGAAGAATTAGTTTGAAATTTCCCAAAGTCATCATTGTTAGAACAAAACGTGAAAGGGGTAATTGCTAGGTAAATGCAGTATGAAGAACCTAGAAATGGGGCTTTCTCACTGCTAGTGACAACCCTTATTAAATGCCAAGAACGTGCTGTCCCCACCCCACTGTCATTTATTCAGATCCCAAGCTGTCGATCAAGAAAAGATGGGCAGAGGCTGCTATAGAAAACCCAAATTCTTGTTTCTGTCTTTCAAGTTTATTAACAGCATGACTCATCTCTTTAAAAATGGCTTCCCAGGTGGCGCAGTGGTAAATAATCTGTCTGCCGATGCAGGAGACACAAGAGACGTGGATTCGATCCCTGGATCGGGAGGATCCCCTGGAGGAAGGCATGGCTACCCACTCCAGTATTCTTGCCTGGAGAATCCCATGGACAGAGGAGCCTGGTGAGCTGCAGTCCAGTGGGTCAGGTCACAAAGAGTCAGACACGACTGAGCAGGGCAGAGCACAGCCCCAGCCCATATTTTCAGCCAACCAATCAACTGCTATAGACTCTCACAGGGAGCCCCTGGTGATGAGGGTGGACACTTTTCATGTCTCTCTGATGAGTAACAGGGCTCTATAACCACTTCAGCGACTGACCCACTTTTCAACCCTATCACTGTACAAGAAGTCATTCGCCCACAGAGGCGTCCCGGCTTGTTTCACATCATGAAGATGGAAGGCACCGTACGCCACCCGGGGGCACAGGAGATGCAAGCAAACTTCACTAAACACACGGGTCATTCTACGTAGAAGCTGACCGTGGCAACAAGACAATGATAACGTCTTTAAAAGAAAAACGACATGTTTGAAAAGAAAAGCTGATGAGAGATCCTCAGAGCCTCAGCTCCCCTCCTCTCACGAACACCCCCAAAATCACAACTGTCTGCAGCACCACCGATGAACAAGCTGGAACCCACCAGCAAAGAGCTTCTCCAACTACAGACATGAGACAAGGATCCACTCCGAGAAGGGGCAGCAGAGGCGGACTCGGGACATAGTCAAGTCCCACACTCCCTGGGTCCCGGGGTGACCCACGAACTGGAAAATAACTCTATTGCAGTGGTTCTCCCACAGGAGTGAGGGGTCTGAGCCCCCCGATCAGTCTCTCCCGCCTGGGGGTCCTGCACTAGGAAGATAAACCCCCAGAGCACTTGGCTTTGAAGGCCCATGGGGCTTAATTTCAGCAGCCCCACACAGGACTGGGGGAAATGGAGACTTCACTCTTAAAGGGTGCATGCAAAACCTCTTGCATTTCGGGACCCAGCAAAAAGCAGCAATTTGATAGGAGCCTGGGTGAAACCTACCTGCAGGTCTTGAGAGGCAGGGATGGCCGTGGCTTATCCTGCGGATGTGGACACTGGCGGTAGCCATACTGAGGGCGTTCTACCACGCAGACATTGGGGCCATCGTGGGATCCTCCCTCCAGCTCATTTGTACCAAATCTGGGCCCCACCCAACAGCCTGTAGGGGCCAGCGCTGGGCTGCCCCGGGCCAATCAGCTAACTGGGGAGTGACACAGCCTCATTCATTAGCACACAGGCTGCAGAGAAGCTCCCTGAGCCCACAGCCACCTCTCGACATACCTTTACACTGGGCCTTGCCCACCAGGGGTCCAGCACCCACCTCATCCACCAGTGGACATGCCCCAGCCCTGCTCTAGACCAGTCTTACTCACCAGGGGGCAGATACCACACCAAAGAAAACCATAATCTTGCAGTGGAATGAGTCCATCCAAAAGAGTCCAGTCCCTACCCTGGAATCAGCCAGTTCCTGGCACTGCCCACCAGCAGGGCAACACAAGCTCTGAGACACCCCAGACCCCACACCCAACTGTGTCAGTAACCGGTCTCCAGTAACCAGACCCAGGAACTGGGTCTCCCCCAGCCCTGACAGCAATCCGAAAACAGCTCTGGGATCTCCGAGCCCCGTAATCAAACTCCAGGACCCAGCTCTGCCTACCAGTAGGCCAGCAGTAAATCCAGGACCTGGCATCACCCACCAGTGGGCAGGCAACAGCCCTGGCATCTTCTGGGCCCTGACTCTGCCCACCAGTGAGCCAGCACCAGCCCAAGGCCCCGAAGGGTTCTGCATTCAGCTGCCTCAAGACCAGGCCCCCTAACCAGCAGCATCCATACAAGGCAGGGATGACAACCAACCAGACTAGGGGCCAAACTTACCAGACCACCCACATAGCCCCCCAGAAGAAGGATACATGCAGCCCTCTTAGAGGGAACTCATAGAGCATACAGCTTGGGCAACAAGAGGGAGTGTTCTGCTGGGAAACAGAGGACATCTCCTACAGAGGGCCACTTCTCCAAGGTCGAGAAATGTAAGCTACCATACACATAAAATACAAACAGCAATTCAGACAAAATAAGGTGGCACAGGAAGATGTTCCAGGCGAAGGAACCAGACGAAGAAGCCAGAAGAACTAAGTGAAGTGGAGCTAGGCAATCTACCAGAGAAAGTGTTCAGAGTGATGACTGTAAAGAACTCGGGACAAGAATGCATGCCCAGAGCGAGAAGTTACAAGTTTTTAACAAAAAATTAGAGAACAAAGAAAACCAGAGATGAAGAATATAATAACTGAAATGAAAACTACACTAGCTGTTCAGTCACTAAGTCTTGTCTGACTCTTTGTGACCCCATGGACTACAGCACGCCAGGCTTCCCTGTCCTTCACAATCTCCCAGAGTTTGCTCAGACTCATGATGTCCGTTGCATCAATGATGCCATCCAATCATCTCATCTGCTGTTGTCCTCCTCTCTTCCTGCCCTGAATCTTTCCCTGCATCAGGGTCTTTTCCAATGAGTCGTCTCTTTGTAGCAGGTGGCAAAAGTATTGGCGCTTCAGCTTCAGCATTAGTCTTTCCAATGAATATTCAGGGTTGATTTCCTGTGCGATTGACTGGTTTGATCTCCCTGCTGTCCAAGGGACTTTCAAGAGTCTTCTCCAGCATCGCAGTTCAAAAGCATCAATTTTTCAGTGCTCAGCCTTCTTTATGGTCCAACTTTCACATCTGTACATGACTACTGGAAAAAACCATAGCTTTGACTAGATGGACCTTTGACCATCTAGTGATGTCTCTGATGTTCCCCCAGCCAACAAAGGGGGCTTCCTTCGTTACTCAGATGGTAGAGAATCTGCCTGAAATGTGGGAGACGTGGGCTCAATCTCTTGGTCGGGAAGATCCCCTGGTGGAGGGAATGGCAACCCATTCCAGTATTCTTGCCTGGAGAATTTCACAAAGGAGCCTGGTGGGCTACAGTCCACGGGGTGGCAAAGAATTGAACATGACTGAGTGACTTTCACTTTAACCCAACAGAGGAAAACACAAACTCCAAATACTATTATCTTTTTTATTCTCTTTCATCATTCATGTTTGTTTAGAACATTACAGTAGTTGTGAAGGGAAAAATAACTAAATTTTTAAACACAATCTGTCCAAAGTATAATATACGAAACCATGCCATAATCTCGGGGGGGGAAGCATTCAAAAATGAATTTGATATTTTAGGTCAAAGATTAAGATCAATGTCCAAGTAAGCCGTGTGTAAGGTTAAAGTGCAAGTCATGTTTTCATTCAGTGAGTTTAGAGAAATGCTGGCGTGAGGCGAATGATTTGAAATAGTCAAATCCTTGAAGGTTTCTGCACTAGGATTTAAATAAAAACTAAAATGTCGGCATAGTTTCAGTGGCTCTCGATTTCCTGTTTGATCTCAGAAATGTATGGATGGTCTTTGCCATGAGCTACTTCCATGATGGCAATGGCCTAGGAGAGAGAGGAACAGGGTTTGAGATTTTGAAGCCAGCCCCCCGTCCCTCCCCTAGGCTAACTTTAATTCAGGCTCGACTTCTCTGCTTGAAGGTGCAGGATACAAAGTGGCTTTCAGAGCCTGTGTTCTCCTCCAGTCTGGCTTATTTAAAAAAAAAAAAAAAAGGAAAAAGACAAGATTGTCTCATATCTAACTAGTCACACAGTCTCTACTGTTGAGGAAAACATTCTTCAGTAGCTGAAAAAATGATAGAGAAATGATTTAGGGACAAACCTTTCTGGTTTTCGTTTGCATCACTAATGCATATGCTTACGTCTTTTTATGTATTCTTTAAAAACCTAAAAATAGGCACGAGCTTCATATGAGGAATCCAGAGAGAATATATTTAATAAGGTTTCTTTCGAATGAGAGAGTGTGTGGTGGCTCCATCCTTCCTAAACGTGTGACCTTGGGCAATTTACTTAACTACCCTGTGCAAGTTTCCTCATCTGTAATAACAAAACAGGAGCAATACCTCCCTCTCAGAGTTGTTGATACACATCAAGTGTTTAGAACAGTGTCTGGCATATAGGAATTATATATCTGATGTAATCCATAATAATTTATCTTGCTCTTCTGTGTTCAAAAGTGTTATTCACAGATAGAAAAACTTAAATTATTCCCATTCCCTCAAACAGGGAATTTTTGATGGCTTCTGACTGTTGACTGGCCTTCCTTTCTGTTACTATTCTCTTCCTAGATCTCAAACCAAAAGAAGTGCAAGCCTTCAGGAATCACCTGATTTAAATGTCTCTCCTCACCCCCTGCGTTCATGTCAGGACTTGTATTCCTTCCTCAGATCCACTCTATCCTTCAGGGATCTGCAATTAGTTTACTTACTCTGCAACTGAGACCTAACTGATTAATGTTCTTCCAACCTCACTGAGGCAATAAACGTCATCTTAGAAAAACCAATTCCGTGGTTCAAAAACAGAATATTTGATCTTTAATTCCCACGTCCAGGCTCGGTCAGCCCTGGCACTTCCTTCTACCATGTGGGACCGTATTCCATCTTCCTGTAGAGTGTACTGGGGAGGTCTGGGGAATCTGGAGGGTTTGGCATCCAGGCCTAGTCCACGACCCTGACTTTTACAAATGGTGTTTCTCTTAGTGGTACAAAGAGACTGTCCCAAAGGTTATAGTTGATCAACTTTTGGCTTCTCCATAAATAACAACTGTCCCAAAGATTGTATTTCATCAGCTACTGACATCCATAGAAAGAACAATGAGAAGCGATACTCAGGAAGGTGACTGTGCTTCTGTAAGGTAAGGCACACGGCCTGGCGCCCTCACCCACTGGGCACAGGGCAGCTGGCAAACACCGCGTCCAGGGCCTTGGTTCTCCCTGTGTGTTAGTCCCAGCGTGAGTGGGTGGACTTGAAGTGTTCAACTCGGAAGGACCCCAGTTTGAATGAGAACCTCACCATGTACCCTCAACAAATCACTTAACCTGCTTGAATCTGAATTTATTCACTGGGAAAGCCCATCTCATTTTTTTTTGAGAATTAAAAGGACCACATGAAGGTCCTGACATGTAACCGTACTGGATAAACACTGTCAGTGATTATTAAGTTCATTTTAAAAACTGCAAAAGCATTAATTCTCACACTGAGGGCCTATCCAGGCCCAAATGCCTTGACTTCACCACAATTGGGCATCATGAATCTATAAACCCTGAAGAGCAGAATTTTGGAGAATTCCTTCACTACAGTCTTCTGACCTGTTCTTGGCCTTTTTTTTTTTTCCCGTTTATCTGTTACAGTGGACCAGAAAAGACATTTTAATAATGCTGGCCTCTTAGCATGGTCATGTTTAGCACTTCCATGGCTTCCCAGGGGACAGGGGCAGTACCCCCTTCTCCACACTTGTGAGCCTGTAGCCACAATGTGGACGTACCTTTCTCAACAGGAAGGTCAGGATTCAAGCTTGTCAAAGGCACAATTACTTCCTCCCCTGCCGCTTGCAAACCCACCATTGCCCACTCCTATGGCTGGAGGGTGGCCCAGGGCTGGTCATTCTCCGCGGCTCTATCAGTCACCCGCGTCCCGCAGGAGAGGAAGCGCCACTGGGCAGCCCAGCCTTGCATTACACACGCACCTTCTTCAGGGCTCTCTGCCCAGCAGCTTTGTTCTCCAGGCCCATGTACAGTCTTCCTAGTTTCAGCCACATGGAGGCCACGTTGAGGGAGTACAGAGGGTAGTGCTTACTGGAAAAAGAGAAGACAAGGGGCCACCGTGTAACAGCTTCACAGGGTCTACGAGCCAGACACAGTGAGCCTGTGGCTGCCCAGCTGATGGCTGCACTGTCCACAGCAACCAGGCTCCTCCAGAATCCTGGCAGGTGCTGCGTGGAAGACATGGATGGTTCAACCCTGCCTACTCACTGTGGATGCACTGCCTGTTATGCAGTTTGTGTGCTTCTGAAAAACCACATAGAATCTACAGGGAGATCCTCCATAAAGACACGAATAAACACAAAGTTCAATCCTAGCCTCAGATTTTTGTTTTAGGTGCACCTGCTGCAGGGCATTGGGAAAAATGTCTTTTAAAATAAATTCCTGGGACTTCCTTGATGGTCCAGTGGTTAGGAACCTGCCTTCCAACACATGGGACGCAGGTTTGATCCCTGGTCGGGGAAGTAACATCCCACATGTCTTGGGGCAGCTAAGCTTGTGTGTCTCAACTATAGAACCGGCATGCCACAACTAGAGAAAGCTTGCGCACCGCAGTGAAGACCCCGCACAGCAAAAAAAAAAAAAAGGTAAATTCCCTCTTTATGAATATGCCCTCACGTTAAAAAAGACAGTATCCTTAAAGATACACACACACCACTGAATCAAGACCGCAGCTTTCTGTCACACTCTATGATGTCATTTGGTTTAGCAAAATTATAAGCTCTCTCAAGTCATACTTCCTACTTCTTTTCTCCATTGCCCAAGAGAGGGCTTTGTATACAGGAGGTCTTCCCTTTCTGGTTTCAACTGAAGGCTGACTGATGGGGCCTGCCTAGGAAAGAGCCATCTCCCTATGAACAGAGCCCAGGAGGCTTTTGGGGGTAGGGAGTTGTGAGCTGGAGGTGTTTATTTACAGGCTGGTCTGTTCTACCTGCTGTGTCCTCAAAGTCCATAGACACATTCAAGCTGTATTTCCAGGCATGGGGAATCCCTGGGGATCCCCACAGTATCAAATTCTTCCCTGGTAGCTCAGCTGGTAAAGAATCTGCCTGCAATGCAGGAGACCCTGGTTAGATTCCTGGATTGGGAAGGTGCCCTAGAGAAGGGATAGGCTACCCAGTCCAGTATTCTTGGGCTTCCCTGGTGGCTCAGTTGGTAAAGAATCTGCCTGCAATGCGGGAGACCTGGCTTTGATCCCTAGATTGGGAAGACCCCCTGGAGAAGGGAATGGCAACCCACTCCAGTATTCTTGCCTAGAGAATCCCAAGGACAGAGGAGCCTGGTGGGCTGCAGTCCATGGGGTCACAAAGAGTCAGACACGACTGAGCCACTAAGCATGGCACAGTGACTCAGGGAAGGCAGGGCTGGGCCTCCCCAGAGGGGCTCCCTAAGCCAATGGAGGGCGGAGCATGGCAAGGCCTGCTGGGAGAGCAACCACAAGGCCAAGATTCATGCAAGTTCTCTCTCCCCCTACAGATCTCATGGGGGAAAGTGTGCATGGCCTTCCGAGATTATCCCCACAGGATCAAATTCTGTTTCCAGGAGCAGATTTTAGGAGCTGGCTGCCCCGTGGGCTCCCCCTGCTGGCTTATCATGGCACTGTGGGGTAAGTGGAGGGCCGAGTGGGCAGTGGAGATTCAGATTAGACACAGAGTTACAGCCCTGATCTTAGAACTTGAGGGAGTACTGAGAGCTAAGCAAAAGCAAAGGGGTGCCTCTGACACACAGAGATTTCAGGTGCGATGCCAAGAGACTTGAAGCCGCTTGGTCTTGAAGAGACTCTGTGAAGTTTAACATAAATGTGTTTAACAGGCACCCCAGTGATCTGATCTAGGTCAGCCTGGCCCTGAAGCAGCTAGTCAGAGCCGCCTCCTGTCACTTACTTTAAGGGTTACTAACCCTCTCGACAGGAAACCTTCCCACGATTAACATTCATTACTACTACAGGTTAAAATCCAACTTACTTTAATCAAATCTACGGGAGAATATTAAATAACTGCAACCAGCAGTCCCAGAGTTTCCTCATTTGCAAACAGTGAGTGAGTGAAAGTCGCTCAGTTGTGTCTGACTCTTTGCGACCCCATGGACTGTACAGCCTGCCAGGCTCCTCTGTCCTTGGGATTCTCTAGGCAACAATACTGGAGTGGGTTGCCATTCCCTCCTCCAGGGGATCTCCCAACCTACAGGTCGAACCCAATTCTCCTGCATTGCAGGTGGATTCTTTACCTTCTGAGCCACCAGAGAAGCTGATGCAAACTGAGGCTGCACTTTAAAAAAAGCAAATGAAGGAGAGGGAAAAAAAGCGTTTCTGAGACCACCACTAACCAATTACTCGCTGCCATTTAACTGAAAAGGCACAGCAAGGAAAAGAAACCGACTGGTGGCTTTTTAACCCTGGTCTGAATTAACTCCAATGAACAGAGCATCCGGGACGGGTCCTCGGAGGGGTCCTGCCCCAGCCCTCCCCGCACCCGCTGTCACCTCAACCTGCCTCGCTGGGTGTCTCTTCCGGGTGGTGGAGGGCACAGGCTGGGCCCAGGGGAAGCACCCAGAGCCTGCCCCTGCAGATGTCCTGGAGAGGAGAGAAAGCTGCTCCAGGCCCGCTCCAGCATGGCAGTGTGAAGACTCGGGCGCGTTCCAGGCCGCCCCATGCTACCCCGAGCTGCGCTGAGGGAGAGCCGGGGCAGTCACCTGTAGGGCTGGATGATCCTCTGTCCGTAGCGCAGCGCTCCCTCCCAGTCCTGCGTGTACAAGCAGACGCCCATGGCCTGATACATCATGTGCAGCATGTACACATTACTGTCCTCGAACACGCTGCTCATCTTCTCCTGGCTGAGCTCGCAGATCTCCAGCAGCTCACTAGGGGGTGCTGTGGAGTCAAGGAACCGACAGGCCTGGCGGTGCGCGAGGAGGCTCCCCAAGGGCGGGCAGCAGCAGAAATGGGGCAGGGAGTTACTATTTTGTCCACTCCACCCCCAGCTACACCCTCTGAAAAAGTAAATTACAGAAAGCCAAGCAAGTGAAAGGACTCATATATTTTTCAGGAACGGAAAAAAAAAAAAAAAAAAACTAGGAAAAACGGAAGACCTCAGCTGTTAAACACAACTAAAGAATTTTAGCCACAGGGAACACAGCCTTCCTTCAGCTGTGAACAATGTTGATTAGAATAAAAAAATCTTCAACCTTCTGGCTAAATCTAAATCCTCACCCAAGCTGGGAACTTTTGCTAAAGCTCTTAAGGAAGCGTTCTCCAACACGGGAAAGTTCTTTCTTACGCTCAGGAAAAAAAAAAAAAAAAAAGTGCCTTTCTTTAATTTCCTTTCACTGGTTTTCATTCTTCAGTACAAATCTATCCCAAGAAAACGCTATAATATGGTGGTGAAAAATATGGATTGTGCCTGCAAACCTGGGGCAAAACCCTGCCCTGCTGAACAGCGTGCCCTGGGCAAATGACCTGCTACCTATAAGCCTGTTTCCACCTGTTACACAGCAAAACCCTCAGGAAGATGCCTTGGCCAAAGGAAGATACCCAATCAGTGAGGGTCTTCAAGGAACTGTTCTCCACTTCTAGAAAATAAAAGCCTTCCACCGGGATGAGCTCCTGAGCAAACTAGTCCAACAAAGAGAAATAAGACAAAGGCAACATTGTGAAACTTTGACGTAACTGACTACAGGTCGTGGATGGCCAGTAAGTCCTCACCCTGGCCATCCTTGATAGGAAACGTCCTGCCTTCAATACTCAGAGACCAACCCGTCTCCTGCTTCTAACGCCCAGCTCGCCAACGTCCCCTGTAAGACAGGGAAGGTTGCAAAGGATATATTTGTAGTGCTTGGCTCGCCGGAACTCCTCAATGACATTGCGCGCATATCTGACCATGTCACGGATGGTTTCTGCCTTCGGGGGGTCGTTGAGCTTCCGGATTTCCACCTTGGCCTTATCCTGAGGGAAATGGCCACAGGTTACTTCCCATGGAAACCATACGGATGGGTAAATCGCTCAAACAGCACATTTTCCCACAGAGAGGTACAGGCTTGTCCCTTCTAAGGTTACGAAAGAATGAAAGGGAATCAGGCAGCAGGTCTCAGGAAAGGTCAATATTCATTACCTGCTCACAGAAAGAAAACTATTCATTTCTGAGGTGCTCCCTGCCTCGATGTTTGCTGTGGGCAAATATGTCTGTTCACACATCTATGAAGTCAAGGGAATAGAATAAGGAGGGAAGGCACTGACAAGATAACCTGGGCGATGTCCAAGAAAATTCTGTGGAGTCTGGTGGAGGTGGGAAAGCTGGAGAATGCCGTCCGCCTCCTTATGGGTGGACCTCTCTACCCATCTTTCTCCCTTCCCTCTCTTTGGAGCATCCATTTCTCTCAAAGAAATAGCAATTTGGCAAATCCTTCTCTTAGTTGTACAATGTGATGGAAATGTCTTCATCAGCTCTGAGAATCAAGTTGGAACAGAGAACTGGTCTGACTGGATCCCCCCGGGCTATGCTAGTAAAACAGGTTTAAAGGCTCAGAAATACAACAGGAGGAGACGCCCGGCTCAGGCAGGGGCGCTCGCTGGGCAGAAAGGTCCTGAGAGAGAGTCGAGTCAGCATCTGTGCTGGGAGAAGGTGCTGACCTTGTCTTTGGTGGTGCATTCCTGGCATTCACAGGTGAAGAAATAAGAATCTCTTAACCGGTCATTCCTATCTTCTGTTGGGTACAGGAGGTCAATGTAGCTGGTAAAAATCTAAGGTGAAAAAGTGAAAGCATTAGTTGCTCAGTCATGTCCGGACTCTTTGCGACCCCAAGGACTGCCACCTACCAGGCTCTGCTGTCCATGGAATTCTCCAGGCAAGAACACTGGAGTAGGTTGCCATTTCCTTCTCCAGGACCCAGGGATTGAATCCCGGTCTCCTGCATTGCAGGCAGATTCTTTACCATCTGAGACACCAGAGAAGCCCAATAAAAACCTAAGGGGATCTGAAAGTTGGTTTGCCACAGGCCAGCTCACGCCGTGTCCTCCCTGTTTGGCTCTGCAAACACTCCTGATGGTGACTGTGAGGAGGGCCACAGCTCAGCATACGGTCTTCACCCTCACACACTGAACTCCTTAAACTGGCACCTCTAGTGTCATCCTCCTCCTCTTACAAAGGGTCCCTAAAGTGGTAAGTTGGAGGGTTCAGAGCAGCCCTGCCTCCTTCCTCTGCAGAGAGCGAGCTGGGCTCTGGCCCAGTAGTGGATGCCCTTGTCTTGGGTACAGAAGCAAAGGCCACCATCGGCAAAGAGTCTGCTCGGCCTTGGGATGGGTCCTGCGCTGTCTGCTCTTGGCCTTTGTTAGGCATCTTTTATCTCACAACTTGGGATGGCTCACACGCACTGCTGGGTGGGTGGTGGGGAAGCATGAACGCACATATGCGGACACATACACACACAAACACACAGACACACATTTCCCTTTATCCTGCCATCAGCTGGAGATGGAGCAGGAAGTCAGATCAGCAGGCTGGGACAGGTCAGTGCAGGAGGGCGCAGCTCCGAGGCCACCAGCCCACTGCGGCCTTACCCAGCTGGGCTGAAAAACCTGGAAAAGTCATACCTTTGGGCTCATCAAGTCCTCCTGTCCTTGTTTTTTCCTAACACTCTCTATAACTGAGACCTGGAGCATATGGAGGAGGCCGGCATTTAACTGCACATTATCGACTCACTGGGACGGCATTGGCGGCTCGTCCCACACCATCAGGCAGACGTCTGACCGAACAGATGGGTGTCCCAGAGCCGTCACTGTGCCAGTCACCTCGGGCGCTGGCAGGCAGGCCGGGGCAGGGGGCCCGCACAGGCTGGGTGCTCGCAGGTGCCCCGAGCTCTCCCCAGCCCAGAAGGCAGAAACAGAGACCCCGTGGCTCATCGGACACCCCAGCAAATGGCTTCCTCCCCTTTGAAGGGCAGGTCACTGCCAAAGCAGCAACTTCCCCCCAAAAGGCGGAGGGTGAATTTCTGATGGGTGACAGCAGGAGGGCAAAACCACAGGAAGGAGGTCTGTCCTGCCCAGTGGCCAGAGCCCACCTCAGCGCTTCGAAATGACTGATGGGCATGGGGTGTAACAGACAGAAGGGCCCAGAAGAGGGCGACAGAGGCCGCTCAGTGTCACCGCTCGTGGTCCAGACAGTCAGGGCAGGTGACAACGAGCTCCAGGCAGCCCACGAGCCGGGGGCCTGGGGACTTAGGTTCTGGCTGACGGGCGTTGGCTGTTTTAGCAAGATGCGCTGGGGCAGCCTCCACAAGACATTCAGAAATTGAGACACCCTGATCCCCAACAGGGTGCCCCTGCAGGACTCATTTCCCACAGGACGGCAAGTCTGATCTGTACATGGGACCTGGGGTCCCAGTTCAGCTGTGGCTTATTGAACACCACCCAGAGAAAGGGAGGCTCTGATCATTTTGCCACACTAATCACCATATTGAAAAGATTCTAAATATCCAGACATATAGCTTAAAAAAACAGCGGTAGTGTTAGTCGCTGAGTCACGTCCATCTCTTTGTGGCCCCATGGACTGTAGACCAGTCAGGCTCCTCGGTCCATGGAGTGGGTAGCCACTGCCTTCTCCAGGGGATCTTCCCAACCCAGATTATTTAAAATGAAATGTATTTAAAGTGATTGCCTAAAAAATTCAAGTGTCTTGCTATGGACATCAGGATTTAAGAACGTATAGCATACATCTCAGAAAAGGCAAAGGCATCCCACTCCAGTACGCTTGCCTGGAAAATCCCATGGACGGAGGAGACCGGTAGGCTGCAGTCCATGGGGTTGCGAAGAGTCGGACATGACTGAGCGACTTCACCTTCACTTCTGTGCATTGGAGAAGGAAATGGCAACCCACTCCAGTGTTCGTGCCTGGAGAATCCCAGGGACGGCAGAGCCTGGTGGGCTGCCGTCTATGGGGTTGCACAGAGTTGGACACAACTGAAGTGACTTGGCGGCAGCAGCAGCATACATCTGGCAAGGGCTGGTCAGCGTTCTCAAGGGGGGACACCTGACGCGGTGGTCGTGGAACCACACGGCACAGGACAGGAGAAGGGAATCGCTGAGCAGGCTCGCCCCCTACCCCGAGGCTGGGGAGGGGAGCTCGTGGTGGCCCTGGCCACAGACTTCCTCTCCCCACCCCATCAGTGTGTACCTCTGGCCATCTGAATTCCATCCCCAGAAAGGGAAGCGTCCCAAGGGCAGATGCGCAGGGGGTGTGATGTGGTGCAGCATGTGTCATCTGAGCTGTAACTCATTAGCTACTGCTGGGTTGCTTGGCTCTTTGGGGGGAAGAAAAACAGCCAAAATTCACGAATCAAAAGTAAACTCCATTATTTGGAAATGGGAACTCACAGCCTCTAAGATTTCATCATGGTTATTTTGGCAGTCTCGTTTCTCTATAAATCTCTGTAAATCTTTGTGAGGAACTTTATTCGAATTTAATCTTGCTTTTTTTTTTTTTCTTGGCCACAGCTTCCCAGGTGGCGCTAGTGGTAAAGAACCGACCTGCCAATGCAGGAGATGTAAGAGATATCTGGGTTCAATCCCTGGGTGGGGAAGATCCCTTGGAGAAGAGCATGGCAACCAACTCCGGTATTCTTGGCAGAGAATGCCATGGACAGAGGAGCCTGGCGGGCTACAGTCCACGGAATCGCAAAGAGTCAGACAAAGCTGAGCGACGAACACTCACAGATGGACATGGTGAGCACCCAGTGGGAGCGGAAAGTGTGGACTCCACGCCACAGGTCTGATCGTGAACCCTGGAGGACCCGAGGGCGGCACCCACCACCACAGCCACCCTCAGCCACACACTCACCTCCTCTCCCGGGTGGATTTCCTGCACAGCTCTGACTTCTGCCAGGGTCCCCTTGTAGGTCACAATGACATTGGGGCAACAACTGTGGTTCATCAGTGCAACACTGTCAATCAGAAGAGAAAACCCAACATTCGCAGGAAGGCATATGGACTGTTCAGCTAAACTCCTTTGCCACTTACTTGCTAAGTTATGGAAACTGCATCTTTGCAGGACATTAAAAAAAAAAAACCCAAAAAACTAAGAACTGGCCATCAGAGTCTAAGAGGTTGTTCTGCCTGCATTTATAACAAGATCTAACATCTTAAATTGGAACAATACTGAAAAGTGAAATCTGCAATGCAAAACAGTGATATCTAAACCAAAAATGAAGCAAAAAAAAAAAAATACCATATAATAAAGAGTGACAAAACAAATGCCTTCCTGTTAGATGCAGGACTCAAAACTCAACACCCTCAGTAAACCGCTCCTTCACTGGACACTGTGCAAGACAAACGGGCTGTCATTGCCAAGCAGGTTTTATATCAGAGGATGACTTCTAACATGCTGTCTTCAGATGTTGAGAAATCGCCACCATGGGAGATGCCAACTTCCTGAGTGAGGGTGTGGGATCCCCCGAGAGACCCGGAGGGGCCTGTCTGACTCTCTGCAACCTCCATCTCCTCATCCGGAAAATTGGGCCATTGGTCGCTCCTGCTGCTTGCGGGCCACTTTACAAGGGACGGTGGGGACAGGCAGTCGCCTACGTGAGGCTTTGAGCTTTCTGGTTATATCAAGGTCAAAGTTCTGAGAACAGAAATTTCTAAACTACAGGGGAAGAGTGCTTGATCTCTGAAAACGCTGCCTTTGAAATCACAATGTTGATATGATTCTCAGCAAAAGGAATTTTTCCCCCCCAATTAAAACTGGAAACTGGGACTCAGAGGGGCACTCAGATCCACGCGCACAGGGGCTCTGGTGGCCGGGGTCACCTGCCTGAACCCTCTTTGCTCCGGGATTATAAAAAAAAACAAGAGGTTGGAAATGGTGGTGCAGAGGAACCACCCCAGGTTGCTGTATCTGGGGAAGCCACTGCTACAAGTCTCGGTAGAGGGTGCGGCTGGCCTGGGGCCGGACATGCAGGAGTTTCCTGTCTTGTCTGCGGGAAGGGTCATCTCCACCCTCCTTCCTGGCCCACCTGGCTCCCTGGCAAGTCATGCACAGGGAATCAGGCCTGAGGAAATAAACAAATGCACCAGACATTGCTCTCAACACTGTGCTGTTGTTCCAGTCGCTCAGTCGTGTCCGACTCTGTGACCCCATGGGCTGCAGCCTACCAGGCTCCTCTGCCCATGGGATTTCCCAGGCAAGAATAATGGAGTGGGTTGCATTTCCTTTTCCAGGGGATCTTTCTGACCCAGGGATCAAACTCCTGCATTGGCAGGTGGATTCTTTACCTCTGAGCCACCAGGGAAGAAGTATTAAGCAACCGAGCTCAAAATAGACCACTGGCTATCTTTCTCATGAAGGCAGGGGAGCTGCCCGAAGGTAGAAGACCTGACCTAACTCATGTTCTGGGTGCCGTGTTCTCGTGGCAGCTGGTGGGGTGAAGCCTCACACACCACCACGCTGAGGCTGGCTTTCACTCTTTCAGATACAAGACCAGACATTCTAGGGCTCATTTCAGGGCTGAAGTAGTCAACGCAAGCCGTCTAAAGAGGTCTAGTCACCTTTCTCTGTTCTCCTTCCTTTTCTCAAGGGCAAAAGTCCTAAAGAAACTATCCTGAAACTATTTCTTCCCTCACTGTAGGAATTCTAAATGCAGACAACTTTGGCCATAGAAACAGTAACATGGCAGGAATACACTGTTTCTTGGGTTCAAGAAAGCCTGTGTAGCTTCTCAAGAAACACGCGCCTAACAGAGTTTTCTCTTTTGGACCCATATGGTGCATGGAGCTGGGCAGTGACAGATGTGTAGGCTTCATGTGCCATCCATGGCCAATGCACGGGTGTTAAGGGGTTCCTGAAACTGCTCCAACCTAGAGGCAGAGGCACCTGTAGTTTACATTAAGCGACATCATTCTAGACCAAACTAATCTCCAGTGTGGATGGACTCAGATAGGGGGTGCTGGAAGCTCTCCTTTGCTCCATCTGCGAAGCCAGGGCTTGATGTTTGGGGCTGATGTATATTAGGAGACTACCCTGTCCATTAAACCGATAACGGCAAAGCCATGCTGGCAGAGCTATAACGTTAAAGTCAGAGCGATAACGATCTCCACTGGTCAACAGACTGGCCTTTCTTGAATTACTTGTACATTCCTGAAGTTAAGAAAAATCCTGTAGGTCTTTGAAGTTTATCCCTAGTTCACTACTTTAGCATACTGTCCCTCCGAAATGTGCTGTTTCTATACTGGTATATTCCAAAAAAGGACAGATAGGGAAGAAGCTTATATAGCCTCTATGTACCTCTACAGTCAATTCCTGGCAATTAATGTTTTCCTTTGAGTCAAAGAAACCCAAAGATTTCCAGAACCACAGCTATGCAAAAAAGCAAATTTCTCAGCAGGGCCTGGGTTGTTTCTTCTATGCTCTCTCTGAAATAGTCTTTAATAACAGCTCTCTACCTAGCAGGACTTAACAAGCAACTGTTCTCTTAACTACTACCTTCAGATCCTTAAATGCAGGGGAAATATTTTGAAATCTGGCAGAATTAAAAAGGGGATTTAATTCACTCCGAGTTTCATGTCTGCCACATGCAGCTAGGGAGGTTATTGAAAATTAAAAAAAAAAAAAATCAGGGTTAAATAAGTAAAAAGGAAAGAGATGAAGTCACGCTCGGCCTACTCAGGAAATATTGCTGATCCCAAATGAGAAAGCTCTTCATCTTCGATCGTGAAGCCGTTACAGTTAACCTGCAGTGAGAAAGGGGAGAGAAAGGGAAAAAAATAAGCCAAAGCTTCTTTCTGGATAGAACTCACCTCTCTAGCTGGGAAGATGTTTGGTTTGGTGACTGGAACACCTTGCTTTTGAACAAGGTATCCTACGTTCAGACACTACTTACTGATCGGTCTCACGTGTAAGCAGATACAGGCTGAACTGTCAAGTCTGAAGCATCTAGGCCAGCCCACCTGCCCATGTGGCTGAAGGTCACAAAGCACCACTAAGGCTCCAAGGACTCAGGTCTGCAGACCTGCATGGAGTCAGGACATCTGCACTCTAACCCCAGTTATGCCCCAGATCTGGTGTGGGATCTTAAACCCACCACTGTGTCCCTTCTGTGCTTAGTTTTCTTTTGCTGATAAAAGAAGCCACTTAATCTGGTACCTCGCTCATAAGGTGAGGCAGTAAATCTGACAGGCTTTACACACCTCATCTAACGGCTGTCCGTCCCCTTGAGAGGCAGAGGGACCAAGTCCCTGAAGCCAGAGTGCTGTGAACGTCCCTTCCTGCCTCAGACACATCAACCACTGGCCACCTGCTCATCTGCGGCAAGAAGTATTACCCTGAAAATCACCAAGGGCAGCTCTCAGCATCCTAGAAGTCAAGCTTAGAGTTGGTGGGCTGAAGATGAAGACTATACATCTCCAATTTTAGGCTGTTCCATAAACTCACTCTTTGCACTTTCACCGAGGAAACCTGATATGCTGGGTGCTCTGCAGAGAAAACCAGGCCAAATCTGCATCCTCCAGGAACACCCAGGCCACTGGGAGATAACTTAGTGAGGGTTTTTCATTTGGACCTACAACTTCACAGCTGGAAGGGGACTCTGTCCCTTTACTTCTCAGACGATGAAACTAAGGTCAGAGAAGGGCAGTGACTCGACCAAAGCCAGCAGCAAAGGCTGAGAGCCCGGCTCCTCCTGTGCTGCTAAGAGGCTGTCTGTGAAGTATGCGTGCTGATCGATTCCACCCCGTGAGCTGAAATCAGGCTCTTCCCCACCAGACACACAGCATGGCTGTGTTTCAGGCCAAGGGATGAGCTTTTTGAAACACTACTTTGCTGAGCACTTAGTCCGGGCTAGGCACTGGGCTGGGTGCTGCACATTGACCCTCCCTTAAATCTGCAATACTACCCCATTTTACAGATGGGGAAATTGAGGCCCAGGGAGGTCAATGATTAAGTAATTCAAGGCCATGTAAGTAGCAGATGGCAGAAAAGGAGTCAAAATTCAAACCAGGCATTCTGATAGTGAGGCTGTCAGAAACACAAGTGTTTCTTTTCACCATACCATGCTTCTTCTAAAATTGTTCTGACCTCTGATTCTTCTGGTTGCAAGTTTAGTTAAAAGCAAAGGGCTGGTGTCAAAAGCTTGGAAATTACATACAGAAGTAAAGGCTCTGATGGGTTTGACTTACAGCTTTTACCATTCGATACATTTACAACCAGTATTTACAATTTTCAACTCAAAGAGAGATGACTGCAGTGAGTAAAACAATATACAGTCTTTGGAATCCTGAGGTATCAGGCATTTTTATGTGGAAAACATAGCATACTGTTTTTTGTGCCAGACACAGGCACTCTAACCTCCTCTGTCATCAGGACATTCACCAACTATCATTCACCAGGGACCATCAACCAACATCGGGTTAAGAGTAAATCAGGATTTTCATTCATTCAACAAAATTTACTGAAGCCTGAACTATGCATCCTGCACCTGACGAGGTACTGAGGGATCAATATCCAGTCTCAGATTGGGACAATAACATGCCTCGGCCATGTCTGGTTCCCATAGGACAACAACAAATTCTGCAAAGTGGAAGAAGGCATATAAGAATTCAACAATTTTCACAACGGATCTCGGACCGACAGCTCCTGACTAGCTCTGAGGGGTGAGGGTACGAGACATGCGCCTTTGCTTTGCAATCTCTTCCTCTATAAGGACCGTTTGTAATTCCAGATTCCTTCAGGCTTGACTGTTACATGCCCACTGGTCCCTTTATTCCCTCTCCCCTGTCCTCTTACTGTGAGGGAGAGTGCATTTCTTCACCGCAGAGAAAGACTCCTGTGAACGCAAGAGTCATCACTGTTCCTCTTGGGGGAGCTGGCGGTGATGTTCAAGCCTAATCGCCTAGCAATTTGCCTGCCAGCTTTCCCTCCCCTTCTGAAAGATCCCCAGGGAAGAAAAGTGAACTTGCCTGTTAAGAAAGATGCATAGGCCATCGTCTTTTTTTTTTTTCCTGAGTCAAATCAGGCGTAAGTGCCTTGCTGAAGCTATTCACATAATTAGCATTTAGACTAGATGTAGGCTGCACACCAAAAATACACTTCCCAACCACGCATATGCTCCCAGTGATTAAAATGCACGTCGTCGCTGCTGAAGGAGCGCAGTCACCTTCTGCTGCCAGCTGCTACCGGGCCACGAGTTAACCCACAACAGCCTCCCGCGAACCAGAGAGGAAAACGGCTCCAAGGCCGGAGGGGCAGACGTGCAGCGGGGGGCTGAGCAGCAGGGCCAGAGGGGCTGGGGCTGGAACAGAGCTTTCAACTTGGGCTTCAGAGTTTTCTTTTGGGATACCGAATGTCCCCTTTCAAATCTATATGTGAGAAAAGACATCAATGTGCGTGTGTATGTACATGGTGTATACCCACACTGACTCAGAGTGGATATTATGATTTGATTAATAGGAAAGTCAAAGTTTCCCAGTCGTCTCCGACTCTTTGCGACCCCATGGACTATGCAGTCCGTGGAATTCTCCAGACCAGAATACTGGAGCGGGTAGTCATTCGCTTCTCCAGGGAGTTATATCTCCATTAATTATATTGATTAATATAAAGCCTTTGAAAAAACTAACTACCTATATTTACATATGTGTCTCTGTGTGTCTGTATCTATCTCCCGGATACTCTGAGTCAGTCCAAATTTCAAGGACTCTGAGTCACTTTCAGCACAAATTACACGTCTATTTTTGACAACATAGGTCCGTCTAGTCAAAACTATGGTTTTTCCAGTAGTCATGTATGGATGTGAGAGTTGAACCGTAAAGAAGGCTGAATGCCGAAGAATTGATGCTTTTGAACTGTGGTGTTGGAGAAGACTCTTGAGAGTCCCTTGAACTGCAAGGAGATCCAACCAGTCCATCCTAAAGGAGATCAGTCCTGGGTGTTCATTGGAAGGACTGATGCTGAAGCTGAAACTCCAATACTTTGGCCACCTGATGCAAAGAACTGACTCATTGGAAAAGACCCTGATGCTGGGAAAGATTGAAGGTGGGAGGAGAAGGGGACAACAGAGGATGAATCACAGCACGCCAGGCCTCCCTGTCCATCACCAACTCCCAGAGTTTACCCAAACTCATGTCCATCGAGTCAGTGATGCCATCCAGCCATCTCATCCTCTGTCGTCCCCTTCTGCTCCTGCCCCTAATCCCTCCCAGCATCAGGGTCTTTTCCAATGAGTCAGTTCTTTGCATCAGGTGGCCAAAGTATTGGAGTTTCAGCTTCAACATCAGTCCTTCCAATGAACACCCAGGACTGATCTTTAGGATGGACTGATTGGGTCTCCTTGCAGTCCAAGGGACTCTCAAGAGTCTTCTCCAGCACCACAGTTCAAAAGCATTAATTCTTTGGCGATCAGCTTTCTTCACAGTCCAACTCTCACATCCATACATGACCACGGGAAAAACCATAGCCTTGACTAGACGGAACTTTGTTGGCAAAGTAATGTCTCTGCTTTTTAATATGCTATCTAGGTTGGTCATAACTTTCCTTCCAAGGAGTAAGCGTCTTTTAATTTCATGGCTGCAATCACCATCTGCAGTGATTTTGGAGTCCCCCAAATTAAATTCTGACACTGTTTCTCCAGTTTCCCCATCTATTTGCCATGAAGTGATGGGACCAGATGCCTTCACTGTATACTGTTACCCAAATCCATTGCCTTAGCATGGGTAGGGAAATATGCTGTAATCCCAGGATAATATAATGAAATCAGGAACGTTTTTCATTATGTCTAATTTAACACTCATGACTTGAACCCATTTTTTCTTTTACTGAGAACAGCATTTGTTTCTGATTAAGACAGTCACATAACAGAAAAATATCCACAAAAACAAAAAGTCTATCAAGGAACTCATCAAACTGTTCTCACTTGTTCTCACCGGGGGATGAAGTAGGTCAGTGAAGTGGTGAAGACTCACCTCTTTCTTTACAGGAGCAATTTTTAAAGTGGGAGAACTATGGGTGCTTTTCATCTTTTCTTCTTTTTAGTATTTTCTTAAGTTACACATAATCACTGTAGAAAATCCACAAAAATCACCCCCCAAGAAGTGAAAATTTTCCACGACTCATGAGATAACTAATGGTGAACTTCCATTTAAACTTTTTTTTAACCAAAGTAAAGTTTCGTATTACACATTTTTCCCCTGCTTTTACACTTGATGTTATGTCATCAGCGTCTTACACATCTTCGCTCTTCGAAATATAATTTATAAAGGCTACATAAAATTTAATCAAAAATCTAAGCCATAATTTACCAAATGACTACTGCTGACCATTTATAACATGTATTTCCTTTTCTTTTTTCCCCTTTCTGTTTATTTTCATGGTTTTAAAAAGAATCACACAGTAAACAATTTGCATGTCAATTTCTGTCCATAATCTCTGACTACTTCCTTAGGACAGAGTCCTAAAAATGAATTAGTGACTCAAAGAGGACCTAGGTGATGCTTATTCTATTCTAAGGCGACAGTGTGTAAGTATCCACCCGAGTTTTTTTTCCCGTCTATACACTGAAGGCAGGGAATGTAGCGACTTGCACTCACAGAACAGTATTCCAGTATTTCTCCCTCTGCGAAGGTCACCTTCAACTACACATTCGGCTTGTAGGGGAAAACACAGGGGTATGTTAGGGAAAGAAATCCGATCTGGTAAGTCATGCCAGGAAGAGCCACCCTCACAGTAACAGGAAGAAGGATGCAGCCAGACGGTGTCCAGCCAAAGGGTGCTGACCACACTGTCTTCTCCTGTCCTAGCCACGTCCAGCCAAGCCTCAGCCTTTCCAAAAGGCTGGTCATCAGTTCCTTAGCACCTTTAAGTTGTTCTTGTCTAGAAGTCTAACTTTTTTTTTTTTAATCCTATCTGATTTTGGTAAACCTAGGCTTCTGGTCTAAACAGGATTACTTAGTAATTATCAGGAAAGACCTACTGTACCTAGACCCATTCAGGCTCCTCTCTGTGAAGACTGTCCTCCCTGACCATCTGTATTTGCCTCTGCTTTATCAACACAGTGTTGGTAAGAGTTAAAAAAAAGAAGAGTAAAACAAACAAACAAACAAAAGCACAACCCACTACTGTCAGAAGGGAAGATTTAAGAGAAGAGTAAAATTGAATGTAGGAATCTCAAACCGTCTTTTCTATCGAAAGACGTTCCAGTCTGCCACAGTCCTGGGACACTGGCAACTCTGTTTTCATAAACTATTTCTGCAGCAAGAGGCACAGGGAGGGTGGATCTCCTATGCTCCACCATCAATGAGGGCCAGCACAGACAGGACCCTGATCTGCTCAAGGTCACCTAGTAAGCTTAGACAAAACAGGACCAATAGGTCAAGAACTGTCTCGGTATATGCCATCATTCTGCTTTCACTCATCTTCACCAACTATGTGCTGGGAGAGGGACACTGGCAGGGAAAGGCTAAACTAAGTGTCACCTGACACTCGTGTGCTTACCTGGGCAAAGAGCACTACTAGGCTATCGTTGTCGGGGAACTCAAGGTGCTTGGAGTAAAAGTGATGGAGAGCAGCGATGTCACTCTGAATCAAATCCCTCTTCTCATTGTCTAATTTATCCAGATCTGTGGATAAGCAAACCATTATTCAGCAGGTAGAAAACTCTGGCTCTCTAGCTATACATCCTTTCAGTACTATCAACGGCATAGAGACAAAGAGAAAAAAAACACGTGGAGCCCCCAGGAAATATTATCCCTCCTCCCCTGGTCTAACTGATAAACCCTAGGGCAAAAAGAGCATGCCATTTCTTCCTTCTCTTCCTCTGGCAAATGGAAGTCACTAAGGACAGGGAATTTCAACTGACCTTTAACAGTGAGGTCAGGAATGAGTGGCAGTGACTGATAACCAGCCTTGGTCTAGTCAAGGGTCCCCCAATTGGCCCCAAAGTCTGTGTCATGATGGAGAAAGTGGACAGCCCCTGATTTAATGCCTCTCAGTAAGGACATCAGCTCTGTACAGGGCTGCAATTCAGCAAAGATCCAAAAAATTTTCAACATGCCAGGAGAGCCAGCAGGAGATAGCTCAGGATGTAATAATTCATCCTGCAAGTTCCCACTTCCCCTTAATTATTTCCTAGCAATCTTGTCAACTGAGGGGGGGTTAAAAAAAAGTTATAGTCCATTTTCCAAAACAGCACACAAGTCAAAATAAAAGCTGATAACTATAAAATCCCCACCACCATGAAAAACCCAGCTATCCCTTCCTTCTTTCAATCCTGTCTAATCCACAGAAAACATGTGGCTGAAATAATTCCTCAGCCAGTCACAGACAGACTTACGTGACTCAAACTCCTTCACAGCTAACAATTTCTCTGAAGGTGTTCTCTCTGGATGGATTTTCTAGTAATTGGGGAAGAAATCACACAGTTACAGATTGCAACGACTTGTGCAAAAAATAGTGCTTTCTCGCTTACATCAACAAGAAGAAAAAAGCAACAGTTCTAAATGAAGTAAAGAGCTAGCCAAGGAGCCTGCCATTTGGGCTCTGAGAGCATTTGCCCAACGTCCAAACCCAAAGGACTCTTTTGAAAAGCTTCTAAAAGCATCGGCTGCGTTCCTAACACCCTGATAATGTTATGCACACAGTAGGCTCAAATATGCTTGTTATGGGAAAGAACAGTGGCTAGAAAACAACTTTTTAGGGCCCCGACTTAAAAGGACCGAGTCTACAGATGAGCCAGCCCATTTATTATCTCTCCTTCTAAAAAGGAACAAAATCAAACCCCCCATCCATTTTACACTTTCTTTAAGCATAGGCTAAAATGATCTCAAATTCCGCGTTTCAAAAAGAACACTTTCGGTTGTATCCGTTAGCCGAGATTCACTTGAAACGTGTTGCCGGCTTTGTTCTAGACACCCCAAGAGGAGCTGACAATAGTAAACCCGCCAGGCTTTGAGAACATGAATAAACTTGGTGTTGACAAGAGTTCAAACGCAGAGCTCAAGAGCTGGCCCAAGGCCGTGTCTTTGTAATCGGGCTATTCAACTTGAGGATACAGGTGGTCCACCCAGGCGTGCTCACCTCCCTAGTTAACATGTTACGCTTCCCCTCGGTAGTTGGGTAGCCTGTCCCCCCGAATCCTTTGCAAGTGACTAGAATACAAATGGTCTGTTTTTTTAATCATCAAGTCCTATAGAGATGAAAAGATGGCCAGGTAACTTTTCATTTAATAGACTATTAGTGGTAGCAGTAATTATAATAACACTTGAATAAAACTGGTATAAACTCATCATAGCTTTCAGACTACCCTCCTGGTGCCAAAACATTTCAATAGTTCTTTTTTGGAGTGGAAATCTTCCCATTCAGAGGATCCATTTCTATAAGATTAGTAAGTCATTTTGCCTGGGAAAACTTTTCATTCAGAAAAGGGCACCAGCTCCTTCTGAATTCTTAACCACTACACTTTCAGTAATGTCAGGAGATGGGGCTGGGGGAGAACCAGGAGACTGGCCACTCAATCCTCGCAAGATGCTTACAGATCAAATCTGATGGCTTATTTACCCTGACACCTTGGTGGCTCAGATGGTAAAAAATCTGCCCGCAGTGCGTGAGACCCAGGTTCAATTCCTGGGTCAGGAAGATCCCTTGAAGAAGGAAACGGCAACCCACTCCAGTATTCTTGCCTGGAGAATCCCATGGACAGAGGAGCCTGGTGGGACTACAGTCCATGGGTTTGCAAAGAGTCTGACATGACTGAGCAACTAACACACACACACTCACCCAGTCACACCATTTTCTCCTACCCTTTCCTTCCGACCAAGTACTCGGCCTATATTTAAAGACAACTGTGAGCAAGGAACCAAGAGTTAACCTCCGCCAGCGAAAACGATTCTAACTTTTCGGTCCCACTCTCCAGGCCAGCCTTGAATGCCTCTGGTCACCCTGAGCGGGCGAAGTGGCATTTCAGCAAGCACCTGACCCAGGCTGAACATAACGGAGCTATGACCTCAGAGGTTGGAAATGTTCTACTTCTGTTTACGAGGTCGAGGAGCCTAACTTGGTCTGGGGACAGATATAAGTTGATCATTATGATCACGTTTGGTTTCGATCAAAAAAAAAAAAACAGAAAGTGTTAAATGGAGGGAGGTGTGGTAAGGGAAGATAGAAGAGGCAGATGAAATTTCAGCTTTAAGATTTACAGTACAGAGGTCCTGCCCGCAGCTTATCACTGGCAAGCAGCTCTGCGGACATTCGCCTTCTAAGCTCTGTGCAGCCCATTTCACTGTGTCACAAGGACACGTCCTATGGCATTTTCCTCCCCTCCATTTAAGGCGTCTTATTATCATGCAATCAGTATGGACTGAGCCAAAAAGGGGTCAGGACAGCCAGCCCTGGCTTCATCTTTGGAGGAAACTGTTGATGGCCACATCGTTCCCACCCCATCTCCCCAGCCTTGATTTTCACTTTTCCACTCCTCTTGTTCCTCTCCCTGCAGGCGCCATGCTGGTTATCTCACCCAACTCCCTGCCTACCAAGGCAGGGCAAGTATGGAGACAGGGAAGAGCAGGAGCCAAACCAGGACGGGGGCGAGGGGAGGTGGCAGCCGGGGTGCACGCTCTAACAGACGGAAAGAGGGGACCTCCCAAAGCTCTGAAGGCCAGTCTGGTTCCCTAGGGCGCTCTCATTACCATCACTCAGGTTTTCAGGCCCTGAGAGGCCGTATTTTTCTAAGCAAACCTGTCTCACATAAAAACTCAGAACTTAACAGCAGCGGCTACGTTCCTGACCTGGGGTGAGTGACATCCTAGCTGCACAAGGCAGACAAGCCAGCTCACTCCTGGAGCCGCGCACTCATCTCTGTCCGTAGGAACGTGACGGGAAATGGGGTCCTAGAACGCTGAGCGAGAGACGGTCACCGCGTCACCCACTCATCTTTCTGACCTCAAAGAAAAAAAGTAAAACACACTTGAACCTGATCCCAACTCCTCACCTGTTTGGCCAAAATCCTTGCTGTCAACCTTACAGTCTCGGAGGGATTCCAGTTTTCCCCAAAAACAACCATGGGAGAACATTCCAGCTTGTGCATGGGCCAATCTTCTCTCTGGGAAAGTTAAAAATATATATATTACACACACACACATTGCAATAAAGTTCAAAACAAGAGGATGCAGTAAGTTCTAGTTAGGGTCAAGTGAAATATGTTTCCTTTTGGAAAACACAATGGTGCTCACAAAAGTTAGAGACGAAAACATCCTTTAAGATAGATGTGACTGTATGACCTTGACTCAGGCCTGGCTGAGCTTGCTGGCAAGAGAAAATCTGCTTTGTGTGGTTTCATCAAGCATCTCATGCCCCTCACTATTCCAAACAACACGCACACCTTTGCTTTATCTGTGGACGCTGACATGTCACTCACGGGGTGAGTGACTTGGCTATCAGCTGTCAGTCTGGCTCTGCTCCCTATGGTTCTGGTCTGGTTCTGTTCTCACATCAGGGCAAATAACCTAGAAGTGACATCCACAGCACCTCATCCTCTTCTATAGGTGATAAAATCCTACCAGAGACGAGGGCTCTATCAAGGACCCGCAAAGAGTCTGGCCAGGCCAAGTCTTGGGCATATTTAGGAACACGGACTCCCTGAAGAGCCTCTGGATAAAAGAGGAAAACTGGACTCCTTTCTAACACCTGTCTTGATGCTTTTTGCCCCAGGCTGTGGGGTGAAGGGCACGTGCTCACTCCTGGAAGGGTGGAGATGCCCCTTTCGCGATGGGAAGGCTGGGGAAGGAGGAGGGTGGGGTGCTGGGGAGGAAGGCACTGAGGATCGGGGCGTAAAGGACGATGCTGGTGCTGGGGACAGGATCAGCGGGGGATGACTGGGAACTAGCTGAACCATCCGGGCTCTGATGAAAACCAGTTGCGGTGGCGTGATGGGCTGAGTGGCTGCGGGAGTCGACTCAGTGAAAGTCTGCAGACACTCCTTGCTGCAACGGACCTGGGTACCATCGTGGTCTTTACTCCGTCTCTCCTGCCTCAGAAAGGGGCAGGTCTGACTTTTCCGATGCTCAGGCCAGAACCCTGGAGACTTCCTGGCCGCCTCTCTCCCCCCACACTCCACGTTCACCTTTCTGGTGACTCCATCCTGTCTGCCAGCGGAATACGCCCAGCCTCTGATCATTGCCCACCCGCATCTTCTTTACTGGGCGGCAGACCCTACACCTACCCGGCGACGGCTCCCTCTGCCTCCTACCTGGACACCTGCTTCTGCTCCCCGCCCCACCTCCGCTCCAGAGAGCAACCAGAGTAATTGATTCTGAAAAACACAACTCAGATCCTGCAGTTCACAGCTCAGCACGCTCTAATGGCTTCTCCCCTCAGAGCAAAAGGCCAAGTTGTAAGGATGACTCACGAGGCCACACGTGGTAGGAGCTGACTCTCGGCTACTCTGAGCTCATCACCCACCACACTCCCTCACCTCACTCCACCCGGCCACCATGTCTCCTTGCTGCTCCCTGGACCGACCACGCTCGCTCCTGCCTGGAGAGCTTTGGCACTTGCTGCATTTCCTGGAGACGCCTCTTCCCCAGACATCCTGTTGGCTCCCTCCCTCCTCTACGTCTCTGCTCTGATGCCCCTTTTCAAGGCACCCTCCCCAAACTGGCACTCTCCCCCCATCACTCTCCCTTTTCCTGGCTTTACGTTTCTTCTTAGCACTTCTCACCACCTGACATATTTATTACACACTGATTAGTTGTTTGGTTTGCTACGTTTTCCCCCCTGCCCCTACTATTCATCTGTTTCAGGTAAATCTATTATCCCAGAGCCTAGAACTGTGCCTGACATTCACTAAGCACTCAATAAAGTTGTTGAATGCATGAAGATGTCTCCCTCCCCACTGCCAAGAAGGAAAGACACCCTGTCACTTAATGATTTAATGCAGCCCCTGTGGCAGAGACCCTGGGTGGAAGCTCTGTGCCAAGGTGTTCTGCAGAGTTAAATAACAGCGTGCCGAATATAACCAAGAGCAAGGAGAGACAGAAATGACAAGATATACACAAGGGAGAAGAGGATCTGTTTTTAGCCAAAGCCTAAAACGGGAGCTCGGTGATGAAGCAATGAGGTAGGAACAGGTAGGTCCAGCTCCCAGCAGACAAACTAGCTCCCCACACAAATGCAAAGCAAAAAGGGAAAGACAACAAGGGCTTCTGGCCTTGGGGCATCTGAGGGAAGTGAAGAACACTAGCTGGGGACAGACGGCTAACTGACACCTACAAACACACACAGTAAGTTCATGGTGGCCCTAGCAATGCTAAGAAAAGGTGTTTGCATGGCCTTAAACATGCCAGTTTCCTGAAGTATACGTGGTGTCTTTGGTGTTTAACAGTGAGCTCACTCACATGATCATTTCTTAATATGATTTATGTGTTTTTAGTACAATTTAATTAATATTAATATAAATAAATAAATACAAACACACAGTGCTGACATCTATTGATGTTAATGTCCTCCAGGGAAGAGAACCAAACTCCAGGGCGCGCTGCGGGGGAAAACAGAGTTCTATCTGCAAGAGGAGACTGGCCTGGGGCTCGAGGAGACCTGCATTCTCACCCCGCCCTCCAGCGAAGCAGCTATGTCACACCAGACAGTCCTCTTAATCCCTCTGCCTCTGTACCCTCGGCTGTAAATAACATGATCCCTAAGTTACTTAGCAGGTCCGGAATTCCGAGCCTACGATTGTATGCCTTCCAACAGTGATAATCAGACACAAAGCTTGAAGCCTACCATTACCAGGCATTCATGCAACCACAAAGGGCTGTTGTGAGGATCCAATAAACAAGCTAACCCACAAGAAGCACTCAGACCAGTGCCTGGCACACAACGCGCTCTCAACAAACATTGGTAACCATTCCCGTACTGGTTCCTTCATTCATTCAATAAGCCCTTGACGACCCCAGAGGCAGGGATGGGAGATGGAGTCTTTGACTTCAAGCAGTTTATGACTATACCAGAACAAAAAGTAACGCAAGAGCACCTAGAACGTAACAGAGACCCACACAGAGCAGTGCAATCGGAGAGCTGGGTAAACTCGAGGACCGGCAGAATCACGCCAAGTTTCATCAAGGGAAATTTCCCGGCTAGCAAGAAGCTTTCCCTTCCTGTCAGAAGGTGGAAATGTCAGAGACATACCGCAGTGGCTCTACTTGGCTTCCAGTTTTCTCCAAAATTTAAGCTGTTACTTTCCTGGTTGCAATCTTTGCAAAACTTTATGTAAATTCAGACGGATCCCACTTTCTAGGAAAGTAATATATTACAAACAAATGCATAGGAAGGACTCAGAAAGACACATGCCGATGTGTTACTTGCGGTTTTCTCTGGAAGGATAAAATTATGAAGTATGGATATTCTTTCTGTTGTTCTTTCAGTCTGAAACTTCTGATTTTTCTATAATGAGCACAGATGATTCATGCAATAAATTTAAACAATTAAATCTATGTAAAAAGTAAGAGAGGGAATTTTTTTGATTCCCTTTTAAACTTCTAGTTCACTTTCAGCCACTGTAACAACAGCTCTGCATGACTTTCCTTTTTGGGCATGGACCGAAATGCTTCAAGGTGCATAAAGAGTTGCAAAATTGTCTCATGGTACACCAGCACTTCCAACACTGTAAGAAAAGAGTGATTGTCATGTCATCCAGTTTTCTGCTGAGCAAATGATATATTGTCTCCCTGCATAAGGAGACCGAATTTTTATTGTGAAGTCCCCTTTTCTAACTCCTGCATTTGGTGTTTCTCTTGTTCTAATGGGGCTTTCATTTTAGACCATAATTCAAGTTGAGCTATTTCAAATCCTGAAAGATGATGCTGAGAGAGTGCTGCACTCAATATGCCAGCAAATTTGGAAAACTCAGCAGTGGCCACGGAACTGGAAAAGGTCAGTTTCATTCCAATCCCAGAGAAAGGCAATGCCAAAGAATGTTCAAACTACCGCACAACTGCACTCATCTCACACACTAGCAAAGTAATGCTCAAAATTCTCCAAGCTAGGCTTCAGCAATACGTGAACCGAGAACTTCCAGATGTTCAAGCAGGTTTTATTAAAGGCAGAGGCACCAGAGATCAAATTGCCAACATCCGCTGGATCATCGAAAAAGCAACAGAGTTCCAGAAAACATCTATTTCTGCTTTATTGACTATGCCAAAGCCTTTGACTGTGTGGATCACAATAAACTGTGGAAAATTCTGAAAGAGATGGGAATACCAGACCACCTGACCTGCCTCTTGAGAAACCTATATGCAGGTCAGGAAGCAACAGTTAGAACTATACATGGAACAACAGACTGGTTCCAAATAGGAAAAGTAGTACGTCAAAGCTGTATATTGTCACCCTGCTTATTTAACTTATATGCAGATTACATCATGAGGAACGCTGGGTTGGAAGAAGCACAAGCTGGAATCAAGATTGCTGGGAGAAATATCAATAACCTTAGATATGCAGATGACAACACCCTTATGGCAGAAAGTGAAGAGGAACTAAAAAGCCTCTTGAAAGTGAAAGAGGAGAGTGAAAAAGTTGGCTTAAAGCTCAACATTCAGAAAACTAAGATCATGGCATCCGGTCCCATCACTTCATGGCAAATAGATGGGAAAACAGTGGCTGACTTTATTTTTCTGGGCTCCAAAATCACTGGAGATGGTGACTGCAGCCATGGAATTAAAAGATGCTTACTCCTTGCAAGGCAAGTTATGACCAACCTAGACAGCATATTAAAAAGGAGAGATATTACTGTGTCACAGAGGTCTGTCTAGTCAAGGCTATGGTTTTTCCAGTGGTCATGTATGGATGTAAGAGTTGGACTCTAAAGAAAGCTGAGTGCCGAAGAATTGATACTTTTGAACTGTGGTGTTGGAGACGACTCTGGAGGGTCCCTTGGACTGCAAGGAGATCCAACCAGTCCATCCTAAAGGAGATCAGTCCTGGGTGTTCACTGGAAGGACTGCTGTTGAAGCTGAAACTCCAATACTTTGGCCACCTGATGCAAACTGGAAAAGACCCTGATGCTGGGAAAGATTGAGGGCAGGAGGAAAAGGGGACGACAGAGGATGAGATGGTTGGATGGCATCACTGACTCAATGGACATGGGTTTGGGTGGGCTACGGGAGTTGGTGATGGACAGGCAGGCCTGGCGTGCTGCGGTTCACGGGGTCGCAAAGAGTCGGACACGACTGAGCGACTGAACTAAACTTATATATATGCCTATGTGATTTCCTGAAATGCAGAGTAGCATGCATAAGTGATTTCTTAAAATGTAGAATAGTAAGAAAATGTCTTGGGCTACTGTTCTCCATCACTATTCTCTGTGAGAGGAAGAATGCAAAAGGAATCAAGGGCTTAGTGGATTACCTCACACCGGGATGACACCGGGATGACAGCCACTGCTGGCCCCTCCCTGCTTTGTTTTCTATTTCCATAAAGGACTGAAGGGACACACTCACTGATTCTTACTGGTGATGTTAAACATTTATTCACAGGAAAAAAACAGTGGCTCCTTTGAGGATGCTTCCTGTGTCTGAATTAAGAAAGCGAAGAGAATTTAACCAGGACTAAAACTCTGACTCGCTAATCACCCAGAAAACGACAGGGTCATTGGTGCATTTCTTAGACGTTTTCTACACTTCAGTTACTTTCTAACTGGTGATAAAAGTCGAGAATGTTCTTGCATCTTTGGTCATGCAGTCCTCATACATGGTTTCTTCAATCTTCATCAGAACATGCCCCTTCCTCCTTTCCGAAGCACACTCGCAATCCTAACACCTCCACTTACAACACACAAACTGTTTTCTTCTATTTGTCAATGTTAAGAAATAAATCTTAGAAAGTTCTACTCCACAATGATTCCTCTATGTAATAACTCTAAAACTCTTCAACGTGTCATGGTACAATTTAACAAAAAAACCTGAGTGAACAACACTCTTAGTTTTCCAGGCATATTTATAAAAATAAATATAGTTCATTAAAACACACAGCTTACAAACCAAGCCTAACTAAAAAGGAATTCCTGTTTCTTTCATATTTCCTCCCATTATCCTTTCATGCATTGTCAATTAAAATCTCTCCTCTGGCAGGATCACACTGAGTCAAATGAACGAAAAGGAGAATAAATGGGACAAGACATGAGCCAAACTGTATAAAATGAAGCATGGTCCTAAAGTCCTGCAATCAGAGAGGAGGGCTGGGGGCAGGAAACAGAGCGCTGAGGGGCTCCTAACATGCTGCATTCCTGGAAGGACACCCTCAGGGAGGGAGGTGGACCTTACACTCTTTGAGAGGTTTCTGGAAAGACGATGCGACTGGAAGGGATCTTCCCTTTCACCTCCATGAAAGGCCACTTCTCCGTCTCTGACCCATTCCCACAGCACCTCTTCTCCTGGAGGGTCCTCAGGACCCCCAGGCGCGGTGCTGGAAAGCAGTGAAAGCCCTCCCCAGGGTTCCTGCATACTCTGGTCTCAGTTTTGTTGCTGTGTGACCTTGGGCAAGTCACTCAGCCACTGTGGACACTGCTTTCTTATCTACTGATGAGCTCCTTTCCAATCCTGTCATCTGCTCTGTGGTATGGACCCCCTGGTGACTCCAGTTGGGTGGGGTCTGCCTTTGAAGAAGGCCCAGTGAAGAGGAAAAGACCGTGATGCTGGGAAAGACTGAAGGCAGGAGGAGAAGGGGACAACAGAGGATGAAACGGTTGGATGGCATTACCGACGCGATGGGCATGAGTTTGAGTGAGTTCTGGGAGACAGCGAAGGACAGGGAAGGCAGGCGTGCAGCAGTCCGAGGGGTTGCAAAGAGTCGGACGTGACTGAGTGACTGAACAACATGGAAAGGGCCACGCTTTCTTAGGAGGAGAATCGTCCTCACTGCTGCCCTTGTTTTACACCCCTGTTCTACCCTGCAGCAGAGTCTCCACCTTGATCCCATCCAAGTATTCCCTTGGGCAGAACTCCAACTCCATTTTCATCTAGAGCAAATGCCCCAGACTCCTCCCTAATGATTTTATGGACGAAGCCCTTCTATGGCCATTTGTTTCTAGGCGCTTAACTTTATGACCATCCTATCTCATTGTAGTATGGTGTCCTGATCCTACTCAGTCCTTCAGACGACAGGACGGAAAACCTTAATGATTATGTGCCTCCCCCTGCCCCGACAGGAGAGACATGCAACAGGTCAAATCCAGACTCACTTCTAGAAACTGGTGGCTTTTGGGAAGTGTGTTACTACCTGTCGTCTATGAGAGTACTTTGGGCACAAGATACTTCACAGAGCGCGAGGAAACTGAAGTGCAAAACTACTCTCTAGGACCGAGGGTGTCCTGGCCCAGGGGCTGGCGAGATGCAAGGAAGGTTGCACATGGTGGGGCTGGACACAGCCAGCTGTCACGGCCTGGACCTCCGATGTGACTTAGAATCACAGCAAGCACCTTATGATGTGACCTGTACAATGTGTCTACACCAGGAGGAGGACACGCAGCCTGCCAAGCTGCTTGGTGTAAAGTGATAAAGAGGCTCATCTTTCAGTGTCACGTCTTCCTGCCTTGCATTCTGCACGGTGAGTGATGCCGAGGCTGAAGCTCCACTGCTTTGGCCACCTCATGCAAAGAGCCGACTCACTGGAAAAGACCTGATGCCGGGCAAGACTGAGGGCAGGAGCAGAAGGGGCGACAGGGGACGAGATGGTTGGATGGCATCCCCGACTCAACGGACGCGAGTTTGAGCAAACTCTGGGAGCTTGTGAGGGACACGGAAGCCTGGCGTGCTGCAGGCCACGGGGCTGCAAAGAGGCAGACATGACTTTGCGACTAAACAAGAAAGAGGCATTCTGGCTCACACAGGTTGATACACTTGGTTGTCGGGAACCTCCCAAGGCCAGGCGCCTACCACTGTGAGTCAGCAAATCTGGAAGACTAGGTCCTAAAGGCAAGGGAACCACAATGGCCACCACAACACCCCCACCTGGACTACGGTTATGCATCAGTGTAGTGCCCCCTGGGGGGCCTAATGGAAGACAGCTCAAGAGACCGAGAGGGAGCTCAGCATCTCACAGATCCTCATGTTTCATATCCATGCAGAGTTTGCAGCTCATCAGAGAAGTTAAAGTTCATTCTGTAACAAGCACTATTCATACAATGTACACCATTAGGGATCTCAAGTTCTTAGAATCCGTCCATCCTCTTTGGTGAAAAAACCCAGCCCCTTAAACCTAAAATGGGTTGCCTCCTTTATTCTCCGCATAAAGCTAAGCTTCAGTCCAGCCTGAATTACTATCAGATTATTATTTATAAGCCCTCATGCCTGCACACAGCATCACAGTTTACATAGAACCTTGATATCTCACATATCATTTGACCCTTATAATTCATCAAGATTGGGGCCACTGTCCTCATTTACACTTAAAGAAACTGAGACTCTGAGACGTCCTTTGAATTGTCAAGTTCACAGGTAGGCAGGTGCAGGGCTGGAACTATCTCCTCCGAGTCTTCTGTGTTACAATAGTCTGACCTGTGTGTGAGTTACTAGCTGGCTTCTTTAAAGAACCAGAATATCATGAGCTACTTTTTCTAGAAGTGTTAACTTAAATATAGAAACAGCTAACTTATCAGGCCTGGAACCTAATCACGTCATTCCAGAGCTCACTGACCTCTTCACGTGCCCAGCAATCTAACCACAGAACTCTCTGTCCATAATTGGGAGAAGCAAAGCACGGTCTCTCCTCTTCAGAAGAAGCCACACTACCTGACAAACCAACGACAAGCCCATCTATATTCTCACTGCCCTGCAGGCCGGAAGCCTGCGCGGAGACACGGGGAGGTAGACCATGCATGTGGCTGTCAGAACCACGGCAGACCTTCCCAAGCCAAGGGCTCAGCCTGTGTTTCCTCTGGCCAGGGCCCCTGTGAGGGGAGCTCTGTCAGATAAGACTTTGGGGCTTAGCAACCTCTCCCACTGCTGCACAGCACCCTTTGGAGACATTCAGAGACCAGCCATGTAGAGAGAAAACAGAGGGAAAAAAAAGTGAAACCATGGGTAATGTGGTCGACCAGAGCAGGGGTGGGGGGTGGAGGAAGGTGACAGTTAAGTATGGGAAGAAGAACAAAACTGAGGTGCAGATATGAAGAATGGCCTCCCTGTTCTTTAGAAGCACTATTTAGTAGCATCATTTCCCAAGCCGTGTTAGTAGGTTCCCATTTGAAAAACAGATTGGGGAGGATGGACAGAGGTGGAAGATCATATCCTCCCCAAATTCAAACTGCTAGAACATGGAGTGCATTTTCTGTAATACCGGTGAACATTCTGTGTAACTATACAGTATTAAGTAAAAAAGTTTGGGGAAAAAAAACACTTATCCCTTAAAGAGTCTATGAAGAGTTCCTCCAAATACCCTCTTGAAATCCTCAGTCCTGGGTTACAAGACTCCCTCGGGATGCATCCAGCCAGCCAGATGGCCTGTGGTCTATATGCAGCCTGCCGCTTGAACCGCTCAGCCCCCACCCCCAGGTCTCCAGGTCCAAGTTCAGATCACCCCACCTCTGGCTGCACAAAAGCTGTCAGGGGCCCACCTAAGTCCACTGGAATCAGGCTAGATTAGACTGGCCCAAGGGCGACGTGTGGCCTGCTAGGGGGATACATACAAATTCAGACTTGGTGACGGTAAAGACTAAACAATTTTAAAGACAGCATTTTAACATTTTTCATTGGTTGTCTTTGCACATTCCACCTGTTGCTGGGAGCCGTGGGGGGCAGACTGTCGACCTTGGTGATACACCTGCCTGTATCCAACGTGGCCCCTGTGTCTCACCCACTTTACCAACCTCTACTTTTGATCCTGTGTGGGGCCCCAAAATGTTACTGCCCATCACCATCAGTCCTGGGTGCCAGCACACAGGGGCATCCAGCCACACCCTACGCCACAAGGAGGCTTTCCAGCTCTGGCTGCGGGAGGGCCCTGGGATGCCATGACAAAGATGAGAAGGACACTGGGGTCCTGATCTTCCGAGGAAACCAGGCCCTCCCTGCCAGCTGGCCCAAAGACACCTACCTGACACTCCACATTGCAGTAAAATGCCTGCTTGCATCTTCCACATTTGGACAATCCTTCTTTCCTTAGAAAACAGAAAGGGCACTGTAGTCACAAGAGGCAAAGAAACGCGAAGCCGCACATCTTATCATGCAGTAACAACAGCCATCTGGTCCGAAAGCAGAGCCAAGAGTCACCTTACCTTGCTCTCCCACTGGCACGTGGCATTTTCCCAAAGGAGAGTTAGACCAGACTCAGCCCTTGAGTGGGAGTGAGTTAGTCAAAGGGGACATGCGCCGACACTGACCGACCCCGACAGCGTGAAGGGCACCTTCCAAAGAGACGAACGACACGCTCTCTGACTCATGAGCCTGGCCTGGGACACCACAGCTGTTAACATCAACCTGCACTATGGTTCAATGCTTTGGGGCAAGTCAGAGGCTCTTATGTCCTGATTTTCTGCTAGAAAGGGACAGAAATAAACAAAGCCATCTTGGAAGCCTGTAAAGACAGAGGACTGGGGTCGACCTATACTGCTGAGAACACAAAGTGGTGACAATCTTTAGTATTTAGTGAAGACGGGATGGAACGTGTCAGTAACAAATGTTGTCCAGGAAGTGAAGTTTAAAAATGCTACCTAGCAATTGGGGACATATTCTTAAATAAAATACCCCTGGATCTGACTGGTACACACATCTACCTTGTCCGTATCCCATTGAACGATTCTTCTGCCTCATCATAATTAGGTATGTCCTCCCCGTTCATCACCATAGAATTCATTTTCCTGCTTCTCATATGGGACAGGGACGTTGCTGTTCCCCAACTGTTAGGTGCTGATGTGTTTGCTGCATTAGACAAGCCACAAGATTTTTCAAAAACTGTGAAGCCACTGAGTTAAACCGCCTATGACAGAACCCTTCAGATTTTTCTGAGATGGGGAACAACCACTTCGTTAAATCAGAGTGCGATCTGTAAAGCCTGCTGTCTGCTTCTCACTGACCACCCTGAAGCCAGCTTTCCAATGTACAGAAATGCTGGTGCTGCAAAGGGCACTCTCGCTTACTGCCGGGTTGCTCCCTGCCCTGCCACGGAGCCCCCTCACCCCCACCCCATCTGCAGCGTGCCCGGAGGGTTGATATTGCAAGACATACATATCATCACGCTGCAGAGTCCTCCTCCGCGTCTTCTCAGAGAGTGGTAGTCACCACACTACTCCCACGGAATCGGGAAGGGGTTCCAAAAATGCTACTGTTGGAACGAAACTGGCTGCCTTGCAGTTTTCATGACAGTGCTTGGATTCCAAGCAGCAGGCTGAAGAATCATGTGGGAGTAAAAAACGCAAGTAGCAGTTGAGGTATAAATAAATATTCCGAGTTTGCACACCTCAGTGGTTCAAAGAGGAGCCCACTAATTTGGCTGAGCGCATCCTCTGGCCTGAAATACCCTCCGAGGATACATGTGGGTGAGACGGCTGGCCCTGGCACCTCCTGCATTTTATGCCAAGGTGGAAAGGACAGATAATGTGCTCAGAGACAGCTGTGAAGTGACCAGTGAGCACGTGCTAACGATGGGACCGTGAAGGAATGCTGAAGGGATGGAAGGTGCAGATGGGCACAGCTGCGGAGGGGACTCTGAAAATTCATTTCCAAAAAACGTGTGCTGGGACAGGGACAATGGATGGGTAGATGCCGCCCATAGCAATGTCCATCTGAAACAGCCATTTGGTGACAGCTGGTTTTTCAGGGGGCAAGGTCATAAAACCTCTCTGAGAATTTGAAGCTATTAACTCTCCCCAACGACCCACCTTCTCCCCAACCCTCAAAGAACAACAGAAAACTTTGTGAAATTTTGAGGGCTCACCAACCACCTAGAATCTACGCACAGACTAGTGAAATGACTCTGAAACCAAAATTAAGACCCTCGATATAATAGACCAGGAAACTATCACAAAAAATGTCTTTATTAGCTCTGCACCATACAAAAAGAAAACAAGGATCATATACAGAGATCTTCCATACATAGATGTGAGCAGTAAAGCTAATACGAAACCAAGGTTTGTTTTCAGCTTATTTGTTCTTGGCTTGTTTCAGATATTACCAAGGTAATATCCCAGGAAGGAAAAAAAAAACAACTGGGCTCTGGTGAATGCAGGAAGAACTCTAGTGGGATTTCATCAAAATAATAGATCTCCCAAAGGCCAGACTTCATTCAGCCTGGCTAGTCACCAAGTCCACGGCCACAGTCAACGAAGACCAGGAAGAAAGAGCTAACTTGTCAGGACTGGCAAGAGGTTACAAAACGCCAGTGGTTCTCGAGGTGTGATCTGTAGACTATTGGAGGCCCAGAGACCCTTTCAGGGAGCCCATGAGATCAAAGCTATTTCCAGAATGTACTACTGCCTTTAGGGTCTTGACATTTGTGCTCTAGGATGTGGAGGGTGCCTGGAGGATGAAACCCGCAAGGCTCTGAAGTGAAATGAAGTGAAAGTCACTCAGTCGTGTCCAACGCTTCGAGACTCCGTGGACTAGTCCATGGGATTCTCCAGGCCAGAATACTGGAGTGGATAGACTTTCCTTTCTCCAGGGGATCTGCCCAACCCAGGGATCGAACCCAGGTCTCTCCCACGGCAGGCAGATTCTTTACCAGCTGAGCCACAAAGGCTTTAGTACAAATTAAAGCAGCGAGTAAGCAGTCACTGTATTTCTCACTTCCAGACGCTCACAGCCAGCAGGGGAAAGCCAGTTTCACTTAAGAATACCCCTGAAGAAATCTAAACTAAGATACAAATGAACTTACCTACGAAACAGACTCACAGACTTAGAGAACAGACTTGTAGTTGCCAAGGGGTAAGGGACAGACCAAGAGTTTGGGATGAGAGAATGCAAACTATTACATGGTGGTGGTATAGTCACTAAGTCGTGTTCAACTCTTGCGACCCCATGGACTGTAGCCCACCAGACTCCTCTGTTGATGGGATTCTCCAGGCAAGAATACTGTGGTGGGTTGCCATTTGGATAAACAACAATGTCCTACTGTATAGCACAGTGAACTATAGTCAATATCCTGTGATAAACCATAATGGAAAAGAATAAGAAAAAGAATGTGTGTGTGTGTGCGTGTGTATATAAAACTGAATCACTCTGCTATATAGCAGAGATTAACACAACATTGTAAGTCAACTAGAATAAGATAAATTTAAAAAAAGAATGTCCCTAATAAAGCAATGTGTGCGTGCTCAGTCCCTTCAGTTGCGTCCAGCTCTTTGTGATCCCATAGACTCTGTCCATGGGACTCTCCAGGCAAGAACACGGGAGTGGGTTGCATGCCCTCCTCCAGGGGCTCTTCCTGACCTAGGGATCACACCTAAGTCTCCTGTAGTTCTTGCATTACAGGTAGATTTTTTAGCACTGAGCCACCCGGGAAGCCCAATAAAGCAGTCGCAAATATTAATGTCCTTGAATCTCGAGTCTTTGGTATGTATCTTCGTGGCACCCTGAGATGAGGGGGAAAGAAGGCAAGAAGTGTGTCTGCTCCTACTGAAGAATGAGGGTTATCTCAAGGATGAACTCGTGGACATCCCTGGAGCCATAAACTGAACGTGCCACTGCTTTCTTGAAATATCACTTTTAATAGGAGGAAGAACTTTAGACAAATTGGCTGTTCAGACTTGCGTATTTGGCAGGTATACTATGGAAATAAATGAAGTGAGTCCATCACATCAAGGAAAATAATTGGTAATATTTGTTGCCAGTGATACAATGTGGGCTCTTAAGCAAAAATTAGAATTTTGGAACACATGTATCTGCTGCCCAGAGTTTGACAGTCTCTCATCTGAAAGATTGGTGATGGTTTTAAAAATTGTGGGGTTTTTTTTGTTTGTTTGATTTTATGGTTTGATGAAATAAAGTATTTGGAGGTCTGTATAACTGAGTGAACCAATGTTTTCCAAATGACCAGAGTATGATGCTTTAAAAATTACACATGGCTAAAAGAGTCATTCAAAGTACAAGACAGACTAAGGGATTTTATGTAACAGAGTACATAAAATTCATAGATATGGCTTCAGAGTGCACCTTACAATTGATCTTTAAGACAAAAATCACTTCACTGGGTTCTAATGGTGAATCAAAGAATATCCACAATTAACTGAAAAGGCTATTAAAATACTCCTTCCCTTCCAATTACACACCGATTTGAGGCCAGATTTCCTTTGCATACGTCAACCAAAACTACATAATATGCCAGACTGAATTCAAAAGTGTATCTGAGAATCCACTTGTATTCTTTAATCTCTCATTAAAGAGATTTGCAAAACTGTAAAACACCACTATTCTCATTAATTCTTTTGTTTTGAAGAAGAGTCCTCATTTGAAAAAACAAGTGCTTTGTAATATTTTCTATTTTTAATTATAAATATGGTAAATATTGATAAATACCTAGGTGAACAAAAAAAGCTCTTTAGAGTTCTCAATTTTTATAGGTAGAGAGGGATCTTAAGAACAAAAAGTTTGAAAACTGCTGATCTCTTATAATAATTCCATCAGCTCTATGAAGAAGCTATTATTCCTGCTTTTTGAATGAAGATCCTGAAGATCCTAGAGGTGAAATATCTAACCCAACATGGCCATTCAGCAAGTTGGTAGCAGAATCAGAATTCACACATCAAGGGACATATTTTGTCTCCATCATGCAAAAATATCCTTCCTTGAGTATGGTGACACTATCGAGGAGCATATACTATAGCAGACAAAAATAATCTATGTGTCTAGAAATGGTAATAGTGGTAAGTAAATAAGTGTTAGTTGCTCAGTCATATCAGACTCTTTGTGACCCCATGGACTGTAGCCTGCCAGGCTCCTCCATGCATGGAATTCTCTAGGCAAGAATATTGAAGGGGGAAGCCCTCCCTTCTCCAAGGGGGTCTTCCTGACCAAGGGATCGAACCTGTAATAGCACTAATGAAGAGTAAATAAAGGCATTCTTTACTCTCGTCTGCATAATGTACCAGCTCCAGTGGAATCCTGTTAATGCTGCGTGGTGCTGTACTTGGTCTCTCAATCATGTCCAACTCTTTGTGACCACATGACTGTAGTCCACCAGGCTCCTCTGTCCATGGGGTTTCTCCAGGCAAAAACACTGGAATGGGTTGCCATGCCCTCCTCCAGGGGATCTTCTCAACCCAGGGATTGAACCCAGCTCTCCCGCATTGCAGGGGGATTCTTTACTGTCTGAGCTACCAGGGAAGCCCAAGGATACCAGAGTGGGTAGCCTATCCCTTCTCTTGTTAATGCTACTTGGCTTCAAAGATACAATGGGAAGAATCCAGTCATTTCCGAAAATGAGATCCAGGAAGGGGAACATCCCCACAGAGGGTCTCTTGACCAACTATGCCAGAGGAATCAATGTCACTTGAAGTGGACTGGAATTAAAAAAAGGACTGATTTTGTATTCAGCCTGTGCAAAGAAGGTCCCTCTATCTCATTCAGGCAGTACACCCAGGCGTATTCACAGACAGACACTGGGGCAGTCCACATGGGATTGCATCCTCTGGGAACTGGGTGATAAAACACTGCAGCTCTCACAAAGGACAGAAAAGCCTTGCCTGGCTCGGATGCAGATGTCACTGTATATGTGCTTATGGAGTCATCTACCGGGCTGACCTGTGTGAATATCCTTCGCAAAGATTCTCCCAGCCAGACTGCCTTCAGCGGAGAGGAGAAATGCTAAGCCAGATACTGACAGCGAACAGTTTAAGAATCTCCTTTGGTCTATTTGGTAATAGCAGTTCTCGGTGAAGTGGGGTAGGGATGGGAACTCTGTTTAAACTACCCAGATACGTGCTTCAGTTCTTCCCATAGCTTACCACTGGGCGAGACACACACGGTCTGTAGGTCTAACGGTGGAAACCCCAATTACAATGTGCTGAGCTGGCTCGTTGGGGGGTGGTGTATGTGTGTGTGCGCGCGCTTCAGAGAGCAAAAAGTAGAGCTCCTGAGAGTCCAACCTCTGCTGACTGCAAAGTTCAGCCAGAGAGAAACTTCATATGGGATATCCACTTTCACTGTCAGAATACACAAGGCTTTTAGAATAAACTATGTGCCTGCAGAAGACCCAGCTGTAAAGCTTTCATTTGCGATGTAACCTGGTCTGAATTGTCCAGGAGGTTTGGGGAAAGACTGCAAAACAAGGAACAGAAAACTGCCCTCTGTGACAGAGGAATAAAGGTCATTTGGAGGAACGAAGAGAAATAACTGAAAAGGAAGGGAACTAAAGTACCATTAATGGTGAAATCACTCACAGCCTCTCAGAGTAGTTCTCAGCCTCAGCTGCCCATGCCCGTCTGGGGTTGGGTCCAGCTAGTCTCGTCAGACTGGTCTGTGCTAGCAGTTTTAGAAAGCTACCCAGATCGAATGTGCCTCCAGAATACACAACCACTGGTCTAGGCCTATGGTCATCCATTTGGGTTGAGAGTTTTCGAGGGCGGAATTTGATGAAGAGTGTTGAAGCATTCTTCTCTGCAGTCCAGACTGCTTACAATGTAACTCTTCTTAAGAATGACTCTCACACAGGATGGATTAGGTGGTTCAGCTACCTTGATGATGGATGGATAGGTCGGAATAAAGTGGCAGACACTGTATTTTCTGACTATGACAAGCAAGTGTTCTGGAAGCCAGGCTCAGCTTTCTTTCCACCTCTTCCTGATTCCTGCTTCACAAAGCAGGATGACTGTGCTGGGCTCCTTTTCCTACTTCCCTGTCTCAAATCCTTTTTCCTTCTCATGCTTTAGGTGCTATGAGATCTTGGGCAAGTTATTCACCCTTTCTGAACCTGTTTCCTCCACGATAAAGATACAGTTTCTATCTCGCAGGTTTGTTATGTAAATTAAATGAAAAAATATAAGCGAAGCCCACCACTACTACACTTTTAGTCTTCATTCTTTTGTGTGTTTTTTTGTTAAGTGATGTCAACTCCTGAAATATCTTCAGTAGCATCTTGCTCAGACTCATATTTAGAGGATTTATGCTTCTAAAGCTTTTGTTCTACAGGCAAATATCTACTCTGCTGTGAATGGAAGGGCTCTTTGAACTTAAGAAATGGTTCCATCCACAAAAGGAGGAAAGAAATGTGACAGGAAAATGCAAGTGTGTGATTATCAGTAGCTGAAACAGAACTCAGAAGACACGCTCCTGTCATTTTCGACGGGAGGAGACACGCACAGTGATTCATTTTCTTGCTTTTAAAATTCGGAAGCCGGGAAGATCAACAAGTTAGGATTGTAATTAACAACTCCTGCTAGTTAATGCATTGCCGCAGGTGCTGTGGGTCCAGATAAAAAGGATTTGATCCTGTAAGCTCCCTCCTTTCTGCTACCGAAATCAATGCTTTGTGGGTTTTCCCCATGAAAGAGAATGATACTGGCATGGAGTGGGTTTGCAATAACAATTACTTTTAACTAACGGTGATAGAAGAAGTGACAAGGAGGCTCTGCTGAACAGAGGCAGCCCCGGCCAAATGAAAAAAGAGAAAAGGAAAAAAGCCCCAGCCGCACAATATAACTTCACCGTGGGTTGAAATAAGACAATCAGAAACAAAGTTAGCCTCCCACCCAGAGTGAGTGGTTCCACTAGCAAATTTTTATTGGAGAGAAATAAAAATTGGAGGAATTGTGGCAAAACCCTATTATAACCCTGGTCAGGGGACAAGGATAATACTCAGGGTACGGGTTTTTGTGTAACCCTGAAAGATGCTCCATGTAGCACTTTAATCCACAATGTAGCAGTGAAATGGGACCACGTGCTGTGGGAGCTTCTTCCCAGAGCAGGGCTGAACCTTCCCCCCAGGGCATCCAGCTTTGTTCTGAGGCTTGTTAAAAGTTAGAGCCCAGGGCCTCCAGGGAAGCAGGAAATATTTAGGGCAGTAAGGTAGCAACTAATAGGTTTTCCCAAATATTGGAACAGAAGCTGTGATTTACAAGGAGAAAGAGGAGGCTTGGTGGTCAGCACTGAATAGTTGACCTTGTCATAAAAATGATGACCTTGGGGGAAATGGAGTGATACAAGTCAAAGGCTAGAAAGTTTGGGTTGAAGGTAGAAAAAGGTCTCAGGATCTACTGGATAACACGGTGACTACAGATAATAATACAGGAGAGTATGCTTGAAAGTTGCTGAGACTTGAGCTTAAACATTCTTGTCACACAAAAGGAAGTTACCTACGTGAGGGGATGGATGTGCTGATTATTTTGATCTTGGTAATCATTCCACAGCCTCTATGTACACCAGATCATCATGCTGTACACTTTAAATACAGACACTCATATCTGTCAATTCTTCCTCAATAAAGCTAAAAAAAATACTGTAGACATGACTCTCCACATCACTGACCCATGAAAATCAAACTCAGCAATGAAAAAACAGTGAGGAAGCTGATTTAAGATTTGTTTAAATGAAGGCTCTAGGGAAGCCTGGCGTGCTGCAGTCCATAGGGTGGCAAAGAGCCGGACACGACTGAGCAACTGAACAACAGCAAAGGTTCTAGTTGAGATGAAATCTTCCTCTGCCTTAGAAAGAAAAAAAAAATCATGAGGCTGACGGATAGAGCAGAACTACTCAGCCTATGGAACAGTGACGATTAACTTTTCAGCCACTGGACAGCACCTACGACCAAACCTCATCTTGCAGGCCCTGTAAAATCCCTAACAGCTGAAGCCTGCCAGAAGAACAGATGTGTGCGCTTTTAAATTGAACATTCTCCTCTGAAATTCTGTATATGAACTTTAGTGGGAGATCACAATGACGCTTCCCTGCAATTTGTCTTTGACTTCTCTGATGCTTACCAATGAGGCAGTCAAAAGGAAAGAAACAACAAACTCGTTTTTAACTTCAGTTCAGTTCAGTCGCTCAGTCGTATCCGACTCTTTGCGACCCCATGAATCACAGCACGCCAGGCCTTCCTGTCCATCACCAACTCCCTGAGTTCACTCAAACTCAGCTTGAAGCTCAACATTCAGAAAACTAAGATCATGGCATCTGGTCCCATCACTTCATGGGTAATAGATGGGGAAACAGTGGGAACAGTGGCAGGCTTTATTTTGGGGGGCTCCAAAATCACTGCGGATGCTGACTGCAGCCATGAAATTAAAAGACGCTTACTCCTTGAAAGGAGTTATGACCAACCTAGATAGTATATTAAAAAGCAGAGACATTACTTTGCCAACAAAGGTCCGTCTAGTCAAGGCTATGGTTTTTCCAGTGGTCAGGTATGGATGTGAGAGTTTTTAACTTAGTTCTCTCTTAAAAGAACTGACCATAAGTAATAGCCACCATCAGGGAATGACACAGCACCACTGGGGGGGACTGGAGAGACCACTTGTATTTTGTTTAGGTTTTAAGTGAAAAAAGCAGTAAGGGATAATACCAGGCAGGGTGAAAAAGCACTGAATATGGAGGACCTGAGCAGTCAAGATTCTGCCCTGAAGACAGGCATCGATCAAGTAAGCATCTATGGGGATCTGTAAGCATCTGTGAGGATCCAGTTCCAAGAACGAACTGAGAAGGTGATGAGGCCTGCCCACAGAGCTGTTAGTAAAATAAGACTGCAGAAATGAGACTATTCATTTAATAAATATTTACTGAGGTCATGGAGTATCAGGCCTCAGGCTAAGTGCTGGAGCTACAGGGTTGCAGAAGACCTGGTTCCTGTACTCAAGGAGCAAGTGTGATGAAGGAAGCATTCAGAAGGCGCTGTGGGTGCAAACACATGCATGTGTGTGTGCAAGCATGTACGCATGTACCACTGGGAGCTGCCGGAGTGAAATCAACACTGCAGAGCAAACTGGCCCATTGCTATGCCCAGCCTTGGGGGCGCGCCTGCAGGCAGCCTTGACCCTACAGCGGCCTTCCGCTGGGTCACTCTCTGAAGATGCACAGAAACAGAAGTTGGCAGTGGGCTGCCTTCCCCACTCTGTGCCTAGAAAATATTTAGCAGGTAGGTGCCTCAGAAGGCCTGAACACGGGCTGAAATCAATTTACTATTAAGTGAAATAAGTCAACCGTTAGTTTCTGAGTCTCTACTACTTTGTGACCCTGTAAGTTTTTAAGGTGAAAAAAAATCCTAAAGCTTTTTAAAGCTGTATTTAGAAATATTATACAGCTTTAAAAAGTTTAATGGATATACATGAGTTTGGGTAGGCTCTGGAAGTCAGTGATGGACAGGGAAGCCTGGCGTGCTGCAGTCCATGGGGTTGCAAAGAGTCGGACACGACTGAGCGACTGAACTGAACTGATTTAAGTGTATGAGTAAACCAAATTTCATCAAACTCAAAAAAAAAAAAGTCTACCCAAAGTGCTGCTATTTTAACACAGTGCAGGGATGCTACAGTTTCATTCAACCCAGTATTATCTGGTCAGAGTTCTCCCTGAGTTTGCATAAGTCACGAACTAGAGTGTGTGCTTAAACTTCCTGGTTAACAGTTTTGTTTATGACATACATACGTGGATTATCAGTGTTTGATGAAAGAAAGCACTGAACTCAAAACATTACTGCCTTTAACAAAAACTCTGCTAAAATGACAAAGTTCAAGGCACGACAGCATCAGCTAAAAACTGTCATTTGCTATCTGCTTCTGCAAGGATGACACCACTAAACACCGTAGTCACTGACCTTCAACCATGGCCGGAAAGCAGTCCAGGGCAGGGACGAGGAGTGAGGCTCTCTGTGCTCTGGGGAGAACTGGCAGAACAGGCCTTCAGATAGCTAGAAATTTTCAGACAATTTAATGAGCCCAACTTCTGACATCTCCTCATATCTAGAAAAGCACTAAAATCATTAGTGGAGACATCTGCTCCTCGTGACTAGTTGCAACCTTCCTGAGACTCTTTGCAACCCCACAGACAGTAGCACACTGGGCTCCTCTGTCCATGCGATTCTCCCGGCAGGAATACTGGAGAGGGTTGCCATTCCCTTCTCCAGGGGATCTTCCCGACCCAAGGATGGAATCTGCGTCTCCTGCATTACAGGCGGATTCTTTACCGACTGAGCCTCCAGGGAAGCCCCCTTGGGATTAACAGTAACCTTCTGCTGCACATTTCACCAAAATCAAATTTAGGCTGACCTCCCCTACCCACCTCTTTGGAATAGGGCCTCAGAGCTATCTGAGAAGCTGTCTCTTGGGCAGTAAGTCCTCATTCCACCCCAAATAAAACTTAACTCACAACTCTCACGTTGTGCTTTTTCTTTTCAGTCTACAGTGTGTAAAATAAAGATGAATAAAACCTACTGGAACATAAGCTTCCTGGTGGGAGGGATTTTTGTTCCTTTTTTCACCGGGATTCAGAACATAGTGTGTGCTCAGTTTCTCGCGACTCTTTGCGACCCCATGGACTGTGGCCCACAAGGCTCCTCTGTCCATGGGATTCTCCAGGCAAGAATACTGGAGTGGGTTGTCATCTCCTTCTCCAAGGGATCTTCCCAATTCAGGGATCGAACCTGCACTCCTGCACTGGCTGGCAGATTCTTTATCACTGCACCACTTGGGAAGCCCAGAACCACAGTGAATGCCCCATAAATATAAATATTTGCTGAATATATTAAAACTAGAATCCCTGCTCTCAGACAGCTTACCATCTGTCCATCATTAAATGTCTCTTACTGCTGAGGTTTTAAGAACCTGTGAGGCTGCCACTGACAGCGATTGTCACTCTGCTGAGATTTGTGCAGCTGAGGGGCAAGAGATTTTTTCAGGTGGTACAAGTGAGGAAAGTCAACAAGACCTGAGCCCAGGGTCCACATCCCTTGAAGAGCCTTTCCTGGCCCTCACAGACTCAAGACAAAAAGCTCCTCTGGTCCAACATCTTTTCATTTTGTCACAGATGGCAACATAACTCCTTCCAAGTGCCAGGATATAAAATCCTTGAGATTTTTATTTGGCTGAGATGAAAAAGTGCATCCTGTTGTCAGCCAGACTTCTTTTGCACCGCCCTCCCCCAGGACACGCCTATGTCTTCAGGCCTTGGTGTGAAATTCGCTTCTCGGTGAGGGAATCATCCTTATTCTTCCTCTCCCCCAATGGTGACTTGCAGATTCCCTGGGTGATGAGATGTCCCGTTCATCACAGTGCACTTGCAGATACTCAGTGGTGTCTCGGCTATCACAGCAAGAATTTATTTCGGTTTCTGGGGACTATAAACTTGTGAAACAGAAGCACTTATGGATTCTTGGACGCACTCCTTCTTAAAGAAGCGAACCCAATCCCCTTGAATAACGCACATGCTATATTTCCACTCAGTCATCAGAAACCTTCCACTTAGCCCCTAGGTTTTATGTTAATACATTGGCACAAGGAGTCCCACAGTATTTTTAAATTTTTGATGGAAGGAAAATCTGAGACACACAGCTGGATTCTCAACAAATGCATGGACTAGAAAGATAAGTTGTTTCCTGAACCCTCAAGACACTTTGGTCTTATTTTCCTGCTAAATTGCATATCTCTGGCCTTCAGAGAAGTCTAGAAGAGATCTGATTTCCTTCTGTTCTATTGTGCCGGCGTGAACGCCTTTGCAATTGAAAAGGAGGCCTCCGAGGGTGGTAGGAACAGAGTCAGCAGAAGTTACACAAAGTGAGGTGTGTGGCTTTGTGACTGGTTAGAGCGCCCGTGCTAATGAGGCCAAGGTCGTGGGTTCAGCCCCTGAAAAGGCAGTTACTTCAGTCAATTCCCTGCTGGAGGACTGCACCCCTAAACTCCCACAGATTCACTAGAAATCCAGAGATGCGAGGGTTGGGATGAGAATGGGAGGCCGATGGTGGTGTACAGAGACTGACCACATTAATACAAACCCTTGACAGGACAGAGACCTCTAGTCCCAGCGTGGGCCCCTCTCCAGGGGCAAGGGGACGGCTCCAGGAGCGACTAACCTCCAGGCTGCCCAGCGTTCTGTCGTGCGTAGTCACTCAGGCGTGTCTGACTCCTTGCGCTCCTTTGGACTGTAGCCCACCAGGCTCTTCTGTCCATGGGGTTCTCCAGGCAAGATTACTAGAGGGGGTTGCCATGCCCTCCTCCAGGGGATCTTCCCAACCCAGGGATCAAACCCAGGTCTCTCACATTGCAGGCGGATTCTTTACCGTCTGAGCCACTAGGAAAGCCCAAGAATACTAGAGTGGGTAGCCTATCCCTTCTCCAGGGGATCTTCCCCACCCAGGATCAAACCCAGGTCTCTCACATTGCAGGCGGATTCTTTACCGTCTGAGCCACTAGGAAAGCCCAAGAATACTAGAGTGGGTAGCCTATCCCTTCTCCAGGGGATCTTCCCCACCCAGGAATAGAACCAGGGTCTCCTGCATTGCAGGCAGATTCTTTACCAGCTGAGCTACCAGGGAAGCCCCTCCAGAAGAGGGCTCAAAGCCTGCATCTGGTCAAATACAATCAGGGTGCCCTGTTCCAGGTCTGCCTAGTTCCCTGGTGATGATCAGGACTATATACTCATGGACTCAAAGGCAAGCAGGCAAAGCAGAGCCCGGCTACCTTTGAGAGGAACAGGACATGGGAATGCAGAATCAGTAAGAGAGGAGAAATTTTAATCCAATTGTCCTGGCACAGGTCAGATGAAAGCATTCCTCAAACTGAGAAATGTGATTACTTCCCTCCACATCTGAAGTACAAAAAACAAGATGTGCACACGGTGGGAATGACCTTAGTTACAGATGACTCCAGTTACAGAAGGGATATTTGTAATTACTGACTGCCTCCTCAGGATGCAGAAATACAGCGGCTTAAAATTACAATGATTTCATGTTTTCTTTATATTGACAAGAAAAAGAAAGGAGATATGAACCTTAGGCAAAAGAGTTAAGTCTCAAACACCAAAATCAAGTAGCAACTTTCTTTGCAGTTTTCTATTTCAAGTTCTATAAGATAACTTCACTGTCCCTGGTTCTTACCAATTCTGAGTTCTGTTGAAAATCAGCTGCTGCCAAACTGCAGACCTGAGCCCTGAATCTTCCCAAAGAAATTTAAGACATTTCTGAGCATCTTTTAAAGAATCTTCGGACAGACAGTGTGCCATATGCTTGTCCTACAGGAATACCATCCAGGGGCCTTTCAGCACAGCTGCATTATGAATTCTATTCCCAAACCATGTCTGTTTAACTTTGCATAGAAAAAAGTTCTGAAGAATGGGTCTGTTTAAGAAAAACAATAGGCCGGTGTGGTTAACATCCTCACACTGCCCTACCAAAGCACACAGAAACAAACTCTTTCTATGGATCTATGAAGACGAAGATGACAAACTCCTTTTAAATAATTTGAACATATTTTAAAATATCCCAGACTTCCCTGGTGGTCCAGTAGTAAAGATTCCATCTGCCAAAGCAAGGGACCCGGGTTCGACCCCTGGTCTGGGAAGATCCCACATGCCATGGGGCAACGAAGCCCAGGGGCCACAATGACCGAGCCTGAGGACTCAACTACTAAGCCCGCGTGCCTAGAGCCTGCGCTCCGCAACGAGAAAGGCACGGCAACGAGAAGCCTGCACACCTCGACAAAGGGAAGCCCCCAACGCAGCTAGAGAAAGCCCGCGCACAGCAACGAAGACCCATCACAGTCAAAGTAAATAAACAGAAGCGAGATTTAAAAAAATAAAAATATCCAAAACTCACCAAAGGACCGAGGCCTCATATTTCTTTTTACGTTTTATCAGGACCGTTAGAATAAAAAAAAAAAAAAAAAACCTCTCTGAAACCACAGCAGCATAAGATATAAATCCAAGACAGATGAATCAATTGATTTAAGAAACGACACATTAATCTGTTGGATCATCCACAGGGGCTGCTGCTGCTGCTAAGTCGCTTCAGTCGTGTCCGACTCTGTGCGACCCCATAGACGGCAGCCCACCTGGCTCCCCCGTCCCTAGGATTCTCAAGGCAAGAACACTGGAGTGGGTTGCCATTTCCTTCTCCAATGCATGAAAGTGAAAAGTGAACATGAAGTCACTCAGTCATGTCCGACTCTTAGTGACCCCATGGACTACAGCCCACCAGGCTCCTCTGTCCATGGGATTTCCCAGGCAAGAGTACTGGAGTGGGGTGCCATTGCCTTCTCCAATCCACAGGGGCAGGGGAAGCAAAAGAAAAGAGGTGATAAACACTGCGTTCACTTGAGAAAGCAGAAGTGACTTAAGTCCTCGTGTCCAGGTGTGAACACATGGTAGTTTCAGGTCAAAAGGGACAGAGATACGTGTGGCTGATTCATGTAGATGTATGGCAGAAACCAGCATAATACTGTAAAGCCATTATAGTCCAATAAAAAAAATTTAAATTAAAAAAAAAATGGACAGTGAAGGAAAACCACACTCAGAACAGAAAGACACCGTTTCCTCCATGAAGTGGCTGGCCCGCAGTAGGCACTCAATATCTGCCCCCCAAAATGTGAAATTCAAGGAAACAACTTTTCCAACACTCAGTTACTTTCTACGTAATACGGGACAAGGTCTTCTCTGCACAAGCCATCCTTGGGAGGATCACAACACAAAGGTGCCTGGAAGCGCTTTGTGAGCTGCAGAGAGCAATACGATTTAAAGGAATGGCATTTTACACGGGATCTTCAAATTTTTACTATTGAGAGGATATTATGCAATTGCTTTTTGGAGGGAAAGGGGTTAGATGGTGGTTTTAACTCACCAGGGTTTGAATTTCACTTAGGATATCTATCCTGCTGCCAGTCTGTCTCTTTCGTATCAAATCGTTCCTAATTGTGCAGCTTGGTCACTGGGCCCTGATACGCCAGAACAGAAATGACGCTCCCTGCATGTGAGAAACGTGCGTGTCCTGGCACGGTGCACACCTCAAGTCTTGCAGGACTGCTCCTTGCCACAGCTGAATCGTGCTGAAGGCAGACAGCGGAGAAGAGCCGTGGTACCCTTGCTAGGTGAAACATTCTGTTTTCCTCCATTTCTTATTTCAAACCTTTGTTAAATTCCAGGGTAAAAAGGGTATTAAAGTCGTTAATCATTTTGGAGCTACACAAGGCTCTTTAAAAAAATAAATAAATACAGTTTTACCTGTGTAGGCTCATCATATCATTTTCATCAGGGTTTGGAAAATACTGAAAACTGATCCCAGATAGCCATTATTTATGTTGTTGAATGGGAGGTTGAGAACCGCTGCTTTCAACTCTGGGTCAGCTTGCCATCTGAATGATGATTTCACTGGCCAACAAGGTACAGTATTCCCCAGCTCAACCCGACCACCATAAAAATGTCCCTGAAATGAGAACATGCTCTCATACTATTTAACATTTAGCCAACAGAGCTCATCAAACAAGTCCATAGAAGCGAGACACCGAGCCAATTGTGACACCTCCCGAGTGGTCTGGGTTGTACTGGGCACTTGACTTCCTGACTCAAGACCAGCTCAGTAGGTAGGTGTTAATGTGCACTGCCTGCAGATAAAGGAAGCTGGGAGTCAGTGCGTGCATGCTAAGTTGCTTCAGTCATGTCTGACTCTGTGCAACCCTATGGGTTGTAGACTGCCAGGCTTCTCTGTCCATGGGATTTCCAGGAAAGAATACTAGAGTGGGTTGCCACGCCCTCCTCCAGGGGATCTTTCCCACCCAGGGATCAAACCCACATCTCTTATGTCTCCTGTACTGACAGGTGGGATCTTTACCACTAGTACCACCTAGCAAGCCCAGAGCGGCTAAATAATTTGGCTCAAGACAATCCATCAGGAAGGGATGAAACCAGAATTCCAACCTGGTCAATCTGGCCCCAAAGTTCCTCCTTTGCAGTCTCTAAATAAAAGAAAAACTTGAAATATTGAAATGTTGAAAATGGCAACCCAATATCTCATTATCTACTGTACAAATGGCTGAATTTTACACTCTTTAGTGTAACTTTTTAGAGGAAATCTGTTGTCTCTCTGTGTGTGTGTGTGTGTGTGTGTGTGTACGTGTACATATACCTTTTTTGGGGGAAACACCATGCAGCATGAGGGGTCTTAGTTCCTGGACCAGGGATGGAAACCTATGACCCCTGCAACAGAAGTGTGGATTCTTAACCACTGGACCACGAGGAAAGTCCTTGTTGGCTATCTTAATCTTCCTACCCATTTCTTTAAAACACATGTAAAAAGATGCAGGGAACTGATTATTGGAGCATGTGCCCATAGAAAGTGAAAGTCACTCAATCATGTCCAATTCTCTGGGACCCCATGGACTGTAGCCCACCAGGTTCCTCTGTCCATGGAATTCTCCAGGCAAGAATACTTGAGTGAACTGCCATTCCCTTCTTCAGGGATTTTCCTGACCCAGGAATCAAACCTGGGTTTTCTGCATGGGCAGGCGGATTCTTTATCACTGAGCTACCCGGGAAGCCCTCTCAGACGGAACATAGGGTTACAGATTTTTCCCTTTCTGAGACAAATACTAGCAAGTGTTAAAATACATTAAATATCAAGTGAAAAAGTGTGCCACAAAATACTGACCAGGCCAACGTATGTGCATGTGCGTGTGTGTGTGCGTGCGTGTACAAAAAAAAAAAAATCTGAGAGGTCTGATGAGGACAGCTCCCAACTTGAAGACATTTATATTTTTAGGAGCTGCCTCTTAGCAGCTGAGGCAAGATACACATCTTCCCAAGTGTCACCCTGAGAAAATGTGATACAGATGCAAACCTTTGCCTGTTACCCTGACAGTAAGAATTCCACTTTGCTGTGACTTAAGAGATTTCCTATTATTTTTCCATTTACAGAACATACTGATTTCTTAAAAACATCACTTCTTTTCCTTCAAAATAATTCAAACCCTGATACAATTAATATGATAGGGAAGATCTCTGCAGGCTCATTTGTCTTAAACAATATTGTTTACCTTCAACTTCTGGCACAAGAAACAATGTGTGCAGTTTTCTTTTTTATGGCAAGGGAGGGGAAGACATGGAAGAGTATTTGAGAATTTTGCTCCTACTCCTGGGGGAACCATGGGGACATATACGGGTACCTCCAGTACAGCTGAACAGAATAATCTGTCCTCGGTCTGTACAAACAGCTGACAGAGGAAACAGTGCTAAATCTTTGAGATTGATCTAGCCACTAACTCTGAGTGAACTAGATTTAATAGAAACCACAGAGTGAGTACAAAGATATTTCTTACTTCACAGGTATCATGATGTCATGATGTCATCATATCTTGTGTGTTATTTTAGCTGATTTCAAATGAGCCCTCAGGAAGAGAGAGAGAAAAGGAACTGTGGGTGTTGACAGATGTTCACCTTAGCCAGAGAAAAGCAGTGGGAGGTACAGTGGTCCCTCCCCAGTGCGGGGGACAGCCACGGAGAGGGGTCTAAGGCAACAGTGACACTAATGAATGCCATTCAGAAAAGGGGGAAACAAAGGCAAACGCCATCCCATAGGGTGGGTTGACTGGCCAAGCCACACCTGATGGCACCTTCCTGTCCGGAGGTGAGGGCGTGTGTAGTAGGTACAGTTTGGAGGCAAAAGAGAACCATCCCTTCGCTCTGCGGCTCCACTGTGAACCCAGCTGGATTTGATCTATAATTCACCGGAGGAGTGGTCTGGTAACAGACATCTGAGCACCTGCTAGGTGCCTGGTCCCGCAGTCTTCTCTGCCACGATGGATCCCAGGAATCACCAGGATCCCTGATGGAGGAGGGAGGCCCCTTCCGTGCGGGGTGACCTTGCTTTGCTCCTGCCACTCCAGACACCCACGCTGCTTCAGACTCTGAGCCACAGCAAGGCTCAGAAGATCAAGGGACCAGACACAGCAGCCTTTTTAACTTTGGGAAAACCCAATGCTCACTTCACTCAAACGTCGCAAAGTGGTGCCATGACCCTTTAGCTCTTGGCTCACCAATTCAAAGAGACACATCACATACAGCCCTTAAGCTGCCCACGGCATGATTCTGTGTCTAGTTCCTTTCCAGGTCCCCCCAAAGCGGAAGACAGCTCTGGCAGGGAGTCTGGGCAAGATGACTATACTATTTAGCTTTTGTCCCTTCTTTTGCTCTGTCTTACCGTGGAATAAGATGAACATATCTCAGGCACTGAGTTCTTCGGCATGTGTTGGACTGGAGACCTGTATTCAAAAGGTACCTGCAAACCTCAGGTGGGCTTAATCTAGCCCAGGAATCTCCACTTCCAAGATGAAGAAACTGAGGTTCAAAGAAAGTAAAGCAGGGTCAAGGAAGGCCCCAAGCATAAACTCCAGTGCCAAGTTTCCTGCCTCAGTCCTTTTATTGATGACTTGGCTAGGTAGGCAATGGGCAGAACTGAGGACATGAGATTTCATTTTAACTATAAGCGTGAATATACATACTTCTCTGGGCAGTCCTTCTCTCCCCCTTAAAACGGAAAGTGTTGCATTCATGCTTTCTAAGGGTGCCTTTAGGTCTAAAACTGTCATAAGGCTTGAAGATATAATTATGTGTTGGTGTATGTGAATATATACACATATATACACATACCTGATCTGCTCCATTTAAATACCAGTTCCAACCAGACGTTTTGCCTAATCCCCCAAGCAACCAGGTTTTCCCAACCCAAACCAGGGCTAGATCCCGTCCCCAACCCCCCCGTTGCAGTCCCTCTGAACCCCGGATCGGTGACCTCCTGGCTTCTCCCCAAAGAGCAAGCGCAGAGGGTGACAAGAAAGACGAGGGACCACGTACTTCACATGAAATACGAAGTGTCATTAAGTTCCTCGGCGCTAACACGGCAAGTCTGCGGCAGCGCGGGGCTGGGGGCGGGCACAGATCACATCGCAGGAAGCACAAGTGAAAGGTGACTTGTGGCTGTGGCCGCTGCGCGAAACCTGGGGCCCGGGCTGCAACGCGCCGGGTGGCCAGGGCTGGGGAGCAAGCGCCGGGTGGCCAGGGCTGGGGAGCAAGCCTGGCTCCGAGCCCACGTGTTGCAGGCACGACCCCGCCCTGGCGGGTTCGCACGGCCCGCCGGGGCCAGCAGCGAAGCGTGCCGTGGTGCAGGGCGTGCGGCGGGAACTTGGCGGGTCTCGCTGCGTGCACGTGGCCCGGCCAGCCCCGGGCGCCCGGTCCCCTCCCGCGCCCCGGCCCCGCCCCGGAGCCGCGGGCGCTAGGACCCCGCGAGGCGCGCGCACTCCCGCCCGCCTGCGGCGCCCCCCGAGCCCCCGCGCCCGCCGGCGCCGCCCTACCTGGCGAAGCAGAAGTCGCAGTGGTTGCCGCGCTCGCTGGCCGTGAGCACGCAGGCGTAGGCCGGGCAGGAGAAGAGCAGGTCCCCCACCTGGAAGGGCTGCAGGGCCCGCAGGCCCCGGCCCTTGCCCGGGCTGCGGAAGCGCTCCAGCGCGCCGTCGCCCTCGGCCCTCATCCCGGCGGCCGGGCTGGCGCGGAGCGGGCCCCCGCGGCCGCGGCTCCCCGCGCGCTGTTATTGGAGCAGCGTCACCCGGAGCCGCGGGGGCGGGAAGCCGCCCGGCGGACGCGGCGGCCACCGCTCCCCCGGAAGGGACGGCGGCCCCGCCCGGCGCTCGCGCGCCCCCGGGAGGCGGGGGACCCGGCCCGGCGGCCCCGCCCCGCGCGCGGGACCCTCGCCCGCGGCCCCGCACTCGGCGGCCGCCGCCCGGAGCTGCGTCCCCGGGGCGGCTCCAGCAGGAGGGCGGAGGGCGCGGGCCGCGGCCGGCGGGCGGGAGGGGGTCGCGGCGGGGCGGGTACCCAGCGCCTCCCCTGGACCAGCCAGCAGGATGGCCCGCGCTGCGTTAATAGAAGTTGGGGTGGGGGGCAAGATGCTTCTCAACCTTCAGTTCGGTTCCTCTGTCCTTGTCGAGAGCCCTAAAAGGAGTGAGTCCTCGGGGAACACCGAAGGGAAACCGCAGTAGGAAACTGCTGTGCCGAGGGGTGCCGAGGGTTAAAAGCTGCTTCCCCAGGGTGAAAGGTTTTCAGAACCCAGTGTGACTCCCAGGGAATCTCAAGTATTGATCGTGAATCTACTTTTTTTCCCTCTGCCCCTCCGGTGGAAGTTAATTACGTGGACGGAAAAAGGAAGTGCACTAGTCAGGCTTGCTCACTCGGACTCTGCGTACAGGCAACGATGCGGAGGAGGCAGGAGATAACCTTGCAGTCAAGGAACTTAAGACTTGCTCGGGGGCAGTGCCGTGCTGTGGCCTGAGCACACGGCTAGGGATCGAATCGGCTTGACCACGCAGTGTCATCTTAGAAAAGTCAATGAGTCACAGAGAGGATTTTCCGTATGAGAAAGAAGGGTTTAATCTGTTCTGCATAGGAGTGTGGAAAGGCTGCAGTTGATGTGCAGGCTGTAAGGACTCCGTGTATGTAGAGAGGATTTAGCAAAAACACTCATTCTTAAAGTGTGATCTCAAACTAGGTTGCCTGTGTAAGTTCACGAGTAGTTCAGCAAAGGGTAAGATCAATGTGATTTGAGTATGTCTTCAGAATTTTTGACCCTTCAATAAAACTCCTAAAATGAAAAAGCCTCTGGCCTTCCTGAAGAGAAGACTACATCATGGATACTCTCCCGTTTAGACAGTTTAAGAAGCATTCACTGAGCACCCACTGTAGCCAGTCAGTGGGATAGAAAGAGGGGCGAAATGTAGGCCTGGGCCTTTGCATCCCATACATTCACAATCGTCGTTGGATGTTACCGGGTCAAATACTGGGCTAAGTGGCTTAAACACATTACCCCGGTTAGATCAGTAATTCTAACTGCCCAGTGAGTTAGGTGTTATATGTTTCCCATTTCCAAAACTAGGAAGCTAAAAGAAGACTTTCCAAGGCTACACAGCTAGGTTGCAGAATTTGGTTTCAGCCTCCGGTCAGTCTGAATATGAGGCCCACGCTCTTAACGTGAAATGACCCTCTGCAAACAAAGACAGCTCTCTGAGACAAGTGGTGTTACCTTGTACAAAGTGTTCTGTGGGAAAACAGGCAGGGGAGGACTGACAGCTTGGAGAAAGAAGGTTTGGTCAAGGCAGGTGCCACATTCAGCCTTTGAGCTGGGCCTGAATGATGGACGAGACTTAAGTACAAAAGAAGAGGACAGTTTGCCGGGCTGAAAAAATCGCATGTGAAGACAGAGGGACGTGAAAGAAGGAATGGCGTGTAGTTGCAGCCTGCTGTGTTGAGTGGAGCCTGAGATCTCAGGGAGAGGACAGGAGGTGAGGCAGGAGCACTGGGAGGGCATCTTCTCGGGAGATGAGTTTCCTCCCAGAGGAGGGGTGGGAGTCACTGAAAATGGTTAATCTGAGGGGTGCGGTGATCAGTCTAGTGTTTTAAACAGTTCTGCTGCAGCTTTGCCGATAGACTGGAAGGGAGATGACTGAACACAGGACCGCCTGTTAAGAGAGCACTGGACACGGCAGGCAGATAACACTCCATCTTGTTGGCTCAAAACAGGAACCAGAGACTTCCCTGGTGGTCCAGTGGCTAAGACTCCAAGCTCCCAATGCAGGGGGCCCGGGTTGGATCCCTGTTTGGGGAACTAAATCTCCTATGTTGAAACTGAAGATCCCACATAATGCAACTAAGACCCAGCATAGCCAAATAAATATTGTTTTTTTTTAAACCAAAAAAAAGAAAAGCAGGAATCATAAATATCCTAGAATTTGGGGAATGGAAGAGGCATTTTCTTACTAATGAGGAAAATAAGGCAGAGCTAGCAAGAGATTCCATGACATATTCATTCAACATTTAAATATTTATGATGTGCTTACTGTGTTCCAGCAACAGTGATAAAGCCTGGTGATATAATGGTAATGACAACAACAATAATTGACTTATTCCCTGTCCTCATAGAGCTTTGTACAGTCTGTCTGGCAGAGGAAGCAGACATTAATCAGATAATCACATAAACAAATATAAACTGTCAACAGTCTCAAGTGCTGGAGCAGTGCTTAGAGGACATGACCTAGTCTAGGAATGCTTTTCAGAGATAGTAATGACTGAACTAATATCTGAAGGATGAACAGAACTTAAGAGGAGGGACAAGCATTCTAAACAGAGGGAACAGCATGTGTAACTGAGCAGGACCCCATGGGGCCTTCTGGGAACAGATCCCAGCCCCTACCATGTCCCCCACCTGCCTCTTGTCTGTAGAAAAACTTTAGCCTCCCAGGCCTTCCCCAGGTCCAAAGAATAAGTTTAATCTGAGAAGTGAGAGAATGTACAAAAAAGGGAAAACAGTCAAGCAAGACAAAATAATAGTTTATCCATTAAATAAAGTGAAAATCATTTAGTTCCTCCTCAAGGGTTATAGGTAGTATTCTGAGCCATCCTCTGGGCTGTTTTACAGATACTGAAATCCCCGTCAGGTGGAAGAAGTTAACTGCATGGTGACCATCAGCACATCACAGACCCCAGACAGGCTGGAACCAGAAGGCTGATGATGTCGACTCCAGATTACCTCCCTACCAACTGATCAGAAGAAGGTCTGCAAGTTGGTCGTACACCCCACAAACCCATCACCATTAAAAAAAAATCCTTCCCTGAAAGCCATTGGGAAGTTCAAACCTTCTGGGCACTAGTTATGTGGACTTTTCCTTGGCATCCTGCAATAAATGCTGCACTTTTCTCACCACAGTCTTGTGTCAGTAGATTGGCTTTACTGCACATGGTGAGCAGACTCAAGCTTGGTTTGGTAACACACGTGCAAAGTGTCGTTGGTGGGAAGAAGTGTGACTACCGTCAAAGGGTGACTAGAGCAAGGCTAGAGGAAGGGTGTTATCCTCGATGATTTTAGGAGGTAAGTAGGGCCTGTTGGACAACCCACAGGACTCTCCTCTGATTAAAAAAGCCTCTGACAGACGCCAGGTTCTGTTAGATGAGCTTTATGTCAGTTACCATACCTAAATCGTATTCCCAAGTGGTGCAGTGGTTAAGAATCTGCCTGCCAGTGTAGGAGACACAGGAGACGCAGGTTCGATCCCTGGGTCAGGAAGATCCCCTGGAGGAGGAAACTGTAACCCAATCCAGAATTCTTGCCTGGAAAATTCCATGGAGAGGAGCCTGGCAGGCTACAATCTATAGGGCCGCAAACAATTGGACACGACTGAGCACACCCTTACACCTAAGTCAATTTTTATTACTGTGCTTTACTACACATGGATGTTGGATGTTAATGAAAGAATTTTTTTAAACCTCAGAAGCTTTCAGATATACACCTACATAGGCAAATCTTGGATAAATTTGGTGACTCTACATAGTTTTTTAGCTTTCTGATTTCTGGCAGCTCTAACCAACACAAAGATGAAAAAACTGACATAGAAATGAATAAACAATTGCAATGCAGTAAACAATGTGCCGTTTAAGGATGCCTTATGCAAAGTAATCTGCTTGTTAACTTTTTATTGTGGGTCATCTTTTCCTCTTTCGCTGAGAAGGATTTCCAACAACTGAGCAAAACAGTCATGTTAACTGCTGAGTAGTCTTTCCAGGTGAGTGGTGGCCGGAACAGACTTATGGTGAGGATGGGTCTAATTTAAGAACACTGGAAAAGAAACAGCCTCATTTCATAAAAATGCCTGTGCCGAACCCAAATGACTCAAGATGGAAAGATGGTCAGTTAAGTAATAGCCATTAATTTAGGAGCTTAGCTTATGAAGAAGACTGTGTTTAAAATAAACTGCCAAGGAGTGGCAGCTCACCAGTGCAGCAGACCGATGACAGCACTCTTCATGCAGCTCATGCCCGTCAGCCAGCCGCCGCGCGTTCTCGCATTCCGGGACCGTCTCCATCCACCTTTTCCACTGCCTGCCACCCCACAGCTAGGAAAGAATGGAGCTTGAACGGGGCTTTTCGGGGACTTTGCCTCACCATAGCTCAGGAGAAGCCATGAGAAGTGGTAAATTCACTTAACTTCTCTAACCTAGAAGGTGATCTATTGAATAATTTATGGGTAAAGTATCCTTCCGGCCACAGATTAGCACATGAAAGCAGCAACACCTCTGGCCGGGGGATATACAGCCTTAGCAAAGAAGGAATACCAATGAACACAGACAGTGGCCCCTACCCTGTACCACCCAGCATACCTCTGTATTTTGTGCATTTCACTTATCGATTACACATGTATTTGCTGCTGCTGCTGCTGCTAAGTCACTTCAGTCGTGCCCGACTCTGTGTGACCCCACAGACAGCAGCCGACCAGGCTCTGCTGTCCCTGGGATTCTCCAGGCAAGAACACTGGAGTGGGTTGCCATTTCCTTCTCCAATGTGTGAAAGTGAAAAGTGAAGTCGTGTCTGACCCCCACGGACTGCAGCCTACCAGGCTCCTCCATCCATGGGGTTTTCTAGGCAAGAGTATTGGAGTGGCTTGCCATTGCCTTCTCCCTAACACATGTATTTACCCAGTGCTAAATCCTTGTCATGCCATGGTGAAAAGACCAACACACGTGCACGCAGTTCTGTAGTAGCTGAATAATTGCATCCAAAGATATTAGGCCCTGATCCCCAGAGCCTGTACATGTTACCTTATATGGTTTAAAAGTGTCTTGCAGATGTGTTAAACTGAAGATCTTGAGCTATGGGATTATTCTGGATTGTCCAGGTGGGCCCTCAATGCCGTCACAAGAGTCTTCGCACATCTCCAGAGGGGATTTGACACAGACCGACCCAGAGATGGGAGGGATGTGGCCATAAACCCGGAAATGCGGGACCTCCAGCAGAAGCTGGAAGAGGCAAGGAGCAGATTTTCCCCTTGGAGCATCCAGAAGGACTGTGGTCATGCTGAGACCTTGATTTCAGCCCCAGGACACCAATTCCAGACTTCTAGGCTTCAGAACCATGAGAATATATTTCTGTTGTTTCAAGCCACCCAGACTGCAATAATTTGTCCCAGCAGCCACAGAAAACTAAAACAAATTGTAATACAATAAAAGTGTTCACAGGGGGATTAACAAAGTGAAGTGGAAAGCCTTCACAGAGGACCTGACATTTTAACTCCTCCTAGAAGATTGGGCTTCCCTGGTAACTCAGATGGTAAAGAATCCACCCGCAATGCAGGAGACCTGGGTTCGAGCCCTGGGTTGGGAAGAACCCCTGGAGAAGGGAATGGCAACCCACTCCAGTATTCTTGCCTGGAGAATCTCATGGACAGAGGAGCCTGGTGAACTGTAGTCCATGGGGTTGCAGAGTCAGACATGACTGATCGACTAACGCTTTCACTTTCAGAAGGAAGACTAAAAATTGACCAAGGGAAAGAGGGAACCCCACAAATGGGATTAAGAACCTGAAGGTGTGAATTCACTGGGGTAGGAGAGACCTTGACAATCTGAGGAGGTATTTTTGTCTTACTACAGATGCTTGCATAGTTCTGACTATGTACTAAGTGCACTTTTAAAATAAAGTCTCACCTAATCCTCCTAACAACGTTTTATAGATGAAGGATCACTATAAATAACTTGTTCAAGTGAACAGCGGGGTGAGGACTCAAAGCAGGCTGTGTGTAACAAGTTTGTGCCCTGGACCACTGCACCTCGCTGCCTTCCTGCTTGGCCCAAGCTGCAGCCTTAGGAAGGAGACCTTAGGTAAGGGGATCAGCAGGAGTGGCCCAATGATGAAAGGTTCTATAAAGTTTCTATAAAGCTGTGTGCCTAGGAGTTAGATGCCCTGTATGGTACTACGGAGCCAGAGAAGTTTGGCGAGCGTGATTCAGTTGTTGCTTAAGGTCATTTTCACGGCTGAATCAAGGATTACAGGAGTGTGAGGACAGAGAGAAAAATAAGTGTAATGCAATCGCTAGCCCAAGGAGGATGTCGCTGGCATGAACAAGGGCAGTAACGGAAAGAAGGGATGCGGGTTTGGAGAACTTTTAATTAACAGGACCTGGTGCTAGTAGTTCGTGAAGGGAAAGATGAACGGGGAGTTTGAGCCGTGGAAAAATCTGTCTGAGGACAGCTGACATGAGTTCCATTCAGTCCCTCAAGTTCATTTACGTCCTGTGAGTATGCCACAAACAAGATCTTGTTATTTCTTCCTTTCCGCTATTTCTTATTTAATTTCACTTCATTTCTATTCTTATGCCATTCCTTGCTGATGGCTTTATTGCTGGATTATTACAAGAGCAGTAGGCAGCCAAAGATCATGCACAGCCCTGCATTTCCTTCTGAATCCCTTCCATCACCATTCAGTTGGCGTCGCTGACTCAGAGATGAAATGATATTGCAGAGTAGGACTGAGAAAGCTCTTGGGCTCCAGGAGCCTGGGATCTCAGGAGACTCAGGGCTCACTCCAGTCATAGCAAATCCGTGGTGATGTAGGAGCAAGGCCTCTGCCCAGGAAGTAGGAGGGAGAACTGGAAAGACAGCCAGAGGGAAGTTGGAGTGTTTGTGAAGGGGGCATGCATCTTTGTTTCCTCCCAGGCTGCACCCTGAAGGAGTGGAATAACTCAGTAAGAACCCTGTAGGTTTGAGAGGATTCAAAAGAGAGATGACCAGGGGTTCTGGCCCCTGCTAAACACATCTTGCCTTGGCATCATGGTGCCACCCAAATGCAAGACCCCACCCCCAAAACTGATAAGACATTTCTACCACCCAGGGGAAATGAAGACTCCTAGCAAACTCTGTTCCAGTTTCTTTAAATGTTATGTGCGTTTATAGATGAGCTTCATCCACGGTCTCTCCCTAGTCTGTGTGCCTTGGTTACCGCTGTCAAACATGTCGTCTCAAACAAATTGCTTTTTCTGTTGAAGAACATTCAGTTGCTCCTTACTGGATATCGCATCAAGGACAAGCTCTTCTTTCTGGCTTTAAAAACTCTACCTCTGACTGTCATACTCAGCTTGAATTCTATCTGTTCTGAGAAGCCATCTCCAAACATTTCTGCCCATAATGATTTCCATTTCCTCAGGTAAGTCTTAGCTATCTGTACTTCTTGATATATAATCAACAACTTAATATATAACCCTGTGTAAGTTAAAAGGTCCTTAAAGGAAGACTCTCTGTATCATATTTATTTGTAGTATTAATACTCGTTATGTGTTAAATTCTGACACATTTTCTGAGTGACTAGAATCATATGTATTGACCTGGAGTGTTTACAAAGCAGACAGCCAGAGGCACCCATGTATTTCTCACCGGCAAGCAAAGGTGTGGACTCAATAGAAATCAACCTCTGCTTCCAGGCTGGAGTGCAGCAAAAGCTCTCCTAATGCGTAATTTACAGTCCAAGCACTGGCACCTCAGTCACATTGCAGTACTTTTACTAGAGGCAGAGTTTCTCCAGAATAAGAAAGAGCAGAGAGAAAGCCAGAGAAAAATAACCATTTGAGAGTCAGATGGATCAAGTCTCAAACTACCAATCATGTTCTCTTGTATCTGGAGTGAAAAAGAAAGAAAAAGAGGAGGGAGCGGGGCAGGGGACGGTTAAGCTGGGCTTGTCCTGGGTAATATAGTGATTCTGACTAGATGCTAAAAATTGAATGAAAAGCAGCCCCCCAAAAGGGGTAGATTTGGAGTTTGGGGTTAGCAGATGCAAACTATTACATATTGAATGAATAAACAAGGACCTACCGTATAACACAGGGGACTGTATTCAATCTCTTATGATAAACCATAATGGAAAAGAATATGAAAATAATGTGTGTGTGTATATATATATAACTGAATCCCTTTGCTGTACGGCAGAAATTAACATAACACTGGAAATCAACTATATATTCAATAGAATAAATTTTTTAAAAAGGCATCAAAAACCCAAGAAAAATCCCAACCAACATAGTTGGTTCTGATCTAGACTTGTCAGCTTTTTTCTTTAGAAAGTCTTGCTACCTTTTTTTCCCCACTTGAAAAAAGTATTGATGGTAACAGGTAACTGAGTTTAGAGGTTTTACATACTTAGCGGTCTTGCTGAGAACTACTAGCAGCTCTCTTATTTGTGGGGAGCAGTATCACTCAGTGCCTAGAGGAGGGATGCTGGGTACAGAACTTGACCTTGTTGCCAAAGGTGCGTGACCTTGAGCAGCTCGTCTGGAGCCAGAGTTCCAGGGCTTTGTGCTACCTTTTTTTGAAAATTTAAACATTCAGGCATTTATTTATTTCACTGACATATTTCTGAAATAGAGCATTTTGAATGCAACAGGTGAAATGTTCATTTTTTTGCTTGTGTCGCTTGCTAGTTTTCTTTCACCACAAGCTCTCTCTCTGTTTTATTCTCATCTTCAGAATTTTATAAATTGAAATCAGGAAAATTAAAAACTGAAAAAAGGACAGGTTAAGTGGAAAAAAGGGGAAATGATTGCTGTGGTTCTTAGGGCCGAAGTATAAATAAACTGAAGGGCTATGGAGACTTTTGTTGTTCAGTTATTCCCTGATAGCAAAGGCTCTCTTGTGCGCCATGGAGGAGTCAGAGTTAATTTAGAGCCAGAGCTTGTCCTCCAGGGACTTAGAACCTGGAAAAGGAAACATGACATATCCTTCAGTTCAGTTCAGTTCAGTTTAGTTGCTCAGTCGTGTCCGACTCTTTGCGACCCCATGAACCACAGCACGCCAGGCCTCCCTGTACATCACCAACTCCCAGAGTTCACTCAAACTCATGTCCTTCGAGTCAGTGATGCCATCCAGCCATCTCATTCTCTGTCATCCCCGTCTCCTCCTACCTCCAATCCCTCCCAGCATCAGACTCTTTTCCTTAGAGAGCTACAAAAGTCTACTAGAGTGTGAGCCTCCTGAAGGTAAGGAATGTTGTCTATTTTGCCCGCTCACTGCTTTGCCTGGGAAGTGTCAGACACAAAGTGGGTGCCCAAGAAATATCTGTTGGATAAGTGAGTAATACAAGGTAGAGAGTGTTGAGCCATTTAAGAAACTGTTTAAAAAAAAATTGAAATTGGTAATAGGAGAGATGGGTAACTTGCAACATCTGTAAAATTACACAAGTATCTTACAGACGATTAAGCTGACAGGCCAGGAACAGAATCTCCTGTGCATTGCTACTATTTTTCAAATCCATCAACAGCTCTGCCATCCTCTTCAAGGAAGACCGTGAACACATAAGTAAAAAAGGACATTATTTAACATCCTGCTCCTCAGTGAAATGAGGAATTTAGACTATGTGAGTGTTTGTGGAGGCAAATATGCAAGATCCTTTAAATGGCAGAATGGTTAAAAGTGTACACTTACCCGTCAAACCTCTGATTTCATAGGTATTACTGCCGAGGAAAGAGGTTGAGAGGAAAAATATAAACTAAATAATAGCAGAGGTGTTCTGCAAATATGACAAAACTTGTAAACACAACACATGAATGATGTTTGGGAAGGAGGAAGAAAAATGATTAAGTTCATTTTAGTTTCAGTTTACCGTTATTTAAATGAAATTCAACAGGAAAAAAACATTGTCCTTTCCTAGATAATGTTAAACAGTTCACTTTCTTAAATCCTCTGAATTGCTTCTCAACGACCTTCTGAATAGTTGACCAAATACACACAGTGTTTACCGTGTTTTCTTTTTTTAATCAGAGACCTCTTGACTAGATAACAGACTTAAAAAGCAGTGCTAGTACTTGCTAAAGGCTTTGCCAGCAAAATGAAACAAACACGAACAAGGTACTGCTTATATTTGTAAAGCTAAAGGGATTTTCTTGAAGGGCTTTTAAAAAATCTGAGATTAGGATCTTTTTACGTTTAGAATATCTTTTCTTTTTAAATGATGGCGGCTATAAATGATAGAATATTTAAGGCAAAGTAAAAATTGTCAGCCTTCTGGGGATCCCATCACCTTTTAAATAAATCACACTATTTTCTGAAATTTAGAGGTGTGAATGTTAAGAAGGGCTTTACAGTTTTACAGAGACTACTTGGAAATTATTCCTTAGTGTGGAAAATGGTGAGTCTTCAAATAACCCAATGATAAGTATTCAGAATTATGACACCTTGGTTTTCTTTATTTTCTTCTTGGTCATGGACCTTGGTGATGATCTGTACCGTTTAATTTTCAGACTACTGGGGATCAAGAAATATCAGGCTATGTGCAATTGAAACTATCATTTTTCAAGGGCATTAAAAAATTCATTTCTGTCCTTATTATAGTTTTATTATTTTTGGAAAAGTGATTAGGCATCTTTGATGATTTTACCATTTAACATTACCATTTTAAGCAAGGATTTACTGACACAGTTCTATTGAATCATATTTTATTTTTTGGACAATAAGTGATTTACTTATGTTATCCAGAGTCCTTAGAACAAACTGTGGAAAAAATCCTTAAGTCCACTGATTGTATTGTTCCACAAACAATGTATATTAACTTTATAAAGTTTAGAAGACATGTGTAAACCCATTGATGGCCAGGTAAAATTTTTGTTGTAGATCCTTCCATACCTTTGTTTATGAACGTATAAATATTTTGCAACAAACATACAGGATCACATTATAAATGATATTTTATAACCTTTTTTCAACTTAAAAATGTGTTGTAAATCTCTATGACAAATATTTTTCTCCATCATTTAAGGACTATTGTGATTTTCTATGATGTACAACAATCCATTTAACTAGTTCCTTGTTAGATACTGTTAATGTCTTTTTCCCCCTATTATAATGTTGAAATGAGCATCTTTATCAAGTTAAATCTTTATATATATTCTTGAATAATTCATTAGGATAAATCCTAAAAGTAAAATTGCTGGGTAAAGTATATACAAATTTATAAGACATTTGATAACACTGCATGGAATTGATATAAAAATATATGTATATATTTATTTGATGATTTATTATAATGTTTACCATATGTGAAGAGGATAGAAAAATAACTTAAATCACTGTATAGCACTGCCTGCATTTTCATTTACTTTCCAAAAAACAGATTACAATTAAGACAAGACATCTTAGGTAAAACTGTTAAGTTTTGGCTAAAGGAGTGCTACACACCATTTGGTCCCTACCCCTTATTCTAGTGTCCAGGAAATTGAGGCTAAAGTCATTACAGATCCTGGTCACAGGGACAGTTAAGAAGGTGAGAGTCAATCCAATCCTGGATCCAGATGCTGTCTTTGGCTCCCAAGATGGTCACTGTGGTTCAAGTTGTTCTTTAGATAGTCAAGTAACACTAAGAACCGAGACACAAAGAAGTATTGGACAGTATGAATAAGTTATACCATTATGCTTACCAGGATAAGTTTTACAATTAATTTTGTTATTGCTGCTTTTAGCGAGCTAGGCTGTTTAAAAATAATTTTGTGATGAAAGTCTCCAGCTTGGAAAAGTTTTCTAAAAGGTTGGTTTACTATTTGCGGTTTTATACCGATGGCCACTGAGTGCTGTGTAATTCCATTCAATCAATGTTGCTTATATTTATTTATTTCTTAAATATTGAAATAACTCTCTTGTTTCTTCTGACTAAATAGTTGTATTGGTTGCACAAACAATAATCATCAAAAATAAAAATATAAAATACAAAGGGAAAATCATATATAATTGCACCAACAAAAAAAAATTACCATATACATGTATATATCTACCTATTTAGATAGATAGCATACAAAATTTCAGTGTTCTGGAATCTACTTTTTCTCACATGTCATTGACATTTTTAGTATCAATAAATATTAACCTATATTATAATTCGTAATGGCTGCATGGTTTTTACTGCACCATAATTCATTCAGCCAGCCTTTAAGTTGATGCACATTAGGATTGTTGGTTGTTTTTAGTTAGTCTAAACAATCCCACCATAAACAATCTTTTAAATAGTTGTTTAAATATCTCAAATAAATAAATTGCTTTCTTTTACTAATTTACTTGTTACACATGGTATTTCTTGGAGATTCACAACGCACATTCACATGTTAAGCAAATATTTATTAGTCACCTACCAACTATGCTAGGTGCTGGGATTAGTGTAGTAAAGGCTCTGAAAATTCTCCCAGTAAGGAGACCTTTTACAATTTTTTTTACGATTTTTCTTTTTTTGAATAATGGAGATCCCTCCCACTCCCTCCCCCTTTTTAATATAGAATATCTACTAGTATTTCACTGATTTTATCTGGAGCAGAATTTGGAAAATGCTAATCTTGTTGAAAACTACTAATTAAGTGCCTGTGCCTACCTGTCACTTTTCTGGGAACTCTGAAAAAATCCTGGGAATTATTTAGAGGAAAGATATATTTTAGGCACTTCAGAAGAATACATCTTTGATCTAAATTGCCCAATTAACTTTCAGAATAAATAGCATTTTGGTACAAATATTTCCGTGAGACACGAGTTTTGTTTCCTTAATAGTATTCATATCATTAGAACAAAAGGGAGACTTGAATGTAAAAGGAGAATGTGGGTCATAAAGTACTTTCTGGCTCATCAGCAGATTTGTTGGGGAGAGGAGCCAGTCAAGAGATGCAGTTATTCAAAGGAATTGAGGGTGGAGGTTATGGAGATGACATGACAACACGTGAAGTAATTAAAATAAAACATCTTGTAGAAAAAGGTTACAAAATCCTATACATGGCATGTGAAAACCAGTGTTAAAAAACCCCGAGGGATCCAATGAAATAACAGTGTTTGGGTTGGGGGTGCTTTTTTCCCTTCGACCTCTAATTGTCGTTTTCATTTTTATTTTTAAAATATACAATAAAATAGAAAAGAAAGAAAATACTAAAGGATCAGATAAAATTAGGAGAAGAGAGGCTTATGGAGGAGGAGGAAGACAGTGGTTGAGTCGAACAAAGGCAACCAGTAGATTAAAGTGAGCAGGGGTGGAAGAGCGAGCGCCCCATTCGTCCTGGAAGAGATCATTAATGGCGCAAGCGCTGTGAAGTGGACAAAAGCCAGGCTGTGGTGCGGTCAGATGAGAGAGCCGGAGAAGAATAATTTTTTTAGGACCTAGGATCATAATAATTCACTTAGAGTTTTCCCCCAACCACTATTACTTTAGTTCTGGTTTTATCATGTTGGGATTTTGCCTATACCAGTTTTTTTTTTTTTTTCCCTAGGAGCTGATAAATGAAAACCATAAAAAAAGAAATCCTGTGAGTAACTTTCTTTGCCCTTATATTTGAACTGAATAATAAAGAAATGGTAAATGCTCTTACTGAGCTGTGCTAGAAATGCTACCATATAGAAATCTTAATAATATACCCTGTGTCTGCCATTTAAAAACAGAAGAACTTGGCCTCCCAAGGTCATTTCAGATGCCTTTTTTCCTAAGTGATTTGTGTATATTTTATCCATAAAAGACAAATTACTTTGAAAGGGTATGAAATATAGGTTTAAGAAACTCAAGGAACAAAGTGCATCCTTTTCTCTTTGAATTTCTTAAAATTAAGTTCTTAAGACTCCTGCTGCTTACCTTCAAACAAGCAACCTTGAAACTACTCCATGAAACCCAGTTAAAGGACGAACCAAAGACTTTTCACTTATAAAGAAAAAAAAGTAGCACATGGGAGCGAGAACGTTCAAGTCTTCAGTATCCATACTTATTAACTAAATTGAATGCCTGTGGTGGGTCTCATGGGAGCACACGGTGGCAGCCTCTTTATATTACAACTCAGCCAGAAGCACTTATTCCCTTGTAATTAAGGCCAGGGGTGCAACCAGTGATGCAAATGAAAGCAGTCATGTGGATTATTCAGTTCCCTCAACAATTCTCAAGAGGTTGTGTGTTTGTGGCTTTATGTTTGTTTGAAGTCCTTGTATGACTCCCTCGGTTCTCCTTGCTACTATAGGTTCAACCTCTGACGAGAACAATAGCTAAAACTCAGACAGCACTTCCTATATGCCAGATGCTGTTTTAGGTGTTTATCCTCCTCTATCCTTTCTAAACTCTAAGAGGGCTAAATATGAAGTCCTGTGTCCCCAGAAGCAGATGCTGAGAGGAGGTTCAAATGCAAGGGATTTATCCCTGAGTTGGCCCCAGAAGAGACCAGTATGGAGCAGGGGAAGCAGGTCAGGAAGGGGAGTTGAGCCAGGTAAGACTGCATCTCAAGCCAAAGTCTTTCAGGGGCAACGCTGGGATGTAGGCTAGAAGGGGGAGCTTGGCTTCCATCCTCCCCCAGAGTCATTGGTTAACAACCAGCAGGAGTGGCAAGAAATTTGGGGTGGAGGGATAATCCATGAAAGAAGAGCATCAGTTGCTTACTGAAGGCGATGAGTCAGAAACACATACGTCATCTGCTGCAGGTAGGTACAGGCATACCTTGCAGATGCGTCAGGTTCAGTCTCAGACCATTGCAAGGGAGCAAATACAGCAACAAAGTCAGTCACACAAGTTTTTTGTTTCCCAGTGCACATAAGAGTTATTGTTACACTCTCAGTTCAGCTCAGCTCAGTCGCTCAGTCATGTCTGACTCTTTGCGACCCCATGGACCACAGCAAGACAGGCCTCCCTCTCTGTCCATCACCAACTCCCCGAGTTTACTCAAACTCATGTCCATCGAGTCGGGGATGCCACCCAACCATTTCATCCTTTGTCATCCCCTTCTCCTCCCACCTTCAATCTTTCCCAGCATCAGGGTCTTTTCAAATGAGTCAGTTCTTTGCATGAGGTGGCCAAAGTATTGGAGTGTCAGCTTCAGCATCAGTTCTTCTAATGAATATCCAGGACTGATTTCCTTTAGGATGGACTGGTTGGATCTCCTTGCAGTCCAAGGGACTCTCAAGAGTCTTCTCCAACACCATAGTTCAAAAGCATCAATTCTTCGGCGCTCAGCTTTCTTCAGAGTCCAACTCTCACATCTGTAACATGGCCACTGGAAAAACCATAGCTTTGACTAGATGGACCTTTGTTGGCAAGTAATGTCTCTGCTTTTTAATAAGTTGTCTAGGTTGGTCATAGCTTTTATTCCAATGAGCAAGCGTCTTTTAATTTCATGGCTGCAGTCTCCATCCGCAGCGATTTTTATACTCTACTGTAGTCGTTTATATGTGCAACAGCATTATGTTGAAAAAGACAATGTACATACCTTAATTAAAACGTAACTCTGGTGGAAAATGGTGCCAGTAGACTTGCTTGATGAAGGGTTGTCACAAACCTTCAATTTGTTAAAGAAAAAAACACAATTTCTGCGAAGTACAATAAAGCAAAGCACAATAAAGTAAGGTATGTATGTGTTTTGAGGGCTTCCCTGGTGTCACAGATGGTAAAAAATCTGCCTGCAATGCAGCAGACCTGGGTCTGATCCCTGGTGAAGGGAATGGCTACTCACTCCAGGTTTCTTGCCTGGAGAATTCCGTGGACAGAGGAGCCTGGCGGGCTATAGTCCACAGGGTCACAAAGAGTCAGACAGGACTGAGCGACTGTCACTTTCATGTGTTTTGAGACATGTGACTGTTGAGACCACTGAGTCTTGCCCAAGATCTCAAAGCTTGTAAGTGAAGCAGCTGGGTTTGAAGCCATGCTGTTTGACTACACATGCGATGTGTTTAAATCACTATGTCACAATGGAAAGAGCAAACCTTTACAGTGCACTGTGGTATTATTGAACTTTTCTACAGTTTTCACAATGGACTATAGAGCATAAATTATTTTGATTTTATTTGGTTTCTAGAAATGCTGAAACTATGTCTGAGGAACAAGCATTAATAATTTGTTGAACTAAACTTCAGATACCCAAGCCCCCAAGCCTAAGAAAAGCTTAGAGAACAGACTAGAAAATTAGACAGTTGGTATGTTTGCACTGTTCTGAAACCACTCTAAACATTGGAACCCACCCAGATCTCAGAGAATTATGTAAAAAATGATTCCACAAGTCTTTCTTAAAAAGATGTATTCACACAGATCCTGTTTTTGCATAAGATAATGTCAGTGCAAAAATGCTGATCCTATTTTCTATATATTCATCATCTTCTTAATCTCCTATTTGTTAAACAATATTTATTTTCCCTCCAAATCACTCAAGTGATTTTTTTTGTTGTTTGCTTGTTTTGGTATGATAATACATGCTTTCCGAAACATTTTTGAATTCTTTTTTTTTTTTTAATTTTAAGGGAGTTAATTTTATTTTTACTAAAGGAATTCTATTGTTTCATTTTCATATGGGGAAATATGTATAATACACATCTATCTCTTTCGACTTGGTTAAAAGAGGAGGAACGCTTGTGCATAGTGGTGGGTGACCAATCAAGTATTCTCCCTAAGAGGTTAGAATGGCAGTGCTGGAGCAGATGATCCAGAGAGAAACAAGTGATCACCCCACCTGCATCCTGAAAATCAGCTGGCACCTTGCTGGTCCAGAGAGGATAACGCAGGGCTATACTGAAAGGAACTAGATGGGTCAAGGGCCCTTAAATCGGGAAGGCTTAGGAGGTGCAGGAATTGTCTAGTGTTTTTCCTGTGTATTTTAGGTGAAAGGAAGAATGCTCCTTTTTTTTTACAGGGTGGCTCAGATGGTAAAGAATCTGCCTGCAATGTGGGAGACCTGGGTTCGATCCCTGTGTTGGAAGATACCCTGGAGAAGGGAATGGCTACCCACTCCAGTATTCTTGCCTGGAGAATTCCATGGACAAAGAAGCCTGGCAGGCTACAGTCCACGGGGTCGCAAAGAGTCAGACATGACTGAGCAACTGTCCCTCATTCACTCATGTGGAGTAATGCTCTGTGGACGCATTGAACCCTAGATGCTGCTGTGCCACCATGATTATCTGGAAGGCATAAATAAGGCAGGGAAAACTTGAACGCTTACCAAGGATTTTGAGACTCTAGATAATAAAAGCTAACACTTCTATGATGCTTATTAAGTACGAGGGCCTGTGTGAAGAGTTTTACACATATTAACTCCTTAAATTTTCCTAGCAACTCTATGAAGTAGGTACTATCATTATCCCCATTTTACAGAAGAGGAAACTGAGGTACAGAGAGATTAACTTATTCAAGACCACATGGCTAGGAGTTGTGGAGCTGGGATTCACATCCAGGTTATCTGCTTTCATATTCCATGATCTTACCAGTGACCCATACTGCCCATCTGAAATGTTGAGAATGTGCTAACCATGTTGCTGATAATTATTTATTTGTAGTTTAATCTATTTTTGAATACTCTGAAAAAATTTTTGTAGTTGTTTAGTCACTAACTCATCTCCAACTCTTTTGTGACCCCGTGGACTGTAACCCGCCAGACTCCCCTGTCCATGGGATTTCCCAGGGAAAAATATTGGAGTGGGTTGCCATTCCCTCCTCCAGGGGATCTTCCCAACCCAGGGTTGGAATCTGAGCCTCCTGCATTGGCAGGCAGGCTAATCACCACTGATGTACCAAGGAAGACCAGAAAAAAATTTTCAGAGATGTCTATTTCGGCACTTGGTTTTGAACTGTGGTGCTGGAGAAGACTCTTGAGAGTCCCTTGGACTGCAGGGAGATCCATCCAGTCCATTCTAAAGGAGATCAATCCTGGGTGTTCATTGGAAGGACTGATGCTAAAGCTGAAACTGCAATACTTTGGCCACCTCATGCGACGAGCTGACTCACTGGAAGAGTCTGATGCTGGGAAGGATTGTGGGCAGGAGGAGAAAGGGATGACAGAGAATGAGATGACTCGATGGTCATGAGTTTGAGTGACCTCCGGGAGTTGGTGATGGACAGGGAGGCCTGGCATGCTGTGATTCAGGGGGTCGCAAAGAGTCGGACACGACTGAGCGACTGAACTGAACTGAAGCTATAAGAGAACACTTGAATCCTGATAGAAATGTTCACCATAAGGTCTCAAAGTTGACAGCAAGTAGAAAACCTCTGTACTGTGTTTAGACAGCAAAGAAGAAGGGATGGCTACTGTGCCTGTGTTCTGCTGGGACAGGATGGTATTCCCTGCCCATGGGAGCTGCACTCAGCAATTATATCAGAGTCACTATCAATACTCAGCTGCTTGCTAAGAATTAAACTGCTGGAACCAGATCTAGTGAGTTTCATGTTACCATGGTTTGGATGAGGTGTTCACATTGGTGTGATATATTTAGTCTTCAGAAACAGTTAAATCTAAGCTTAGCTTTCTTACCAAAATGATAATGTACGTTGGTATTACTTGTGGTTATTTGCTTCATCTCCCAAGTAACTGATCGCACACCTCTTTATTCTCTTAGGGTTAAAGCCAACCTCCAACCCTGTTTATGGAGTGAGTCAACTGGAAACTCATTTGCAACGAGCCGGGAGCGGCTAGTGCCTCTGCTGCCCTCTAGAGGCACGTCAGAGCATGACCGCTCTCCTCGGAACCATTCCCGTGGGTTGTGCAGGGCCGACACTGTCACTCTCCGTTTTGCATTTGCAACCAATGCCGTTTGTCCAGAGGGGACGAGGTGAAAACACGCTGGACTTCCAAAAACAGTAATGGGACTTAGTTAATTTTAAGCTAGGCCTTTCATAGTTATCCTGTGTCCTCCTGTCAGCCACTAACTGGAAATCAGTCCACATTGTTTGAAAACTATAAATAGAGCTAACACAGAGCATTTGCCAAATGCCGGGTACTGTTTAAGTGTTTCCCGTATACTAAACTGGGGGCTTCCCTGAGAGCTCAGTCGGTAAAGAATCCGCCTGCAATGCAGAAGACCCCGGTTTGATTCCTGGGTCGGGAGGATCCCCTGGAGAAGGGATAGGCTACCCACTCCAGTATTCTTGGGCTTCCCTTGTGGCTCAGCTGGTGAAGAATTCGCCTGCAATGTGGGAGACCTGGGTTCGATCCCTGTGTTGGGAAGATCTCCTGGAGAAGGGAATGGCTACCCACTCCAGTATTCTGGCCTGGAGAATTCCCTGGACTGTGTAGTACATGGAGTCGCACACAGTTGGACACGACTGAGCGACTTTCACTTCATACAGTAAACTGTTTAATCTACATGACAGTATGAGTAGAAGGATCATCTCTATCTAATAGGGGAGCTGAAGCAAAAAACTACTTAATATTCCTCAGAGTACATGAGTGGTAGAGCTAGATTTAACGCACCCCACCCCTTACATCTGGCCACGTGGACTAGGCCTGTAACCAGTTCATTGCACTGACACTTTTATAACTATCAAAACGTGCATCAAAAGCTTAATTTTAAAGGAAAGGTTTTGCTGAAAATCTTTAACCTGAATCCAGTAATGAGGAAGTGATTGGCTTGGATGCTTTTGAAATGTCAGTGACATCAGAGACAGAGGAGGAGGAGGGGAGAGAGGAGAGGAAGACAGCTGGGAGAAGGAGAGAGGCAGTGGGAACTGTCTTAGATACATGGTGTCTAAATATAATGCACCGTCTATGGTAATCCTAAATATAAAAACAAGACCATAAACAACATTATTAGGAAACTGAGGAAATTTCAATATGGACTATATGGGTAGTAATGTTGAATTCCTTGAGTATGATTCATTTATTGTGGACACATAGGATATGTCTTTATTCTTAAGTGATGCTTGATTTAAGTGTTTGGAGGTAAAGTGTCATGACACCAGAAAATTGCTATCAAATAGTTCAGGAAAAAAAAAATCAACTATAAATGAGAAAGAAAGGAAATGAGACAAACTGTTAAGAACTGGCAACACTAGGTAAAGGGGTATATGATGTTCATTATGCTATTTTTAAAACTTTTTTGTAGGTTTAGAATTTGGGAGTGAAAATTAGAGGAGAAATAAACTTCATCTTAAGATAAGAGCCAGCCAAGGATGTGGCCATGGTATCGGCCTGGACTGAGTTAGGGCCAGTGAGAGACATGTGCTGGGGTTGGAACCCATAAGCAAGCTTTGAAATCTGTAGACATGTGTGCTATATGGGTGTTCAGTTCAGTTCAGTCGCTCAGTCGTGTCCAACTCTTTGCGACCCCGTGGACTGCAGCACACCAGGCCTCCCTGTCCATCACCAACTCCCGGAGCTTGCTCAGACTCATGTCCATTGAGTTGTTAATGCCATCCAACCATCTCATCCTCTGTCATCCCCTTCTCTTCCCGCCTGGAGTCTTTCCCAGCATCAGGGTCTTTTCCAATGAGTCAGTTCTTCGCATCAGGTGGCCAAAGTATTGGAGTGTCAGCTTCAGCACCAGTCCTTCCAATGAATATCCAGGACTGATTTTCTTTAGGATGGACTGGTTGGATCTCCTTACAGTCCAAGGAACTCTCAAGAGTCTTCTCCAACACCACAGTTCAAAAGTATCAATTCTTCGGCACTCAGCTTTCTTTAGAGTCCAAATCTCACATCCATACATGACTACTAGAAAAAACCATAGCTTTGACTAGATGAAACTTTGTTGGCAAAGTAATGTCTTCTGCTTTTTAATATGCTGTCTACGTTGGTCATAACTTTTCTTTCACGAAGCAAGCGTCTTTTAACTTCATGACTGCAGTCACCATCTGCAGTGATTTTGGAGCCCCGAAAAAAAAAGTCTTTCACTGTTTCCCTATCTATTTGCCATGAAGTGATGGGACCAGATGCAATGATCTTAGTTTTCTGAATGTTGAACTTTATGTCAACTTTTTCACGCTCCTCTTTCACTTTCATCAAGAGGCTCTTTAGTTCTTCTTCACTTTCTGCCACAAGTGTGGTGGCATCTGCATATCTGAAGTTATTGATATTTCTCCCAGCAATCTTGATTGCAGCTTGTGCTTCATCCAGCCCAGCATTTCTCATGATGTTCTCTGCATATAAGTTAAATAAGCAGGGTGACAATATACAGCCTTGATGTACTCCTTTTCCTATTTGGAACCAGTCTGTTGTTCCATGTCCAGTTTTAACTGTTACTTCCTGACCTGCATACAGATTTCTCAAGAGGCAGGTCTGGTGGTCTGGTATTCCCATCTCTTTCAGAATTTTCCACAGCTTGTTGTGATCCACATAGTCAGAGGCTTTGGCATAGTCAATAAAGCAGAAATAGATGTTTTTCTGGAACTCTCTTGCTTTTTTGATGATGCAATGGATGTTGGCAACTTGATCCCTGGTTCTTCTGCCTTTTCTAAATCCAGCTTGAACATCTGGAAGTTCACGGTTCATGTACTGTTGAAGCCTGGCTTGGAGAATTTTGAGCATTACTTTGCTAGTGTGTGAGATGAGTGCAATTGTGTGGTAGTTTGAGAATTCTTTGGCATTGCGTTTCTTTGAGTTTGGAATGAAAACTAACCTTTTCCAGTCCTGTGGCCACTGCTGAGTTTTCCAAATTTGCTGGCATATTGAGTGCAACACTTTCACAACATCATCTTTTAGGATTTGAAATAGCTCAACTGGAATTCTATCACCTCCACTAGCTTTGTTCATAGTGAGGCTTCCTAAGGCCCACTTGACTTCACATTCCAGGATGTCTGGCTCTATGTGAGTGATCACACCATCATGATTATCTTGGTCGTGAAGATCTTTTTTGTACAGTTCTTCTGTGTATTCTTGCCACCTCTTCTTAATATCCTCTGCTTCTGTTTGGTCCATACCATTTCTGTCCTTCACTGTGTCCATCTTTGCATGAAAAATTCCCTTGGTATCTCTAATTTTCTTGAAGAGATCTCTGCTGCTGCTGCGTCACTTCAGTCGTGTCCGACTCTGTGTGACCCCATAGACGGCAGCCCAGCAGGCTCCCCCATCCCTGGGATTCTCCAGGCAAGAACACTGGAGTGGGTTGCCATTTCCTTCTCCAATGTGTGAAAGTGAAAAGTGAAAGTGAAGTTGCTCAGTCGTGTCCGACCCTTAGCGACCCCACGGACTGCAGCCTACCAGGCTCCTCCATCCATGGGATTTTCTAGGCAATAGTACTGGAGTGGCTTGCCATTGCCTTCTCCGTGAAGAGATCTCTAGTCTTTCCTATTCTATTGTTTTCCTCTATTTCTTTGCATTGATCACTGAGGAAGAGATGTGGCTGTATCAGATGCTAAAGTACATTTATTAATGAGTTTCTATTGGTACTAGGTATTACATGCATCAGTGTGTATTTTCAAAAAGCATCCACATTTCCATGAATGGATAATAAACAACACAAATTGTAAAGCCCATTATAAAGAAAATGGGCTTCCCTGGTGGTGCAGACAGTAAAGAAACTGCCTGCAATGCAGGAGACAAGGGTTCCATCCCTGGATTGAGAAGATCCCCTGGGGAAGGGGATGGTTACCCACTCCAGTATTCTTGCCTGGAGAATTCCACGGATGGGGGACCTGGTGGGTTACAGTCCTTGGGATCACAAAGAGTTGGACATGATTGAGCAACTAACACTTTCAACACTTTATAAAGCTGAAAAAGGTCTAATTTCAGTCTTAATATTGTTCCATTTTTGTCATCAACAAATAAGGATGAATAGCAGTCTACCTTTCCTATTTATTTATTAATTTATTCAGGAAATATGTATTGAATGTTCACTGTGTTTCAGGCACTGATCACAGTGTTTGAGATATGCAAGTAGATGAACCAAGATCCCTAAACACAAGGCACTTATCTTCTGGCAGGAGAGAGAGACAATAAACATGATAACCAAGTAACGTGCAGAGAATGTTACTGATCATTGACAAGGAAAAGTAGAAAAAAAAAAAAAAAACTGTGGCAGGAAATTGGAACAGATGGTTGCAGAGAAGAGGGCTTGTGATTTTAAATAGGATCCCTAGGGTGGGTTTCACTCAAATATGACCTCATGCTGATCTAGAAGGAAAGTGGAGGAGAACAGAGAAGAAAGACTGTCTAAGGTGAGGGTGTGCCCAGCGTGGCTGGAGCTGAGTGATGAAGGGGTGACACATAGAAGGACATGAAGTCACAGAGAAAGTGGAGGGCTATTCATAGAGGTCATTGTGAAGGTGCTGTTTTTCATGCTGAGTAAAAATAGAAAGCCTTGGGTGATTTTGAGGGGAGTAGTGACATGATGTAACTTAACATTTAAAAGGAGTTATCTTGAACTTACAAGATAAAGGTGGGAGCAAGTTTCCAAGTCAGGAGCTATTGCCATGATCCAATCAAGAGGTGACAGTGACTCTTCATAGGCTAATAGAATTCGTGGTAGAGAGTTGTGATCAGATTCTGGGTATGTTTTAATGGGAGAGCCAACAGGAAAGATTTATTGATAAGTTAGAAAGTGGTGTTTGGGAGAAAGAGATGAGTCAAGGGTGACTCAGTGTTTTGTCCTGAGCCACTGGAAAGATAGAGTTGTCTTCCATTAAGATAGGGAAGACAAGTCAAACAGATTTTGAGGGGGAAAAGCAAGAGTTGCTTTGGATGTGCTGAGCTTAAACTATTAGACATCCAGATGGAGATGTCAAAGAGGTATTTGGAGACAGAAGTGAGATTGGAGAGAGGTCAAGGGTGAGGTTTTAAAGCTGGCCGTAATTCATGTACAGATGTTATTTAAAGCCATGAACCTGGGTATGATCACCAAGATAGTGAGTGTGGATAAAGACAAGAAGAATATTAAGGACTGTGTCCTTGGAATTATTCTGTTTTATGTGTTCATAATTATTTTGTTCTCATTTTGTTTAAAAAGTTATTACACTACACAAACTAAAAGGGAAAATTGACAGTTACTTAAATTACTGAAGATAGTCCATCAAATAATTAAATTTGCAAAATATATTAATTTGCCTCCATTATCTGGTTTTATTTTCTATAAATGTCTGCATTATTCAAGCACTAGGACAGCTACAATTTGAGCTGCTTTATCCTAGTGTTATTTAATCAATAATGCGTTAATCTTTGGGACAATAAAGATCAAAAATGCTTTCAAGTAAATCTTGAGGTGGCGTGATTCTCATGGGTATATGTTTTCTTAATGTAAATAAAATGTTTTGTTGAAATATGATAATCATTTCCTAGTTTTCTGATGCTTATGCCTTGACAGTTCTCATTCTGATGGTATAGTAAATGGCTTCTAGAAGTTTTGCCCAAGCAGAACTGTTACTACTGGTCAAGATGAAGCAGGGGAAGGGAAATACTTTCTCCAGGCAGAGATAAAAACATGTAAATATATTTGTTGTTTCATCTAGTAAAGATGTGAAGATAAGAAGTTCACTTAACTGCAAATAAGGCCATGCCATAAATGCATTTTGTCAAGATTTGAATTTTAATATCAGAACCATTTTTATACTATCTGTATAGTTAAATGAGTATGGACAAGCTCAGAAGCATTTTGTTTTTTTCATGATGAACTATATAATAGTGGTTAGGCAATCTAGAAATGCAGGCATGTGATCATATTTATTAGTAAAGAAAACTCAAATTCAACCAACTTTAAAAATAAGGGTGTTTACTGACCCATATACAGTAGAAAATAGGGAGGTAGTCAGGCTTCTGGGTTTGTTTATCAAGAGTCTAAATTTTTGGCTCTCTGCTCTGGCCGTCCAATGTATTGTATTCAGTCCAAAGCTGGCTTTCTTGACAGGCCTAGAGAGGCTGCCAAAAGAGCCAGGCTATTTACTTTCTTGAAAATGCCCCAGGAGAAGGAATGCTTTCTTCAGTTAGCAGGCAAGTGATCCGAGCTTAGTGCCAGTCCTTGTGGCCAGCAGAAGGCCATGTGCTGATGGTCTTAAGGCCGGGGTCACTCAGTGACCCAGGGATCGGATTGCCTTCACTCGCTTACATCTTTGGAGACTTTGGTGGAGCCTGTGCCCTTGGAAGCATGTGGCCTGCTACACAGCAGGGGCAGAGTGGCGCGTTGTTGGGGAAAGTCATCATAGAAAATCCACAGACCTGGATCATCCGTGTGATCCAAACTTGATGACGCTCCACTTGGATTTGTTGTTGAGACTTAGCTTCCTAATCCTGACCATTTTCTCTTGCTGAGGGCCTTTCTTCACGTGGTAGTGACAGAAAACCAACTGTTGCTATATCTGGTCATGAAAATGTTTAACTAGAACTCAGAGACAAGAGACGTAGACAAGAGGAAAAACTTTTACTTTTCCTCATTTACTAGTCAATATAAACAGTTGACTCGAGTTGGGAAGATCCTCTGGAGAAGGAAATGGCAACCCACTCCAGTTCTCTTGCCTGGAAAATCCCATGGACGGAGGGGTTGCAAAGAGTCGGACATAACTGAGTGACTTCACTTTCACTTTATAAGCAGTTGATGCCTTTGTGCATCTCTAGAGAATGTCTTCATTGCATCTATAATGTATTTTCTTTCCTGTTACTGGAACAACAGATATATAAAATCCTTTTTATATGAGCACTTCTCTGTTACTAATGTTGTTTAACAAATTTTTGTGACAAAACTTATTTCTAATGCCTCAAGTTTTCATTATATGAGTGATTTGGAGAAAAACATCATATTTATATCACAGTTTAATGGGAGACAGGGGGATTCAGCTAGTTGACAAACAAAACATTTGTGATTAACACATCTTCCTCCTAAAATGATGCTAAAATAAAAACAAAGGGTTTTTTAAAGGCATAGATCATCAAAAACAAAGAGAAGACGAGAGCAGGTAACAATGACAGCAACACAATATTGGAAGCTGGAAAGGTAACGGATAGATATTAGACATGAAAACGTACAGTGAAAAAAGCACAGAAGCAACTGGATTTGAGCTTCCGAACCACAAAAGGTTTAGGAGTACAAGGGTCTTTGGAAGTGAAAGTGTAGATGGGACTGAGAACAGAATTGCTCACAAGGCTGTTAAAGACTCAGTTAGGCCCCCATATCAGTACTCTTATACTGGCAATTGCTCCCTTCTCCATTCCTCACACCACAATATGAAGGGGAGGTATTTTTTTCTGGAGGGGTGAACCCAAGGAACTCTGGGCTGGGGAACACCAGCAGAGCTGAGGGAAAGAGTAACCTCTAAAAACAGGATGATTAGAATGGATCATAAAAAGGGGAGAAACTCAACTTTATCCCCTCAATAGGCCTCTAAAATGCCAGAAATGAGGCAGGAGATTGGAATCCCTTCTCTGAGTAATCTGACTAGCCTAAGAGCACAGACCCCAAAGTACACACAGCATCCAGTAGTGACAAGGCCAAGCAAAATTATCTTAGAGTGAAGTCCATCATTCATGAAACCTCACTCTCTTAGAGCTTCCGATTCATTTTCTTTAGTTCTCCATTATGAGCAGCTATATCTGAGGAAAACTTCTAACTCGAAAGACAGACCAAAGAATTGAAAAAGGAATTTGGAGGAAATAAAGACCATGTATAGAGAAGAAAATTGTGAGGAGAAAAATTAGCCTTAAAAATATAAGCTATACCTATGAAACAAGAACATGATGCTATAAAACAAGAACATTCAGAAACTACAAAAGAATACTTGAAATTAAATGTATGATTGCAGAAATAAAAAATAAAGGAGAAAGATGAAAGAGTGGAAATTGTTTAATAAAGTAGAACAACTTAATAAAGACAAGACATAGAAAGAATTTTTTTTAATTTAAAAGTTTAAATCCATCTAAGAATTCCTGTATTTAAGTAATAGGATTTCCAGAAAGAGAAAATAAACAAGCAAAGGGAATAGAAATCACCAGAGAAATAATTTATGAAATTTTATATTACTAATTGAATGAACCCACCAAGAGCCTCAAGAAATGGATGAAGATAGATTTATCTACATTATGAGATATCACCATAAAGTTTCAGTACACTGGAGACAAAGAGAACATCATAAAGCTTTGAGAGAGCGGAAGGTGGGGGCCAAGTCACACACACAGGAGGTCAGTAGCATTTGAGTTAGCAATAAAACAAAACTAGAAGCTAGAAGAGAATTGGAATAATGTTGTAAAAATTGAGGGTAAATGTCTTTCAACCTGAAATTTTATATCCTATCAAAGTATCACCTTAAGATATTTCTTGACATGCAAGTTCTCCAAAAATATGACTCCTATGAATCTGTTTCACAGAACGAACTAGAGGATGTGTTATACCAAAATGAGAAAATAAATCAAGGTGAATGATATGGTATGAGGTACACATATACAAGGAGAAAGAACTTTCCTAGAATGCTAGTGATGGAGGATTATAGGATATCAGCTGCACAACAGACCTCAGAACACCCAGTTCAGACTGGAACTAATCAAATGAAACTGGGAATATTCCTGATCTTGATTTCTTTCAGAGATTTATACCTTTAGAGAACAAGTTGTGGATGAATCTGTGATAAGCATTTAGAAAACAAGACAAATGAAAAAATAAAACATATTCGAAAATGTAATTAATCATAATATTATATATTGGTGCAAAAGTTATATTATTAATATATTACATTCCATATTTTGTTGACTCTCAGAGTATAAATAATAAAATGCACCAACATTTTAGACTACTAAGAAAGAAAAATCTCTGTAATAAAATGATGACAAATCACTTAAAGTTAGTCTTGCATGATGTATTAATCAATGACATTAATCTCTTTTTGCTTTGAAACTTTTTCTTCTGTACAGATGGATTTGGTGTATTTTCCTGTCTTAAGTTGCATTGCTGTGATAAGGTACCTTTCCATATTCTTATTAACCAACATAACACGGTTTCTCTATCTTAGGCATCTTTCTTTCTTAGATCTACATGAAGAACTTAGTTATGTTTTGTAAGAAAATAATGAATTGTTATCATTCTTCCATTGAGAGATATTTGCTTTACTAATAACAAATTTATACCCCACTACTCTGGTTTTTTTTTTCATTTTAGGTACACAATTACTTAGTATATTAATTCAATTCATAGTGTAATAGTTTGAAGATGTTTTGTATGGCCGTTAAACTCAGCATGTGTAGTGCCTGACGTGTACAAACCCAACTGAAGTGGTAACATTATTAACTGCTTCGACCAGACTTGTGCAGACACAATGGCAACTATAATACAACAGAATATTGTCTGGCTAACCATAAATGAGTCCTTTCCTTCTTCACACATTGATTCATGGGGTCGCGGAGAGTCGGACACAACTGAGCGACTGAACTGAACTGAACTGAACTGAACCATAAATGAAAGATACATCCAGACTTCAGAGATGTTAAAATGTGAGAAAAAAATTATCTAATAAAATAGAACATCTATGATTAGGATAAGCATAGTAATAATACTGTAAACACTGAATATAAACTAATCAAAAGTTAAGATATAACAATATTGGAGAATTGGGGAGGGAGAATATATATATATACAGACACATGATTATATATGATGGTGGTGGGTGCAACATTGCTGAAGGAAAGTTAAATCCTGAATTTTTATAGTGAGAAGACTATTATTTATGCACAGTCTTGAAAATTTATGAGTTACATGTAAACTTGCTGTTGAAAGATGATATTAATATGTATTAGCTAAAAGAACTGAGAGAGTTGCCTCTAGATTGCAGTTCTGGGTCAGGGGATTATTAAAAATTATTTATGTGTGTATGTATGTATTTGGCTGTACTGGATGGTAGTTGCCACACACAGAATCTTCGATTTTCATTGCAACATGCAGGATCTTCAGTTGCTGCATGTGGGATCTAGTTTCCTGACCAGGGATTGAACCCAGGCCCTCTGCATTGGGAACATGGAGTTTTAGCCACTGAACTACCAGGAAAGAAGGGACTTTTTTTTTTTTAAAAAAAATAATGCTTTGTACTATTTGAAATATTAAACTATGAATATATGCGTATATGCATATCGGTCACTTCGGTCGTGTCCAACTCTTTGTGACCCCATGTACTGCAGACTCCTCTGTCCATGGGATTTCCCAGGCAAGAATACTGGAGCAGGTTGCCATTTCCTTCTCCAGTGTATGTGTAACTTTGATAAATATAAATTTTAAATTTGAAATAAATCAGTGGCAACACAAGGATTGCAAGCATAATTTTCCATTCTTAGCAAACTATTTTGAAGCTTACAAGTCTTATTTGATGTTTCAAGAATCTCAGGAATAATTTTCTAGTGGCAAACATAGTATAACAGATGTGATATATGGAGTACACTGTAGGCCTATTACTCTTATGGGGTTGGCTGAACTAAGAGAGAGATCTCCTTTGTTGATACTGAAAGTGGATTTTTGTATTTTGGTTCAGATATAATCTTACCCCAAACATGTGGAAATGAAAACTTTCTGTCTAGATATTTCATTAATGAGAGACTTTATTGTTTGAATTATTTCCACCTCTCTGCATGTTAGTAATCATGACTAGCTGGGTTGTTAGTCATTCCCCAAATTTTCTCCTTCATATAGTTTGCAGATCAATCTTCATTCCTTGTGATTTATCACCTGTTTGTGGGTTCTTCTTCCTCTGCTCACATCTTAGGTTGCTCGTATGCTGATAGATAAGTTTTCTTATTCAAGAGTAAGGATCTCCCATTTCTTAATTAATCCAAACCCTGTTAATTAGTAACTATCAAGGAAATATGGTTTAATGGAAAAAAACACTGGACCAGGAATCAGGAGACTTGATTCTTATTCAAGCTGGGCCATCTGAGGGTCTCAGCTCTCTGTACCTTTCTCACTTATTGATGGAAAGATTTAGAATAGAAGCTCTTGAAGGTATATTATGGGGCCTCCCTGTAGCTCAGCTAGTAAAGAAGCCACCTGCAATGCAAGAGACCCTGGTTTGATTCCCAGGTTGGGAAAATCCCTTAGAAAAGGGATAGGCTACCCACTCTAGTATTCTTGGCCTTCCCTGGTGGTTCAGACGGTAAAGAATCAGCCTGCAGTGTGGGGGACTTGGGCTCGATCCCTGGGTTGGGAAGATCCCCAGAGGAGTACTTGGCAACCCACTCCACTATTCTTGCCTGGAGAATCCCCATGGACAGAAGTTCAGTTCATCCATGGGCTACAGTTCGTGTGGTCGCAAAGAGTTGGACACAACTGAGTGACTAAGCACAGCACAACAAGGCATCTTATAGTCACCATATTGTATGATTCTGGGAATATGCATTTATTCAAATGCTTCATTACAAGATTAAATTTTAGTATGAATGGATTGGGACTTTTTTTTAAAAAGTAAAATTCTGAATGACTGTGTGTTGGTAAAGAACTCTCCAGCCAATGCAAAAGACATAAAAGACTCAAGTTTGATCCCTGGATTGGAAAGATCCCCTGGAGGAGGGCATGGCAACCCATTCCAATATTCTTGTCTGGAAAATCCCATGGCCAGAGGAGCCTGGCAGTTTACAGTTCATGGTCGCAAAGAGTCGACACAACTGATGTGACTTAGCACCCACTCATCACTGTGTGGAACAGGCTGACAAATAAGGACTTAAAAGAAAGTTGGATAGACTTAAGTCACTGGACCAAGGAAATATCTGGGTAAAGAACACACACAATTCTTTAAAGAACAATATTAACATTGCATTCTATCTATATTGATGTGTCTATCAAGATATTCTAGGAATAAATACTTGATTAGTTGCAGCTTATTTGTGAATAAATAAGGCATATACTCTATACTTCTAAACATTGCATCTAATCAAATTAACTACTTTAAATAATAATCCATTGGATTTTATTCTGCCACAACTATCATTGCTTGTTTTATGTACTCTGTGAGGTCACCAGTCAATGCAGAAGCTGGTTTTGCAAAATTGGATGAGGAACTGCCTTGAAAACATGTCATCTAAACTCAGTTAACTGAAGAATTAGAAACTATCCTGAAAATGATGTCAGATTAGACATAAAAATGCTTAGTGGATATACATAATGCACCATCTAAGAAAAATATCCTTATTTCAGGTATTGTATTTAATGAAAACAGTAATAAACATTTGGAGAAGGAAATGACAACCCACTCCAGTATTCTTGCCTGGAGAATTCCATGGACAGGGGAGCCTGGTGGGCTGCAGGCCATGGGGTCACAAAGAGTCAGACACAACTGAGTAACTAACACACAATAAACATTGCCCCTAATATTAAGAGTTTCACCACCTCTAAAAGACCTTACAGTAGAAGACAGGCCATACTGTGCTTGCTTTATCTGGTGAGTCAAGGCAGTATGAGCTCTGTGCTGCTAGTGGAGATTTGAGCTATAACTAAAGGACGACTAGCTTTCCCTTACTCAGTTCTACCATCTCTATGGAGTGTCATGCCATAAACAGGAACCAGGTGAAAATACAAATCCATTCCTTTTACTGCAAAAAGTAACTGGAAATGTCAACCACATGTCCAAGAAATCACAGGTTATTAATTATCTAAAGCCTTTAAATTGTACATAGACCAAATCCTTACCTTAACAGTTTTCACCTTTTGACATATATGACAACAATCTGAAGATTTGTATTTTCAAATTCATGTTGCCCAAGCCCCATCCCTTGATATTTTGCCCAATCTGTCTACTGTCTATATATTTTGAAAACTACATTAAATGTTGGTTCTAATGTCAACCAAAGAAGAAAAATGCTGATCTACTTGACAGTTAAATTTTTCAATGAAACATTTCCAACATGACCTATTTACCTTAAAATCTACCCAAATTCTAGACCATTACTCTATGACCTTTGGGAGGGAAATGTTAGAGATATACCCTATTAACTTACCAAGTCATTGCTGCTTGTTTGGACAATATTTCATTGCTTTAAGGAAAATAACTAGTTCTAGTTTATTTTAATTATCTTTATTCTTTTTCCTTTTTAGGAGGTTTTACTGAATTATTTATTCTGTATTCCCCAAAGTCTTGGGAACAGGGAAATCCTTGTCTTAGGACATGACATATGAAAAAAATAGATAATAAATTATGTTACCACCACTTTTCAATATCTCATTTCCCCCTTTGGCTTTCCCTCATTTGTATGTGGGATCAATACCCATCACATATGGTCATTTCCCAAAGACACTGGACAACTTCAGAGTGTCACACTTTTTTGTAGATTTTTAGATTCCCTCAACTCATTTATTCCCCATTTTTATGGAGTACAGTAGTTAAGAAAAAAAAGTCCAAAGTTAACTATAAGTTACAAGTAGATTTGCTTGCTTGGCTCCTTTCTCATTTTTGTTTTCTGTTATTCATGACAAAAGGTAACAGGGGTATGAGTGATGAGAATGAGGCCAAGGGAGTAAAGACTGGAAAATTTTGACAACTCTGTTGAGTAGGAAATTTTTTAAGTAAAACTTTCTCCCCAGCAGGTCTTGGTGAATCTCATGTCTTTGACATGGATGAAGACTAAGAGATGAAACTCATTCCACCTGCAGTGAGGAACCACAGAGTAGTTTACAAGCCCGCTGGGCTGACTTGGAAGGCCTTCATGGAGGAGCTACTCAGCAGGGCCCTCTCCTGGCCTTGTGAAGGGCCACCTGCAAGTTGTCTTTCTGTTTTCACTTCCCGGCATGGCCAGAGCCCTAGACTCCAGCCCCCAAACTACCTTCATGAGCTTTGGAAACCAAAGCCTTTCTTGGGCTAGGTTTTATCCCATCTTACCCTAGATATATTCTTTAATTCACACACACATGTGCATCCTTTCCTTTCCGATGAACAAGATGAAGGCGAGAGAAAGGAAGGTGATGGATCCCAGAGAACAGACAGATTCTTTTATCTCAAGTCCTTTGCTTCTATGGTTCACGGGACTTTGGTTTTGGAGTCTCAGCCCAGTTTTAACGTTCAAGCTGCCTATTACTGGTGGAAAAAGGGGGGGAAGAAAGAGCCGCTTCCCTGTCTCTTTGCCTTAATCTGCCGTGCACGTGGACGTGTGTGCGGCTGACCCAAACCTCGCTGACATGTCAGCGTGCAGCCCGCAGGGCGAGGGGCGTTTGATTTATAAATGGAATGTATAATAGGCACGGTGCCTTCTGAGCCGAACGTTCATGGAAAAATCACATGCCGCTCACATGAGGGACCAAGATCTTTTTTTATTATTTTAATGAATTGAGTTTTTTCAGTGCACCAGGGAGATAAGAAGATACCCGCCAATAACCCTCTGATTGTGTCCTCGGCCAATGGGTGGGCTTCAATACCGGTACTCCTCTTGTCAATTGAGTTTGTGTGTTAAGTCAAGGTTTAGCTTTGGATTTGAAGCTCTCCCTCAAACAAAGCCACAGACGCTCCGACGGTGGAAACCATCGCATAATTCTCCTCTTTGTTTCTTTAAAGAGCACGGGGTTGGTTAAAAAAAAAAATCCATTTTGGGAAGACTGGGTCTGGAAATAATGATAGAGAAGATGAGAAAAGACAGCAGGTTGTAAGTTCTGGCCTAAGTTCGGAAACAGGCGGAAAAAAAAAAGAAAGGTTGAAAAGGTAATAAACTACAGCAAGGCCAACAGATCAACCAACATGAGAAAAACCAACAGGTAACAAGGGGCCTCTGGAGCTTCTGAAGAATAGGGATCAGTAGGAAGGCATTTTGAATGAGAAATAAAATGCTCCTTCCTGTCAGGGAGGAAGGGAGGTGTCTGGTGCTTGAGAAATGGAACAAAAATGCAATTAAAACCCAGAGATGAATAAAGATCAGGTGGGAGAGGATGTCACCCTGTGGCCTTTGGAACTGTGTTTCTGCTGCTTCCCCAAATTATTTTTTTTCCTGGAACAAAGGAATAATGTTGTGGAAAAGTGGGTGCCAGCTACTTTAGGAAAACAAGACAGCAAAGCGGATAAAGGAGATGAAGACAATTGCCTTCCTAGGCAGTAACTGAAGGCAGCGAGGCCTGACAAAAAAGGTGAACATTTGGAGCCAGCAAGATGACTGAACCATGGGAAGGAAGGAGGGGAAGATGATTCACAATAGCATTTGAAAGACATTGGCTTGAATATTTATTAGTATTGCGCACTGCTTGGCCTTGGGGGGACTGCCTTTGTTCGGCGAGCCATTTCCCAGCTTTAAGGCAATAAACAGGAAAAGAGCTTGAAAGATGGCCCTGGACACTCGGTACATCGTGCTGGAGAGGGAAGCTGAGATAAGACCTCGGCTCTCAGACAGTGACGGATATGGATGGAGGAGCTGTCACTGAGGAGCCTCCTCCATCCCCACACTCTGCCTCTAGGGGGAAATATATGATTAAAATGCCATGAAAGGGAGGGTTCCTTATCATGAGGCTAAACTTTCCAACACATCAGTTTGGGGTAATTTCACTTATGTTTAATTCATCTGGGATACAGAAAAAGAATAAAGAAGAATGCAAAGCCAATGGTAGGATAACTGAACCTCATCAACCCATAAGTCATTCACCTTTGAGAGGGCCCGAAGTCTATATTTGTATCTATATCCCCTCATAAAACAAGAACATCAGGGGCAATTTTAAGTAAGACTTATGATCCATTCATCTCAGGATTTTTCTTACAAGACACAAGGATCATTTGTAGAAGAGGATGATCATCAACTTTTAGGGTGCAATTCTCAAAATGTTAGCAGTGTACCGCAAATTATAATATCCCTAATGTTCCCTCAATGAGCACTGTGTCAGCATGGAATTTTCCTTCTGTGTTTTGGTCTTAGCTATAAAATGAATTTTTCCTAAGCCAGTCAAGGACCTACTCATCTAACTACTTGATCAGAGTTTATTCTGGCAACAACAAAAAAATCACTCGAAACTCTGGAGTTGCTGGTTAAGCATTTATTAGGAAAATTGTGCCCCAAATGGAAAACAAGAGCATCTACAGACAAATGAAAAAAAAAAAAAAATCCAAAAGTTCGTTGGCTCTCAACCCTGTGGAGTTGATATTGTGCCAAATGGCAGGAGAAAGACAGAAGAGTGAGAAGCGAAGTTGGATAAGAGACTCGTCTGAGGCATCAGTGAGGCCGAGCTGGCTCGCCAGTGTTTCTGTGCAGTTAGCGGAAAATGAATGCCTTTCCTAATCTTCCAGAGCTCTCTATCAGGGACTGAATGCACCCGCACTAGCCACGGGAATGGAAAAGTGACTCAAGCATTGTCCAGCTCAATGCCCAAAGCAGCATAGTTTCCACTGTGGAGCCTGGATCACTGGCAGACCAAAGGAGTAGAAGAAATGAGGCAGCTGAGACAACGGTGCTGAGCAAAAGCACTGGCTTGCGGTTGGTAAGGACATCCATGTTCAGAATCTCAGCACATACTGAGGTGGTTATTGTCTCATATCCTCTGCAGAGGTGCAGCGAAGCAGTTCTGGAGATGTTGAAGCCTACAGTCCCTTCATTTGTCCTTCTCTGAATTGATGAGGAAGTTTATTTACAAAGGTCAACTGGGATAAGACCTTGGTTTCTGGCTGGTTAGTTCAGCAGCTATGCAGAGGTTATTTATCAGTCTTCCGAGATTGGGGATATGGATGCCTCAGGTTGCTCCATCATATGATAAAACTGTTACCATAATTTCCTGAAAAGAAAAAGCAGTTCAGAGATGTTTGCGTTACATAGAATTCCAGGGTTCAAAAGCAGAGAAGCCATAATTACACATTATGTCTCTCTAACATTCATGGTTTGCAAATGCTTTTAAAATATGCTAAATCATTTAATAACTAGAGGGTGATTGTTTGCTTCGATGTGGTAAGATGATTGAGGACAAAGCTCACATCTTGTTTATCCTCATCCTGTCATTGCCTAATATAGAGCAAAACACGTGGTTGGCATGTTGTTAAATGCTTGTTGAGTGATGAAAACTTCCTGTTTTGTTTCAAAAGAGATTGAAATGTCTCATTAACAATTCATTTAGCATCTCTGTTTCTCATTTTAAAAAATAAGTTGTTTGGACTTGATTTGTCCACCTTGGCTGGATATCAGATCAACTCTGGGGCTTTTTAAATGAACTCATTCCCAAGTTCCTGCCCAGTCTGCACATCCAGAAGCTCTAGTTGTGGGTCCAGCCAGCAAAAGCAAGTTGGAGGATCAGTGAACTAGATGAGCTGTGCAGACCCTTCCATCTTTAAGGTTCTCTAAGATAAAAGGCTCCTTAATACTTCTCAGGGCTATTTATCATTAACTTTCTGACAGCTAAGTAAGGACATAGGTGTTTCCTATTAGAAGTGAAGAGAATGCATCTTTGAAGTGATCACATAAGGGAAAATTTTATACACTTTTCAGAGGAAGCTGCGACTATTGTAATCTCTTGCATTTGTATACTGTGTTCTCGGTGGCTTCACTTCATTATCTGGTGTGATTTTTCACAATAATTCCGTCCATCCCCATTGCGTTTGTCTTCTGAGACTCACAATGACAGGTCAGAGAGGAGAGAAGCGAAGGACTAAAAGCCCAGAGAGCAAAGAACAATAAGAGGTAGAATATTTTACCCTCCTGGCCATTATGGGATTTTTGTATTGTTAGTTATCTAGTTTACAGCAATTTGGAAATTTGTAGTTGTCCATCTTACCTGAATGAGCCACATTGACCCAGCTGCTTTCTTGCCATGGTTGATAATTAAAGAGTGACTTCTGCCCTCCTACAATAGGCAAATTTGGAGGCACACTATTTTGTTTTCACCATGTGTACACTGCAGGGCCCTCTCTGGGCAGTTTGACAGATAGAGGGCATGATTTCAGATAGGACCTGATAGAGTCACATGGGATGGAAATAACTGTTAATGAGAATTTTTAAAAATATACAATCTAAGATGACAATGCCAGTGTTTCATTTCTTCTTAATGAACATGGTGTGGACCATTTTGGATTTAAGACCACATTAAATTTAAAGTAAAGACTTAGAAGCTGCAGCCAAGATGACAAGAAAACCTAGTTTTTATGTCACTGATTGCAAAGTCAAGTGAAGATACTTCTGAAGAAAAGATGAAGATTTGGAGGGATATTCCCAGAGGCAATTAATTAGACCTTGTCTTGGACAATTAAGGCGTGTGTGTGTGTTTGGAGAGTAGGAAGTGAGCTGAGGAGGGGGTTGATCAGTATTTCTTAGAGCTCACATAGCTTTGCAGGAGAAGGAAAGAGCTAGAGAATCCCTTTAGCTGGATGAATCCATGGAAAATCCCTAGGCGGCCCTAAGGCAACTGGAATAAGCTCTTTTCTCTTGATCCTCTGGCGATATGTCTTTATTGAGATATAGTATTCTGAAAGCCACAGGCTGTGGGCGGGGGGACATGAGCCTCTAGGAGGTGTGGAGGGGAGCAGTATCCGTCCTAGAGGTGGAGGAGGCAGCCGTGATGGATGAGAGCAATGAAAGGAGCTCATGAAGAACACACTTGGAGAAGAGACCCAGAGTCATGAAACCACCTTTGAATTGTAAATGCACACGCTCAGTTACAACCATATGAAAATATCTATGTCTGTATCAGCAAAATGGGGGGATTTTAGAATGGTATAAAAATTTCAAAATTACTGTGTGTGTGCACATGCACACAAAGTTATTAAAAAATTAAATTCTTTTAGAAAAGAACATTAACAACCAATGTATCAGAGAATTAATTCATTCAACAAATATTGATTGAGAACGTCTTCCGTGCTGGGGACTTTCCCAGCCTTTGGGCAGACAGCAGTGTCCAAGCTCCGTGTTCCGTCTCTTCTAGGCAGACACACCAGCTTTTCCCAGGTGGGTCCTCAGCGCTGAGCACAGAGAGCCTGGAGACACACGCTGTCACCATGGAACTGAAACCCACAGGCTTGTCCGCAGCTAACTTCCTACATTCTGCCTCCGAGTGAGGTCTGGATGAAGGAAGGGAAACCAACACGTTGCTTTTATTGATATATATATATTTTCAGGTTGTCCTTGGAAAAAGTCATCCTTTCTAATGTAAATTAGCCTGTTTACCTTCAGGAAAGAGAACTCCTTCCCCTTTGACATCACTTTGAGTTAATAATGTGGTTCTGTGCCCGGGCAATAATGCTTTCATTTCCCTCATCACTTTAAGGTGTATATTTCTCCTCCCATAACACCAGGGGCAGACCCAGGACAGTCCAAATGTGAAGTCACACGAAACCCAAGTTGAAGGGACTCTGAATAGTTTCTTTTCTGCACTAATCTCTCTCTCTGTGTGTGTGTGTGTGTGCGCACACACACACACACACACACACACACATTTTCCTTGAAACTGACATGAGACTTAATTTAGTGTCTGTGGTAAAGATGATTAATTTAATTTCTGTAGCCATGAAATTAAAAGACGCTTACTCCTTGGAAGGAAAGTTATGACCAACCTAGACAGCATATTAAAAAGCAGAGACATTACTTTGCCAACAAAGGTCCATCTAGTCAAGGCTATGGTTTTTCCAGTGGTCATGTATGGATGTGAGAGTTGGACTGTGAAGAAAGCTGATCGCTGAAGAATTGATGCTTTTGAACTGTGGTGTTGGAGAGAACTCTTGAGAGTCCCTTGGACTGCAAGGAGATCCAACCAATCCATTCTAAAGGAGATCAATGCTGGGTGTTCATTGGAAGGACTGATGCTAAAGCTGAAACTGCAATACTTTGGCCACCTCATGTGACGAGTTGACTCACTGGAAAAGACTCTGATGCTGGGAAAGGTTGGGGGCGGGAGGAGAAGGGGACGACAGAGGATGAGATGGCTGGATGGCATCACCAACTCGATGGACATGAGTTTAAGTGAACTCCGGGAGTTGGTGATGGACAGGGAGGCCTGGCGTGCTGCGATTCATGGGGTCACAAAGAGTCGGACACGACTGAGCGACTGAACTGATGGTAAAGGTGTTGATTTCCTAAGATTAAGTTTTACAGATTTGGAAAATCCAAACTGTGGCAAACATTAAGACAGAATGAAATTTAAGAAAGATGCTGGGGTGATGTCTGCAATATTTCTTCAAGTGTTTAGACCGTCGGCATCAAAATCACCTGGATGTGTTGATTAAAGTACAGATCCCAAGCAGCGAATCTACTCTTGGGTTACAGAAATCCAGATCGGGTTTATCTTGCAGATTATGGACTTTCCTACAGATATTGTCCCAATGGGAACCACAAACAGTATCAGGAAAATCCTTAAAAAGGCCATAATGGGACAATAGAGTTTACCAGCTTGGATGCCCATAAGGGAGTAGTCTGTTGGATGAGCTCCCTGAGTCGGTGCTTCAATGGGCTCCTTCTGGAAGCAGCTGCCGTGAAATAGCCCAGTATTTGGTATGTGCTCATAGTTTAGCATATAATGAAAAGCCAGACTGTGAAAAGCTCAAGAAAATTCTGAACCCAAATGGAATACCTTTGGGACCACTGGAGTTTTGCACTAAAGGAGAGGGCTTGAATATGCATGCTCCAAACAATCAAAAGGTTGATTCACGAAAGGCTGCAGCAAAACAAGTGTATCAGGTGCAGAATACGTTAATAGAAAAAAAAGGCCACAGTGAGAGAAGTGCTGAGTCCCGTACACCAAGGAGAAAAGTGCAAGAGGAGGAGAAGCTGGTTGGATTGTTTAACAGTGAAACAGTGCGGGAAAGCACAAGAAGAAGACAAAAATATTGTGAGTCTCAAGAATTTCAAAATGATGTAAAAAGTTCTCCACACGAATCCAGCTGTATACAATTCCCAAATTCATTTTATGAACCCCATCAAGATTTTACCAATCCAGATATGTTCAGCAAGTCAAGCTTTCCATCTTGGTACACAAACACTTCTACAACTGGTATGGAGGTCATCGAATTAGACAGTCCTACAGGATTTTGGTTTACAGTGTCCCAGTTTACATTTAGTGAAGAGATAAAAGCAGATCTATGTTATTATGGCTTCACCATTATTTTTCTTTTGATATTAGTATGTCTTGCTTTATATTTTCTCTGAAGTTATCAAATAAAATCCTTTTGATAATTAAAAAAATAAATAAATAAAGTACAGGTCCCTAGCTCTACTCCAGACCTGAGAAATCAATAGCGAGGATTGTGGGTGGGGAGGCAGACAGGGAGCTCTAGGCAATCTTGGTTTTCAGTAAGCAGCCTGGGAAATACTAGTGCGTCCTTTACGATTTAGTGCTTTCGGGCTCGTTGGCTATGGTGCCCAGGCTCAGTTGCTCCGCGGCACGTGGGATCTTCCTGGATCAGGGATCGAACCATATCTTCTGCATTGGCAGGCAGATTCTTCACCACTGAGCCACCAGGGAAGCCCTTCTTGTACAATTTTAGATCCAGTTTCTATTTAACATTATACTAAAGTCTCTAGAAGACAGTGTTAGAGGTCAAAACTAAGATCTCTGAAGGTATGGTGTTATGATTACCCCACAGAATTCTCATTTTGCACAAGCCGATCAGCACTGATGTTGAGACACGGGAAGAAGGCCTGCAAGCTTCCCTTTGCCTCCCTCTGTCCGCTTGGTTCCCAGGTTCCCTTGCATACCTTTCCTCTGTTCTGCTCTTTGCCCCCGCCCCCGGTTAGAATTCTCTTGTGCAAAGGAGCACCATTGTGATTTGCAAATTCTTTTCTACATCTTTCTGTGTTTTCTCACTTCCCCTCATCTTTCTGGCTTTAACCAGTTCTCAAAGGAGGATCTTTTGAGGCTATTTCTAAAAACCGTGGTGAAGAGGCCTGACTGTAGGGCTGTCTTCTTTTCCATGATCTTTTGCCCTGACAGCCTCCATGAATAGAGGAACACAAATGAACAAAACAGATCCAAATGTCACCCTAGAATAGTCCAGCCGGTGAGTTCACAGATCACTATACTTGATTGATGATAATGTTGATGGTAAGTGTTTATTATCACATCATGTCTGCCTAAGGCCACCAGAGCCTCCCTCTAAATGTCATAGATTGGGTTTAATCTTTGGCACTAGTATTTACTATCCAGAATGGCAACAATAATTCAGTAATGGTTATTCCTCTCTCAACTTGCAGAACATTATTATCCCATGAGAGATGGGAAGGAGGAAGTGATACAATAAATACAAGACAGCTTGATAGAAAGCTGGAACAGAAATGTCCCGAGAACATTTATGAATGAATGAGCCCAAGTGCAATCTCTGTAAATAACAATGGTCTGGAGAAGAAAAAAACAACAAAGGAAAGATTTACACCATTGAGATTCATGGGATTAATAATTGAATAAATTAGCCTATTAATATTGTAACATCATAAAAGAGAAAGTATTCAATGAATATTTGATGACTGACTTAGTAAAAAGTCTGTTTTTGTTTTCCTCATTAAAATGTGTGAATAAACAAAGCCAAAAATATATTGCTATCCGTGTGGGAAAGCCATGATCACTAAAAATTAATCTGTTTCAGATATTTCCACAAGTTATCAGCTACTCTTTAAGGATTCAAGGGATTGTTGACATTAACCAGGATTTCCAGGAAATCAAGATTTGATTCAAATTGAGAGATGTAAGATTTTTTGAACCCAAAGATTTAAAAGGCATTAAAAATAAATGTTGACTAATCCCTGAGGGAAATCAGTCTAGGATTAGATTATGTTCCTATGATAAATTAGAAATTTTCAAGAAAATGCATAAAACACCATGGACATATTAAAATCCGTGTATTATCTGGAAAATGTGAGGAATAATATATTTATGTTGATGTTTTGTAATATTTGTAATTCTTGTTTACAAATTTTACTCAATTTTCTTTAAACATATATCATAGAATAATGTCATGAACATATTGGTTATTCTTTTGATTTTTCAGGGAGGAAATAATGCTGACATTTGAATATATAAAATCATGGTATGACACAGTGGCAAAGATCTTTATAAACTTTGTAGAGAAACCCCTTTCCTTTTCATAAGGGGAGACACAGCTCAGAGGGGGACTGAGTCGAGTCAGAGGGGGACTCAGTAGAGTCTACTCTAAATCGCGCCCACGGGTCTCAGCAGAGATGGTCTAAGTGCGAAGCCCGTAATTTATACCTTCTTCCCAATCACTGTCTTGGACAGATGGTTCTTCAAAAAGGAAAAAGCAACCAGCTAAGCTGCCTCTTGAAACTTTTCCCGATTAAGTCACTTTGTTGCTAAAAATGTGATGTTATAGAAGAGGAAGAATTAGTTCCTTGCCATAGGAAGAACCAACTGTTCACTGAAGCCTGCATGGAGTCTAGAAAAAAAAAAAAATAAGGCCACACTGAGGAGTCCGTGTAGCCACCAACTGACTCAAAAATAACAACAAAGATAACTGAAATGCATTGACTGATTACCATGTGCTGCACATTTTACTCCATTCACTGTTGAGAATCACGATTTCATTTGATCTTCCCAATAACCTCATAATTATTATAGTTATAATGATATGTGCTATTATATGTTGTAGATGAGGAAATGGCTTCAAACAGGGTAAAGTATAACTTGCCTCTTGTTTCATGCGGGTAAGCCAGGATTTGATACCAGGCAGTCTGAGTCTGTATCCTTAACCAGGCTTTAAATAATTTTTTTTCCCTTCTGCATATTTTTAAAATATTGAATATAGTTTATTTATAATACTGTATTAGTTTCAGGCGTACAGCCAAGTGATTCAGTTTTTTATATATATATACATTCTTTTTCAGATTCTTTTCTTATAGGTTATTTCAAGGCCTTAAATATAGTTCCCCATGCTATACAGTAGATCCTTGTCTATGCTAGAATATATATAGTAGTGTGTATCTGTTAATCCCAAACTCCTAGTTTATCCCTCCCCCTTTCCCCCCTGGCTATTAAGATTTGTACCTTTTTCACAAAGAGGAGGGACCTGCTCTGTTAGACATCAATGAGGAGGCTCACAAGAACAGCTCATTTGGCATCTCAGTGAGAATCAGTGAGTCAGTGAAAATCAGACATAGTTTTACATCTGGTAAGCAACCTGTGATTTCTCTTCAACTTTGAAATGAAAAATTCCCACCACATAAAATATAATAAAGACCCTTGTGTTTTTGTTTGTTCATTTGCTAATTCTGGTGATACCTTATTGACTTCAGGTTTCTTTACTTTGATCACTGTTTTTTACTAGGCTACTAAGACTCTGAAGCTGGAGTGTCTTTGATCTGTGGAAGGTAGTCCAATATAATTCTTTGTTCTCAAACTCTCTGATCTCAGAACTGCTTTACGTACTCTTAAAAATTATTGAGGACTCCAAAGAGGTTTTGTTTATATGGGTTATTTCCATGAATGAATATTAGAAATTAAAACATAATTTTTACATACAAGAATATACATACCCACATTCTATTAATATTAGCTATTCAGAGTACTGTCAATGCATAGCTTCTGAAAAACTTAACCATATATTCATGAGAGAAAGTTAAAAAAAGTAGTATTTGTATTATGAAAAAGTGTTTGGTCAGGGAGATGCTCACTGGTATAATGAGAAACACTTATTATGCTTCAAATTCTCATTCTGTTGCTTACTAACTGGCTAAGTTGTTTGATCTCACTAGGATTCTGTTTCTTCATCTTAAAATGTGTAGAATAGTGTCTTCTTGTAGGTTTGGTGTTGGTATTCAATGAATAGTGTACATAAATACTGTTGCATGGTTCCAGTACTAGCATCGCTATGTAGCGGAGCAGAGATTATTTGTATAATACGATATAACAGTGTTGTATTGTCTGTTCTAATGGAGTCCTCTGAAGCCTGTTCTATCCCCACAATTAACACTCATTTAAGTAAAACAATATCGCTTTAATAAAAGCTAGTCTTCTACAATAAATGTGACTAACAGAGAAAGAAGGTAACATAACAGTTTAAAGTTATTTAATACTTTTATAATTTATAAGCAGATTAAACAGAAAGATTAACATATTTTATTATCATTTAATTTTCATTAAAAAATAAAAGTCTAGTTTTACAGAATGAGCTGTTCCATAAAAATGTTGTTTATGCCAAAGAAAAATTCCACTCAAGAGCTATTACAACAAATAGGACTAAAGTTAGCTTCTCTGAGATCCAAAACAGATCTGAAAGTACAAGTTCATGGTCCACTTACTTCAGGACCTCTTTTACATACTAACATTCTAATGAAATAAAGAGTTGGGCATTTGCTGAGGCTAATTTGATTTAGTAATTTATGAATAGCAATTGTTTATGGTAGAGAGAATAATTTGTAAGAAATGCCTTGAAAACATATGGGAAAAGATGTATAAGTATAAATTTCATCTTGATTCTATGTGTAATTAAGTGTAATGTGATATTGATTGAAACGGAAATTCCCACTATCTCATTTGTCTTATTCTTGCTATTAATAAAGTAGCCCACTTAATTTAGTCACCAAAGAGCTGTATTTATATATACTAGGATTGACATATTGGGATTGAAATGTCCACAGAATTGGTAACTGAATCAAAGAGAAAGGAAAAGGGTCAGATAAGTATCTAGGATTTTAATTTTTGAGAAAGTGAAAAAAAGACACGTCAAAAGACATTTGAACCTTGTTCTCTAAAGCAATATCTGTGGTATGGCAACCAAACTTGTGTGTGCATTTGTTCAGGGGTGTTCGACTCTCTTGCAACCTCATGGACTGCCAGGCTCCTCTGTCCATGGATTTTCCAGGAAAGAATTTCCTACTCCAGGGGATCTTCCCAATCTAGGGATCGAACTCATCTCCTGCATTGCAGGCGGATTCTTTATCACTGTGTCACCTGGGAAGCCCAACCAAACTTACTCATATGTAATTGCTCTACAAGGTAACTGAGGGTCAGCATTAGTACTGGATTTTTTGCAAAACTTAGAAGCATCTTCCAGATGAGCCTGGAGAGGTCTACCTGGTTCACAGGGCTTCAATATCCAATGAATCTTGATTCTACCAATTTAAACATCCATACTTCAAGTTACATGAATGAACCTAAAAGATATTATGCTAAGTGAAATAAGCCAGTCAAATAACTACTACATGATTCCCTGATATGACATATCTGAGCGCCGAAGAATTGATGCTTTTGAACTGTGGTGCTGGAGAAGACTCTTGAGAGTCCCTTGGACTGCAAGGAGATCCAACCAGTCCATTCTAAAGGAGATCAATCCTGGGTGTTCATTGGAAGGACTGATGCTAAAGCTGAAACTCCAATACTTTGGCCACCTCATGCGACGAGCTGACTCACTGGAAAAGAGTCTGATGCTGGGAAGGATTGGGGGCAGGAGGAGAAGGGAACGACAGAGAATGAGATGGCTGGATGGCATCACTGACTTGATGGACATGAGTTTGAGTGAACTCCAGGAGTTGGTGATGGACAGGGAGGTCTGGCGTGCTGTGATTCATGGGGTCGCAAAGAGTCGGACACGACTGAGCGACTGAACTGAACTGAACTGAACATAGTCAAATTTAGAGAATCAAAGAGTGAAATGGTGGTTCCTAGGGGTCTGGAGTGAGGGGGAAATTGGAGAGTTGCTAATCAGTGGGCATAAAATTTCCATTAAGCAAGATGAATAATTCTAGAAATCTGTTGTACAGCATTGTATCTACAGTTAACAGTATATCCTATACTTAAGATTTGAGAGAGTAAAATGTTCTTACCACAATAAAACAAAATGAAATAAATGATTTTAAACAACTCCTTTCTCTGAACATTCCAGATAAATGTACTGTCTCTTGACTCAGCTTAGTCAGATTCAGGAAACACAGTTGTAGGGATTTCTCTTAGATTTACGAATCAGGTCATTGGAAGGACTGATGCTGAAGCTGAAGCTCTAATAATTTATCCAACTGATGTGAAGACTTGACTTATTAGAAAAGACCCTGATGCTGGCAAAGATTGAAGGCAGGAGGAGAAGGGGACGACAGAGGATGAGATGGTTGGATGGCATCACCGACTCAGTGGACATGAGTTTGAGCAAGCTCCGGGAGATGGTGAAGGACAGGGAAGCCTGGCGTGCTGCAGTCCAGGGGGCCGCAGAGAGTAGGACATGACTGAGCGACTGGACAACAACAACGGTGAGTGATTCAGGGAGATTATCCAAATTAACTGGTATTTTGAGAGACAGTATAAGTGAAAACCCTGACTGGTTGTGACTAATTGAAACAGGATCTCCACATGAGATTCGAGAGGACATCTTGTGAATCTTAAAAGCAAATGGGAATGTTTGCTCTTATCCCATTGTTTTTAGACAAATCTGCAATAGCAGGAAAAACCAGATCATAGGCCAACAGTGAAGAAGAGTCAATAATGAGTTCCTTCAGGCGAGGAGCCTGAAACGACCCCTGCCAGGCGCTCCAGATGTTTCCTCTCGGCTTGTCTCATCTCTTCAGTTTTATCTGTGTTGAACTCTTGCCAATTTCTTCTACCTAACCGCTCACTTCCCTCAGCCCCAACCAATACTCTGTATAGGGCTTTTAAGTAAGCCAGAGGCTAAGAATTGAGAAGGGACGTGTTGACAAAGTGTTGGATATACTGCCAGCAGGATTATTTCACAAGTGTAAATACACATCCTTATCTGACCTTCACTTACTGAATGATATTTCCACACCATCTCCAGAAGATGTTTTGTGCTCATGTCTAGTAGTCTTTCTGAAGCTGTGGAATGGAAAAAAAAAAAAAAGATTTTTTTCCCCCCTCAGAGGACATAAAATTATTTATGTTGGAGCCAACCAGATATTTCTCAGGCTCCTATACTGTCACTTCAGCCAGTGATGAGCGGATGTTAACTTCTTCTGATACACGAGAAGAAGAGTATAATGTTCTCACCATCCTGATGTCATCTCCGATTATTATTTTTGTTGTACTTCTAAATAATAGGATTTCTGGCATAAAGATTTATCTCAGGATTCAGCACAGTGGTGTTCTAAGATCAAGGGCTCCAGCGATGATGGATTTATGCAGGTTGTGATTCTCTGACTAATTTGCTTTGAATCCAGTGAACACTTGGGAAAACCAAAAAGTTATTCCCAAGATTTTACATCCTAACTGGAAAATAACAGGAAATATGGTGCAAACTGCTCCCCCCAACTATTTTTCTCTTCTGAAAGTCAAAATGGAATTTTTCATTTGTCACTCAAATGAATTTTAAATATAGGTGAGAGATACTTCAGTCTTACTTCTTTACACAAAATTTCAAGACCTTGCAGAACTTTTTATTTTCCTTTTTGCTAATGTAAATTATTTTAAATACTCTCTGTGTCACTGGAAATAGTGACTATTTTTAAGGTTCCCCAGTCCATGCTACATATATGTACATTAGTGTTTTTAACCTCGATGTCGGGGAAGGGAAAGAGTTCAGGGCACAACTGGGATTAGGATTAGTCAGCTAATAACAATGTCGTTGACATCACCAGATGGTCAATACTGAAGTCAGGTTGATTATATTCTTTGCAGCCAAAGATGGAGAAGCTCTATACAGTCAGCAAAAACGAGACCTGGAGCTGACTGTGGCCTAGATCATGAGCTCCTAATTGCAACTCAGGCTTAAATTAAAGAAAGTAGAGAAAAACCACTAAGCCATTCAGGTATAACCCAAATCAAGTCCTTTATGATTAAACAGTGGAAGTGACAAATAGATTCAAAGGATTAGATCTGGTAGAGTGCTTGGAGAACTATTGATGGAAGTTCATAACATTGTACAGGAAGCGGTGACCAAAACCAACCCAAAGAAAAAGGAATGCAAGAAAGCAAAATGGTTGTCTGAGGAGGATTTTCACATAGCTGAGAAAGAATAGAAGTGAAAGGCAAGGGAGGAATGGAAATATATACCCTGCTGAATGTAGAGTTCCAGAGAATAGCAAGGAAAGACAAGAAAGTCTTCAGTGAACAATGCAAAAAAATAGAGGAAAATAATAGAACGGAAAAGACTAGAGATCACTTCAAGAAAATTGGAAATATAAAGGGACTATTTCATGCAAGAATGGGCATGATAGAGGCAGAAATGGTAAGGACTTAATAGAAGCAGAAGAGATTAAGAAGAGGTGGAAAGACTACACCGAAAAACTATATTAAAAAGATCTTAATTACCTGGATAACCACAACGGTGTGGTCACTCACCTAGAGCCAGACACCCTGGAGTGTGAAGTCAAGTATGCCTTAGGAAACATTACTATGAACAAAGCTAGTGGAGGTGATGGAATTCCAGCTGAGCTATTTCAAATCCTAAAAGATGCGGCTGTCAAAGTGCTGCACTCAATATGTCAGCAAATTTAGAAAACTCACTAGTGGTCACAGGATTGGAAAAGGTCAGTTTTGATTCCAATCCCAAAGAAGAGCACTGCCAAAGAATGTTCAAACTATGGTACAATTATGCTCCTTTGACATGCTAGCAATGGAGTGCTGAAAATCCTTTAATCCAATATGTGAACTGAGAATTTCCAGATATACCAGCTGGTTATAGAAAAGGTGAAGGAACCAGAGATTAAATTGCCAACATCTGCTGAGTCATAGGAAAGGCAAAGGAATTCCAAAGAAACATCTACTTCTGCTTCAGTGACTATGCCAAAGCCTTTGACTATGTGGATCACAACAGATGTGGGAAATTCTTAAAGAGTTGGGAATACCAGATCCCCCTACCTGTCTCCTGAGAAACCTGTATGCAGGCCAAGAAGCAGCAGTTAGAACCGTACATGGAATAGCAGACTGGTTAAAAATTGGGAAAGGAGTACATCAAGGCTGTATATTGTCACCCTGCTTATTTTCCTTATATGCAGAATACATCATGTGAAATGCCAGGCTGGATGAATCACAAACTGGAATCAAGATTGCCAGGAGAAATATCAACAACCTCAGATATGCAGCTGAGACCACTCTAATGGCAGAAAGTGAAGAAGAACTAAAGAGCCTCTTGATGAAGGTAAAACATGAGAGTCAAAAAGCTGGCTTAAAAGTCAAGATTCAAAAAACTGAGATCATATCATCTTGTCCCATTGCTTCATAGCAAACAGATGTGGGAAAAGTGGAAACAGTGACAGATTTTATTTTCTTGGGCTCCAAAATCACTGTGCATGGTGACTGCAATTACAAAATTAAAAGATGCTTGCTCCTTGGAAGAAAAGCTATGACCAACCTAGACAGCATATTAAAAAGCAGAGACATTACTTTGCCAACAAAAGTCCATTTAGTCAAGGCTATGGTTTTTCCAGTGGTCATGTATGGAAGTGGGAGTTGGCCTCTAAAGAAAGTTGAGCGCTGAAGAATTGATGCTCTTGAACTGTGGTGCTGGAGGAGACTCTTGAGAGTCCCTTGGACTGCAAGGAGATCCAACCAGTCCATCCTAAAGGAAATCAGTCCTGAATATTCATTGGAAGCACTAATGCTGAAGCTGAAACTCCAATACTTTGGCCATCTGATGCAAAGAACTGACTCATTGGAAAAGACCCTAATGCTGGGAAGGATTGAAGGTGTGAGGAGAAGGGGACAACAGAGGATGAGTTGGTTGGATGGCATCACTGACTCAATGGACATGAATTTGAGTAGACTCCGGGAGTTGGTGATGGACAGGGAGGCCTGGTATACTAAAGTCCATGGGCTCACAAAGAGTTGTACATGACTAAGTGACTGAACTGAACTGAACTAATGGTGTTTCCAGTAGTCATGTATGGAGGTGAAAGTTGGACCATAATGAAGGCTGAGCACTGAAGAATTGATGCTTTTGAAATTTGGTGTTGGAGAAGACTCTTGAGAATACCTTGGACAGCAAGGAAATCAAACCAGTCAATCCTAAAGGAAATCAGTCCTGAATATACACTGGAAGGACTGATGCTGAAGGTGAAGCTCCAACACTTTGGCCACCTGGTGCGAAGAGCTTACTCACTGGAGAAGACCCTGATGCTGGGAAAGATTGAAGGCAGGAGGAGAAGGGGGTGACAGAGGATGAGATGGTTAGATGCCATCACTGACTCAATGGACATGAGTTTGAGCAAACACTGGGAGACAGTGAAGGACAGGGAAGACTGGTGTGCTGCAGTCCATGGCGTTGCAAAGAGTTGGACACGACTGAACTACTGAACAACAAGGGCTGTTATCCTGAACAGAAGGTAAACTCGGCTATCTTGTCTCTAGAGGTTTCTGGAGCCTCTCTGCACACTTCTACCAAAGAGCCAGAACGGAACGTGCTTCTCTCTCAAAAGAGGTCACAACAGGGAAGGTCACTGGGGAAAGCCAGGTGAGGAGGTAAGACCCTCCGCTCCCTGATCGCTCCCCACACCTGGGTTCTTGACTCGCTCAAGGTGACATCCCTGGATGAGGAATTGTGATCCCAACTTTACAGACCAGGAAGCTTTGACTGGGAGTGGTTTAGAAATGATTGTAAAGCAATTAGTCACAGAACCAATCAGTGTGGGAATGAGGATGGGAACCGCATCTGCCCTCCTGCAGGCATCACTCTTCACTTGGAGGATTTAATTATAGCCTGAGTGAGAGGCGTGTGGAGAGTTCTGCGGATGGGGAGTTAATGTTGGCATGGCCGTTCGGATTAAAAGAAATAAAACCTTTTGAAGGCTTTGGATGAGCTTTGAAAAAGGCTTCGCTTTCTTCCTTTAAGCCAGAATTCTGTATCTGTGTCTTGGTGCAAAGGAAAACAAAGATGTGATAAACACTGGGTCACGTGCCCCATTCAGCATGCCTGAAGTGGTCAAAGGACGCTAATATGATTGTGAAGAACTCTGTTAGGTCTATACTTGGAAAATAGCCTTTATTCTTTTTTAATTTTTGGCCATGATCAGGGCATGCCAGATCTTAGTTCCCCAACCAGAGACTGAACCTGTGCCCTCTGCGTTGGAACTGAGGAGTCTTAACCGCTGGAGCACTGTGGAAGTCCTTATTCTAGTCCCTTAAACAATATAATTTTTGCATAAACAAGCCACACAAACTCTGCAAGCCTCATAGTTACCTTAACTATAAAATGGAAAGGATTGAATAATGTAAAATTTAAGGTGTCTAAAATAAGCGTCTACAAAATCCAAACTATGTGAAAAAATATACGTGCATAAATATATATGTACATATATATTTAAGGCAAGACTATAGAAGCAGTTTGGCCACACAGACCATAAGCTCTTCAAGGGCAGGGACCACCTCTTTAATTTCTTTTGATTCCCCCTAATGCTCGATACTTAGCACTAAGCAGGTGTCCAGTAAGCCTTGTTGGCTGTCAAGCCAAGTGTTAAGATGCAGAAGCTTTATTTGTCTGCACAAATCTGTTCTGGGGGCCATGCCTGCCAAAGTAGGCCAGGGAATTAAAGACTCTATAATTAGGCCTAGAGTGCTGCACCAGGCGCTCTGTGTCCCTGTTTCTCAACGTGTCCCCATCATGATGTAGTGACAGTTGTCAGTCTCTCTGAGGCCTGTATTCAGCTAACAGGAATGTTAATTTCATTTTATTTTTCTTCTTGACAGAGGAAAAGCTTATCATTCAAGCCTATCACAGAAGTGCTATTGTTTTATAACTCAAAAAAGGGATTTCCCTCCTTCCACCCTTAAATTGCAAGTCATGGGTTGAGGGTTTAAGTTAGAAAAAGGAAACAAAAAAAGGAAAGTCTGCAAAGTAAAACACATGTGGTGTGGATAGTCTGAAAAAGGAAATACATATATAACCCATTTATGAAGAATTTATGATGTCAAAAATTTGACTTTATTTTCGCAAAAGCTCATGGCAATGCTAGTATATTATTTGCCCTTTTTACAAATGAGAAAATAGGTTCAGAGAGAAAAAAAAGCTTGCCCACATTCACATAAATGGTAGCTGGTGTGAAAGGTCATGTCTCTGATCCCCAAACTGCTATGCTCAATCTGTCCTCTCCGCCCCTCCCCCCTTTCTGTAATCTTTCCTGCTCCCTGTTTCATAGGGAGGGAGCAGGCACTGGTGTGTTTCTACAGTTGCCTTTCTTCTGCCTTCTCCCTGTCTTCAGTTTGGGCTAAAGAGATAAATTAGTACTCCTCTGAAAAACATGTTATGATTGTTCTGTTTGTAGGCAATTCTCCGTAGAGTTCTAGGAGCTGAATGTAATATTTCAAATTTTTTTCAAGTGTTTTCCTCTTCTGTCCCTATTACTTTAGCTAAAAAGAAAAGAAAAGAAAAAGAGCTAGGGTTAGGAATAATAGCAGTCACAAAAACATATCAGTGTTTACAAATGAGAGTTACTGGTTTACCTGATCCTCATAACAAACCCTTGGTGGCAAGTAGGGTAGTGTGGTTAATCTTGAATTGATAAATGAGGAAGGGGAACCCTGTGTTTTAAAGGACTTGCTCAAGATCACTCAGATGGTGAAGAAAGCATGGCATTCAAATCCAGATCATTGACTCTTAACTTAGGATTCTTGAAAGTACAGCGGAGTGTGATTTAAATACTCAGTGCCGCTAGCTTTCTAGGGGATTTGGGGCCAGATGGCAACCTGACTTCATCCCACTTCTCCATCATTCCCAACACTAAACCTAGTTGTCAGTCCTGATTCAAACAGCTGCCAGGCTGGCAGGCAGCTCAGAGCAATTAAGACCTTAGACTCCATGGGAGTTCCAACAACTGGGAGAGGTCCCAAAGAGAAGACAAAGAAAAATGACACAAACAAGGGTGCCCCTCAGCCAGATAAGTGATGATCAAACAAGACAATGGGAGCAAGGTAGAGCAGCCTGGGAGATATTTGCCCAACTTAATTAAGAAAATAAGACCACTTATGGGGATTGAAGGATAGCTCAAAATAGAATTTACATCTAAAAACTGTGACTTGTGAGCGAAAATGCTTAGTAAACAATTTGAAGGTGAGGATGGACACTGTTGAGATTCAAATGACAATTTGCAAGACCAGGTGGAAGAAAAAAATCTTAAAGCAAAAGATAAAAGCCAACCAACCCAAACAAACAAAAACACAAAAAGGACAATCATGAGGGAAAAGTTAAAAGACTTGAAGAACAGATCCTGGATGATTAGCATGTGACAAAGAAATAGAAGGAGAAAATAGAAGAGATGGAGGAGAAACAATAATAAAACAAAGAGTCGGAGACAGTTCGATAGTTGTATTGAGCCGAGGCTACTAAAGGAATCCAAGAGAAGATGGTGAGTGATGGGCAGTTCCTCTAACCCATGGGACTCAGACTTTGTTTGATCAGTAACGATCAGTCGTTGCTCAGTCGTGTCCGACTCTTTGTGACCCCATGGAATAGTTCATGGAATTCTCCAGGCCGGAATACTGGAGTGGGTAGCTGTTCCCATCTCCAGGGATCTTCCCAACCAGGGGATTGAACCCAGGTCTCTTGCGTTGCAGGCAGATTCTTTACCAGCTGAGCCACAGGGGAAGCCCAAGAATACTGGAGTGGGTAGTCTATTCCTTCTCCAGTGAATCTTCCCGACCCAGGAATCAAACTGGGGTCTCCTGCGTTGCAGGCAGATTCTTTATCAGCTGAGCTGCCAGGGGAGCCCCAGTGATGATGGAGAGGTTATTTTTTTGACTTCTAATGTATTGAACACTATGTGTATGTATATGTATAATCTTACAGTTTAAGGTGTAAAGAGGTGTATGAGGAGAAATATGTATATAATGTGTGTTACTATATGTGAGTGCGTGGATATATATACACACACATATATTTGCCCTCCCCTCCCTGTCCCACTTCTGTGTCTCCTCCTGCCTTAAACTGTAAGTTTAAAGGCACAATCTCTCTTAGTGATCTGTGGTGGCTTGTATCTCTGAATCTAGAAAGTATTTAAGATTGATGACCCATGTACTCTCACTTTTACCTTTCTGTTGCACTTTGTTCTCTGGCCAGAACTTTCAGGCTTTCATATGTGTTTGTTGAATACTGGTTGCTTCGGGAGGGAAGAAACCATGAGAAATGATTTTGGGGAATGGGAGAGGCCAGCATTTTTTTTCCTTAAAATCACAGTTGCCTCCAGACGAAGTTGTGAAGTGGCACGTTGTTCCCACCTATCCGCTCACCTGTCCCATGTTAGGACTTTAAAGATCTTTTCTCCATCTTACTCTCACTCTTTGTGAGAGGCCCCCAGCAGAGGAGGCCAATCCGAAGAGATACCAATCATTGCTTTCTTATGCAAATTTTCCCAAAGCTAATTGAGCCCATTCCTTTGGTTCAAATCTAATAACTTCTAAAGAGGGAAATTTCAGATATTATCGGACCATGAAACAAAGTATTTGGGGTCAGGAGAGCCTTTGATGAACTCCTCAAATGACAAGGATTGACCCTCAGGAGGGTCATTTAATAGGAAACACTAGCAGGTTTGGAGGCAGACTTAGTCTACTCACATAAAAGGGCAGAGCCAATGGTCTACAGTTTGAAGCCACCAGCGTCCTGATGGCTAATCAGGTAGATTTCAGTATAACTTTTCTTTCTTACCCTGCTTCTGAATGACCAGGCCCTAGAGTGGCAAACCATGTGTAAGATGCTCAGGCTTCTTTTAAAATGGAGCCAAGAAAGGACTGACAGATGAGCACACGGCGAGGACTGAGAAATATTCAATGGGGAGAAACTGAGCGGAAAGGAAAGGAAGCAAACAGCTGAGCCGGCTTCCCATGAGTATTAACTCAGGCATCAGAGGGAAACGTGATGACAGTGAAAGCAGCAGTCAAAGACCTTGTTGTGGGAGCAGAGGACAACAAGGCAGAGCTACAGAACTGAAAGCACACAATGTCGGTGTCTCCCCAGAGCCCGGCCTCCCGCCCCGGTGGGGGGTGAGGAGGAGGCAGATAGAGAAGGGAGCACCAGGAGGAGCACGCGGGGAGGACGGAGCAGGCGCTGGGGCTACGTGGGCGAGGCTGTGACTGAGACGAGAACCCGAGAATCGAATTTCTGCAGATTTCATTTGCTCCGCATGGGAGACCGAGAGGGCTGGAGAGGGGAAGGGCCTGCAGAGTTGGGCTGCATGACGTGCTCTGGACCACCCGTCGTCTTTTTCACCTGCCTCCCAGATGCTGAAGTGTCCAACCCAAAGGCAGTGGTGAGCATCTATGGAATGCCAGCTGTTGGTATGAAGCTGGATCCACGTTTAGTTGAGTCTTCACTGCTGGGCCCTTGTCTGCCTCCTTAGTCTCAAGACAGAGACTGAGGCTGGGTGTGGGGGATGGTCTCTCCTCGATGGAACTTCAGACAGGCTCCTCTGCATTCTCTTCCCAACTAGGCCTGGAACTTTTCCTGCCAAGCTGGATTAGCAGAATCCCCCATCTGATCACACTCCTATGTCTACCCAGATTGCTCATTCCCCACTTTTGCCCGGGTATAATATCTGATTTCTCTAACTTCAGCAAGAATCTTGTTAAGTTAATTTAACCAGAATCCCCTCTTACCCGTGATGTTTCCTTGTAGTAAATTTCCATCCACTGACCTCCCACCCCTCCCCTTCTCACTGACTCTAAAACCTCCACTTTTCCTTATTGTTTTCAGGGCTGAGCTCATCTCTCTCCCCTACTGCAAAACCCCAAAGCAGTAGTCCCTGTATGTATCCCAATAGTCCCCCGGAATAAAGCTGGCCTTCCTGTTTTAATGAGTGTCATAAATAATATTTTTCTTTCACAGAAGAGAGGGCCAGTTATCTTCTGATAATCTGAGGAAAAAGCAAAAGCAGATGAACTGAAATGAGGCACCCGAGAACTCACCAGAAGTAAAAGCATAGCATTCAGACCCAAGGGTGGGTTTTACTCACTGCGGCAGTCTAAATTCCTCTTCTCTCTTTCATGTTCATCCCTACCAGTCCTCTCTCTCTGTCAGCCTCCATATTCGCATAATTAATAAATGTGAAATTTGGAAGATAAAGTCAGACTTTTGAAGCCCACTTTAGGCTCTCATTGCTTCCCTCCTAGGTCAGTTCTTCCCAAATTTAGTGTGTATTTACATTGCATGGAACTCTTCTTCCATATACATTCTGATGTGGGTCCAGAGTATATTTCAAACAAGATCTCAGAAAATGCCAGTTCAGGTCTTAGGTCCTTGTTTAATTCTCCTTGAATCACCTTGAAGAGGTCTGAAAACATATTGATGCCTAGGTCCTACCACCGTTTCTGATTTGTCTGGTCTGGGTGTGACTGGGCGTGGAGAATGCCATGTATCTTTTTGAATTACAGTTTTGTCTGGATACATGTCCAGGAGTGGGACTGCTGGGTCTTATGGTGACTCTCTTTTTTGTTTTTTGAGGAAATTCCATACTGTTTTCCATAGTGGCTGTACCAGTTAATATTCCCATAGGTTTTGCCTTCTTTGGGAGAATAGCAAAACCTGGTGACGGTGAGTGTCACCAGGCCTCTTGGAGCTGAGCAGCTGCTGTCCAGCCTGGAGAGGGCGGGGTCCCTGCATCATGTGCATCCCACTGTCTCACCGCGCTCCGAGTGCACACCTGCACCGCTGCCAGCCGCCTGCACTTGCATGGCCTCCCTGGGCCTCGCAGACCTTTGAGTTCCCCACTGCTAGCCTGCAAACCTATGTTCCCATTCCTCACCTTCCAGGATACAGTTCCAACGACTCCTCTCTCACACGATCTCCTTGTCTAGGCGTGTGACACTCTGGTTGTGTCCCTCTTGCTATCTGTCATGCAAAGTTTCACACTCTGCTGATCAAAGTTTCCTCCCTGCTCCCTGTGAGCGAGATGACCTTCTTGCTTCTTCACATGTTGAAGGACCCCAGCATTTGTTTAATGAAGGAAAAGTGCACGTTATGAATTGAATTATGTCCTCTCCCCACTTCATGTGTTGAAGCCCCAACACCTAAGTGTTCCAGTACCTCAGAATGTGAGTCCAGACGTAAGACCTTTACAGAGATAATTAAGGGTATGGTTAAACGAGTCTGTTAGGATGGGAAGAGGAACTTTTCATATACAAAGAGACAGCAGGGATGTGAGCACGCGGAGAAAAGACCATGTGAGGACCCAGCAAGAAGGGAGACCTTACAAGCAAGGAGAGAGGCCCAGAAGTAGCAAACTGCCCACACCTGGATCTTGGATTTCTAGCCTCCAGAACTGTGGGAAAATAAATTTAAGTTGTTTAAGCTCCCTAGTCTCTGGTACTTTGTTATGGCAGCTCTAGCAAACTAATACAGTGGGGAAGAAAGTTTCTGTTTAAATAGAATCAGTTCTTTGAAAGAGGTATCAAGATAATGATCCAGGATGGTCCAGTAGCTTTTCTGTGGTTTCCATATGTGGTTTGATATGGAAAAACTTTATCTAAAGAGATTTTCCCACCTAAAATGACCTTTTATTTGTTATTTTCTCATGGGGAATCTATCCATTTGTTGTTCTTCTCAGTTTGATTACTTCTACCATCATGGATATTTCAAAAACTACCAGAGGCTTGAGTTGATAGGTAGATGAGATGGCCTGCAATGTGAATCCTAGTATTCTCAAGATGTGAGGAAGAGAAATCCTGAAAACCTTCCTAGACAATAATCCTATTTTAAAATAAATTTTTAGGAATAGAGTTTTTTTTTTTTTTTTCAATAGACAAACCAGTAAAAGAACCAAGGAATTAGATCATTTAGTTCTACTTTGGGTAAAAGTCATCTGAATTATTGTAGTTAGCCATAAACTCCCAAAAGAGATTTTTTAAACATCTGTTGGGATAGATATCAACACTTGGCCCAATTAGAAGTCCACAGTGGCACCAGTCAGGTGTCCACTTCCCTGGAATCGCTCATCTTCCCAGTTTATTGGTAAGCATCACAACTGGTCTTGACAACCAAAAGTGAAACATTAAAGCATGGCTTAATAAACAGTGGGATGAGTTTGCCTTTGGAGGCCAGGAAAAAGAGACTAAATAGAGAAGAAGTAGTGTTAGAGGAAGTCCTAATCACAGAAGTGCCAGCAGGAGAGAAATGTAGTCTTCATAAAGGCCATCAGTTCAGTTCAGTAGCTCAGTTGTGTCCGACTCAGTGACCCCATGGATCGCAGCACGCCAGGCCTCCCTGTCCATCACCAACTCCCAGAGTTTACTCAAACTCATGTCCATTGAGTTGGTGATGCCATCCAACCATCTCATCCTCTGTCGTCCCCTTCTCCTCCTGCCCTCAATCTTTTCCAGCATCAGTTCAATTTAGTTCAGTTCAGTTGCTCAGTCGTGTCCGACTCTGTGACCCCATGAACTGCAGCACGCCAGGCCTCCCTGTCCATCACCAACTCTCAGAGTCCACCAAAACTCATGTCCATTGAGTTGGTGATGCCATCCAACCATCTCATTCTCTGTTGTCCCCTTCTTCTCCTGCCCTCAATCTTTCCCAGCATCAGGGTCTTTTCAAATGAGTCAGTTCTTCACATCAGGTGGCCAAAGTATTGGAGTTTCAGCTTCAGCATCAGTCCTTCCAATGAACACCCAGGGCTGATTTCTTTTAGGATGGACTGGTTGGATCTCCTTGCAGTCCAAGGGACTCTCAAGAGTCTTCTCCAACACCACAGTCCAAAAGCATCAGTTCTTCGGGGCTCAACTTTCTTTATAGTCCAACTCTCACAAAGGCCATGTGCCTGGCTAAAACTCAAGATTGAATATTAAGGAATGAAAGAGATAGTATTTTTTGGCAATTAATGAATTCTGCCCCAGGTACTAAGTCCATGAGTCAAGGGTTTATTGCATTTCCCTTCCCTGTGATTGCACTGGTTCTGGGATATCTGGAGAGGCTTGGGGCTAAGTTGGATACATGTATGAATTCATTCACTCTTTCACTCATTTGTTCTTCAAATATTCATTAAGTTCATGTCCACTGAATGTGTGATACCATCCAACCATGTCATCCTGTCACCCTCTTCTCCTTCTTGGTTCCCAAATACCAAATATTCTGAAACTTTACCAGGATGTGCCTTGTGTTTTGTGGGTTATTAACATTTCCTTCTACTGTCCAAAATTTTCTAAATTGTTTCTATGATGAGTTTCTGTGGAAGAGACCGTTTTTCAGAACAGTAGGCTGGAGTTTCTCAGTTTTCATTAGGGCAAAAAAAAAAAGTATTTTTGTTTAAAGTCATCTTTTTATTGCCAGATCTTAGCAATAGCACCAGGCATTTGCTAAAGTGGAACTCAACAATTTCAGTAAATGAATCCAATTGAAATAAGCTTCTTGCAAAGTTTAAGTCTTTGGATTCAAATTTATGATGATACTTCTCACTGTATCAGCAAAGGCACAAGATGATCAAAGTACTGAGTGACTGGCTTGGCTGATGGCCTCTTATTCCATCTAAGGGTTCAGTTAAGTGAGATGGTGGAGTGACTAGTTGGTAACATGAATATTCCCAAACGTCACATATCTTTCCTGTGAAGTATTCCTCCACAGCTAACTCATCCTTCTCCAGCTCTTCCCACAATATATGCTGGATTTCCCATGCTGGGGGCATGGGGGAAAGTGGTGGTCAAGGAAGGAGGCAGAACATGAGTCCATCAGTTTCCTGCTGAGCTGATGGAAGCTTTTCCTGTCTGACCTGCCCTTAAAAAGAACTGCCTGCTAAGGCATATGCTGAAGGCTGGGAGAAACTGGAGTTGAGGGTAGGGGCGGAAATGACGTGCAGTCCTGTCGGGAAAATCCAAAGAAATGAAGGTTAAGTGTAGGAATTGCTGGATTTAAAAGGAAATCCTTTGGGACGCTTATGAGAAGTAGTTTATCTTTTAACTCAGGATTTAAGTTTGAAATGTATATGGTTACAGAGGAAAGGAATATTCACATACTTCTTTTAAAAAATGAACAGAAATATCATTCTCACCCCAAAACCTTTGCACTTAATTTTAGAATTAGTAATAAGTAAGACATCTGGAAGGGACTGAACAGAAGTGTTTCTAAAGAATGTTGGGATCTGAGCATACTTTCCTGTAAATGAACAGCAGGCTTGGCTTTGAAAAGTATTCTTTAAAGAAACAGCCAAGGACTTGTCTCCCATTCTCTTCTTCTTGGGTTACCTTCACCAACCACAAATTTTAAAAAAAAGAAAAAGAGTTTACTTCTTCAGAGCAATTTTAGGTTCACAGCAAAATTGAACAGAAGGCACAGAGATTTCCCATATACTCTTTGCCCCACAAATGCAGAGCCTCCCCGATTATGAACACACCCCCCCAACAACTGATTAACCTACAACGATACATCACAGTCACCCAAAGTCCATAATTTGCATTTGGATTCACTCTTGGTGTTGTATTTCATCGGCTTTGATTAGATTTACAGTGACATGTGCTCTGCGTGTGTGCTCAGTGGTATCCTACTCTTTGCAACCCCATGGAATTTTCCAGGCAAGAATCCTGGAATGGGTTGCCATTTCCTACTCCAGGGGATCATCCCGACCCAGGGATTGAACCCGTACCTCCTGCATTGGCAGGCAGGTGCTTTACCACTGTGCCATCTGGGAAACCCTATAGTGACATGAATTCATCATTATAGTATCAAACAAAGTAGTTTCACTGCCCTAAGAATCCTCTCTGCTTTGCCTGTTCATCCTTCCTCCCTATAATGCCTGACAATCGCTGACTTTTTTTTTTACTGTATCCATGTAAATGAATTCCTGAACCCAATTTCCAATGTAAGAGTAGGGGTTCCCATATCAACATGCAATTCTTGGGACACCAGCTGGGTGTCTTACAACTCAACTCCTTTCTGCCACTATCGACCCAGAGATAGTATCAGATTCCACAGCTTAAGGATTCAGTCTTACAAGCCTGTGCCCAAGCCCCTAGGAGCCGATTGCGACCCCAGGTTGTTACCTGTGCTTCTAACCAACTGGTTATAACTTAGACGTTCTTGTGACCTTCTCCTTTGGGTCAATTAATTTGCTATTTGCTAGAGCAACTCATGGAACTCAGAGAAGCATTTTAAGTAAAAGGCTAGATTAGTGGCTTATTATAAAAGGATATGACTCAGGAGCAGCCATATGGGAGAGAGGCAGAGGAAAGGGTGCAGATCTTCCACGCCCTCTCTAGGCACGCTCTCTGCATCTCCACGTGGTCATCAACCTGAATGTTCTCTGCATCCCATTGTTGTGTGTGCTTTATGGAGGCTTCGTTGCATAGGCATGAGGGATTAAATCATTGGCCATTGGAATTGATTCAAACCCAACCCCCTTCCCCTCCCTGGATGTCAGGGCTGTGGGACTGCAAGTTCTAGCCTGGGAATCAATCACAGAATTGGTTCCATTGGCAATCAGCCCCCTCCTTAGGTGCTTTTTCCAAAGCCACCTCATTAAATAACAAAAGACACCTTGAATACTCTTCAGTTCAGTTCAGTTCAGTTTCTCAGTCGTGTCCGACTCTTAGCGACCCCATGAATCACAGCACGCCAGGCCTCCCTGTCCATCACCAACTCCCAGAGTTCACTCAAACTCATGTCCATCGAGTCGGTGATGCCATCCAGCCACCTCATTCTCTGTCTTCCCCATCTCATCCTACCCCCAATCGCTCCCAGCATCAGAGTCTTTTCCAGTGAGTCAACTCGTCGCATGAGGTGGCCAAAGTATTGGAGTTTCAGCTTTAGCATCAGTCCTTCCAATGAACACCCAGGATTGATCTCCTCTAGAATGGACTGGTTGGATCTCCTTGCAGTCCAAGGGACTCTCAAGAGTCTTCTCCAGCACCACACTTCAAAAGCATCAATTCTTCGGCGATCAGCTTTCTTCACAGTCCAACTCTCACATCCATACATGACCACAGGAAAAACCATAGCCTTGACTAGACGGACCTTGGTTGGCAAAGTAATGTCCCCGCTCTTTAATATGCTATTTAGGCTGGTCATAACTTTCCTTCCAAGGAGCAAGCGTCTTTTAATTTCATGGCTGCAATCAGCCTCCGCAGTGATTTTGGAGCCCCCAAAAATAAAGTCTGACACAGTTTCCACTGTTTCCCCATCTATTTCCCAAGAAGTGATGGGATCAGATGCCATGATCTTCGTTTTCTGAATGTTGAGCTTTAAGCCAACCTTTTCACTCTCCTCTTTCACTTTCATCAAGAGGCCTTTGAGTTCCTCTTCACTTTCTGCCATAAGGGTGGTGTCATCTGCATATCTGAGGTTATTGATATTTCTCCCGGCAATCTTGATTCCAGTTTGTGCTTCTTCCAGCCCAGCGTTCCTCATGATGTACTCTGCATATAAGTTAAATAAGCAGGGTGACAATATACAACCTTGACGTACACCTTTTCCTATTTGGAACCAGTCTGTTGTTCCATGTCCAGTTAACACTCAGGAAATTCCAAAGGTTTTGGAAACCCTGAGCCAAGAACCATGACAAAGCCCAAATATATATAAGAAATATCTTTTGGTCATCCCAACAACCAAATGTATGTTTTTCTGAAGATTCACAATGTTGCAGCACAGTTTTGCCTTTTCCAAAAAGTCATGTAGTTGGAATCATGCATGGAATATGTGGGCTTCCAAGGTGGCACTAGTGGTAAAGAATCCGCCTACAATGCAGGAGACGTAAGAGACTCAAGTTTGATCCCTGGGTCAGAAGATCCCAGAGAGGAGGGCATGGCAACCCACTCCAGTATCCTTGCCTAGAGAATCGCATGGACAGAGGAGCCTGGTGGGCTACAGTCCACAGGGTTACAAAGAGTCAGACACAACTGAAGTGATTTAGCATAGCACACGGAATATATAGCTTTTTTAAATTGACTTCTTTCACTTAGTGATATACATTTACATTTTCCCCAGGTCTTTTCATGGCCTGATAGTTCATTTCTTTTTAATGCTGAATAATATTCCATTGTTTGGGTATACCACAGTGTATCTCTTCTCTTACTGAAAGATATCTTGGTTGCTTTCAAGTTTCAGCAGTTATAAATGCAGCTGCTATAAACATCCACGTGCAAGTTTCTTTCTTTTTCCTGTGGATGTAATTTTTTAGTTCTTTTGGGTAAATACCAAGGAGAGATTGCTTGATCATATGGTAATAGCATGTTGAACTTTGTGTAAAGCTTGTCAAACTGAGCTCCAAAGCAGTTGTACCACTTTGTGTTCCTGCAGTGAGTGAGAGTTCCTGACACTCCACATCTTTGCCAGCAGCTGGTGTTGTCAGGGTTTTGGATTTTAGCCATCCTAACGGGTATGCTACATCATGAGGAATGCAGGGCTGGAAGAAGCACAAGCTGGAATCAAGATTGCTGGGAGAAATATCAATAACCTCAGATATGCAGATGACACCACCCTTATGGCAGAAAGTGAAGAGGAACTCAAAAGCCTCTTGATGAAAGTGAAAGAGGAGAGTGAAAAGGTTGGCTTGAAGCTCAACATTCAGAAAACGAAGATCATGGCATCTGATTCCATCACTTCTTGGGAAATAGATGGGGAAACAGTGGAAACTGTGCCAGACTTTATTTTTTGGGGCTCCAAAATCACTGCAGATGCTGATTGCAGCCATGAAATTAAAAGACGCTTACTCCTTGGAAGGAAAGTTATGACCAACCGAGATAGCATATTTAAAAGCAGAGACATTACTTTGCCAACCAAGGTCCGTCTAGTCAAGGCTATGATTCTTCCCGTGGTCATGTATGGATGTGAGAGTTGGACTGTGAAGAAAGCTGATCACCGAAGAATTGATGCTTTTGAAGTGTGGTGCTGGAGAAGACTCTTGAGAGTCCCTTGGACTGCAAGGAGATCCAACCAGTCCATTCTGGAGGAGATCAATCCTGGGTGTTCATTGGAAGGACTGATGCTAAAGCTGAAACTCCAATACTTTGGCCACCTCATGCGACGAGTTGACTCACTGGAAAAGACTCTGATGCTGGGAGGGATTGAGGGTGGGAGGAGACAGGGACGACCGAGAATGAGATGGCTGGATGGCATCACCGACTCGATGGACATGAGTTTGAGTGAACTCTGGGAGTTGGTGATGGACAGGGAGGCCTGGCATGCTGTGATTCATGGGGTCACAAAGAGTCGGACACGGCTGAGCAACTGAACTGAACTAACTGAACGGGTATGCAAAATTGTTGTTTTAATTTACATTTCCCTGATGACATGTGCAGTATTTTTTTCCTGTGCCATCTCTATGTCTTCTTCGGGGAAAGCATACACCAAATGCGTGTATATCTTATGACTGGATTGTTTATTTTCTTATTGTTGAGTTTTACCTAGTGTCATTGGGGGTAACTTCCTATATGTGGTGATATGGACTAAGCTTACAATTTGAATTCAGATACTAAAATGGAGGGAGAAAGTTTAAAACAAAACCAATTTTTGGTGATATCTGGTTTAGTTTAAACCAAAGGTAGAAAAGTGAAAGTGTTAGTCACTCAGTCATGTCCAACTCTTTGTGACTCCATGGACTATAGCCCTCTAGTCTCCTCCATCCATGGAATTCTCCAGGTGGGAATACTGGAGTGGGTTATTGTCCCCTTCCCCAGGGGATCTTCCTGACCCAGGGATGGAACCTGGGTCTCCTCCATTTAGGCAGACAGAAAGGATACTTCATAAGGAGCAGCAGCTAATGGGATTAGATTTGTCCCGGAGGGTCATCAGAAGTGGGCAACAAGAAGCAGAACTTCTTCCTGACTGTCTCCTTCTTCCACAGAAACCATCCCAGAATTGTGGGCCTCAGTAGCCTTTAACAGGGCTTGCCTTGCTATTGCTGTGCCCTCTGTTCAGTGCCTTGCTTGAGCAGAGGGCAGTGTGGAGAAAACACAGAGCAAAGCTCTAGAATGTTTTCTGTGGTTCAAAGGACTTACATAATTTGTTTTCATGTCCACTTGTTCTGTTCCTAACATCTATAGGTGGCTTTGGGAGCATCCACTCTGAGCGTGGTACTGAACTATTCCCCGTAAGAGAAGTCAAAAAGGTTGATCATAGTGATTCTAAGGAAATTCTTGTGAAATGAATGGATGGAGGGTCAGCACAACAAACCCATGTAAGCAGATAGCTGCAAATGCGTACGATTTCCATATGGACTGAGCTCCTTCAGAGAGAGTCTTCCAAGTTGGACCTGGGAGGGTGCTTGGGGCAGTTTTGTTGAAATTGTATCCCAATCTGCCTCCCCGCACGGATGCTTCCTCCTTGGGCTGCTGGTGCTTGGGATGTATGGCCCTTTTCAAGTAAATAATGTTCCAGAAGTGTCCATGGGAACCTTGACTCTTGTATGTGAGCATAGCAACAGTGAGTTTTAACCTTACTTGTAGAAAACTCCCTTCTTAGGTAGTGGGTTGTGCTGTGCTTAGTTGCTCAGTTGTGTCTGACTCTTTGTGACCCCAGGGACTGTAGTCTGCCAGGCTCCTCTGTCCATGGGGATTCTCCAGGCAAGAATACTAGAGTGGGTTGCCATGCCCTCCTCTAGGGGATTCCCAACCCAGGGATCAAACCCAGGTCTCCCACTTTGCGGGTGGATTCTTTACTGTGTGAGCCATCAGGGAAACCCAAGAATAATGGAGTGGGTAGCCTATCCCTTCTCCAGTGGATCTTCCCAACCTAGGAATCGAACCAGTGTCTCCTGCATTGCAGGCAGATTCTTTACCAGCTGAGCTACCAGGGAAGTTACTTTGCACCGAAAATGTGGACTTTTCTTCTTAGAACCTTTGTGGTTGCCATATCTGCCGCATGAACAGTTCAGTGAGCCTGTTGACATCTGTGAAGTATGTTATTTCATCCCAATTACCCTTCTGGAATACTGCTGTTTAGGGACAACTTTCATGCCATGTCATTGCTCAGGAAAGCACTTGTAATACAGATTAAGTTTCTAAACTTAAAAGTAGACATTGAATTTCTGTCACTCTGTAAACCTAATTGTAGAGAAAAATCCAGCGTGATACATAAATAACCAGGCTTCCCCAAGTCTTAGCTGACCCCGGGAGCCCTGCAGTGGTTCAAGGACTAAGGGAAGACATTCTCCAGAGGGTGAAGCAGCAGTCTGTCTGCTCTGCGCCATACCTGCCCCAAAGCCTTGTCCAGAGTAGATGCTCAGTTATCAGTGAAGCAAGCAAACAGTAAGTGCAGTCTAAGAACTCTCTTTATCCTTACACATGTTCCTCTCTGCATCAGATTCTGACACAGCTGGTATTTAATGGACACTTGTTGTGTACAAGACTCTGTGTTTCAAATTTGTTAGTTCACTTAAGCCTCATAGCCATCCTGTGAGCTGCCTTAAAAGTCAAATCTAATAACTACACTTTTCTCAAACTTTTAGTATAGTGTCAGATATCATCAGTGAAACCTCAGGGCAGGTTAGAGTCAAAATCCCTTTACTAACTTGACTTCAGCTTTCTGGAAGGTCAATGCCGTTCCCTCTTGCAACCTAACAACAGAGTACTTCTCTGATAGTCTGAGAAGTTCTGGCTTGAACATATATTAAATATAATTACTTATTGTAGTGTATATATAGTAAGTAATTATATATATATATATATATATATATTTATATATAGTCTGCAGTGAGCATCTACAGGTTAAAGTCCTAGATCCACTTATTCTGCACCTATTTTTAAGAGCTTGCTATGTGCCAGGAAATGTTCTAGGTATTAGGAACACTGTGTTGAAGACAGATGGAGGCTCTGTTTTAATGGTGCTTATCTGCCAGTGGATAGAAAGAGAATACGTAGGCAAATATATAGTATGTCAAGATGTGGGCTAAGAATGACAGAGCAGGGCGAGGGAGTGGAGAGCGATAGGGTTTGTGTGTCAGAGAGGGAGGTCAGGGAAGACTTCTCTGAATGAAAGACCTGAACATTGGGCTGAACATCTGAGTCCCCATCACACAGCGAGGGAGAGAACATTCTAGAACAGCAAGTGCAAAGGCCCCAAGACAGAAATGTTTCTGGCATGGTCAAAGAGAAAGGAGTATCAAGGATGACTCCTGGGTTTGGAGACTTTGCTCAAATGCTAAATGGTGGGGCCGTTTACTGAGAAGGGGTGGGAGCGGGAGAGCCAGCAGGGTTACCGCTGAGGAGGCGTGGCAGTGAAGAAGGGTCCCTGGGGGGCTGACGTTTGCCGTGTTTGTCACACAACGGGGGGCAGGTTCAGAAGGGAGCCGGGGCAGAGGAGCGCTCAGGGCTGGCTACCTGGTCTGGGCATCAATGGCCAACAGGACACATTTGAAGACACGGGAGTGGGTGGGTGCACCCAGGGAGTGAGGGAAGCAGAGAAAGCTGGGATGTCTGAGTCAAGGCCACCCAGGCATGTTTTTAAATGTTGCCAAATTGTTCCTTTAAAAGTCTGGCCAGGTTCCACTTGTTAGTATCCTGGAAGAGAGCACACTCAAAAGTAAGCTATTTAAATACGTGTTTGGACTTCTCCCATGGTCCAGTGGTTAAGAATCTGCCTGTGAATGCAGGGGATATGGGTTTGATCCCTAGACCGGGAAGACCCCCACACAACCCTGTGGGCAGCTAGGCTCATGCAGCAAAACTATTGAACCCGCACGCACAGAGCTCTGTGCTCTGCAACCAGAGACGCCACCACGACGGGAAGCCCACACAGCCCAGCTCGAGAGCAAGCCCCTCTCAGCAAAACCAGAGAAAGCCTGCACACAGCGGTGAAGACCCAGCCCAGCCAAAACTAATAAAATGAATTGAATATAGAGAAATAAAGCCAAACTTATTAAAAGTGCATTTAATTATAAATAAAATTGAGCCAGTTTAACTTATATGCAGAGTACATCATGCGAAATGCTGGGCTGGATGGAGCACAAGCTGGAGTCAGGACTGCCGGGAGAAATATCAATAACCTCAGATACGCAGATGACACCACCCTTATGGCAGAAAGCAAAGAGGAACTAAAGAGCCTCTTGATGAACATGAAAGAGGAGAGTGAAAAAGTTGGCTTAAAACTCAATGTTCAGAAAACTAAGATCATGGCATCCGGTCCCATCACTTCATGGCAAATAGATGGGGAAACAATGGAAACAGTGATAGACTTTATTTTGGGGAGCTCCAAAATCAGCGCAGATTGTGATTGCAGCCATGAAATAAAAAGGTTCTTGCTCATTGGAAGAAAAGTTATGACCAACCTAGACAGCAAGTTAAAAAGTGGAGACATTCCTTTGCCAGCAAAGGTCTATCTAGTCAAAGCTATGGTTTTTCCAGTAGTCATGTATGGATGTGAGAGTTGCACTATAAAGAAAGTGGAGAGCCAAAGAACTGATGTTCTTGAAGTGTGGTGTTGGAGAAGACTCCTGAGAGTCCCTTGGACAGCAAGGAGATCCAGCCAGTCCATCTTAAAGGAAATAAGTCCCGAATATTCATTGGAAGGACTGATGCTGAAGCTGAAACTCCAGTACTCTGGCCACCTGATGCAAAGAACTGACTCATTTGAAAAGATCCTGATGCTGGGAAAGATTGAGGGCAGGAGGAGCAGGGGATTACAGAGGATGAGATGGTTGGATGGCGTCACCAATATGATGGACATGAGTCTGAGCAAGCTCCGGGAGTTGGTGATGGACAGGGAGGCCTGGTGTGCTACAGACTATGGGGTTGCAGAGTCAGACACGACTGAGCGACTGAACTGAACTGATGTTTTATTGGCTATTTTCTCTTTGAAAAAGAAATCCTATGAACTGCATGCCTTTGGCCATATTGCTAATTTAAGAAGGGTTACTGATACAAGTTTGATTGATTTACAAGTTCTTAGCCTAAATGTATTTAAGAATATTTGTCCTTTGTCATCTGTTTTGCAGTCCTTTTCTTTTGAATTTTAAAATACTTTTTACAGTTGGGAAGATAAAAATTTTTATATAATCAAGTTTAATAATATACTTTCCTTTATAGATTCTGAATTCTCTCTTTTAATATTTCAAGAGGTAAACACCTCTTACTAGGTGTTTGCCTATCATTTAGGTAACAGTTATTATTTAGGATGATAATCAAATTCTCTTAGGTTTTTTGCCATTCTCTCCAGGATAGTTTCAGTTTCTCCTATGTTTGTGGCAGAGCTCCTTAGGAAATGAATCCACAGAACTAACATTCCTAGATCATTTTCCAACAGTGAGCAGCAGGGAAATCAGGAGGAGATAAATAGTGGCTGGCAGACTTTGGGTTGAACCCAGAGCCTGGCATACAGCAGGTGCTTAACATACGTTGTTGAAGAAAAGCACAGATGGCTTTTCTCTTAACTCAACAGGGGTAGAACTCTTCAGACATTGCCAAGGACTTTCCAGGCATTATCACTTGCACAGCCCCAAGATTTCCTGCAGCAGAAAGAGAAGCTGGGGATGAGTCCGGGGGTGGTCAGCACCCGCCAGAGCTGGATGACAGCTTTATAGAGGAAACCGCTGGGACGGTCCATCCTCACGGTCCTGGGACTGGGTGGCTGGAGAATTTCAACCAATTACAGTTTTTACTTGGGAGCTAGCTCACTTTGAGGGAGAATTTGTTACTTGAAACAAACTACACTGTAGGCAAAATACATTTTGTGATGCAAACTGGGAGCCACCCGGGTGTCCCGCTATGGTTTCCCGTCCTTTTCTTGTCCGTTTCTGCCATCTACCGGCCACAATGCAAATTACTCCGGGTTTCTTGAGATTCTACCTAAGAGGAAGGGCGTTTTATTCCTGTACCTTCTCAATCTGAAATGGAATTTCCCACATAGGTTGTGCTGTAATTCACGAAGATCCAAAATGTATTTCTCCCCAAATCATAGTTCTCAGGGGACTGAATTATCTGTTTATTCATTCGCTTTATTACCTTAGTTTTGTCGGAGAGGCAGTGTTTGAATTCTGCCCACCTGTGTTTAAATCAGGCCACTTCCCTGGTGGCTCAGACAGTAAAGAATCTGCCTGCAATGTGGGAGACCTAGGTTCAATCCCTGGGTTGGGAAGATCCCCTGGAAAAGTGAATGGCTACCCACTCTAGTATTCTGGCCTGGAGAATTCCATGGACAGAGGAACCTGGCAGGCTACAGCCCATGGGGTCGAAAAGAGTTGGACAGAACTGAGAGACTTTCACTTCACTTCTGCATTGGCAGGTGAGTTCTCTACCACTGAGCCACCAGGAAGCCCCTGCCTTAGTTTAGGCAGGCATTAGTTTGGAACATAACAAATTCCATTTATTAGTTATTATTTATAACTTATGCCCAATATTTGCAGAGGAATTTTGTTTCCAAACTGTTTCCATTTTATCTCTTGAGACTCAGCTCAAAAGCTGCAGCTTCCATTTTGGAGCCTTCCTTCATACCTCCTTCTGGAATAATCCACCTTTCCTCTGAGCTCCCATAGCACATCATCTCTCGGACTGATGATTTTTCACTTTGGGATATAGACCCACCTGGCCGTGTACATTGCCTAGATCTCCGTGGGAAAGAGCCAGTCTGGTTCACCACTGTGTCTCTCACACGGATGCGAGTTAGCAACTGCTCAGTAAATATTTGTTGAGAAGATGAACAAATAATCTCTATTATATAACTCCACTCAGGAATCCTGAGTCAAGCACAAGTGTGAAATGTACCCCTTCTATAGCTGAGGCGTTAAGTGACTTGCCCCACAAGGAATGGGGTGTTACAGCTGGGACCAGGTTTTGATGGGACCGGGTAGAGCTGGGGATTTTGCCAGGCAGAGAATGTACACGAAGGGAAACAAGGGCAATGACATGCAGGAGCAAGGTTCACTCTCAGCCCACTTGCCCTGGAGCCAAATGCTGAAGGCTGATCCTAATAGAGCTAGAGAGACAGGTTCACGGCTGAAGCAGGTCTTCCGGTTTTCCCATGTCTCATCCAAGCCTATTGAACTGCAATCTCACAACCTAATGCCAAGTTCGTAATGTCTGAGGTCCCACTCTGGACTGTCAGTCTCACTTATCATCAAATGACTACTGTTTTAGGTCTAGATGTCAAAATATTTATTCCCCCAATTCACATGTAATGTTCAAGAAACCAAAGGGTCCCATCAGAAGAGCCTTGTTACTTAAAAAAAAATTTTTTTTAAATCATACTTTTTCTTTTCCATTATGGTTTATTACAGTATATTGAATATAGTTCCCTGTGTTATACAGTAAAAGTGAAAGTGTTAGTCACTTAGTTGTGTCTGATTTTTTGTAACCCCATGAACTGTAGCCTGCCAGGCTCCTCTGTCTATAGAATTTTCCTGGCAAGAATACTGGAGTGGGTAGCTATTCCCATCTCCAGGGGATCTTCCCAACCTAGGGATCAAACCAGGATCTTCTGCTTTGTAGGCAGATTCTTTACCATCTAAGCCACCAGTGAAGCCCTACTGCTACACAGTAGAACTTGTTGCTTATCTATCCCATATATAATAGTTTGCATATGCTAATTCCAAACTCCCAATCCACCCACACTCACCCCCCTTGGCAACCACAAATCTGTTTTCTATGTCTGTTTCAGAGATAAGTTCATTTGTGTCATATTTTAGATTCCACATATAAGTAATATCATAGGATATTTGTCTCTCTCTCTGACTTACTTTGCTTAGTATGATAATGTCCGAGTCCATCCATGTAGCTACAAATGAGTCCTGTTAACTTTTTTATTGGGTAGAAATAACCTAGTCACACTGAGAGCCAGAGACCACACAGACATCTCTATTCTGTTATCCTCTATCTTCAATGTATATTTATTAAGCATCTACCGTGCCCCAAGCTGTATCATCAAGGTAGTTCAGTTCACCAGTTCAGGAGTCAGAAAGATCTAGGTTTCCATCTTAACCTTTGTCACTTAGTAAAGGTGTGATTTGAGGGCAGTTACTTAACAAACATTCGCAAGTTTGTTTCTGAGTTTCCTCATTTGCAGAATAAGGTTGTTAATAGTACCTGCCTCACGGATTGCTATGAGGAATAAATGAATTAAGACACATCGAGGATGTATTAACAGCAAAATCCCTGGCACACTGTAAGTGCGGAGGGAAGTCGAGTTGCTGTCATCATCGTCATTGCTGTCGTATCATCATCACCACCACCAGTCCCTCTGCAGTGTCAGGGATTTAAAAGATGGATAAAGTGCAGAGCTCTGTGTGTAACTGTATTTCACTGGCCCCCTAGGTCCTGGATGCTGCAGTCTGAATGAGATGTGTGCAGGGAGATAGGGACCTATGCATGCATGCATGCTCAGTCACGTCCAACTCTTTGGGGCCCCATGAACTGTAGCCCACCAGGCTCCTCTGTCCATGGGATTCTCCAGACAAGAATACTGGAGTGGGTTGCCATTTCCTCCTTCAGGGGATCTTCCTGACCCAGAGATTGAACCTGTGTCTCCTGCACTCCTGCATTAGAAGGTAGCTTTTTTTTTTTTTTTTTTTTTACCACTGAGCCACTGGCTTCCCTGGTGGGACCTGTAATAAGAAAAAATTTAAAAATGAAGAATATACACATCCTGACCCAAGCACCTCACAGTTCAGCCCATCCTGGGACCATTTCTTTTCTTTGAAGCCTTGCGTAGGTGATCCAGGCAGAATACCGCCTATATTCCTAGAATGGAGAAAATTTTTGCCTGGGAAATTTGCAATACTTTGGCCTAAAGAAGGGTATTTACTATCCCTTAGTGACACCTGGAGCACAAGCTGGAATCAGGATTGCTGGGAGAAATATCAGTAACCTCAAATATGCAGATGACACCACCCTTATGGCAGAAAGTGAAGAGGAACTAAAAAGCCTCTTGATGAAAGTGAAAGAGGAGAGTGAAAAAGTTGGCTTGAAGCTCAACATTCAGAAAACTAAGATCATGGCATCTGGTCCCATCACTTCATGGGAAATAGATGGAGAAACAGTGGAAACAGTGTCAGACTTTATTTTTTTGGGCTCCAAAATCACTGCAGATGCTGATTGCAGCCATGAAATTAAAAGGCGCTTGCTCCTTGGAAGGAAAGTTATGACCAACCTAGATAGTATATTAAAAAGCAGAGACATTACTTTGCCAACCAAGGTCCATCTAGACAAGGCTATGGTTTTTCCCGTGGTCGTGTATGGATGTGAGAGTTGGACTGTGAAGAAAGCTGATCGCCAAAGAATTGATGCTTTTGAACTGTGGTGTTGGAGAAGACTCTTGAGAGTCCCTTGTACCGCAAGGAGATCCAACCAGTCCATTCTAAGGGAGATCGATCCTGGGTGTTCATTGGAGGGACTGATGCTAAAGCTGAAACTGCAATACTTTGGCCACCTCATTTGACGAGTTGACTCACTGGAAAAGACTCTGATGCTGGGAAAGGTTGGAGGCAGGAGGAGAAGGGGACAACAGAGAATGAGATGGCTGGATGGCATTACCGACTCTATGGACATGAGTTTGAGTGTACTCCGGGAGTTGGTGATGGACAGGGAGGCCTGACGTGCTGTGATTCATGGGGTCGCAGAGAGTCGGACATGACTGAGCGACTGAACTGAATTGGACTGAACTGAAGTGACACCTGACTTGGGAATGCGCTTCCCTGGAGCTCCCCATGAAACTGAGACAGAGATTTGAGTCTTTACTAGGTCTGTGGGTTTTACAGGGCTGAAACTTCTCTTGTTCAGTCTTTGTAATAATACAAACGGACAGATTTAGAGATTAGGAGTCCCAACTTGCTGTATCCTTTAATATATATTTGCTGTATCCTTTAGTATCTATTTCATGCATGTGGCTGTGGTTTGTATATTCCATGGTATTCTGAAGATCTATAAAATAAAATATGACAGAGCTGCTATTATACTACATGTGTGCTGTGCTTAGTCACTCAGTCATGTCTGACTCTTTGCCACCCCATGGACTGTAGCCCGCCAGGCCCCTCTGCTCATGGGGAATTCTCCAGGCAAGAAGAGTGGGTTGCGCTGCCCTCCTCAGAGGATCTTCTCAACCCAGGGATCTAGCCCAGTCTCCCATATTGCTGATGGATTCCTTACCATTTGAGTTACCAGGGACCCTGAATAGGAATCACCTAATTAGGGAGGTAGCATTTTTAGCATTAAAGTGGCATGGAAGTTGTGAAGCAGAGGCTTCAGTAAAAGGAATTTCTTAGTATCTGAGCTTGGGATAAGGCCTTTCATTCCTGGTTTATGGGAAAGAAAAAAACAACCTACAAGTCCTTGCTAACCTCTTTTAATCTAAGAATTTTGAAGGCTAAGGTATAACTCTGCTCAGAGGTGGGTGCCAGACTCGTTGATTTTCAAGTTTCCTTTGCCTTATGGTGTTTAGCTCATCTGTGGGAGGATGAGCAGGACAAGGAACAGTTAAATGGGGTCTCCCATCAGTTCCAGGCCGCAGAGTTCTCTTAAGGCTTCTTCCAAAGCAGTCTCCTACTATGTCGCAAGTCAGCCTCCACCAAGGAGAAGGACATCTGTGTTTTTTTAGATAGAAAAGTGCTGTCTCCTTGTCACTTTGCAGGAAGCGCTTTTCTCTCTGCTTCCCTTCATCAGGCCTGGTGGTATCTCCGAAGGGAAAGGAGCTACCTGGTAAATAGAGATAAGCTGTGCTTATTAGCGGAGATTTGCAAGAGAAGGGGCTGTTTAAAAATGGATAAGGAGGTAATTGTGTTCCCCCGGCTTGAAATCAGGGACTCCTTTTCCTCCACCAGAGCCGGGCAAGCCAGCGAGGAGCTGAGCGGGTGTGCTCACCACCGCGGGGCGACCTGGAGTTCACAAGCTCGGGCTGCTCTCAGCCGCAGGAACCCTCAGGCCTTTGAAGCTGCCGAGTTGTCCCGACATTAGAGCTCTTCCACGAAGGACTGATGCTCTGCCAGGAGAGTGAGACGCCGTCGTTCTTCGACTGCCCTTTGGAAGAAAGGGGACAGGCGTGCAGAGCGGCCCCAGGGGCGGGCTCACTTCTGGTGGCGCTGCCTTTGTGCGTCTCCCCAGCCTCACCCTCCACGCAGCAAGCGAGGGCTGCAGGGATCGGGTACCGCGTCCCTTGAAAGGATCCAGGTGAACTGTTGGGTCCAGACATGAAGGATGGGGGTAGCGGCTGTGTCGACATGATGTCTAACATCTGGTTCAAACCTGAGTTCAATCAGCTTTCCAGATGTTCACACACACAAGCACACACACACAAAGTTTGCCACTGGGAAGACAAAGCAACCTCTTGGTCACGCTTCCCACCTGACCATTCTGGAGACACCAGTCTCGTTTATCAGCTTTGCATTTAGAAGTGAAGCATTGATCTGGGCCACACGATCAAGACCCCTGAGTTTTTCTAACATTCATCTCCCAGCTTCCCCTGTCACCCCCATCAGGGGCATGTCAAGGAAACAGGGGAGCCCTGCGCCCAGGGGACTAAGTCTGCTCTTTGTCTGCCCTGGAGCTCGGCTTATCCTGATTGTGCTGACTCTGTGGGATTCCCAGAAAATCAAAGCCGGGGACAATAGCCGGGAAAATGACCGGTCCACACGTGCCTGGCTCCTTCCCATACCCCCACAGCCTGTGAGTACCCCCGGGGCGGGGGAAGGCAAGCTGGGAAGGGAGTTGTGATGAGAAAGTAGATACCTTTGCAGCCTCCACACTGTCTTCTCAGGCTGATTTCTGAGGCAGAATGAATGTGTGTGTGTGTGTGTGTGTGTGTGTGATTCCCCAGATAGTGTCATAAAGCACAACTACTATTTCCTAGTAGGAGATGAATTGTCAACTCACCACCCCCTACAACATTTTTGCTGAAGGCATTTTAAATATCATCTGGTTATTTGGTTATTTCTGAGGAATAAAGAATAACTGTGAGCTGAATATTACTGAAATCCCCATTTTCAGCTGTGATTTTAATTACTTGGCAGTGCGGAAGTTTGGTTTTTAAATTTTCACTGTCTCTCTTCCTGGCACTTTCTCTTCAGGCCCCTTTTGTAAGAACAGACAGAACCCAAATACTTGTAGCATAAATCTGCAACTCAAGAAGTCCCTCAATCAGAGATGGATTTACCATGAATGAATTAAGCTTAAGCTCCAGAGCTTCTTGCTTTTATAGATGGCTTTCAAGGTCCTGAGAGGGGGCCCGCTGGTGTGTTGATATGGTCTTATAAATTTGCAAAAATAAGACCTTTCAAAAATAAATTTTTTTCTTAAAGGAGGCCACTTCAATGATATAAATTTAGCTTCCTGAGCAAGCTCTTATAACAGGGTGAATAATTTCTTATAAGCTGTCCATATTCATCTTAATAAAGGCACATGAATTAGACTCCAGAAATACTGCAGACGATGATTGCAGCCATGAAATTAAAAGACACTTACTCCTTGGAAGGAAAGTTATGACCAACCTAGATAGTGCATTAAAAAGCAGACATTACTTTGCCAACAAAGGTCCATCTGGTCAAGTCTATGGTTTTTCCAGTGGTCATGTATGGATGTGAGAGTTGGACTGTGAAGAAAGCTGATCGCTGAAGAACTGATGCTTTTGAAGTGTGGTGCTGGAGAAGACTCTTGAGAGTCCCTTGGACTGCAAGGAGATCCAACCAATCCATTCTAAAGGAGATCAATCCAGGGTGTTCATTGGAAGGACTGATGCTAAAGCTGAAACTCCCATACTTTGGCCACTTCATGCGACAAGTTGACTCACTGGCAAAGACTCTGATGCTGGGAGGGATTGGGGGCGGGAGGAGAAGGGGACGACAGAGAATGAGATGGCTGGATGGCATCACCAACTCTATGGACATGAGTTTGAGTGAACTCCGGGAGTTGGTGATGGACAGGGAGGCCTGGTGTGCTGTGATTCATGGGGTCGCAAAGAGTCGGACACGACTGAGCGACTGAACTGAACTGAAGAATAATTTAAAGAGGAATTTGGGGGCAGTTGCCATGACCCTTTCAATATGCAGAGCACCATTTGTTATACTTTGATTTGTCTTGAGGAAAGAAACTGCAAATCACAGAAGGGTTTCCAGAGGCTTTTAGAGTGCTTACCACCAGGGAAGAAAATAACAGTCCACATTTCATGACAGGAAGGGGCTGCCTCCTTGATATTTGGTGGGACATTCAGTTCAGTTCAGTTCAGTCGTTCAGTTGTGTCCGACTCTTTGCGACCCCATGAATCGCAGCATGCCAGGCCTCCCTGTTTACCACCAACTCCCGGAGTTCACTCAAACTCATGTCCATCGAGTCGGTGATGCCATCCAGCCATCTCATCCTCTGTCGTCCCCTTCTCTTCCTGCCCCAGTCCCTCCCAGCATCAGAGTCTTTTCCAATTAGTCAACTTTTCGCATGAGGTGGCCAAAGTATTGGAGTTTCAGCTTTAGCATCAGTCCTTCCAATGAACACCCAGGACTGATCTCCTTTAGAATGGACTGGTTGGATCTCCTTTCAGTCCAAGGGACTCTCAAGAGTCTTCTCCAATACCACAGTTCAAAAGCATCAATTCTTCTGTGCTCAGCTTTCTTTATAGTTCAACTCTCACATCCATATATGACTACTGGACAAACCATAGCCTTGACTAGACGGAACTTTGTTGGCAAAGTAATGTCTCTGCTTTTTAATATGCTATCTAGGTGGGACGTTAGCTGTGGGCAAAAGGGCTGCGTGGCGCATCCTCTGGACCCTTTCTTCATGACTGGGAGAAATGAGAGGGAGGCTTGATGACTTAGGGGATCTCGTATCTCCTTTCGGCTTTCATCTCCCAATTTTTTGGGGTGGCAAGACTTGAGCCTAGATGTTTCCCATTTATCTTGGATGGCCACCGCCTGCAGCTGCTTGAGGCAGGGTTTTGGTTCCTGGCCAGAAATTGAATTCAGGCCCCGGCAGTGAGAATGCTGCATCCAGCCGCTGGGGACCCTAGCCGCCAGGGACCATGGCCAGTGGCAAGGCCCTGGCCGTCAGCTATGTAGAAATGAATCCCTCCCATGTGCACGTGCATATCTCTTAGCCAAGATGGATTCTAGTGAAGAGGCCTATGGGTAGTTGGCATCATTTGCTTTGAAGTGGCACTCCCTGCCTTTCTGACCTCCAAGGAGCCTTTCGGTGCACGTGTAATCAGGAAGGTCTCCTTGACTTGGTGGCTGAGGATCATGTGGTCTTTTATCTCTTATCTAGGCAGGGCTCAACTCCTCTCTCGCTCCTGCTGCTTTGGAGGATCTGTTCACAGGGGAGAAACTGTTTAGCCTGGGTTCCGTATTTTTCCTGCCTCACTGTGATCAGCTTTGGGGGTTCCAAAGGAGCAGGAAGCAAAGAGAGACCTTTGGGCAGTCTGTGGGCTCAGGAGAGGGCTCAAGAGAGGGCTCAAGGAGAATGTTGCCTGAACCCCAGCTCTGGTTCTCAGAATCACATCACAACAGGGGAGCTCACTGAAGCAGAGATAGAGGCAGGATCTAGTTAATACGGTCCCAGTCTTTACCCCTCTCTTTTCTTCTTGCTTCTCCCTGTGTGTTTTAAATTAATTCAACAAACCACATGGTTGAAGCATGTTTGCTTGCTCTGTGAGTGCTTCTGTCCTATAATCTCAGAGGTAGTTTTTCTAGTAATATACTTGAAGGCTACCATTACATCAAAGTAATTTCCCTTTAACATGACTATGTTCATCAGAGTTATTGAATGCTGGTAATAACTCCCCAATTGAAGAGGTTTAACAGACTCTTTGCTCAACAACAGTCCCATTAACAGGGATGTTCCTTGTCAAGCAGCTTTCCTAGTTAGCTCTCCTCAAAGCTCAAAGGGGACATGAGAACCTTCTATCTTGTGGTAGAACCTCCTTGAGGTCCTTGGAATCCTCTTCATTAATTAGGCAGATAGAGTGGACAATTATACATGGAAGGATTTTAATGGGCTAAAACTAGAAGAAGCACATCACGCTTACATTCTATTGGCCAAATTAAGTCACATGACTGTGCCCAAGTGCAAGGGAGTCTGGGAAGTGTCATCTGGCTTGTGACCATGAGGAAAAGGGAAACAGGATTGTGAAGGTTCAGCTAGTCTGAAACAATAGGTTCAGCTAGTCTGTGCTGATGTGACTGCAAACCAGCTCTGAAGCAAAGGTATGGAATCTTCATTTCTCAAAACTAATACTGCAATATAATTCTTTTTTTCTTTTCACTTCAGAGCATGGTGGTTGAAGCTTCTTAAGCTAGTTAAACATGACACAAATAGTTAAGGTCCATTTTAGAAAAATTAGAAAATACCGATTCAGGTGACTACTTGATATACATTTTAATCAGTGATGTACTATAGTGGCAGAAATCTGCTGAGTGATAAGAAGGGTGTGGCTTGATTTTTTAAGACTGCTTTGAATCATAGAATAAAGCAAAGTACTAAATAGGTAGAGTTTTAGAAGTAGAAGAAACCTTAGAAATGATTTAGTTCACAGCTTTACTAGGTGATGAAACTGAAGGCAAAGCGGAAGGAAGGCACATTTGCCGAGCTCTGACAATGGTCTGAGGTCAAACTCTCTCCTTTCCACGGGGAAGCATAGCGACATGACTTACCCAACGTCCAGCAGCTACCGAGAGAACTGAGGCTGGGGCCCAGTGCTTCAAATCATGAGTCAATGCTCTCTTCACACACGTCTAACGACCACCCCCTCCACCAGCTGTGTGCACATGTATACATTCACGCTCCGCTTCCAAGTCATTCACGTGAGTTTAATTTACAGTCTACTGACTTGGAAGGAAGACTTGATTAATGTGTGTCATTCTCAGAATATGAGGCTAACCAGTCTGTGGAGTTGCATCTATAATAGCGTTGTTTTCACGGCTTGTATGCTATTCTGCAAATAGTGCCAAAGCATTCTGCTTGGTGGTCACCAAGTTCCAAGAGAAATGACATATCCTTTTCACGGGTCTGGAAAAGAGCAAGTTGAACTGGCTGACTTCAGACTAACCCATTGTTCTGACCCTAACAGGTGCAGGTTTCAACACTAAGGGTCGGATCCTATTACCACTCAAGTTGCATGGATCACTGACCTTGAAAGGGGTCTGCACACACACAGCAGTGTGGGACCCGTCCTTTAGGAACCAAGGTCACTAATCTGAATGGCTATTTAGAGCCATGAATGGCATTTAACAGGCACTCCTTCATTCTTCCACGGTCACTGAAGAGTCCCAGTGCTTCTCCTCCAGCTCACTAGAACTGACAATTCCCAGGCCAGAGCGATGATCACTGTGGATCAGAGAGGTGAGGTCTTCACCCTGAAGGACAGGATACAGTTCAGGGCCAGCGAGGGAGGAAAGAATCGGGACTTGGTGCTTATGATGTGTCTCCATTACAACAAACACAGCTAGGTGGAATATCTCAGATACCTCAGTGTGAAAGTTAGATTAATCCAATCAAGTCATTTTATAGTAGCCTGAAAAAAAGATTGAATCGTTCAACCCTCGTGTGTACACCATCTGCCCACTCTTGATATTTCAAATAAACAAGCATTTTCCCTCTGAAGCTGGTTTAATGTTCTGTTTCCAGTTTACTTGCTTCATTTAGGGTGTGGTTTGCTCTTGTATACACAGTGGTCACGTTAATCACTTTGGCTAATTCCTTGAAATCAAAACATAACATTTACACGTGTTTGAATCTTTTAATTGAATTTTGAGGGTATGTGGGACTGCCTGGCTATTTCATGGAGCAAATCTGTTTGTTTGCTACTGGGTACAAATTAGGAATTTACCACTCTTGAATCCCACGGTTATAGTCAGTCACTCAATTGATGTTCTACTGGTGGATGAATGACAAGAGTATTACCCACAAGCATGGAAATAACTTCCATTTGGCCTAACGAGGTGAAAGGGAAATGATTTTCTTGGGGTTTGATTGTCTAGCTAGTTCATCTATTCTGATCAAAGTTGATGCAGTTTCCAGGTGTGGATGTGGTTATAAGGAATTAGTCAATGAGGAGGAGGATCTCCTTACAGATTTTCAGGGTTATTATGAGTGATCTTTGCCAAAGGTAATAGTCTGGAAAATTTTTTTATTATTTTGAGAAAGTAGCACTGTGGCTTGCACATGATGACTATTTTATTATAAATAGTAATTAATTATTTCATTCACTCATTTAGCAAACTGTTGAACACTTCTCACGTGCAAGATGCTGGAATACAAAGATAAGTGTGACACGATGCCAGCCTTCAAAGGGCTTACAGTTTAGCTGAGGAGACAGACAAACATCTAGCTACTAAGTGATGTGGTAAGGATTTTGGTGGTCATATATGCAAACCTAGGTAGGGGTATATGTGTATGTGTGAATACATGTGTCTATATTCGTGCTGCCCTTCCCAGCCATTCAGGTGAATTTAATTTATAGTTTTCTAGGGGGCTAGAGGAGTCCTGCTGGAGAAGGCAATGGCACCCCACTCTGGTACTCTTGCCTGGAAAATCCCATGGACAGAGGAGCCTGGGAGGCTGTAGTCCACGGGGTCGCTAAGAGTCGGACACGACTGAGCGTCGTCACTTTCATTTTTCACTTTCACACATTGGAGAAGGAAATGGCAACCCACTCCAGTGTTCTTGCCTGGAGAATCCCAGGGATGGGGGAGCCTGCTGGGCTGCCGTCTATGGGGTCGCACAGAGTTGGACACGACTGAAGTGACTTAGCAGCAGCAGCAGCAGAGGAGTCCTGCGAGGGGCGTATCGAGGAGGAGAGATGAGTTTCTCCAGTGAACGTCAGAGAGGGCTTGGGGGGCGATCTGGGAGGCTTGCTCACAAAGGTAGGGAGGACACTCTACGCAAAGGGGGCGCCTGGCACAGAGGGACGGAGGAGTGAGCGAGAGAGGCCTGAGGGAGGAACGGGCTTTTGGTGCAGCTGGAGCACGATGTGCAGGTGGACGTGGTGTGTGACACGAAAACACGCGAGCGCAGAAAAGTAGTGGCAGAGTGGAAATCTTGGTTCACGTGCTCAGGTGCGATGGTGTAACTTATTCTATTAATCAGCTTATTTTTTTCAGCTGTCATTCTGCTATGGGAAAGAAACTTAATCAATGTCATTTTGGAATCCTCTCCAAGCTGGAACCCAAGGAAATGACCACAATCCTGCCTGACCCTTGGTCATCATCTCTTCGTGGCTGCTGCTAAGTCATTTCCAAAAGGTTGCCTTGCTATTCCCAGGGTCCCGGGACTCAGCTGCTGATCTCTGGCTCTATGAGGCTGTGGAAAGCCTGCCATGGTTAATCACATGACATCCACTTCTCATTAGCTAAGTTTTAGCTGCCCACCCGGAACTCTGTTGGGAAACAAGACATGGGAACTTCCGATCTTAGATCCTACCAACTTATTGAGGAAAGGTCTGTCTTTGATCCTTCCTAGGAAGATCAGAGAACAGGGCCTCCCTTCTCGGGGAGCTAAAGCTTCCCAGGTCTCACTAGTTCCTTTCCTATGACTTTCCTTACCAGATCCAGCTTTTGTAATCTTGAAAGTGTAGGATGTGGGGATGGTAACAGTCATGGTAGAGAATCTTTGCTCCTAGTTGTTACATATTTTCCAAAATTGTTTGTTTCAGTCCAATGAGGTTTTTTTTTTTCTCATTCCTTCTGAAAGCTAAGCTTTTAAAACTTAAAAGCCAATAACATTCCTTTCTTCCTTGTTTTGTAATCCCTGTTCTGTGGTAAGGGATCTAGAAAGGTCTAGATCAGCATTCTCAATCGCAGCTCCATCACTCTGAGTGCTTGGAAACGACTACAGAGGCACAAATACAGCTCCACTTCCCGAGCTTCTGATTTCATAGTCTGGGGCAGAGAATGGACGTTGGTATAGTTTAAAGGCTCCCCAGATTCTAACTACAGTCAGGACTGAGAATTGCTAGACTAGCATAATGGTTAAGGGGCTTCCCAAGTGGCTCAGTAGTAAAGAATCCACCTGTAAAGCAGGAGATGTGAGTTCAACCCCTGGGCCAGGAAGATCTGGAGAAGGAAATAGCACCCCATTCCAATATTCTTGCCTGGGAAATCCCACGGACAGGGGAGCCTAGTGGGCTACAGTTCATAAGGTCGAAAAAAATCAGACACAACTACAGGACTGAGCATGCACATGTAAGCACAGTGGTTAAGAAAGGCCCAAAATGTTAAATAAAATACAGGAAAAATATCAGCTAATACGGCAAAGTATTTTTCCAGGTCGGCATTTGGAAGAATCATGAATGCCCTATAGTGGAACTGTGACTTTATCATGCTGGGAATGCAACATGATATCTTTTCTTTCAAGATATGGAAAGAAAATATTAAATAAACTTTACTGTCTACCCTGTGCTAAGTGCTATGTTGTAAATATTTGTCTGATTTCAGCCTGAGGAGAATCCTGCAAGGCAGGGCTTTAAAATTTTTTTATTGAGACATAATTGCATATAAGCTTTTGTACGTTTCAGTTCAGTTCAGTCTCTCAGTCGTGTCTGACTCTTTACAACCCCATGAACTGCAGCACATCAGGCTTCCCTGTCCATCACCAACTCCCGGAGCTTGCTCAAACTCAAGTCCATCAAGTCTGTGATGCCATCCAACCATCTCATCCTCTGTCATCCCCTTCTCCTCCCGCCTTCAATCTTTCCCAGCATCACGGTCTTTTCCAACGAGTCAGTTCTTTGCATCGGGTGGCCAAAGTATTGGAGTTTCAGCTTCAGTATCAGTCCTTACAATGAGTATTTAGGACTGATTTCCTGTAAGATGGACTGGTTGGATCTCCTTGGAGTCCAATGGACTCTCAAGAGTCTCCTCCAACACCAGAGTTCAAAAACATCAATTCTTTGGTGCTCAGCTTTCTTTATAGGCTAATTCTCATATCCGTACATGACTACTGGAAAAATCAGGCCTGGCGTGCTGTGATTCATGGGGTCGCGGAGAGTCGGACACGACTGAGCAACTGAACTGAACTGAACTGACTAGATGGACCTTTGTTGGCAAAGTAATGTCTCTGCTTTTTAATATGCAGTCTAGGTTGGTCATAACTTTCCTTCCAAGGAGTAAGCATCTTTTAATTTCATGTCTGCAGTCACCATCTGCAGTGATTTTGGAGCTCCCCAAAATAAAGTTTGTTACTGTTTCCATTGTTTCCCCATCTATTTGCCACGAAATGATGTGACCAGATGCCATAATCTTAGTTTTCTGAATGTTGAGTTTTAAGCCAACTTTTTACTCTCCTCTTTCACTTTCATCAAGAGGCTTTTTAGTTTTTCACTTTCTGCTGTAAAGGTGGTGTCATCTGCGTATCTGAGGTTATTGATATTTCTCTCGGCAATCTTGATTCCAGCTTTTAAGTTTAAACATATTCAAATATTGATACACTTACATTTCAATATGATTATCACCATCATAGCATTATCTATATTTCTATTATGACACACAATTATAGTTTCTTTTCCATGGTGAGAACAATTAAAATCTAGTCTTTTGTGAACTTTGGGGTTTATAAATCAGCATTGCTGCCTATAATCAGTATGCTGTGCATTAGATCTCCAGAACTTAGTTATTAGTCATTGGAAAGTTGTACCCTTAAATGATGTCTGCACCCCATTGATTGCCAGGGTTGATTCAGCTGATCTGACTGACTAGGTGGGTGTCCCCTTCCTCCCTCGCTGCTCCACGTGTGTGCCCCATCGACGAGAAGGCCCTTCTCTGACAGAGGAGGGTCATTCTTCAGTCAAGGATATATGAGTAGCTGGGCTCCCTGTTAGAACCTCCAAGTACACTCTCAATGTCTCATCACCTCTAGTTTGCATTGGGGAAATAGTGAGGTTATAGAAAAATTTTCAAGGTTGTTGAATAAGATAATGGCAGATCTCTCTTTAGAATCCATCTGCTTCAAAACCTAGGGCATTTCATGAACTGCTGTTACCTCCCAAAGTGATCTGGTAAGACAGCATATTAATTGAATAAATCAATGAAGAGTTCTGTTAAAAAAAATAGTAGAAGAGCGAAGGATTAGCCCCAAGGAAAAGAAGCTTGTTGGCTGAGATTGCCTCCTCTTGCAGGTGGTTGTCATCATCCATTTAATCCATTTAATTGTGGCTTAGGTCTTAAGCTTTCTTTTAGCATAATTTAGGAAACCAGAGGGGCTTCCCTGGTGGCTCAGTCCATAAAGAATCCACCTGCAGTGCGGGAGACCGGGGTTTAGTCCCTCGATTGGGAAGATCCCCTGGAGAAGGGCATGGCAACCCATTCCATTATTCTTGCCTGGAGAATCCCCAAGGACAGAGGAGCCTGGTGGGCTGCAGTCCATGGAGTTGCAAAGAGTTGGACACGACAGAGCGACTAAGCACAGCACGCAGCACAGGAAACCAGAACTTAAAGTATTCATTTGTACTTGTTTTACAAAAACATAATTCTTTACTAAGTGATTTTTTTTCAGTCAGTTTCTCCCTATTTCTTGATTTATTTGAAGTAATCAGTTTTTGCAATTGATTTCAGCATTTTTTGCACTAGTAGACTATAACATCACTGAACAAAGATAGGAAACTAAAATCCTAAGTATAAATAAAGTATCCTTGCTACTCCTCTGAATAGGTTTATATAATTTTTGCTTTCTATATATGCTTCTGAGGAAGATCATTGCCTTGCTTTTGTCTGTAGGTTATTTCAATCTCTCTTTATCTTTTTTAAAATATTTATTTATTTTATTTGGCTGTGTTGGGTCTCAGTTGCACCATGAGTCACGTGGGATCTTCTGTTGCATTGCCTGGACTCTCTAGTTGTGGCATCCAGTCTTCAGGAGTTGCAACGAGAGGGCTTTACTCTCAGGCTTCTGGGATCTTAGTTCTTAGACCAGGGACTGAACCTGCATCCCATACATTGCAAGGCAGATTCTTAACCACTGGATCACCAGGCAAGTCTTGCTTCAATCGCTTTTGATGACAACCACCAGCATGATTCAGATAAAAGTTGCAGTTACTTCTTTACCTGGAGCCATTCATTTTCTTACTTTTTGCTTTTCATTGTTTAAGATGCATATATGTTCATACTGACTGAATCCATTTTTCCTTCTTGAAATGAAGATGAATAAAACCCATTCTTCAAAACTTGCTGTTGGATAATTTACTTGCTCAGAGACCACACTCCATCTTATTAAGTGATTTCTTGTTGGAGACATCAGAAAATCAGAATATATTCAAAACATAGTTTTGCCTCCATTGGTGATTGTACATTTACTTTCCCCAGTAATCCAGATCTAGTTGAGTATGTGGTACAGTGTAATTATTGTTGACTGTGATGTGCTCTTCATGTGCTAAACCAGCATGGGCTAAGCCAGGTACATTTCAGCATCCATTGTTGAAATGCAAATGCCCTAGTTATGCATCAGGTGTCCAGAAGTATACGATTGTGATTTGAGAGAAAGGCATAATGAATTCTGACCTTCTTCTGATGTTTAAGTCATTTCTGCCCAGCCCTCCCACCTTCAACATGATAGTGAGCTTTCCTTTGATGTCCCCAAATCTCCATATTTGTTTCATTTCCTTTTCCAGAGCCACACACTTATTTATCTTCCCAATGTGTGTTTTGGGGATGTGTCTACTTAGTGAAAAAATATTTTCAATAATGTCTTCTGCTTTTATGATGCTTCTTTCAGCTTCCCCTTTTATTACACAAGTTGACCTGGGCCCCATCAAAGAAGCAGGGGTTTTCAACGTACAGGATCCAGGTAACACAGAGTAGAGACACACAGTGGTGGAAGTAAGATTTGATACTGAGGATTGAGCCAGTTAGAAAGGTGAGAAATCATGGCTAGTGGGAGAAATAATGAATGAGCCATGGGTGTACTGAGGCTGTTTTAGGATGAATATGTGTTTTTGAAAACAAGGTGGAAGCAGAGAGATGACCCAAGAGCTGAAACAAGTACAGTGGTTCCTTTTAGGAATTTGGGCTTGAGAGTAATAGGAGCACTGGCTTTCCAAGGTTTAGATGGGTTCCCCTGGCTTGTTTAGATTTTATTTTTATTTATTTTAAAAAATTTACATAAAATGAATTTACATAAATTACAAAAATGTACATAAGTCTTTTTTAAAAAAAATTTATTTTTATGTATTTGACTGTGTCGAGTCTCAATTGCCGCATATGGGCTCAGTAGTTGCAGAGCTCAGGCTTAGTTGCCCTGAAGCAAGTGGGGTCTTAGTTCCCCAACCAGGAATGGAGCCTGCGTACCCTGCATTGGAAGGTGGATTCTTAACCACTGGACCACCACGGAAGTCTTAGATTTGACTTTTATTAAAATCTATTATTGTTATTAGTTTTTTCCTTTTTTCCCTTTTGAAGCCCTCTGTTGTTCTGATATTATATTAGAATTGCATTTGGATGGTGGGGCAGGGGATAGTTTTAAAAATAGCATTGTCCTGATCAGAGGTTGTTTTGAAAGTTTCATGGTTAGGGAGGGAGAGGCAAAGGGGAATTCGCCAGTGTTCTCATATTAGTGAAGATTATTTGCAAGGAGTGAGGTTTCAGCAACTGCTCTGATAAAGGGGCAGAGTGTGCCGGGGAAGAGGAGGCTGGGAGGTGGGAATGGAGGAGGTGAGTGGAGAAGCTGTGAATGCTGGAAATGATTTATGAAATGGATGCTTATTTTGTGGAAGCTGCTGCTCTGAGCTTGTCCATATATGACACTCCTGGTGTTCTCAGAATTGGTCCAGCATCAGTTCATTCTTACCTGGAGAATCCCATGTTTGCAATGATCTTTGCAATGATCTCACAATGATCTCTTAGTTTGCAATGATCACATAGATATTTCTGTATGGGCATACTTGTGTGTGTTAACCTTTACACACACCTGTGTATTTGAAGGCAGTGGTGGGTAGAGGTCCAGCATTCAGGCTCTGGCCCTGCCTGCTTGGCCTTTGAATCATAGGTTTATCACCATCCAGCTATGTGATCTTGTGCAAGGTCTCAATCTATTCTATTCAGATATTCTGGGATGATCTCTAAGACAGTTATCAGAATAAAGTAATACATGTAAAGTCCTTAGAACAATCCCTTTTGCCAGAATACATGCTAAATATTAGCTATTGATACTATCCTTATTATTCAGTTTAGTTCAGTCGCTCAGTCGTGTCCGACTCTTTGTGACTCCATGAACTTCAGCACACCAGGCCTCCCTGTCCATCACCAACTCCCGGAGTCTACCCAAACTCATATCCTTATTATTATGGTCTCATAAATTCTTTCATCTGTGTATCTTGTCTCTGAGTCCAGATTATAAACTTCTTGTGAGTAGAGATTGTTTTGCTCTCTTCTGTATTTCCTAGCTCAATCTTAAGCAAAGAGTAAACTTTTTAATAATTATGTATTTCTTAATTGTTGGAATCAAGGTGTTACTGGAGCCTGAGAGCTCATGGTATTTCAGAACATTTCTCTGAAACATTCCAGGCAGTAAAAGTGTAAAGGTAAATGATAGTTCTGAACCCAGAAGAATCCCATATTTGGTTGGAAAGGCCAGAGCCTCTGGAACTTTCTGAGATGGTAATAAGAAATATTTATAGCTATAAGCAAACCTTTTTTTCAACAAATATCAATAAAAAGAAACTATACATTCTCCAAGTTCTAACCAAGTCCATGTTTTAGGAGTAAGAAATTCCAACAGGGCTAATGAACTTAGGCAATTTTAATTTTTCCTTTGCTCTTGATTTTTTCTTTTTTTTAAGTAATGAGATTTGTACTTAAGTTCTGCTTCATTGCTGTGTCTTGCGTTTGTCTTATTTATGATAGTGTTGATTTCTAGATGGTGCAGGAATTAGTCTGGGAATATTCAATGCGCCCTTTTAGACTTTTCTATTCACAGAGGGAAAGGGAAAGAGGGCCAGCAAGATTGTGATATTGGAAAAATATCTTTGTCTCTTTTTCAAACATTTTGAGATGATGAGATTCCCCATACATATTGCTAAATAAATGTCTCCTTCACCATGAAACCATCAAATAGTTCAAGAGAAATTAAATCCTTTAGACTCTGATTCTTTTACACTTGACTCATCAGAATCTTCTTTTGTAAGAGCAACTTGATAGCTAAGAAACCCCCGGAGCCTTTATTCTTGAACTTGGAGGTCACATTTTTGTCAGTGCTCATTGCAACTTGAACCGAGAGAAGCTCAAGTTCAGCTTCAAATTTGGAACCCACAACCTTGAGTGAGTCACCATGCCAGTAAAATCCATTCTCCCTACAAACTCGCTCAGAGGCCATGTTTGGAATAGGATGGTCATGTTAGAAAAAGTGTGAGTTCTGAGGAGGGAAAGAACTGCTAAGCCAGTCAAGAAATGCCCATCGAGTTAGGTCGTGGGCAGAAATCAGCCTATGAGTGTCATTCTGGGAAAGCTGAAAAGTTGTAATTCAAAGAAGGGGACCCATGTGCTAAGATGAGAAAAGGGAAAACACCAGGGGCTGTGGATGGGGTGAATGGGTTCTGTGGACTGAACTTCTCAGTGAACGTTCCGCAGTGAATGCTCAGTGTCTGTGTCATTCATTCTTTTAGCAAATACCCAATCGAGCCCACGTGGGGAACAAACATTGCACAAACACGGGAAATACAGGAGCAGCAAGGCAGAAGTGTCCCTTTCATCAAAGATAAACAGACCCGGACACGAGCTGAAGTGGAAGGGCAGAGTTTCAACAGTAGTAACCATTGCAGTAGGGAAGCGAGTCCAGCGTGAACTGAACTCTTTCTCCGTCTGTCCAGAGGTGACTGGGTATTGTAAAGGGAGGATGGGAGACTAGAGTGGGTGGTGAGTGAGGGCTCAGTAGAGTCAGGGAAAGTGGGAAGAGAGGTTGGCCCATGGGAAACCCATCTGTGTTTGCCAGCTTGCGTTTCTCACTGTTACTCCTACTCTCCCACAGATTGGTTTTGGCTGGAGCAAACAGTGAATTCTTTTGGCAGTCTTGAGTTTTCTCAGGAAGGCACTTTAAGGGGGCTAAGGTCTTCTTAGGGATGTGGCCTTAAGCTATTAGAAGCTAAGCTGGTATTTGTTCAAGACTTTATAGGTTGAGTACTAATCGAGAAGAGGGCTCAGAGGAGACCAGCCCAAGTTTGGTCAGGAAGAGGATCTTTATCACTTCCCTTTCAATTCTGCCAGGAAAGTAGAGAATAGCACTTTAGTTAAATGTTTAATTAAATCTTTAATATTATTTTATGGTAATAGTATTTGTTCTACACTTCAGATGTTAATAGCAAGATGGGTATAGAGGCAGCTTGTCAATTTTCTATGAACTTACTTTACTTGGGAAATTCATGCAAGAACTCACTCCGAGTTAGGTGTGATGCATGCAGGTCTTTGATATGTTTGCTTAATCCTCAAAACATCTTCTTTGATATGTTTGCTTAATCCTCAAAATGTCTAAAAGTCTACCAAGATGTCTGAGTGGTCTACCTTTCCATTTGGCATACCAAGATGAGCTACGGATACTGTACTTAGAAAGTCTGGACTCCCCTCAAATCAACGATTTGGATCATTTCAATACAGGGACACATCTTTCTTCCCCAATTTTGATTTTGACAAGATGACTTGGACACTTTCAGAACAAAATGTTACCCCAAGTCTTGATATCACTTCCTAGCTCAATGAGCCCCTGAGCACTACCTTCCATCACTTTTGTATTTTCAAAGTGGAAAACTCATAATCTCAGGGGACAATGTGGGTGAAAGTAGAACCTGAATTCTGTTTCCCACACACATCGCTCTTTCTCTATGATATGGGACAAGCCAATCTTCTGTGGCTTCAGTTTCCTACTCTGCTCAGCGGGACCCAATGAGTTGTGCCCAAATGTGCTGTGAAGATGAAAACATCCTATGCATATGCTAGTTCCCATCAACTTCATGAACATGTGTTGTGGGCAGAGCACGTGGTACGAGACCAGGCACTACGTTGGAGGCAGTTTACACAAAAGACTTTGCTCCCACCCTTAAGATACTGGCAATAAGTTCAAGTTGATGACATACAGAATTAACAGCAAAAGAGGGAATGATACTGTGGTTTTGTTGTATTTTTGTGGTTTTTTATGTAAGGAATTGAAAGGAGCATTAATGCACTTTTTCCTCTGTCTTAAGCCCTATATATGAGTGACTAGAAAACACAATTATATTTAATGTGCTGTTGTGAGGCTGCAGTCCATGGGGTCGCTACGAGTCAGACACGACTGAGCGACTTCACTTTCACTTTTCACTTTCACACATTGGAGAAGGAAATGGCAACCCACTCCAGTGTTCTTGCCTGGAGAATCCCAGGGACGGGGGAGCCTGGTGGGCTGCCTTCTATGGGGTCACACAGAGTCGGACACGACTGAAGTGACTTAGCAGCAGCAGCAGCAGTGATGCATTAGAATATGAGATGCAGAGGTAGCGATCTGGCCACATATACCACAAGGAGATTAGGCACTTGCTTCTTGGATATAGCGTTTGATGATCAGGGCCACAGGCCAGATAATAACTCCCTCCACCAGGTCTTTGGAATGATTACTGATACCCTGATTGGGGAACGTGACTGTTCAGAAGAGCCTTTTCTCCTGAGAGCCAGGATATGTCCAAATGGATCAAAATCTCATTTCTTCTTGCCATCTTTCTTTTAAAGTGTCACTGGAGTTATTTGGAAATTTGACAGTGACAAAATTCAGAGTCTTCTTACTCCCCAGGCCTTGACTTTATGTCTATTCTGGCCCCTTATCAGTACTCTGTAGAGCTTAGGACTTTCGCTAATAGAAAGGAGCCAGGAGCCAGGAATGAGGTGTTTGGTATTCTAGACCCAGGGTGCTAGGGTGCCAGGTGCCAGGCTGCCTTCTCCTCCAACCCGCTGCCTCCAGACGAAGTGGGAGCTGAAGACGGGGTCACAGCGAAGGCAGAGCTGCCGAGGGGACAGGGCACTCGGTGTCCCAGGTTCCTTTTCCTCTGATGTGAAAATTATGCTGCAGCCCTCAAGGGAAGCAGTCAAAGACTCATAAGGATGTTAATAATAAGAACTCTCACTGAAAACTCAAAATTGATGGAAATCTGAGTCCTGATTTCCTTTGGTTTGAAATGCATGCTGTTGCAAAGGCAAGTGACCTTCCTTTATTGATGAAACACCTTGAAAGATTCTTTCACAGTCTTTTGCTGTCACGCCCAACCGAGTACATCCTGGCTTTCTCCCTCTGCTGCCTAGAGGAATGCCGCGGGACCACACCAGAAAAAGCAAACGATCGATTAATGATGAAACTGGCCAACTTGCCAGTATCAATAAATTGCTTTGTTCTTTGCACAGCAAGGATGCCAGCTCAGTGTGTAGTCTGAGCCTGGAGATGAAGGGTGGGAACCCGAGTCAAAATTAACGCGGATGAGCTTTCAGACCCAAAACGAGCACAGTGACAACCGTCAGGGTGGCTCACGTGTTTGTCTTGTTTTTGACCAACTTACTGTGTTTCACATGGTCTTATGATCAGATATTTACACTTGTGGAAAAAATGCAAAGCTAGTAGTCAAGATTTGGCCCAAGCAGGCCTCGCCATCCTTTATTTGAGTAGATGAAGAGTGTCAAAGATGGACAGGCACATTTTAATATTTTACATGTGAATTTTTCTGAAGACAGCAAAACAACAATAAGACCCACTAGGAATCTGCAGTTCCCTCAAGAAAATGAAATCTGCCCACGCAACAATGTGAAAACAAATAGGAAACAATATGCTGTAATGGGCAAATGGATATACATGGTCATTATTTTTATTTGGTATTTTTGAAACCATGGAAATAATTGTTTTTTAAAGAATTACATTAGTTATGCCATACAAATATAAGAAATACATAAAACAATAATGATGAAAGTAACTATTAACTGCAATCTACCACTCAGGAAAAAGAAAAGCAGTCACTTAACATTTTAATGTAATTATTTCTGATCTTTTTTTAGAAAAGTGTATAAATTTTATTCATAGAAGTACACTTCATTCTCTATCTACTCTTTTTTTAAAAAAAACGTGTGCAGTAGTGTCAAGCATATTCACATTGTTTTGCAACCAATTCTGATCTTTTAAAAAAGACATGGATATGACAGTTTTTAAATTATTTTTATTTTTATAAGTAATATTTTTCCCTAGCATCAAAAATAATTCATGTTTGATGCAGAAAGCTTAGAGAATACTCATTATTCTAACAGCAAATAAGTTAAATTTTACTGGTTATCATTCCAGCCTTTTCTCATGTGAATACATGAGTGCCCTGTAGGTATGTATATATACAGTATTAGGATTTGAATCTGTGAAAACAAAATTATGCCAAAGGTATCAGATACTTTTTCCTTTTGGATTGTTTTGTGAATTATCTCCTGAAAATAAATTTGTACGTACAGTTTTGTCACCTGATTTTCTTTTAGTTTTATCATTTAACACTGTAGTGTAGGCTGCTGCTGCTGCTAAGTCGCTTCAGTCGTGTCCGACTCTGTGCGACCCCATAGACGGCAGCCCACCAGGCTCCTCTGTGCCTGGGATTCTCCAGGCAAGAATACTGGAGTGGGTTGCCATTTCTTCCTCCAATGCAGGAAAGTGAAAAGTGAAAGTGAAGTCGCTCAGCTCTGTCTGACTCTTAGCGACCCCATGGACTGTAGCCTACCATGCTTCTCCATCCATGGGATATTCCAGGCAAGAGTACTGGAGTGGGGTGCCATTGCCTTCTCCAGTAGTGTAGGCTAGTTGCCATGAAAAGGATGGACTGATTTAAGGTAAAGGAAGGAACCTGAGTTATCAGGAAAGGCTTTTTGGAGGAGGGGAGCTTGAAGGCCGGAGGATAAGCGGGTGATGCCCCACAGCCTCTTCGCCTCCGGCCCACCTGTCGGCTCCCTCTCGCTGCTCTGGCCTCTGAGACATTTATGGGGGCAGGTTGTATTCAGAGTCTATCAGGGGCACAAGACTATGGGAAGTTCCCTGGGTTGTAGTGAAATGGGCAAGCCCAACTGTTGAAAATTAAGCTTCTGCTTCTGGAAGCTAAAAATGTTTCTTTTCAGGTTTTTGAGCACTGAAGGCAAGAGGGGATGATACTGAAGTCAGACACTTAACTGCTGCCTATAATATTATGCTTCCAGACACACAGGGAATTTATAAATGCCCTTTAAAATAAATAATTTCAAAACTTGCAAGCAATTAGTAAGAAGTAGGAAGTAGGCCAGATTATGGAGTGAATTGCATCCTGCAGCTTGACAAACTGAGAACTTGGGTTCATAGGAGTCCTCTGTAATCAGTCAGTCAGTTCAGTCACTCCGGCTTTGTGACCCCAGGGACTACAGCACGCCAGGCCTCCCTGTCCATCACCAATGCCCGGAGTTCACTCAGACTCATGTCCGTCAAGTAGGTGAAGCCATCCAACCATCTCATCTTCTGTTGTCCCCTTCTCCTCCCGCCTTCAATCTTTCCCAGCATCAGGGTCTTTTCAAATGAGTCAGCTCTTCACATCAGGTGGCCAGTGTATTGGAGTTTCAGCTTCAGCATCAGTCCTTCCAATGAAAATCCAGGACTGATCTCCTTTAGAATGGACTAGCTGGATCTCCTTGCTGTTCAAGGGACTTTCAAGAGTCTTCTCCAACACCACAGTTCATATGAATCAGTGATTCATATCAGTTGATACGTATCACTGGTGATTCATATCAGTTGATACATATCACTGGTGATTCATATCAGTTGATACATATCACTAATCACTTTAATAATCATGCAGGCTGCAGATAAGCTGAAAGAGTTGTTATCAAGTGGTTGATGGAGGGAGTGGAAGTAGTACATGTGACTAAGGTTGTAGAAAATCACTTACTAAGAAAAGCTTTAATGCGCACAAATACATCCATACACATACAACACATATTCCTGCTATCTGGTTTGATTATTAAAAAAAGAACAGTTATTTTGAGGTAAAATCGGAAAGAACAGATCTTGTTTTACAATTGAAGAGAGATGCCGAGTGATGGCTTAGGGCAACCGAGCAAATTAGCAGTGTCTGACTTCCCTGAATGGCTTCCTAGGGAGTCTGGGGCTGCAGTCAGGAGCCTGGACGGGGCGGTGAGTGGACAAACATGGTGTATGGTTGCAGGCCATGGGTGTCAAGTCAGAGTCCCAGCAAGGGTAGTCCGCAGGGTCAAGTCTAAGAGCTTGGGGGGTGTTAGACGGGGCGGAGGCAGATCTTGGAGGGATTCTCCAAATGACACTGCAGAAAGACTGAAGAGGGAGTGAGAGAACGGACTTTATGCTGGCAACCTGGCGGTCTGTAAAGACAGTCAGCCCATTCTGACAAGTGCAGAATCACACCTAGAGCTTGGGTGTCCTGACTCCCAGGTAATTTCTAAAGGCCATACAAAAGGTCAACACACTGCGCCAGCAGGACGCTGTTCTGAGCACTGTTCCAGAAGCACACACCCAAAGCAAAAGGTCAGTGTGGTGGACGTGGTGGGCACCACCCAGCTCCCTCCCCAGGAATAGAGGCTTGATTCCCCGGCTGGAAGACCCCAGGCTGTCAGCTGCTTCCAGGCAACTGTTTCCACTGAAGAAACCCTTTCCCAGACGGCCTGAACACAATGACTCAAAGAATAAAGGTAAACTCTTTGCTAACTCTGAGCGATCCTGAAAGGTCACCGGAGCTTCAGAGGACCACATATGACTGGTTGGGGACTGTGTTGAGAACATCCCAGCTCATTTCTGCTTCCTTTCTTTTTCTTCCCCAGCTATTGCTCCCTGCAAGCTAACCTCCTTCTCGGAGTCTGTTTCCCTGGCTGACAGTCAGCTTGTCTTCCAGGAGACTAGGGTTGTCACCGAACCCAAGTCTGTGTGCCCAACACCCAGTGAGGCCAAACGATACAGAAATGTTGGAGTTTGGAGGAAAGAAAGTTTTATCTCAAGGAGATGGGAGGCTCCTGCTTTAAAAACCCTGAACTCCTTGAAGGCTTTCAGCGAATCCATTTTATAGGTAAGGTGAAGGAGGGGCATGGTTGCTTGTTGCAAACATCTTGGTGTCAAATCCTTTCTTTCAGCTGTCCACGTAGGTCAGGTTATGGTCAGGTCACAATGTTCCTGTAAACCTCCAACAAGACAAATGCTATTCTCTGTTCTGCAACTTTCTTTTTAATTAAAAAATTCCTTTTATTGAATTAGAGCTGATTTACAATTTAGAGTTAATTTCTGCTTTAAAGCAACGTGATTGTTGTATATGCATCCTTTTTAAGCATTCTTTTCCATTATGGTTTCTCATAGGACATCAAACATCGTTCTTTGCTATATGGAGGACCTTGTTTACCCACCTGTATATAAACGCTTGCATCTGCTAACCCCAACCTTCTATTCATCCTTGCAGCCACCAGTCTGCTCTCAATGTTCATGATTCTGTTTTCGTTTCGCAGATAGGTTCATTTGTGCCATATTTTAGATTCCACGTGTAAATGATGTCATATGGTATTTGTCCTTCTCTGTCTGACTTAATTCATTTAGTGTGATAATCTGTAGTTCCTTCCATGTTGCTGCAAATGACACTATTTTGCTCTTCTTCGTGGCTGAGTAGTATTCCACTGTGTATCTATACCACATCTTCTTTATCCATTCATCTATCAATGGACGGATTTCCATGTCTTGGCTATTGTAAGAGTGCTGCTATGAACATAAGGGTGCATATACCTGTTTGAATTACAGTTTTGTTAGGAGTGGAATTGCTAGATCATACAGTAATTCTATTTTCAGTTTTCTGAGGACCTCCACACTGTTTTCCATAGTGGCTGCACCAACTTACATTCCCACCAACAGTGAAAGAGAGTCCCCTTTTCTCCACACCCTCTCCAGCACTTGTTATGTGTAGACTTTTAAATCATGACCATTCTGACTGGTGTGAGGCGGTACCTCCTTATAGTTTTGATTTTCTTTCCTCTAATAATAAGCATCTTTTCATGTGCTTATTGGCTATCAATATGTCTTAATTAGAGAAATGTTTATTTAGGTCTTCAGCCCATTTTTGATTGAATTGTTTGGTTGTTGTTGTTGAGTGATCTACAACTTTTTACCTAAAGGTGTAATGCTCTTAAAGGTCATAGCCTTGAGAATAAGCAAAGTGGAATCATCACCCCGCATTTAAGCTGTTCAAGGTCCCAAGGCTCAACTTTTGCCTCTGAGGTCCAAGTCCTGGCTAAGAGGAGCAGCTCTCTCCCGGGCTGCCCTGTTCCAGGGCATTCCTCGAGCACATGGTCTGAGTCCCCCAGCCAGTTCCTAGGCCCAGCTGAAGAGATAGATCTCAGCTGGCATACCCTGGAGGCCAGGTTCCCAGACGTCACTCAGCAATCATCATGGAGGGGGCCAGGTGCCCAGGACTCAGCAAGCCCTCAGGCTCCTCAGGCCACTCAGAGCAAGGTCCTGCAGACTGTGACCCAGGGTAACTGCAACCACCGGGACTCCCTTTGACGCCGACTGCTGGCAGAGTGGGACCACCAACAGCCCGGCACCCAAAGGTCTCCCGCTAACAGCGTTGGGTGAGCAGCCTCAGGAAACAGTCTTGCGTTAACCTTAACCGTGGTACACCAATGTCTGGCGCTGACTGGCTGTGAGCCTGCCTCGCCCCTACTGCAGGAATCACAATCATCACGATAGTCTGACAACAAGTTTGGCTCTGTGATGGTATTGTCAGCTCAGTTTAAATTTTCAGAATGTTTTCTACAAGGTTTTAATCATCACAAGCAGAGGAAACTGTGAGAACACTTGGGCTGGCCGTGCTGCGCGCCGCTGTGCCTGTTGAGGACACACAGAAATGCGTTAGAAATAACTGCCCTCTGAGACTAAGCAAGTGGTCCATGCAGCTACAGCACTGGAGGCTGGAAAGAGAGTTTGAAGGACCGTAGCAAATCATATCAACGACCTTATGAGGTAGGCAGGACAAGTGGTTTTTTGTTTTGTTTTGCTTTTGCCCGTTTTACAGATGCAGAAACCAATGCTGGGGGTTACTGACATGAACAAGAGTCCATGACTAGTAAGCGGCCGAATAGGGACTTTGAACTTCACTCTTTTGATGCCTGATTTACTAACCTTATAAAAAATACGAAAATGGGGACTGACCTAAATTTAAAAAGATGGGGATTTATGGGGACACCACAAGCAGGGAGGCGGGAGAATTGCTATAAGGACCGCCTGAAGTGCAAACAACATGGCATGGATGTCTGACCATGGATGACTGCAGCAGCAGCAATGTCAGCTGGGCTGGGAAGCTGCAGGGAGCCAGCGGGGCTGGTCTCAGGGATGGTGGCGATGTGGGGAGGGGGTTGTTGAGGATGCATCCCTCTCTTTGAGGTGAAAAGTGAGAGAGATCTGGGTACAGTTGCTGAGATTGGTAGCTCTAGCCCCAAACTGAAAAGCGAATTTTCTGTGCAGGGTTTTATGACCCTACATGAATCATACCCCTTCTGTCAATATGTTAGTCTTTTGATAGCAAAGAATAATTCTCTCCTTGGTTACTCAAAATACACACATTTATGTGCTGTGCTTTAGTCTCTCAGTCCTGTCAAACTCTTTGTAACCCCATGGATTGTAGCCTGCCACGGTCCTGTGTCCATGGGATTCTCCAGGCAGGAATGCTGCAGTAGGTTGCCAAACCTTCCTCCCGGGGATCTTCCCAACCCAGGGATCGAACCAAGGTCTCCAGCATTGCAGGCGGATTCTTTACCAACTGTTAGTTCAATTCAGTCATTCAGTCCTGTCCGACTCTTTGCAACCCCATGGACTGCAGCATGCCAGGCCTCCTTGTCCATCACCAAGTCCCGGAGTTTACTCAAACTCATGTCCATCGAGTCGGTGATGCCATCCAACCATCTCATCCTCTGTCATCCCCTTCTCCTCCTGCCTTCAATCTTTCCCAGCATCAGGGTCTTTTCCAGTGAGTCAGTTCTTTGCGTCAGGTAGCCAAATTATTGGAGTTTCAACTTCAGCGTCAGTTCTTCCAATGTATATTCAGGATTGATTTCCTTTAGGATGGACTTGGATCTCCTTGCAGTCCAAGGGACTCTCCAGAATCTTCTTCAATGACACAGTTACCAACTGAGCCACCAGGAAAGCCCACAGCCATGTATACATTATAATATATAACTGTATGTCATATATATGTAACTCACCCCCCTCACCCACTGATCACTTTCTGGGGCTACGGTCCTGCAAATTCTCTTCCCCGCCTCCAGTGCTATAGCTGCATGGACCACTTCCAGCTTAGTCTCAGAGGACAGTTATTTCTAACACACTTCTGTGTGTCTTCAACAGACACAGTGGTGCACAGCATGGCCAGCCCAAGTGTTCTCACGGTTTCCTCGGCTCCTGAAGCTGCTTTCTTTTTGGCCCCTGAGCCGCAAGTCACAGGCATCCGGGCAAATTTCTTCCGGGATAGACCGCACGGGCATCAGCCTGCTGGTCCAGCCCGGCCCCTCTCCTGCTAACAGACCACACTGGGCTCCAGGCTGATGAGAGCAAGCACGCTGCTTTCTGGAATCTGTGACCCGAGGCGCGACCTCAGAGCGCGGACACCCGCTCCACATTCCTATCAGGCAATGAGCTGATTGCTTGGAGCCCGAGCAGTGCTCGGGGACTGCTCTGCCTGCCCGCCTCTGCTGCAAATACAGGCACGTTCTCCAGCTTTGATAGCTCCCTGGGTTCCTGTGAAAAACAACCACAGCCTTTCCATAGCGTATTTCTCAAATACCGGCATCAGGGGATCGCAGAATTACAGCAACAAATGTTACGAGGTGCTATTTCCAAATAGACATGCGGAAAAACAATCCAAATAGGACCATTAAATAATCATCCTCGTTAAAACCAAACCCAACCCAGCGCAATCGGTCTTCAAAGTGTATGAGAGGAACACGCCACAATGTTTTAAGAGAAGATTAATAATTTGCTCATTAATTTCATTGGATAATAACTCATCACTGGTCTTTTCCAGAGTCATGCATTAAAAAAAAAACAAAACTAAAAGTGCCTTTAGATTTCTCCCGTGCAATGTGAACATCAGGTGTGCAGAGAGCTTTTTAACATGCAAAAAGGAATCACAGTTTTAGACAATGTGCTATTTTTCTATAACAAGGCAGCCTTTCCTAAAACATTAATCCACGGCAAAAAGATGCTCCTAATTTAGAAGAAATTAGAGGCAGAGTCTACTCAACAAACACCTCTGCTAACACTTCATTAGTATGTATTTTCACATAATTCAATTAGCCAAAACACATAGACACGCTAACAGTGCTGTTCCCTGCTCTGGGAGTGTCAGCAAGACTTTAAGCAGATCTGAAACAAAATTGCATAAATGGCATGTAAAGCTCTGTGCATACAAAGATACCTTCAGGGTTCTAATAAATTCATGAAACTTTTTAAAGTATGATTTCCTAGCAGGCAATCACTTTTAATTAACAGGATCACCTACAGCAACACATGTCCTTCAAAAACTTACATTATTTTTTCTTTTTGAATTTCAAAGTTTCTGTAGTAAAAGTTGAATAGCTGAGTAGCTTAACCTCAAAAGGATTCCAGGCTTTTATGACAGTTATAAATCACTGTGGTGCCTTCTTTATAAGAAGAAAAGATTCTTAACACAACAGAGAAAGAAGGAAATCTCTTTTTAGTCATAGCTAGAAGCAAGCATTTTCTCCAAAGGTCAAAAAACTTTTCCTCAGTTAAAGAATAATTTTAAGGACATTGCAGCTACTTGTACAAGTAATCTCTTATAATTTACTTTATGAATTAAACATTCAATTTCCAGGATTGTGGTTTGACATGGGATGGACTCACCTCTTTCCAGAGCTGGCTTTGTGCGGTGTTTCCTCTTTAGTTTTCAGTAAACAAGAACCCTGGCTGAATGTAGGGTCCTACTTAATGAGCCCTCCTCCATGAGGGAAATGAGACTCTGTGTACTTACCAAAGGATTCAGTTGAGTGGTTCTTGCTATTTCTTTTTCAGGCCTTTGTTTGAAAGATTCAGGGACGTGCTCATAGAATGTCTAGGGCTAACGGTAAAGATTGCAGAAATCTGAAAGAGACCTTGACAGTTGAGTTGAGGGAAGAGTAAGGGACACCAAAGAGAAACTTCTCCTCCCCTTGTCCTTAAGGAACTTGGACAGTTGCTACGTAAGGGTAGATGCTGGCTCCAACAGCACCACCAGGTGAGGGATCTCCCCGCCAGCTTCCTGCATCCCAGCCCCAACCCCTCTTCCCCATTGCTCTTCTCCTTCCCTGGAAACTCCTTTTGTTTTCTTATTCCCCCAAATATGAGGGGACAGCCAGGTGGGAATCTGAGAAAGGGAACGTTCAGATGATGCCTTCTGCTCTTCTGCCAAAGCTGATAAAATACCTGCAGGGTGGAGACTTCACAGTCAGGACCACAGGGCAGAAGGGTGGGAGAGCAGGCTTCGCACGCAGACACTGCAAACTATCCGAGCTCTTCTCTCTCCTGCATGGCCCTTCCTGCAGCCAACCAGCATCATTTCTCACCTGGGGGACCACAGCAGCTCGCCTGCTATCCTCCAGCCTCTGATTCTGCTCCCGTCAAACCCATTCTCCACAGAGTTCCTTTATTGGCTTTTTGAGTCATTAGCCTGGCCACATAGACTGTTTTAGGTGTTAGGAACATGAGACCTTTACAGAACATAAATCTGATCGTTTACTTTCAAGCTCAGTTCTTTCAATAGTTTCCTACCATCTTTAAGATAAAATCTAAATTCCTTAATTTGGTGCTGGACGCTTTCATGGTTTTCACCTCTGCTTATATTTCTAGCCTAAACATTTGCCCTCTTTTACCATCAATCTGATTTCCAGCTATATTGGATTATTTATGTAGACCCTGATCCTCACCAAAAGGCTATTTTATTCCTCATTTCCCACCTCCCCCCAAACATGGCTTTTTGTTGTTGCAAGTCCACCTCTGTGACCCCATGGACTGCACTACGCCAGGCTTCCCTTCCTTCACTATCTCCTGGAGTTTGCTCAAACTCATGTCCATTGAGTTAGTGCTGCCATCCAACTGTTTTGTACTTGACAGCATTAGTTACTCAAATATTTTTTCTTTGAAGAGCTTTCTTAGATATTTATATGTATTTACTTTTGTTTTTCCAAAAAGTCTTAATTTTTCTCTTAAATAATGATTTAGCTGAATCCATGATTGGGGCTTGATGTATATTTTCCTTCAGCATTGTTCCATTGATTTTGGTTTCCATTGATGCTGTTAAAAAGTGTATGAAAGTGAAAGCGTTAGTCGCTCAATCGTGTCCAACACTTTGTGGCCCCATGGACCGTAGCCCACCAGGCACCTCTGTCCATGGAATTCTCCAGGCAAGAATGCTAGAGTGGGTAGCCATTCCCTTCTCCAGGAGATCTTCCCAACCCAGGGATCAAAGCCTGGTCTCCTGCATTGCAGGCAGAATTTTTACTGTCTGAGCCACCAGGGAAGCCCAGATAAAAAGTGTATGATCAATCTAATTATCATTTGTGGTCTGTCCTTTCTCTGTGGTTGCTTTTAGGAATTTATTTTTTTTTTCAATTAAAATTAATACAAATATATTATTGAATTTCAGGAACTTGGTGCTTCTAAAATTTCAAATCTCTGCACACAGATCACCGCTCTACTTTCTAGAATAGTAGAGGTTAGGATTTGAAGATTGTCACTCGTCTCTTTGTGTCACATAGCACAGAAATCTCAAGTCCTGACACACCCCACCCCCTTCCGATGTGGCCTCGCCTACACTGTTGTTCTAGGAGAGGATGATGTGATGGGTGATGCATATAAGGTGCTCAGCTGTCTGAGTGGAGACTCTACTGATGCAAGAGGAAGATCAGTCCAAAGCCATGCACAGACACCTTGATTTGCGTCACATCATTGGATCGCACATGAGTTTCCCTTTTGTATTTTTGTCTGGTTCAGGGCGAAGCTGCTGAAATGAAGTTTCTAGCCCCCAAGGAAGCTCAGAAGTTTGGCAAAGATCGAAGCAGAGACTTTTTTAAATGAGACATTTAGGAACCACCAGTGGACAGCTGGGCGGGAGTTAAGTGTAATGTGATTGTTGATGTAGCAGCCAGCATCAAGTGGGACCTCAAGGACACAAGATCAGTGACTCCCAGGTGTTAAAGGGCTCCTGGGAATTCAGAGATAAATTCAAACATTTTAAAAAAAGTCCAGGACACAGTAGTCTGTTAATCTATGCTTGTTTTTTTTCCCCCTGCCGCCTTCTTGATATTCTTAAATTTCTGTGTGCCAATGAATGAGCCAACTAAGATAGTAGGAAAAAGGAAAGAGAATGCTCTGCCTTTGAAAAAGGCATGCTCTAGCTCCCAGCAGCAAAAACTGTCCTTCTTCCTTCTTTAGATTTGAGAACAGGGTGCTTTTCTTACCTATAGACCCAGCTGAAATCCTTCCAGACTCATAAAGTCTACCTTTTAGGCTCAAAAATAATCAACTGATAGACTGGGCTTACACAGGGAAAAGCTACACAAGGAAAAGCTTTCTGGCTGGTGGTGGAGATGCATCTCCTGGACAACACACAAGGCATTGCTTGGTGTCGCCTGAGCTGTCTCCCCACCAGGTGGTCTTATCCACTCACCTCCCCAGAGCTCACAGTTGGGGGGCTGCAGTGGCCATGACTGAAAGGTCTGGAGCACTCAGTGGAGTGACCCAACCCCACATATGGGGTGTGGGGGGACAGGACACAGTAGATCCAAATTATTTTTTAAATAGCAAACCTTCTGCACAAAAAGGCAAATAAAAATATACCTTCCAAAGTATCCATAAAGTGCCTGGGAGATGCAGATTGCTGCCCTGGGGTGCTCTGATCCATCTGTGCTTCAGTCTGTAAGTTAGATTTTGCTGCTGTCCCACACGTGGTCTCATTCACACGATGATTTTGTTTTTATTTTTTAAATGGCTGAGTTTAAATCCAGATTGTAGCCATGAAATTAAAAGATGCTTACTCCTTGGAAGGAAAGTTATGACCAACCTAGATAGCATATTAAAAAGCAGAGACATTACTTTGCCAATAAACGTTCATCTAGTCAAGGCTATGGTTTCTCCCGTGGTCATGTATGGATGTGAGAGTTGGACTGTGAAGAAAGCTGATCGCCGAAGAATTGATGCTTTTGAACTGTGGTGCTGGAAAAGACTCTTGAGAGTCCCTTGGACTGCAAGGAGATTCAACCAGTCCATTCTAAGGGAGATCAATCCTGGGTGTTCATTGGAAGGACTGATGCTAAAGCAGAAGCTCCAATACTTTGGCCACCTCATGCGAAGAGTTGACTCACTGGAAAAGACTCTGATGCTGGGAAGGATTGGGGGCGGGAGGAGAAGGGGACGACGGAGAATGAGATGGCTGGATGGCATCACCGACTCTGTGGACATGAGTTTGAGTGAACTCCGGGAGTTGGTGATGGACAGGGAGGCCTGGCGTGCTGTGGTTCATTGGGTTCGCGGAGAGTCGGACACGACTGAGCACTGACCGGAACTGAACTGAGTATGCACTATCTGCAATACCACTGTGGCGTCTCCGTGTCCGTGAATTAACGCACAATACCTGGAGCAGATTTATCATGTTTAGTCTTTAGGTAAATAATAAATGCTCTAAAACTGCTTAAATATACCATTCTGAGCCGTTTCATTCCACAAGGAAAATACAGGGTTTTTTCCTGTCTTTAAAAAATTAAATATCAAAACAACTACATTTAAATAAATAAGGTGATGACGATGACATTTAAAAATTCACAATAAGGCCTTATTGAGGAACCTGGGCTGAGGCCGAGTGGGCCTCCTGCTTTTCATTCTCCCATCTTGTTTCCTTTCCTCTCGCTTGATGTTTATCAGGATTATCTCTAGTTGAGGATTTCTTCTTATTTTTAGTGGAGATCTGTTGTGATCTGAATATTCATGTCTGTCATCAGTTCTGGAAAGTAAGCAGATACTATTATTGTCTCTGTCATATTGTTTCTACTCTCTCTTCTTCCGGAAATCTAACGGGAAGCATGAAAGACCTTTTCATTTTATCCGTCATGTCCCTTAATTTCTATCTATTTATCCTCTGGTCGACTTCTAGATTTCAGAGTGTTATAGGACTTAATCATTCTATCTTCTCTTTGTAGGTGAATTCATCTAAAATTCTAACTAGACTCCTTGCATTCACTTATTCTCATTGAACCTTTTCTCCACTCCAGTCATAGAAATTTCCTTAAGATGTAAATTAAGTCATACACCTGTTTAATATTCTTTAGTACCTTAATATCATACTTAAAATAACAATTAATATGTCTTATAAGGATTTATGTGATTTTTGTGCATCACTCAACTATCATTTAATGTCATTTGACTTTCTTACTGTGTTATATCCTCCCAGGTGGCTCAGTGGTAAAGAATTCGCCTGCCACTGCAGGAGACACAGGAAACTCCGGTTAGATCCCTGGGTTGGGAATATCCTCTGCAGGAGGAAATGGTAACCCACTCCAGTATTCTCGCCTGCGAAATCCCGTAGATAGAAGAACCTGGTGGACTGAAGTCCATGGGGTTGCCAAAAAGTCGGACAGAACTTAGCAACTCAGTGTGCGAACTATGCTATACAGCCCATACTGACTCTTGGTCATCTTTAAGCTTTATGTGCAGGTATCAGTTTCCTGATTCTTAGCTCCAACGTCACCCTTCATTGCATGCTTTGCAAAAAAGGAGAGACAGGTCCTTAAAATATTTTTCCTTTGCCAGCTGGCACAATGTTATATTCTATTAATAGAGGATAGAGGAAAGACTTTTCAGACAGGAAAGGTTTTGCTTCCTGGTTCCCCCATGCTTTTTCTCCAGGCAAGCTCTTGCAGGGCTTTCAGCTCGTCTAGCACTGTACATCTGTGGTTTCTACACCTCCCAAATGCCCTGTATCTATAGTGTGGGCAATTTCTCCAGCACCAGGCTTCTGCACCACTCCCAGCTTCTTTCCTGCCTGGCTACTCCCGTGACCAGTGACACTCAGCAGTCAGCAGTTTCTCTTTGAACTTCTTTTGGGCAATTCTGTAGTGATGTGCCTCTAATGAAACACCTCCCCATGGACATTGTTTCTTGGCATTTTAGAAGGTAGATTTCTAGTAAGTTCTACCAGTGCAGCACCACAGTGGCTTCCCTAAAAGATCTGGATCTCAGTTATGAGCAAACTCCTTCTTGGGCACTCTGTCTCAACCCTGGGGGGTGGGGGTGGGGTTAATAGCTGCCCTTTACATCTGTTTTTCCTATATTCTTTGAAGTTTCTCTTTATTTTTACTAGCCGATGCCTTGCTACTCCAATTCTCAGTAGTAGTTAATAACTTTTATATTAAACTTTTCCTATTCAAATCACAATGAGATTTTTCTCTTGATTGGACCCCTAATTAATACAGAAATGGTACCAGGAGTGGTCTCAGGAGATAAACTGGCAATATAAGATCTTGAGTTTGCCCTGGTCATATCCTTGGGTTTGAGTGAATTACTGATCTTCCTTGCCAATGGGAAATGGGATGATTGGCGTCTGCATCATACAATGACCTCACACCCAAGCTGTCATCTGTGGTTGATTGTGATGGAATTCTAACAGAAGCACTTGCCCTGAGAACCCAAGTGGGTGCAGCTGACCAGTTTAGCAAAAACGATGACTTGAACAACTGTGGTATGGAACAGATTTTTCTGAGTGCACTTGAGTGACAACAATAAGTAAATGTCAAACTCAGATCCAATAACTCTCAGCTCAGGTCATGGTCTGAGAATCAGAGTGTTCCCATGATAGCCATAAGAAGACTCATTTATTGTAACTAAGGATAGATACTGTTGAAAATCAAACACAAATTTAATTGTGTGATTTGCTAAATTTCAAAGACAGTTGAATTTGTGTCTTACCAAATCACTTAAGTGAAAGTTGTTAGGATATTAATTGGTAAAGAGAAGGATCCTGACACATGGAATCTGGTTGGATCCAGATGAAATTAACATTCTTAAAGCCCTAAATTACTATGAGCCTCCCTTAACAGTAGAATTAATTTTCTCTGTGTTGGTTTTTATTGCTTAAGCTTTTTAGTAAGTACTGTAGTCAGGTAGTAGAAATCTCCTATTCAGAATGTTTTGAATAGTCTAGGTTTTTTGTGTTTTCATATTAATTTTAGATTCAGCTTGTCACTTAAAAAAAACTTGCTGCAATTTTAGTTGAGTAGTGTTGAATATATAGATCAATTTGGGGGTGATATATATCTTAATCTGTTATAGGTTGAATTGTGTCTCTCCAAATTCATACATTGAAATCCTATGAAGTCTCTCATAACCTCAAGTTGTGATCTTATTTGGAAAAAGGAAAAGTGAAGATTTAAGTAGTTAAGATGAGATCACGAGAAAGGCTAAATCAATATGACTGGTGTTCTTATAAAAAGGTAAAAATTTGGACCCAGAGACACATATATGGGAAGAATGCCATGTGAAGAAGGCAGAAACTAGGGTCATGCTTCTAAAAGTCAAAGAACGACATTGTCAGCAGCAGCAGCTAAGGGAGAGGCAAGAAACAGATTCTTCCTCACAATCCTAAGAAGTAAACAACCCTGCTGACACCTTGATTTCAAACTTCCAGCCTCCAGATCTGTGAGACAATAAATTGTTGTTGTGTAAGTCAATCAGTTGGCTGTTCTTTGTTATGGAAGCTCTAATAAACTAACAGAATAACATTGGGTTTTTCATCCATGGACATGGTATTCTTTTCAGGTATTTCAGTTCAGTTCAGTTCAGTTCAGACACTCAGTCGTGTCCGACTCTTTGTGACCCCATGAATCACAGCACGCCAGGCCTCCCTGTCCATCACCAACTCCCGGAGTTCACTCAAATTCATGTCCATCGAGTTGGTGATGCCATCCAGCCATTTCAGTTATTTAGGGATTAAAAAATTTCTTTCAGATTGTTACCTAATTTTCAGTGTATAGATCTTTTGAACATTTGTTAAACATATCCCTGAGTAGTTCATGTTTTTGATACTACTATAATGGCATTGATTTTTAAATTTCCATTTGTTTGTTGCTTATATGTAGAAACAAATTGATCTCTGTGCATTGACCTTGTATTATGTGATCATCTGAAATTTGTCTTATTGTTTCAAGTACCATTTTTGAAAATTCCTTAGAATTTTTAACGTACACAACTGTGGTTCATTTTTTTCTTCCTTTATTGCTTTGGCTAGGCACTCCAGTACAAAGCTGAGTATTTGTGGGAGTGGGCAGCCTTGCCTTGTTCCCAATCTTATACAGGAAGCCTTCAGTCTTCTACTATGAAGTAGGATATTAGCTTTAGGTTTTCTGAAGCTATCCATTGTCTCAAGTTAGGAAGTTTCTTCTATTTCTCTTTTTCTGATATTTATTTTTAATCATGAATGAATGTTGAATTTTGTCAAATATTTCTATTGCATCTTGAAAGGATTATTTGCTTTTCTCTTTCTAGTTTATTAATGTGGTGAATTTCATTCATTCGTTTTTGAATCATTAATTTGGCAATCCTGGCATGACCCCAACTTGGTCAGATGTACAATGTATTTTATATATTGTTTGATCCTCTTTGCTAATATTTTGTTAAGGATTTTCGTGTTTTTGTAAATGAGAGATATTAGTCTGTAGTTTTTTGTCATGTTTTGTCTCTGGTTGTTGCATCAAGATTTCGCAGAATGAGTTGGGAAGTGTTCCTTCCTTCATTTTCTTTAAGAGTTTCTTTAAGAGTATGACTGACATAATTTGTTTCTTAAAAGTTTAATAGAACTCACCAGAGAAATAAACTGGGTACAAAATTTTCTTGTGTGGAGGGTTTTAGTTATTATTTTAATGCATTTATTTTATATAGAGCTGTTAGGATTCTACTTCTTCTAATGTCAGCTTGGTAGTTCTTATCTTTCAAGGAATTTGTGCATTTCATCTAAGTTTTATAATTTATGGCATAAAATTGTGTGTAACATTCTATTATTGCCCATTTAATGTATGCATGATTTTCAATAATGTTTCTTCCTTTTGCATAATTTCTCTTTTTTCAGTAAGTTTAGATAGAGTTTAATACATTTTATTAATCTTTTCACAGAACCAACGTTTGGGTTTATTGATTTCCTGTATTATTTGCCTATGCTAGTTTATTGATTTTCATTCTTACCTTTATTATTTTCTCTTTCTACTTACATAGAGTTTAGTGTATTCTTCTTTTCTAACTTCTTTTAGTAGAAAGTTAGATAATTGATTTTAGACTGTTTTTCTCTTCCACTATATGCATATATAACTATATTTTTTCCTAAACTTTGACTTAATTACATCTTAGAAATCTGAATGTGTTGCATTATCATTTTCATTTATTCCAAAATATTTTCTTACTTGTGTGACTTCTTTTTTTGATCCATTGGCATTTAAAAGTATGTTGTTTAATTTCCAAATATTTGAGTATTTTCCAAGTATCTCTTTGTTATTGATTAATAACTTGATTTTATTGTGGCAAGAGATAATCCTTTAAAAATCATTGATTTTATGATTTAACACATGGCCTAACTAAATCAATAGTCAACATACACTTGAAAAAAGTTTGTATTCTGCTTCTGTTAGTAAACATTTTGTACATTTAAATTGTATCAGTTTAGCTAATTGTATTGTTTAAGTAATCTATATCTTTATTGATTTTCTCTCACTCTATCAATTACTGAGAGGAGTATTGAAATTAACTATAGGTATAGGTTTGTCTTTTTCTCCTTTCAGTTCTGTCAGCTTTTTAGTTCAGTTCAGTTCATTCACTCAGTCATGTCCGACTCTTTGCGGCCCCATGAACCGCAGCACGCCAGGCCTCCCTGCCCATCACCAACTCCCGGAGTTCACTCAAACTCACGTCCATAGAGTCGGTGATGCCATCCAGCCATCTCATCCTCTGTCATCCCCTTCTCCTCCCGCCCCCAATCCCTCCCAGCATCAGGGCCTTTTCCAGTGAGTCAACTCTTCACATGAGGTGGCCAAAGTATTGGAGTTTCAGCTTTAGCATCAGTCCTTCCAATGAACACCCAGGACTGATCTCCTTTAGAATGGACTGGTTGGATCTCCTTGAAGTCCAAGGGACTCTCAAGAGTCTTCTCCAACACCGCACTTCAAAAGCATCAATTCTTTGGTGCTCAGCTTTCTTTGTAGTCCAACTCTCACATCCATACATGACCACGGGAAAAACCATAGCCTTGACTAGATGGACCTTTGTAGGCAATGTCTCTGCTTTTTAATATGCTATCTAGGTTGGTCATAACTTTCCTTCCAAGGAGTGAGCATCTTTTAATTTCATGGCTGCAATTACCATCTGCAGTGATTTTGGAGCCCAAAAAAATAAAGTCAGCCACGGTTTCCACTGTTTCTCCATCTATTTGCCATGAAGTGATGGGACCAGATGCCATGATCTTAGTTTTCTGAATGTTGAGCTTTAAGCCAACTTTTTCACTCTCCTCTTTCACTTTCATCAAGAGGCTCTTTAGTTCTTCTTTACTTTTCTGCCATAAGGGTGGTATCACCTGCATATCTGAGGTTATTGATATTTCTCCCTGCAATCTTGATTCCAGCTTGTGCTTCCTCCAGCCCAGCATTTCTCATGATGTACTCTGCATATAAGTTAAATAAGCAGGGTGACAATATACAGCCTTGACTTACTCCTTTTCCTATTTGGAACCAGTCTGTCGTTCCATGTTCAGTTCTAACTGTTGCTTCCTGACCTGCATATAGGTTTCTCAAGAGGCAGGTCAGGTGATCTGATATGCCCAACTCTTTCAGAATTTTCCAGTTTATTGTGATCCACACACTCAAAGGCTTTGGCATAGTCAATAATAGCCATTGTCAGCTTTTGCTTCAATGCAATTTGAAACTTGATTGGGTACACATATATTTAAGATATTGATATAATATTAGTGAGTACACTAAAATATAGAAAATGATTGTTATTATAAAATGACAGCTTTTTATCCTAGGCATATTTTTTGTCCAGAAGTATGTTTTGTGTGATATTAATATAGCTATTCTAAGTCATTCTGATAGGTATATTCTTGGTATGTTTATTTTTCACTCTTAATTTTTACCTATTTGTGTCTTTATATATAACATATGATACTGGCAAGCAGCATATACTTGAGTCTTGATTTTTTATTTAGACTGATTAATCTCAGTACTTTATTTGTAATATGTAGATAAAGGAGATCAATCCTGGGTGTTCATTGGAAGGACTGATGCTAAAGCTGAAACTGCAATACTTTGGCCACCTCATGCGACGAGTTGACTCACTGGAAAAGACTCTGATGCTGGGAAAGGTTGGGGGCGGGAGGAGAAGGGGACGACAGAGAATGAGATGGCTGGATGGCATCACCAATTCTGTGGACATGAGTTTGAGTGAATTTCGGGAGTTGGTGATGGACAGGGAGGCCTGGCGTGCTGTGATTCATGGGGTCGTGGAGAGTCAGACACGACTGAGTGACTGAACTGAACTGAACTGAATTGAATTATTAATATAGTTGTGTTTTAATATAACATCTTACTATATTTGTTTTCCATTTGTCAATTTAGCTGATTTTTGTTTCCTTTTTTCTTACCTTCTTTTCAAGTAATTGACTGTTTTTGAATATTCCATTTAATCTCTATCATTGGCTTATTATCATCTATGGCTTCCCAGGTTGCTCAGTGGTAAAGAATTTACCTGCCAGTTCAGGAGATTTAAGTTTGATCCCTGGGTTGAGAAAATCATCTGGAGAAGGAAATGGCAACCCATTCCAGTATTCTTACCTGGAAAAATCCCATGGATAGAGGAAACTGCTGGGCTATAGTCCATGGGATTGTAGAGTCGGACACAACAGAGTATACACACATGTATCATTGGCTTATCAGCTACCAGGCTAATTATTAGCTAATTAGCTACCAGGGATCAAACCTAGATCTCCTACATTGCCAGCAGGGTAGCCTCACTTATTAGCTACAGTTCTTCATTTTATTGCTTTCAGTGATTGCTTTAGGCATTGCCCTATGTAATTTAACTTATAGTCTACCTTCAAATACTATTTCACCATTTCATGCATAAATTAAGAATCCTATAAAAATATGCTTTCATTTACTTCTTTCTTTCTTTTCACTATTTTGACATTCATTTTATGTATACATATGCTATAAATCCTATAATACATTTTTTATGAGCAATTATGTTGTAATGAAATTAAAATATGAAAAAAATGTATTCACACACTTATTTTCAACACTCTGTTCCTCTACTTTGAAATACTTCCTTTAGTAAACTCTTTATTTCATCTTAATTTCTAAAAGTTATTTTCACTGGATATAGAATTCTAGGTTAACAGGTATTTTTCTTTCTGCACATTAAAAATGTCACCTTCCCTGAACCCTTATCTGTGTTTCCTCTATTCGGTTTGATCTCTGTGATCTCCTTTGGTACCCCTTCCTTGCACTATAGTCCAGAAAATTCCTCTAGGAAGAAATCTGTTTATTTTGTTTTTTAACACAAAATCACACATTTGGCGCAAGACAGAGTGCACATTCAAGCCAAGGGCTGTGAGTCTCCAGAGCTCTTTTTCCCAAACGTATCACAGGGCCGTTCACACTGATATTGTGGACTATAGCACTCAAAGAATGAAATGCCTTATAATCTGAATAAAGTGACTGAGCAAATTATCAAGGGTTCACTGGCCAAAGATCAAAGAATTGAGTTAACAGACAAACACTAAGTGAAAAGATAATATTGGGAAGGAATGGGAACATAACCAGATTACCTTTCAATAATGTAAATTCATAGCTTCATGCCTCAACTAATAGGCCACATAGGCATATTAAGGTGGCAGGTGGAAAAATAATGCTCTAGATATTTGCTTGGTAGATCAAACCATGCATGCTGAAGTGCTTCCTCCGAAAATGTTTAAGACGTTGATGCCTTTTTGATGGTCACTGACAATACACATTTTGCATTAAGAACCATTGCTGTTAATTCTCTATAGTTTTGTTGTTGCTGTTATTCTCTGTTTTATTTATTTATTTTTTAAAATTGACTAATTTTATTTTATTTTTTTAAATTTATTTTATTGGAGGCAAATTACCTTACATTAATATATTGGTTGGTTTTGCCATACATTGACATGAATTTTAGACTGGCTGACTCAAATCATACTGAAATAAGTCAGGCAGCCCTAACTGGAAAATTCTGATAATAGCAAAAATGTCTGTGTTCAAGTTTACTTTTGTTGTATTTGTGAAGGATTTGTCGACCAGGTAGAAGAACCCATTCTCTCTGATAACTTCCAGTGATGTTCATCTACTCATTAAAGTCTTTACTCAAATGACTTCTGTTTGAACATTTCCATTAGAGCAAGCAACCAAGATATAATTTATTCTTACATGAAGTCTTTTCACTAGGTCCTACCGGTTTTTCTTCCTCGTCAGACCACAACCTGGTGCTTTACTATGTTTAGGGTCCTGCAGAAGTGATTTGAACTTTCATTATAACATAGTTTGTCTCTGAAAGCTATCACCTCCCAGACAAAACCCCATTCTTCTGAAAGGGAGACTTCGCTTGGTAAAGCTTACCATGGGTGTTCAGAGTTTTGTTTTACTGGCTGTTTCTGGAGGCTTCAGACAGGTAGGAGTCTCCATGTCTCCTGTCTCAGCAGAGACATTTCTCTGTTCCTCGTTTCTTCCCTGTCACAATCACTGTATTGAATGTCATGACCATCCAGCAGGACTCACCTGCTGTGTTGCTGAATGGGCAAGTTTTTCAGAACTTTGCTGCTGAGAATTTCAAAGAGCTCTGGGAAAGAGAGATTTATCTGACTTTTCAAACTACCTAACAACTAAGACACCAAGTTTGCAGATACCTGAAGATCCAAAGGTGTTCTAGTTACCAGAAACATTTGATCAAGATATTGGGGGGGAAAAGTGAGTAGAAAGAGAGGTCAAAGAAAACATTAGCATTTCTTTCTTTTAAACTCTAAAGAAATCATTGAAGATCATTTTCTAAATGTAGCTGCCCGTGTGTTCAAGGTCATGTGACTCATAAATATATCTGGCTTCTGTACCTATGTTTTCAGATCACTTTGGTTTTACCTTTGTAAGAATTGTCAAATTGTGCTGAAATTGAAAGTGGGGTTTTTATGGGTGAACACTATTTTAAGCAGTATTAAGTGTGTAGATGGTGAACCATATCACCTATAAGGAAGGTGACCATGTATCTATTCAGGGCAGTTCGGTTCAGTCACTCAGCTTTGTCTGACTCTTTCTGACCTCATGGACTGCAGCACACCAGGCTTCCCTGTCCATCACCAACTCCTGGAGTTGCTCAGACTCATGTCTATCGAGTTGGTGATGCCATCCAACCATCTCATCCTCTGTCATCCCCTTCTCCTCCTGCCTTCAATCTTTCCCAGCATCAAGGTCTTTTCCAATGAGTCAGTTCTTCACATCAGGTGGCCAAAGTATTGGAGCGTCAACTTCAGCATCAGTTCTTCCAATGAATATTCAGGACTGATTTCCTTTAGGATGGACTGGTTGGATCTCCTTGCAATCCAAGGGACTCTCAAGAGTCTTCTCCAACACCACAGTTCAAAAGCATCAATTTTTCAGTGCCCAGCTTTCTTTATGGTCCAACTCTCATATCCATACATGACTACTGGAAAAACCATAGCTTTGACTAGACAGTAATGTCTCTGCTTTTCCATATGCTGTCCATTGCTGCATAGCAAACCATCCCTGAAGGTAATGTATAAGGAGAGTAATTTATTATTTCTAGTGATTCTTTCATCTAGCAGAGTGGTTCTTCTGCTCTGCATGGTCTTCCCTGGGAATCACTCACATGCATGCATCCCTCAGGGCCTGGACTTCTTTATGGCAGGGCTACTGGGTTCCAAGAGAGCAAAGTTGAGTTTGGTTCCCAGCCAAACTCAAGCTGGGCCTGCAAATGATGTTATTTCCACTGCATTCTGTTGGGTAAAGAAATTTGCAAGGCTAGCCCAGGATTCAAGGGAAGGGGAAACAGTTTCCATAGCTCAGTAGGAAAGCAGCACACGCATAGACTATGGAAGGGAGGCCATCTTTAAAGGTTAACATTCATACATCCAGGAAACCACGTCAGTTTGCTGAATCATCCTGGTTTAGGTCCATTGTCCAGCAGTAATTAATAGCATCCACTCCTTTACTCTGAAATTTGTTCAGATGATAAATTATATATGGTCACACCATCTACAAGATTATCTTTCAGACCTCAAATGCTATAAAACAAATTCCAACTAGTAAGACTGACTATGGAATGTATTGTGAGACCCAGGTCTCCCTTGTGATCTAATAAAGAGCAAAGTTTTTCCTCAAATAAGGGCATTGGCGGTTTAGTAAGTTAGTTCTTGTATTTCTGGGTCAACTGCTTGCTAGATGGCAATTGTGAAGAGGACTTTGAATCTGTGAGGGCCAGTCAGAGAATATAATGATCATCACTTGTCTATCTCTGTGAAGTGTTTTAGGTTATTTATATCAAAACTTTGCTATCAGAGAAGAATGGGAACAGCAGAAATTGGATGTAGCATATTTTGAGATTGCCTCTGTTTTAGCTATGCCTTGCTCAAATCACCTGTAACATAACTGAAGGATAAAGCCTTTTAAGATGTTCCTTGGCCTGAGACTGTGAGGTAGGCCAAGTGTGTGCCAACACCCTGGTCTCCCACCTCTGCCTTTGTTGTTTCCTGGGCTCTTTGGCCACGTCCGTGCTCACAGAGCTGTCTTGCCATTCTTCGCCCGTGACAGCTTTCAGGACAGAGAACACCCAGGCAGGGCTGGCCCTCTTCTCAGGCTCTCGATCTTATCTTGTCCGCTCCCAATGAATGGCAACATTTGCTTGTCATGCCCACCATCACAGGTTTAGGAATTGGAGAACATGGAAATGACTGTGACTATGTACTATCTCTTAGGAAAATGATTCAAATTTTGACAGTAGCTTCTTGCTAATCAGACCGAATGCTCTTCGTTATGCTTTGATTCCAGATGAAATTTCCCAGTGCGGATCGGCTTCCTTAAAACTTTTCTTGTCTAACAGTCTGAGGGCCCTCAAGTTCTGCCCTTACCCCCAGGTGTCCCCGTGTCTCTCTGGAGCACACCGATTCACTCCTTCTCTGTCTGTTTCCGCTCCTTCACTGTAGGCTTACCCCTGCTCTCCAGTCCTGTCTGAAAACCTTTAGTAGGAGGTTTCATCTCTCAGGGACAGGTCTGGAAATAATCGTGTTGCCCTAATCCAAACAGCTGTTCTTGACCCCTGTATTTAACAGCCACTCAGGTTTATATTGTAGAGAAGTAGAGTCTGTGGACTGGTGCCAGCCTACACAATGTTGGCTGCTGGTGAATGAGAAGAATAGTGTAGAAACTGAAGCAAGTGTGCCTGCGATGGGCACTTCTCCAGTCTCAGGAGTTTGTTCTCCACCCCCATCAGCATCTCGTCTTTCCTGCTTGCTCTTAACCTCAAAGAAGGAAGGAAGGAGGTGAAGTCGCTCAGTCGTGTCCAACTCTTTACAACCCCATGGACTGTAGCCTACCAGGCTCCTCCGTTCATGGGATTTTCCAGGCAAGAATACTGGAGTGTGTTGGCATTTCCTTCTCCAAAGGATCTTCCTGACCCAGGGATTGAACCTGGGCCTCCCGCATTGTAGGCAGATGCTACAATTTCCCTGGAAATCCAAGCTGAAGGAACCTAATGTCAATTATATATGTGTATACAAAAAGCAATAAAACAAATTGTTGCTATCTAGAATGGGGAATTCATAATGAGATGATGACCTTAGAGAGAGGCCCAGCATGGTCACAGCCTTGCCTTAGGATGTCTGAGAGCAAAACTAAGTGTTTATTCTTTCTAGGAACTGAGATTGGGGGTTGTTTGTTGCTGACTGTTACAAGAGATTATAAGATGAAAAAGAAAATCAAACATGAAACAGAAAAAGAAAATATTGTGCAATCAACTAGATTGTGAAGAAATAAAAATGATGTTGCAGTCTTACATTTATTACATAGAACTGTTGAACAAACAAAGGAACAAAACAGGGGAATAAAAATAAAAATTTCATTGATTTTATATCTGAAATATAAATTTAATTGAAGAACTGAAGAAAACATCACTTTTTTTTCTTCCATGTTTCAACTGGAGCATCTTGTCATATTTTTTATTGACGGGTAGTTGATTTACAATGTTATGTTAATTTTTGCTGTGCAGCAAATTCATTGGCTACACATATATATACATTACTTTTCATGTTCTTTTCCATTATAGTTTATCACAGGGTATTGAATACAATTTCCTGTGCTATACAATAGGACCTTGTTGTTTATCCATTTTATATGGAATGGTTTCCATCTGCTAACCCCAACCTCCCACTTCATCCCTCCCTAATCCCTTGGTGACCACAAACTTGTTCTCTAGGTTTGTGAGTCTGTTTCTGTTTCATAGGTAGATTTATTTGTGTCATATTTTAGATTCCACATATAAGTAATATTGTATGGTATTTATCTTTCTGACTTACTTCACTTAGTATAATAATCCGTAGTTCCATCCATATTGCTGCAAATGGCATTTTTTCTTTCTTTTTATGGTTGAGTAGTATTCTATTTTATATGTGTACCACATCTTTTTTGCCCATTCTTCTGCCGATGGACATTTAACTTGTTTTCATGTCTTGGCTCATGTGAATAGTGCTGCTATGAATATAGGGATGCATGTAACTTTTTGAATTATAGTTTTGTTTGGATATATGACCAGGAGGGGGATTGCTGGATCATTTGGTAATTCTATTTTTATTTTCTGAGGAACCTCCATACTGTCTTCCGTAGTGATTATACCAACTTACCTTCCAACCAACAGTGTAGGAGGGTTCTCTTTTAGAGAAAACATCTTTTAAAGTTAGGCACGGATTTAAAAGATTCACAAGGGGAAGCCCATTATGGCAGAACTAGCATAGTTTTCTAGGAAAAAGTATACCAGCCAGTATTTTTGAAAATTCAAATGCATTCCGTATTGTGCGGTTTATATAGCTTGAATTTGTTTCTAAGAGACATGACCTCAGCTGATGACAATGATATTCTTTGAAACACTTCAAAGATTATGTACTATTACATTTCTAGATCTGTCTGAAGATAAAACTTCTTGGTGGAAAATATAAAATTTGGCCTTAGATTTACTCTTAGATTCATGAAGGGAATGCTAACCAAATGCTGTTAAAGTAATTCAATTTAATTTATACAGGATATGAGATTCACTGGAAGAATTGAGCAAAACAATATAAAATCCTCAAATTAAAAGCAAATTGTAGACTTTGGTAGAAAATGAAATTGATTTGAAATTTTTGCTAGGTATAGTTATTTGGTATAAATTATAAATTGCTATTACTGTCATACAAGGTTACAAAACACTCAAATAGATATGCTTGCCTATTTTAGTTTTTAAATGGCTAAAAAATATTTTAAATTATAGAGTAACAATTTTTCTCTATATAGGAAACATGTAGAGAAACTACATGGGACATAGGCAACAAAAGTGACATCTCAACTTAAAAACAGGGAAAATAGAACAAGGAAAGGAACATGTTTACATGACTATGGAAAAGAAGAAGCAAGATACAGTTGAGATTAAAAAATGGCTCGCGTAAGTTGAGCAAAATATAAAAATGTTTTTTTTAATTTCCAAAATATTTGATAGAACTTGAGAAATAATTTATTACTTCAGATTCTACTGTAGGGAATGATGAAAATTGCACTATGAGTGATAACAATCTATATGATAAACAACACATTTGATTATATACTCTGCAATGAAGACAGTTTTCTTATATGACTCTGTCAAAATGTTTACACGTAATATGTAAAGCCCATGGTGCATTTCTGAATCTAAGTTTGCTTTAAGGATTTTTTACTGACAATTCCCCTTACTACTGTACAGCTTCTCCAAATTGAAATTAATTTAAAAATTATTTTAGAATAACAATGGCTTAAGAAAAGTTATTTCATAATAGTAAAATTAGAACATAGATTATGTGAAGATACTGATTTAGCAATTTGTGATTTTGCTGAAATGATAAAAATAAATTTTAGGGGTGAATATAAAGAATGTATGCAATATATATTTTTATTACTAATGCAAATATTTCTGGCTCCTCACTCTAGACATGCTCAAAAATAAGTTGCTATCTGATATTTCAACTATGTATGTGTGTGTGCATAGAAATTTTAACTTTACATGTGTTTTTTGATGTCATTGTTATGAAGAAATATCTGTCAAGAGGCTAGAACAAATTGCACTTAAAAGTTTGTTTGCTTGGGTCGTCCCTGGTGCTTCAGTGGTTAAGAATCCACCTTGCAATGCGGGTTTGATGCAGGCTTGATTCCTGGTCCCTGGGAAACTAAGATCCCATATGCTGTGGAGAAACTACTGAGCCTGCGTGCCTCAACTAGAGAGTCCATGCTCCCCAGCGAAAGATCCCACGTGACACAGCTAAGATCCTGCATGCTGCAACTAAGACCTGACCCAGCCAAGCAAGTAAATTAAATGAAAGTTTGTTGCCTTGACTTATACAGTTTAAAATTTAAATTTGTAGTTCAAGGGCCTTCAATTATCCCATGCCCTGAAGGCAGTAGAGGTGCCCTTGGTCAGAAGAGTCATTCCTGACAGAGTACTTTGCCTCTTACTAGCTGTCATCTTGAGCAAATCACTAACCGAATCATTAACCTTCCCTGAATCTCATTTCCCCCGCACATGGGTTTTTGATAATATTCTGCCCACTTGTCTCTTAGGGTTGTTTTGAAAACCAGTGAGATGATGATGATGGTGGTGGTGATGGTAAAGCAGAAACAACAGCAAGTACCTTTTATGCCAATCGTGTGCTACTTATTAGCTCTTTTAGAACTGCAACAACCCAATGAGGTATCACTATTATGTCCCCATTTTATACCCATTTCACAGATGAGGGAACTGAGGCACATAAAGGTTAGTAACTTGCCCAAGACCATACAGCTAGTCAATGGTGGTAATGTGATTTGAACCCAGGCAGTCTGACTTGTATTTTGTAAACCACAAAGTATATATTGGGTATCTTGCCATGTTTTTTCTATAGTCTGAGAAGGTTTCAACCTGTGGACAGTTGTTATAGTGTATGTAGCATCTACATCATTAGCTTGATGGTAGAATCTTCCAACTCCTTACATAAGAGTTAGGGTTATGTGAATTTATGGTACCCAAGATGTCTTGCTGGAGCTCATGGTGTGTATAGAAAATTGATCCTGAAAACTTCAGTTATCATTACTGCTTTGTAAAAACTATTCAAAGGCTTGACTGGAGATGAATATGATCTATGTGTTAGAATAAATATCACAGATCATGTCGTTCAACAAGAAAATTCCTTTTAATATTCAAGTGATCTCAAGGTCTACTAATTTAATTTGGTTTGTACAAGAAATAGAAAAATATTACAAAATGAACCAAAGATAAATTAGATAAATACCAATTACAAATCAGATGAGTAGATCAAGAATTGTGAGGGATAGCGATCAGTAGCCCTTGAGAAAACCCCAAATGTACACAATACAGGGCCTAATTTTTCTAATAAAATTCAGTAATGAATAACTAAAACATTTAAGTTCCCCTTAGACCCTCAATGATTTTAGAAATAGAAAAGTAACTTCTAAAGTTGTTTTAAAACTCTGTCCTTACAACTCTACATCACATCATATTGTTAGAGTTGTGAGCTGAAATATGAATTCATCTTAATCTGAAAATTTCCATATAATTTCTGCCTGTGGAAGGAAGTGAAACAAACTTGGATGCTGGTGGTCATTTGGGCTACTGAGTACAGTAGAAATGAGTACATTTCAGTGATTAATATGTGCAACTCAGTTATTAACAGGTCTTGGTGGATTAGAAAAGTACTAAACAGCACGGACCCATGGGGTCCCTTGTGTTTAGCAGAATTTGCTAATCTTAAATCTGGGGAAATTGAATTTGCTAATCTTCAATCTAGTAATCATATCTATATATCGACCATTGTATGTGTAAATAAAAAGATGGTTAGAGGCTTTTAGGTAAATTAACCAGAGTTTATCCACTGGAATAAAATTTCTCCCTAAGTAAGTATCTTAGGGTACCTATTCTTTACTTAACTTTATTTAAAAGATATTTCTCTGGGAAAATGATTCTGGAATTCTTCCATCATTTGGAGCCAGGTTTGGGGGGCTTATTTTTGCTGATGTTTGAGAAGCTTGGGAAAATTGGTTAGTATTTCAGCCACACTGCCTCTTGAGACTGCAGTTGTTTTGAACAATGACACCATCACTGCAGTAAATGTCTAGCTTAACAACGTGACTGCAGGAGCCACTGGGCTCTGTCAGTGCTGGAGCACTCATTAAAGGGACTGAGAACATTCCTTCACATTGGCTGGGCTCTAATGGGGAGGCAATGGGTGTAACATGAAAAAGGGTTTGCAATCCTGGGTGTTCATTGGAAGGACTGATGCTGAAGCTGAAACTTCAACCCTTTGGCCACCTCATGCAACGAGTTGACTCACTGGAAAAGACTCTGATCCTGCGAAAGGTTGGGGGCGGGAGGAGAAGGGGACGACCGAGAATGAGATGGCTGGATGGCATCACCGACTCTGTGGACATGAGTTTGAGTGAACTCCGGGAGTTGGTGATGGACAGGGAGGCCTGGCGTGCTGTGATTCATGGGGTCACAGAGAGTCGGACACAACTGAGCGACTGAACTGAACTGAACTGAACTGATACACTGCTTGAGAACGTCAAATGTGTACACTTCCCTGTACCAGAAGGCTCATCAGAACATTTAGTATGTCCGCAGGCACTGTGATCTTGGCAGGGAATTATTCAAAACATCTAGCTGATGAATTTCCTGTGGAACGCACTTTGAGGTTGAGGAACGATGATTTGTAGTAACACTTCGCATTTCACAGTCTATGGCCACAAAACAAAGCCGGTTGCTTGAAAAAATAGGGAGCGTAAATATTAAGGCAGCACTTGTATGGGAAAGGGATGGAATAGAATCATTGAGCCCCGCTGTCTGTCCCTTCCCTTCTCAGATACAGGAACGCGAGTAACTCTTCTCTCTCCACCACTTTCATTTTTTTCCTCCAAGAACAAGAAGCAGGGCACTTGGAACAAACAAAACTGCTTGGGCAAAGAAGCAGGCACAGTGATTCCAAGTTGCTCTGAGGCTCTCGCTTGAATTAAAGGCGAGGCCACATAAGAGGAAATGAAAGGGTTTGTACAGAGATCAAATAAAGCATTTGTATAGAACCTTATTCAAAATGGATACAAGTGCATCAATTCTTCAGAATTATAGGTGAATCAAAGGAAAATTACATCCGAGGAGATAAAGCAGCAGCCAGCAGTCTAACCACGTACAGCACAAGAGATGCAACTTTGAAGCTTCGGGCCTGGTGTGCCAAAGAGCCAGATGTGGCAGGTGGAATTATAGCAACTCCAGCTCAGCATCTGGAGCATATAAATCTGTCCCATAGAAAATTAGAGGTGTGCAAGGAGGTGGTGGAAATGACCAGTTGAATATATATTTTTGAAAAGAAAGTTGCTTTGAAGAACATACAGCATTCTTTAAAAAAAAAAAAAAAAAATTAGATCTAGGCTCAGTACTGCTCTAGGGCTTCCCCGGTGGCTCAGCAGTAAAGAATCTGCTTGCAATGCAGGAAACGCAGGAGACAAGGTTCGATCTCTGGGTGGGGAAGATCCCCTGGAGCAGGGCATGGCAACCCACTCCAGTATTCTTGCCTGGAGAATCCCAGGACAGAGGAGCCTGGTGGGCTGCAGTCCATGGAGTAGCAAAAAGTCAGACACGACTGAAGTGACTGAGCAGGCACGCAGATACATTGTTTTATGTATTGGTGGTGGTGTGAAAGGATCATATATGGGGATTCTTCAAGCTCCCAAATAGCAAAATCCTTAAGATTTCTCTCTTTTCTGGCAGAGACGGAAAGAGAGGAGAGAGAGGAAAAGAGCTGAGGGCCCAAGGTAGCATTATGTTGTTATGCAAACCTGAAGAAACAATGATGCTTCGAGGCCGAGCCAGTCATCCAAAATGGGGACCCTGATTCAGTCATGCTAGAGAACTGAAGGTTTTCTGTGTGGCTATATTCCTCAAGGCTTCCTTCTACCAACTGGAAAATAGTGATTATTTTTTGTATTACCAAAAAGATGTGCAGTATCTGAAACAGCTGTGATAGACAAAAACAATTTCCTGAAGACGATAGGCTACAGTGCAATTACTGTGTTACTCATAAGCATTTATCTAGATCACAGAATCTTCTGGCTTGAAAGGACCTTAGACATACTCTAGTCAACCCTCGGGTAGAAGGTTTTAGAAGCCACAACGAAGGAACAGCAAGAACAGTGACTTGTGTGAGGGACAGTCCAGTGAGTCAGGGTGAGTGTCAGGGGCCCTGATCCCCAGTCTGGTGCTCACTGCCTTTGTCACGCCTCCTGTGTTACATCAAGATGTCAGAATTCTTACCTAACATGTAGCTCTTCCACCCCACCCCAAGGTGGGAAGAGATGTGAATCCAGGCACGTGATGTCTTCAGTTCCAACAAGCCCTCCTTTAGAGTGGCTAATAACTGTTTCCCCTTTAAAAAAAGATGGTTAGGGGCTTAAAGCAAAGTGATGGGAGAGAGTTAGGGTAATTATCAGAACATATTCTCCCAGGGATGTTCTTCTGAGAGGTGACAATGACTCTTTCCCAAGTCACCTGCCATCACTAGAAAGATTCTAAGTGTGGAGAACAGATAACCAACTAGCCTGATATCTTGTACTAATTCACCGTCTCCCTCATACTTAGTGAAGACCAAAAAAGATGGGACCTCCAGCCTATGAATTACAATTTCAGCCTATAATCTCATCTGCTTCAGTTCTCTTGCTATAAAATCCACTGCTGAAACCGTTAAAACAGGCTCACAGGCAGACCTTTTGACCCTCACATTGACTCTGTGGACATGAGTTTGAGTGAATTCCGGGAGTTGGTGATGGACAGGGAAGCCTGGCGTGCTGTGATTCATGGGGTCGCGGAGAGTCGGACACGACTGAACTGACTGACTGACCAGGGAGGTAGCCATATGGGGCAGGTGTGATCGTGCCCACTTGCAGGTAAGAAAGCAGAGATTCTGTGAAGTTAAACGACTTTTCCAGAGGCAGGGTGCAAACCCGCTCGTCTGTCCCCCACACGTGTGTTGCCTGTTTCTGTGAGCTGCTCCTGGGGCCACTAGGTGATGAAAGGTGGCTGGGGACCCCTGGGATGGTACTGGCCCCAAGTAAAGTTCTCTGTGAGTAGGCTTTGGGTTAATAACCTGGCCACCTCTGCTGAAAAAGACTGGAAAAGACGTGTTAGATTATAAAGATGATAAAACAGGTGGGCAACCTGGGGTGGCAAAGTGGTGGAGGGCTCCTGGAGACTGCTGAGAGATGGAGACGAGGTGTGACAGGCTGTAGAGACGGCTTCAGGGGCCTTGACAGTGTGATGAACGCCGTGGCACTCAGGGAAGACGATTCCCTCAGATAACAGCCGCGACACGGTCCGCGGTAACATCAACATCCTTCCCGAGTCTTGTCTCTGGGGCTTCCAAATGCCGCCTGTCACTGTGAGAAAGATAAAAAGGCTTCTCCGTTGGAATCCGGCCAGCTAATCTCAGAGCTCCAGTTCAAGGAGCAGGCCAGATGTGTCCTAGCAAGGAAACGCTACAATGTTTGGACAAAGGCTTGTTCAGGTATAAAATACAGCTCTGGGGTAGGTGACAATTCCTACCACATGTGTAGGAAGAGAGACTTGCAAGCTGGTTAACATTGTGTCTGCCTTTTCTTCCTATGGGAACAATATGCTTTCTGGCTCTGCACACCCCCTGGGGAGCTTGGTGTGTGCTCAGTTCTCAAAGCATCCAGGGATTAGCACATTTTTATTTGGGATCAGCATCCATTTCTTAACTTATAGTTAAACCTTATTAACTGCAAGGTACATATATGCTTCCTTGACCTCATCTTATACAGCATGTGTTACAAAGGACAAAGTATTGAGTTTGGAACCAGGTATTCCAAATTCTGTCTGTGCAACTTCTTAGGATTCCCCATCTGTAAGATCATTTTAAACAAAATTCTTTTGAGACAGATAGTATTCAATAAATTCATGTGTCTGGCGAAGGGTGGGGGCAACAATCGACGTGGGAAACTTGTCTACATGTTCAACCTCCTCCTTTTTCTGCCCTTCTGCAAGTGTCCTTATGAAGGATGTTTGGAGCAAGACTGGGTGTCTGTACTGTGACAATACCTCGGGTAATTTCGGTGAACAGCTCTGACTAAGAACCACTATGAAAATATTGCTGTTATCGCTTTGTGAAAAACTAAGCCCAACGACTTTGTAGCTTGAATTGCCTGCACGCAAATACCATAATTGCTGTATATTATGATGTAGCCTTCGTTATTCATTGAAGCATACTATTTGAAAATCATTTAATATTTAGTTCCTTGAAACCATGGGTATTTTTTTAAAATCCTATTTATGTCCCATTTCATTCCCCCAAAGATTAGAGGGGTTTTAATAAAACAACTTTTGTACCTAAAATCAATTATAATTCATATTGAGCTTTATATCCATTTCATTTAAAACAAGGAAGTTTTTCCATCTTTGAGGATTAATATTTCTGCCAGAGTTCATTTCTCTGAACCTGCTCCCCATCTTCTTTTAATTTCTCTCCAAAGGCGGATACAGCAGAAATGGTGATCCGTAATGGGACTTGGGATCACCTTAATAGAAAAACAGAAACCTCCAGATGGTGGATTCTGTGTCAGACTCTATCCAAAGGGTTTGGCTAAGAGTCCAAGACCAAGGCAGTGGAAGGCCAGGAATGGGAATACAAATGAGCTCACCATCATGTCAGTTTCCCATCCTCTATGACTGCTTGATTTTTGCAGGTGCCACAGATCCACCAAATGTCCACCTTTCCCTCCTCTGTTGTAGAATAGGTTGCCAGGGAAAGCCATTTTCCCAGAATCTCATCTACCCACCTTTCCTGAAATATTACTCTGGAATTGAAGAAAAGAAAGAATGACCATGTATTGAGCACCAAGTATTCTAGAGGTTATCTTAATTTGAAACTATAAAAGAAATTAGAGCTCTTTGTGAGAAAGTAATACAAAGGAATGAACCTGGGTAAATTATAACAAGCAGCTTAAAGACTCAAACAAATACAGCTCTGAATACACAAAATTCCAAATACCACTCAGGGCTTATTAGGTGTGTCTTCTCTGATTTCCACTCCCTGCCCCCTTACATACCGTCAAACCCCTCATCTGGCTACGAGCTGCCCCTGTCTCAGACCCATTCATTGCTTTGGTTCCGTGTGTGGCTGAACCACAGCATTGGTTATGATCCTTTCTCAGATATAGCTGATCAACTAATTATAGAGGGTGCATGGATCCTCTGTTTACATGTGCTTGAAGTGCAGTGTGCTCGTCCTAAATTTAGAATTCTCCAGCTGTTTCTGTTTCTTTCTACTAAGATCGAGAAGTCTCATCATCTCCAGCTTATGGGGCAGAGGGTTGTTTTGGCTGCATGACCATCCTGCAGCCAAGATTCTTAACTACTGCAACTGCGTCTGGGATGGGTCCTTTAAGGCAGTTCATAAACTTGGGGCTATGTGCATTTTTGAAAATGATCTGTTATTATTATTAGAGATTTCTACACACATATTGCTTCCACTATAAGTATAGGGAAAGAGGTTCAATTTTAGACACTGTCTTTAAAAAGAATTGCAATACTTTCAGTATTTAAATTCCTTTGTACATCAACTAAACTTTTGCCAGAATTCATGACTCCTACTCAGTTGTCATTCGATTCTCTTTTATATGAATTATGAAATAGTTTGTGAATCACTAGCAAGATTTAGCCTTTCTTTCTCAGATCCTAAATGACTTATTTTTCTTTCTGACTTTGAAATTTTTTACAAATGACTTTTTGACGAATAAAGGATTGTTGAAAGGACCAGATCTCGAAAGGACCAGATCTCTTTACCGGGGTTAAACTTATTATTACAGTTTCTATGCCCTTCCTAGTTTCCCTTTTCTTTGTATAATTAGGCAGCAAGTCAGTTAGGTCCATGTACTATTTCTCTCATTAGTACAGTTTAAGAAGTAGGAATTACTCTCTGCCCATCCATGGTGGGTGTCACGATCCATCCACACCCACCAGGGCCCCTGTTGCCACAGAGAGAATTCTGGAGGTGGGAGGCACAGCCCAATATTCAGCTCCTCCCATTCCAAGTTATTTTAGACAAGGAGTTGCACTGTTCTTAAGATTTCAAAAGTGACAAATCAATAATCACAGATGGTTACCCGCTCCAATGAGTTACATTTACAGTGAAGAAATTTGCCATAATTTTTTGGCCAATTTTTATTTATCTATTCTCAGTATAGGCTTCCCAGGTGACTCAGTGGTAAAGAATCCACCTGCCAATGCAGGAGATGCAAAAGATGTGGATTTGATCCCTGGCTCTGATCCCTGGGTTGGGAAGATTCCCTGGAGTAGGAAATAACAACCCACTCCAGTATTCTTGCCTGGAAAACCCCATGGACAGAGGAGCCTGGTGGGCTACAGTCCATGGGGTCACAAAGAATTGGACACGACTGAAGCAACTGAGCACTCACACGTGCATATTATTTATATATCCTAAGCAGTGGCTTTAGAACTTTTGACTACCATTCAGTATGGATAAATACATATATGATCAAGTCCATATATAATGAAACAAATGTTTCACCAAACAACATATATCCTTAAAACAACTGTTATTATTATTAGACTTTATTATTATTGACTTTTTTCTTCTCAAACATCTTAGGTACATGTATGGTGCTGTAACACAGAATCCAAAACCCTTACCTTAAAGAAGATAGAAAGTCATGTCTTTCTCGTGAAATAATTCAGTGATGAGTCATTCAGGACTGACTGGATGGTTATGCCAAATAAGGATACTCAAGGGTATAGTTGCTTCTACTTTGTAGGTCTCCTAACTGTAGGGGGCTGTCCTTATTAAGCTGATTAGATTTTATTCACCTACACTTCCAGGTTCTAGCCTACAGGGAGGAAAAAATAAAAGTCCAGACCAAATTGTTGTGTTTTTAGGAGATGGCCTGGAAGTTGCATACACACTGCTTCTCCCCATATCTCACTGGTCCAAATTTAACCATGGGAAAATACTTCAAATTTATGGTAGCTTGCAGTCATATGTCTAGCTAAAGCTCAGGGTGTGTTTCTTTGTTAAAAGTTTTATTTATTTATTACGTTGGGGTCAAGATGAAGTTTTTTTGAATTGGCTATAAGTTATTACTTGGATATCTGCTTCCCAGATTGCAAAATAGTATTTTGTCTTTTTTCCATGTTTCGTTTATCCTAGGGGGTTTATTCCTTTTTAAAAAACCTTGTGTCTGTTAACATTAGTGGAAATTCTGAAGGATGCAGACGTTCAGTGCACATATTCAATTGCTGTCTCTAACAGCTAACTTTAGGCCTCTCAAATTATTTTAAACAAGTAGTTTTTATCCTTTCTTTACTTTCCCTCCCCACAATCCTTCAAACATTATTAAGAAGTAGTACAGTTATCTAATTTAAATGTCATTTCTATAATGTTACCTTTTTCCTTCTAGCAGAGCACCTTTTTTCTTTTTCTTTGGCTTTTTATTTTATATTGGAGTTGATTAACAATGTTGTGTTAGTTTCAGGTGTACAGCAAAGTGATTCAGTTATATTAATATACATATATATGTACCTATTCTTTTCCAAATTATTTTCCCATTTAGATTGTTACATAATATTGAGCAGAGTTCCCTGTGCCATACAGTAGGATCTTATTGGTTTTCCATTTTGAACATAGCAGTGTGTACATGTCAATCCCAAACTCCCCAATTATCCCTTCCTCCTACCCTTCCACACTGGTAACCATAAGTTCATTCTCTAAGTCTAGTAAAGAACTTTTGAACTTTAAAAGTCAATATGAGCCTTGTAGAGGGGAAGAAGAAGAAAATGGACAGGAACTAGTTCATCTCCAAACTCAATCATCATTTCTTGAATTACTGAAAGCTGACTGTATCTAACATTTTAGAGGGTGAACAAGTGAAAAACAGACCTGAACACTGAAATTTGCATAGCCTGTTTGATTTGCTGGCATTGTGAAATATTTAGGAGGGAAAAACTTGACAACTCTGCTTTTTAAATGGTCTAACCTTGATTATTGGCCCCGAAAGTGAGAGAATAGAACCTGCTGTGTATTTCCTGGGGTTGACAGAACCCATGTCCATGGCTGTGTGGCTTTCCTCCTTAATTAGGAGAAAGGATAAAAATCTCGAGACTGTAGTAATAATAAAACTGCTAGATTAAGTGACACCCAAACTTCCAGGATTCACACTCTTGATGAAATGTCTCAAGGGAAATGACATCATCTCTCAGTGTGCCCACGTCGAAAGGAACAGCAGGGGAGGGGGGTGATCTTGAAAGGGTGTGAGATTTGGCATCACACAGACCTAGAGGATCATAATTCAACTTCGGCTCCATCGACTTCGGACTCTACCAACTTCCAGCTCCAAGCCATGCGGTTAGTACCAACCGCTTAGTGGCTCTGAGTTACACCTCCTGCTCTGTAAAATAAGAACCATGAAGTCTTCTCGGAAGGGGTAGAGATAAGGCTTCTAAGTCTCCCAGCGTAACGCCTGACTCTTAGTAAATGCCCAGGGAGAGGCAGTGGTTAGGTCATTGTGGCGGTGGGCAAACACATGGAGGTGTCTCACGAGAATATGAATAGATTTCCTCACGGTGGGCTAGAGAAATACCAAGTAGCTTGGGAATGGCAGGTCTAGGAAGAAAAGGAAAAGAGAAAATGAATGACAAGAAAAGAAAAGGAGAGAGAGAGATCTCAGTTGGGCATGATGTCTTCCCCCTTCTGGATAAATGGTTCCATGTGAACTAGCCCAGATTAGTGAAGCAGGGAGGTGGTGAAGTGGGGCATATAATTCACGCTGCAGCCCATTAGGATGGATCAAGTCTCTGCTTCACGGAAGCGCATCTCTTGAGCTTCATTTCAATAGTGCGCTGAGCCCTAGCGCCTGTGAACAATCATGTCTCTCGTCACTGCCAACAAATAAACTTTTTTTTTTCCAGCAGTAAACTCCAAAGCCTTCAGAAATTAGCGCGGAGTTAATTTTAGCAGAGACATAACGAACGATGCTGCCTGAATTGAGGGGAGAAAGAGAGGGTACATGCAATCACATTAAGTAGGGCAGAAGAAGCAGTCAAATATGGCAAGAGATTTGAAACCTCTCAGTGAAACGATGACTACGGGTGTGCGTGCACATCTGTATGTAAACTCTGTGTGTGTGGGTCTTAAACCCATGAGGACATACTCACCCCTGCCGCGGGCAGCTTTAGGAGAGACTGGGGAGGGAATGCTGCGCTGTGGTGACTGTCACCCTGACTTGTGGACACCGGCCTAGAATGGAGACTTCACCCTCTTTTTCTCTCTCTTCCTCCTGCCCTTGACTTCCACTGCGTTAGATACAGAAAACTTATGTCTCCCACACTGTTTTAAACCATGGAAAGTAACAAGATTGCCTTGATCTTTTGTTCAGAAAGCCTTGAAAAATAATCCCTTTATGAAGCTGAAAATCAGGAATTGAAAAGAAAAAGAAAAGAAAACGAAAAGGGGGAAGAAAAAAAAACCCAACCCTTGGTATTTCACTTGCCCAAACCGAAGTATTAACTCTTATTTCTCTCTTTTTTTTTTCTAATAGTCATAAAATAAGTTCCCTCTGGGTGGAAGTCCCTTTGCTCTGAAGCTCCTGGTTTTAACCACGGACAGCTGCCTTATAAAGAAAGCAGCCACGCTCTTCAAGAGCTTCACATCTGTTTGTTTCTCTTTTGTTGACCACCACAAGCAGGTTGCTGTGTTCTACTGCCTACAATCTAAGGATTTTGTGCAGCACGGACGTTAACGTGGGTGGCTTCTGTCCCTGGAGTGATGTAGATCGTGACCACAGCGTGTGACTACAGGTTGAAGCACGAACTGTGGTCACTTGATTTCGAGTCATACGTGAAGTTCTTTTTAAAGGCTGAAGCATTTATCAGAATAAGTGCAACCCCTATCTGATAAATGGGATCAATCTGGCTCCATTGCTAACACAAACCTCCCAGTATTCATTACTCTGATAGTTAAAGCTGGGAAGGGGGTGGAACATTATTTATGGTGATCTTTGCTAAGTAAATCATTTTTAAAATGGCTTTCTAAATGCAATATTTCCCTTTTAGGAAGCCCTCCAGAATTAAAGGGGCTTTACAATGGAACATGAAACATATTGCAAGGCAGAGAGACAGAAGCCGTCTTGATTAATGCCCATGATTATCAGTGATGCAAATCACTTTCACTTATTAAGTCTTGTTTAATATCCTAATGAAGGCTTCTGAGCAGATTTGGTAATTCCGGAGAAAGTGACTGTGAACTAATGCCCTTTCAGCATGTTGAGAATGAGCAGTACTATAAAGAAAACCTCATTTACCATAATTCCTCCCCTGCCCAGGACCCTTTTCTCAGCTTCTACTTCGCAGCAGGAGACAATTAACCTTTTCAGTGCCAGAAGTGATTCCCAGCCCCTTCCAGCTGTGAAGGCCAGCAGGGTCAGAGGGAGATGGAAGTTCTCTTTGGTCGTCACTCCCCTAGAACAGTTCTAAGAAATCGGACTGCGGAGTAGTAGGGATTTAAAACATAGCCGCCGGTTCCGTGTGGGCACGTGTGGTATCTCGCACCAAAGTCTTTTCAAATGCCAACCCCGGGGCCTTGGCATTGCTTATTCAGCTCGAATCAAAGACGGTTAGAAATGAAAGCAGACACGGACGAAGAAAAACTGTTCCACCCTGAAACGCTGGTCTCCCTTTGTGATCTGTGGGGATGTAGGTTTTATTGAGGTTGGACGTTTGGGAGGTGGTGCCAGGGGTGGTGATTCGGGGTTGGCCTTGGGCCTCCTTTTACAGCCGGGCGCCCATTTCCTGGCTCTGCTTGTACTTGGGGCCACGGGGACGGCCCAGGGCCAGGGATGGCGCTGAGCCCTTCTCTGTCTGCGTGGCCGCACCCATCTGTGGACGCAGAGTGGCTTTCCAGCATCACCATTTCTTATTTCCAGAGCAGCAGCACAGAGGCGAGGCAAAGGACCCCACTGGAGCAGACGAATGAGACCAAGGCCATGGGCTGTCTCCTTCGCTCATGCACCTCCCAGCACATCCCCTCTCCGCCTCCTGGTTGAAGCCCCTCCAGGGAGCTGGTCCCTCTGACTTTCAGGGATGCCCTTTCAATCCTTTTCCTCCCTCCCTCAACCTGGATGTGTCAACCCCTGTCCTGGTATAAAAGGAGACTTTGGGTAAAGACAGAGGGAGAAGCCAGGCAATTTCCTGGCCCATCTTGGTATAGAAAACAGCTCCAAATTGACCATTTCTTTATGACCTTTCCCTTGTCCTAACTGGACTCACACCAAGACTGAACAGCCCCCAATGCAGGGACTCCCGCGGGCCAGATGCAAAACCTTCTCACCTCCTGGCACAAGCATGTGAAGCCTTGCTTCTAGTTGATGAAAGAAAGCCACCATTCATGTCGAATCTCCCAGAGATTTCCAGGGCTTGAGGGTTTGGAGGGCGACATGCTGATTCTCTTTCAGGGAGGAGAACAAAGAGCCAGGGTGGGATTGCGGGCCACTTGGTACCCTACAGACCCCAGGTAGGAAGAGACATTGCTTGCTGAGTCCATCCCCCTTGGGGGATGGAGGTGAGATCTGTCCCACGTGGGTGCTGGAGACGGGGTATAGGAAGGTCAGACAGAGGTAGGTTAGAACATGATCCTCAGTGCTTTTGGCACCAGGGACCCGTTTCATGGAAGACGTTTCTCCCACAGCCCAGGGGTTGGGGAGATGGTTTCGGGATGATTCAAGCACATTGCATTTATTGTGCACTTTATTATTATTACAGCAGCTCCCCCTCAGATCCTCAGGCATTAGATCTCAGAGGTTGGGGACCCCCGGGTTAGAACACAGATTTCAGAACTAAGTGGGACCTTGAGGAACCTCCTCCCCTTCTCACCCTGGCATACCCTAATTCGTGCTTCAGGCTGACCCACCCCTCTCCGCGATCCTTCGTTTTGTTCCTCACATCACACATCTGGTCTCACCTTTCAGCACACTAGGGCCTTCACTCATTTAACTTCTTTGCTTCTTTTCGGCCTCCGCTACTGAGCACCAAGATGACTCTCCACGCATGAGTGTGCTTAGGGCAGCACCCCGGCAAGTGTTGAAGAAAGGAAGGAGTCTGCAGGTAGAAGGACTGTTTCTGTGGCACATTGCAAGGGTCTTAGACTAGAAGGTGAGGGAACTAGGTCTGTGTTGGCTCAATCTTGTGGAAGAAGCCACTGTACATTTAAGACTTTTGACCAACTGTTTCAACTCTGAGCCCACAGATCCTCATCTCTAGGATGGGGATTGACGTGACCTTGATGGCAGCAGAAAGGGGGCTGTGGTAATGCTCTGAAAACCATGAGGGGTTAGATAAGTTTTGGGTGTTGCCATTGGTGGGGACAGGCCTGTGGCTACTTCCTTCTATTTAGGTCCCACTTACTCATTGGTCCGCTTCTCCATGAAATGTTCCTTGACCTTCCCAGGCAGAATCCTTCCCCTTCTGTTTGTGTTCCTCTATCCACAGCCTCATTCAGCCTGTCCTGTCATCCTGCCTAAGTTGCACGTTTCTGAATCCACAGCAATCATAACCCAACTCACATCCACCGAGGATCCATTTCAGCCCAGGCACTGTTCTAGAGGAGTTACATTCAAGAACTCATTTCAACCCCAAACGACCCATTTTACAGACGAGGAAGCTGAAGCATCACTGACTAAGTCAATAGGTCTGAAGCCACGCAGCTGGGAGGCGAACGGTCAGGATCTGAATGCAGTTAATTGACTCTGGACCCACAGTCTTCACCCGTGGCCTACTCAGGCCTGTGTGATGCTTGCTTGATGGAAAGCGCAGTAAATGTCGCAGAAACGAGCAACTCTGTGGGTGGGACTCTCTGCCTGTCCACCCACAATGAGGGTCGTTCTGAGAAGCAAATCAAAACGGGTGTGAGGTTGCTTATAATGAAAAGCCACTAAGCACTTAGAGCTTACTGTTACAATTAAATATTTTTGATGACGATGAAAGCAGAAATGTCTAGAACATAGTTAAAGAAGCATCTATGAAAATATTCACCATCTGTTCCTGGGCAGTTTTGCAAATTCTCTATGAAATGGCTCACAGATTTCTGGACTTCTTTTTTGATCCAAAAGATTAATGATTCCTGGACAATCTCTGCTTCTACCTCACTCTGAATTTTTTCTTCTTTTTAAAAGTTGTATTTTATTTTTTAAAATTGTGGTAAAACAGACATAAAGTTTATAAAGTTTATTTTAGGTATAAAGTTCAGTAGCAATAAGTATATCTGTAGTGTTATGCAACTATTGCTGCCATCCATCTCCAAAAGTTTTCTCATCTTCCAAAATGGAAACTTTGTACCCATTAGACAACAACTCCCATTTTCCTCTTCCTGAAACTCTGGAAGCCATACTTTAACCCTCACAGAAGTAGAATCATCCAGTATTTATTCTTATATGACTGGCTCGTTTTACTTAGTTTAGTGTCTTCCAGATATGTCTATGTTGGGTGGGGGGGGACTTGCCTGGTGGTCCAGTGGTTAAGACTTCTGCCTTGCAATGCAGGGGACTTGGGTTCGATCCCTGATCTGGGAAGATCCACCTGGCGAGGAACAAATAAGCCCATAGCTGTAACTATTGAGTCTGTGCTCTGGAGCCCAGGAGCCGTAGCTACCGAAGCTTGGGGAGCTAAGGGCCCACAGGCTGCAGGGCAGCTCGAGCTGCACACCACAGCTAGAGAGTCCACTCATCGCCACAAAGACTCTCGCGTAGCACAACAAAGACCCTACGCAGCCAAGTTCATTAATAAAAATACACTTTAAAAAAGATTTATCCGTGTTGTAGCATGTGTCAGAACTTCATTTTATAAAGGCTGAAGAATACTGTGTGGGTGTGTGTGTCTGCAGGTGTGTATACCACACTTCGGTTATCTATCCACTTCTGGCTACAGTGAATAACACTGTTATGAATATACATGTACAAATATCTGTGTGAGTCCCTGTTTCATTTCTTTTGGGTCTTTACCTAGAAGTGGAATTGATGGATCATATGGTAATTCTAGTTTTAATTTTTTGAGGAACCATGAAACCATTTTCCACAGCAGCAGCACTATTTTACCTCCCATCAGCAGTGAACAAGAGTTCCAGTTTCTCCACATCTTCATTGCTGCTGCTGCTGCTGCTAAGTCACTTCAGTCGTGCCCGACTCTGTGCGACCCCATAGATGGCAGCCCACCAGGCTCCTCCGTCCCTGGGATTCTCCAGGCAAGAACACTGGAGTGGGTTGCCATTTCCTTCTCCAGTGCACGAAAGTGAAATGTGAAAGTGAAGTCGCTCAGTCATGTCCGACTCTTTGCGACCCCACGGACTGCAGCCCACCAGGCTCCTCAGTCCATGAGATTTTCCAGGCAAGAGTACTGGAGTGGGGTGCCAGTGCCTTCTCCATATCTTCATTAACACCTGCTATTTTCTGTTTTTTCTTTCTTCTTTGTCTCTTTAAGTAACCTTCCTAATGAATGTGAAGTAGGTCACTGAATTTTTGAATGGTTCAGTTTTTTATCTTCCTAAACTCTCAATTTTCATCTTCAAAGCACAAATTTTGCCACATTAAATAGACTTGATTTTGTTGTCTTGAATTTATTCATCCTTTATTTATCAGCCTTCAAGTAGATGGCTGAACACATGCCGGCTACTGTCCTAGGTGCTGGAAAATTTTGTTGAATAGGCCTATCACAGTTCTCTAGGATTCTAAGTTGAGTTTGATCACATAGCATGTAATTATGGTGCTTTCTTACCTAAAATAAATTACCCCATTTATAGCTACATTTGAAAATATCATTTAGGGGCGGATTCATGTCAATGTATGGCAAACCAATACAATATTGTAAAGTAATTAGCCTCCAATTAAAATTTTAAAAAAGAGAAATACATGTAATAGTTAACAACTGGAAAAAAAATAAAGTTCAAAAAAAAAGAAAATATCATCACTTAAATTGTAAAAGACAAAAGCTTAATTATGAAATTCTTTCTCCTAGAAACCCAAATTGTCTGGATACATGAGGGCTTGACTCTATAGGCCCATTTTTAAATATATAAACTCTTTTCTTTTTAGGTAAGAAGTGGATTTATTTAGAGAGAAACACACTCCACAGAGAGAGTGTGGGTCATTGCAAAGGGTGAGTCTTGCCTACAAACTTCTTTTAAATAAACTTTTTCTTTTAGATTTATTGCAAAGTTAGAACTGACTCATTGGAAAAGACCCTAATGCTGGGAAAGATTGAAGACAGGAGAAGAGGGTAGCAGAGGATGAGATGGTTAGATAGCATCACTGATTCAACAGACATGAATTTGAGCAACTCCAGTAAATAGTGATGGACAGGGAAGTATGGCGTGCTACCATCCAAGGGGTAGCAAAGAGTTGGACATAACTTAGCAACTGAACAACAGCAATAGTATCAGAATAAACAGCATAGTTTAACCTGTTCTTGGGAACTCAGGTATTGTCTTGAATGATGGCTGTCTGGCCATGATACAGTGATTGCCCACAGCCCACACCAAGCTTTGAAGGACTGTTCACAGATCATGATGCTATGTTATTGTGCCATATGGCTTCTGCTCTAGCTTTTCATAATCTTTCTAATTATTTTCCTCTTCAGTTCAGTTGCTCAGTTGTGTCTGACTCTTTGTGACCCCATGGACTGTAGCATGCCAGGCTTCCCTGTCCATCACCAACTCCTTGAGCTTGCTCAAACTCATGTCCATCGAGTCAGTGATGTCATCCAACCATCTCATCCTGTGTCGTCCCCTTCTCCTCCCACCTTCCATCTTTCCCAGCATCAGAGTCTTTTCCAATGAGTCAGTTCTTTGCATCAGGTGGCCAAAGTATTGGAGTTTCAGCTTCAGCATCAGTCCTTACAATGAATATTCAGGACTGATTTCTTTAGGATTGACGGGTTTTATTTCCTTGAAGTTTAAGGGACTCTCAAGAGTCTTCTCCAACAACACAGTTCAAAAGCATCAATTCTTCAGCGCTCAGCTTTCTTCACAGTCCAACTCTAACATTCATACATGACCACTGGACAAACCACAGCTTTGACTAGATGGATCTTTGTTGGCAAAGTAATGCCCCTGCTTTTTAATATGATATCTAGTTTGCTCATAGCTTTTCTTCCAAGGAGCAAGTATCTTTTAATTTCATGGCTGCAGTCACCATCTGCAGTGATTTTGGAGCCCAGGAAAACAAAGTCTGTCACTGTTTCCATTGTTTCCCCACCTATTTGCCATGAAGTGATGGGAGCAGATGCCATGATCTTAGTTTTCTGAATGTTGAGTTTTAAGCCAACCTTTTCACTCTCCTCAGTGACCTCCCTTCCTCCTCTCTAGTTCACTGTTTGTAACCTGCTGTCTCCTAATAATGAGATGACCAAGTTTTTTCAGCCTGTTCATAATTTAAAAATAAAGATGTACTGAGTGAGGATCTGAGGGTCGCTCCAGTAAATAAAATGGCTCTTGTGACACCAATATTTGACTATGTAGAAAAATATCCTTTCCTTCTTTTCCTTACTCCCTGTTTTCCACCTGTCCTCTAACTGGACAACAGTGCTGAATTGCGAGGCCAAATATGTGTTTTAAATGTGAACACCGAATGTGTGTAGTATGCAGGTTTGTCCATGTGTCTCTGTGTTCAGGGTCTCAAGTTCTATTTAAATAACTCTAAGTGCAGTGAAAACAGAGACAGACTTGAAATCACTGGACTTGAAATGCATTTGAGCTCTGGTTCTCTTGCTCTGACTCAGGCAAGTCACTCAGCTTCTCTGGGCCCCATGTGTCAGAAAATAAAAGAATTCACCTCGAACCCTCAGGTTCCTTTCCAGCTTTAACATCCTGTGACTTCTGAGTGAGCTTTAATAATCTTAAAAGAACAATGGGAACAAATGGGATGGAGAGCATCTAATCTCAGCTAAGCCGCCTTCAAACTGAGTGACCTTGGGAAAGTTGCTCTAAAAATACCTACTTCAGAGTCATCCATGTGTACACGTAGGCACTGATTATATAATAATGGAGGCATGGCATATCCAGAGGGGAAGTGTGGCTTGTACACAGACAACATTGGGAAACCTGGTTCAGTATACAAAGGAAAATAAAACTAGATCTCTGCATAAGGTCATTAGAGGGATAAATTCCTAAATAAGAGAGATTAAGTTGTAAATTTATAGAAGAAAGTTCGAGAGGATAGCCTTGTGATTAGGGATGAGAAAGGTCTTTAGCCAAATGATGTCAAAACACAAACCATAAAGCCCAACCCCCAAGAGATGAAACTGATTTCATCCAGGTGAGATGTATGCCAACAACAGGGATGGATCTTAGAAGCAGGGAAAAGGTAGAAAACAGACTATGATCTGTCAGAATATCGTTTGCAAAATTAGAGACATTCATCAGTTCAGTTCAGTTCAGTTCAGTTCAGTCGCTCAGTCGTGTCGACTCTCTGCGACCCCATGAATCACAGCACGCCAGGCCTCCCTATCCATCACCAACTCCCAGAGTTCACTCAAACTCATGTCCACAGAGTCGGTGATGCCATCCAGCCATCTCATTCTCAGTCGTCCCCTTCTCCTCCCGCCCCCAACCTTTCCCAGCATCAGAGTCTTTTCCAGTGAGTCAACTCGTCGCATGAGGTGGCCAAAGTATTGCAGTTTCAGCTTTAGCATCAGTCCTTCCAATGAACACCCAGGATCGATCTCCCTTAGAATGGACTGGTTGGATCTCCTTGCGGTACAAGGGACTCTCAAGAGTCTTCTCCAACACCACGGTTCAAAAGACATTCATAGGAACCTGCAATATACATATTTCGCAAGAACTCATTCAAATGAAAGGATAGACTTTAAGAAGGTTGACTACAGAGAGGAGAGAGAAAAGGCTTTGTGCTGTTCACTAATGATCATGTCAGTCCTGAAGAAAATCAACCCTTAATATCCACTGGAAGGACTGATGCTGAAGCTGCAGCTCCAGTACTTTGTCCACCTGATGCAAAGAACTGACTCATCGGAAAATACCCTATTCTGGGAAAGACTGAAGACAAAAGGTGAATGGGTAGCAGAGGATGACATGATTAGATGGCGTCACTGACTCATGGACATGTCTGAGCAAACTCTGGGAGACAGTGAAGGGCAGAGAAGCTTGGCGTGCTGCAGTCCATGGGGTCGCAAACAGTAGACATGACTTAGTGACTGAACAACAAGAAGTATTTATATCTATGTGTATATAAATATATATGTATATGTACTTGAATGCACATATATTTTTAGTATATGTTTGCAAAAAGATCACTTACCCGGGACTGTAGACTCTGAGAACCCTGAAGGCAGTAATTACTACTTAGCACACAGTAGGCATCTATCCTGGTAGGATGAGTAAATGAATATACATGGACCATCTCCATACTAGCTGCTTCACTGGGATTTTATGGAGATAACAGTCCATGGGGTCGCAAAGAGTCGGACACAACTGAGCGACTTCACTTTCACCTTTCAGGTAACAGGCATAATTGCTCACTGGGACTTTAAAGGCAGTTGATCTAAAATAAGCCTTAGGATTCATCTGGCCCAATGGTTACCAGATTTCTGGATTTCATAGATGGCTTTAAGAATAGGTGAGCAAATGAAAACAATTAAAATTCTCATACTCTGGGTCAGTCCACGACCTTCTCCTTAACTCAGGTATGGACTAAAACTTCCAGTATTAGCATTTTATAGAAGAAAGGACTTTTTAACATCATTAGGTAAGACAAATATCAGATCCTACGGGAATTAAAAGAGCTATTGAGATATGTTGAGACTATCAGAACAGGTTTCTGAGAGAAGCTAATTGTTGAACCAGGCTGTGAACGATGGGTTTTTTAATATCAGAGAAGCAGAATGTTTAAAATAAAGGAGAGCACCTCTGATGAAATAGTTTAGCTTAATGAAAACTTGACTGCATGCCTCCCGTTTTTCTCACTTCTCCATGGCAACTTCAGTGCAATCTGCACCATGGGCCACTGAGCTGGTCCAACTTCAGAGAGTTAATGTTTTCTCTTGTCCTGATAGCCCTGGACCTCAACCCAAACTGAAAATCACCAGAAAGTTCTTTTCAATCCAACACACTAAATTCTTCTGAAAGAAGCTCCCAAGATCCTACCAAGTTCAGTTCTGGTGGAAATTCCCTCTTACTCTGGCCAACTCTGGGCCAGCTGACAGCTAAAAGAGTTTCTTCTGATCCATTGGAGGGCAAGAGGTGCTTTGAACTCAGTCTGGAGAGGAACTTGAGTTCACCATGTGCACATCCCAGACCTGTTGCTATAGCACCTGAAACAAATGAGTCACAGGGGAAACACAGCAGGGAATGGTGACAGCTATATGTGCAAACTGAGGCTTGGTCACCCAGCCAGCCAACAATGATAAGCTTCCCTTCGGCCATAAAATTGACCCAGCTGTGGGGTGTTGCAAAGGGAGGGAGAAGGTTTATTTCCTATTGGCATCCAGTCCTTTTGAACCTTGACCTTCCTCAAATTGTCCTTCTTTGATAAATGCAGGGTCCCAGAAGCCGAAGAGAATAAGTAACAGCATGCCATATGTCAGCCATCTAAAACAACAGACCTCAGAATGAGATAGGCAACAACTATTCCACCATAAGGAAAACCATAAAGACAGATGTGCAGCTTAGAAAATGCACTAATTCTCAGTCCTCTGAAAGCATTGGATGAGGTAAAGAAATAGTGGAGGTGATTCCTTCATCTCCTTTGAGTCACTTTTGAAAGTTCCAGTTCATCCACCATTTAAAAAGACAAACACACCAAATAGACCTTTAAGTGTCGTTCATGTATCTGACACTCTGTGATGGAGCTCAAGAAAGAAACCATGGCAGCCAAGTGAATGGCGTTATATCTGTTTTTATCATCCTAACAGCTGCCCTAGTTCCAGCTGTGGAAAGCAGCAAAGTAGCCAACAGTTTTGAATTACTGGAAACCCTAGTAAGACCAAACAAAACTTGTATAAAGAAGCGCCAAGAACTCAGTAAAAGACAGAGGTAGGCACATGGGTGCACATGTGCCCAACCACCCCCAACACATGCATACACACACACACACAGACTCGCACCATGATGACCACCCACCAACAGAAGCTGTGTGGACAGAGGCAAAGGGAGGGGAAAGTTAAACTCGAAAGCAGAAAGAAAACCAATGCAGTTTCGGTGTTGCCTCATTGCCATTGGCTAAGCATGGTTATAACTTTCCTCTGTTAGCTCACTAGGTTATTTTGAGAGAAGAATACATGTTTCTCACATTAAAAGCTCTCAGAGGACTCACAGAAGGAACCCAGGAAGGATTCCAAGGGAGGTTAATGACATTAATGAGGAGTTGATTTCAAAAGGGGTAATGGGACTCCCTGGTGGCTCGGACAGTAAAGCATCTGCCCACAATGCGGGAGACCCAGGTTCGATCCCTGGGTCGGGAAGATCCCTTGGAGAAGGAAATGGCAACCCACTCCAGTACTCTTGCCTAGAAAATTCCATAGATGGAGGAGCCTGGTGGGCTACAGTCCATGGGGTGGCAGAGATTCGGACACGACTGAGCGACTTCACTTCAAGGGGATGTGATGTGATGGAAGGGATTCAGACCAGTATGGACTTGGAGCCCCGAGTTCCCAACAGCCTCCAGGGGACCACCTCCTCCTCCCTGGCCCTGGTCTTGTGAAGGCCAAGGATGAACCACATACCTAATGGCTTTCTTGTTGCTGTGCTCTCTTCCCTTGAGTTCACCCAGCAGATCATTGCCAGACTAACTCTCCTAGATACAGTGCTAGAAAAGAATGCTTTCTTGCTCACAGTTCTTCCAGGTTTCTCCTTTGTCCACCAAGTAAAATACTTTTCTAGCTCTGAACATTCTATGCTTTAGTTATACAGCCTGCTGTCCCTTGACTAAGGAGGTCCTCCCTCGACTCTTTCCTTGTGATCTTTCTTCCTGATCCATGCCTGCCTTCTAGGACCTCTGACTCTGTTGTTGAATTCTCACCCGTCTATCAAGGCCTATTTCAGTTATTGGCATTTAGTGTCTTATCTGAAAATCTTGGTCTATCCTGACGGATCTTTGAATTCCTATCATAATTTACACTTATTTAGAATTACCTAAAATTATTTACACTTATTTATGTAGATAAATGGGGCTTCCCAGGTGGCTCAGAGGGAAAGAATTCGCCTGTCAATGCAGGAGACTTGGGTTCTATCCCTGGGTTGGGAAGACCCCATGGGGTTGCAAAGAGTCTGATATGACTGAGTGACTTAGCAGCAGCATGTAGATAAATAATTATATTTATATAATTACATAATATGGACAAATGATTGTATTTATCTATGATTATGTATCTACATTTAGCTATAATTATTATCTCTATGTAAATTACAGCATGGATCACACCTCTTCTTCAATTATAAGCAAGATTGCTTTATATAGTACCTTTTCTTTCTGATTGAAAACTGCTTGATTGGACCTTTCATATTTGTATTTTTTCTTTCACTTTTTGTTGTGAAATATGGTTATATTATGAAAATATGCACAACCAAAATATATTATTTAATACATTACTATTATGCAAAGAAAACAGAAAGTAGCCCGCACCCAGGTCGAGAAATAAAACAATGCCAATGCCTCTGAAGCCCCCTTCGCTCACTCCCACATGTCCCTTCCTGTCTCTCTCCACCATATTCACTTGTTTCTTCTCTTTGGCACCTGCCATGGCAGCTTGGGCTTAACAAGTGGTCGGGAAATGCTTGAAGTACGGACAAACAGATGACAAGGGAGATGCCGCCTAAAGACACCTCAGCTGAATTCATTATCCTCACTAGAAAACAGGTCTGAACTTTACATCCCTGCTCAGTGGTGGGTCAGAATTCTCTTCATATGTGAAAGAGGCATATTCTGCTCTCACGGTTTAAAGAGCACCTGGCTTCCCTTGTGGCTCAGATGGTAAAGATTCTGTCTGCAATGCCGGAGACCCCGGTTTTATCCTTGGATGAGGAAGATCCCCTGGAGGAGGGCATGGCAACCCACTCCAGTATTCTTGCCTGGAGAATCCCATGGACAGAGGAGTCTGGTGGGCTATAGTCCACGGGGTCACAAAGAGCTGGACACGACTGAGCGAGTAACACACGGGTGAAGCACACTCAGCCACAGGGGTCGGAACCCTGAGACAGGGAGCACTGGGTTTTGTTAAGTGGTGTTCTCGGCTGTCAGGAAGTAAGAGAGAAACAGTGGCTTCTTGGGGGTGGGTTGGGGCTCTCAAGTGCCCCTACCAAGAGCCCTGCAGGCACCTGATTCCTGGGAATAGTAACAGGGAAGGATTCAGGCTATAATTGTGCTCCTGGGAAAGTTGGCATCTTGCGGTTGAATCTGATTTTCAGGATTTCTTGAAAGCCCCTAGGCAAGCAAACGCCTAGAATGACCCAAGGGTAATAGAACCAGGGGTGATCATAGCATCTCATGCCATCTTGGAGCTGTGACCAGTCACCTTTTCAATATTTATGTTTTAATTTTTATCTCTGTATTAGAGGGGCATTATTTGTGCACAGACTGTTAAAAACAGTTCTGAGGGAAACACACTTCCAGCTGCTTCCTCCTGTTTTCCATCTGCTGCATTTATGCGTCTTTGTATGCATTTAACTGTTGCTTATCGGTATAATTGGGATTTTACTGAGGACAGGGAAAAAATTCCCTAAGGGTAGATTGCCAGTTCAATTGATCTGAAAGAGATTATCTTGGTTAGTCTCTAATAAACCTTAAACTTCCAAGTAGAGCAATAAATAAATACCAAGTAACTTTAAGTTTGAAGAGTTAACTTGCTTCAGTTATATCTTTGTATTTCTATATTTATGCACAGCTACTCTTTCTCTCATTTAATCTTAAATATGTAAATCCTCAATTTATCTGGAATTACTTAGTGAAAGGCTGATGTGTGAGTGTGGCAGATTATAATATTCCATCACCACCCCTGATCCTCTTTACCTCTTATTCTTTTCATAGCAGATCAAAAAAGCTGTGTGCGTGCCACAAGAATATATTATTTTAAGAGACTTGGACTTAGAAATTGATTTCCTTGATGAGAAAAAGAAAAGTCTCCTTCTGACCCAAAGGGTCACTTCATAATCCCGTCACTCTACATCAAAAAACCTTTTTTTTTTTTTCCTTTTTGGAGAAGATGAGAATATTTCTGAAAAGGAATTAATTTTTCAGCTACAGTAAAAACACTGAGTTGCAGACTTAGCCATCCTGAGAAGAGAGGACTTATTCAGAACACATCTCTTGTGATTAGAACAAGCTCCTGATATATTTTAGGGTCAGGCGGTTTTCTATGGAAATTGGGATTTATACCACAGAATGAAATTGATATTCTATTTTATTGATGATTTTAAGGCTTAAGTGTGAGTCTTTTTTTTTGTAAAGGGATTTCACCGCTTTCAAATATTTAATAGTGATGGTTACAGGGAGCAAGCTCTCCTTGTGTGTGGATTTAAATTAATAGGCTATTAAACAGCACGTGATTTTCATCACTTTCTGATTGAGGTTCACCTGACAACGCTTCAGTCTGCATTTCAGGAATGCCTGTCCAGCAAGGATGGTGGCTCTCGATCCTGGAGCACATTTGAACCACCTGGAGAGCTTTACAAACTGCTGGGGCCCCCGGCCACGTTTCTGGAAATTTGGATTCAGCTGGTCCGGAGCCTAAGCCTCATAGTGTTTTAGAAGCTTTCCCAAAGTAATTCTAATGATCATACAGGGCTGAGAGCCACTGAAATATAGTCTATTCAGAAATCACATGGCATTCTCTTATCACTGAGTATCTGTTACAGCAGTCTAATATTTGCGTTTCTCGACTCCATTGTTTGACTTGCTTGTGTATGGGTGTTCTGATGGAAGATTTCTAATCCCTTTACTAATATGAGCCACAGAGCATCTATTTGAATCTCTCAAATAAATATTTTAGTGTTCATTTTACTGGTAGATATAATGAGGTTGGGCTTTCCTGGTGGCTCAGATGGTAAGGAATCCACCTGCAATGCAAGAGACACAAGAGGCGTGGGTTTGATCCCTGGGTTGGGAAGACTGCCTAGAGAAGGGCATGGCAACCCACTCCAGTATTCTTGCCTGGGAAATTCCATGGACAGAGGAGTCTGGCAGGCTACTGTCCATGGGTTCGCAGAGTCGGACATGACTAAGCAACTAACACTCACTCATAATGAGGTTAGAAAAAATATTTTTCTCAATTCAGGATATATATATATATGTTCATGTTCATATCATATATACAGTTGACCCTTGAATAATGGGGGGCACTAGGGGGCTGGGGCTGGATTTCAAATAGTCTCAAATCCTCGTGACTTGACCTCGGCCCTCCATATCTGTGGCTCTGCATTCACAGATTCGACAAATCATGGGTTGTGTGGTACTGTAACTTTTATTTAGTGAAAAGAATCTGCATATACGTGAACCCACACAGTTCAAGTCCACATTATTCAAGGGTTCGCTGTACTAAAAGACTTATTTGTGCTGAGGTATTAACAAAATAACAAAATTGAAGGTTCTTGCCTATGCTTTGAATATCATCCAAATTCTCTCTCCTCCAGGGACCAGAAATTCCACCATTACTGAATCACTTCTTGGTTCTAAGGCCTCACCCAGTTGGTGATCTTTAAATGTCATTTGATATCTTGCCTCAGATAGCACTAGTTCCTAGTGCCCTAGCAGGAAAGAATGTTTCAGGTCCTCTGGACACAGGGTGAAGGAGAAAGACACGGTCAGGGTGTGTGACTTCACAGGAGAGTTATGTTCAGGGAGAAGGACAACTAGTAACTGGCCATGCGGAGAGGAGGAATTAGAATATCCTGGGGAGAGGGAGCAGCACGTGCAAAGGCACGGGGGCACAAGAGAGAAAACTGCCTTAGAGGAAACGAAATGACACGCAGTCTGGCTGGAAATGCCGACGAAGGGGAGAGTGTTAAGAGACTACTTTGGAGAGGAAGATGGAAGTAAGGTGTTTGATGGGCTCACAAGTCATAAAAGATAAGATCTCATCGTGACATTTCACTAAGCAATGGCTTTGTGTGCATTCTATCATTTCATCTTCACAAAGACCTATGGATAGGAAAAGAGGCCGGGGTCAACCCCATTGACAGAGGGGGTAAACTGTGACTTCTGTGAAGTAACTTGCCCAAGGTAATGCTGCTGCTAAGTCACTTCAGTCGTGTCCGACTCTGTGTGACCCCATAGACGGAAGCCCACCAGGCTCCCCCGTCCCTGGGATTCTCCAGGCAAGAACACTGGAGTGGGTTGCCATTTCCTTCTCCAATTGTGAAAGTGAAAAGTGAAAGTGAAGTCGCTCAGTCGTGTCCGACCCTTAGCGACCCCACGGACTGCAGCCTACCAGGCTCTTCCATCCATGGGATTTTCCAGGCAAGAGTACTGGAGTGGCTTGCCATTGCCTTCTCCGGCCCAAGGTAATACAGCTTGTAAATTGCAGAATTAGGAATTCAAATGCAGATGTGTCTCCTCAAGAGGCCAGAGTCCCAAACCACCGTATCAGATAGTTAGGAAATTTGGACTTTAACTTTGAAGAAGTGGGAAATTACTAAATGACTTTAAATGCTAGGTGACACAGAGTGCTTGGAATTTTAGGATGCGAGTCTGCTACACCACTCTGAGTTTCTTTAAGCACTTCTAGGGTTCATTTCATCAATTGAGGGGCTACTGCTTTTCCCTCTTCCTTCTCTGGCCTATTTTTTGGAGGCTGACAGTCTCAAAGAAACCCAAACTGGTCATCTTGATTTCTAATAGGGAAACTGGATAAAATTAGGTGGGGCAGACCATGGAACTTAAGGCTGGAAAGGAAGATTCCAGTTTGTCTGTGGATTCAGCCTCATTATGGAGAATCATCTCTATGTGGCACGCTGATATATGAAAGACAAGAAATAAAATAATCCCAAATGGTGATTTTCCTTGTGTAATTAAAAACAATACATCTTTACACAGCCTGGCAAAATTTAGTAAAAATGAGCACATAAAACACAAGTAAAAATCAACTAAAAACCTCTCCAGTCTTGGCCCCTGCCCTCTGCTTCTTACACAGAGTCATATTCTACCTGGCACTTCCCTTCCAAACCCTTGACGGCTTCTTCATCCACCACACCAGTCTCCTCCCCTATAACTTTCTCCACTGTCTTTCATCTCTGAGACCTTCTGTACCTGGTGTTCTCAACTTTTGCGCCTCCAGAGGAACAGCGTGATCCAATGGAAAAATGCTTTGAGGTTTGCCACAACTGGGTTCAAGCCCCAGGAAACTTTGACCCCCAGGACTCCATTTCCTTATTTTACAAAAATAGCAGTTTGTATCCACCCAGAAGGCTTGCCGGGACTAAATGAGACAACTATTTGAGAGGATTTGGTCTCTTGTAGGTTACCTTTTGGTTTGTTCCATTTCCTACTTCCAACTGAAATCTCTTCCCTGAAACTCAGATGGTAAAGAATCTATTCTGAATGCAGGAGACCCGGGTTCGATCCCTGGGTCAGGAAGATCCTCTGGAGAAGGGAATGGCTAACCACTCCAGTATTCTTGCCTGGAGAATCCCATGGACAGAGGAGCCTGGTGGGGTATAGTCCATGGGGTCTCATAGAGTCAGACATGACTGAGATGCTGTTGCTACGGAGACCTCAGCTCAAGTGCCTTGCCATCTAATGCTTCTCAAATCCAGTCTGTCCTCATGAATGTCCCTGACCCAGATCCCTCTCCCCTCTGTCCCTTCAGCAATCAGAGGCCCCATGGTAACACCTGACTTCACAAATTATTTACCCCTTTTGATGCGTATATTAGGAACTTCTCCAGTCAGGTTCCTTGGGGGCAGAAGCCAAGTCTGATAATTTTTAAAAACATCCTACAGTGTCCACTGCAGGGGTGTATATACGGAAAGAAAGTCACAAATGGAGCTTCATCAGCCTTCAGAAAAGGAAGGGAACTGGAAAGTTTCCCACCATTAATGTTAATGAAATAATAATTTACTGGAATTCTTTAAGCTTTTGATTTTATGCTTATTCAGGGCTTATGACTTTGCCCATGGCTTCTTATTTATCAGTTCATATATCACCATTATCGAGTTCCTCAAAAGCTTGTTGAAATACAAGCTCATTGTTCTTTGTTCCAGAAGAGGCAGGTGTGGTTACACTTGGATTTTATAGAAGAGTCCTCAGCGAATCTCTCAGGATGTGGGGCTCTCATTAACTTCAAATGTAGAGAAGTACAAAAAATTTTTTTCTCTTTTTTCCTACTTGCACATAATTCTATTAGAAAGGAGAAATCCAAAGAGGGAGATTGGAAGGAGTGGGACTGTTCAGCTGTGTCTGACCAGGCCGGGTCCTCAGCAGTAACAACCACAACTGCACCAATGACCACGCGTGAACCCTAGGACTTGGTAGGAAGCCAGGCACCATGGAATTCTTTCAATTCTCCTCACCATCCAGTAAGTCAGTACTCTTCTCCCCACTTTACAGATGAGAAAACTGTGGCGCAGAGAAGCTGGGTATTTCACCTAATTTTCAGTTCAGTTCAGTTCAGTCGCTCAGTCGTGTCCGACTCCTCGAGACCCCATGAATCACAGCACCTAATTTTACTCAGCCACAAATAGCACAGCCAGTGTGTAGCCCAGATATTTGGTTCCAGAACCCGAATGCCTCCTCTCCGTGGCATGCTGCCCAAGTAGCACAGTGACTTCTAAGCCTGGCTCGTTGGGTTCCTTGAGTTTAGATAGACCGTGAGACAGAAAGGCCAGGCTGAGGGAACCACAGGCTCTCAAAGGAACGTGCCAAGCACTTCTCGCATCTCGCCCAGACTTGCATGTGTGTGCCTGTGCGAGGATCACAGGAGAGTATTTGAAAGCCCTTCATACCGTGCTGCACATTTTCTTGTTGTTCAGTCGCTAAGTCATGTCCGACTCCTGGCAGCCCCATGTACTGTAGCATGCCAGGCCTCCCTATTCCTCACCATCTCCAGGAGTTCGCCCAAACTCACGTCCATTGAATCTGTCCATTGAATCTCTACTTCCTGGTGTTCAGCAAATAACCTGTGTGTGGGGAGGGGTCTCTGCTCAGGTCCGCCCCACCTTTATATATCCAGGAAAGCTCTCCTTTCTCTTGAACCAGGGAGTGGCCTCAGAAAGCTCTAGGAAGCCACCTTCAATGGATGATAGTAGGTGAGGGGGATGAAAGCTGTTTGTTGTGCTTGCCCTAGCTTCCTGGGTGTAGAAATCTTGTTATATTTGTATTTAGTGCTAAGTATATAGTTGGTCTTCACCGAATGAATGAGTGAATCCTTATGGAACTCAAGCCCATTTGCATTTACCATGGATTATACTGTGTGACTCCGATTAAAACCAATGGTTTTAATCAAGGCAGAATATCTTCTTTAAACACAAGGATTAGCCTCCATGAAAAGAGAAATGTAAACAGGACTCTAATTAGAGAATTTACTAATTATTCTTCCCTGCTGAGGACATTAGCTGGGGTTTAGTCTTTAGCTGTGACAGCCATACGACTTTCCCTTTATCTCCAGAAACGGAAAAATTGACTGGAAAGATTCATTTCAATACCCTGATTCCTTTCCCGCTCTCTTTCACCCTCAAAAAAAAAAAAAGAAAAAGATATTCCAGCATGAAAGATCACAGACTCAGCCCCAAACAGTGGACCAGGTTGATGGCATTCAGGAAACTGCTCACTCTTGGAGCCCCAACTGCTGAGGCAAAGATAAATCGGCAGGAAGATTTCTTTGGAATGATGTGAATTTAATGAATCATGAAAAATATCCCCAGCTGTTCTTAAATTTAAGGGAGATTGAGTGATAACAAAAGATAGTTTCCCTCCCTCTTAGATGTAGGTTGGAGCGGAAAGAGCCGTGGTTAAAAAAAAAAAAAAAAACCCCGAGGCCAAAAGCTTGCCTTTTCTTTCCCATCTCTTCTATTGTTGAAGGGGAAAAAAGCTGTCTGCAGTCAGCAGCCACTGAAGGGCATGATGAAGAGTGTTTGCTATTACCAGACTTGAAGAATTCTCTACTCTGATTTCAAAGATCAGGCTGCCCTTGCAGGCAAACATTTAGAAAGTGACGGGCTTTTCTCTCACCCCCTCCCCACCCCCAACCACCGCCATCCTTACATTTTTATCCAACTCCTTTATTAACACATTGACCAGCTGAAATTAAAAATAATGATTCTTCTTTTCCTCATCCCAGCTGCTGCACCCCTGACTTCCCCAGCCCTTGAAATCCTTATTAACCCATTGATTAGTGTGGGCTCCAGGACTGTCCTCAGCTGGGAGATCTAAGCCAGGACATTGTGGTATTGGCTAAGCTTCAGGGATTCCCAATTTAGATCCCGGAGGGCTCGGAGGAGGGCTTGCAGGACACGTGTGACTTTCCTTCTTAGCCCTTCATACCATCCAGCCCTCTGCCTTGGTTGTCATGGGCTGACCCTGCCATGGACCACCCAGGAGGCTGGCCGTGGGCACAGTGATCAAGTGCTCAGTTGGTTCTCCTTCCCTGAAAAAGCACAAGGCAGGTGGGGAGTAGTGAAGGTCCGGAAGAAATGCCTGCTCACTTCTGTTACCCTGGGGTCTGTTCCCTGTCTAGAGAACTTTTCCTTTCCTTCAAGGGGGATGACAAAGGCTAACAGATGGGAAGCACGGCTTTTTTTTTTTTTCCTTAAGTCAGTTTTTAACTTCTAAGAATAAGTGGGAGATGTACTTGAGAGACAGAAAAGCTAGCTTCCCTGGGTTAGAAGGAGTTCAGAGAGGAGCGCAGGTGATGCAGATGGTGATACGCTGACCACTGAAGACAAACAATAAAATGGAAGACTCACAATGCACTAGACACAATGTTAAACGCTTCTTATAAGTGATGCATCAAAAAAAGTAAGCAAACTCAAAACAAAAGACAAAATGAAAACACAATCCCTCCAAGAAGTGGATAATTGCAGTTGCCTATTGAACAAAGTGAACTTGGCAAGATTTTAGCAATAGAAAATTTACTCTTTTTCATCACTCTTTCCAAACACTGTTGGATCACTTTTCCTTCCTACTGGGTGATAAGTTAGGCAGATCCATAGCCTGGGCCAACCACTTTCACATATTAAAAAATAATATCAGTTAAGATGGTGCAGTACTTCATAGATCAATGAAGCAAAATAGTTAACCCAGAAAAGCCCCATAGAAGAACAACCAATTGATTTTTGAAGGTGCAAAAACAATTCATTGAGGGAGAATCCTTTTAACACATGGTGCTGCAGCAGCAACTGGACATTCACCGGCAAAAATGAACCAGTCTGTTATACAAATTAACCTTATACAAATTAACTCATAATGGGTCGTGTATTAAACATAAAACCGTAAAACTTTTCCAAGAAAACTTGGGAGAAAGTCTTTGAGATCCAGGACTTGGTGAAGTCCTCTTACTTTTATTTATTTATTCATTGCATCAAATGCATGGATTTATTTTTTTATAATTTGTTCTTTAATTGGGGGGAAATTTTTTACAATATTGCGTTGGTTTCTGCCATACAACAATACAATTCAGCTGTAATTTTATACATATATATATCACTTCCTCCTGAACCTCCCTCCCCTCGTCCTCCACCCCGGAAGTCATCGCGGAGTGCTAGGCTGGGCTCTCTGAGTTACACAGCAACTTCTCACCAGCTGTCTGTTTTACACATGGTAGTGTATTTATGTCAACGCTATTCTCTCCATTCGTTCCATTCTTTACCCATGACACCAAAGCCTGATCCACAAAAGAAAAAAAAAAATTGATAAACTGAATGAAAGTACAGACTGCAAGAAAATATTTGCAAACTGTGTATCTGAAAATGGACTTATATTTAGGATATATGGAGAATTCTCAGCGATCAACAGTTAAAATGAAAACAAACCATTCAGTTGCAAAATGGACAAACAGCATGAAGAAACATTTACCAAAGATATGATGGCAAATGAGCATGTGAAAAGATATTCACCATCACCAGGGAAGTGAAAATTAAGATTATAATGAGAGTTTACTATACACCTATTCTGATAGGTGTACGGTAAAGTTTAGTTGTTGTTAGAACAACCAAAATTAAAAAAAAGTGTAAGACTACAAAATGTTGGCAAGGTTGTGGAGAATCTGGATCTCTCACATATTGCTGGTAGGAACTTACAGCCACTCTGGAAAATAGTTTGACCGTTTAAAAAAAAAAAAAAAACTGAACCAGAACTAAAGATAAGACTTAAAGTACAATCACACCATCACACATTTTTATCTTGGAAAAATGAAACATGTCCACATAAAACCTATACATGATTGCTCATAATAGTTTTATGTATTTTTTAGTCCAAAAATGGAAATGATCAATGTTCTACAACAAGTAAACGGTTAAACAAAAGTGGTACATCCATCCCATGAATACTACTCCACAGTAAAAGGAAAGGAACTCTTGATACACCCAACAACTTGGATGGATCTCAAGGGCATTATACTGATTTTTTAAAAAGCCAATCTCCAAAGGTCACAAGGTGTGTGATGTATTTCTGTAACAGTCTTAAAATTACAAAATTATGGAGACGGAGTACAAATGAGTGATTTTCAGGGGTTAGAAATGGTGGGAATGGGAGCGATGAGGGAGGAGGGTTTGACTAGATAAGGGTACCCCCGGCAGATCTTTGAGCTGATGGAGCAGTTCTGTATCTTGATTCCACCTGTGTGATAAAATGATTCAGAACTATAAAAACACAGGCACCAGTGTCAGTGTCCTGGTTTTGATATTGTCCTGTAATGTCACATGTAACTGTCAAAGGAAACTGGATTAAAAAAAAACCCTGAGAACTCTCTGTCCTATCTTTACAACTTTTTCTGGGTCTACAATCATTTCAAAATTAAAAATAGAAAATAAAATAATGCGTCTTGCAGTATGCAGCATTACTTTCCAGTGACATATGAAAACTTCAATGTCTCATCCTATATGCAGAGGGAGATGAGTCAGAAGCAGAGCTTCTTCCCTCCCTAGCCCTGCCAGGTCAGGAAGTCTGCCACATTATTAGGGCAGGCTAAGCCCTGCTGTTGAGCTTCGCCGGTGGCTCAGACTGTAAAAGCGTCTGCGTGCAATGTGGGGGACCCGGGTTCGATCCTTGCCTGGGGAAGATTCCCTGGAGAATGAAATGGCAACCCACTGCAGTACTCTTGCCTGGAAAATTTCATGGATGGAAGAGCCTCAGAGGCTACAGTCCATGGGGTTGCAAAGAGTCAGACATAACTGAGCAACTTCACTTTCTTTCAAGCCCTGCCATACTAAAAACAAAACAACAACTTCAAATTTTAGTATTTTAGTGTAAAAAATCCTTTGCCACGTGTGTCCACTGAGGGTAGGGCAGCTCTCTTTCAGGCTGTGATCTGGGTATCCAGGCTCCTTCCATCTTGTGGCTCTGCCACTTTTAACCTATTTTCTCCATGATCATTCCTGGAAAGTGAAAGCGAAAGTCGCTCAGTCTGTCTGACTCTGCGACCCCATGGACTATACAATCCATGGAATTCTCCAGGCCAGAATACTGAAGTGGGGAGCCATTCTCTTCTCCAGGGAAGCCCGCTCATTCTTGGAGGAGAAGACAAAGAGCGGAGGATCGAGCAGGAGACTTTGGGGCTAGGCCCACATCACTCTCACCCATACTCTATTGCCCAGAAGGTAGGCATCAGAATGCAGGTTAACTGCAGGTGAAGTTGGGAAAGACAGTCTTCCTGCGTGCCCAGGAGTGGCATGCGTGGCTGCAGTGAGGATTCTGCAGTAGAGTTTGTGCATGGTGGGTGATGAGATGCTGCTTCCCACAGGGAGAGGTGACTTGGCTAGCTTCTTTTCTTCTTCCTCATCACTCACATCTGCTAAGTCTGATCTCCCCAAGGAGGCAAGAAATGAGCAGAGGGAAAAAATTGTCTTCCCCTGGTGTGTAATCTGTGCTTGGCTCCATGCCTGGCCCTGGCCCTGGCTCTTTTCCTCGCTAGGTGTCTTGGTGGGTTGTCTGGAGACACTGATTCCCCCAGCAGCGACCTCCTATGGTCCCACTTCTTTACACAGCGAGTCACCTTCCGACTGACTGGGTGTGACGCTCACTCTCTTTCTGCATCTACAGGCACACCCAAGCCTCTTTCTGTGGAGTTAATGCGCCCTGGCATCCAAGACAGGATGGTGAGACCTCTTGGGCAGGGTCCTTTGAGGTGACTCAAGCCTGAGCGGCAGGAAAACTCAGCATTTTTATTCCACCAGAAGCTGGAAGGGCTGGCTGCCCCTGTTTTGTCATGAGAGGAAGCTTTAACCAGACTCTTGTCTTAGGGCTTTTCAAGCAAGAGTCAGACAACACAGGCCGGTTCCTCCCAAGAACTCTATCACTCTGCTCTTTACTACAGCCCATAGGGTCTCCTCACTTGGCTTGAGAAAGGAAAACCCCTTTCTCTATCTGTGTAAGTGAGCAAGAAGCGGGAAAAATCCATCCTCTCCAGACTTACTCAACTCAGTGTCCTGGTCTGTTCCAGATGGGCAGGAATGAGTGACGGATTGCAGGACACGCACCTAGCTTTGCCGTCTGACCGCAAGCCCTGGTGGGTGACTGGACACCTCTCTTCAGAATATGGGGCTGTTTAACCCCTGTTGTCCTCAGCTTTGAGGTCCCAGCCAAAATGCAGAGTGAACTGGGAAGGTTGTACTGAATACCCTGTTAAATAACATTATTCCCTTGTAATAGTTGTTGATCCTGAGGTTCAAAACAGATAAGGAGTTTGGGCAGAGCCCACAGCTATACAACATATATGGATTTCAAGAGCTATGGACTATGGTGGCCAAGATACAGTAGCTGAGTTGAAGAAAGGGAATATAATTATATTTAATTTTGCTAAGTCAATGTGTTTACACAAAGTAGAGGAGAATTGGTTTGATGTGGTGCAGACATGCATGCATGCTCAGAAGCATCCAACTCTTTGCAACTCCATGGACTGTAGCCTACCAGACTCCTTTGTCCAAGGAATTTTCCAAGCAAGAATACTGGAGTGGGTTGTCATTTCTTCCTTCAGGGGATCTTCCTGATCCAAGGATCGAACCCAAGTCTCCTGCATCTCCTACACTGATAGATTCTTTTCTTCTGTGCCATCTAGGAAACCCAATGTGGTACTAGTCGTAGATTAGAAAGGCAACAAAACTAACCTCTTTTAATACTTTGTTCCCATGAGTTTCTTTGCTCTCTCATTCTAACCTTCCTAGTTTCTGACACTTCTTCATACCACTAACCCACCCAGAAACATGGACAGACCTAAAGAATATTATGCTTAATGAAATGTCAGACAGAGAAAGACAAATACTGTATAATACCACTTATATGTGGAACCTAAAAAATCATACAAACAAATGTATATGCAAAACAGAAAGAGACTCATGGAAACAAACTATTGGTTTCCACAGAGAAGAGAGAATGGGGAAGGGGCAAATTAGGGGTATGGGACTAAGAGATATAAATCCCTATGTATAAAACAAGTAAGCAACAAGGGTATATTGTATAGCACAGTGAGTTATAGCCATCATCTTGCAATACGTTTTAATGGCATATAGTCTGTAAAAATACTGAATCACAATGCTCTTTACCTGAAACTAAAATAATGTTGTAAATCAACCATACGTCAATAAAATCCCCCAAATGATCATGGAAACAGCTGTGACCAGGGGACTTTGTAAGGGAGGAAATTTGTTCAGAAAAACAATTTGAAAACTTGAAGGTGCAGGTTAAAAGATGCCTGCAAAGCAGAACTGAATTGCCAAAGCATCACGTATAAGAACTAGAACATGCGTTTGGGGGAGGGAAGAGCAGGGACAAGGGGAGGGAGATGGAGAAGAAAGAGGGTGCATGGGCAGCAAGGCGGGCACCTGGACCTGCAGAGGGGAGCCCTGGAGAAGGATTCTAAGAGCAAACATGCCGCGTTCCGTGACTTGGGGTGTAAACATTGCCATCTCCCAACCTGCAGTTAAGGCTTCTGAGCCTCGATGCCTTTTGTACGCACTGTTGGGGAGGACCGAGATCAAGGGCAGAGCAGCCTTTCTAAGTCCAGGTTGGCGAGGAGTCCAGAGGAGAGACGCTGGGTAGAAAGAGGAGTGAGGTCAAGGGCTTATTGAACACAGGCTTGGAGGCCGCCCTGGTCCTGAGAGGTCCGCCCCTGGGAACATGCAATCTTGAGGAGGGCGTTCGGCTTCCTGCAGGACATCGCATAGTCAGCTTGAGCTAATTTAGCCCAAGCCTCATGTGACGGGGTGACGGCAGCTGACATCTGGGTTGCACTCAAAGAGTCAAAAATCCTCTTAAGAATTTGCTTTGTAACTCTTTCCTCACTAAACTTTTCACCCAGCTTGCTAAAAAGAAGAGCTATGATACGGCTTCTACTTAACATGCTATCCCCGGCCTTTGTGCAGAGGTGTTACGCGTGTATGTGTGTGCGCGTGTACTCAGTAGTATCTGACTCTGCAACCCCAGCCCTTGGGAAGAGGGGCTCCGTGTGTGTGCACGTGCTCAGTCATGTCTGAGTCTTTGCGACCCCATGGACTGTGGCCCGCAGGCTGCTCTGTCCACAGGATTCTCCAGGCAAGAGTACTGGAGTGGGTTGGAACAAAATAAATGCAAGAGAGAGTCAGAGTAGGGAAGAAAGAACCAAGTGGTGTGGGTAACAGGGTAAGCTGACCCTCAGCTCACAATAATTTAGTTTGATCAGTGAGCGAGCAAAGAAATAGTTCTGTGTGTGTGCGTGAGCACATGTGCACTGGAAAGCAGTGCTCCCGCGATTTTAATGTGCCCACCAACCACTCAGGACTCTGATGGAGTGGACAGTGGTTGATGCGATTCTGCATTGCCAGCAGCTTGCAGGTGATACTGTGGCTTCTGGTCTGGGCAACGCTGTTTCAGAGATTTTGGAGCGTGAGACAGTAACCATCTAACCCAGAAGGACATTAATGGTTCAAAGGAAGAAGGGAGAGATGAAAAATGTCAGTGTGTACATGAGGGGATAAGAGTGAAGGGAAAATAGAAGGAGAGAAGATGAAAACAACCGCTTCCACAACAATGAGCCAGGAATCTCCAGAAAGGGACATAGGAAGTTACCGGTAATTGTTCCAGAACTCCTTGATTTTTGCCTCAGTGATATATGTTGCTTTGCCCTCTATTAAGTAGCACACGTTCTTTGTGTCCTAACAGTGCTTAAGTTTCAAGGCTGATTCTCTAGTCATTAGCCAGTATTTATTCATATGAATTGTAGAACGCCAGGACTAGCATCAATATATATCCCACCAGTATGGACAGAGCCAGTGCTATGATACACCTGTTTCCTGTACGGATGGACCTTACAGTCTGGTGGAGAACATCAGACACAATGCTCAGGAAATTAAATTTCAAGTCAAGTAATTTAGGCATGGAGCCTAATACTGCACATTTTATATTTAAGAAGAAAATTTTCATCCATTTCACCTTTTTCCTATCATTTGTTGATTCAGGGAAGACAGACTTGTCATGATTTCATGGAGGAAGAAAGGGAAGCTCAGAGAGGTCAGGTGACTTATCCAAGGTCACGTGGCTGCTAAGCTGCAGAGCCTGCCCAAGGAGTCCTCTCTTCTTATTACTGTTCTTTCCATTATCCTCCGCACTGAGGGCAATGAAGCTTCCCGTGTTCCACTTCACCCACCATCTTGTTTATCTCTAGCTTCAGGAGTCAAGGTTCTCAATTGCTCAGCATTTAATTGGTTTTGAGTTCACTGTTAAACTCCCTCGTTCAAAATCTAAACCAGTTAAACAAATTTCCCAGAAAACCAAAATAATCTTTAAGCAAAGTTCACTGCCAGGTCATATCTGTCTAAGTAGAAGTTGTTTTCAGGATACAAGTCATTAATAGCAGGGGGGAATAATGAAAGCCTGTTTGCAAACTAATTTCTCCATTGCCTACTGCTTGGGTTCCCAAAAGCCTATACCGTCCAACTTCTCTTACAGATATGTATGTTCATGTGAAATGCATATTTATACACATGTATGGAGTCGCAGAGAGTCGGACACGACTGAGCGACTGAACTGAACTGATACATATTGAAGGGTGTTCATTGGAAGGACTGACACTAAAGCTGAAACTGCAATACTTTGGCCACCTCATGCGACGAGTTGACTCACTGGAAAAGACTCTGATGCTGGGAAAGGTTGGGGGTGGGAGGAGAAGGGGACGACGAGAATGAGATGGCTGGATGGCATCACCAACTCTGCGGGCATGAGTTTGAGTGAACTCCGGGAGTTGGTGATGGACAGGGAGGCCTGGCGTGCTGTGATTCATGGGGTCGCGGAGAGTCGGACACGACTGAGTGACTGAACTGAACTGAACTGAACTGATACATATTGAGACGGAGAAGGCAATGGCAAGCCACTCCAGTACTCTTGCCTAGAAAATCCCATGGATAGAGGAGCCTGGTAGGCTGCAGTCCATGGGGTCACTAAGAGTTGGGCACAACTGAGCAACTTCACTTTCACTTTTCACTTTCATGCATTGGAGAAGGAAATGGCAACCCACCCCAATGTTCTTGCCTGGAGAATCCCAGGGACGGGAGAGCCTGGTGGGCTGCCATCTATGGGGTCGCACAGAGTCGGACACGACTGAAGTGACTTAGCAGCTGCAGCAGCATACATATTGAGAACATCATTTTGCTAATCACTTGCAAAGAGCTAACGAGTTCTTCCACTAATGTCATCACATTAAGTAACTTTATAATGAAGTTTAACTTTAAACAATTCTGTAAACTGACAAGTTTAAAAAGGGTAATGCAACTGAATTTTCACCTAAATGGCTCACACTGGGCAATGCCTGCTTACAGTAACTTATAATGTGCATACAAGTTAACTAGTCAGTTGGAATTTGCTTTGGAAGGGAGTCTGGTGGTGACGGGGGTGGTGATAGACAGTGAGCCAAGTTTCACCCTTCGTGGGGTTTTCTCATGCTCCCGTGAGACCCACCAACAGAACAGACCAGGGCCATAGTTCCCTGTTGCCTCTTGACCTTATGGCAGTGAACAGAACCTGTAAAGGAAGTGCTAGAGATTCTGGCTCTCAGTCCATAATCCTGTCCCCACCCACCAAATACGTTTCCATTTTCTCCTTAATGTCTTTTCCTCCATTTTGCCATTTCCTAGTCTTTTCATCATCTTAACACTTTCACATTTAAGAGTAGGTATGACTGAAGTAAACGGTTTAGAAAAATCCAGGTAGTGATATTTCTTTCCCATTCCCCACCTGATGCAGTAATTCTTGGAAGGATTTTCCACTTTGCTCGTCTCCTCCGGGCTCTGAAATGTATAGTTCAGAAGGGGGCAAGGTTGGGGGAGCTAAAGATGTGAATTCTTGAAAGTTGCTTGTTGCTGGAGATTTGAGGGTGCTAATCGGTCCTCACTGTCATCAGCATTATCATCATCACCACCACCCAGCATCATCACTGCCAGCACCATGACTGCTGTCACCATCATTGCAGTCAACATTATCGTCATCACCACCACCCAGCATCATCACTGCCAGCACCATGACTGCTATCACCATCATTGCAGTCAACATTATCATCATCACCATCTCTGAGGAACAAATGGAGATGGCTTGGTTATCTATAGGAGATACAAAACTAAGGCCTGGGTAATTGAAGTGATGTTTTGGTTGTCCCTCAACAATTCAGTGATAGCTGTGTGTTTGAACTTGGACTTATGACTCCTGTTGGGGAACTATGATGGAGTTGTTTGGGGATATTATAAGGAATGTATTAAAAGATCATGGATAATCCTGGATATCAGTCTCTATTTTTGTTTTTGTTGGGTTTTTTTTTTTTTTTTTGGCCAAGAGGCTTACAGGATCTTCATTTCCCTACAGGAGATTGAAACTGCACCCTCTGCAGTAGAAGTGCCTGGTCCTAACCACTGGACCACCAGGGAATTCCCCAGTCATTGCTTTTGTTTGTCAGATGCTAATGACTCCAGAGGAGATTTAGTCAGTAGATTTCTCAAGCATTCTTTAAAAAAAAAAAAACAGAAAATAATTTTAAAACTGATAACCATAAAACTTTAGTAATAAGATATCTGCTAATTTGGATAATTTATATTAAAAAATCAGACTTTTTTTATTTTGAAACAATGTCTTCTAAGCCAATTAGCAAAACAAGTTTGTAGGGGAATGATGTTTAATTACCTGAGGAGCCAAACCTTATCTACACAAATATTATGTGTATGGAACGAAACATTTACGAGATTTTATCACTTGTTCATTAAAACTAGTCTCCAGAAACTCATTTGGCAACTTATTTGATGGTGTTTAAATATTTGAAAAGTAAACAATTTCTTTAAAGAACTCTTCTGTAATCACTCTAGCCAGCTTTTTGCAAACTTATTTTTCCCATAAAAATCTGCAATTATAAGTGTCTAGCTCATGTGTTTTGCTTTGCTTCATTTGGGTTGATGGTGGGAGAGCTGGTCTTCTCTTGAAGGAACACGGGTAGCAAAATCAAATCAGTCAATAGCCACTGATTCTCAGCCAAGCTGGGCTAATGGCAGGGCATCTGAGGGTAACAGTGGATCGAACATCAGTTTGTGCTTCTCTCCTAGTGAATATCTAGTGTTTGCCCTGGAGATCCAGAAGCAACTTAGGGTGTCAAGAATATAGGTCAGCACTGCTTTATGTAACCATCCCCCTTTTTTGTTTTCAGTTGGGAGACCAGGGCAAGGGTAACTGTCCATAGAGGTCATCTCTCCATACTGAGCCTGGGGCCTGTCCAAGGAGACAGAGTCCAGTTGATGTTGGATGTTCACTGGCTGGTGTCAGCAAATGAGAGGGAACGTGATGAAATCTCCCACTCAGGTGTTTTAAGCAAAAATGGCAGCTCAACTATTTAGTCCAACCTTCTTTTCTGAGGAAGTGTCTAGAGCCAGGCAACCTGGGCTCACCTCGCTAACTGTGTGATCACAGATGTGTGTGCCTCAGTTTCCTCATGAGCATAAAGCAAGAGTAAGGACAGAGTTTACTGCACAGCATTCTCATGAGGGAAAAAGGAATATCAGCAAAGAACTTAACACAGTGTCTTACTTGTAGCTGGTCCTCACCAAATAGTTTCTCTACCCCCAATACCCATAGCTCCATTTACTGAAAATTTGCTCTGTGGCAGGCGCCCTGCTAAACTTGTTCTGGATGTTTTATCTCGACAACCACTCCACGTGGTAGCCATTTCACCCTCATTTCATAGATGAGATAAGGGAGGCTCGGAATTTCCACAGTTGGGTCAAAGTGAAAGTGAAAGCTGCTCAGTTGTGTCTGACTCTTTGCGACCCCATGGACTATACAGCCCATGAAATTCTCCAGGCCAGATACTGGAGCGGGTAGGTAGCCTTTCCCTTCTCCAGGGTATCTTCCCAACTCGGGGATTGAATCCAGGTCTCCTACATTGCAGGCTGATTCTTTACCAGCTGAGCCACCAGGGAAGCCCAAGAATACTGGAGTGGGTAGCCTATCCCTTCTCCATTGGATCTTCCCGACCCAGGAATCACACCACGGTCTCCTGCATTGCAGGTAGATTCTTTACCAACTGAGCTACCAGGGAACTGAGTTTCAGTTGGGTCAAGTCACACATTAATGAATGAAAGAACTGGGATTCTAACCTGGTTTTGTCTGATGCAAAAACTTGTAACCTACCCTCCCCGCCCCGCCCACAACAGTAAAAACAAAGAAAACAGAAATAACTTTGTCTTTAGCACACTTGATGTCCCCTGAGAAGGTTGATAGATTATTCTGAGACCATAAACTCTAAGGTGACAGAGCAGTGGCTGTGATTTTTTCTACACCATCTGGCAGAGTACTGTGTGCAAAAGACACTTACTTAACAAAGGCCTTCTGCTGTTGTTACGACTGTTGCTGATGACACTCTAAGTTCTTACCTCAGGCATGGCATGTAGGCTGAGACCCTGCACACAAGCACTGCCTAAGGGTTACAGGAAACTCGATGGTGGTGTGGGTGGTGTTTTGGGTGGGGGGAGATTCAGGGAGTCCCCACAAATCCTCATACTCTCAATTTCATCCAATGCTCAGGAAGAGTCAGACCAAGTTATTTATTTCAAGGTCTGCTGAAACAGAGTGGAGTTACCTGCGGATTACACCTCCCTTTTCCTGTACTTCTCTTTTTTTCTTTCAAACCACAAACAAGGAAAGATTGATAGTTGGAGTGTGGAAAAACCCACAGTGTGGCGTCACCAATCCAGGTCTAGCTGGGGTGGGAGAGATCCTCCTTCCTCATCTGTTTGTTTAAAGATAAAGAGGCCCATGCAGTGTAACCATAAACTATATTAATGCATGTCAGAAAGTACCTGCTCTGCTGGGCTATGTGGGCAGGGACATGAACCCTGGGTCTTGACCACTTTGGGCTAAGATTCCCCAAACCCTTCAATTCAAAAATGTTATTCTTGAAGTGTTTTGTTCTAGTGTCTCATACCCCATGTTTAAAATTTAAAAAATAATTCAGAGCCTTTTGTATTTCTAATACACATAGAGCCTGGAATTTCAGATCTGCCAATAACTCCCTGTTTCAAAGGGAAAAAAAAGTCATTTTTTTTTCCTTACTGGAATTTTTTCATTCCTTCCCACCCACCCCATCTCCATTTCTCATTTCCTCAGGAAACCATTTAGTTGGAGACAGAGGGAAAGTTTTCCAACACACTTCCCAAGCCCCCACAGACTCATGCATAACCAGAGAGCTATTCAGAACCAAGAACCTATGTTGCAATGTACTCAGCCTTGCCCCTAAAGACGTCTGCCTTCAGTTCTTTGGAGCATTTGGAAGGTCCTGTGATGAAGGCAGTCTTCACTCTTGCTAATACCAGTCATCCTTCAGGAACCCTTGGAGGTGCTCAGGTTGGCCTCTGGGTATCTGCCCTTTGCTCCAGACTGTCAATCAATGGGACAAATCTAGAGTCATTATGGCACTTGTGTGGTGTCTCCGGACATGACCATCTCTGGACTTTCTAAAGTAAAGGAGGGTAACGTAGGCATTCCTGGCTGATTTTAAGAGAAACTATGGGAGTATGTTGTCATTCTTTCCATTGAACAAACGTTTGAAATTTTTACCATGTACTAAACAGTGTTTCTTGAACTGCAAGGATATCAAACCAGTCAATCCTAAAAAAAATCAACCCTGAATATTCACTGGAAGGACTGATGGTGAAGCTGAAGCTCTAACACTTTGGCCACCTGATGCAGAGAGCTGACTCACCGGAAAAGACCCTGATGCTGGGGAGGATCGAAGGCGAGAGGAGAAGTGGGAGGCAGAGGGTGAGATGGATACACAGCATCACTCACTCACTGGACTCGAATTTGAGCAAATTCTGGGAAATAGTGCAGAACAAGGGAGCCTGGCGTGTTGCCGTCCATGGGGTCACAGAGAGTCAGACATGACTTAGCAACTGAACAACAACAACAAAAGCAGTGCTTTAGGTGCTGGGAATATAAATGGTGAACGAGGCAAAGTTCCTGCTGTCAAGTTTACTTTCTAGCTTAAGGGGCAGGAGTGATGAGCAGAGAGGGCAGAATCAAGAGAAGATAATGCAAAAACCAAGAAAGCAAATAAATGAACAAAATACATCTCTTTTGTGATGAGCTATGAAAACCTCAAATGTCATTTTCGAAAAGTGACTAACCTTTCTGCCTGCAACTCCTAGGAGCCCTCCCTCTCCAGTGTCACTCTGGAGTTACTGACATGCCTCTGGGCTCTGGGAGTCTTGTTGGTGGATGCTTTCGTCCCATCCAGATCAAAGATTCCCCCTGACCTCTCTGAAGATGGAGTTCAGACACTTGTGTGAGCAGGATCTGAGGTCCATTCCACTTAACCAGCTCCTGGTCTTACTCAGGGTGCTGAGAAAAGGGAGAGCAGAAGAATTCACAATGCCCTGGAAGCCACTTTCCACTCTGTGGCCACAGACAAATGGAGAGCTGCTTAAAATAGTTGAGCAACAAAGGGAAAAGAAGCAGAAGAATTATTTCCAGCTGCAACAAAAATGTTACTTTCAACCAAAAAGGAGTCCCACCTTCCAGGACTCATCAGGTATGTTGTTGCTGTTTAGTCGCTCAGTCGTGTTTGACTCTGCAACCCCATGGACTATAGTCCACCAGGCTCCTCTGTCCGTGGGATTTCCCAGGCAAGAATACTGGAGTGGGTTACCTACTCCAGGGGATTTTCGCAATCAAACCCTGGGTACATGGGGGCCAAGTTAAATCTTTGTTCAAATTCTGGAAGTCACTTTCAGAGAAGGTAAATTTTCACTTTTCATTCTGGTAGCCAACATGCCTCTTCTCAATACATTGTTTCCTTTGCTTCTTAGTTTGCATTCTTGCTTTCCCTTTGGATACAAAAGTGTTTTTAGTTTGAGGAGAGGCCTCCAAGAATTGGAGATGGGAGTTCATTGTAATCTGAGGTAGAAGTCCTTCTCAGACCCAGCTTACACTCTGCTTAGCAACCACCAGATGTCAGCAACTCATCTGATTTCAGTTCTTTAGCAACGGGAAAGACAACCTATGACGAATGACAGCCTTGGCTGACATCAGCTTTTTCAGTTGCAGGTGTAACTTCAGAAAGTTGTCTCCTCTTAGGAAAAGCGCTAATGGCTGAAGCAGGATTCCAGTCTGAGGATGAAAAAGCCATTCAAACACACTCAGGTGATGGAATTCTGGGACTAACACCTTAATTTGATTTTCCTTTGTCAGCACCATTTACAGAGAGCAAAGAAGCTTGTCAGGGAATTAGAGAAGATTCATTGGGAAGGGTTTTAAAGGCCAAGGCAACTAAATGGATGAGTTTGCTTTTAAATTTTGTTTTTAAAGGAATTCTGCTAGACAAGAAAAACTCTGTAGGAAGGAAAAAAAAGTCTGAAAGTGCCAACTTTATTTAAAAGAAGGGGGCATGGATAAGGTACTCAAAGGGCAAGTGGTCATTAGGATCAGCTGCTGTGATGGTTATTTGTTTTGCAAAATCAGGTAAAGCAGCTAGCTATCAGTACAGTAAAGTGTACTGAGACAAAATGCCTTGGGCGCGTTAGAAGTCAATATAGCTAAAATCCTCTAGTTTTGTGGGGGAAGCCTGCTCATTAGTTCCTGGGTTTCACTGCCCTCCATGATGTTCACTTCAGGAAACCAAGCCCAGGGCACAAATGCAATAAGATGAGATTCATTAAAAAGTTCTCAGATCCCCAAGAAGCCTAGTGGCCGTGACTCTTTCCTTGGTCAACTTTCAATGATCCCCAAGAAGCCTAGTGGCCGTGACTCTTTCCTTGGTCAACTTTCAATGATCCCCAAGAAGCCTAGTGGCCGTGATTCTTTCCTTGGTCAACTTTCAATGCATCTTCTCCCACCTAGCATTTTTATTCATCATGTTCCTCTTATTGAGTCTGTACTCCAGGGTCAAGTCGGCATCGCTTACTCCACTGTTGGGCAAGTCTCTGTGTGGCTAGAAGCGCGAGAAGAAAGGTCGGGTGTCCCAGTGCGAAGGCTGGTACCAGAAAATTAAAATGTGCGACCATACCTCTGACGCCTGGCATTCATTCAGGCTGGGGCAGCAGCCTTGTGGGGGCTTTGCAAGCCACTCCCTCTCCAAGGCCAAGCATGGAAGGGATGCTGAAACCAGCCAAGCAAGGACTGGGCGTGGAGGGGCTGGTGAAGCCACCCATTGGCAAAACATGGTACCACCGTGTCTCCAGTGTGCTCCCCACCCCCACTTGCCATCAGCCTTACCCATCTCTTCCATCACCACCATCGCCACCACCCCCTACCCTGCCTTCCACAACTTTCCTTCCTTTCAACTTCGCCCCTATTCTCTCCACGTGCTCCCCTGGAATCCCCTTCGATTTCATTTAAACTCAATAGATGTTTCAAACTCTACCTCCTCCCTATAGATTTTACCTGGGTCTTTCGTCTTGTAAAAAAATCTCCCAACCCATCCACCCATTAAACGATAACTGTTTACACCAACTCCAACCCCTGGCAACCACCATCCTTTCTGTCTGTTTAGACTGAACTCCCTTATATATCTGTGTAAGTGGGACCATGGAGTTTTTTTCATTTTGAGACCTGCTTTATTTCATTTAGCATAATATCTTCAAGGTTCATGCATTTTATAGCCTGTGTCCAAGTTCCTTTCCTGTTTAAAAGCTGAAGACCTTGTAATTTATAAATATATCACTTCTGATAGATTGAAAACAAAAACAAAAACCTCTCCAGCCCAATGTCATTTCACACCTCTTCATAACTAAGTGCCGTGGCTTCAGATATTTAGTCTTCCTAATGAACAATCTAATACTGCAGTAGTAATTACATAGATATAAATATAAACCAACACTTACTATTATACATGATACTTATTATATCACGTTGCCATCTACATGGCATAAACCCACTTCTTCCACATTTTCTTTCAAAATAGGTTGTAAATTTCTTTAAATTTAAAAACAATTTTTGACCAAGTATTTCACAAATGATAGGGTGTCTAAAGATACCCATTAAGTGAAAGTGAAATATTCTATTTGCTGACCTCAGTTTATGCTCCAATTTCCAGAGCACACATCCTCGGAAGTAAGTTTTTAAGATAAAGGAGAAACACAGCCTGGAACTCTGTGCGCCTCTCTTGTTTATTGCTCCCTTTGAGATCCTTAAATGAAGAAAGGCCCAAAGAAGTGTAGTTGGTTGTTTCCACCCACTTTCTCTGAAGGCTGTGTTTCCTCTTGACAGTGAGGAATGCCAAGCCTCAGTTCCCTGAGGGTAATTTGATCTGCTAATTATATGCAAAGACTCAGATCCCTAAAAGAGGGCTTGGCTTTGTTGTCACCTGGGAAATGTCAACAAATGACATTATCTCCTTTTGAGCAAGCACTGTGGCTTCTGGCTGGACAGAAAGGGTCAATGGGGAAGCCAGGTGAGTCAGGGCCCTAAAGGTCACCAGGGACTGGGATGGGTAGGGGTGTTTAATGACATTCTCCCTATAACTATTCTTCTTGCTGAAATTTTCAACATTCATCACGGTACTTTTACAAAGAGAATCTTGAAAGGAAAATCAACTTTCTGTTGTCTAACTTGGGACTTCCCTGCTGGCTCAGAGGGTAAAGAATCTGCCTGCAATGCTGGAGACCTGGGTTTGCTCCCTGGGTTGGGAAGATCCCCTGGAGAAGGTAATGACTATCCACTCCAGTATTCTTGCCTGAAGTATCGCATGGATAGAGGAGCTTGGTGGGCTACAGTCCATGGGGTCACATAGAGTCAGACCCAACTGAATGACTAACACTTTCACTGTCTAACTGGGAAACATAGGAAGAGCTGTGCTAAAGCTTTGATGGGCACGTGTAGTATCATGCCCTTGCTCTTGCCGGCTAGACAAAACCCACACCTGAAGCCAGTGGTGTGCAACGGGAGCTGCCCTTCTCTGCTTCCTGATAGAAGATGAAAGGCAATGCTGTTGGCGAAGTCCAATACGATAGCTTAGTGCTCCATTTAGCCAGTGCTCACAATGGGCTAAGCGCTTTACATCCATTCCCTTACTTCACCCTTGTACAACTCTTGACAGTGTATTCTTATTTCTATTTTAGAGAAAAAGAAGTTGAAGCTCAGAGAGGTAAGGAAATTTGCCCTGAGTCACACAGCTAATCAAGGGCAGAGTTGGGCTTATGCTTAGGTATCGGATACCTCGGGTTCTGGCACTGATTTTGTGAATTAGAAAGGACAACTCAAAATTCTTTGGGGATTCTGTGCCCTCTGCTTAAAATGAGGGGGGCTGAGCTAGATGGTCTACTCTGTCCAATAAGATGGCTACTTGGCATGCATGGCTCTTGAGCACTTGATGGGGCTGGCCTGCATCGAGAAAGGTAAGTGTATAATACACGCTGAATTTCAAAGACCAGAAAGAAGAATGTGAGCTATCTCAGTAGTATTTTACATATTAATTACATTTTAAGTGATAATTTTTATATATTGCATATATACGTTTAAATTAACTATATTGTTAAAAATAATTTTACTTGTTACCTTTAAAAATATGGCTAGGAGGGCTTCCCTGGTGGCTCAGTGGTAAAGAATCCACCTGCCAATGCAGGAGACATGGGTCTGATACCTGATCCAGGAAGATCCCACATGGTGCAGAGCAATGAAGCCCATGTACTGCAACTATTGAGCTTGTGCTCTAGAGCCTGGGAGCTGTAACTCCTGAAGGCTGCCTACCCTAAAGCTCATGCACCACCACTAGAGAATAGCCCCTGCTCACCACAACTAGAGGAAAGCTCGAGCACAGCCAAATATTTATATATATGGCTAGTAGAATATATAAAGTTACTTGTATGGTTCACATTATTTTTCTATCAAGCAGTGCTTTCTAAAATTTTCTGGTTAATTTTCTCCAGAGGACATGTGTCTCAAGGATTGATGTTTCTTTATAACTTGTCAGATCTGGAGTTGGTGACTGCAACAACAAAAAAAGCTTAATTCATAATTTTTAGGTCATATATCTAATCCAAGTGGACTCAATTTCTCCAAATGTAAACAGGTGACAATAGAAAAAAGCATTTTGGATAGAAAAAAGCAAAAGGATATTGATACTGGAAGAACCTCCAGAAGGTCCCTGATTCTGCTCAGGGATTATTTATACATCCTGAAGGGCTTGTCCGTCATTATCTCCTCCTCAGGCAGAAGGAACCCTGCTAGGCTCCACATCCCAGCAGTTTGGAAAAATTCTGCTCTCCAGGTTCGTCTAGTTGAAGACAAACAGCAGTGAGGCAGAGATAATTGTTTACCATGCACAAAACTCTATCAAGAAGTTGGGTGAAAACTGGGACGTTTGGCTCCATTATCCAATGATTTCCAAATATTCAGGTTTGGCAATGTAGAGATTGGGTTTTTAAATTTCCTTCCTGATGAGTGATGCTGTGTGTATCCATCAGGGTGCAATCAGGAAAGAGAATCTCCAGAGTAATTTAAGCCTGAAAAAGTTAATATAAAAATCAGTAACTACTGGGACTTCCCTGGTGGTCCAGTAGATAAGACTCCATGCTCCCAATGCAAGGAGCCTGGGTTTGATCTCTAGTCAACCCTCTCCAGTATTCTTGCCTGGAGAATCCCATGGACAGAGGAGCCTGGCGGGCTATACAGTCCCTGGGGTTGCAGAGAGTCAAACACGACTGAGCGGCCAAACAGCAACAGCACCAGGGAACTGGTCCCACATGGAGCAACTGAGAGTTCACACGCTGCAGCTAAAGACCGAAGATCCCACGTGCTGCGAATAAGACCAGGTGCAGCCAAATAAATGAGTATTTTTAAAAAACAGACACTTATTTAAGAAAATATTAACCGTAACAGGGTTGTTTAGAAATAAGTAAAGTGAACTCTAAGATACAGGAATGGCAAACATAAGGCACAGCTCTCACACCCAGGACTGAGGTAGAAGCCCAAGGAAGATCACCTGACCCCTACTGCCCTCTCCTTCCTCCCTCCCCCAAGGTGAGATCTGGACATTCTTGGAGAATGGACCATCGGATGAGGCTAGAGCCCACTGGATGGAAGAGCAGTAACCGCATCTGTGAAATTTGTGGTAAATCAATTCTCTAAAATGCAGGGAACGCTGCACAGGAGGTGGAGTCTCTGAAGGCACTTCATATGAAGTCACCTGGTGCTGGGGAAGCCGCTGGATGGGAGGTCCTGCCGGCTGGCCATGCACTGAAGGAACTGGGTGCTTGAGAAGCCACCTGTGCTTTAGCAGCTGGCTGCTCACAAAGTTGCCAGCCTGGCACTGAAGAAGCTGCCCACTGCAGAAACTGGTGCTGGGAAAGCCACATGCACTCTAAGAGCCTGGTGCTGGAGCCAGTGCCCACGTCACAGGAGCTAGCTACCAGGGAAACCCTGCGTGCTGCAGGAACGGGACACGGAGAGGATGCTGATGTCTCAGGAGGCTGCCAAGCCAGAAGCCCAGAACCTGGAAGGAAGCCCTCTTCCTGCTGCAGCATCTCTCCAGGACTCTCTCCTGACAAAGCTGAACACTGTGACAGCCGGTGAAGGACACATATTTCAAGGGCCCAGATCTATTTTTTGCAGAGCAGACAGTGAAGGATCAATTTGGAGCTCAGAGGCAATAAATTGACAGCTGGGACATTACAGAAGAATGGTTTTTAAACTCTGCTGCTGCTGCTGCTACGTCGCTTCAGTCATGTCTGACTCTGTGCGACCCCATAGACGGCAGCCCACCAGGCTCCCCCGTCCCTGGGATTCTCCAGGCAAGAACACCGGAGTGGGTTGCCATTTCCTTCTCCAACGCGTGAAAGTGAGGTTGCTCAGTCGTGTCCGACTGAGTGACCCCATGGACTGCAGCCTACCAGGCTCCTTCATCCATGGGATTTTCCAGGCAAGAGTACTGGAGTGGGGTGCCATTGCCTTCTCCGTTTAAACTCTAGCATACTTAAACAATACTTAGAGAGTACTTGTGAAAACTTCAGCACTCTGGGAACCCTCATCCTAGATTAGTGGGTCTAAGTTTGACTCTGAGGTTTGTAGTTTGCATAGGCATTCTATAATTTAATGGGTGATCTGCTACCATCAGTATTCACTTGGATTATGGCAGTAGTCTCTTAAGTGGTGGCCCTGGTATCTATTTTTCGCACAGCAGCCGAGTGTGAAATGTAAGTTAGAATGTGAGCTGGAATTGAAATATAAGTCATCAGTTTCTTAAATTCCTCCAGTGGGTCCCCATCTCACTACAGCAAAAGCTCAAATCCCTACAAAGAAAGGCTTGAATGATTTGGGCCCTACTACCTCTTTCCTATCACTCACTCCCTCTTTCACTTTACCTGGCCTGCAGTGGCCTTCCTATTGGACTTTGAACATCTCAGGGATTTCCCTCCCAATGCAAGGGGCCTGGGTTTGATCCCTAGTCAGGGAACTAGATCCCGCAAACGGCAACTAAGAGTTTGAAATGCTGCAGCTAAAGATCCTCCACGCTGCAATGAAGATGGAAGATCTAGCGTGCTATAACTAAGACAAAGCACAGTCAAATAAATAAATAATATTAAAAAAAAAAAAAAGAGCATCCCAGGCACACCCCAACCTCAGAACTTGTGCTACTGTTTTTCCTTCTCTCTAGTGGGCTCTCCTCCCAGATTTCTGCAACTCACAGCCTCTCTGTCTTCTGGTCTTTGTTCAAATGACACTTGTCAACACACTCTTCCCTGACCCTCCCCACTCCCATTGCAAATTACAACCTTCTTTCCACCCCTTCATCCAGGGCACCCCTTTTCTGCTTCTCTGGTGGTTTTTGTCCATAGCACTTAGCACCGTCTAACTAATTATATTTCCACTTATTTAGCTTGTTTGTTTTCAGTCTTGTCCCAATGGAAGGTAAACTCCATGAGAAAAATGATTTGTATCTGCTTTATTCACTGCTATGCTCTCCAGCAGAGAAGGCGATGGCACCCCACTCCAGTACTCTTGCCTGGAAAATCCCATGGGTGGAGGAGCCTGGTAGGCTGCAGTCTATGGGGTTGCAAAGAGTTGGACACGACTGAGCAACTTCACTTTCACTTTTCACTTTCATGCATTGGAGAAGGAAATGGCAACCCACTCCAGTGTTCTCGCCTGGAGAATCCCAGGGACAGGGGAGCCTGGTGGGCTGCCATCTATGGGGTCACACAGAGTCGGACACGACTGAAGCGACTTAGCAGCAACAGCATGCTCTCCAGGGCCTGGAACGACACCTTGGACAAAATGAATATTTTGTGATTTTTTGTTGAATGAATCAATGCCGAGTACACTTTGAGAAACTTCTTTGTAGAGCGCAGAGACTGTGAAGGTGTTGTACTAATGGGCAGCCAAGGTCCACAGCTGTTCTCAAACATTTCAAAAGCTTCGCATTTGCAAACACTAACCTGGACCTTTTAAAGGAGCTGCGCTTTACGGAAAAAGAGCCTTCTAGAGCAGTGTGGAGGCAGTGGATAAAGAGAGTGCTCCTGCACCTCTTCAGTCCGCTGGAAAAGCAGCCAAGTTCATTGAAAGAGCATGCGGAGTTTCAGAGAGAGAAAACTGTAATTATTTTAAATGATGAGAAAGGTCTATATTCTTAGTCATGTTGCTTCTGGGAAGTTTCTGGAAGCCTCTAGATTGAGAAGACAAGGCTCCAGAAACAAATAGAGCATGTCGGTCTGGGGTTTTCCCAGAGCCAACTTTTCTTGTTCTTAGAGGAAGGAAGCATGCCCATGATCGGCACTTCCTCCAGGCTCTGGAAATTGTCCTCCGGATCAAACCTCTCCTGCCCGCTCTTAACACTGAAGGACTGAGTGACTTCCAAGTGTGGCCTTGCTGAGTGAGTCACATCCCAATTTCACATGATCTGGACCTTATATAGTCAAGGACAGTAACAAGCTTGTAGATGAATTATATAAGAAGATGGCAATGGAAGACCAAGAGGTAGACCTGGAGAGTCAAGCTGGACTCTGCAAAGTGGGTTAGATGCAAAAACATAAGCTTGACATATAATATATACATGTAATTGGCAGGCCAACAGTTTATATAAGTCTACCAGTCCACCCTAAAGGAAATCAATGCTGAATATTCACTGGAAGGACTGATGCTGAAGCTCCAATACTGTGGCCACCTGATCTGAAGAGCCAACTAATTGGAAAAGACCCTGATCCTGGGAAAGACTGAAGGCAGGAGGAGCAGGGAGCAACAGAGGATGAGACGGTTGGATGGCATCACCGACTCAATGGACATGAGTTTGAGCAAGCTCTGGTAGATGGTGAAGGACAGGGAGGTCTGGCGTGCTGCAGTCCATGGGGTTGCAAAGAGTCAGACACGACTTAGTGACTGAACAGCAAAGGTGTGTTTTTAAGATGGAATTTGACAGAAAAGGACCAGCTTGTTATTATAAGAAGACAGTGAAATAGGGAGACAATTCAAGTTAATTCAGAGTTGTTGGGGTTAGTAATTGCTTGGAGTCCAAGCAATTTAGTCCTATTATGACTGCTTCTAACGTTAATGCTTGCTAACAAGGCATCAGTCACATACGTGTTATAATACTCTGCTGTTGTGATGAATCCTCTCCTGGGAATAGGCATGATCACCTGAAAATATTCTTCATTGTAAGTTCATGAAAGGCTAGAAAATGTATTCCTTCTTCCAAAAGCTGCCAACTCATCACAGTTTGCAAGGTACATTGGGTCTTGAGACATTCAAATAGGAAACTCACCACCAATCAACATTAGCTTTTCAAAAAGTATCACTTAGGGACTTCCCTGGTGGTCCAGTGGTTAAGAATCCACCTGACTCATGCAATGGACAGTTTGATCCCTGGTCTGGGAAGATTCCACATGCATCAAGTGGGCCTTAGAAAGCATCACTACGAACAAAGCTAGTGGAGGTGATGGAATTCCAGTTGAGCTATTTCAAATCTTGAAAGGTGATGCTGTGAAAGTGCTGCACTCAATATGCCACCAAATTTGGAAAACTCAGCAGTGGCCACAGGACTGGAAAAGGTCAGTCTTCATTCCAATCCCAAAGAAAGGCAATGCCAAAGAATGCTCAAACTACCGCACAATTGCACTCATCTCACACGCTAGTAAAGTCATGCTCAAAATTCTCCAAACCAGGCTTCAGCAATATGTGAACCGTGAACTCCCAGATGTTCAAGCAGGTTTTAGAAAAGGCAGAGGCACCAGAGATCAAATTGCCAACATCTGCTGGATCATGGAGAAAGTAAGAGAGTTCCAGAAAAATATCTATTTCTGCTTCATTGACTATGCCAAAGCCTTTGACTGTGTGGATCACAATAAACTGTGGAAAATTCTGAAAGAGATGGGAATACCTGACCACCTGACCTGCCTCTTGAGAAACCTGTATGCAGGTCAGGAAGCAACAGTCAGAACTGAACATGGAACAACAGACTGGTTCCAAATAGGAAAAGGGGTACGTCAAGGCTGTATATTGTCACCTTGCTTATTTAACTTATATGCAGAGTACATCATGAGGAATGTTGGGCTGGAAGAAGCACAAGCTGGAGTCAAGATTGCCGGGAGAAATATCAATAACCTCAGATATGCAGATGACACCACCCTTATGGCAGAAAGTGAAGAGGAACTCAAAAGCCTCTTGATGAAAGTGAAAGAGGAGAGTGAAAAGGTTGGCTTGAAGCTCAACATTCAGAAAACAAAGATCATGGCATCTGGTCCCATCACTTCATGGGAAATAGATGGAAAAACAGTGGAAACAGTGTCAGACTTTATTTTTTTGGGCTCCAAAATCACTGCGGATGCTGATTGCAGCCATGAAATTAAAAGACGCTTACTCCTTGAAAGGAAAGTTATGACCAACCTTGATAGTATATTAAAAAGCAGAGACATTACTTTGCCAACAAAGGTCCGTCTAGTCAAGGCTATGGTTTTTCCCGTGGTCATGTATGGATGTGAGAGTTGGACTGTGAAGAAAGCTGATCACCGAAGAATTGATGCTTTTGAACTGTGGTATTGGAGAAGACTCTTGAGAGTCCCTTGGACTGCAAGGAGATCCAACCAGTCCATTCTAAAGGAGATCAATCCTGGGTGTTTATTGGAAGGATTGATGCTAAAGCTGAGACTGCAATACTTTGGCCACCTCATGCGACGAGTTGACTCACTGGAAAAGACTCTGATGCTGGGAAAGGTTGGGGGCGGGAGGAGAAGGGGACAACGAGAATGAGATGGCTGGATGGCATCACCGACTCTGTGGACATGAGTTTGAGTGAACTCCGGGAGTTGGTGATGGACAGGGAGGCCTGGCATGCTGTGATTCATGGGGTCGTGGAGAGTCGGACACGACTGAGCGACTGAACTGAACTGAACTGAAGTGAAGCCTTTGTTCCACAGCTCCCGAAGCCCTCATGCCCTAGAGCCTGTGCTCTGCAACAAGAGAAGCCCCCACAATGAGAAGCCCATGCACCACAACTAGAGCGTAGCCCCCACTTGCCAAAACCAGAGAAAGCCCTCACGCAGCAATAAAGACCCAGCGCAGCCAAAAATAAAAGAAAATTAAAAAAATAAAAAGTATCACTTGCTCATCGTTTTATCACCAATATTTCAAAGATGACAGTGAGAGAAGCCAAATTAGACTAGTAAGAACAGTTTAAAGAAGTTAAACTAACCTACTGATGTCCCTAAGAATGGTGAGACAAGTAGAATGGAACAGTGTAGGCTCATGGCCTCCCCTACCCTATGCCCTTTACTGTGATCTCTTGGTGTATTTCACTTGCTTATATTGGTAATATATGTGCTCTCCATGTTGCTAAATCCAATGGCCATTTCTCAGTCTATATCTTACTCTATCAGGAGCAGCTGACAGGGTTGCTCACGCCCATCAACTTGCACAGTTTTCCTCACCAGCCGGGTTACCCCCTCTTCTGGTTATTTTTTTATTTATTTCACTGGCTTTCCCCTCCCAGTCTCCCTTGCTGTTCCCGCTTCACCTCTGCAAGGTCTTCCAACTGGAAGGAAGGTCCAAGGATTTAGTCCGCAGATCTCATCCCTGCTGTAGAAAGTTTTTCTCCCAAGTAATTTGATAGCTTGCTTCCTCACTTCTTTCAAAGTCCCTGCTCAAATGTTACATTATCTGTCAAGTCTTCCCTGGCCACCCTAACAAAATAGCAATCTGTCTTAGCCAGGTTGCTCTATGCAAGTCAGGAATAATCACAAATAATAACAATGCAGTCTACCCCGTGATGCTCACCACCACGCCCTCCCCATTGCTGTTTCTCTCTCATACTACTCAGTTTTCTTTTCGTATTGGTTTGTCTCACTACCTGCCATCAGGTGTATTTGCTTGTTAATTTATTGTCTGTCTCCCTAACCTGAAATGTAAGCTCCACAAGGGTAACTTTGTCCCTGTGTTCATTGCTGTTTTCCAGGTGCCCAGAGTATCACCTGGCACAAAGCGAGTGTCCAAGGAGTATCTGTTGAGTAAATGAACATACAAATAAAAGGCAGTTAGAAGTGGACTAGGACATGCACAAAGGATGACACCGTTAGAGACGGAATGCCTGCGTTCCTCTAAAATTCGTACGATGAAGCCTAGCTCCCCATGTGGTGATGGTATTTGGAAGTGGAGCCTCTGGGAGTTGAGTAGGTCACGAGGGCAGAGACTTCATGGTGGCTTAGCGCTCCTTCCTAAAGAGTCCCCAGAATGCCCCCCAGCCCTTCGTCCATCTGAGGACACAGGGAGAAGATGGCCATCTATGAACCAGGAAGCGGGTCTCACCAGACCCTGAATCTGCTGGTGTCTTGCTCTTCCCAACCTCCAAAACTGTGAGATAGAATGTTCTATTATTTCTAAGCCTCTCAGCCTATGGTACTCTGTTATCACAGCCTGAATGGACAGAAGCAGGCACCGAGAATTTAGGAAGATTAGGAGCAGATGGATGCCTTTAAGAAAACAAGCTTATGAGGGAGGTGATAGCATGTCTCTCCTTGCAGAACTGCAATCAGAGGCAGGGGTCTGAGGACTTCTTGTCCAAGGCCTTTTGGACCTGTGTTTAACTCTTTCCATCACTATGATCTGGACTATCATCATCATCACTATGAGCTGGACTGCAAGGAGATCCAACCAGTCATTCCTAAAGGAGACCAGTCCTGAATATACATTGGAAGGACTGAGGCCAAAACTGAAACTCCGATACTTTGGGCACCTGATGCAAAGAACTGGCTCATTGGAAAAGACCCTGATGCTGGGAAAAATTGAAGGCAGGAGGAGAAGGGGACAACAGAGGATGAGATGGTTGGGTGGTATCACCGACTCGACTGACATGAGTTTGAGCAAGCTCCAGGAGTTGGTGATGGACAGGGAAGCCTGGTGTGCTGCAGTCCATGGAGTCACAAAGAGTCAGACACGACTGAGCAACTAAATAGAACTGATCACTACGAGTTGTCTTTGGAGATGATGTTTAACTTTCCTAAGTCTCAGTTTTTCTCAACAGTAATACAAAGATAATAATAGAATCTACTTTAGGATTCTTACAAAGAAAACTATCTTAAAAACACTTATCACAGTGCCTGGGCAGAGTAAGTTGCTCAATAAATGTTACAGTTATTTTTGTTGTAAACAATAAAACTTAAGTAGGATGTACCCTCAAAAATCAATAATGGCTAACTCGAGGCTTGGATTAGTAGATGATTTCTGTTTTCTTCTTTTGGCTTCTATTTTATCATTTTTCTACAATGGCTAAGCATTATTTACTACCTGAAAACAAATGAGAATTATTGCTTTTTAAAAAAGAATTAGACCAATGCAGCTGTGTTTCGCTGGGGTTGGGTCAAGTGGACCAGTTTGAATGGGTTTGATGGTCTCCTCGGTTCTTATCAGCCTTTTTATCCTGCTATTTCTAAACCTAAAGGCCAGCATATAAGAGCCAGTGTTCCTAGGGCGAGTGTGGGAAGCGGCAGGGGTAAGAGATGATGGGAAGAGGCAGAGAGCTTAGCAAATGAAACAGGTCCAGATGCAGAAGCGAGGAGCTTCTAAGTCTAGCTTTCCATTTCATGACTTGGGATGAGTGTGACTTTAGAGGCCCTGGGAAAAAAGAAAACCTGGGGAAAAACTCCACAATCTGAAAACATGCTCTTGAGAGAAACTGGATTCAAATATGTTGAAGTTAAAGATTCCCTGGAGGGACACTAGCCAATTGAAACAAAATATGAACCCTGTGAAACTTTACATTTTCTAGCAGTCACAACACAAAAGAAAAATAGTGACATTAATTTAAATAAGATATTTTATTCAACCCAATGCACATATTCAAAATATCATTTCAATATGTAATCGGTATACAAAGATTGTTAATGAGATGGTTCACATCCTTCTTTTGTACTAAGCCTTCAAAATTCAGTGTGTATTTTACATTTGCAGGAAATCTCACTCAACTCAGGCAGGTCACCTTTCACATGCTCAACAGCTGCTGTGGGCAGTGGCCACGGTCCTGGAGAGCACAGCTCTCCACCACGCCGATGCCACTCCAGGAAGGAACATTCCAGAGGCTCAGCCAAAGCTTTCCTCTTTCTTCTATCTTATCTCTATTTCTTCTTAGAGGTCCTCAGATGTGACTGGCCATTTCCTGCCAGGATCGTTCTCTGATGTTGCCAACCTTTCCCAGAAAAGGAGTGTTTCCTGGAAAAGATAGGCCCTGTTGAGAAATACTGGGGGCAGGCAGTGAGCCATCTTGAGGGCACCCTGCGTCACTCTGTGCTGTTGGAGTCTCCGAGGATATTGGAGGGGACGGCTGGTGGCCAGCACACCTGGGCTGAGAAACGCTCAAGCTTAGCAGAAAGCCTGGGCAGAGCCAGGCAGGGAGAAGAGGCATGGTTTGGCAACCTGGCTGAGAAGGTGCCCTTCGTGAGCCTGTCCTGCCTCCCAGTGGGGCCCCTCCCACCCTGCTCAGTAGCCCTTGTGTGACTCTTCTCCCACCTAAAGGGGAATCAAGATAAAGAAACCCATCTATCTTGCCTGGGGGTGCGGCTCAAGTAACACATTTGCCAGTGTTGGAGCTGGGGTTGAAATGGGATGGTTAGTTCACTTGTCACTGGAGGGTATTTATCTGTGTTTGGAAGATTTAATTTTTCCCAATGAAGAACTGTATAAATAGGTCTAATGAGCCTTGAGGGCTGTCATTTGCTTTCAGAGTTTCCTGCAAGCTGCCTCTTGCGGTTCTGTGCTACCCACCACGCGGGGGACAATGTTTAAGGCCAGCTCCCTCCTCATCCTGCAGGGCACTCGTGGCCTTGAGAAGTCCAAGTCTTCCCATTCTTCCCATTTGGGGATGTTTAGTTAAGATAATTTCTTTCTTTATACTTACTATAATCTGCATAATCTTTTGTTTGAATGGCTGGCAAAGTGCTCTCTAGATGAAAGAGAAGGGCGGAGTTAGTACCTGTGGAGAGAAGAGGAACAGTGGGGACCTGAGTGCTGGGAAGGAGATCCGCCTTTCCATGGAGGTGGTGTCTCCCAGTTTCTTTTTTTGTTTGTTTGTTTTGTAATTGTTTTGGTCTCTCTGTTTATTGGCCATGCTGTGCAGCTTGTGGGATCTTACTTCCCCAACCACAGGTTGAACCCAGCCCATCAAAGTGAAAGCTTTCAGTCCTAACCACTAGACTGTCAGGGACGTCCCTCTTCCTTTGTTTTTTTGCGACAGTTTCTGATTCGTGGCTGGTATTAGTCCCAGCAGACTGTGTGTGCATGTGCCTGTTTGAGGGCAGGGGGCAGGGGTAGAGAGAGTGAGGAGACAGAAGCCAGTCTGTCATTTGTGGCCTGGGGAGAGAGGCAGAGGGGGAGGGAGTGGGGAAGTGGGATTTTTAAAAACTGTTATTATTACTTTTTACAAAAAGGAAGATAATAAGGAAAGGAGACGAGACTAAGAAGATGGCGGAAAGGCAAAGCGGGGATTCAGAGAGAATATCAGTGATGTCACTGCTGGGAAAGGCTCCCCAAATCATCCTTTTGTTTCATAGCTGGGGAAACATAGGCAGGAATATTGGCGCCATGGAAATAGGCAACTGTACATGAAAGCACTTTGTTTTTCCTTGACAAGTCAGTCTTTAGACATTACCAGCATACAGATGGGCATGACCTTGCTCTTTAATTCAGGTGTACTCTGATTCATCTGGATTTTGAGCATGTTATTCATTCATGCAGCAACTACTTGTTTGAGCCTACTCGAGGGCTATGGATAGGGTTTCTAGATAAAATAGAAGACACTAGTTAAATTTGGGGGCTTCCCTGATAGTTCAGAAGGTCAATAATCTGCCTGCAATGTAGGCACCCCTGGTTCAATCTCTGGGTCAGGAAGATCCCATGGAGAATGGATGGCTACCCACTCCAGTATTCTCGCCTGGAGAATCCCATGGACAGAGGAGCCTGGTGGGCTACAGTCCAGGGGGTCACAAAGAGTTGGATACTACTAGGGGACTCATGGAGAAGGCAATGGCAAGCCACTCCAGTACTATTGCCTAGAAAATCCCATGGATGGAGGAGCCTGGTTGGCTGTAGTCCGTGGGGTCGCTAAGGGTCGGACACGACTGAGCGACTTCACTTTCACTTTTCACTTTCACACATTGGAGAAGGAAATGGCAACCCACTCCTGTGTTCTTGCCTGGAGAATCCCAGGGACGGGGGAGCCTGGTGGGCTTCCATCTATGGGGTCGCACAGAGTCGGACACGACTGAAGTGACTTAGCAGCAGCAGCAACAGGGGACTCATGCTTTCACTTTCAGTTAATTTTAGATAAACAGTGAAAACATGTTTTCCTATAACTAGGTAGTATGCAATATTTGGAATGTGCTTATACGAAAAAAAATAAATTTAGCTGAATGTCCTGTATTTGTATTTGCTAAATTTGTCAACCTTAGCTTTGGAGAATCCAGATATATAAGATACCATTCCTGTCTTGTTGCTTATGATCTAGTAGAAGTACCAACCTTATGAAATTTGAAGTCAGGAGATTAACCTGAGTCTTTTGACACTCTGATCCTTGTCTTTATCATTATTACCATTTATCCTTTATTTAAGGATAAGTGGTGATGACATTTGTGTGCCTGCATGCTAAGTTGCTTCAGTCATGTCTGACTCTGCTACCCTATGGACTGTAGCCTGCCAGGCTCCTTTGTCCATGGAATTTTCCAGGCAAGAATACTGGAGTGGGTTGCCATTTCCTCCTCCAGGGGATCTTTCCCACCCAGGGATTGAGCCCGCATCTCCTGCATTGAAGGTGGATTCTTTACCTCTGAGCCACTGAGGAAGCCCATTTAATGTTTATTGAGCATTTACTATATGCTTCTTTCTACTGTATGCTAGGCATGATTCCAGGTTCTGGGAATTCAGCAATAGACAAGCGCACACATCTCTGTTCTCACAGAGCATCCCTCTGGTTTTGAAAATACAGTAAAGAAGTTAAAAATGTAAAAGGCATCATATATTACATAGCAGTAGACAGTATATCAGGAGAAGGCAATGGCAAGCCACTCCAGTACTCTTGCCTAGAAAATCCCATGGATGGAGGAGCCTGGTAGGCTGCAGTCCATGGGGTCGCTAAGGGTCGGACACGACTGAGCGACTTCACTTTCACTTTCACACATTGGAGAAGGAAATGGCAACCCACTCCAGTGTTCTTGCCTGGAGAATCCCAGGGACGGGGGAGCCTGGTGGGCTTCCGTCTATGGGGTCACACAGAGTCGGACACGACTGAAGTGACTTAGCAGCAGACAGTATATCAGACAGCACTGTGGAGACAGATAAACTGGGGAAGGGACCTGCTGGAGGTAAGGGAACCAGCCTTTCTAAAAGAGTGTTCCAGGTAGAGGGAACGGCAAGTACGAAGGCCCTTTACTGGATGCCGGCCATGTGCCAAGCGTGCGCTGAAAGCACTTCGCTTTGGTGATCTCACTCGGTCCAGGCAGAGGCCCTGAGTGGCAGGTATTATCATTCCCCTTTTACGTGGGAATAAACTGAAGACTTTTTGGAGAGGTTAAATCTCTTTGCCCAAGGGTACCCAGCTACTCAGCGGCGGAGCCTGTGTCTTACTCAGGACTGGGCTAGGAACCCCTGGGATTTTCTTTCCCAGCGAGAACAAGTTTTAGAAGAGCACTTCCGAATCCTCCCCACCCTCAGCCTGCTCTGGCTCTGGGGAGGGCCGGGGGGCGGGGAGGGGGCGTGGTCCTGGAGCAGCTCTGAGTCTTCCCAGCCTGGGCCGGGCCACTGCCCATAGTCCCTGAAGCGAGTGGGCAGAAGCCCACAGGACCCACTCTCCTTCCACGCGGTGGGCCTTGGTGCCACACAGCACAAGGGCACGAGGTGTCCTCTCTGCAGGCTCTGTTTCCCACCCCACTCCCCGCAGGGGCAGAGGAGCCCCTCGCCGGCCTCCCCGGGCCCTGTGTCCGGGGTGGGGGGCTTCCCGCAGGATAGCAAGGGTGGCACCTCGCCTCCCGCGTGGCTGGCTCAGCGCGCTTCTCTCCGCCCAGGAAGCGCCCTTGGCCGGCCTCTGGAGCCTTCTCCCAGTCGGCGGGGGGCTGGCAGACACCCCGAGGGCCAACAGAGGCTGACCTTGCACCTAAAAAGAATATATTGTTTTCCAACACGGCTTCCTATTCCTGCCAGATAAAGTAGCACATTAACAATGCGTCCAGGTTGTAAAATGTTGGCCAGGGTTTCTTTTTTAGCAGCGAACTTTTTGTCAAGAGATTGGCATTTTCCTCCCCATTCACGCCCCAGCCGGCTCTGCTTTCAGGGCTGGGCGCTGGCCCCTGGGTACCCAGAGACACACACACACTCGGCCCGGCTCAGCCTTGCAGCGTTGATAACATTGTTATTATTAGACGTGGCCTCTGGAATCCCGGAGGTCATTCCCAAACAACGGCCCTTCTGGTGCAATGAAAAAGCAGCTCTGGTTATCACGGTGGGAGCCCGGATCCATTACCTCCTGGGCCCGCGGGTGCAGACGGCTCCTGTACAGCCAGCCCGGAAAAGTTATCCCCAGAACCGGGCTGGAACCCGTGCCTGGGACAAGGCACCTGCCTGTCCTCCTCCTTGGTCCTAGCGCCCTTCGCATCCCACCGCCTGTAGAGCTCGGGGGATTCCCCAACTCGGCCCGGCCAGGCCCCGGGTTCAGCCTGAGCTGAACTGGCTGGTTCCCTGACTCCCAGCTTCTATCCCATGCCATCTTCGATGCCTTCAAATGTCCCTTCTTCCCTCTGCATGCGCCCCTGAGCGCCGACTGCAAAAGTGCACTGCCTCCTTCCTGTTTGTCCATTTTCTTTCTCCTGTCCTTCTGAGAACTTGTGCATGCGATTGCAGCTAAATGCCCTTGTGCCTTCCCAGTCAGGATGTAAATGGAATCTCCTGGTGCCCACGTTGCCTCTCCCGTGCCCAATAAAACCAGACTATGACATCCTTGTGAGCAAAAAATTGTCTCTTTTACCCCCGTTGAGATATGAAATATTTGCAGTCTACTGCGTAACGTACACTAACCTTAAGTGTGTACATGTATACATTGAGTACAGGTCAGTGTGTTTGTTTCGTCTATTTGTGTGTGTCTATATGTGCATATGCTGCTGCTGCTGCTAAGTCACTTCCGTCGTGTCCGACTCTGTGTGACCCCATAGATGGAAGCCCACCAGGCTCCCCATTCCCTGGGATTCTCCAGGCAAGAACACTGGAGTGGGTTGCCATTTCCTTCTCCAATGTGTGAAAGTGAAAAGTGAAAGTGAAGTTGCTCAGTCGTGTCTGACCCTTAGCGACCCCACGGACTGCAGCCTACCAGGCTCCTCCATCCATGGGATTTTCTAGGCAAGAGTACTGGAGTGGCTTGCCATTGCCTTCTCGATATGTACATATATTTGTCTATTATATATATATATATATTTTTTTTTTCTTTTCTCTCTCCAGGTCAAGGCAAGAGACCTGAGTTTGACCCCTGGGTCAGGAAGATGCCTTGGAGTAGGAAATTGTAACCCATTCCAGTGTTCTTGCCTGGAAAATTCCCTGGACAGAGGAGCCTGGCAGGCTACAGTCCATGGGGTCTCAGAGTCGGACACAACTGAGTGACTTGAGCACACACGCGCATAATACCAGGTCAAGATACAGTGTTTCCAGTTTCTTCACACCTTTCTTCAGTCCATGCCCTTCCTCTGCTGTTCTGATATCTAAGAGATGTCTTAAATGTCTTTTCATCCCACCTAGCAAATGTTTGATGAACATATTTTTCAAGTAAAACATATTATGCTTTGTACCCAGTGAACACTGTAGAGCTCTATACTGCTTTGCCTGCCTGAGATGGGCCCTGGCCTCTTAATGGGTTAATCCAGTAAGCCTGAGGTTGTAATTTAGTAGCTTTGCTCAGTGCTGGATTCAAACACAGTGGAAACCAAGTTAAGGGCAGTGCTGTTCTGTATATCAGTATGCCCACTGAGCCAAGGAGACCCATTTATTTTTAATTGAATTAAATTGCTCACAAAATGAAAGTAGCATACTTTGATTAATATTTAATTACATACAGTGTTAAATAATGATCACAAAGAAAACTTTGCTGTTTTTTTTGTCTCTGCTTTTTTTTTTATTACTTTGTTAAACAAGATACTCTTATTAGCTGTTTTATGCTTGGAATTTTAAGGGCCTTGCTCTTATACCACTCCAGAAGTACTTAATTGTCAGGACTCAGCTGAGTGAGGTGGTAGCTTGGCTGTAATGCTGGCCACTGGCATGTGTGTGTGTACAAATATATATACTCTAACTTCAGTCACTTGGCCTCAGAGAGATATTTGTGGGGGCAATCAGGGTCTCCAGAAAAGAGATAAAACACCATTTTCTGGACATCTTGAGGTCAACCCACCATGCCTACTCCTTCAAAAAATTCTGTATATAAAGTCAGCCCTCTTTAATCGTCTGCCTACAATTTGGGAGTCCCAGGTTGGATCCCTGGGTCGGGAAGATCCCCTGGAGAAGGAAATGGCAACCCACTCCAGTATTCTTGCCTGGAGAATCCCATGGACAGAGGAGCATGGTAGGCTACAGTCCATGGGTTTGCAAAGAGTTGGACATGACTGAGCAACTTCACTTTCTTTTTCTTTCTTTTCTATATCTATGGATTCTGTTTCTGCAATTACAGGGGGTAGATGATACTACACCATATTATATAAGGGACTTGAGCATTTGTGCTTTTTGGTATCTGAGGGGGGGCGGTCCTAGAACCAATCCCTTGGGGATATGGATGGATGACTGTACTGAGAAAAGACATTACATTTTGCCAGAGATCATCCCAAAGGAGAAAGAATTCTACTTTGCGTGACTACCCAATTCTATATTTTATTAGATAGTTTCACATCATAGAGCAGTGATTCTCAAACTTCTGACCACTTAAGAAGCCCTGAGGTGCTTGTTAACAGATTCCTTGGCCCTAGAACTTCCCTTGTGGCTCAGTTGATAAAGAATCCACCTGCAGTGTGGGAGACCTGGGTTCAATCCCTGGGTTGGGAAGATCCCCTGGAGAAGGGAAAGACTACCCAATCCTGGAGAATTGTATAGTCCATGGAGTCACAAAGAGTTGGACATGACTGGGTGACTTTCACTTCACTGGCCCTAGAACAGAAATTGTAACTCATAAGGGACAGGAAATCGGCATTTTCTGTAAATATCGTAAGTGTTGATTCTGAATAGGGGATTAGAAGAGCATACTGTGAGAAATATCATGAAGGTATAGACCAGAGTCAAAGAGGCTATTTAGATATTTTTTAGCAATGGAACTGCTTTTCAAACTAAGTCTTATATAGATCCTCAATAGGTAACTAGAGATCTCTTCAAGAGAGTTAGAGATACCAAGGGAACTTTTCATGCTAAGATGGGCACAATTAAGATATGGACCTAACAGAAACAAAAGATACTAAGAAGAGATGGCAAGAATACACAGAACTATACAAGAAAGATCTTCATGAACCAGATAATCACGATGGAGTGATCACACACCTAGAGCCAGACATCCCAGAATGTGAAGTCAAGTGGGCCTTAGGAACTAAAGAGCCTCTTGATGAAAGTGAAACAGGAGAGTGAAAAAGTTGGCTTGAAACTCAAGATTCAAAAAATTAAGATCATGGCACCTGATCCGATCACTTTATGGAAAATAGGGAAACAGTGGAAACAGTGGCTGACTTTAATTTTTGGGTTCCAAAATCACTGCAGATGGTGACTACAGCTGTGAAATTAAAAGATGCTTGCTCCTTGGAAGAAAAGTTATGACCAACCTAGACAGCATATTAAAAAGCAGAGACATTACTTTGTCAACAAAGGTCCATCTAGTCCAGGCTACGGTTTTTCTAGTAGTCATGTATGAATGTGAAAGTTGGACTATAAAGAAAGCTGAGATAGAAGAATTGATGCTTTTAAAGTGTGGTGTTGGCGAAGACTCTTGAGAGTCCCTTGGACTGCAAGGAGATTCAGCTAGTCCATCCTAATGGAAATGAGTCCTGAATATTCATTGGAAGGACTGATCTGAAGCTGAAACTCCAATACTTTGGCCACCTGATGCAAAGGACTGACTCATTTGAAAAGACCCTCATGTTGGGAAAGATTGAAGGGGAGAGGAGAAGGGGACGACAGAGGATGAGATGGTTGGTTGGCATCACCGACTCAATGGACATGAGTTAGAGTAAACTCCAGGAGCTGGTGATGGACAGGGAGGCCTGGTGTGCTGCAGTCCATGGGGTTGCAAAGAATTGAACACGACTGAGTGACTGAACTGAATAATAGGTAAAATAAAATGATTAATGCTAAGATTAAAGTGGTGGTGGGGTCCCTTGTCTTTCCTTTTCCCTTTCATTTCCCCTTAGTTTTTTCCTGGGGATTGGAGCCACAGAGCTATAGCACTTGGAGGTTATAGTTTGGAAATCCCTGAATTAGTCTTAGTCAATAAATGATAGAGGCTTTTGACTAGTTAGGTAACTTCATCATATGAATAATATGAACCCATGAAGGAATTTGTAAGATGTGTCCAGAGATAAAATAACTTCCCAGGGAAATAGTGCAGAGTAATGGGTCAGGAGAGGAGTCCAGGCTGTCACTGGCTGCTATTTGAGAGGATAATGCCTCGTTCATTTAATCATTCATTGAGTGCAAGCTGACTGAATGATCAGCATGCAGTGGACGCTAGTGTCGGCGCTAGGCATACGCTGTGGATAAAACAGACCAGGCCACTGCTCTCACGGGGTTTGTGTTGTGCTGGGGGAGCATAGACGGTGGAAGAGAAAGCAAACACATAAGGGTTAGGACGGGTGTCAACAGAGGGATGTGGTAGTCAGAGAAGTTCTGTCAGAAGAGAAGATATTTGAGTAGAGACTTCAATGATAATAGGCAAGCCTCCACGGGAAGAGCTGGGGAAAAGGATGTTTTGTGCAGAGTAAGTCCTGACACTGAGGTAGAAATAAAGAAAAGAGAGCACCATGGGAGAGCTACCGCCCAGAAGCCAGCGGCGTGGGAGGTGAGCAGCTGGCCGGCGGGGCAGGAGCTGAACTCGTATACAGGCCATTCTAATGCTCGATATGCCATCAGATAGTGACTGTGGCTGGTTATGCTTTCCAAAGACGAGGACGACAGCCTCTCCTATCCCCCGCTCTACCCTGCAGTGTGACTCTGCCTCTTCTTCATCATAAGGTATTTACTTCTCCATCCTCTTAAAGTCTGGGTGAGATCTGTGACTGCTTTGATCAATAGAATACAGCAGAAGAGAAGATCTGCCAGTTCTAGGCATAACTCAATACTGAGCTGACAGCTTCTGTCTCCTACTTCTTAGAATGTATGCTCTTGGGCATGCCCTCTTGGAATCCAGCCACCATAATGTGAGAAGCCCAAACCACATGAAAAGACCATGTGCGGGTGCTCTGCTTAACAGTGCTAAGTGAACTTCTTTGCCTTTTTGGCTGAAAACTCAACATTCAGAAAACTAAGATTATGGCATCCGGTCCCATCACTTCATGGCAAATAGATGGGGAAACAATGGAAACAGTGACAGACTTTATTTTCTTGGGCTTGAAAATCACTGCAGATGGTGACTGCGGCCATGAAATTAAAAGATGCTTGCTCCTTGGACGAAAAGCTATTACCAACCTAGATAGCTTAATAAAAAGCAGAAACATTAATTTGCCAACAAAGGTCTGTCTAGTCAGAGCTATGGTTTTTCCAGTAGTCATGTATAGATGTGAGAGTTGGACTATAAAGAAAACTGAACACCGAGAATTGATGCTTTTGAAGTGTGGTATTGGAGAAGATTCTTGAGAGTCTCTTGGACTGCAAGATCCAACCAGTCAATTGTAAAGGGAATCAGTCCTGAATATTCATTGGAACGACTGATGCTGAAATTGAAGCTTTGACCACCTGATGAGTATATTCATTGGAAGGACTGATGCTGAAACTGAAGCTCTGGCCACCTGATAGGAAGAATTGACTCATTGGAGAAGACCCTGATGCTGGGAAAGATTGAAGTCAGGAGGAGAAGGGGACGACAGAGGATAAGACAGTTGGATGTCATCACCGATTTGATGGACATGAGTTTGAGTAAGCTCTGGGAATTGGTGATGGACAGGGAAGCCTGGCGTGCTGCAGTTCATGGGGTTGCAAACAGTTGGACACAACTGAGCAACTGAACTGAACTGAAGTGAACTTCTGGTCATCAAGCAGCATTAGATGCCGACCAGAAGGGGGAGCCATTTTGGATGTTAGTGTGGAGAGAAGTCCTAAGCAAGAACCATCCGGTAGAACTCAATGAGTACTCTCAAACCATGACGGACAGTAACAAGCTGTTGTTTTAAGCCATTATGTTTTGGGATGGATAATTATTCAGAAACAGATAATCAGATCAGCAAAGAATGAAAATGGAGATGTCCTGATAACGTGCCTGGGATGCGTGTTCTGTTCTCTTTGACCCTCTATCGTGTTGTCATGGACCTCTTGGCGAAGAAATTCTGAACCAATGAGAAGTTAAGGAGTGCTTTTAAGATAGCCTTCTTTCAAAATCTAAGTTGTTTTCACTTTACTGTGATTAACTTTTTGCCCCAAGAATTTTAGAAGTATTGCCCCAAGAGGGTTAGTAACTTTCAGTTCAGTTCAGTTCAGTCGCTCAGTTGTGTCTGACTCTTTGCGACCCCATGAATCACAGCACGCCAGGCCTCCCTGTCCATCGCCAACTCCCGGAGTTCACTCAAACTCAAGTCCATCGAGTCAATGATGCCATCCAGCCATCTCATTCTCTGTCGTCCCCTTCTCCTCCTGCCCCCAATCATTCCCAGCATCAGAGTCTTTTCCAGTGAGTCAACTCGTCACATGAGATGGCCAAAGTATTGCAGTTTCAGCTTTAGCATCAGTCCTTCCAATGAACACCCAGGATCGATCTCCCTTAGAATGGACTGGTTGGATCTCAAGAGTCTTCTCCAGCACCACAGTTCAAAAGCATCAATTCTTCGGCAATCAGCTTTCTTCACTGTCCAACTCTCACATCTATACATGACCATGGGAAAAACCATAGCCTTGACTAGACGGACCTTTGTTGGTAAAGTAATGTCTCTGCTTTTTAATATACTATCTAGGTTGGTCATAACTTTCCTTCCAAGGAGTAAGTGTCTTTTAATTTCATGGCTGCAATCAGCATCCCCAGTGATTTTGGAGCACAGAAAAATAAAGTCTGACACTGTTTCCACTGTTTCCCCATCTATTTCCCATGAAGTGATGGGACCAGATGCCATGATCTTTGTTTTCTGAATGTTGAGCTTCAAGCCAACCTTTTCACTTTCCTCTTTCACGTTCATCAAGAGGCTTTTGAGTTCCTCTCCACTTTCTGCCATAAGGGTAGTGTCATCTGCATATCTGAGGTTATTGATATTTCTCCCAGCAATCTTGATTCCAGCTTGTGCTTCTTCCAGCCCAGCGTTCCTCATGATGTACTCTGCATATAAGTTAAATAAGCAAGATGACAATATACAGCCTTGACGCACTCCTTTTCCTATTTGGAACCAGTCGGTTGTTCCATGTACAGTTCTGACTGTTGCTTCCTGACCTGCATACAGGTTTCTCAAGAGGCAGGTCAGGTGGTCTGGGATTCCCATCTCTTTCAGAATGTTCCACAGTTTATTGTGATCCACACAGTCAAAGGCTTTGACATAGTCAATGAAGCAGAAATAGATGTTTTTCTGGAACTCTCTTGCTTTCTCCATGATCCAGCGGATGTTGGCAATTTGATCTCTGGTGCCCCTGCCTTTTCTAAAACCTGCTTGAACATCCGGGAGTTCACGGTTCACATACTGCTGAAGCCTGGCTTGGAGAATTTTGAGCATGACTTTACTAGCGTGGGAGATGAGTGCAATTGTGTGGTAGTTTGAGCATTCTTTGGCATTGCCTTTCTTTGGGATTGGAATGAAGACTGACCTTTTCCAGTCCTGTGGCCACTGCTGAGTTTTCCAAATCTGCTGGCATATTGAGTGCAGCACTTTCACAGCATCATCTTTCAAGATTTGAAATAGCTCAACTGGAATTCCATCACCACCACTAGCTTTGTTCGTAGCGATGTTTTCTAAGACCCACTTGACCTCACATTCCAAGATGTCTGGCTCTAGATCAGTGATCACGTTATCATGACTATCTTGCTTGTGAAGATCTTTTTTGTACAGTTCTTCTGTGTATTCTTGCCACCTCTTCTTAATATCTTCTGCTTCTGTTAGGTCCATACCATTTCTGTCCTTTATCGAGCCCATCTTTTGAACTAACACCCAAAAAAGATGTCCTTTTCATTATGGGGACTGGAATGCAAAAGTAGGAAGTCAAGAAACACCTGGAGTAACAGGCAAATTTGGCCTTGGAGCACGGAATGAAGCAGGGCAAAGGCTAATAGAGTTTTGTCAAGAGAACACACTGGTCATAGTAAACACCCTCTTCCAACAACACAAGAGAAGACTCTACACATGGACATCACCAGATGATCAACACCGAAACCAGATTGATTATATTCTTTGCAGCCAAAGATGGAGAAGCTGTATACAGTTAGCAAAAACAAGACCAGATCATGAACTCCTTATTGCCAAATTCAGACTTAAATTGAAGAAAGTAGGGAAAACCACTAGACCATTCAGGTATGACCTAAATCAAATCCCTTATGATTATACAGTGGAAGTGAGGAATAGATTTAAGGGTCTAGATCTGATAGATAGAGTGCCTGATGAACTCTGGACGGAGGTTTGTGACATTGTACAGGAGACAGGGACCAAGACCATCCCCATGGAAAAGAAATGCAAAAAAGCAAAATGGCTGTCTGAGGAGGCCTTACAAATAGCTGTGAAAAGAAGAGAAGTGAAAAGCAAAGGAGAAAAGGAAAGATATAAGCATCTGAATGCAGAGTTCCAAAGAATAGCAAGGAGAGATAAGAAAGCCTTCCTCAGTGATCAATGCAAAGAAATAGAGGAAAACAACAGAATAGGAAAAACAAGAGATCTCTTCAAGAAATCTTCAGTTACATTTACTCAAAGGGCATTGCTGGGGGAGAGGTGTTTGGGGTAAAATTAAGCAAAGCTATTTTGGGGTCTATTTGAGGTAGGCAGTGTGAACAGCCTCAAAGAGGAGTTGTCAGGGAGACTGAAAATTCACTAGAAAGCAGCAAATAGGAGCCAGAATGACCAGTGGAAATGGAAGATCTCCAGAAAACTCTGGAAACATTGGAAGAGACCCTGAGATTTCCCTTAAATGGAGAAAGGGTATTTGAGTCAAGTTTAGATTGCTGGGAGAAATATCAGTAACCTCAGATATGCAGATGACACCACCCTTATGGCAGAAAGTGAAGAGGAACTCAAAGGCCTCTTGATGAAAGTGAAAGAGGAGAGTGAAAAGGTTGGCTTGAAGCTCAACATTCAGAAAATGAAGATCATGGCATCTGGTCCCATCACTTCATGGGAAATAGATGGGGAAACAGTGGAAACAGTGTCAGACTTTATTTTTTGGGGCTCCAAAATCACTGCAGATGCTGATTGCAGCCATGAAATTAAAAGACACTTACTCCTTGGAAGGAAAGTTATGACCAAACTAGATAGCATATTAAAAAGCAGAGATATTACTTTGCCAACAAAGGTCCATCTAGTCAAGGCCATGGTTTTTCCCATGGTCATGTATGGATGTGAGAGTTGGACAGTGAAGAAAGCTGATTGCCAAAGAATTGATGCTTTTGAACTGTGGTATTGGAGAAGACTCTTGAGAGTCCCTTGTACCGCAAGGAGATCCAACCAGTCCATTCTAAAGGAGATCAGTCCTGGGTGTTCATTGGAAGGACTGATGCTAAAGCTGAAACTGCAATACTTTGGCCACCTCATGCGACGAGTTGATTCACTGGAAAAGACTCTGATGCTGGGAAAGGTTGGGGGCGGGAGGAGAAGCGGATGACAGAGAATGAGATGGCTGGATGGCATCACCGACTCTGTGGACATGAGTTTGAGTGAACTCCGGGAGTTGGTGATGGACAGGGAGGCCTGGCGTGCTGTGATTCATGGTGTCGCAGAGAGTAGGACACGACTGAGCGACTGAACTGACTGACTGACTAAAGGACCACACAACCTCATTAAGCTGAGGGTTTGGGATAAGGAAGGCTGCTGAAATATTGTTTCAAAAAGAAAACAAAACTACAGTGTGGTAAAGCACTCAGAGGCAAGTAGAGGAATCAGAAAGAATAATTCAAAGCTATCATCAAAGTTTCCTTTGTAGGACTGAGAGACAATGGTAATGACATTGCTAAGTGATGGTGAGAGAAGACTTTGGATCAAACTGAACTAGCAATGATGGCAGAATGTTTTAGAGGAGACATCCTGGAGGGCTAGAAACTACAGGATCAAAGCCAAGTAAAATTTGGAAATGTAAAATAGGAGCGTTAGGTTAGAGGTGATAATGGGAGCAAGGAAAAGGAAAGCTTCAGAAAGATTGATATGTAATATTCAAAATTAAGAGGTGAGAGAAAGCCAAAGATAGCTGGGGGCAATGAGGAGGCAGGGAGCTAGGAGAACAGCCAAGAACTTAATATAATGGGAGCCCATGGCATCATTCAGTAAGTGATTGACCGACAGTACCAAATACAGCGAAGACACAAGTGAAAGAAATAGATAGGCGGAAGCCTACTGGATTTGTATTAACATGTGTATAAATATTTTACTTTTATACACAGACTTCAAACATCACGGTCATAATAAGTAATAATTTTCTCATGACAAATGCAGGGGTTACAGAAATATTTATATTTTAGAGTTACTCCTAAAGGTTTTACAATCTGAAGGGTCAGATTTGACCAGTCCAAACACACATACACAGATTGAACAATTCTGACAGTGTTTGCAAAGCACAAGATATTTTCAAGTTCTGGCTTATAAATATTCTAAAAGAATATATGAGCAAGGTAAATTTGAATTTAACAAAAAAATTAGGTTTGCTCCTTAGAGCTCAGTGTAACCAAATATCCACTGGAGACAAGGCAAAAAGAACTCAGTTGTAGTATCTAAGAGATATATTTTAGAGAGGAACTAGTATTTATCTCTCTTTCTCCCAAATCTAGCACTTATAAACCTAGTAAATATTGGCAATTTGTATATCTGATGCTGATGCTTTGCATAAAATAACCATTCTTCTGATGATTGGACATTCTTATTGTTCAGTATCCTTCACCCAGCCTTTTGTGGAGTTTCTCCCAGGCCACCTGCCTCTCAGGATTTCTAGGATTCCTCTGTCTTTTCTTCTTCTTTCTTCTTTGCTCTTCTACATCCCACAATTCCTGTGGATTTTTTTGTTTCTTGCTCACAGTATTCCAGCTACTTCTCTGTTCCAAGTCTTCATCTTTTACCTGTGGGACTTAAGAAAGTTGTGCAATCATTAACCAGATAGAAAGACTTTCATTTATTTGGAAATAAGGCAAGCAGTTGCATAGAACTTATGGAAGCAAGAAACCCAAAATGGAGCACTAATTCCCTCTCTGTTTTCTACTGTTACAATTCTACTGAGGCTCTGTCTGAAGACTAACTCATTGAGAATGTGTAGTGGTGGCCTTGACAACGGGCTTAGGAGGCCTCCAGGTCTATGAAGTACAGTTGACGGAGGCCTCTAGCTTCTGTGCTTTGAAATCAACCATCCCATTCACACAAGGGCTGTGCTTCCTATGAGCCTCTCTTGGCCAATGATTGAGTGTGTCAAGAATACTAAGGCAGACTGCACCCTGGGAGACACTGGACTCTTCCGATGGCTGGCCTTTGGTTTGAGAATTTCCTGAAGTCTTGCTGAAACTTCCTTAGATTGCAGGGAAGTCTAGCATGCTTCTGGACAATTTCTCCTTCTTTCCTCCTTCCCTTGGGCTCAGACTTGTATCACTGCCTGGCAGCTCCAGCTTTCCCTTGTTCCTTCACCATCTTCTTTTTCTTTCTCTCTTTTCTTGTTTTACATTTATCTGGTGGTACCAGGTCTTAGTTGCAGCACTTGGGATCTTGAGCTGTGGTTTGTAGCATCTTAGTTGCAGCGTGTGGGCTTAGTTGTGGCATGTGGGATCTAGTTCCCTGACTAGCGATCAAAGCCCCTGCACTGGGAACCCAGATTCTTAACCACTGGACCACCAGGGAGGTCCTTCCTCTTCTACCACAGAGTTTTCCCCTAATAAAATTCTTATGTATGTCTGCTTCCCAGAGCACTTAGCCTAACATACTCCCCTAGTAGAAGAACAAGGCTTACAGTCACATGGGGCCTAAGCCCAGACATTCTCACTAGAGTTTGTTTCTGCCCACATAACCTACATCAAAACGGCTGAATGAAATTGATCTTATTTGCAAAGAGGCTGGTGGTGGCTGCTAAACAAGCAAATCGGGTGAAGAGTCAATAAAATTTTTATTGAGACGTGATCAGAAAGTCAAACGCTGGAAGATCTTTGCTGAAATTCTACACTTCACTACCCTCACTTGGCATTGTATTTCTCTCTTCTCACATTTCACATAAGAGATAGGATTGAGTGAACAGACGTTGATTGGGTAAGGTCTGATTCTCTGATCTCTAACAGATTTATTCAACATTGCCTGCATATTTGTGGGAAAAGATTGACTCGGTATTACTAGGAAATTGTCCTGACTCAGAGTCAGAAAGTTAGGAATATTTGGCTTCCTACACATGACCTGTAAAACTGAGATAAAATTTTTTACTTATCAGATTGCAAATATTTAAAAGATCGATCTCATCCAGTGTTAGTGAGGGGCTAAGGAAATAGGCCACTTTGTTATACTTGCTCCCTGGAGAAGGAATGGCAACCCACTTTTGTATTCTTGCCTGGAGAAACCCAAGGACAGAGGATCCAGGCGGGCTACAGTCCATGGAGTTGCAGAGTCAGATATGACTGAGCAACAACACTACTACTTATACTAGGAGTATAAACAAGGTGAAAAGCTTTTGTAAGGTTAATTTGTCAGGATCTATCAAAATTAAAGATGGACATAATCTATGGTCCAAGAATCCCATTTTGGAATCTTTTCTACAGAAATGTTTGTACACAGAAATGCAACTATCTATGAGGATGTTCACTGCAGTTTATTATATGCTTATTATTACCACAATTACAACACAGAAGGTGATCTAAATGGCCATCAAGATGAGGTTGGTTAAGTAAATTATAGACTCTGATGCTGGGAAAGGTTGGGGGTGGGAGGAGAAGGGGATGACCGAGAATGAGATGGCTGGATGGCATCACCGACTCTGTGGACATGAGTTTGAGTGAACTCCGGGAGTTGGTGGTGGACAGGGAGGCCTGGCGTGCTGTGATTCGTGGGGTCACGGAGAGTCGGACACGACTGAACGACTGAACTGAACTGAACTGAACACCATGGAATATTATGCGGCCGTTAACATGGTGCCACCAGCACAGAGGGCACATTTATGTAAATTAGAAAAAGCTTAACTGGGCTCTCTGGTTCAGGACCTCTGAAGGCTGCTGTCCAGGTGTTGGCCAGGGCTGCAGTTATCTTAAGGTTCAACTGAGAAAGGTTCAGCTTCCAAGTTGACTTGCGGGTTGGTGTCACGATTGAGTTCCTTGTCTGCTATTGCATCGAGGGCCTCAGATCCTCAACAGCTGTTGGCTGGAGACCACCCTTAGTTGCCAGATAAACCTCTCCTTAAGACAACTTGAAACATGGCAGCCGACTTTCCTCAGAGTGAGCAAGTGGGCCGTGCCAGAAAGAGTGTGAGCATGACGGACATCGCAGAGCTTTCCAGCTGAATTTCAGAAGTGACACCCAGCCCTTTTGCGGCATTCTGTTCTTTAGAAACAAGTCACGAGCTTCCGCCCACACACAACTGGGAGGGGATCACACAAGGACTTGAATACCAGGAGTCTGGGTGCATTCGGAAACATTTTAGAATCTGCATACCACAGAATATGCATTGAACTGTAAATATGTAAATAGTTAACTCCAAGGCAGGAAATGGGAGACAATTTTGCTTCTTGAAATATTATTCCAAACAAGGGAAAGTTGTAAGAATATTCCAAGGACCTCCCATACGCGATCTGGGATTTACCCAGATTAACCAATTGTTTCCATTTTGCTCCCTTGCTTTATCATTATTTCTGTTTATGTTCATCTATGTATGCACATTGTTTTTTCTTTCTGAACCATTGGAAAGTTAAGTCAGAAATATAAAGTCCCTTTACCTCTTAACATATCAGTGTTATTTTCTAAGAACTGAGACATTTCTTATATAACCACCAGTTCAGTTCAGTTCAGTCGCTCAGTTGTGTCCGACTCTTTGCGATGAATCAGAAAATTAAACATTAAAACTATACTATTACAGAATCCCTGTTCAGTCTTTATCAAATTTCTCAGGACTTTCTTCATAGCTATCTTTTTCTTCTCGATCCTACATCCAACTAGGATCGTACATTTCATTTGGTGATCATGACTGTTTGGTCTCATTTATCCTAGATTAGGTCCTCAGGCTTTCTGTGTCTTTCTTAACTTTGACATTTTTTTGAAGAGTAGAGATCAATTATTTTGTAGAAAATCCTTTAATTTGGATTTGTTTGCTCATAGTTAAATTTAAGTTACATATTTTCTGCAGGAATACCACAGAAGTACTATTACCATGAAAAGCACTGTGCTTTTAATAAACATATTATTAAAATTATTAAAATTTGCTCTATTTCAGTTACTGAATAATTATTATTTCAATTTGTTGTAATGAAGATATATTTTTGTGTATAAAATGGAAGGTTTTAATGTGAGAAAAAAAGAAACCCTTTTTCTATTTTCACCAATTGCACCATGATAAATGACAGAACATTGCTTTGGGTGTTTACAATGGACACTGGCCATGGGTTTATTTATTCTCACTATCCTTCTGGTCAGAGCATTCTCTTGAATGCTCCAAATAAAAAGCCAGGCAGGGGTGGCAGTCATCAGCGAAATGAATAAATACCTTGGAAATGAAGTCTTAACACGGGGAATGACCTACTAATCTTTAATGGCTGTAACTGTGATGTGGATTTCAGCTGGGGATGCCAGCAAAAATTCAGTTCAGGTTCATGCCAACATTACCTGGCCAATGATAACATTAGTTAGAGATTCAGCTAATCTTCAAAGGACAAGGAGAACTTTCTAATTTTAACACCAGCATTTATTAGCACTTCAAATGAATGGGTGATTACTTTAAAACACCCCTGCTAGAAGAATGATAACCAAACTGACGGCAGCATTTCTTCACAGCAAGTGGAAGAAAGGAAAGAATGGGGTTGAAAGAGGCGGGAATCCCATTAGAGACTGAGTCTGAGAACACGTCTCCTTCGAAGATGTGTTGTTTCTGCATGATCCTCAAATGTCTCAAATAAAGATATTACAGCCGTTCATACCGTGTTTATGAAGCCAGGCTATGGGACCTGGGCCTTCTGAACACAAACCTCCCAGGTAGATGTAACGTGACAGATACGCGGTGTGACTCTTAGTCTTTCTGTACACGAGCACATAGTCTTATTAACAGGACAGATAAACAAAGTCGCTTATGCCTCCACATGTGCCTTATGTTCAGTCTTGTCTCACTCTTCGTGACCCCATGGACTGTAGCCCACCAGCCTCCTCTGTCCATGGAATTTCCCAGGCAAGAATACTGGAGTGGGTTGCCATTTCCTTCTCCAGGGGATCTTCCCCACCCAGGGATTGAACCATATCTCCTGTGTCTCCTGCATTGCAGGTGGATTCTTTACCCACTGAGCCATCAGAGAAGCCCCAGAAGGGGTGCAACTGGGGAGCATTAAACCTCTAGATAGCTTTTCGACTTTACAGTTGGAAAGGGCAGAGGGGTCCTTTCTGGAATATTCCCGTGCGTTTATTTGAACTTGTGCACTCTCTTCTTGCACCGTTTGCCACAGTGATCCAGACCTCAGCCTTGATGCTGCAAAGCTCTGCCCATCGGGAGAGCTGGATTCTCAGCGTGGCCCATCTGGCTCCGTCTCACAGTTGTGCCTCTCTTTCTCTCTCAAGAACACAGCTCCTAATTTTTTACCTCCGTTGGCACAACTTGCCAATATTCTCTTCCCCGACTGGCTCAGGGCTTGGTCTGGAGCCACTCGACTCACTTTCCACCCCCTTGATTCTCATCTTATTATCAGATTTTCTCCCCTTCTCCTGAACTGGAGGCTTGGGGGAAGGGATTGTTTTGGCTGGAGTTTGACAAGGCACAGGTGGTTTTACCAGCTGCAAGTTCTTTAGTTCTTATTGGCTGCCCACCAACTCTTGGTCTTTTCACAGTTCTTTCAGGGGCGGCGGCAGCGGCGGAGGGGCAGGCAGGGACAGTAGATCCTTGATGTTGTCGTTCCCCATCAGCAGCTGTCTCAGGTTGGCATTGAGTCCAGAGCGCTGCTTCAGGAAGAGTTGTTTTGTTTTGTTTTTTCCCCCAGAATTTCTTTTTCCCCTGGAAATTGGAGAGATCTAAAGGGCACAGCCATAAAAATGGCAGCTCACCCTGCATCTTGGTTGTGTCCCTGCAGAGGCCGAGGCCCACGAGCTCTCCCTTGCACACGTCCTCGCTGCCGTCGTGCCTGGCTTCCGGGCACAGATCACTGTCACTTTCAGCCCCAGAAATCCAGGCTTGGACTCGGCTACTCACATCTCCTCTCCCTGGCTGGTTGGAGTCCAATGACAACCAGCATCATCTCCCAAAATAGACGAAAATAACCCTCAGCTCCATCGCTCACATGCCTCTTTTTGAGGAAAGAAAAAAGGAACTTAAAACTTAAAAGCGTTTTCCCTTCCCCCTTTTCCTTTCCAAGCATCTTTTTGATAGCAACAATAAAACACTTGAATGTGCCAGTTGACCTCTGGTGCCAGCCCCGTTCACTGTTCTCTTCTCAGCCTTTTTTATTTTGAAAACATTCATTGACCCTTTTCCCTAGTAAGGTTTCAGGCCCCTGCTCACGTTTCCTCAGACTTTCCTTCCCGCGAGGCTCTGCTGAAAGAGCTTGGTTCTGCACTCTCCTTGATGTGTGTGGGCGCTCGCCTCCCCCATTAAGCTGAGCCCCCGTGACAGCGGACGCCAAAATGGCCCTTTATTGGTTAATTCCTCTCCCTCTTCTTTCCTCTGATCCTTCTGCTTGGTTTCTGCTGCCCTCCTCCTCCTCAGTCACCTCATCCCTCAGATAAACACTGTGATCTTCATGTTGGCCTTTGCTGATTAGAACCTAGGATTGCCTAGAAAACCCTCCAGGGATGCGGGGCTGAAGTCCAGTGTGGCCCCGTCAGTATTTCCAGGGTCTCTGGCATCTCACCCCCCTGCCCCTTCACAGCTGCTGCTGCTGCTGCTGCTGCTAAGTCACTTTAGTCGTGTCCGACTCTGTGTGATCCCATAGACGGAAGCCCATCAGGCTCCCCCATCCCTGGGATTCTCCAGGCAAGAACACTGGAGTGGGTTGCCATTTCCTTCTCCAATGTGTGAAAGTGAAAAGTGAAAGTGAAGTCGCTCAGTCGTGTCCGACCGTTAGCGACCCCATGGACTACAGCCCATCAGGCTCCTCCATCCATGGGATTTTCTAGGCAATAGTACTGGAGTGGCTTGCCATTGCCTTCTCCGCCTTCACAGCTGCACAAAGTGCTAATTCCTCTCCCAGCCCCTGACTAAATCACCTGATTGCCTCCTGGGACTCTGAACCCACCACTCCTACCTCACCTCTGTGGTCCCCGCATGCTGTCTTCATCTGTTACCTGATGATTCTGTGTCCTTCCCAGTCCTGACTTGGAAAAGGAAGCTCTGGGAGACACATCCCACTGTGTGTGTGCATGGAGTCGGGCTCTCCCAGCCTAGCAGTCCAGCACTGGTTCCTGCAGAGTAGAAGCCCATTAGCTGTTTAATAAAGCTTTGTTGATATTCCACCTTTTTCTGTTTGCTTTGCACACAGAGCATTACTTTGAAACCCAAATAGCCTGGAATGAGGTGCGGAAAGATATTAAAGTGGAAGTGTGGGGGTGTGTTTGTGGATGGTGGGGCAAGGTTAGCAAAGCTGAAATATCAGTAGTGGGGAAGGAGGTGTGAAGAGGAAAGATGGGGAGTTTTCCTGTTTCCCAGGGGGAGGACACAGTAGTGTTGCTCCGTTGGTACAGAAGGATTCCCAGAACCTCTGCAACACCCATCATCAGATAAGTATAAACACACATTCTAAAGCCCAGTAGAAATGAGTTTTAGATTACCCGTTGCTTTGTATTTTCCATACCTCTTTTTTTTATCTTCTTCAGCCAGAACAACCAGGAATGGACATTATTTGATTTGGCCAGCACCAGCAATTTTTTTTTTAAACCATAGCTCTGTTTTATATGTCATTTCAAAGTATCCATCATACTTAGGAGCTGCTGCACACACCTGTCAATTCAACAGAGAAAATATGCATCTTTCCAATTTGTCTCTCTTTGCTTCAAGGACCAGGCAGCACTAATCTTCCACAATATTCTTTTCCCAATAAGAGCTCACATCCAATCTGAATGCTAAATAATGTTGTCACGAGGTTACATGGGCACTGGTTAAGATCTATGCCCAAACTATAATGAATCTCTCTCCTACATAACTGTGATTGTGGCCAAAATTGGTGAGCAACCCATCCTCAAGGGAGCAGTGGGAGGAGACCAGAATATTGTGTTGGATTCTGTCCTGGACACATCTTCGGCTAGACTCCTGGAGCAGTTTAAATCAAGGGCTGGGCTGAGCAGGCCTGAATGGCTTGCAGATGACAGATTTATGGAGGGAGGCCTAATTAGATCATGGTAATTTGTAGTACGACAGTATCTTTTGCTCAAGATCTCAAAGCAAATGTCTGCCTTGATAGGTGGGCAAAACAAAGACCCACAAATGTCAAGGGAAAGTCTCAATTTCACAAAATAAATCCTTGGACAGCCTGGGATAAGAGTCACACCTCGCATTTGGAAAATATTTTACAGTTTTGCTCTGCATTCATATAATTTTGCCTCCTTTGAGTGGCCCAAATTCCTGCCGTGAGAGTAGGAGTGGTGGTCGGTGTTTCTCTCATTTTAGAAAAGGGGAAGATGGAGACTGGCTGCGTGACCTGCCCAAGATCAGAGTCAGTAGTGGGGCTGATTTTTGGATACCCTGTGTGGAGAAATGAAGTAGAGTGACTTTAAGCAGGAAAAGATGAAGAAGTTCTTGAGATAATGACATTCTGTTTCTAACGACTTGGCAGAAAGGAGCATGGCTGAGGAATACAAGGCCCAGCGAAGATTCATCTAGGTCAAAGGCTTAGAATGGATTGCAAGCCTGTCTGGGGAGTAGTTGTCCCCTGGTATCCTTGAAAGATTAGTTCCAGGATCCCTGAGGCCAAATCTGTGGATGCTCAAAGTCCCTTACATCAAATGGTGTAGAGCCAGCACACAGCCTATGCACACGCTTTAGATCACATTTCAGTTCAGTTCAGTCGCTCAGTCGTGTCCGACTCTTTGCGACCCCATGAACTGCAGCACGCCAGGCCTCCCTGTCCATCACCAACTCCCGGAGTTCACTCAAACTCACGTCCATTGAGTCGGTGATGCCATCCAGCCATCTCATCCTCTGTCATCCCCTTCTCCTCCTGCCCTCAATCTTTCCCAGCATCAGGGTATTTTCAAATGAGTCAGCTCTTCACATCAGGTGGCCAAAGTATTGGTGTTTCAGCTTCAACATCAGTCCTTCCAATGAACAACCAGAACTGATCTCCTTTAGGAATACCGACTACAACGTAAATACTGTGTGAAAGTGAAAGTGAAGTTGCTCAGTCTTGTCCAACTCTTTGCGACCCCATGGATTGTAGCCTACCAGGCTCCTCAGTCCATGGGATTTTCCAGGCAAGAGTATTGGAGTGGGTTGCCATCTATAAACACAATGTAAATGATATTTAAATAGCTGCTGGCACAGGAAGTTAGGTTTTGCTTTTTGGAAATTTCTGAATTTTTTTTTCAAATATTTTTAACCTTCTAGCTGTTGGAATCTGAAGATGCGGAATCCGCAGATGTGGAGTGCCAACTGTATGCAGAAGACTTGAGTTTGTCCATCATGGTGTTGCCTTGCCCCAAAGCATTATTTTGTGTATACAGCCCTGAGGGGACTGTTGGAGGGGGGCATGTCATTCATTTTATAGCTGCCGACAGAGGGGTGCAGGATCTATAGTGGATGGAATTCCTGAGTGTTCTCCCCCTAACCTCTCCTCCATAGGATCACAGAGAGTGACTTGACCTGCCTGATGAGCTTGTCCATTCCAGGTGACCATTCATTCATCTGAATTCACTGGGAATCCATTTCCTCTTGGTCCCTACCATCTCGGTTAAAGTGATGATGGATTTGGCCTTCAAGGAGTTTATCTTCCAGTAACAGGGCTAAAATGCCTCTATAATAAGGAGCAAGGGAGAAAGTGATAGCTGTAACAAAAAGGCTTGCCTTGGTCCCTAGTTTCTATGCTGGCTTGTAATGGGCATCGCCTAGGTCTTTTGTAAGGGACAGACTGAGTCTTAACCTTTTTGGTTTCCCCAGTAGGACTTTGCACATGGCTGATGCTCATAAAAATGTACTGCCATCTGGATGATGGGTTTCTTTACCCTTTTGGTTCTTTAGGGTCTTCTACTGAGAGTGGTAGCTGGCTTACCTCGGTAGTTTTGAGTGTTCATTTTCCTTCCTCGCTTCCCTGTCTCTCCATCCCACCCTCTTTCTCTCTGTCTTGGCCCCTCTCACTCCCTCACTCTAAATATAAATCTTTTGCCATTTGGAGATGGAGCCAATACCCATCACGACTAAAAGCAAATGGCATAATTTGAAGCAACATGGATAGACCTAGAGATGATCATATGAAGTGAAGTAAGTCAGACGAACATCATATGATACATAGAATCTTAAAAAAAATGACATAAATAAACTTATTTACAAACAGAAATAAATTCAGATGTAGAAAATAAAAATGATTATCAGAGGGGCAAGTGGGGTGGGTGATGGAGATAAATTAGGGGTTTTGGATTAACATATACACACACTACTGTATATAAAATAGATAACCACCAAGGACCTACTATATAGCACAGGGAACCATATTCACTGTCTTGTGATAACATATAATGGAAAAGAATCTGAAAAAGAATATATAGACTGAGTCACTTCACTGTATAACTGAAAAAAACCACGACGTTGTAAAGTAACTATGCTTCAATAAAAAGTGGTTATGCTTTTTTTTTTAATAAAAGCAAGTGGCAGAATTTTATTTTCTTATATCTGTGTCCTCAGCATATTAGGGCAAATTTTAAATATAGTTTTATACATTTTTAGCAAATCCAAATATCTTCATTCCTAGTGGATACATGAGAAGAAAAAAGCAAGCTTCTTATTCTCACCAAGGTCACGCCACATGGTCCTCAGCCCAGGCTTACCCTGCCGCCTCCTTGGAATTAAAGCTGAGTGGGCAGAGAGAGGGTGGAAGGCAGCTTGGAGGACCTGAAGTATCTTGAGACAGTCTCTCCTGACTGTTTCAGCACATGGATTACGATAAAAATCATAAACTGCGGACTTGGCAGATTGTCCCAGAGCAGGAGGGGAAGGTGATAGCCTTTTCCAAAGTCAGAGGAGAGATGGGTATTGAATACATCACAACAAATATGTGATATGTCCTGCGAATGGTATGAAAAATTAAATACAAAGAAAAGTGAAGACGGGGCTTCTCAAATGACAGAGCTGTGGAGAGGGTGACGGGGGAGGTGGTGACGGAACGGGGGGTGAGGCAGCAGGGGAGCTGGGGGGCAGAGTGCTAAATTTGTGACAAGAAAAACACTGATGCTATGCATAGTCTGAAAGATGACATGTTTCCCTGGTCCAGATGGCAGTTTTTTTAGAGTTTTACTTGCATTTTCTGACTGAACAGACTTTGCTCGGATCCTGTTATTAGTGTTAGAACTCGGGGCTGGGGCTCCTGTTTTCTCGCCAAAGCATGCTGACCCTGCTGTTCGGATGCAAGGGGGCTCAGAGGCTCAGAGAGCAGCAGCAGCTTGTGCTTCTGGGAAGTGGAAGGCTGGCTCCCAGGCAGCCCGTCCCGCCACTCCATAACACGGAAGAACCTTGCCTCCCTGTGGGAATTCTCTTTGTGATTTGGAAGGCAAATACCTCCACTGAGTTGTCTACGAACAGGTGCTGCAGATGGCTGGACCCCGGTTCTTACAGGCTGTGGTTGGAAGCGAGGAAGGCTATTTTACTCTTGTTCAGCTCTGCGAAGTTGTTAGCTAAGGGTGGGTTCTCAGGAGACAATGAGTTATGTGAAATATAAGTAACGCCGGGGGCAGGAGGTGGGGTTTGCTGCAGACTGCCATGTTAGGTCTCGCTGTGAATTGATAGTGTATCATCTCCTGTGATATAGCCATTGAGCAGCTTCAAAATGGGTCAGGATTCCATTTGCTGTAAGAGAAAGGTTGGATACTTTTTCTTAGGGAATCCCAGGCAAGGGGGAATTCCTCAGAATCCTTCCTCGTCTTAGTATTTGAATCCAAGGGCTGTCTTTCTCAGGCCAAAGGACTCACTGCGTTGTGCTGTGATGAGTCGCTCAGTCGTGTCTGACTCTTTGTGACCCTGTGGACTGCAGCCCACCAGGCTGCATGGGGATTCTCTGTCCATGGGGATTCTCCAGGCAAGAAGACTGGAGTGGGTTGGCATGCCCTCCTCCAGGGGATCTTCCCTACGCAGGGATTCAACCCAGGTCTCCCGCATTGCAGGCGGGTTCTTTACTGTCTGAGCCACCAGGGAAGCCCAGAAAAGCAAAAGAAAGAAGGGGACAAATAATACTTCCCAGACTGTTTTGCTCTTCTTAAGATTTCTAGATAATGATGGATGACCAATGCCTTTGTTAAGAGTTATCAGCCTGTTAAAAAATCAGAGGCAAAGCTCCCTTTTGGTTTTAGTTGTCACTGATGTCTATTTATAGTCATGGCCAAATGTGACCTCATCCTGTAGGTTCTGCAAGCTCAGCAAAGTGAGGCCAGGTTAGCCTGACCACGGGTCTCTGAGGAGCACCCCAGATGCTGTGGTGTGTCTTGTCAGCAGGGCCAAGGTTTTTCTCTTTCGGTTACGCCTCAAATGCCTCACAGCTCAGCACGTCAGAGAACAAGCTGATGGGAGGAGCCATCTTTGAAATCAGAAAGCAAACGGAAGCTCTGAGTATGTACAAGAGTTCCTGGATATTCTTTCTTTTCCTTCCCTTCTTTGCTCTCTCCCTTTCTATATTCCTTCCATCTTCTGTTTTCCTTTTCCTTTCTTCTTTTCTGCTTTGGAAGAACAGAACGGAGGAAAGAGAAGACGGTGAAACAATGAAAAACTGGGTACGTCCCTGATGGAAGGGTCTTTGTGACACTGAAGGTTTCCTGACTCTTTGTCTCAGCAGGACCCTGACTCTTTGTCTTAAGCAGACGGCACATCAGTGAAAATGGTGGCTCTCGTCTTGAGGGGAGCTCTGGGGGTAGTGAGCCCGATATCATCTCACAGCCCATTTTTTGGGGGCCCCTAGTTCTTCCAGCCAATAATCACTACGTGCTGCTCCCTCAGAAGTCAGTTTCTATTCATTTCCTGGAGTTTTTCATCTTTAGTTTGAGAAAAATTGACTTAGCCATAAAGCCAGAGTTTTATCTTTGAAGACCAACTCTGTTTCTATGACATGGTCTGCATCATTGAAGTCACGAACATTTTTCCTTCTCTGAATCTATGAGTCTTCGCTAAGCTGCTGATGGTTCCAGTGGTCCCTCCTTTCATATTGCAGTCAATATATACCTTTTATGAATCGTGTGTCTTCCAGTCTACAAGGTCACAGAAATTGTAGGTTTCGGTTGAGAAATCCAAGTCAGTTGTTAAAAAACATTACTGTTCATTCAAGAGTTACATGTCGATGTGGTCAGAGGGGTTACATAATGAGACTTTGTACACAATGGTTTGCTTAGATGTGGTCTCTGTCCCCCAGTGAATCAACACAGACTAAAATGTAGGGCGCTCAGAGAATCCCATGAAACTTGGGGAAAAACAGCACAGCAATGGAAAGAGCTTTGCAGTGGCTGAGAGGAAGCTAATGATCTTAGCCCCGGGAAGAGCATACACGTGCCGCCCTCAACTTCTAGCAGCAAAAGTCATATTTAAACCACATTTGTGCCATCGCAAAGGTGGATTCTGTAGTGGAAGCGACCTTGATTTTAACAGAAGTATTTAAACTTTAGTTTTTCTAAGGTGAGGATAGCCCCAAATAAAGCCAAACAAAATCAAGGACAGAAAAGCATGGAGCAAGAAAAGAGCAGCACAAACATTCCTTTTCCACTAAGGTCCTCATCAGCTAAAATCCCAAGCAGCTTCTTTGATTTCATTTTTGGTAATTGCAACAGAAAATTGCATCTGGACTGACAATGTGTGTGCCACGCTTCAGCCCAATGTGCTTACAAATTGCCAAGTTATAGCAAAGCCCCAGCAGAAAGGATGGAGAGTTCTCACAGTAATACTGGCAGGCCGTTAAGAGCAGTGCCATTTACTAACACCACATCCTAGGAAAAAGAAATGGACTGGAAACCGTACATCAGGGTGATCAGCAATGTCAACTGGGTTCGGGTTTTTCTTCTCACCCCCCTCCAAATAATTTGGCTTTCAAAATTGCATCTGCTGCTCTCTTTAGCACATACAAAATATATGCAGCATCTCATTGGAATTCTCCTTCTTTCCCCTTCTCCCTGCCTCCTGGAAATGTGTTCCTTTGGAGATGAATCTGGATATTCAACTGAAGCAGTGGAGATAATATTACAGACAAATTGCAGTCACCTGTGGGGTGGGGCGGGAAGATTCTACTCTTGCGGGCTTGAATAGAAATATTTTAGGAAATATTGAATTCCATGCTGGTTTCCATGTCCCAGTCAGAACTCTCTTGGTTGTTTCCTCAGGCCATCAGTAAATGTGTAATTTTTAAAAAAAGAAAAAAACTGATTTCAATATTTACCTGAGTGGAACGTGAATATTCCTTAACCCAATAGAACTGACTTTTGCATATTTCAGTGGGTGGGATTAATATATCTCTATAATGATGAAATACTTAGAATTAATTGGAGTTAACAGTATGTGTCAGAATGCTTACCATGTCCATCAAGCATCACCTGTGTAAAGAATTAACATTACAGAATGCTCGGGTCAGAGCAGGTTCCTCACTCCTGAAAGAGCGGGAAGATGTTCTGAAACACGGAACTTTCAGGGCTTAATCTTGAGCTTTGCTAACTTCACTTGAAGAATTAGAAGTCTGATCCTCCTCCTGGCAAATACCCAACAGCAGGATAGACCCACATCCAAAACACTTAAAAGCAGTAATATGTATTTGTGTGTATGTGTTTTTGCTTGCTGGTTCGTTGTGTATATATGGCCATGTCCATATATCTGAGCAAGCTTGAAGAAAAATACACTGCTTAATCTCAGACAATCATTTGAAACAATTATCAACTAATTCCTCTGGTGGTTTTCAAAAGAAAAGTTGTTTGATGAAAATACATTTCTGTTTCATGCTGTTCCCTACAAGGGGAACAAGGACTGTTTCTCCCTCTATTTCTTGTAATACCTGGCCAATAATAGTTGTTTACTGAAGACAATTTCACTTACTTATATACTGAAAATAATTATACTTAATAGTTGTCTTCACTTAATATAGTATTGTTTGTTCTTTTAAAATATTCATGACTACTAGAGTATTAAGTGATCATGTAGCAAAAAGTCCCAGTAAAACAAGAAAACAATAAACGCAGCCTACTAAATGGTAAAGAATCCACCTCAATGCAATAGACCTGGGTTTGATCCCTGGATTGGGAAGATCCCCTGGAGGAGGGCATGGCAACCCACTCCAGTATTCTTGCCTGGAGAATCCCCATGGACAGAGGAGCCTGGTGGGCAACGGCCCATAGGGTCACAAAGAGTTGGACACGACTGAGCAACTAAACAGAGCCCAGAGCTTTTAATGTATTCACCACTGTGTAAGAAGTCAGTCCAGTCCTCTAAACAGTGATCCATCAGCCCCACTGTGCTAAAGTGGGTTTCTACCAATCCCGAGGTCATCTTTGCTCTGCCTCTCCTGACCCTGAGTGGGAAAGGAAGAATAGCCCAGGCACACCTAATAGCTCATTGCGGTCAGGCAGCCATGGGAAGGGCAAGTGTACTGAAGCAGCAGAATCAATCCCCGGATTCATTAACCTGGCAGCCTCCCACGAGCTCCCTAGCCTCACAACTTGCCACCACCCTTTCATTTCCCTGATTCAGACTCACCCAAAGCACCTTCAAGGGGCTGTGCACCTGCTCACCACACCACACTTCCCTCCTGGCCCCTTGCACATGGGCAGCTGGAACTTAAAAGAAGCTTTCCCAGAGAAAACTCTCACTTGCCCCCTTACATACACACAGGCGCACACACACGCACACGCATACACAGACACACGCATGCGCTGACAGGATTCCACCAGGGTCAGTGTTGTGGACAGACACCCCTCTGCTCGTGGCTTCAGCCCCGCTTCCCCTCTGCCCTGACTCCCCACGCCTTCCTCTGTCTGAGGATGCCCTGCTGCCTACACTCTGAGGCCCGACCAGCCGCTGCCTTCCCTCTCTTCTGCCTGAAAGCCATTGCCTCCTATCATGGCTCTGTTTGCCAGCCCTGCACTGTACTTCATTAGGCAGCTCTATTTAATGGCTTCAACAAAAGCCATCATTTTAGCCCAACTGCCTTGACTAAATTAAAATTTCCAATCTCTGTTTTAGTGTTCTGCAACTGATGTATACATAAGCAAAACCGGTCAACATCTGCCAGGGGGTTGGCCAAAAGTTCTGTAAAGATGTACTTCACATTTCTGAAGCATGTGCAAAGTAACAGCGTCCTTATCCTCCCGAGAGCTCTCATGGTTTTACTTCACCATTTGTTCAAACACACTTTAGCCGCGTAGAAGCCATGCAGTTGATTCTCCCCTTGGTTGCCATTTTATCTGTAGTGTCATTTTGAGTAATTGGGGTATGGTAGCTGATCAACTTACAGGTTTCTCATTGGCAGAAAGGGACCATGTTGGCACCAAGAAAGAATACGATGGGTCCTCTTGGTGCAGAAGCAAGTGTCCCCCTCTTGCACTTGGCTACCCAAGACCATTAGGAAATAAGCTTAATAAAGCCTCCAAGTGTATACGTCGTCACTCTGCCCGGGCAGAGGGAAGCACCTATGGATGAAACACCGCACACCAGTGTGGAAAGATGGCCAATGTACATATTTAGTCAGTGATCTGTGAAAGTTTTTGAATTAGTTTTTAAAGCTTTGTTAAGACCAGAACGCACAGATGTTGAAAACAAGTTCAGATGTAGCGACAGATGGTATTTGATTATGAAGCAGACTGTTCATATAATACAAAGATGCTACTTCTGCCATACACAAGTAACTGCAGAGAGTGCAGTAGAAATTTTGGAAGGCAGGCGCTTCGAGAGGGCCTTTGTGCAGCAATAACTTTCCCATTTTCCAGCAGTGCTAGAATTGGGATAATTTCCCCCTTTTCTTTTCAGTCAGGGCCTCTCTTGGCTCTTCCACGCCCAGCCTCCCTCTCCAGCCTCTTTTCCTCCAGCCTTAGAAAGTCCTCTCTCCTTTCGGTGAATTGTCTCACCTCGCCATTATGCCTTTCACAACCTCGGTGTCGTTCAGAGAATGCATGGCCTCATCCAAGGCAGGCTCGTGCCCAAAGTTAGGGGAAACTAGGAAGCGGCTGCCAAGGTTCCCATCATCTAAGGAAAAAGATTTCATCGCTCATGCTTCGCAAGGAGAACTTGACCTTTAAACAGAAGCCAGGTTACAGCTTCTAACGTGCTGCCTCACACGTGCTGAGGTTGCTGCTAGCTCAGTTTGAGACTCAGCTGTCTCTTCTGTACAATGGGGATAACTTTGGTCCCTCTGATCTCTCGAAGAAGCTGAGGAGATCATAGAGTATGCTGGATTGGAAAATTGTCTTGGAAACTAGAAAGCGCTGTTGACAGGCTCTCAACAGCTGTCATTGTCAAAGGCTGTCATTGTCAAAGCCTGAGAATGGGAGAGTATGGTATGAGAGGTTGGAAGGAGAAATCACCCTGTGCCTTGGGTATTTTCAATCATAAATCCACTCTCCTTCTATGTAGGTTCTAGAAAAATGCTAAGATAACCAAAATTGGGCTTAGGCCAGCAGACGCCCCAGCTGGAGAGGTGTGCCCTCCAAATGGTTATTTCACTTTTTTAAACCAGGGACTGGGGAGGACCAGTGATGTCGAGCTTGGGGTGCCATCAGATCTGGTCCATAAGAGAACCTTCTCGGCGGAGGTCCTGAGTGTAGGGCCAGGGAAGAGACATGCTTGAAAAAGAAGAACGTGGATTCAACAGTCTCCATTCCAGACTCCTTTAGAATCCAAGCTTTTAAGGCTAAGTAAGTTACCAGGCCCGGCTTCCAAAGCTTTTCCTGAGTCTGTTGCTTTCTTTCCTCAACACAGTGATGCCCGGGTCTGTGTTACAGTGTCGGTGTGGTGGGGGAGAGACAGGGAGGTAAGGGCAGTGCAGCCTCGTTCCTGCAGGCTTGTAAGCCCACCGCCCATCCTGTGCAATCCAAATCTCTTGTTTTGAAGAGCTCACTATGTGCCAAATAATATTTAATAAACACAGATGAGCCATGGGAGATGAGGGAAAGAACCAGCATGCCAAAATGAGTTGGAGGAGATTTTGAGGGATGGCAGTATGGTGGAGTGGGTAGAGAGCCACTCTGGATGGACTCAGGATGGAGGCGGAAGACAGAGCAGAGAGGAGTTGTCAGGTCTCCTCCTGGGGTGAAGGGTGCCATGATAGGACAGCATAGGACGGTATGATATTTTACATATTTTAAAACCTCTTCCTTTTGGTTAGCTTTACTGGTTAGCTGGTTAAAGAAACAGACATAGTTTTAGTGAAGGTAAAGCTGACCGTGTATATGCATAACTGAATCACTTTGCTATACACCCGAAACGAATACAGCACTGTTAATCAACCATGCTCCATTATAAAATATTTTTTTTAAAAAAAAGCCGGTAAGACATTGAATTATAATAAATGCCTGGGGGTTAGATTAGCCAGTTAAAGAACGGGATTATTATGTCTCCAAGTTGCAAATGTATGTTAAAGCCCTCTGCATCTTGACTGCAGATGGGACTGGTGACATACTTTGCAGGGCTCTGACCAGAAGGCAAATGTGTGGTCCTTTGTTTAAAAATGATTAAGAACGTCGGGAGAGTACCAGATGAGCAATAAAGCAGACACGGTACTCTCCTAAGTGTGGGACCCTGAGTGATCAGGCAGCTTTCATGTTTGTGAAGCTGGCCTTAACTGCAGAGGAAAGATGCAGAGGAAACCTTCTTTCACCACCTCCATCTAGAATCTCTGCCGTGCTTGGGAGATTTCTGTGGTTTGGCTATCAATTTATTGATAGCCCCAAGACACTAACAGATTATCCAGAATATGGAGGAAAACAGAAAGCAGTGGCCACAGACCACAGCCTGGGCAAGCCTTGAGAAGTCCTGGTTTGCTCTCAAATCCTATCATTGATCAGATTTATGAACTTACCCATGAGAAAGGAACAACCAGGCCTTCCTGCTCCAGATGTCTCTCAGGGCTGTGAGCTCCCAGGATGACAATGTGAGTGTCAGACTGTAAAGTACAGTGGCTGGCAAGCTGATGCTCTCGGTTCAGGCCATGTGCACTGTGGGGTAGTGGGGGGAAGGTGATTGACTAGTCAGCTGGTCAGGATTGGTGTGGCATCATTGTGGGGGCTTCCATAGATAACGCAGTCATAATGGAGGGCGCATTGGTGCTTCCAGCAAGGCTGGTGGATCCTCTCTCTGAATATTCCAATAAATATTACCCATTCCCCAGGCCCTGTAAGAAGAAGCTCTAAGTAAAGCTATGCAAGTCTGTGGGCTTCCCAGATAGCTCAGTGGTAAAGAATCTTGCCAACGCAGGAGACACAAGAGACATGGGTTAAATCCCTTGGTAGATTATCATATGTGAAACGAATCACCAGTTCAGGGTCAATGCATCTTACAGGATGCTCGGGGCTGGTATGCGGGGATGACCCAGAGGGAGGATAAGGGGAGGACGGACGGGGGAGGGGGGTTCGGGAGGGGGAACTCGTGTACACCCGGGGTGGATTCATGTCAATGTATGGCAAAACCAACCAATATAATATTGTAAAATAATTCAGTTCAGTTCAGTTCAGTTCAGTCGCTCAGTCGTGTCCGACTCTCCGCGACCCCATGAATCACAGCACGCCAGGCCTCCATGTCCATCACCAATTAGCCTCCAATAAAAATTAAAAAAAAAAAGAAAATCCCCTGGAGTAGAAAATGGCAACCCACTCCAGTATTCTTGCCTGGGAAATTCCACGGACAGAGGAGCCTGGCGGACTATAATCTGTGGGGTTGCAAAGAGTCAGATATGACTGATCATGCACACAATCAGGTCTTCACCTTCACCCCTTCCCTCGCAAATCACCATCACTCTACATTGCTGGTCAGAATCTCCAAGGGAAATATTTCTATCACCTTGCCTGGGACTATCTCTGAAGAAAGGAGATGCAAATAATTTTTCCAAGTGGGCCTGAGTTGTGTGTCCTACTCTTGGGGAAAACTGACTCCATTAAATTGACAGCACCCAGCTAGTCCATGCCCATTTCTGCCCATAGAAACTATGAGATGATGAATCTGTCTTCTTTTAGGCCACAAAATATGTGGTAATTTGTTCTACAGCCAAGGAAACCCAGTATGTATTGTAATATTTTGTTATTGTATGTAAGAGAAACCACAGAACTGACTCATTAGAAAAGGCCCTCATTGGAAGGAATCATTGGAAGAACTGACGCTAAAGTTGAAGCACCAATACTTTGGCCACCTGATGCAAAGAACTGACTCCTTGGAAAAGACCCTGATGCTGGGAAAGATTGAAGGCTGGAGGAGAAGGGGAAAACAGAGGATGAGATGGTTGGATGGCATCACAATCTCAATGGACATGAGTTTGAGCAAGCTCTGGGAGTTGGTGATGGACAGGGAAGCCTGGCGTTCTGCAATCCCTGGGGTCACAAAGAACTGGACATGACAGAGTGACTGAACCACAACTGAAATGAACTGAACAGATCAAGATCTTGTTATATGCTTGAATTACTCCCTCTTCATGGTCATTCTGGCAAAGTACTTAAGAAACCCAGCCCATTCCCTGCCCATGTTCCTGGCTGCCAAGCCCTCCTTCAGAGAAACACAGCACCCTGAGCATGTCTAGACAGGACTCTCATAATAGTCACCTTTGCTGCCTCCTGGGCCAATGTCCCTGGAGCTATAATACCTTAGGCTTCTGCAGTTTTCCACAAAAGCAAGTGATCTGGTGCCCACACAACCTGCTGGACAGCACTATCAACATCACCATTGCTAGTGTGATTTTTTTTCTGTGACTGGGTAACAAACTATCATGCGTTTAGTGGTACTGAGCACGACAAAGAATAGTGCAGACACAAGGCTGCTGCTGCTAAGTCGCTTCAGTCGTGTCCAACTCTGTGCGACCCCATAGACGGCAGCCCACCAGGCTCTTCTGTCCATGGGATTCTCCAGGCAAGAACACTGGAGTGGGTTACCATTTCCTTCTCCAATGCGTGAAAGTGAAAAGTGAAAGTGAAGTCGCTTAGTCGTGTCCAACTCTTCATGACCCCATGGACTGCAGCCCACCAGGCTCCTCCATCCATGGGATTTTCCAGGCAAGAGTACTGGGGTGGGGTGCCATTGCCTTCTCTGCAGACACAAGGAGGGCTTTTTAATTAGATATATTTACATTTAAGTTTTGGATTTCTTGAGCCTCCTACTTACCATCCTAGATAGCATATTAAAAAGCAGAGATATTACTTTGCCAACAAAGGTCCACCTAGTCAAGGCTATGGTTTTTCCAGCAGTCATGTATGGATGTGAGAGTTGGACTGTGAAGAAAGCTGAGCGCCGAAGAATTGATGCTTTTGAACTGTGGTGTTGGAGAAGACTCTTGCGAGTCCCTTGGACAGCAAGGAGATCCAACCAGTCCTGGGTGTTTATTGGAAGGACTGATGCTGAGGCTGAAACTCCAATACTTTGGCCACCTCATGTGAAGAGCTGACTCATTGGAAAAGACCCTGATGCTAGGCGGGATTGGGGGCAGGAGGAGAAGGGGACGACAGAGAATGAGATGGCTGGATGGCATCACCAACTCAATGGACATGAGTTTTAGTGAACTCCGAGAGTTGGTGATGGACAGGGAGGCCTGGTGTGTTGGGATTCATGGGGTCACAAAAAGTTGGACGCAACTGAGCAACTGAACTGAACTGAACTTACCATCACTTATCCTAAAATCAGTATATAGAAAACACTAGTTAAAGTTCATGGAACAAATAAATGAAGCTAAAAAATACTCATGATGTCAATGTCATCAAGATAGTGGAAGCCACTGGCTTTGTTCTTCCACAGAAACACCAACTTAGCATTACATGGTCCAAAAGCCTTTCAGAAAACTCCAGAAACCACTTAAGAAGTCATAGTTATACACATATCCTTCTGTTTACCTGAAACTACCGGAACATTGTTAATCGGCTATACTCCAATACAAAATAAAAAGTTTGAAGTTACCAAAAAATATATATATATATGTGGTTATGGACTGAAATTGTTGAGTTCCCAAATATAATGAACATTAACCAAAGACTGTTAAGGTTTAGTAGAGATCAAACAAAACTTCTAAGAGAAGTCCTTGTGTATTGTAGATAGTAACTGTCGACTAAAGCTGCAAAGCATTTCGAAAACTCAGAAAGACAGGAGATACGTATCTGTTACAAAGATTGGCTCATTGGTTCTTTCATTGCTTATTTCACTCCAATCACTGGAAATCAATCTTCATATATATATTTTTCTTTTTTTTTAATTGGAGGATAATGCCTTTGCAATGTTGCTTTAGTTTCTGCTGTACAGCAACATGAATCAGCTATATGTATACATATATCCTCTTCCTCTCGAAACACCCTCCATCCCCCATTCCACCCCTTCATATATATATTTTTAAGGAAGATGAAAGAGTCTGAAATGCTTCTAGAACTCAGAAAACATTGAAGTAATTAGCAACACTAATATAAACGAATGTTACGAAGGCTTTACACTTTAAAAAAAGTTATAGAAGCCCTGGCAAACTGAAGGCCAAGAACAGTGCATTGTAACAGCTTCGTCTCCTGGAAATCAAAAGCGTTAAAGACCTGGAGACTGTAGTAGAGACGGGTAGCAGAATGATCCTCTCCACTGATCACGGTCTTTAGAAGACAATCTGCAAATTCAACTGCCCAGAGAAAACCACCATGACTTGCCATAGTGGAGAAAATGAAAGTGAAAGTCACTCAGTCGTGTCCAAGTCTTTGTGACCCCATGGACTATGCAGTCCATTGAATTCTCCAGGCCAGAATATTGGAGTGGGTAGCCTTTCCCTTCTCCAGGGGATCTTCCCAACCCAGGGATCGAACCCAGGTCTCCCTCATTGCAGGTGGATTCTTTACCAGCTGAGTCACAAGGGAAGCCCAAGAATACTGGAGTGGATAGACTATCCCTTCTCCAGCGGATCTTCCTGACCCAGGAATCAAACTGGGGTCTCCTTCATTGCAGGTGGATTCTTTACCAACTGAGCCACAAGGGAAGCCCCATAGTGGAGAAAGAGAACCTCAGAGCTTCTGGATGTCTCATCATTTGAGAATCGAGATAAGTCAAGTGCATTTGGCAGCCTCAGTGAAATGCATGGCTACCGATAGGTGTATTTTAAGTTGGAAATTGTTTTATGATTTGGGAACTGATTTATTTATAAAGCCTCGTAAAGTTATAGATAATAAGTCATGTTTAGCTACGCATGGCAAAAGTCATTTTCATAGAAAAAATGTGGCACAAATGTATCATCTCAGAGTTTTCATGTGGTAAGGGTCTTGGTATGGGTTAGCTGGGTGCTCTGCTCAGAGTCTTACCAGGCTGAGATCAAACTGTGGCCAGGACTATGATCTCATGCAAGGCTTGAGAGTCTCATCCAAGTGCTCCAGTTGTTGGCAGAATTCTGTTCCCTGTGATCACAATACTTAAGGCATTATTCTCTTGCTGGCTGTTGACTAGGGACCATTTTCAATTACTAGAGGCTGCCATCGGGTCCATGCCCTGTGGCCTCCTGTAATAGACAGTCCATAACATGGCATTTACTTTTACAAAGCAAGAAGAAAAATTTCTCTTAAGAGCTCACCTTATTAGTCCAAGCACATTCAGGGTAACTCTTTTGATTAACTCATAGTCAACTGCTTAGGGACCATAATTACATCTGCAAAGTACTATCATCTTTGCCATATAATGGAGCTTTACAATGAGAGTGGTAACTCGTCATATTCATAGGTTCTGCCCACATACAAAGTAAGGAAACTATACAAGACATGTACACAAGGGACAAGAAGCTTAAGGATTGCCCAAATATTGACAACCACATGGAATATAAAGAGAGTGCAGCCATCTCTAAAGACTAAAGGACTCATAGGAGTTAGGAGGCAGAAGGTATAATTCTTTTTAATTTATTTTATTGAGGTTTAGTAGATTTACAATGTTGTATTAATTTTTACTATACAGCAAAGTGATTCATCTATATATATACATATATATATTCTCTTCCATTGTAGTTTATTACAGGATATTGACTATAGTTCTCTGTGTTATATACTAGGACCTTGGTGTTAATCCATTCTAAATATAACAGTTTTCATCTGCTAATCCCAAACTCCCATTCCTTCCAGCCCCTGCCTCTCCTCCCCTCTGGCAACCACAAGTCTATTCTCCTTATTTGTGAGTCTGCTTCTGTTTTGTACATATGTTTATTTGTGTCAGATTTTATATTGCACATATAAGTGATATTATATGGTATTTGTGTGTCGTCAGACTTCATTTAATGTGATAATCTCTAGGTCCACCCGTGTTGCTGAAAATGGCATTATTTCTTTATTTTTCACTCCTGAGCGTTACTCCATTGCATATATAGCACCTCTTCTTCATCCATTCATCTGTTGATGGACGTTTAGGCTGTTCCCATGTCTTGGTTATTGTAAATAATACTGTTATGGACATAGTTGTGTGTGTATCTTTCTGAATTATAGTATATGCCCAGGAGTGGGGTTGTTTAATCATATGGTAGTTCTATTTTTAGTTTTTTGAGGAACTTCTACGCTGTTTTCCATAGTGGCTGTACCAGTTTACATTCCCAGCAGGTGCAGTTTTAATGGTGCTTGAGGGAACTTGCAAGTGGATAATAGTAGCTGCATGTTGCAGTCTTCCAAGACAGCATATCCTGGGGTCTTCTAATCCAGAGAAACTCACAACTTCCAGTTTGTATCTTCCCATAGTTTTCAGTAATGCATTTTCTTCCATGCATTTTATTCTTCCTATTTCTATTCAGGCAAACCTTATTACTCTCTGTGGTGTGGGGGGAATTTTTGAGTGTTTTCAATTTTCCTTCTTTCCCCTGATTTCTAGCATGGAATAATTATTGCTTGTAGAGGCAACTCTAAGAATCTCCTTTGTTGTGGAAAATCTAGGTGATGAGCATATGACAGGGAGTATGAAAGAAAGAAGCCTGAGGGTTTCATGAACTAGATAATGTAGCAGTTAAGAACACAAGCTCTGGAGCCAGACAGACGAGGTTTAAATCTCAATTTTTCCACTTACTAGCTGAGTGACCTTGGGCAAATCCTTTCCTTCTACATCTATGTCTTCATGTATGGGATATACTATCTTTCTTTGGTGATTGTGAAGATTAAATGAGTCGATATTTGTGAAGTAGCTAGATCCATTCCTGGGATGCTGTAATTCTGTGTATGCATTTATTATTCCTCACCATTCACAGAGGAAAGCCCTGTAAGATATGGGGGAGGGTGGAAAAATGTTTACACAAGGATTTGAGGAAGTTGGAAGTGAAAAGCAGGAGTTGAGAGTGGGTGGGTTTCAGGGAGCTGATGCTGACATGTGGGAGATTTTAGAAGGAGCAGAGATGGAGAAAAAGAAATTTTCACGTTTGTTGTGCTTTAACGTTGCACTTTGTCATCTTCCCTGTAGCTCAAAGGGTTAAGAGTTCTCCTGCAATGCAGGAGACCACAGTTCAATTCCTGGGTCAGTAACATCCTCTGGAGAAGGGAATGGCAATCCACTCCAGTATTCTTGCCTGGCAAATCCCATGGACAGAGGTGACTGGTGGGCTACACTCCGTGGGGTTGCAAAGAGTCAGACACGACTGAGCAACGAACACTATTTTGTGTTATAGCATATCATTTAGAAATTGTGTAAAGATTTGAAGTGCTTTTAATTACTTTATTGTTTCAAGAGAGAATTTCTTTAAAGGCACTGCTGGGCTTGGAGAAGGCAGTGGCAACCCATTCCAGTACTCTTGCCCTGGAAAATCCCATGGATGGAGGGGCCTGGTGGGCTGTAGTCCGTGGGGTCGCTACGAGTTGGACACAACTGAGCAACTTCCTTTTCAGGTTTCGCTTTCATGCCTTGGAGAAGGAAATGGCAACCCACTCCAGTGTTATTGCCTGGAGAATCCCAGGGATGGGGGAGCCTTGTGGGCTGCCGTCTATGGGGTTGCACAGAGTCGGACATGACTGAAGCGACTTAGCAGCAGCAGCAGCTGCTGGTTAAACTCGAAATTTTTAGCAGACAGTTGGATCTAGGAGTCTGAGAGATTATCCAGCTTGAGCCACACATTTGGGAGTTGCCTGTGTATAGATGGTCTTCCAGGCCACGAGGCTGGGTAAGATTATTTAGCTATTTTCATTGAGCTATTGTACATACTGGAGAGAAGTCTGATAATAGTTCTTGAGTACCCCTAGTCCTGCTATTGGTTACCTTTATAGCTTTAAATATCATCCTTAAATCTCTAATTCTACTTCTGTCATCATTAGACATCTTTTTTCACGCCCCAGTCGAGGGCATTAATATTCCTACTTCTTCCCTCCCTCCATCTCCCAACTTTGGCCGGTCATGCTTTTGTTTATACTTTGCCAGCCCTGAAAACTTTTACGTTCTTCTCTGTAACCACCTTATAGTTCACTCTCTTAGGTCCATATACTGATCCTCAGTGGTAACAAACAGTAAGCAGCATTTATACTATCAAAGTATGCAAGTGTTGGGCATTGCTAAGCCAGGCTGAGTGTCAAGAGTACATTTTCTTCTTGACTGATTCAAATTATTCATTAACTAAATAGCCATTGAGTCCCTGCCTCATCACAGGCAGTTTTAGTTGTCTGCATTATGCAAAACAAGTTGCCTGCCCTCATTAAACTTACCTTCTGGCATGGATTCCATATCACTTGTGGGAGAATGTTTCTAGAGTTCATTCAAAATTGTTCTTTTTTTTAATCCCCTTTTATTTCTTTTATCAGCTTTTTGGTCTGATTTCAATATTACTATGCCGATTTTTTTAGTTATTGTTGGCATGATATATATATATATATATATATATTAAATGCATTTCTTCACATAATTTATCAATTGCTTAAAATCACACTTTATTTTCCCATAATTTCTCTTTCATAAAAACTTTTAAATTTACTTTTTGATTCTCTTAGAGTTTCCCTTGGTCATTTTCTTTTTTCCTTGTTAAGAGATGAAATATAATTTCACTATCATTTCACAAATATTTTTGGTTTCTTACTCATTCTGCCCACCATGCAGAATCTTTCTAACTTTTCTGAAGACATCTTTCTTACAGCTATTGAGTTCCTGTTCAAATTTAAACTAATTATACTCTAAGCTTGCTGTACAACTGTCAACCTGTCTTCCATATAACTGTTTTACTTTCTCTTGATTCCACAACTTCATCTTTTTTTTTTGTTGTTGGCTTTTTAGCTTCATTCTGTTGGAATATAGCTCATGTAAAATTTTCAGAAAGACTATGAAAAATAAGCTTTTGAATCAGTGCATATTGGAATCTTTATTCTTATGCTTGTTGATAGTTTGGATTAATATTATTCTAGATTTTCATAGGGCTTCCCTTATGTCTCAGCTGGTAAAGAATCCGCCTCCAATGTGGTAGACCTGGGTTCGATCCCTGGGTTGGGAAGATTCCCTGGAGAAGGAAAAGGCTCCCCACTCCAGTATTCTGGCCTGGAGAATTCTACTGACTGTATAGTCCATGGGGTCACAAAGAGTCGGACACGACTAAGTGACTTTAAAAAAAGTTTTCATATTCAACATTTGAATAGTGTTTTAGAAAGCAACAAAATGTTCAAGCAACAAATAAGGAAAAACAAACCATTTAGGCAGTGGGAACATCTGTGCAAATGTACTGAGACATGAAATGATAGTGGATATATTGGGAACTACAGGAAATTCAATATTGTAGGAGAAGGAAATGGCAACCCACTCCAGTGTTCTTGCCTGGAGAATCCCAGGGACGGGGGAGCCTGGTGGGCTTCCGTCTATGGGGTCGCACAGAGTCGGACACGACTGAAGTGACTTAGCAGTAGCAGGGGCATAAAAGGCAAAAATTATAGGGAAGGGATTTCCCTGGAAGTCCAGTAGTTAAGAATTCACCTTCCAATGCAGGGTCAGTTCTGTCACTCAGTTGTGTCTGACTCTCTGCAACTCCATGGACTGCAGCATGCCAGGCTTCAGTGTCCATCACCAACTCCTGGGGTTTACTCAAGCTCGTGTCCATCGAGTCGGTGATGCCATCCAACCATCTCATCCTCTGTCATCCACTTCTCCTCCTGCCTTCAATCTTTCCCAGCATCAGGATCTTTTCAAATGAGTCAACTCTTCTCATCAGGTGGGCAAAGTACTGGAGTTTCAGCTTCAACATCAGTCCTTCCAATGAATGCCCAGGACTAATCTCCTTTAGGATGGACTGGCTGGATCTCCTGGCAGGTCAAGGGACTCTCAAGAGTCTTATCCAACATCACAGTTCAAAAGCATCAATTCTTCAGTGATCAGCTTTCTTCACAGTCCAACTCTCACATCCATACATGACTACTGGAAAAACCATAGATTTGACCAGATGGACCTTTGTTGACAAAGTAATGTCTCTGCTTTTTAATATGCTGTCTAGGTTGGTCATAACTTTTCTTCCAAGGAGCTAGCATCTTTTAATTTCATGGCTGCAGTCACCATCTGCAGTGATTTGGGAACCCCCCAAAAATAGAGTCTGCCACTGTTTCCACCATTTCCCCATTTATTCGCCATGAAGTGATGGGACCAGATGCCATGACCTTAGTTTTCTGAATGTTGAGCTTTAAGCCAACTTTTTCACTTTCATCAAGAGGCTCTTTAGTTCCTCTTTGAATTTTTCCATAAGGGTGGTGTCATCTGCATATCTGAAGTTACTGATATTTCTCCCGGCAATCTTGATTCCAGCTTCATCCAGCCCAGCATTTCTCATGATGTACTCTGCATATAAGTTAAATAAGCAGGGTGACAATATAGAGCCTTGAAGTACTCCTTTCCCGATTTGGGACCAGTCTGTTGTCCCATGTCCAGCTCTAACTGTTGCTTCCTGACCTGCATACACATTTCTCAAGAGGCAGGTCAGGTGGTCTGGTATTCCCATCTCTTGAAGAATTTTCTGCAGTTTGTGGTGATCCACACAGTCAAAGGCTTTGGCATAGTCAGTAAAGCAGTAGTAGATGTTTTTCTGGAACTCTCTTGCTTTCTCAATGATCCAACGGATGTTGGCAATTTGATCCCTGGTTCCTCTGCCTTTTCTAAAACCAGTTTGAACATCTGAAAGTTCATGGTTCATGTATTGTTGAAGCCTTGCTTGGAGAATTTTGAGCATTACTTTACTAGCATGTAAGATGAGTGCAATTGTGTGGTAGTTTGAGCATTCTTTGGCATTGCCTTTGCAATGCAGGGTATGCAGGTTCAATCCCTGCTCAGGGAACTAAGATCCCACATGCAGCAGAGCAACTAAGCTGGTGTGCTGTAACTAAAATCTGACACAGCTAAAAATAAATAAATATTGGGAAAAAAAGAAGAATTAGAGGGAAGGGAGGAAACAGTGGGAAATACAGCAGAAGGAAAAGTAGGGGTAATATCCTAAGGGGTCTTATATGCCAAGCTAAGAGGATTGGCTATAATCCTGAAGTGAAAGGGAGCCCCAGATTAGTGATACTCTGGGAAATACCAGCGATGTGATATAGAAAGATTGATTGCTTGTAACAGTAGTTTGGAGGATGGCCATGAGATTGGAAGAAAGGGGACCAGCACAAAAGAAGCTTTCATGATAGCAGGAGTGGAGAGTTAGGGAAGGAACCAGGGACAGATAAAGGGTGAGAAGATCCACACTAAAAAATCCGAACTCTATTCTGGAGCAATGGTAAAACTCTAGATGTTGAATAGAGGGGCAGATGAATGCTTTCGAAAAATCACTCTGCACACAGTACAGGAGAATGAATTCATGTTGGGGTGGAAACTCCCGGTGTGAAAGTGCCACTCCTGATATTGTTTACTTCTTGCCATTGTAGAGCCAGAGAACAGAGTTGATGGGGACCTGAGTTAAGAACTGTGTCTAGGGGGGCTTCCCTGGTGATCCAGTGGTTAAGAATCCACCTTCCAATGCACGGGATGTGGGTTCAATCCCTGGTCACCCCACATGCCTCAGGGCCACTGACCCTATGTGCCACAAGCACTGAGCTTGAAAGCTCTGGAGCCCACATGCCACAACTAGAAAGAAGCCCACGTGCTGCAACTAAGATTCAATTCAGTCAAAAAATAAAGTATTTTAAAAAAAGAACTGCACCGAGGTTCATTACCGCTAGCACCACCTGGGAAGCTGTCAGGTGAAGAAGATAATAATAACAGCTGCGCATTTTTCCTCCCCCAGTGTAACAGAGTATCCTCACCATCACAACCTCCTCTTCTGGAAATTTCCTCCCTCTGGCTCCCTGACTCCAGGGCCACAGTCTTCTCTGCTGTCAAACGCTGCCTGGTTCCTCCAAACTCAGGGCCTGCCTATCTTTGTCCTAGAATACAGCCTCCCTAGGATAAGAACCACGCCTACTGTACTCATCACTGTTTCCCCGAAGCCCAGAACAAATGTTTGTTGAAGGAATGAAAGAGAAGAACGCCTGAAGATCGGTTGGCTGTGACCTCAGAGGTGCCCTGCCCCCGACAACTCTCAGCAGCTGTTTGAGAAGTTGTGGAGCTAATTCCCAGACAGCAGCTTACCACAGGCCATGTGGGGGCCACGGCACATAGCTCAGGGAAAACTAGAGCCTCAAGGCCTCTGGGATGCACCAATTCAAGTTCTGAGTTGGGGAAGCCACAGTTGCTGCTGGCTCACTCTGGGTAGCAACCAGCAAGAGGCTTTCAATTTTGCTTAGAGATGAAGGGACCCACCCAGCTGAAGCACTTTCTTCAGGCATGTTTGCGTTTTGTAGACTGTGAGCTCCTGGCCTTATCCATGCCGTGCCTGAACCAAGCTGAGTGTTGGGCATATAGAAAGTGAAAGTGAAGTCATTCAGTTGTGTCCGACTCTTTGTGACCCCATAGACTGTAGCTTACCAGGCTCCTCCATCCATGAGATTTTCCAGGCAAGAGTACTGGAGTGAATTGTCATTTATTTCTCCAGGAGATCTTCCCAACCCAGGGATCGAACCTGGGTCTCCTGCATTGCAGGCAGACACTTTACAACCTGAGCCACCAGAAAAGTCCGTTGGGCGTATAAGGTGTGCTCAACACATATAAGTTAAATAAGCAAATATATACCTTAAGACCGGAGAAGGCAATGGCAAGCCACTCCAGTACTATTGCCTAGAAAATCCCATGGATGGAGGAGCCTGGTAGGCTGCAGTCTGTGGGGTCGCTAAGGGTCAGACACGACTGAGCGACTTCACTTTCACTTTTCACTTTCACACATTGGAGAAGGAAATGGCAACCCACTCCAGTGTTCTTGCCTGGAGAATCCCAGGGACGGGGGAGCCTGGTGGGCTTCCGTCTATGGGGTCACACAGAGTCGGACACGACTGAAGCGACTTAGCAGCAGCAGCATACATTAAGACAGAGATACTGATTTGCACCTTGTCATGTTTTTTTAAGAAAAATTTCTTTTGAAATCTTTTAAAATTTTGAAGGCAATAAAGCTGTAAAATTTCAAATAATAAAAAGAATATGCAATAAAAATGAAAGATATCCTGCATTTTTCTCTTGAATCCCAAGTATCTCTTACCTATCGTTTATCTGTATCTATTATATCTATTTTCTATCAATCAATTATCTATCATATCTATCATCTTCTATCTATCAATCATCATCTATCTCTCCATCTAGCTATCATTTTTTCATACTGTTCATGGGGTTCTGAAGGCAAGAATGCTGAAGCGGTTTGCCATTCCCTTCTTCAGTGGACCACGTTTTATACTTTGGCCAACTGATGTGAAAAGCCAACTCATTAGAAAAGGCCCTGATGCTGGGAAAGATTGAAAGCAGGAGGAGAAGGGGATGTCAGAGGATGAGATGGTTGGATGGCATCACCGACTCGATGGATGTGAATTTGAGCAAGCTCCGGGAGTTGGTGATGAACATGGAAGCCTGGCGTGCTTCAGTGCTTGGGGTTGCTAAGAGCTGGACTGAGTGACTGAACAGCAACAAAGTCTATCATCTGTCTATCTTCTATCTAATCTGTCTCTCTCTGGTACAGATTGGTCCAGAACATTCAGCATCTAGCAGTAGTAAGACATTTTCTTTTATAACGTGCCCCAGCGCCCATCCAGCAGAGCTGGCTGGACATTTAAACTTGATTACCTGAGGGGACTCTCTCTCTCCCTCAAGGTTGATCAAGGGCTTATCCAGTAAGACTGAGGACAGACCTTCGGTCTGCAGTCGCTTCTACTTCTGTACTCAGTGCTTGTTGCTTATAACACTAATGGCTCCTCAGGCAGGTGGGTCTCCTGGGGCATCTCTGCTGCTACGACAAGCATGGTTGCAGACATGTTTGCTTCTGTCTTCAGCACTGTATGCTTAGCACTCCATCCTCCATAGGCAGCCATGTAGCAATTCCATCCATTCTTTTGCTTCAGGGAAGCAACTTTCTCCTCTCCTCACCCAAACCCTAAGTTCACATCTCCTCTGAGTCAGCAGGGCATGGAGTTGGTCTACATCCCTTGCTTCCCTTTATGACAGAAAAGCCTCCATCCTTTTTTTGGAGGGGGGATAGTGCTATTCACCCATAGATTTGATGGTTAAAGGCATGTAAAGTCCCCTGGGTTAACTGAACCAAGTTCAAGAATATAAAGACCAGATTGCCCTTAAAGGAAAAGGAAGAAAACTCACTTCCTGCTTCTTCTCCTCTTCCCTCTTCATTTCCTTTTAGGATCAGTACAGCAGAAAGGGGTCAGTGAAGTTTTCAATTACTCATCCTGTTAGATACATAGACAAATGTAATTTTAAATACAAGTGGAACTATATGATTTACTGTATTTCATCAAGTCTGCTGCTGCTGCTGCTAAGTCACTTCAGTCGTGTCCGACTCTGTGTGACCCCATAGACGGAAGCCCACCAGGCTCCCCCGTCCCTGGGATTCTCCAGGCAAGAACACTGGAGTGGGTTGCCATTTCCTTCTCCATCAAGTCTAAGAAGCATCAATTGTAAGACATGCCATCATTATATGTTTTACTGAGAAGGAAAAAATGCTACCTATTATAATTATTAGACACATGGTTGTATGATGCCTCACAATGTCAGAAGTGTTGAAATGTGAGTGAAATGATTTTAGAATTAACAGAATATAGTACTACATTACTCTGCTCCTACAGTTTTTAGGTAGTAACTTGCCTTGGAGAATTTTTAGTGTTGATATATAAAGATTCATCTCATTTAAAAAGGCACTTTATAGTATCCCATATAAGGATATAAAGTAATTTACTTTTAAAAACATAAAACAATTTGTTTGATCATTCATATACTAAGAGGTCTTGTTTTGTGTATTTGAAAATAATACTTTAATGAAGATTCTTATACCTTTAATGTATTTTGTGAACATTTTTGGTTCTTAGATGTAGAATATTAGATTATATTAAATTTTGACAATTACTGTCGATTTGTCCTCTTAAAAAGAACCATTTTTAATCTTGCAATAATGTTTGAGAGTATCTATTTTCCCATGTACTTGTCAAAACTGGACAATATTAATATTATTTTTCTAATCAACAAAAACAGTACTATTTTTACATTTGTATTTCTCTGATTTCCAGTGAAGTTAAGCATATTTTGACTACACTAAAGCCTTTGACTGTGTGGATCACAACAAACTGTGGAAAATTCTTCAAGAGATGGGAATACAAGACCACCTCACCTGCCTCCTGAGAAATCTGTATGCTCATCAAGAAGCAGCAGTTAGAACTGGACATGGAACAGAAGACTGGTTCCAAATCAGGAAAGGAGTATGTCAAGGCTGTATATTGTCCCCTTTCTTATTTAACTTCTATGCAGAGTACATCATATGAAATCCTGGACTGGATGAAGCACAAGTTGAAATCAAGATTACCAGAAGAAATATCAATAACCTCAGATACACAGATGACACCACCCTTATAGCAGAAAGCAAAGAGGAACTAAAGAGCCTCTTGATGAAAGTGAAAGAGGAGAGTGAAGAAAGCTGACTTAAAACTCAACATTCAAAAAACTAAGATCATGGCATCCAGTCCCATCACTTCAAGGCAAATAGATGAGGAAACAATGGAAACAGTGACAGATTGTTTTCTTGGGCTCCAAAATCACTGCAGATGGTGACTGCAGCCATGAAATTAACAAAAGACGCTTGCCCCTTGGAAGAAAAGCTATGACCAATATAGACAGCATGTTGAAAAGCAGAGACATTATTTTGCTGACAAAGATCTGTCTAATCAAATCTATGGTTTTTCCAATAGTCATGTATGCATGTGAGAGTTGGACTTTGTAGCACCGAAGAATTGATGCTTTTGAACTGTGGTGTTGGAGAAGACTCTTGAGAGTCCCTTGGACTGCAAGGAGATCCAACCAGTCCATCCTAAAGGAAATCAGTCCTGAATATTCATTGGAAGGACTGATGTTGAAGCTGAAACTCCAATACTTTGGCCATTTGACGCGAAGAGCTGATTCATTTGAAAAGACCCTGATGCTGGGAAAGATTGAAGGCAGGAGGATAAGGGGACAACAGAGGATGAGATGGTTGGATGGCATCACAAACTCAACGGACATGAGTTTGAGCAAGCTCCAGGAGTTGGTGATGGACAGGGAAACCTGCTGTGCTACAGTCCATTGGGTTGCACAGAGCTGGACACGACTGAGCAACTGAACTGATACCGATAAGCGTATTTTCAGATATTCATTAGCTACTTTCATTTCTTCTCTGGTATTTTGACAATTCGTGATCTTTGATCACTTTACCAATGAGTGGTGCAATTTATTAATTCATTTATAGATGTTTATTATATAGTAACGCTAGTAGTCTATATGCATATATATGTATTTTCTCTTTTCCCATGCTTTTTTGGTTATTATTTCTGAGACATAATTTTTAAACTTTTTTATTTAATGAAAGCACCTTTAAGTTCTACGTTATATGTTATGTTGGTTGCTCAGTGGTATATGACTCTTTATGATCCCATGGACTGCAGCCCACTAGGCTCCGGGATTCTCCAGGCAAGAATACTGGAGTGGATTGCTGTTCCCTTCTCCAGAGGATCTTCCCGACCCAGGGATCGAACCCTGATCTCCTTCATTGCAGGCAGATTCTTAACCCTTTGAGCTACAGGGAAGTCAGCCTCACAATTCCAAAAGTTTGGCACATGATTCCATATAATCCCATACCTCCTCTTTAATCCCCTATCCCTTTCCTGCCCCTCCCCCTTCCTCTCACCTCTGGCAATCACTAGTTCTCTGTATCTGTGAGTCAGCTTCTTTTTTGTTATATTTACTAGTTAGTCGTGTTTTTTAGATTCTGTGTACTATATATGTCTTTCTCTGTCTGACTTATTTCATTTAGCATAATGCCTTCCAAATCCTTCCAAGTTGCTACAAATGGCAAAATTCCATTTTCTTTTTTATGGCTGAGTAATACACACACACACACACACACACACACATCATCTTCTTTATCTATTATTTACCCATTTCTGAGGTGTAACTTTATTTAGCCATATCTTTTGTTTTACTTCTTTATGGCTTCTGGGTTTTGTGTTGCTTAAAATATCTTCCCAACAGTAAGATGGTAAAATTATTTCCCCAGAATGCTCATGTGTGTGTTCTGTATGTGTGCGCATGTATTTGTGCACCCTGTATTTGGGTGAATATGTTTTCAAACTTTTATCTGTCAGTATTTTATTTTTGCATGTGTTATAAGATGGGACTCTTAACTTTGATTTTTCCATATCATTAGCAAGTTTTCCCATGCTATTTGTTGAATCATTTATCTTTTCCTCTTGATTTGAAATTGATCTTTATTATAGACCAAATTCCTGTGCTCCTATATGTCTGTTCCTGGGTTTTCTAATTTGCTTTCTTGAACTATTGTTGTCAATCCTTGTGTTACTAGCATAGTATTTAATTACTGTAAACTTTGAATTTTGTTTCTGCGTCTATTGGTGCAAGCCACAGAAAAAACAGATAGACACACACTTTAATTTTCAAAAGATTTATTGAGTGTCCTCTATGCCCTTGTCTCTGGTAAGTCCTTGAGTGCATCGAAAAACTGCACTACCCCTTAATATAATTTTAATAGTTTTTAAAATTGACAATGTTTGCTTACGAATACTTTCTCAGCTTTCTTTTTTACTAGCATTTCCTTTTTCAGGTGAACTTTAAAATTGTTTAAGTTCCATTAACAGTCATTTAAACTTGATTGAGACTGCTTTAATTTATAGAGTAAATTGACTGCATTAATTTATAAAGTCATTGAGAAAATTAGAAAAAATAAAAAAATAAGAATTTGGATCTTTCCGTTCAAAATGTTATCTTATCTTTATGTTCCCTCAGTTTTTTTTATAAATGAGGATAATAGTACAAACACCTCTTAAAATTTCTGACATTAAAGAAATCATTTAGATAATTCATCTCACATTATAAGAACTTAATAAATGTTAGTTACATTATTATCATTATTGTTTTTATCATTATTGTCTGACTCAATTTTTTATGGTCTTCTTTAAGCTTTCATGATGGCTTCCCCAGTAGCTCAGTTGGTAAAGAATCTGCCTACAATGCAAGGTAGGATTCGATTCCTGGGTTGGGAAGATTCCCTGGAGAAGGAAATGGCAACGGACTCCAGTACTTTTCCCTGGAGAATTCCGTGGACAGAGGAGCCTGGAGGGCTACAGTCCATGGGATCGCAGAGTCAGACATGACTCTGCGAGTAACTTTCTTTATTATGTCTTTATAACACCATTTTTAGCCTTATCCCTAATATTTTATAAGTGTAGTGTTACTTTATTTCCATATTTTGTTCTAGTTGTTTATTGTTTGCAAATAGAAAAATAACTGAAATATGTGTTAATTGGCCATGTATTTACTGAGTGTCCTCTGTAGTCAGTTCCCATTCCTTTCTCAAATCCAGCTCTGGTGATACTGGGAATTACCAAGAGTGGAGAAACAGAGGTCAGATTCAAGGGTTACTGTGTGACTTCCTCTCAAAGCTGATGGGTTTTCACTCCAAAATCAAACACAATTATGCTTTCAATGCTCAGTTGTTCATATCAATCTTCCCTCTGCCCAGATCATGTCCATTGGAAAATTGACTGTATTGCATATGGAAGTCATTATTGCTATCAGAACCTTTGAAGACTGGCTGATACAAAATACACATCTACTTGACCATCTGTTCTGCATATAGCGATTTATCTAAAGGTTAAGAAGCAAGTTTATTCTGAGACACCTGGGAGAACTCAGGATGCCCAACAGGGCGATACAGTTTGGTGGATTCCAGCCATTCCCAGAATGCTAAGAGAGGAAGTGGCTAAGGGTTACATAATCTACTATAATTTTTAGATGCAATATTTTCAAACAAGAGATAGTGTTGAACTCTAGGTAGAACATAGCAGCTGAGGCTATATGAGTCTGAAAGAATATCACCCCTCCTCGGAACAAACTAACCAGAAGATTTATCAGTTAGTTTACTGGGTAACCAAGTTACATCATTAATATCAACGGAAGAATACAATGGCCTCTATGTTGTGTAGGTTAAAAATCTCCCCAAACAAAGGTCTCCACGTGGAAATTCTTTGTTGGCAGTGTCCAGGTTTAGAAAGCAGTCATACAACTGCAGATTTACTTATATGCTTGCATTCTTTCAAGCGTCAGTGGAGCTCACTCGGTTTATACTCAGATCATTTAGAAGTGAATATCGCTGTTCTGAACATTGTTTAACCTTTTCTCCTCTCTATTCATTCTGATGGGGATGGTATCCCCTCAAGTGTCATTGGCTTGATTCCATTATGTCAAATGTATGCAGCAGAGAAAGGGGATACACCAACAGCTGGAGTCGCCGAGCGGAAGGAAGGAGACTAAAATGTATTAATCCCATTTTAAGCAACAGGCACTGTGTTAAATGCTTTCAGATACAATACCACACTTGAGCCTCATGGCTGTCTTGCAAGGAGAGCATTGTTATGATTATTTTCACATAGGAAGAAACTGAGGCCCAGACAGTTTAAGCTTTGAGCCAGGGTCTTTTTAACTCCAAAATCCATGGGTCAGAAGTACCAGTTCATTCTCAGTTCCAGTTAGAACTGTTAGACTTAGGCCAGGTCTTCAGGAATTCTTAAGATTTGTATCATGTTGAAGCCAAAGATGAGTCTAAATGAGTTGGAGCTTTCCATTTAGCAGTGTGTTTCTTTATTGGCAAAATATTCTACTGAACTCTCCCCTGATGGGCAAGTCAGACTTTTTCCAACAGAATGAAGACCTAAAGGTATCCTGGGAATGCTGCTCTCCTGTTCTTTCAGCTTCAAAATCTACCCCTTGGAACTAGGTCGTGGGCTCATAGGACTTTCCATCTACAAGTTTGTTTAGTGAGTTCAGCTCAGATGAACAGGGCTGAGGAAGCTGTAGGCAGACAGAATTAGTGATAATTCTGTCCCATAATACTGCACTCCATTCTTCTAACATACCTCAAGTGCATGCCCTCGGCCAAAACAGATCTGGCAAGAGGGAGATTAACAATGATGACAAAAATAGTCCCTGACTTGATAAAACAAATATCAACTGGGGCAGGGGACAAGACCTGCCCATAACCAACCTTGGGATCTGATATGCTCTTCATGAGGACAGGATTGCACCATCTTAAGTATGTCACCTCATGCTAACTCTGAAGTTAGACCTTCTATCGCTGTCCTTGAACTTAGTCAATATTTGCAAACTGCAGGGGGAAAAAAGAGGGGTAAAAGTAAAATATTTTGAAATAACTTTTTTGGTTTTCTATAAGCTCACAATTGCCCATTCATTGATCTTTCAGAACTGAACTTCAGAAGTGGGGTTACTAGGGTAGATGTTTCATGCGATGTAGTGTGTATTGTGGAGTGGGAGGTGGCAGGGGGTGGTGGGGGGTGGTGGTAAATTTTCATTGAATAAAATGTGGCTTTGTCTGGGTTCTGGGCTCCCTAATTTCCTCTCAAGATAAAGATGAGCTCATTTGAACCTATCCGCCTTTAGATCAGTAAACACTCTGCATGGGTCAGATTCCAGCCCCGGACCCTGGGCTCCTGCACTTCGGGAGCCCATTGATTTTCCCTTTCCTGAGGTTTTAGGGTGAGAGGTCAAGGCAGGTGGGGGTGGGGGTGGCCTAGATTTCCTCTGCCTTCCAGCTCTGCCTCTAAACATGCTCTGCTCAAGTTTCCAATTCCCGGAAGTGGGAGCATCACATCTCACTAAGTCCAGAGGAAGTTTCGACAACTGAATAATGTACATTGTTTGTCATCCTCTTCATTCCCTTATTTTGCCCTCTACCCAGGCTTATAGTATGATTTTGTGCCATCTGTTTTCTTTTTCTTTTGGCCTCTTCATATGGCATGTGGGATCTTAGTTCCCTGATCAGCAATTGAACCCATTCCCACTCCCCCACCGTTGCCCTGGAAGCATAGAATCTTAACCACTGAGCCACCAGGAAAGCCCTGTGCCATGTTTCATAAGTTAATTTCTCATCAGTCACCCTCAACCCTGATCTTCTTAAATAAAGTTCCCCTGTCTTTTTTGCTTCCTTCTCATACGTGGTAGGGAACTGCAAACCCATTAACACACTGACGCAAGGAAAGCACAGCATATGCTTTGTGTGTATTTGACACCTCCCTCCCATCTATAGCACCCACACCCACGTTCCACCTGGAGCGGACTCCTTTTGAGGATGGGTGTAGAGCTCACTCCGTGTGTGTACCCTGCTTGCTTCCTTTTCCAGATGCTCAATTGGGGTGGATTTGGGCTGCTAAGTTGAAGGAACAAAAGAAAAAGGAATAAGGCACCACTGGTGCATTTAAACATATCAATAACAACCCTCTGGGGACACTTATGGCTCCCACTCCCCAAGGTTAACTGCATCCATTCTGGCTTCCTCCTCCTCCTCGTCTTGTTTATGGAGCACCTTCTATACCAGGCACTTCATACAACACATCTCATTGTCTCCTCCATTTGAGAGGTAGGCGTTATTTTATGAAAGAACTAATGATGATTCAAAAAGACTAAAGACCTAACAAGTTATGGATGAGACTTCAGATGCAGGCCTGTCTGGCCCTGTGTCTCTGTGCCTTCTTCAGGAGTCCGAGACAGCCGAGGCGAGCTAGGCAGTGCAGACTACCCGTTGGACAGCAAAACAAGATGGCAACGAGGGAAGGGTGAGGCCGGATGCACTGATCCAGGGCAGGACCTCCGTTCCCCTCTGAAGTAAAGCTCTTGCATTCCCTCTGTGCTTTTGTCTTGGTACATATGAATCTTACAAACAGAAGTTGTATTTGCTCACTGAAAAAAGCTCCAACACTACAGAAATGTATAATGTAAATGTGACAATTAGGCCCTGACTTTAAGGCTTGTTTGCCCATTTCTACTCCTGGAAAGTAGCATTTACTATGGTGGTGTGTGCATGTGTGTGTGCACACGTGTGTGCATGTGCCCGTATGAACTTTGTAAAGATACATCAACTGAAAAGCTAAACCAAAATGGAGTTATGTTACATGTCATATTCCTATATTTATTTATGAACCCCAGTAACATAGTGTGGATAACTTTCCATTCACTACAAAACTATCCCTCATCCTTAAACTTATAGTGGCTGCATAATACTCTATAGACCATGAAATCAAAATACAAGTCTTACAACTGAAAGCACAAACAAAACTTTGGGAAAACACAGAATAGTTTTTGTCAAATTGTGGTGATGTATTCAGTTCAGTTCAATTTCTCAGTCGTGTCCGACTCTTTGTGACCCCATGGACTGCAGCATGACAGGCTTCCCTGTCTATCACTAACTCCCGGAGCTTGCTCAAACTCATGTCCATCGAATCGGTGATGCCATCCAATCATCTCTGCCATCCCCTTCTCCTCCTGCCTTCAACCTTTCCCAGCATCAGAGTCAAATGAGTCAGTTCTTTGCATCAGGTGACCAAAGTATTGGAGTTTCAGCTTCAACATCAGTCCTTCCAATGAATATTCAGGACTGATTTCCTTTAGGATTGATGGATTTGATCTTGCAGTCCAAGGAACTCTCAAGAGTCTTCTCCAACACCACAGTTCAAAAGCATCAATTCTTCAGCACTCAGCTTTCTTTATGGTCCAGATCTTACATCCATACATGACTACAGAAAAACCATAGCTTTGACTACATGTATCTTTGTTGGCAAAGTAATGTCTCTGCTTTTTAATCTGCTGTCTAGATTGGTCATAGCTTTTCTTCCCAGGAGCTAGAGCACATTAGGTAACGTGTTAGGGAAATAGTTATTCCTGGGGTCAGTTCAACTCAAGTGAAGTTCCACTGACACAGACATAAAGTAACACAATTTGTTTTAACAGTTCACCTTGTGATCGATATTTAATTTGTCTACCTTTTTCTATTATGACATACGATCTTGCAGTTGCATATTCCTGAACATGTCACATAAAATTTAGACGTATTAACTGAGGTTTTCCCGGCTGCACACCAGTATCTGTGACTCGCCCTTACTCAGTCACCTGCAAGCACTGCTTCTAGAAGGGATTCATGGAGCAAATGCAGAGAACAAAGAATCAAGGTTTTAGAATTTTAAAATAGGTTCTTAAAACTCAGTGTTGAGATGATAGACTTGAAAGTTAAGGCATTTAATTTTCCAGGGCCTGACTTTTTGTGATAGAAAAGGGTGTTTTCAGTCTGAAAAGTTAAGCCAAAGGAATCAAGGCATAAAGCCTCATCCTCAACAAAGAACAGACTGATAACAGATGAGGAACCAGCCTGGCCCACCATCACGGGTTGGCAGACATTTTCCTGGTCCAGAGGACAAAATGGCTAGAGAAGGACTTAATCAGACCTTTCCTAGAATGGGGCCCTGCGCTTTCTATCTTGGTCTGAGCTTGTGGTTTGGGTGGAGGTGACAGAACAACCAAATACGTTCAGAATGTAGAAGAAAGGATTTGTATCTGTGTGCTGCCTGGCACCTAGAATATAGTAGCCTTGCAGAAATTCCTGGGCCAACGTGGAATGACTGCTGGAGGGTTCAGACGTTTTGAGTACCAGGGACAGAGAGCATAGACCTCTGATTGACTCAAGAAGAGACTCCAACATTCCTGTGTCCAGACCACTGGAGAAAATGCACGGGGAGGAAAGTGAGCCAGTGAAGGCCTGAGGATGCCTTAGTGGAAACTGGTATGAACCCTGTGGGATAGAAGCCTAATGCAGTAATGGCCATGTTAGCAAACAAAGCATGATGCCCTGATGACACCTTGCAATCCGATTCGCAGGACTCCTTGCTCAAGGATCAGAGGACCTGGCACTATTAGACATCGACCAAGAACCAGAAGACTCCTTGTTAACACCCAAGAGCTTAGATGCCACCCTATGAGGAAAGGAGCAGAAAGGGATGAAACTTCATCTGAAAAGGTTGAGTACACCTGAACGTGACTAGGTAATTTTATACCATTAGGGAAAAAAAAGAAGCTTGAGGAAGAGATTGAGTCATAGGAAAAACAAAAAAACACCCAGGGCTTCCCTGGTGGCTCAGATAGTAAAAAATCTGCCTTCAATGCAGGAGACCCGGGTTTGATTCCTGGGTCTAGAAGATCCCCTGGAGAAGAGAATGGCTACCCACTCCAGTATTCTTGCTTGGAGAATTTAATGGACAGAGGAACCTGGCAGGCTATAGTCCATTGGGTAGCAAAGAGTTGGACACAACTGAATGACTAACACTACACTATAGAAAAAAAATCACACATTTTAACCTCGCTGAATGTGTGCATTTGTGATCCTTGTCTGCTTATATGTTCAATTATTTCCATAAGGTTGATTTCTAAATGTGGAAGTGATGAGGCAAAAGCATACACATTTTAAAAAATTAAAGATATTGCCAAATCTCTCTCCAAGTTCTAAGCAATGGCAACTCTCATGAGCTTCACCAGATGGCCTTGGGTCAGTGCTGGCCAAGTCAATACTTCCTTAGAGCCTGGTATCTTATCCTTTCCTCTTACAATATAAACAAATAAGCTCTAATTTTAAGTCAGTTTTCTAGAAAATGAAAAAGTCATGATTCCTTTTAGGTGGAAGAAAGAGCCTATCTTTAATTAGCATTACTTTTTTGGATTTCTTTTCCAGTTTAAGTTCTTTTAAAAAATCATTGAGGGAAAATTTTAAAGCTCTACTAGATGAATTTGACTTTTTCTAAAGACTCGGAATTCCAAAAAGGCATATTAAAATGAGACACGGTCTCTGAATTAGGCAACCTGGCAAGCTAAAATGGCTGAAAGAGCAAAGGCTAGTTGGCCCTAGTAAAAGGAGAACTTAGCTGACAGCCCAATAAGATATATTTGTTTTCATTGTCACTAGAAGGTAGAAAACACAAATCAACGCATCAGCGCACTGTTTTCTGCTTTTCACCCAGAGAGTCAGCACGTCTGGGTCTTCGTCTCAGCCTGTTACAAGCCCGCTTGTTTGTAGGATAGTATTTTTTTCTATATTGGTGGATTACAATTGTTTATATTTTTGCTTAGGATTTTTGCATTTGTATTAATAGATGGGTGGAATTCATAAAAATTGGGATATATATGTGTATATATAGGTGTCTGAACTGTTGATCTAATATTTTAGATATTTGATAGAATTCACCCATAAACCTACAATGCTGGGTGCCTTTGAAGGAGAGGAGATTGCATTTTATTTTTTTGTTTTTTCAGCAGGTTTTTCAATTCCTTTTAGGCTCTCAGTTCTATTAGATTACTTTTTACTTCTAGTGTAAACTTTGATACTTTATTTTTGTTTAGAAATGCATCCACTTCACGATGATTTCTCACATATGTAACTATAATGTCAATTCTACAAATTCTTGGATATCGAGTGGAGAAAAGACACAAATAATACTCAGTTGGTAATGGATATATTATTCACAGTTTTTTCTAGAATGCAGACACCTGTACTCAGGTGCACAGGCCTATACCATGCTTGAGTGCATGCTCGTTTACCTTCTCTGTGTCAGACTTCAAGACTCTCTTGTTCACTTTCATTTGCTGAGTGGTGAATAGGGACTTAAAGAAAATGTTTCTTCTGGTTACCAAGAGCGTTCGTGTTGTGAATAATTGGAAATTGGACCATTGATTTTTTTAATTATTTCCCAACAGGTCAAGGGTAACGACAATGACAAGAAATCCATGCCTCCCATTTTCGTGGTCTAGAGCTACTCACACCAAGGAATTTCCAATACCGGCAAAGCACAGAGTACTATTTGCACAAGCACTGGGGAAAACCCAGTGCTTTCTCCACCGGCAGATTTATTTGCAGAGACACAGGCATTTTTTCCAGGGTGGCTGCCAAACTATCTCCTGCGCCTGTCTAGCTAGCACCTGGGCCACTCAGCAGGGGGCTTTGCAAATAATACCCTCCCCTTTGCCAGGGTAGAGACAGCCTAAGCGATTGTTTCAGCCTGTTACAGCACCTTAATCTTTCTAAGCTGCTCCACTCCTATTCTGGGGTGTACGCAAGCATGGCTGGCTGGAGGTGGGGCCAGAGTGGCTATAGGCCTGAGGCTGAGGGTAAGGGCCCCAGGAAATAGTAGGCATGGGAAGAAACTTTTAGTTCCTGGAGAACTTCTGTGTTCTTCAAAATTTGAATGTTCTGGGAAGCTGCCATGGGTCTGGGTGTAGTTCTGAGATCACAATTTAAAACAGTATGGCAGGATGACAAAAGTCACTGGCTAGGGGAGAAGAAAGGGAACTAAATGCTTGTGCCCGGCAGGCTCTGTGCTGTTTCTTTGGTATAAAAATGGTCTCTATTTCTGAAGGTTTGCTAAAACTCACATAAAGCTACTATTTTTTAATGTTCACCTAATCATTCATCCTTAAAGATCTCTAACTTCACTTGATGAGTATTGTGTTGTTGCTTATCAGAGAACTCCTTTTATTTTTTTAAGCCTTTTTAAAAAGATGTTTACTATTGTATTGTAAAATATACATAAAATATAATTTACCTTTTTAGCCGTTCTTAAGTGTAAAATCAGTGACAACTGATTTTGGTTCTGCAATAAACAGAACAAATGACAACAAACAGACAGCATTCACATGGTTCTGCAGCTGTCACCAGCATCCCCTTCTGGAACTCTTTCGTTTTACCCATCTGAAACCTCACACCCATTAAACAATAGCTCTATATTCCCTTCTCTTATCCCCTGGCAACCACCACCCTACTTTCTCTTTGAATTTGATTACTTTTAGAACCTCATACAAGTAGGATCACACAGCCTTTGTGTTTTTGTGACTGGCTTATTGTACTGAGCATGATGTCCTCAAGATGTTTCCATGTTACAGCTTGTATCAGAAGTGTCTTCCTTTTTAAGGCTGAGTAATATTCCATTGCAGAGAAGGCAATGGCAAGCCACTTCAGTACTATTGCCTAGAAAATCCCATGGATGGAGGAGCCTGGTAGGCTGCAGTCCATGGGATCACTAAGGGTCGGACACGACTGAGCGACTTCACTTTCACTTTTCACTTTCACACATTGGAGAAGGAAATGGCAACCCACTCCAGTGTTCTTGCCTGGAGAGTCCCAGGGACGGGGGAGCCTGGTGGGCTTCTGTCTATGGGGTTACACAGAGTCGGACACGACTGAAGTGACTTAGCAGCAGCAATATTCCATTGCGTGTAGATACCACATTTTTAAATCAGTTTATCTAAAAGAAGACAATTAGTTTGATTACACCTTTACGATTATTTTTTGTTTTTTTCATTGATTGACTTTATCAATAAACATGTATTTTAAAAATCTTTATATTGTAGTTCATTAGCAATGTTGTGTTAGTTTCCTGTGTATAGCAAAGTGATTTGGTTATACATATACATGTATCTATTCTATTTCAAATTCTTTTTCCATTTCAATACAGAATATTGAGCAGCATTCACTGTGCTACACAGTAGGTCCTTGTTGGTTATCTATTTTAAATATAGCAGTGCGTACATGTCAATCCCAAACTCCCAATCTGTAACCACAAGTTCATGGAACTCTTTTATTTATTTTTAATGAAAGTTTGACAGAACTTATGGAATTTAATATTCATGTTCATACTTAGAGACTTATTCTACCATATATGATGAGATCTTTGTTGCTTGAAACAGAGAACACCTTTTAAAAAAGTGAACAGTTTATTGCACCCCGTTCTTGCCTGGAGAATCCCAGGGATGGGGGAGCCTGGTGGGCTGCCCTCTATGGGGTCGCACAGAGTTGGACACGACTGAAGCGACTCAGCAGCAGCATAAAGATAAAAATTCTTTTGTTAAAAGAGATCTTGATTTGGTAGCCCCTTTGGTAGTACCACATTACCCTAGAGACTTGGGAATAAAACTCACTGAGTTAGATTCTCTTTAAAAATCTCTTCCGTTCCGTTCCGTCGTGTCCGACTCTATGCGACCCCGTGGACTGTAGCCTACCAGGCTTCTCCGTCCATGGGATTCTCCAGGCAAGAATACTGGAGTGGGTTACCGTTTCCTTCGCCAGGGGATCTTCCCGACCCAGGGATCGAACCCGGGTCTCCCGCATTGGAGGCAGACGCTTTAACCTCTGAGCCACCAGGGAAGCCCACGAGTTAATTTCCTCTCTAACCGGAAAAATAAACCAGTGTACAGTGGAGAAGGGTCCCTCCTTCTGAATGATTTTGGAGACACTTGAAAGGACTCAGTGGCCACAGGCAGGAAAGTGGTCAAGGGACTCAATGACCACAAGTCCTGGAAAGAGAGGCAGGATGCCCTGACAGCCGACACTGCATTCAGGCAGGGTGTAGCCACGAGTGACATCGTTCAAAGACGTGGCCTTGTGTTTGGTGGGGAGGACCTCCAACCCTCAATCGCTGGGGTGTTCTCGGCCCCAAAATGAAAATGTAAAGTGTATTCCTGCGCGCCATGTATCTTTTAATACCTAAAGCACTGGAAGAGAAACACACCAAGTTGGTGATTTCTTCATGTTACCTCTAGTAGATGCCTCAGCCCCCTTGAACAGAGGAAGGGCTGGGGCCACACGAGAGTGTTACATGCTTGACAAGTGCGGAGACACTTCCTGAAGGGAGAGCGATCATGACCAGGGTGAAAAGATCCAGCCGCCCTTGACCAACTTCAGAATTTTGCTCTTGCCTTGCCCTGTGACTTAATTTCCCTTTCTTTTTTATAAAGTGACCTTTTAAAGTTCATTTTTGGGCAGCAGTGGTCTTTGTCGCTGTGTCCAGGCTTTCTCTCGCGTGGTGAGCAGGGGCTACTCTTCATTCCCGGGCTCTGACTTCTCACTGCGGTCAGCTCTCTTGCTGCGGGGCACAGGCTCCAGGCACGCGGGATTCAGGAGTGGTGGTTCCTGGGCTCTAGAGCACAAGCTCAATAGTTGCGGACAACAGGCTTAGTTGCTCCGCAACATGTGGGATCTTCATGAACCCGGGATCAAACCAGTGTCCCTTATGTTACAAGGTGGATACTTAACCATTGGACCACAGGGGAAGCCCCCCAAATTCCCTTTCTTGAAGGACAGGGATGCCTGGTGTGCTGCAATCCATGGAGTCGCAAAGAGTCAGACATGACTGAGCAACTGAACTACAGCAACGTGAGAAGCAAAATCATTTTAGCAAACTTTTTTTTTTTTTTTGGTATGTAGAAAAGTCAACATGGCAGCTACACTGACTCTAAGATCCTTTAGCCTTCTAGACACCAAAGAAAAAGGTTACCCCAGAGTCCTGACCCTCCCTCCAAAGAGTTATTGCTTGTGGGGGGCAGTGGGTGTGGGGCACCATTTATTTTTTTTAGTAATCTTTCACAACTTCGTATAGATATCATACCAGCTGTTTTCCTTTATAAATCCTTCTCTTCTACTTTATGCTTTCAGGAGCATTCATAGATCCCAGAGCTTGGCAACACACAGCAAATATTTGATGTTTTCCTATGACCTTGTATTCAGAGACATCTGTCTCTCACTTTAGCATGTGAGAATAAATTGTAAAAACGTGAGGATTTTTAGCTGTTAGTCTTTAAGAAAAACTTACCATTTGTGATAATGGAGATACCAATGAATAAAATCAACCTTTTCTTTACTATTACTTGGTGAAAGCTAAACCTTCAAGTATAGCAAGGGTACTGGCAGGCATTGAGACAGACATACATGGAAAAAGTTCTCTGAACAGGGTTCAGATCAAAGTTAAGAATAGTGGTATCGATGCCTATTATTCTGGGTCAGTGCCATTGGACGGAATCACAAAAGCAATAAGTTGAAGCTACAGTTTACATGAACCTCCTATCAGAAAACATTACCACCTACTGTAACTTCTTAGTGATTTAGACACTACCTGGATTATCCAATCTGATTTAAAGAAGATTGGTGTTAATTAAGGACCGGAAGATGGAAGTCATTTCATTATATTACCGCAAATGCCTTCTCCCTTTCACAAGCAGTTAGAAGGGAGCTCAGGGTAAGAGGTGGGGTGGGGGGAGCAGGGGGTGGGGGGAGCAGGGAGTAGGGGGAAATGTTCCTTTCTTTCTCCAATCAGGGAATAAATATTTTGGCACAGAGGGCCACAGGCATGCTCTTTGGCACAATTTAATTAGGAAGGCTGGAATTTAAATTTGTGCCATTGATAGAAAAAGGAGCTGAAAATGGAAAATACCATTACCATTTAATAGCTTTTCAGTTGGCACTGATTCTAAGCACTTCTCATGACAATAGAGTCAAAATATAAAGCTTTTGTCACTGAGGGGAAGAGCAAAAGGAGACATCTCAGAGATGGATAAGACTCAGTGTACAGAAATATGGCGGGCAGAAAGGGAAGTGCCGCTGTGAGTGACATTTAATAGGGTCATTGTCAAGCGGGCAAATGAGTTCTGATGATTCCTCAGGTTTTTGATTTGAAGATAAAGGAGACATGATCTTAAACTAAAGTAAAAGAGAGAAAGAAAGTTTTCCAAAGCCATACAACCAATGTTCTTAGTATGAAACATGCTGCCATTCCTGTCCAAAGGAACATTTCAGAAAGGTTTTAAATTTACATTAGAATGTAGTTCTGAGTTCAACCAGAGTGGAAACAATACAAGCTCTCACTCCCCATATTTCAAATAACATATTTACCATTTTGTGATTTGGGGGATATCTTTCCTTGTTCTTCAAATCACGAAACATTAACAATTGAACTGCATTTATTAGCTCACAACATTGTTTGGATCCAAAACTTTCATTGTTTATAAATTCTGAGGGTTAAATTTAAATCTGTGAGAAGAGATTTCAGACAGAAATCGAGCCATTTACTACAAATGTCTGAAGTGAAAAAAAGGCCGTTTCTATGAGTTGTGTGTAACGATCCTAGGTTTGTATGCCCAAGAATTGTAATAAAAGGAAAACTCCAGGGAATTCCCTGGCAGTTTAGTAGTTAGGACTCCTCACTGTGGGCTCCGAGGGCACAGGTTCAATCCCTGGTCAGGGAACTAATATCTTGCAAGCAGCATGACCAAAAATAACAAACAAAAAAATAAATTGCCAAACTTGCAGGAGGAAAACTCCATAATTGATATTACAGTCGCAGCTAGCCTGCCGTCCTACAACTGGACACAGGTCCAAAAACGAAATGTCACACGTTTAAAAGAAATCAAAGGGCACTGAGCTTGTGATGTATATTTTATTTTGCACAAGCTTGCATATATACTGCACATACATTCAGTTTAAGAGAAGATGGAAGGCACACAAGGCAATTGGACTACTGTATCCTTTAAGTGGTACAAAGCAAAAGGTAAAAGTTGGCAGAGTATACAAAAGCTTCAACACACAAAGTAAAAGCCCCTTCCCACCCTCCCCCCAACAAATTTTTTTTTCCTGTTTTAAAATTTAGTAGCTGCCAAACTAATTTTTTTTACTTTTACTTTAAAATCAATTGTCTACTGCACCTTTTTATTTACTTTTTAATATGGACAGGGAGTCTCATTGTTTTTTTTTTTTATCATATCAATTAATATTACAGTACATCCTTGGTAATACAAAATTGTACACCTTCATCAAATAAATTAGGATAAATTAAACCAATAAATTACGCAAAGTCTTCAGAACAATAGACAACAACAAAAATCCACAATTGAAATTGCCTCTAGCTAAAAAAAAAAAAAAAATCAAAAATTGACTTTATCAGTTCAGTTATTGTACTATATTCAAATCAAAGGGTCTTTATTACAAAAAAAAAGAGCTTAATAATGCTATTTACAACATATTGCTAAATAATATAAAGGCAGTGTTTTGTCACGGTTTATACTATATACATATGAGAAATGGCTGGGACAATATTGGGGGAAGCCAGGAACTTTGATTCTTCTGGGTATTGCTGAGACCAACCCCAAATACATTTGCTTTTCGAATTCTAATTTTGAAGTGGTAATATACAATTTTAAAATGCTTTCCCCCCTACGGAGAGGATTCAAATGTTTTAAAAAACAAAGAATGAATCCATTTTCACAAAAAACGGCCACTCTATCTGCCTTTTCTGCTCATGCTCATGTTTGCGCATTTTCGGGGGTGTCAGTTTTGAGAGAAGGCTCAGCTGAAAAGACTCAAAGTCCAGTTGCTCCCAGATTCTGTTATATTTCTAGAAGGATACTTATAAGAAGATGCAAAGGTTAAATACCAGTTTTGATCCCAGCTCTGAAAACGAGCATTTTAGCTTTAGTCTTATAGGTGGTTTACAACCAACAGATCTACAGAAAACAAAACTGCATTTCCTTCAACATCACATGTAAGTGCAATACGGTAACTGCTTACTCATAGAAACCAGTTACATCCTTTTAAGGGGAGCTTTTTGAAAACAATGCTTCTTGTAATTTGCAAACACGGAGTCTGTACCAGAACGAAACATTTGTACTATTCACACCAATAAAGAGTCTATAATACACATGGCAAAGAGATTCTGCTCTGTCCTCACACATACACGGCTTCTCTCAGGGGATTCTGTAAACCACTTTTTCTTTGATGAATTTATGGTTGCATCGGGGGAACATCCTAATTTGAAAGCCCCCAACTCTTTAGCTTTATGCCTTAACATTAACCTGTATGTGTACGCATGTATGTGTGCGTGGGGGGGGGAGGGGGGATTACATACTAAGTGTCTTCATGTACACAGAAAAGAAATTTCATAAATTTACAGAAACTGCATTACCCTTGCCCTTGACATCTGATGAAAGAGACTCTTATCTTTTAAAAGTAGAGAGCAGGATTTTCAAGAATGCTTTCAACTGTCTATACAGTCACTGAAGTGTTCCTAATAAATTCAACAGATGTTGTGAGAATGTAGTTATTTATTAAAATCTCATGTCTTACGTAACAACAGCCATGAGGTTAAATATTTACATTGCTTTATAAAAGTTCCCCTCTTGCTTTAGTGTTTTTGTTTTGCTTTTTTTTTGTTGTTGTTTTTAACATTTTTAAAAATGATATTCACCCACATCCCTAGCACAGCAACAAAGAGTCGGCAAACATAAAACACTTTAATGGAATAATACTTGGAGGCACAAAGCAAACTTCGGGAATATGTGGGTGAACATTTCCTTAAATAATTACTATATTCTACCATCTTCCACATTGTTTTACCAGTTAAAGTGAAATGTCCTCATTAAACAGCCAGAGATACAGTAAGAATTAAATGCTTTGTTGTTGCAAATAGAACATTCTTTTGACAAAACATAACAAATGCCTAAAATAGGTCCTTAAATCTAGGTAGGAAAAGGTAAGCTTTCCACTTCACGCGCATATATATATGTCTATTTTTACATGTGTGTATATGTGTGTATGTGTTTATGTTCACACATCTGCACACACATATATAGCACATGGTATGAAATATTGCTTCTATACTACTTTTCGTTAGGCTAAGAAAACACAAGATTTGCACCACAGTTACAAAAAATTGGCTTCTACAAGAATTTTCAAAACTCGAATGCTGCTCAAACAATTGAGGAAAAAATAATTTGCGGTATCAAACTGTTCTAAAAATTCTCTTCTCAAAAACGTATTCTCCCGCTTTGTTTTTAAAAAGACACAAAATATGCATAGCTATCAACGTTATGTCAAACAGCCAGAAAAAAAAAAACTAGTGTTTATTGCAGCTGTAGTAATTGGAAATAAAGTCAAAAAGATGAAATTGAAAGCCACAGAAGGCACAAGAACAATTGTACTTGTGGGAAAAAAGTGGGATTTTGAAGGATTTTAAAAAATCCCCCCGCTGGTGCATTTAGGTCTAGGCACAGACTATAACCTCAAGTGTAGATGCAAAAATAATTTGGGGTTAGCAGAAAATAAGTGGAAATGTGGTATTTCAACATGGACTTTAGACTTTGTTTCCCTTTGTAAACTGTCCCTAGTCCTTCACCCTCCCACCAGAGAAAGCGAACTTTCTCCCAAGTCGCCAATTTTTACGTGGTGAGAGTTGAACGAAGATTGGAAAGACGGTGATTTTAAAAAACCTGTTAAATAGGCGTTTTGAGAGACAGGCTTTTGTCATTTTCCAATGCACTGGGAGGCACAAGATTTTATGGTGGTGAAAGAAAAAGAATCATCTAAAAGCAAAATGATCAAGTTCTGGTTCCGGGACAATGAAGTGAGTTTCTACTCAGGCTGCAATTTCTACTCTGAAACAATTTCTATGCCTCAGTGAACATTGAGAGGATATTATTGTGGATAAGCACATCAACATTTGGTTGTGAATACACACTTTTGCTTAATTTGTCTATTTAAATTAGAAAGGCAGGGGAGAATAATACTAAAAATCTAAATATGTCTGGAATCAATACTAAATTTGCCCCAGATCAGGAAGATACTAGCAATCTGTCTTGATAGGTAAACACATCACGGTTTTGCCTTTTGCCTTGCAAATGGCAACACAATGGTGATGTGAATTCCATGGAACAGCAAAAAGACCCCGTTGCATACTGATATGAACAACGAATGCTATACTCTTGGGCGTGAAGCAAGGCGAAAGAGTGTGACCACAAGTTGAGATTGCTTCTCTACTTTGTGCTGATTGGATTTTTTTTTTTTTTTTTGGTTTGCATTATATTCCAATGTGATGATTATCTGAACATTTTTTTTTTTTCCTAAACAAGCCAGAACAAGAACACATTGTCTCTGATGGGCCTGTGTGTGCCGTGTAGGAGCCTGTGAGCTGAGGGATGGGTTCGGTTGTGCGTGCACAGGGAGGCTCGGGCGTCCCAGGCCTAGGCTGCTGCACTCCGTCCACACCGCGAGAGGCTGTGTCTCCTGAATGACGCAGGCATCACAGGACCACGCCGTTTAATTTAAAGTCAGCAGGTTTTAAAGCTTTGTGCTGACAATAATTGCCTTCATACATTCCTGTCCATCAGCAGAATTTATAAATGATGTTAAATTATAGCGATTGGGTCAGCTAGTCTCATGGGTCAACCGACATTCTCCAAAGTCAAATGTCATTTTTATAAGAATCAAGGAAAAACGGTATTTATGTTGTACATAATCTAAATACCAGGGTTTTCTTTTTTTTCTTTTTACTGTGTCATTTTAGAAGATGTAGCTCAAATTACTGAAGGGGAGGGAGGGTTCTGGAAAACACTATTAGAATAAAAAAGGAATTCTTACTGCCTCTGCACACAAAATCCACCAAGAAAACAAGTGTGAATGCCATACGGCTTTTTAAAAGCAAGTATGGAAACGTTGTACACCTTTGAAAAACTGGAAAAAGAAAAGAGAAAGAAAAACTGAGGAGAACCACTGAAGAAAGCATGAAATAGCAGCTAGTTTTCTTACGTGTGCTGAAATTGTGTCTTTTGGGTTAACTCCCAAACGCTCCTATTCTATACACTCTTCTCATGTTTTGGTCAATTACTAGCTTCTGAGTTAGAAGAGACTTTATCAGTTGCTTTAAAACACTGTACCTAAAATGAAAACACTTTAAATTAGACTGTCACCACTTTGAATATCCATCAGGGTAGGTAGTGTGGAAATGTATAGGAAAATAGGTCATTCTCAAATGTACTCCTCTCAGGAGGGGAAGATCCAGTCAGCAAGCAGCTGTCAACAAACTTCTAGTATAGGTAGGAATTTTATGGTCAAGTTAGGATGTCCTTTATTCCTTACCATAGAAAGGAATTCAGAAAATAGTGTTTTTTGGGAAAAAAAAAAATTGTTAAATACTAAACAGACATGATAATTCTTCTATAGCATATAAACAAAGTTGAGCAAAGAATAAGTTTGAAACTTATGTGCCTTTTTATATCTTAAGCAAGATAAACAGAAAATAATAACACATTATAGGGGTTTTCCTGTATGAAGAACGATAGGTACTCACTACCAAGAAGAACCTATTGCAAAATTCCGAGAGGTGACTAGAAACCACATGAATTTCCAGTCTCACCTTGAAAAGTCAGTTTTGTACAAAATTGCTCTGCCTCCAAAAGAAACTAGTTTGGGGTGTTTGCCATTTCTCTGAGGAAAGGCTTGACAGTTAGTGATTATGTTTTCTTTTTCAAATGTGGCCTTTTGGGGTACTTTTGCAAAGTGAGCTGTTGATCTGCCACCGGCATTATTTTTAAACGTGTGATAAAAAGCTACTTACTGAGTTCAAACCAAGCAAAATATTTAAGTTTCTCAAGTGGTTTCATTCAGCTTTCTGACCTTCTCAGCAGTAAACACGAGACACACCACTGACTGCAGAGCTGTGCTCTGTCCCGGGTCTCTCTCCGCCAACCGCCATTTGCAACGAACCACGAATCCAGCAGACGCATTTTAGACAAATGCCTGTCCTTGCTAATATAGACTTTACACACGTCAACATTCTTTTTTTCCCTGATAATTAAGCCTATTTTAAGTCTCCAAATGTTAAGGGCCTTGGGCAAAAGTAAACTAAAGGCGGCAGGAAAAGAACCATCCCCGTTGCAATTGAAAACAGAAGAAAATGAGAGAAAGATGATGGAGGAGGAATTACCAGCTGATTTCATAACATATCCATGCCTCCCATACACACATATATGAAATCAAAATCTAGACACGGATAACATGGACATCCAAAGGGGACTGCTACTATTCATACATTCGAAAAAAGTTGTTGAAATGTCTACTCATGAAGCAGCTCTTGTAGGCAGTTTGGGGATTTGAAAATCTCAGGGACTTCACTATCCAGCTTGCAGATGACCTTGTATATGGCCTTCTTCCAGGAAGGATCAACATCTTTGCCTGCGATAATGGCATTGAAAAACTCCCGTAATGTGATCTGCGCAACTTCCAGGAATCTCTCTGGAACCTGCTGATACAAGGAGACAATGGCATTAATAAAGTTTTCAGTTTCAAGTCTCCAGTTCTTCAAAGGAAATTGAGCTAAGGTCTTTCTTTCAGATAGGGGCTTACACGGCACCTGCATTTTCTAAAAATGGCCGACCCCTATTCTCTTATGTAAAGTTGTTATATATAGTAGCATTGTAATGTAGGGTTGACAGCTCTGTAGAGTTTTAGAAAAAGACTTGTGCAAAGGATACATGCAGACCTATTGAAAAACTTGGATTCCATTGTGAATGTTTGAGTAGAAAAATGGAGACATACCAATGGGACTCCTCACTTCATTAAAGAGGTGTATTCCAGAATTAGGTCTCTACCTTATCTTTCAGAATTTGAATCATATTTCCATTAGGAAAACAAAATGTCTTCTCAAAAGTCGACTAATAATTGGCCTTTGACATAAACTAAACCCATGCTACAAATGAAGAAAATGAAAACCTTAGTGTCCTGCTTGTATTAGAGGACTGTTGACTCTGTTGCTAAATTGTATACTACAATAATCCGCACTGTAAAGTACAGGCAGACCTCCTTTCACTGCGCTTTGTTTTGCTTTATTATAGCTCATAGATAGTGCGTCTTTTACGAATTGCAGGTTTGTGGCAACCCGGTGTGAAGCAAGCCTCACCATTTTTCCAATGATGCCTGCTCACGTCATGTGTCTGTGTCACACTTTGGTGATTCTCGAGACATGTCAAACTTTTTGCTCTTGTTATCTGTGGTCAGTGATTTGTGATGTTACTCCTGCAAAAAGACTACAACTCAAGGCTCAGGTGATGGCTAGCATTGTTAGCAATTAAGTATATTTAATTAAGGTATGTACTTCTTTTAGACATAATGCTGTGGCACACTTAATAGACTACAATATGGTATAAATATAACTTTTATACACACTGGAAAATTTTAAAAAAACGTCATGTGACTCGCTGTATTGCAAAATTTGGTAGTCTGGAATGGAACCTGCAAAATCTCTGAGGTACGCCTGTATGCTATATACAGAAAAAGAGTAAGATGATGATACTAATGCTGAGCCCCCAAATACAAAAGTGTTAGTTGCTCGGTCGCGTCTGACTGTGACTCCACAGGCTGTAGCCCACCAGGCTCCTCTGTCCATGGAATTCTCCAGACAAGAACACTGGAGTAGGTTGCCGTTCCCTTCTGCAGGGGATCTTCCTGACCCAGGGATCGAACCTAGGTTTCCTGCACTGCAGGCAGATTCTACCATCTGAGCCATCAGGGAAGCTCAAAATACAAAATGTGTACCAAATCCTAAAATTCTACATCAGAAAATATTTCACCTTGAGATGAGAATTTCTCCATAAGAGAGTGATTTATGCAGTTGACAGTAATAATACTCCACATTTTGGGGCTGCTTATTATGTGTCAGGTACTGTGTTATATACTGAATGTGAACTGTATCATTTAGTTCCCCCAACATCTCTGTGGTTATTAACCCCATTTTACAGTGAGAAAATGGAGGCTCAGAGAGAATAAGGGCATTATTCAAAGTCACTGTAGTTCAAGATAAACATTCTCCAAATACACTTTTCAGAAAATCTATTTGTTAATTCTTTTCTACCACAGCAATGAATATATGTGTGTGTTTTCTGTGCATGTGCTTATGAATTGTTTATTAGTAGTTGTTTAATAGTCTGACCTCTTGTCTAGGGAAAGGAATAGGTACTGATGCACTTATTTAGTAATCTTTGTAAGTTACATGGTAAAGCAGGACCTATCATGCCCACAATGAAACAAAGGATTCACAGAATCATTCCAGATACTCATAATTTTCCAAGTACACACTGACACTCTGTAGTTTTCCTTTAGTGGGGAAACTTACACATGAATAATGTTTTACTTTTATAGTAAGTGCAGACATTTGAGGAAGTAAAAGCACTGCAGCTGCACGTGTAGACGGATCTGTCTACACATAGACAAGAGGTGAGAGATTTTTATCTTGGCTCAGACCTGCTGCTCACCAAAGTAACAGAGAGGGGTTGTCATTTTGAACATATTTGATCCCATTCTCCCCACCTTTTCTTGCTTTGTGCAGTGGACCTTTTTATAATGATAGTAACTGTTAAAGAAAATGAAAATGATACCAGACAAACCTGTCTGAGACATTTGGAGTTGGACAAAGAAGTTCAGTGCTTCCTATGGCAAGTCACTTGTCCTTTGAAAGAAACCTAATGATGCTCCAGAAGAAAAAGAGCCCCAGTCTGGGGCCGACTGGACTCTAGAAAAAGTGAAAATGTTGAGAAGCTTCTCCCAATATATGTATATATATATAGGCTAGTTTCTCAGGACACAGTTCCAACCACTGCCTGGGAAATAATGGAAACACCACGTTGCTCCCCAGGGCTTTCCTAATGGCTCAAGCGGTAAAGAATCTGCCTCCAATTCAAGAGATGCTGGTTCGATCCCTGGGTCGGGAAGATCCCCTGGAGGAGGAAATGGCAACCCAATGTAGTGTTGGCAACCCACTCCAGTATTCTGGCCTGGAGAATCCCATGGATAGAGAAGCCTGGCAGGCTACAGTTCATGGGGTCACAAAGAGTCAGATACGACTGAGCATGCATGTAGCACCCTGCCCTCCATAAATGTGCAAACCCATATACTCCAAAGGCCATTCCCTGATGAGAATTCAACTGAACTCTGATGACCTTCTCCCCAGTCTTCTGCACATACACGCGTATTTGTGGGATGGGGAGGGCGTGGAGGGGCAATCAGCCCTCCCACTCACCTTCTACCAAAGAAAAATTAAGCAGCCTTTCTGAGTACTCTCCCGTCTTCCCCAAACACGATCCTTCAAATTTTGTCAAATGGGCGTTATTGAGAGAGGGATTATGGCTGGAGATCAGTTAAACAGTGCACCTACCCACTCTAACTACGGGGTTTGGGAGCTGTTAGACAAATGCTACAGAAACATAATAGGAGGCCTTTATTAAAAGAAACATTTCAAGAAATGTGGTTTCCCTGGCCGTCGGCAACAGACCCACAATGAGGATCCATGGTCCTTGAACACTCGAGGATGCAGCCTGGCCTGGCAGAGAGCTCTGGGGACAGAGCTATGGCAGGGGCGCCAGATGAGCCTACCCACTCCCAGGACCCCCAGGAGATCTGGAAACCAGGGCCAAGGAAGCAGGGATGACGTTTCAGATAGTCAGAGGAGGGGGATGCATCTAGAAAAGCATCAGCCTTGGAGGAGGGAAGAAGTGCAGTTCTGGGGGTTTGCCTGAGAACAGATCTAAGAAATTTCTTTGGGGGGTGTGCGCAGCTTCCACTCTGTTATTTTCTTTTTTATAATGTTTAAAAATGTATTATTTTTATTTCTTGGCCACGCCATACGGCATGTGGGATGTCAGTTCCCTGAGCAGGGATTGAACCCACCCCCTTGCATTGGAAGGTAGACTTTTAACCACCGGACCACCAGGGAAGTCCCACCCTGTTATTTCTTATCATTGGCCATGCTGGTTACTGAATTTTAGTGGGTTTTATCCTTTTATAAGGACTTCTCAGGTGGCGCTAGTGGTAAAGAACCCACCTGTGCCACGGCAGGAGAAATAGGAGATGCAGGTTTGATCCCTGGGTCGGGAAGATCCCCTGGAGGAGGGAATGGCAACCACTCCAGTATTCTTGCCTAGAGAATCCCATGGACAGAGAAGCCTGGTGGGCTACAGTCTGTAGGGTCGCAAAGAGTCGGACGTGACTGAAGTGACTCGGCATATACACACGCATCCTGCTTCAAAGATTCATTTCTTTTGGCAATACTCTTGGGCTGTCCTTTAACAAGCTTTGCATTTGTGTCTTGAGGTCATTTAGCTTTTCACCTACTTATATCTAGCTGTAGTGAGTTTATCATTAGATGTCTTTCGAGCACTCTCCTGGCTTCTATTCTGTGTTTTCCTCACAATGCTACACAGGGTTTTGTTGCATCGTCTTTGATAAACAGCTCAAAACGAGACCCTGCCTTCTGCTTTGCTCCACATTGCTCTAGAATCACACCTTACCTTCCCCCTATATACTTAAAAAAAAAAGAAATTTTAAAATAATGATAAAAAATAGCATTTAAAGACTTGAAATAGATCTCAAAGCTCATTTTATAGATGAAGAAAGTATGAGATTCTATGGGATGAAGAGACTCATGTGAAATAACCGACTAGGTGTATTGCCATTAAACCCTGCTGGCTCCTTTTAAATGCATTTTCAGTAATTCCTACTTATATGAGGCATCAAAACCTTGACAAGCTGTGGATTTGTGGTTTAGAGAAACCACAGAAGAGCTAGTAACTTCAAAATAAGTGGGAAAGACACCAAAAAGTCCCAAGAGGAGACTCAGGTTATTGGTTTATGTTTGGGAAGGGATGAATTCTTTGAGAACAAATGAAATGGTTTGCTAATTTTGTGCTTAATTTGAGGCAATACTCATGCAATGGACTGGGCTAGATAAAAGAAAGTTATAACGAGATCCTCTACTGCTAGAGCAATTACTCTTTTTTTTTTGGTGGTTCCACAGAGGTTAATTGATGAGTAGCAACTGATCTGAGAGAGTGCCAAGGAATTCCATCCACAGGTAGAAATATTGCCCATGAAAGAGAGACCTTTACCTCTCTGCCAGAAAAGTCTCCCCAACCCATTGAACAGAGGAAGGGGGTGGGGGGAGCCCTTGCTGATGTTCTGAGGGAGCATCTTGAGAATTCAGGGTTATGAGACTGGGCTTGTCCGTGTCTTTTCAGTACCTCTTCACACCTAATGGATTTCCAATCACTAATAAACATCTGCAGAAAATCCCTTAGTGACAAGTAATCCCTTATCTAGGTTTCTTTTAATAGAACCCAACAATCTGCAGAATGAACCCTAGAGTATCTCTTCAGCATCAGGTGGCAACAGTCAATCAAGTCCCTGGAATGCAAGACAATGCTGGCCACTGGGAGGGGGAGGGAAGGCCATGCCTTTGGACATGCCACTGGGGAAAAACAAAAGGCTTCCAAAGTCTCTGGCCGGGACTCTGAGGCTATTGTGGGAGCTGCGGTGCTGAGTGTTCTTCAGGAGAGGCGAGTGGAAACTTTGCTTTGATAAAAGGCATCCCAATATAGGAACCTCACCCCAAATGGTCTTGTCTCTCCTTGCCTTGATATCTGGAGGAGAATATAATTGTGAGGAGGTACTTGACCAAACTCATACATTTCAAGGTGGCTGACTCTCAGCATCCATTTATTTCATCACCATTGTTTGTTCTTGAGTCTCCTCAGAGCAAACGAGGGCCTTGTGAGCTTAGATGAAATGGGAGAAATGGGAGGATGTTTTCAAGTCTGCTCAGAGGTGCCTGGGTTGTCACACACACACACACACACACACACGCATGGTGCGTTGGGTGGGTGCTTATTTTGCTGTTCTTTTTTTTTGTCAGAATGAGTGGCAAAGACACATTTCCCCCCCTGTCTTCCTCCTCCTCTTCCCAGTTGCTTTACCTTCAAGGATGATTTGTTTTATTAAACTGACTGTCCCTAGCCTCTGCAGTACATAATAAAAGCCTGACATAGCAGGCTGCCTGCCTTCTGTGTCCTGCAGACACTCATCATAAGTGTCAGGACATACCAAGGTTAGCGGTCACTGGAAGTGTGCTTGCTGGCCCAAACCTTGCCAAACGCTCTTGGCAGCTGAATGAATGTCAGAGAGAATAGAAGGGGAATTACAAAGGTTAAAAAGAAGACAGCCTCTCCTATTTTCTGGAGACAGGGTAGCTGATTTTTCACACCTCTGAAATGGCCACAGGCTCATCCATAGGCCTCTTTCTGGGGATCTAAACCTTGCCCCTTGCACAGCTCCCTGTGGCTCTCTTACAATCTCCATCCCCTTTCAAACCTGGTCCACTGGCCCCATTTCATCAGTGGAATGATGTTTGCTGAAATGGACAGAAAATAAACCAGGCATAGACCTCGCTCCCTAGCTCTTCTCCCCAGTAACCAGGGCTCACATGGCTTCTCAAGCTTATTAATCAAGAGATGACAATCTTATCAAAATGGATCATCTTTTCAGTTCATCCTTGAAACTATTTTTTTTTTCAAACTTCAGTGGAGAAATGGAAAAGGAAATCTATGTATGGGCAGAAGTGGCTAACTGCTGGGAAAGTAAAATCTTGGTTTACTATTTTGGTGAATTAGCTCTGTGTGTAGGTTTACTTTCTTCTCCCTCCTCCATTTAAAAAATACTATAAAAGGGCAATAAAGTGCTGACTGTAAGAAGACAATGTCAAGGAGAAAAGGGTACTGGTATTTTGGATACTCTTCACTGCTCGCCTTGGAGAGAGAGTTATTCTTGTCACAAACCCTTTTGTCTGCGTCTGCTGACGGCTCGCCTGTAGCCAGCAGCATACTTTAACTGTTTTGTCACCTCCTAACATCACATGCATCAGCTGTTGGGCTTTTGTTACGGGTATTGTAGAACTAATCCGCTGTGGCTGGTCTACTGTGCAGTAAATAAAACAGAAACGGGCTTCTCAGACAATTCTGCATGAATATTTCAGATGGCTTTTACAACTCCGATTCACAAAATCAAATAAATAAATAACTCCCACAGTTTCCCCCTCAGCCTCTCCTCACACACAGAAACAAAACCCCTCAAACGGGACCCAGGTGCCTCCAAGTCAACTGCATTGAGGGCCCTGACTTGAGCTTTCAAGCAATTGTTTGAGTGAAGTTGAAAGAGTAGAGCTCTCTCAACTTCAACACCAGGGTGTTCGTATTTATGATTAGACTTAAACACATCTGATTCCGAAAACTGGCTAAGTGGCTTTGAAAATCTCAAGAGCTCCTTCTCTCCTTGGGATTTCTTTAAAAAAGAAATGTCATGCCATCAGAAATATATAGTTAGAGTTGCCCTATCAAGCTGCACTTATTGTTTCCATCTGCATTTTCTTCCCTTCCACTCATCTGAAAAGGGTCAAAGGAAGATACCCGTGCCTCTAATTCATCCTAAGAGCCTTTCCAAAATGTTTAACCTGTGTAGGAGCACAAAAGGAAAAGCAAACTTTGGGCTGGAGTTTTTTGAAACTGAATTGATATTGCAAGTTCTCTTATGGGATAAATAATGTAGTAATCATACACAGCGAGGCATTTTTCTGGACGACTCGTGTCTTTGGAGAAGTTAAAAAGGGCATTTGTATGGGGCTGTATGTGCATGCTCCTGTGTTCACGCATGCGTACACACACGCACACACTCCCCAAGATCCTCGGAAAGGAGACAGAGTTGAGGTACTTTCCCGAGCATTCATTCACCCTGGCGTGCACGTGATTTCTCTGAACAAACTCTCCCATCCCTGCTGTTTGTTAAGTAAATATTGATCAAGGAGAGACATAGTTCCTGACGGCGGTGGCACAAGCTGGGGACTTAGACTGTAGACAGAGTGGGCTCAAATAGATAAACTCTGATGCTTTACTAACTCCTTATTGAGATTATCCGATGAAAAGGCAAGAACAGATACGTTATTGCTGTTCCTCTCCTCCGTCTCACTCTCACTGAATTTTCCTGCCTGGAGGCAGAAGAGGGGAATCGCAGAGCTATGAAAGATGGTGACAAGATATTGCGACTAGGGGTCTCCCTTCACAGTCACACACACGTTTATTTTGTGTGTACTAGCCAGGAACTAGCTGGCCCTTCAGAAGGGCAGAAAGGATGCTACCCAGAGGGAACCATGGGATTGTGTCCTAAAGCTCTCTCATCGGGGGGATGGATCCAGTGGGAAAACAAGCATGAATGTGCTTTGTAAAGTGTAAAGCACTTTCCAAACGTAAAGCGGTGGTTTGAACCTTAAGGACAAGCCCACTTTCTGGGAGACAGTTCACTGCGATTAATACATGTGTGCAAAGCAGTGTTCTGAGAGATGCTCTGAGGAGGTTCACGTGGGAGATTTTATTGACTGAGTCAACACGCTGAGAAAAGTTGCTTTGTGTTTCCTAAGTTTTATTTTCATCACTTCATGATTCTGATGAGAATCTTGTCAGGGGCTGAACAGCCAAATACACTTCCCTGGGAAAGCTGGTTTTAAAATCACATCTAGAGGCTAGGTTTTGTGTTTTAGGGACTGAGCACCCCGATCTAAGAGCAAGGTGGTAGAAGAGTTCCTGGAGAGAGTGACACAGCAGCACATACGCTACAATATGTAAAACAGACAGCCAGTGGGGATTTGCTGTATGATTCAGGGAGCTCACACTGGTGTTCCGCCACAACCTAGAGGGTGGGATGGGTGGGAGGTGGTACGGAGGTTCAGGAGGGAGGGGGCACGGGTATACCGATGGCCCACTCGTATCCATGTATGCCTGAGGCCAACATAATATTGTGAAGCAATTATCCTTCAATTGAAATTAAGTAAATTTACTAAAAAAAGAGCTTCCACCAAATGGCGACATGCCGTTTTCACAGGCTGCCCGCACCTCTGTTGGGAAGGACGGATTTTTCAGGGAGCACTGACTACAGAATTGCTTGCCCACATGACACCAAATGAGGCTGGGGAAGACTCTGTAGCCACCACTGAGCTTTGGACGAAAGTCTCCTTGACTCTGATGCTCCAGGTGGATGCAGCCTTCAGGGACCTTACAGGATTAGGTTAGTGTGATGCCCACGAAGTGGCTCAGACGTAAAGAATCTGCCTGCGATGCAGGAGAGCTGGGTTCAATCCTTGAATTGGGAAGATCCTCTGGAGAAGGGAATGGCAACCCACTCCAGTATTCTTGCCTGGAAAACCCCATGGACAGAGGAGTCTGGAGGGTTACAGTCCACAGGGTCTCAAAGAGTCAGACACGACGGAGTGACTGACACTTTCACGTTCTTTCACAGGATTAGGTTAATGTGATGCCCACGAAGTTTTAGGCCAATGAGTGGGCTCACCTCCCTCCTACTTACGTGTTTTGCTACTTGAATATGTGAAGACTAAATGCTTATAGGAAGTGGCTAGAGTTCAAGGCTGTCCTTAAAACAAAACAACCTCCATCATACACCTCCCCCCAAACCCCATGTTTCCTTGATCTAAGCAAAGGAACACATGGCTGTAACAGTCTGTATCATTTTTTTTATAAACCTTCAAAAGAACAATGTTCTCTTGAGCAAAATTCAGTAGCATTCTGTAAACATTAATTTAAGGAAATCAATAGACTCAGTGAGCTAAAGCCATATTGCAAGATAAACTGGCCAGAGTGCCACTTTGTCAAATAGATTTTCGTTTTCTCGGCCTGATAAAGACAGTTTCAAAATGGGGCAAACGTGTTGCAACCAAGGTTTGAAAAGTATGTGGCCTTCAAACAGTCTGCTCGTTTCTCCTACAAAGCTGGATAAACAGACTTTAAAAATGATAAGATGGTTCAAAATTGATCTGGCTCTCAAATTTTACATGGGGTAGATTTTTTTGGTTGTCTCACCGGAAAAGAGAAAAACAAAATATCACACGCGCATTCAGAATAGAAAATACAAGTACTTGGGAGAAGGGGTTAAACTGTTTTGAGAAAAACAGCTCTGGGGGTGGTGTCCATTGATTCATTGTCTTTAATATAAAAAAAAGAAAGGAAGAAAGAAATCTTTATTCATGCTGACCTGATAGGCAAACAGACCTTCTTGCCAAAATCCAAAAGCCAAAATCTCTAGTGGGTATGGAATCAGAGGTTTGAGCTGTTGGAAGCTGTTTCTTCTGTGAGTACCAACCAATGTCAAATTAACATGTGAGGGAGGGGCTGGACGGGCAACCCCTGGGAGAGGGCTGGGGAAGGACCCTGAGACAGCAAGATCCATGCTACAGCCTCAAGGGTCCTCCCAGACAGTCTGCAGGAGTTGCAGGGAAAATTAGGAAAAGAGGCGAAAGGAAAGCCTGTCTCTCGTCTGCCGCTGTGGCAGGGACCTGCACTGAGCTTGTGGGAATACACTTCCAAGTGAACCTGCCGGCCAGCCCTCCATGCCCAACCAGTCCTTACAAATGCTGACAGAGTGGTGCCCGGATAGGATATGGCTGACATGGTCCATTGGCGGGAATGTAATAAAAAGGACGTAACAGTCCCACGGAAGCGGCAAGGTGGGAGGTTGAGGATTTAGCTTGACTGGACAGTGGAACGCCACGCGAAAGGATGTCAGGCAGGGGACTCTGGTCGGGGTGGGCGGTGTGGGCCTGACCATCACCCCTCACCTTGGCCCAGAGGAAGTGCCAAGGCTACCCTGAAGGCTTTCTTTGTTTCCTCATCTGAATTTGAATCGTTTACCTTTGAAGGGGCTCAGATGGTAAAGAATCTGCCTGCAGTGCAGGAGACCTGGGTTCGAGACCTGGGTTCAATCCCTGGGTTGGGAAGATCCCCTGGTGAAGGGAATGGCAACCCACTCCAGTATTCTTGCCTGGTAAGAGTGGATATTTGGGAAATAGAACTGTATTTGGAATAGTCAGAGAAGCAAATTCCTACACCTTTCAGATGCTGATAACTGATAAAAGGTGCTGGACTGGAGCATTGTGAGTAACTGTGACTTTCACAGTAATAGAAAAGACTATCTTCACTTCCATGTTACCTGTTAATAATTTGTGTCTACACTTTAAGCTGTGTAAACATTCCACTGGCTACTTTGCCTATCGAGATAAATAAAACCATCTCTCCCACAGCCCCAGGAAAGGAAGTACTAGCTTGCTAGGAACAGAAGGACACACGCCTTTATAATAAACTCTGCGAGGCTGTCAAAATCATTTTGTAGGCCTGAAATCTGGTTCACCAGATGTGCCTAAAGTGGCCAGTGTATTTGCTCATGCTTGGAGGTCTTGGCGTTGGATGTATTAAGAAATATAATAATTGTCACGTTACTTGCTGTAATGAATTTAAGTTTTCTTCTCTCCCAAACTCTACACGTGTCTCAAAGGGTAACTCCAAGTTTAAATAAGCATTAATCAAAACGAAACAGAAACAAAATCAGAGGGGAAAAAAACATCAAAAACTAAAATCAAGTATTTTCTCCCATCCCGCCATCCCTGAGAAACTATGAAAATACTCTCCCATCTTAAAAGCAAGGGCAAGCTCTCCACTGGAATTTCTCATCGGGTAGGTTGTTCGGTAAGATTTGGACCGAGACTTTGCATCAAAGTATCATAGTTCTGGAACTTCAGAAGGAGAAAGTATTTGAGCGTTCATGTTCTACCAAAGACAGAAAAAGCCTCAGATAGGGGTCGGCAAACTTCTTCTGTAAAGGGTCGGACAGTAAATACATAGGTTTTGTGGGCTAGGTTTGGTCTCTGTTGCATATTCTCCTTCTTTTTCATAACCCTTTACAAATGTAAAAACCATTCTTAGTAAGGGTCATAAAAAAACAGACTCAGTGCCAGATCGGGCCTGCAAACCAGAGTGTGCCAACCCCTGCTCTCAGCCAAACTTAAGAGCTAGCCACTTTTCTGAAGGCCTAAAGCTGTTTCATTCTCCTCTAATCCCATGCCCCTCACTGGGTCAGCACACTAGTTGTTCCTGAGAGGGTAGCTGGGATCGACTTACCCAGATTCAACCTGCATTGTCACACCACTCCTCAGATGTGGGTAAGGCTGCGCGTGTCTACAGGAATAGTTCATGGACCACACACAGAGATGCCAAGGACCAGGTGGCCCTCCGTCTTGCCCTGCTTTGACAAGGAGCTTTTCATTAGGCACTTCCCTGTCAGCAAATATTAAAATGCAGTAAACAGAGGACTCCATCCCTCCTTCGTGATGCAGGTAATGAATCAACTTCGATAGGAAAATAAGCACTAGATAGCCACTCTGCAGCCTTCACCAACTTCGTCACCCCATGAATTTTGTGCCAACCGTGTCAGAATTCGAGACAGGCTGAGAGCGCCTAAAGTTTAACTTTTTGCTGCCATTACTGGGTGAGGTGGTGGAATGAATAGGGCCAAGCCTGGTGCCCTTCTTGGATGGGAGATTATTCAAAAACAACAGGGCATCAGCTCTTCAATATTACACGAAGGGAAGCTGGGGCACAGATAATCCGCAGTTACTCCTGTTTCGTTGGAGAATGCATTACGTGATTGTTTTCTGCAGAGATTTACCTCCATAATTAAGCTGTGCCCAGGCGAACATGAAAACCAGCCTGTGTGCCCTTTATTCGTGGGGATGGAGTCATCAGAGAGAGACGCCCGAGGAGACATGGGGCTGAGGAAGTGGAGAGAGGCAGGGCAAGGGAAGCACGGTGCAGAGTGAGCAGGCGAGAAGGCGCGGCAGATGCAGATGCTGCGTGAACAGAGCTTCGGAGGACACTGGGTTCTGGGAGCCTCCGCCTCTCTGCTGATGTGTCCCCAGTAACATCTAGGGTGTTTGGGACAAGGACTGGGGTGAAAGGCACAAAAGTCAGGAAAATTCCGCTTCGTATTCTAGGGAATTCTATGGGTTTCTCCTCCACGATTATCCTTTGTATTCACAAAACTAAGCCAGCTAAGAGTTCATGAAGGGCTTTGACATTCCTTTTTCAAGAAAGGTAAACAGCCCAGAAAGACAGAAAAGTCAATTGCAGGATACCCACTGGGAGACTTTTGGAAGTCCTCTGGTAAACTACCAAAACCTCAAGAGTCTTGAGGTAATGTTTGTGGTGGGAAGACTTAGGATGCTGTTGAGGGAGGTTCAGACTCTACAGACAGATTCTTTTGTACACCTTCAGGTCACTTAAGCTGATAAATCTCTGGGAATTCCCTGGTGGTCCAGCGGTAAGGACTCCGCATTTTCACTGCCAAGGACACGGGTTCAATCCTTGGCCAGGGAACTAAGATCCAGCAAGCCAAGTAGTGTAGCCAAAAACAACAACAACACATAAATCTTTGAAAAATATGCTCTATTGAAGGAAATGCAGTGGCCTTGAAACTATAGCCTTCTTCTGCTTCTGATCATGCCTCTGCCTTCACCCCTGCTCAGACTCCCACGCATCTGTTCTCAGTGGATATATTACCTTTTACTTAATTCATTTTTAGGACTAGATTTTATTTTCAACTGTTAAAGTAGCCTTAAAAAAACAGAGACTGAGTATAATTACAGTGAGAAAGATGGAAATAACAAATCCAAAACACCGGTGTGAGGATTTGAAACCCCCAACCACAAACTTGGGCTTCCCTGGTGACTCAGCTGGTAAAGAATCTGCCTGCAACACAGGAGACCTGTGTTCGATCCCTGGGTTGGGAAGATCCCCTGGAGAAGGGAAAGGCTCCCTACTTCAGTATTCTGGCCTGGAGAATTCCATGGACTGTATAGTCCACGGGGTTACAAAGAGTGGAACATGACTAAGCAACTTTCACTTCACTCACAACCACAAACTCAGACATACAGAATTCCAGTGGAAAAGACTCTTATGATCAATTTATGATCATCTGGGACATGCTTAAATGAAAGGGTGATGTTGCTTTTGCAAAAACTACCAACCAAGCCTGAGTGAAGGTAGTTATGGCATCTAAAACATTCAACTCTGTCCTGAAAGAGGTGAGATGTTGTATGTGCTACAAAAATTAACACATATTACACAGGCTGGCTGTTTGGGTTGAATTGTGGCCTTGATGGAATGTGTGTGGGGACAGGTATACAGGCTCTCTGTTCATTTGTTCAGGTCCATATCATCTCCTAAAAAACCCACAGGCATGAGGGCTTCATGGATGAATGTCCTCGCTGTTTGGCTGCCCGAGCCAACACAACAAAGTGAGCAGCACGTATAATGACAATAAATTGTCTCTGAATTTGAAAAATTCATCGCTCTAATCCCAGCAAGGGAGTTGCCATGTCTCCAAGGACACTGTTGAAAGATCTGCAAAGAGGACCTTGGGAGCACACTAAACTGGGCACCCTGGAGAGTTTTGCTGAGATAATGAAGCTGCAGCAGGGCCCCAAGGGTGGAAGTGGCTCCACGTGGACACCATCTGTATTCCCAGGGGCTCCATAGTCACTGCTTAAAGCTCTGCATCATGCACAGGACTTGTATAGAGAAAACAGAATGTCTTCTATTCTAGAACTGCAGTATTTCAGAGCTAGAACAGAGCTCTGTCTTTAATCTTATCACTTTACAGGTGAACAAAGTGGAGCCCAACGAGGCAGGTGCTGCCAGGGGCAGACCCCCCAATCCGGGGCCCCTTCCACCTTACCCTCTCATCTCATTAGTGCCCTTCTCATCTGGAACCCATGACTCCAGAAGCTCAGAGCTCCTGCAGGCTGCTGTCACCTTTATAACCAACCTTGGGGCAGAAGGAATCCCTTTCTCTTTTCAAAACCAATTTTGCACTGACTCTCTGTCCCAATTCTAAGGAGAATTCCCTGTTCGCTATTCTCCTTTTGGTTTGTTTTCCTGTTTAGGGTCGGCAGGAAACGATGCAGTAGTTGGGTTACAAGGTAACTTTTCTTTGGCTTGCTAATGAATGAAAGCAAATGCTTATACAGCACTTCAGTTCAGTTCAGTCGCTCAGTCGTGTCCGACTCTTTGCGACCCCATGAATCGCAGCACGCCAGGCCTCCCTGTCCATCACCAACTCCCGGAGTTCACTCCAACTCAGGTCCATCGAGTCGGTGATCCCATCCAGCCATCTCATTCTCTGTCGTCCCCTTCTCCTCCTGCCCCCAATCCCTCCCAGCATCAGTCTTTTCCAGTGAGTCAACTCTTTGCATGAGGTGGCCAAAGTATTGGAGTTTCAGCTTCAGCATTAGTCCTTCCAATGAACACCCAGGATTGATTTCCTTTAGAATGGACTGGTTGGATCTTCTTGCAGTCCAAGGGACTCTCAAGAGTCTTCTCCAGCACCACAGTTCAAATACTTTCTGCTAATATATTCGTGGACATTAATTTGACTCTCACACCAACTCTGTGAGGTGGGTACTATCATTTCCCCCGTTTTATAGATGAGCACACTGAGGCAGGCACAGAGGGTAAGACACTTGCCAAGGTTTCACTGCCAAAACGAGTCAGTGCTGGGGTTTGGTCCCAGGGACGGGTTCCAGACTCTAGGCTCTCAAGTTCCACTATTACGAATCCAGGACTTCTGACATTGAGGGCTTCCCTGGTGGCTCAGATGGTAAAGGACCCACCTACAATGCAGGACACCCGGGTCCGATCCCTGGGTCAGGAAGATCTCCTGGAGGAGGGGATGGCAACCCACTCCAGTATTTTTGCCTGGGAAATCCCATAGACAGAGAAGGCTGGTGGACTACAGTCCATGGGGTCCCAAAGAGGCACAACTGAGCAACCAGCACTTTCACTTTCAGACATTGGAAAGACTTCCCCAAAGGAATTCTCTTTTAAGATCTCAAGGTGAAGCTTTTATAAATAAAAGTACACCTTCTTGTAAGGGAACACTTCATTTCCTGCTTGAGAATAATATAGAGACCAGAGCTTTCTTGCCTTAGTGGTCGTTTTTAGACACTCATGCTCAAGGCTAAGCTGCGTCTTCATGATGTCAGACACTCCAGTACTTTACCTATCAAAACATTGAAAACATCAGCAAGCAGGATGGATCTGTGCATTTTTTTATGTGCTGGATACGTTCTGCAGACACAATCAGATTTGCTGGAATATTTGCCAAGAGTCTCATAAAAAGGTCTCACAGGGTCATTTTAACCAGAAAGTGATACCGAGATGCTACTCGAGAAATCCAACTTCAGAGGATGAACTTTGGGGACAATCAAAAAAGTCCCATTGGAGGTGAGGGATAAAGCTGCCCCCTCCAACTCTCCCTATTGTCCTGAAATTGTAACTGTACCTCCGGAAAACATGGTCCTGCTGGAAGAGCATTATAGAAATGATGGGGGCAAGCCCACATACTGTATGAGATTAGACTTTTAAAAAGGATTAGTGCTCCTTAATCTACAGAGATGAAGATTAAGAGGGAGTAATGATCAAAGTCTATAAAATCAGAAAGGAAATGGAGAATATGGCCCCAGTCCTGTTTGTAAATCCCAGGATATTCTAACCAGGGCTACCCCTTTGGAGTTCCGGGGAAATCACTTTAACAGCCATAAAAAGAAGATACAATTTTCACAGCAGGTAATACATTTAGAGAATTATTATCTTGAGGAGTGGTGTACTCTGAGAATGAAGTTAGATTTTATAAAAGGTTTAAATAAACCCAAGGGTGATAAAACCATAATGATCTAATAATGGGAGGTTAAGAATGTTCTGGGGACATCCTGAATCTTTTGAAAATGATTCAATGAACGACAGGTACCCGCCTCTTCTGACATGCTCCCTGCCCAGGGCTGGTGGCCTAATGATCTGCCCACCTCTCTCCTCCCTTTGTGACCTAGCTTTGTTTCTAATATTCAGACCAGGGCTCAGTGACTAGAAAAGCTCGGAAACCTACTACAAATGGCAACTCATTCCTCAAAGGGGGTTATCTTAGATCCTTGCCAGGGTCTTTGTCCTAGGATTCTGAATAAATTTATGAACTTATTTTTTCCTTTCGGTATACCTTAAAATTAAAATCTACATTTTACTCAAACATAAAGACATTGGAAATGTCTTACATTGCAGTGTTGTGGGGATAAAATTGGTTAAACTCTCTACTGGAGAAGCTCCTCATAACACGCTAACACAGATCAATTAATTCACATTTAAGGGGAAATTACACATACTGATTATGTAGTACCCATCACAGCCCAAGATATTAAGCTCTAAAATTTACTGCAGTTAATGTAGAAATCAGTGCACCTTAATAAAAGCTGTGGTTCCATCCAATACATAGAGGAAAACTTGAGAGAAATGTTTAGTTCCTTTCCAAAACAGCCAAGCGTTCGTCACTTTCAATATCTAATAATAGCTTGTTGTTGGGGGCCGGGGAGGGTATGACAGCAGATAGAGGTGAGGGGAGGGGATTTGGGGAGTGGGTAGAGTGGAGATCAAGATTCCATTCAGAGAAAAGGAACTTTCCGGATGACTATAACATGCTCGGCGAGGCATGAAGAATATTTTCTGTACTCACACTTTAGACTGCTTACTGAAAAATTGGTAAAATGTGGCAATGCACAGAAGGGAATAAAAGAGCCAGGAGAGGGAAGAGGTGGGGAGAGGTGGGGCTAGAGGAGAAAGGTATCCATCTCGAAGACATATCTAATAATGCTTCATTCTAACCCTAAGGACCACCATAAGCTGGGAGCAATCCCTGGGTATCTTTTCAAAGGGCAAGTTTGAAAACGTCAGTCCTCACCCTGGGGGAGCTATTCGGAGTCACACGGATTCATCTGGGAAAGGGCAGACCAGGAAGGTGGGAAGGGGTGGGGTCGGGTTCAAGGGTGCAGAGTCACCGTGTTTCACGTGGTACACTTTTGAAGGCTCTGGGCAAGCATGCCGGGACATCTGGAGTTCAGAAGTCGAGGAAAAGGGGGGAAGAACCAGGAAGATGAATACTCGATCATCAGCGACACAAAAGAACGGAGCAAAAAGAAGCCTGGATCTGGGCACTGGCGTCTGGCAAGGAGGCCGCCAGCAGGGCTAATGAAGCATTTGCGGTGCAGGCCGATTGCCAGCGCAACAAAGAAGATGCGCTTGGGCTCTGCAGATGTGCCAGGGCCCCCAGAGCAAAATAATGACATAATCACCATCAGTGTCACAGACCAGACTGTACACAAGGTGACGGGGCGGGGGGCTGTAATACACACACAGGGAGGCCCTGCCGGGGCTGCTGCGGCTGCGCCCTGAGGCCCGGGATGGGGGCACGACCGTGTGCCCACCTCTCTAGCAGACTCTCACTTCCTAAGCTGAGGCTTGTCCCCATCACCCATCACCGGTGGCTGTTTTTTCTTTTCTTTTCTTGCAGTCCTAGCTACTCCTGATGAAGCCATAGAAATCGGAAAAGCTTTAGGAGAGATTTGGACTGACTGGAAAAGGCTTGGAAAAAAAGAGAAACGGAAGAAACGGAAGGGACAGAGTTTTGAGTCAGACTCCCTCTGATGCTGCTAAGCTCTGCGCTCCAACTTCCATGACCCTAGCCACCAAGCCTGAGGGATAAACATGAGCATGGGGTGTCGTCAAGGTTTCCCGCTGCAAAGAAAATGCAAGACATATTTTAGGGAGCCTGGGAGCGAGGGCCACACAGTAGCAGTAAAGAGTCCACCTCAAAGAGCCCCACAATGACATGAAGGCAGGAGGGGGCTGCCCCTGCCCATTTTAAACAAGGTCGCTCAGCCGGCCTTGTCACCTGGCCTGGCTCCTGCTCCGTAAGGTGGGTGTGTTAGTACAGCTGTCTGGCTTTTAAGTGACTTTTGTCAGTTTGAAAGTGAAAGTCTGTTTGAGGAGCTGAAAGAACAATAGCCCAGAGGCCGGAAGAAGGGCTGGCAACACAAAGGACCTAGACTACACTACTGTCCCTTTTCATGGCTTCTACTGAAAGATTCATAAGAATAACTTTAATTTTTTATGAACACCCTCCCCCCGTTTTGGGTATGACTATATTAGTTGTGTCAACTCTCCAATCCAGGGTTCTCTCTAAATAGCAAAGGGTCTGTTGTGAAAGCGTCTTCAAAGAGCAGTGGGGACAGAATTGCTTCTGGGCATCCTGTAGGTCCCTTTCTCCAGAAGACACAGCTCTGAGGGCCACAGAGATGCTCTTTCAATACGGGTCCCTTCTGCCTCGAGGTCCCCACGAACACTCCTGCCCCGTGATCTTAAACCTGTCTAACGTGCTGGTTCAACTGCTCCTAGGAAGAAGGATTCTATTCGTTTTCTTGGCTTCCCTCTGATTCACAGGAACAGTAGTATAATAATCACTCATGGCTCTCTTTTCCCTTTACTTTTCAAATAGCTGTCTCCACAGCACGTCTTTATTTGGCATCTCAGCTGAAAGGGCAGGGGTGGGTGGCTGGGGGGAGGGGCGATACGGAACAACTTTTATTTGTTTTATGTCATGTTACCAAATAATTGGCTTGAGGCAATCGCTGAAGGTGAAACAATATTTTAAAACTGGGATAATCTACTTTCAAGAACCAAAGTCCGACGCTTCATCAAAAAGTGTGTTTGCCCAAACACTTATTCTGGCAAATGTACACCGAAGCAGTGAAGAGAAGTCAGTGAATGGTCATTCCATTTTCTGCCCTATGGCTGAGAAAGAACCAAACAGTTACAGTGCAGTCAAATCGCAGGGGCAGGGCTAGGGTGGGGTGAGGAAGATTTGATTGAAAATGTTATCTGCTACGTGAAAAGGGATCACCAACTTCTGAATAAGCTTGGGGTTCGCTAAATGAGTTAACCTCGACGAAACAAACAGGCTACTTTTCAAAAGGTGGTTAGAAGCTCTACAGACATTTAATCCAGGATGGGCGGAACACAGTGATACTAACCCCCTAAAAGCTCCAACCACCACCAGCGGCACTCAGCGGAGAACCGGCTCCCTTTCTCCTATTGATAACCCTCTGTGGGGCGCAGAGAAAGAGGCGAGGCAAGGAGAACTGAATGTCAGACAATGGCCATCACGCCACACAGTCTCTGAACTTTCCTCATCTCTGAAGGACAATTAATTATGAAGGCCTTAGGGGTAGGTCGAAGCAAGGGAAAAGCCCACTGCCGTCCCAGCACCGTGGCTGCTCCCTCTGTGTTTGCTAAATGGCTTTGCCTGTTGGGGTACAGCCACCAGGAGAGCCAATAGATAGATCACTGGGTAGGGTGGGGAGGGTGGGGGGAGGTGGGGGAGGAAAGCAAAAGATTTTTTTTGTGTGTGCGCCTGCCCTTGTATAATTCTATTCTCACTGTGAACTCATCCATACACAAAACACAAGGACAATTTTTTTTTTTTTAAAGAGAGAAAAGCCACAGGGTAGGTTGCAGCAGAAACGGCCTCTCAGTGGTGTATTAAAAAGGATGGTCTTTTTCACCAAATCATTTCACAGAGGCAAAACAGACAAACACAAAGAGTTGAGACTTTTTCTCCGACATTAAATGGAGTAACTGATAAGGTCAGACATATGATACCTAAAGACATGAATCTGTGAACTCTTGAAGTCAAAGGGCCTCTCTGTGCCGAGGAACAATCTTTCAAAGGAAATAGATCATAGAACTCCACTGAATCCGCTTTAAACTTTATGAAGCAGGAGGAGAAAAAGCTCTAAGTAGGGAAGCTTGACAGAAGAGCCTTGAACTATTTTCTGAAGGAAAGATGAGACCCTCCCTAGGCTGCCACAAAACATCTTTTTTTTTCTAAAGGCTCCTCTGAACTTCGATATGTGCCAAGACACTGCCATTGAAAGCCGTATAATTATGTGCTATAGCCACTGTAGAAAATGCTTTGTTCCCCCCAACAAAGGACAATAAGCAAAGTAAAGCGACATTACACTGTATCTTTTTCTTTAAGAATGTTGAGAAAGGTCATGGAATGCTATAACTAATAAAGCTGTTGAGTAAGGAGGTTTGAACATCGATCTTACTGTGCTTGAATGTAACCCGATGACAAAAAAGACACAGGGCGCTAAAAATGCAACGACACGACCAAATAGATGATAAACCAATGGGCCCACTTCATTATACCAATCAACACCTTGAATCCCAAAAGGACGGAGGTGCAGAAATGAAGCTTGGGGTCCACATGTCGCCCAGCGCCCTCCCCCACCCCGCCACCCCCCACCCCCACCCAGTCTGCTGTCCTTTACTGCTCCCTCCTTCAAATTTCAGGCAGTCATCCCATACAAGGAGTGTGTTTCCAGACAGCCATGTGCGTACAGATATTTAGAGAACATTCATTTAGTCTCTTAAAAGATCAATTTGGCTTGTCAGTGGGGGCACTGGCAGGGAAAGAAACGGTAAAGGTTTCTTTTCCCTCCTTGCCACCCACAAAGAGTGCGTTGTGCGATCATTTAAATGGCGTCTCAGCTTCGAGGGCCAAAAGACTACAAGAGGAGTAAAAGGGTTTCCCTCCTGTGCCAGTTTTCCAAATGATCACTCATATTTAAGTATCTGTTTGGAGCAGAGGGAAGCGCTTCCTAAATCCACCTGTCCCCATTTTTCTTTAAAGAGGTGACAAGGCGAATGAAAGACTTGCAAATATATTAAGTCTTCTTAAACACGCACTGTGTGGCAGGCGGGAGTGGGTTGGGAATGGGGGTGGGCCTGGTGGAGAGAGTAGATGCCGTATGTGTGTTTAAGTGTCAAGTGTTTGGAGGGGTGTGTTTTGGTGGCGGGAAAGGATGTGAGGAGTCCTGTCTTTCCATTTTCTTTCTAAGGAGAGAAGACACAGGGAGAGGCCTGCAGAAGGGCCCTTCCTGCTTGTCATGTGACACCTAGAAAAAAAAGTCAAACCACAAGCTGCAGGATGGGGCGTCCGCCCTGTGAGTTATGCGTATCTTAGGAAATGACATTGACAAGCCTGCTAATCAATGAAGCAAGGTCTCTTTGCCATTTGTTCCTAAGCCTTCCATCCAAAGCCCTGGGTCTTTCGAGGGCAAGGGTAGTCAGTCCCTCTTCCTCGGAGTTTGCACCCAGCCCGCAGCTAATTGGCTAGACACTGATAGCCCATGGGGACCCCTGGCTGATCACGGCATGGAAGAGCTAGCTTCCAGGACTGGAGAAGGAGGCGGCCTCTCAGGGCGGCCTGGAAACTGACAGTGAGCCTTGCCTTCTTTCCAGCCACAGTTGTGAGGGAACCAGAAAAGCAATCCAATCGGATGTGCACGCCCCTATGGTCAGAAGGCTCTGCCTCGATGAAGGTGCCCACCACATTCTCTTCCCAACCTACACCCAGGCCATGCCAGACCCCCCCATCTCCGGGTTGTCCTGCCTTTCTCGGAGGCCAGGCTGCCACAGTCATTCCAGAGCGGATGTCTTCTGGGTCTCCTTAAGCAGTGCGTTTAACCTCCGTGACTTACACGGATCGGTTGCCTTAGTTGAGTTCTTTTCAGAAACGTATAAACGCGCCTTGGAAACTGACAGGGCGCACCGCCTCCATTCCCCACCAGAGTTGTGAGGGAAACAGAAGTAATAAAACTGCACTCCTATGCTTCTAAAGTCAGAAGTATCGGTATGATTTAAAAACTGGGAAGGAATCCCAAATCTCCTTTCCCTCCCCATAAAAACCAATTTTGGAAGCTCTTCAAAGTGAAGTGAGAATGAAGCATGGAAATATATACCATAACACCTGGAAAGACAAATTTATTGTTGCCAGTCTCATTTAACGTGAGAAGCGGGAGTGAAAAGCGACCTGTCATGGACACGCCTCTCCGCACACCTTCACGGACTCGGGTTGGGAGGGAGGTGCCCAACTCCTGTTCTGTAGCCAACTTTCTTCCCTTGAGCACAACTGAAAGCGTGGCTCACCCTTCCCTGCCCCCTAAAGGGTCTTCTTCCACCTCCCCTGGGTCTTCTCAAGCTCTCACCACCCCAAGTCTGAAGGCCGTGCCAAGAATCTTGGCAATTGTGTAACTGATACAAAAGGCAGAACAGATTCTCCTGTCACTTAGGAGGTCCTGACTCACACAGGCCAGGAAATGCAAGGGTCTAGAAGAGGAGGGAGATGCAAGCCACTCCTTCTGCGCGAGTGATAAACCTTCCCATCTGCTTAATTTTCTCATAGGCCAAGGGTCAGCAGCCACTCCAGCCTTGAGAGCCATCAGCGGCAGGGGCTGGAGGTGGGGTGGGGCTTCGCGGTGACAGAGGCGCCACCAGCAAGCTTATGATAGAGGCAGAGATGGAGCAGGAAGCTGAAAAAAGACAAGCGTAGGAGGGCAAGAAGGAAGGAGAAAGTGGTAGTGAGAGAAGCATCAGCCTTACCCCTGCTCTCTTTTCCTGGGTCCTCTATTCCCACTTACTTAGAGCTACTTTAAACACAGTATAAAGCTTTAGGCAAGCTGAAGTTTTCCTTGTGTTAATATCCGTATCCATATTAGTACTCACATTAAATAAGTTAATATTGGCAGAACACTTAGAAGAGTGCCCATGATAAACAGGGGGCTTCCCCGGAGGCTCAGTGGTAAAGAATCCGGTGCAATGAAGGAGACCCAGGAGGCGAGGGTACGATCCCTGGGCTGGGTAGGTCCCCTGGAGGAAGGCATGGCAACCCACTCTAGTGTTCTTGCCTGGAGAATCCCATGGACAGAGGAGCCTGGCGGGCTACAGTCCACAGGGTCACACACAGTTGGACGTGACTGAAGCGAGTTAGCACGCACGCATGCACAATAAACAGAATAAACCGTCAATAAATGTTAGCTATTTCATCATTGCTACAAGCCACTGATTAACTGATTGAGAAATTTAAAACTGCAATCAAGAAAGATGTCTACTACTTGGCCAGCTAATACTAAGTTGGTTTAATGTATTCCTTTGAATCGACTGGCTCTTCATGGAGACTTAACTTCGGTCTCTCTACCAGGCCCCATCTCTGTTTAAAAATGTAAGGAGAAAGCAGGTGTGCAATTCTCTACTTCACCATCTTCTTTACTTGCTCATTTCAGACTACAGATGTACCTGACTTGATCTTCGGGGGAGAAACTTAGATGGGGAAGTCAAGCAGTGAGGACAACAGCAGCTGCAGTATCAGCTTGAGGTGCTGGGTCTACCTCTGCTCACAGCCGCCGCCCACACTGGGAAAGCGACAACAATAAGACAGTGGCTTTTGAAGCATCTCACTTAAGCACTGACCTCCATGCACCAAGGCACAGAAGAGAAGGATTATCTCATCTGAAGCTTTTTCTGAATCAGTGCCCCAAACTTCCTAAATTAAAAACTAAAGAGAGGCTGAATTAAAAACTGTTTTGTGAACATAAGTGGTGGTGAGGCTGTATATGTACGTACATATGCGTAAGTGAAGGGGGAAGTGCAGAAGCCAGAGCCTGCCTCGTGTTTGGCCCTTTTCCGGAAGGAGTCTAGTTTTTTACCAAAGGAGGAATAAGGCCCAGAATAGTCCAATAACTTGTCTGAAGTCACATGAGAAGTGACAAAACTGCTCCCTGGGCCCCATACTCTTTGCGCTGAAGCAGTCTTAAAATAGACACTGCAGATAAAGGAGAGGTGGCCTGGCTGGAAGTGGATATGATTCACAAAGAGAGGAATATCAGATGTTAATCATATTAAAGGAGGATTTAGATGATGCTAAATGGAGCAGCTTGCTGGGTACCTCTTGATGCCAGCCATCCCCTGTTTGTGTAGTTTTGGCCCTTACGCTGAGTAGGGGATTAAAACCAACCAGGTAAGGTTTAAACGACCCTAAAAAATCCTAATGGGCACTGTCAGGATTTGCTCTCTCAAGTATGTTACTCAGCAAAAATGCACAAACCATCCCATAAATCTTGGGCAATTCTTTTATGAAGCTTGACGCATACTGCCAAATGAATATTTATCACAATAGACTGTAATTAGTTCACCAGCATACCATTGAATTCTCTTAGCTCAAAGTTGACAGCAATAGACTTATCAGAAAGGGGGTGGGGAGCAGTGAAGCTTTTAATAAGATTTATGTAAAAGATTTAGCCATTGTCATCATGTAGGGGACACGGGTTCAATCCCTGGTCGGGGAACTAAGATTCCACATGCCATGCAGAGTGGCAAAAAAAAAAAAAAATTGCTTAGCCATCATCATATTCCTTAGCTTTAGGAGAAACCTGCTAGGGTGTTCTGTAGATATAGTAAAGCAGTGCTCTGTTATGAGACTTTAAAATAGTGAGGCAGGAAATACAAAAGGGCTTCCCTGGTGGCTCAGACGGTAAAGAATCTGCGTGCAAAGCAAGAGACCTGAGTTCGATCCCTGGGTTGGGAAGATCCCCTGGAGGAGGGCAAGGCAACCCACTCCAGTATTCTTGCCTGGAGAATTCCCATGGACAGAGGAGCCTGGTGGGCTAAAGTCCATGGGGTCGCAAAGAGTCTGGAGAATTCCCATGGACAGAGGAGCCTGGTGGGCTAAAGTCCATGGGGTCGCAAAGAGTCTGGAGAAGTTCCATGGACAGAGGAGCCTGGTAGGCTACAGTTCATGGGGTCACAAAGAGTGGGACACGACTGAGTGACTAAGCATAGCATAAGTACAAGAAGGATCCTCAATTCTAATACGTTCAGTCAAGGAAAAACTATGCTTATAACCCATTTGACAAGAAAAATACACCACTTGTCTTGGATAGCAAAGAGAAACGGGTGCCTTGCAATATAAACACTCTAACTTTCAAGGAAAAACCATGACTTTCCCACTGCTAAGCTTCCATAGTCAGTTCTTTCTAAGCTGCCCCAACGGATCTGCTAAAACCACTGGGATACAGGCCCCTTCAGAGGAGTGGGGGTGAGGTGGGGCAGCAGGGGTCAGTTTGTTATTGACAAGGCCAGACCAAGGTGCCCCTCTCTCTTTCAGCACTGAGAACTTGGTAGGCACTGGGGGTTACCTATCTGTGTAAGGAAAGA